>NC_092132.1:132769694-134019694 GCF_043159975.1 Macaca nemestrina | reverse complement strand
ATTCCTCTCAGTCATTGTTTGACGGCACCAATGGCTAGAGTGTGACCCAGTGCATATGGGAAATGGCTGGGTACCCATAGGACTTGCTTAATTTCTGCTCAGCTATCTCTGGGCAGGACCAGGCCAATGGAGGCAGCAGTGTAAGGTGTAGGGAGTGGGGCTATGTCACTGTGTGCCTCTGTGCTGTGCCTAACTTTGAGGGGAAATATGCCAAAACGAGCTCTCAGGATAGACTTGCATGTAGTAGATATTCAGTAAATTAATCCTGAATATTTGAGATCTGAGGGATTCAGGGAAGAAGGGAGCTACCAGAAGTATAGCAGACAAGAAGACTGACATTGTTAGAGGGCTGGCCTCTGTGGCCCAAGTGCCAGGGCAAGAGAGCCCATGTGCCCTAGATCTGGGGAGACGTCTTTGTACCAGTCCATGATGCCCAGAAAATCATTTAGAAAGGAATGAGTCCATTCTGCCTTTTCTGTCCCGTTGCTTAGGACAGGTAGTCAGTGCAGAGTGGCTCCCTGGGCAGCAAAGTCTAGTTGAATTGTGAGGCTCGGAAGGCCTCATTATCTCCTCCAGCTGCTTGCCTGGAAGGCTCCTATCCTGGGAAACAAACCTGGGAAATAGGAAGAGAGGAAGTGGCTGGGGAAAGAATGAGCAATTACACATGGCAAGCACCAGCCCCAAACATGCAATTACTTTTCAAACAGGCTATTTACAGCCCATCAGACAGAGCCTGCGGGGAGTAGGAAGTGTGCAGTCTGAGACTGGACAGGGCTCCAAGAGGCAGGGAAGGGAGCATCGGGGCTGGCTATTGCTGTGTAAGGCAGCGAGACAGATACCCAGCAGGGAGCAGGCAATTGGGAGAGGATGGAAAGGGCAGTCAAGACCCCCTCTCTGATCTGCCGCCTCACCACTGACACTTGTGCAGGAGTCCAGCTCCTCCCTGTCCTAGTCAGTTCCACCAGGTCTGCCCCCTCTCCAAGACTCCACCTTCACTGTCCTCCCCACCCACTGCCCTTCCTTGTCTTTCTCCTGGTCCTCAGCCTAGTTTCTACCGCCCTGGGCAAAACTCCTGTGAGTGCCCCCACCCACCCCCATGACTTACTTTCTGAACCACTGGAACCTTATTTCTTGTTGCCATTCACTTTCCACAGATTGTTTTGTCAGTGTCGTCTGTTCCCAGCTAAAATTCATTGTCTTCTTATTTTTCATTTGTGTACTCTAGTGACCTTAGTTCAGTGAACAAGATCACTGAATCACTTCTGACTTAATCACCACAGGCCTCCATTTCCTTGTTCATGAAATGGGATTCAAAATAGTACTTTATTCTGAGGGTTGCTGTGATGGTTATAGCAGTGACTTCTAGTTAAGTGCTTAGCACAGGGCCTGGTTTAGAGTGCAAATTCAGTCAACATGGAATGGACACATGTCAGTGGCCATCGCTTGCTAGGGACATGTTTGGTGTTTCTGGGGTTCAGATAAAACCACGATGGTCAGGTCACTCTTTTACTTCTTCCACATTTTGACTCATTTAAGTTAGAATAGGAAAAATGTATATAATTATAAGATGTATTTTAGAAGAGCTTCTTGCACATCTTTTTGGTCTGGAACTATTTAAATTAGTTCTTCATAGTCAAGACCTAAAGACCTGTATTCCAATGTCTGTGTTGGAACTATTTAAATTAGTATGTATAGTCAAGACCTGAAAGTCCTCTTTTGTGCTCGTTAGAGAGGAATTTGAGAACTGTTATATATACCCAATACAGGATTTTGGTCAGCCTCATTTTCAAAAGGAATTGTTCCCCAGAGTCATTTACAATTGTTAGAGTGAGTCAGATCTTCAAAGGCATGTCAGTGTTAGGAGAAGCAACTGGGACCTTATTGCCATGCTGGGTTGACTGTGCTGAAGATGAGAACATTCAATGATGTCATTTAGGGATGGCCTTGACAGATACTGCACCTGCTCCTGTTTTAGGTACGGCTCCTGTTAGTTAGATACCGGACTGGGGCAGCTGTCCCCTTTGCCCAAGTATAAAGCAACTCTGAGCCCCTCGAGGAAAAACACTGGAGAGCAAAAATCAGAGCAGTGCTTACATCTTAGCTCAGACTTCATGTTGCATCTCCTCTGTTTGTCTTCCAGATCCTTCTCTACCCCTCTCCTTGCTCTCAGTTCGGGACATTGACCTCTGAGGACTGTCTCAGTTTGCCCTTTTGCCCTCTGGTTTCTCCTTGGGTTTAGCCGATGGGAGGCACCAACAGGAAATCGGAGAGAGAGGTTGGAATAATTATTCCTTTGGTTCTTTCCTTCTGTCCTGCACATTGGCACAGATTGATCTCTCTGTGCAAGATGACGGCTTCCCCCAGGCTGCTGTCACCTGTAGCTTTCTAGTGTCTTTCTAGAGGCTATTTCCTCCCTTGCCTTGAGAGCCAAGGGATGGGAACAGCCATTGTTGCCCTGACATATTTCACTATTTCTCTTAACGCTGCTCATAACTTTGTAAAATAGCCCCTGCATTAGACTTTACTCATTCAGTTGTTCTCCCCATGACATCTATGAGGCAGAGTGTAGGTTCTGCAGTGAGACTTTCTGGGTTCATACACCACTTAACATTTTAAGTTTCTTTTTAAGAATTTATGTTAAATCTGTAATTGATATATAACAATCATACATATTTAAGGAGTACCGTGTGATGTTTCAATACATATATACATTGTATAATGATCAAATCAGGGTAATTAGCATATCTATCACTTTAAACATTTATCATTTCTTTTCAGTGATAACTTTCAAACTCTTCTAGTTCTCCTGAAATACACACTACATTGCTATTTGCTATAATCACCCTACTATGCAATAGAACACAAGAACATATTCTTTCAGTCTAACTGTAACTTTGTAACTATTGACCAACCTTTTGCATTACTCCCCTCTGCCTCCCAGCCTCTGGTAATCACTATTTACTCTCTACTTCTATGAAATCAACATTTTAAGTTCTACATATGAGCTAGACATACCGTGTTTGTCTTTCTGTGCCTGGCCTATTTCACTTAACATAATGTCCTCCAGGTTCATTCACCCTGTTGCAAATGACAGGATTTCATTCTGTTTTATGGCTGAATAGTGTTCTATTGTGTGTGTGTGTGTGTGTGTGTGTGTGTGTGTATATATATATATATATAACATTTTATATATATATAACATTTTCTGTATTCATTCATCTGTAGATGGGCATTTAGGTTGATTTCATATCTTGGCTATTGTAAATAGCACTGCAATAAACACAGGAGTGCAGATTTCTCTTCAATATACTGATTTCATTTCTTTTGGATATACACCTAGTAATGGAATTGCTGAATCATATGATAGTTCACATTTTAATTTTTTGAGGTACTTCCATGCTGTACTATAAAGGCTATAGTTTTTTACATTTCTACCAATAGTACCTAATAATTTCCCTTTCTCCACATCCTCACCAGCTCTTGTCACATTCTGTTTTTCTGATAATAGCCATCCCAACTGGGGCAGAGTGGTATCTCATTGTGGTTTTGAATTGCATTTCCCCGATAATTAATGATGTTGAGTTTTTCATGTATCTGTTGACAATTTCTATGTCTTTTTTTGAGAAATGTCTATTCAGACTTTTCCCTCTTTTTAATCTGATGATTATTGTTATCTGCTATTGAGTTGCTTGAGTTCCTTATATAGTCTGGATATTAACTACTTGTTAGATGTGCAGTTTTTCTCTCATCCTGTAGGTTGTTTCTGCACTCCGTTGTTTCCTCTGCTGTGTGGAAACCTTTTAGTTTGATGTAATCCTATTTGCCTATTTTTGCTTTTGTTGCCTGTGGTTTTGAGGTCTTATTCGAAAAATCCTTACTCAGTCCAATTTTATGCAGTGTTTGTCCAATGTTTTCTTGTAGTAGTTTTAAAGTTTCAGGTCTTACATTTAAGTCTTCAATCTATTTAGAGTTGATTTTTGTATATGGTGAGAGATAGGGGTCTAGTTTGTTTGTTTATTTATTTATTTATTTGTTTAAGATAGAGTCTTGCTCTGTTACCCAGGTTGGAGTGCAGTGGTATGATCTTGGCTCACAGCAACCTCTGCCTCCAGGGTTCAAGTGATTCTCCTGCCTCCGCCTTCTGAATAGCTGGGACTGCAGGTATGCACCACCATGCCAGCCTATTTTTTTTGTTGTTGTTGTTATTTTTAGTAGAGACAGGGTTTCACCATGCTGGCCAGACTGGTCTCGAACTCCTGACCTCATGTGATCCACCACCTTTGTCTCTCAAAGTGCTGGGATTACAGGTGTGAGCCACTGCACCCAGCCAGGGGTCTAGTTTTATTATTTTGCAGGTGCATATCCACTTTTTAAATCGCCATTTATGGAAGGAATGTCCTTTCTCCAATGTGTGAAAGACATGTGCAGAGTTGAGTGAAGATATTGAACTGTGTAATGGTTAATACTGAGTGTCAACTGACTGGATTGAAGGATATAAAGTGTTGATTCTGGGTGTGTCTGTGAGGGTGTTGCCAAAAGAGATTAACATTTGAGTCAGTGGACTGGGGAGGGCAGATCCACCCTTAATCTGGTGAGCACAATCTCATCAGCTGCCAGCGAATATAAAGCAGGCAGAAAAACGTGAAAAAAGTCAAGAGACTGGCCTAGCCTCCCAGCTTACATCCTTCTCCCACGCTGGATGCTTCCTGCCCTCAAACATTGGACTCCACGTTTTCCAGTTTTGGGATTCGGACTGGCTCTTCTTACTCCTCAGCTTGCAGACAGCCTATTGTGGGACCTTGTGATCATATAAGTTAATACTTAATAAACTATTCTTTATATATACACACACACATATACACACACATATACATATACATATGTATATATGTATGTATATATGTATACGTATACGTGTGTGTGTATGTGTGTGTGTATATATACATATACATATATGTGTGTGTGTGTGTGTGTATGTATCCTATTAGTTCTGTCCCTCTAGAGAACCTGACTAATACAAACTGGTATTGAGTAGACCCACCTAAAGAAAAATTTCCAGGGAATAAGATTGGGCAGATTAGCTAAGAATACTGAAGTATGCTGGGGAGTAGGAAGGGTATAGAAGTATTCTTTTTTTTTTTTTTTTTTTTTTTGAGACAAGGTCTCACTCTGTCATCCAGGTTGGAGGGCAGCGGTGTGATCATGACTCACTTCAGCCTCAACCTCCCGGGTTCAGGTGATCCTCCCAGCTAAGCCTCCTGAGTAGCTGGAACTACAGGTGTGCACCACCATGCCCGGCTCATTTTTTTTTGTTTTCATATTTTTTGTAGAGATGGAATTTTGTCATGTTGCCTGAGCTGGTTTTGAACTCCTGGACTCAAGCAACCCTCCCACCTCAGCCACCCAAAGTGTTGGGATTACAGGCATGAGACACTGCCCTGCCAGAAGTATTTATTTTTGAGTGTGGTTATTTGAAGAAGTATAGGCAGGACTTTTGCCAGTGTAATATTCCTCCAAAGTGCTGGAAGGCTGGAATTCCATTAAACCCTCCAATATTCCAGACATAGGTGAAGTCTATTCTAGACTGGAGGTTCTCGTCCTATATTGCCAATTCAATTTTTCCTCAATTTGATTCTTCTTGGAGCTGTTGATGAGCTTCTGTTCCTCTTATAATATGTCTTCTGTGGGACATCTTGGATCCTCCCTCTTAGACCTTTCTGACTTACTTACCTGTGGCTTTGGCTATTGCTGCAACAACAGGGTGCATGTACAGGTAGCCTGATCAGAGTGGCCAGAGCCTTGTGGCTTATCTCTTACTTTCTGCTCTTGGGCTTCTCTGTCTCTGCCTTGGAGGATGCCATGGGATATTGCTTAGTTGTGCTGGTTCAAATACCCATCTGGAAGAGCTAGGGAGTTAAGCAATGTCTGGGAAAAGTCTTTACCGGTGAATAAGGAGCCATTGCATGAATATTTCTCTCTCCTTACTGTGGACAATTCTAAAGCACAGGGTACACAACTCTTCAAGGGCCTGGTGGGACTGAGTCTCAGTTGTTTACAACCATTGAATCAACTCAGTCATATACCCTGGGATTGACTTTTTCTCCTTTCCCTTTTTATTCTTCCCGTTCCCTCCATCCCATTACATAGGATTGCCATCCCAAATAAACTACCTACTGGCAAGCCCTTGTCACAAGTTCTGTGTTGTTTTATGCATGATGAATACATTCTAAGCTAAGACATCATTTTATTTGGTTTTCAGTTATTATATGCATTTTATGGTTGCATTTTATGCTGCTTTAATGAACATAGTTTATACTCTTTTAATAATCCACAAATAGCTGGAAGTGAGCCCTTCATAAATAAGGCCACAATTTCAACAGTGAGTCTTAATGGCCATCTTCTTCAGTGAGTTACAAATTCCAGCAAGCTTGGCATCTGTTGAAGCAGGATGGTCCAGTGGAAAGTGCGATCAAGTGGGAGTCAGGAGCATCAGCTCTTTGATCCAGCCCTATCATTCTCTAATTATGTGATTAAAAATACTTGTTTTAACAGCTGTATTGAGATATAACTTATATACCATAATAATCACCCAATTAAGATGTATAATTCAATGGATTTTAGTGTTTATAGAGTTATACAACCATCTCTATAATCTAATTTTAAAACATCTTTGCTACCCTCCAAATAAATATCGTGCCTATTATCAGTCACTCCTCACTCCCCTAATTGTCCCTTCTCACTCCCCAGCTCTTTCCCCCACCTTCCAGATTAAAGCAGCAACTGATTTACTTTCTATTTCTATAGATTTGCCAATTCTGGACATTTTATATAAATTGGATCAGGCAATTTTGGTCTTTTGTGACTGGATCCTTTCACTGTGCAGAAGTGTTTGATGTTGATCTATATTGTAGTGTTGGCTGGGTGATTCTGAGTAACCACTAACCTCTGTGTCTTGTTTCCTCTTCTGCTCCCTGGAAGAGGTCTCTGAGATCCCTTCCAGCCCTGGAAGTCCCAGACAAGCAATGTTAAGTAGCACAGAAACCTAGAGGAACTACGGGTACAGTGTTTAATTTTTCGGCTATGAGCTAAAAGAAGAGGAACAACGTTTATTGCTGAGCTCCTATTCGACAGTGGATACCCGTGTGTGCGCAGAAACCAATTACCTATGAGGAGTAATTGAAATCATTAATAGCCACAAACAAATGTGTCTATTCTGCAAGTAATTTGCAGTAACATTTAGTAATTGATAGTAATTTTTAGTAATTAAACACTAAGTAATTCATTTGCCAAGCTACGTAGCCATTTTAATGGGGTTCCTTGGTGTTCCCACAGCAAATCTTAATTACTTAACCCAAGCACCAGGAATATTTCTGTCATTTCTGAAAAAATATATAACGTGTGCTATTCTGGGTAAGCTGCAATAGAGAGGAAGCCAAGGACTGGGTAGTAGTAATTAAAAGACTGAAGCTATCGTTTGGGCCAATAGCAAGGTTGTGGAGTGAATCCCTGTCTATATCTGTATCTCTATCTATCTGTCTCTATCTATCTATCTATCTATCTATCTATCTATCTATCTATCTATCTATCTATCTATCTATCTATCATCTATATTTTGTCTATGCTTCACAGAAAGTCAAAGTGAAATCTGGGTTATAACAACTCATTTATCTCTCCTCCTCTCCTAAATGTTTTGGCCTAGACTTTACGAGGTATGTTCAGGCTATTACAAATCCATGCATGAGTTGCTTGTGGCAGGGAGCAATCATAGAAATCCACTTTTTTCTTCAGGATACCATCTGCAGTTCTGATTTTGATATTCCCGGTTATTCCACAACCTAACTTCAATATGCCATTTGTAATGATTTATTAGTTATAGAGGACAGATAGTTGCTTGCTCAGCATCTTGTCCTCCTTCCTTTTTCTTATCAGTACCCCAACTTTATTCAGGAATCCATCCCTTCTCCCTGCAGCCTATGTGATTGGGGGAAGCTCTTGCTGAGGTGGATCTTGATTAGTCTAAGCTGGTCATGGTGATTCCACTACAGGCTCTTGCTGGAGACCAGTTCAGGAAGTCAGGCTGCTATTGGTCCAGGAGTGATCATGTGACTCTAGCTAGCTCAGTAAGAGAGAAGAAAAGGGCCTTCCTTTAGGGGTAGGAGAGAGACTGTCTTCCCTCTCCCTGCCTGTCTGGGTGTGAGGAAGGGAGCGCATTGGCTACAGGGGCTGCAGGCAGCCATCTTGACACCGTGTGGGAAACAAGGTCTCAGAACAAGGTCTACCCAAAGATGGATGGAGTCAAGAGAACTGCAGAGAAACTGAACCTAAGTTCTTCTGTGCCTAGAGTTCTGTTTTCTCAACTTGTAGTCAAGTGAGATAATACATTTTTCTCAGGTTTTTATCAAGTTTAAACATGGATTTCTGCCATTTGCAGCCCCAAGTATCTTAATTCATTTGACACCAGTCATCATCTTTCACCCCAATCCAATTGCTGCCTTCCTGAAATAAGTCTCCATACTTGGCTTATGTATTATTATCACAGCTCGTGCCACTTCTCTCTTTCTGAGGGAGATTCTGCACAAGCAAAACTGTCAACTTTCAAGCTCAGCTCCAGGCCCACTTCCTCTGTGAAGCCTTCACTGAGTACCTCAGTCCTCTATGAAATTCCATAAGTTGTTGTGTGAGCTCCATATTTGACATGCCTCATTTACAGACAGCGTGTACACATCTTCTCAACTACATTCTGCACAGCAGTGATGGTGTCACCTGACCTGACAATCCAGAGGGGAAGATGAACTAGACACCCATAGAAACTAACCCCAAGAGGCCTTGTCGAGGTAGAAAAGAGAGAGAAGTTTGGCAATCACTGCAGACATTGAGAGCAGGAGGAGGTCATTTTGGACAAGTTTAGCTGGGAAGATGCGGAACTTTCTTGAAGAGATAGAACCAAAATGGGAGCTTTAAAATGCACAGGATAAAGGTTGTATGTGAATGTATTCTTATATTCATTCTGTTATTGTTTATTGAACATCTACTCTATACCAAGCATCGTGCCAATTTTTTTCCTCCCATATATCTCATGTTATTTAAATTTCAAAAAAAACCCATGGAATATATATGGTTTCCATTTTACAAATGGAGATACTTGTCATCAGAGAGGTATGTATTTTTTTCTCAAAGTTGGGGATAGGCATCAAACCTAGATCTGTTCACCCAAAGTTCAAAGCAGTTTCTGTACCTCACAGCTACAGTCCAACTCTCATCAAATGGGGTCAGCAAATAGCATCAGCAAACATTTTTTCTAAAGGCCAGATAGTAAATATTTTAGGCTTTATGGGCCAGTCTTTGTTGCAGCTATGCCAGTCTGCTGCTGTAGTACAAAAGCAGCTATAGACAATGTGTAAATAATACATGTTCCAATAAAACTTTACTTAGAGCATTAAAATATATATTTAACATAATTTTCACATGTCGTAAAACATTATTTCTTTTTTTTTTTTTGACTTCCAACCACAAAAAAATGTAAAAACAGTCAGTAGGCCAGAGTTGTGGGCCATAGTTTGATGACCCCCTTGTTTTTTCCTGCCAGGATATTTTTAATTTTGTGTAGCAAGAACATTTAACATAAAATCTACCCTTTTATCAAATTATGAAGTGTACAGCACAGTATTACTAACTCGAGGCATGATGTTGTACAGGAGATCTCCAGAACTTACTCATCTTGCATTATTGAAGCTTTATAACATTGAATAGCCATGCCCCATTCCCTCTCCCTGCAGCCTCTGGCAGCCCTCATTCTACTCTCTGTTCCTATGAGTTTGACTATTTTAGAGACCTCATATAAGTGAAACCCTACAGTATTTGTCCTTCTGTGACTGGCTTATTTTACGTAGCCTAGTGCCCTCCAGGTTCACCTATGTTCCCAGGACCTTAAAGCATGTGACTATGGAGAATTAGGCAGGGAGGTTGAGGTACAGTTACTTCTCCCACGTCTCCCTCTCTCCCATGCCCAATCCTCACCACTTCACAGAGCTCATGGATGACAGTAGAAACCTCCCTAGCAGCATGGGCCTTTATATCCCAGTGTGCTCCATTGGCTGGCTCCAACCTGTTTGTCAGCTCCAGACTCTGTTAATTTAGCAATCTGCAGAGGTCCCAGATGAAAAGCTTTCACCTGCTCCCTTTCTAGAGCCTGACATAATTAGCTACATTTCAGCCCCACCTTCTCTTCTCTCCTTTAACGAGCAGAGCCAATCTGAATCACTTTAAAGGAGCGAGCTGCCCCTTGGTATCAATTAAAAGGGAAATAATTGCGATACATGAACTGTAACAATTGTGAACAGGTACAAAGAAAAATCTAGAGGTTCTGGCACTGCTAACAGAGCATAGCACTTTGCAGAGATTGTCTTACACTCTTTTGGAGGAAAAACAAAAACAGGTCCAGCATGCTAGGTCATATGTTACTCCTGAGGGAAAAGGCTGTACTTGAAAATCCACAAGCCAGAGAGTTGGGAGCAGTCCAGTGAGCAGGCCGTTCGTGTGTGCTGAAATATTTCAGCTGGGTCTTCTTGTCCTCTCAGATGAAGAAACCATGTACAGCCCCAGTGAGTCACGTCCGGGGGAAATGATTTACGATGAGTGTTTTAGCTCGGTGTGATGTTACATCTCTCTCATTTTCCTCCCCTGAAGTGAACAATCGTGCAAGCCTTTTCCTAGGCAGGGGGGACAGGGAGGTAGTGGGAGGCTTCATTAATCTCTGGGTTCTCCAGGAAAGCCAATTTGATCATCGTGCAATATCAAACACTCTGAGTGTATTGTTGCTTGTTAGCTTGGATGTGTGCCCTCCAGAAACTCCATGCTGGGTAGACTAGTCCATTTGCCAGGGCTAGATGTGAGAGGAGGGGCTGGGAGGGGAGGGATGTGGTTGCCAATCTATTCAAATTATACCTGCAGCCGAGCCTTGTGTGGATCAGGTAGATACCTGTTAACAGAATCACCCAGGCAAAACTGGGATGCTGGCAGGATTATTTTTTGAGTCCTCCAGCTGATTCTTTGAAGCCTTGTCATCTCTTTGAGTCATCCTGTCCTTAATTTTCTGAGATTGGGAAGCAGTCATTTACACATTAGTGTCAGTGCCTTTTGGCACCAGGACATCTGTTTCTCTCTTACTTCTGGTATTAAAGAAAAATTTTTCAACAATACTCTACTTGTTAAAGCATGGTAAGTTATATGGTTTGGCTGTGTCCCTACCCAAAATATCATCTTTAATTATAATTCCCTTAATACCCCTGTGTCAAAGGAGAGACCAGCTGAAGGTAATAGAATCATGAACAGTGATTTTCCCCATTCTGTTCTCATGAGAGTGAGTGAGTTCTCACGAGATCTGATGGTTTTATAAGTGTGTGGTCGTTCCTCCTGTGTTCATTTTCTTCCTGCCGTCTTGGGGGTAGGGTACCTTGCTTCCCTTGGCCTTCCACCTTGTGTGTGAGCTTCTTGAGGCCTCCCTGGCTGTGCAGAACTGTGAGTAAGTTAAACCTATTTCCTTTATAAAGTACGCAGTCTCAGGCATTTCAATTTAGCAGTGTGAGAACGGACTAATACGGTAAGGAAGACTTTATTCAGGGCAATCACAATAACTATAGAACCACTGAAATGGGGTCTCACAGTGGGAGAGAGAGACTGGGCTTGACTCTGAATACAGGATGGACAAGTAGAAATGTACAGCCAAGGAGTAGTGCGGGGGTTAGTGGATGGAAAATTATTAAGAGGAAGCATCAGAGGCACTGTAGTTTGAATGTCCCCTCCAAAATTTCTGTTGAAGTTTAATTGCTATTGTGATAATATTAAGAGATGAGACCTTTAAGAGGTGATTAGGTAATCAGGGCTCCACCTTCATGAGTGGATTAATGTCATTACCATGAGGGTGAGCACCTGACAAAAGGATAAGTTCGTACTTGATTTTCTCTATGTCACACTCTCAGTTCTACCTTATGCCATGAGATGACCCTCGCCACATGCTACACCATGTTCTTCACTTCTCAGCTTCCAGAAAGCTGAGCTAAATACATTCCTATTTCTTAAAATTTACCCAGTCTGTTGTATTATTATAGCAGCAGAAAACAAACTAAGACAAGGGGTAAAGACAATTCTGGATTAACCAATCTCACATGATTCTTGCTGAAGATAGCCCAGGTGATCAGACTTCACCTAAGGAATGGTAGAGGATGAAAACCTGATCAGATAATGAGCATAGCTAGATCTTGACTATGGAGAGTTCTTTACTAAAATGGAATTTGACAAGGAAGTTCACAGAAGGGCCTAGGAGAAGGTTCAGAATCTTGACTTAAGTTTAGCCAAGTAAAGAATTTTTCAGCCCACCCTTCTTCAAAGAAAGAAAAAAAAGACATTCTTTTTTCCTTGGACTAATAGGCCAGTTTTCTTGTTTATTTGCCTTTTGTTCATTAAGGAGCAGCTGAATCGTCTGTTGGGACTTAGTAGTGGAGGATCTCCTGGATAATGTGAGCCATCAGGTCTTTAATGAGGGGAGTTTAATTTCTGTGAAAATAGAAGAATAAAACAAAGATTAATTGTTGGAACAAATGATAGTTTCTGAGTCCAGGAGGCAGCCAATCAAGAAGATTTCTAGATGGTGAGCTTGAAGCATCTTCAATTGGAGTGAGGACAGGCATTGGCAGTCTAACAGACTTTCTAGCAAACCATTCCAAATGGTTTGCAATTTGAATGTCACAAAAATTATTCACACACAAACTGTTGTGGTGATTTCTCTGAAGTTTATATCAAATTGTCCAGCTTCAGCTTACAGGGCTTCAGGAAAACAGCAGTTTTAATTTTAGTGATTACGAGTCATAAATGTGGAAGAATATTGGAAATATTGTCAAGAGTCATAGATATTGGAGGAAATTGGAAGAATTCAGTATCAAGTCCAGATTGCAGGAAAATAATAAAACCTCAAAGCAAACAAGGCTAGAATCTAATATTGGGTTTACTATACTTTTCTTCTGAAACAGTTTTTCTCTACACTGTCACCTCAACTTCTACCAAAAATAAAGTAAGACTGATGTGTTTGCAAAATGAGTTTAGTCTCATTATATATGACTAGATTATTTACATAGTGCAACAAAAATAGTGATAGGCCATACAGGTTAAAGTTTGCTTTGCTGTACTCGAACTTTTGGCAAGAAATCTCAGATTGGACTTGTAAAGGCCTCTCAAGGCTAGGAAACCAAACCAAGGACGTACCATCAGGCTGCATATGTGACACCTATAGATGTAGGTAAGATTCTTTCTTCTTGCAGTCTCTAAAATATCATGAGGTTTCTGGGCCTGCTAGAAAATGTCATTACTTACTCACCTATAAGGCTGGAAGCCCTCAGGCTGATTTTGTCAAAGTGTTGCTTTGTTGGCTTTGTAAAGTCAAGCTTAGTTCCTTAAAGTTGTCTAGTCCTATCTGAAAACATGGTATTCCAGTCAAAGCCTCGATAATATAACCACCGTTTGCAATTGTGTATTGTTGCAAGGAGAACAGATTCTTATCGCACTTATGCAAATAACTATTGCCATAAAAATAATATTTATGAATAGTTTCTGAATTCTGGAGGGATCAGGTAGGGAAAAAAGAATTGTTTCAATTTTGGCTTACAAAGGCATACTTTACCAATTGATGTAAGCTATAGATAGCTTTAAGGGAAAAGGCTTCTTAAATCTGCAAAACAAAACATTTGAAAAACCAGCAATGTTTCAAACAAAATGTAATTAATATTCAGGAGTCCATTTAGTTCCATATAATTTTTTTTCTGCTTGATACTGAATTAGCAGTTTCATGAAGCCATAAATTTCTCCATTAGAGTTCTGGAAATTATTAGTTTAATGGTATGATCTTAATGTTATCAGAAACCTGTGTTCAAAAGTATGTGTCAGGTTATTTTTACGTGAATCTCCTTGAAGGAGAAGCAGTTTTGGACTGTAGCTAATTCAGATGTTTTTATAGAAAAATCAGAACAATAACTGTATATGACAAAAACAGAATGGCCATGGTTAAAAATGAGTTCATTATAAACAAATTTACAAGAGAATTTGGCTATTTCTGTGGCATACAGCATATAAACATAATAAAATTATGATGTATATATTTGATTTCTAGACATCTCATACAATTTTTGGAAAACTCCTATCAATAACATACCCATAAGCATAACTTAATGTTCAGCATCATTTATTTGACAGTGCTTCTTATATTAACATATAAAACAAGTGTAATTAGTTCAGTATATATCTTTTTAAAGGAGAAAGACAGCCTGTGCACTTTCCAGGGGCCCAACTGGAAAATCTCAAGGTTAATTTAAGGTCACAAAGAATTAATTTGAATTTAATTTTGAGAAGTTTGTCAAAAATGTCAACAGGTTTAAAACAATTAAATATGGTCTTGGTTATCTATGTAGTGGAACTGATAGTAAAATATTTTTTTAAAGGGAAATACAGAAGATTACATACTTATGATAAAACACTTAGCTATTTTAAGAATGAGAAGACTTGTTTTTTTTTAAGTAATAAGACGTGATAAAAGACAACATCAAGCATAAAAAAATTACCTGCACAAAAGAGAATATTTGTTTTCTAGGCCAATTACTAAAAAGAAACCTTCACATTCTCAAATGTCATTTTATTAGAGAAGACCAAATTCTAGTTTTGCATCAGTGTACTACTACAACTAATTTTTAATTGAACCTTATAAATAAAATCATCTAATCTTAGCCAATTTGACCACACAAAATAAGTTTTATTTTCTATGATTGGGTCTAGATTTTTAATGTGTATGTACTATTCAATTTAATTCAGCAGAACTTTAACGTTTCAAGTTATATTGAAAAGGTTTTTAAATCATTTTTAAGTAGACATAATTTAAAGAATATTTTTGAAAAGTTTACTTATAAGCTTTTATTTCACTTAGTTACCTAATTCATTCATTCTCAACAATTAAGTTTGAATTACTCATGAAAAATTTGTGAGACACTAAGCAAAGTTACCTCTATTTTTAAGTTTTTCTTGTTATTGTTGACAAATCAGGTAAATATCAAAAACATCACAAAAGCAAATAAACTAAAAAGTTAAAAGTTGTTCTTCTCTTTTTCTCCCTCTTCCATGACTGACATGCATTAAACAGTTAAGGGTTTCACTTTCTCTGTGTACTTTTGCCCTTAGGTTGAATTTATAGTTTTATGTCCTTAAACATCTAGCAGAGACAACACAAACATATCTGGCCGGAAAACCTAGGCAAAAATAAACGTCTCTTTTATGTTTAGTGCTGATAGATTTGAAGACATTCCTGTTTTTATTTTACCAACAATTTTACAACTAACTCATTTGCCCAACGTTTAGCCAACTTACATGAACTAGAAGACAATTGGGTTAGTTTCTGTTTTTCTGAGACAATACTTTAACCCTTTTCCTGATGAGAGAAAAAAGTGCAACTCTCTGCCAGCACTCATTAATTTTATATAAACATGCTCTTTGAGGCAGAAGCATATCTGACTGATTTTCAATGTGAAAATGTAAAGACGGTTTTTGGAATTATTTTTTTAACAGAACAGACATTAGAATCATGTGAATCATCAGAATCATCTATTTCAAAAAATTGAATTCATCAAATGAATCTTCAGCCAACAACTGTTTGAAAACCATGTTAACATTACATGTAGAAATGCTTCATTTTCTAGGATTTGACATTTCAGTGGTTGAGAATTACTAAATTTTATGTATGGAAATACATTACCAAAAACAATGCTATAAATAGGATGATGTCTTTTGTTTCCACAGTTGATATACTAGAGCGGTGCAAAAATAATAAAAGCAAGATATTTTGGGGCAACGTTATCTTGGGGTAAGTGCTGCAGCAGCACTTACTGCAAGATTCTCAGTGAGTATTCTCAGGACAAAGGGAAAAAGGGTTAAATAAGCACTTATTTTTTAAGCCAATTAAACAGAGCTCTTCTATATATTTTGGCAACATTATCCAGAGGTAGAAAAACACATACACATAACATACATACGTATGTACGTAAACGTACATACAGGTGCAAGCAGATCTTCTGGCTTTTCATTTTTAAATTTTTAGTTCAGTCAGTAAAACAGAACAATGCTAACCTGTAGGTGTATCTCTATATATTTAAGCAAATTGTGTTTTCAATAAAAATGGGACAAGATGAGGTTACCTATTCAACAAGGGCTGTAGCTTTTTACCAATATTTTTGAAGAAGATCTTATAGGGTTTTCATTTGCCCAATTTCCAAATAATTTATTATTTTTTTCTCTTTTTAGTCTCAGGTACTTGCTTTTGAGTGGCTGCTGAGTCCCTTGAAAATACCCCAGTAGAGGGCAGGGAGCCTAAAACTCAAGTGAGTGAGGGCCTGCGGTTGGAAAGGACAGGATCTGGCAGGGGTAGACAGAGTTGGGAGAGCGTAGAGTCAGCCAGAGCTTGAGAAGAGGGGTTTCAGGTGACAGAGAAGTTGCTGTGGGAGAAGCAGGGTCCAATAGAGAAGACAGAGAAGGTAGACCACACAGAGAGCCAGAAAGAAAGACTTCCTGCCAAGAAAGTCAGGGGAGAGTCCCCACTCAGAACAAGGAGCCAGGGAGAAGACCTTTCAGCTGAGGAGGTGCCTTTGAAAAAGAAGCCTGAGACTCGAACCCAGCTTCGGAGTCTACTCCTACATTCAGAATTAAAATCTGTCTTTCCCAGATTGACAGATATTTGTCCAGAGCAAGAGTTGAGGAGTCTGACTCACCAACGAATCCTGGCTTGGTTAGAAGTGAAGATAAAAACTTGAAAGGTACCCACCTAGGATCCTAGGTGACAGGCCTAGGAGTCCAATAACAAATCTGATCTTATCTCAGTCATGGCATCATAATGGTTAAAGAGAAAAATATTCAATGATGCTTGTTAAAGCCCAGCAAGAAAGGCTTTTTACAGGACCGTCATGATAGATACAGAGACCACTGCAACAAAGTCTTGCAGTAGGGGAGAGGAATTAGGAATTAGGAATTTGGCAAGGAGGGTCCTTGCCAAACTGACTTAGCAAATTTCCATGCTAACCTGGATCTTATGTATAAGTGCACAGAAGGGCTTAGGAAATGGTTCAGAAACCTGACTAAAGTTTACGTAAGTGAAGAACGTTTGTAACTGGAAATAAGTTCTCTTTCAAAAAGTACCTAATGAAGGCATTTTAAAGGTCTAAAATGGTTCTTCATGTCCTCTAAAGCCATTCAAAGTACACAACAGCCTACTGCTTCCAGGGATCAGGCTGGTTCTAATACCCCAGTACGGTGGGTTCACAGTTGCTCTCCCAGAACAGATCGCACAAGGATGCAGGAGCAGCTATTACTTTCCATGGGAGGCACCTGGTGGAGAAAGAGATGCCACCCTGGGATTGGGCCCCCGAGATTTACCTTCTCCTCTCAATATAAGGAAGCATGTTGATCTTAAGTTGCTAGAGTGCTTTTCAGTTGGCAAAACACTTACATATTATTTTTCATTGATCCCCTACCCACTAGCAACCTTGAGACATCAACAGAACTAGGAAAATAATAGCTTCCATTAAGTGAATATATTAGTATTTATTGTTGTAAAATCTTTACATTCCCATAGAAATAGGATGATAGTGTGGTAAATAATAATGCTTGCCATGTGCCTGGCCCTGTTTGGATGCCATGTTTTTGTTTTTGTTGTTGGTATTTCTTTGTTGTGTTGTAGTGTTTTGTTTTGTTTTTGAGATGGAGTCTTGTTCTGTCACCCAGGCTGGAGGGCAGTGGCATGATCTCGGCTCACTGCAGCCTCTGCCTCCTGGGTTCGAGCTATTATCCTGCCTCATCCTACCTGGTAGCTGGGACTACAGGCACACACCACTGCCCTGGGCTACTTTTTGTATTTTTAGTAGAGACAGAGTTTCACCATGTTGGCCAGGCTGGTCTTGAACTCTTGACTTGAGGTGATCTGCTTGCCTTGGCCTCCCAGTGCTGGGATTACAGGCATGAGCTACCATGCCCAGCCTACGATGCTGCGTTTTAGATGCCCTCATCAATCTTCTCTAGTATTGCATAAGGAAATAGAGATTCAGAGGGATTAAATAGCCTCCAATATCCCTTGGTAAGAGAAGGTAGCAGAATGGAGATTGGAATCTGCATCTAACTTACTCCTGAGTCAGAGGTGGTGAAGCAGAGCAGGTGACACTCAGCTTGTCCCCATGTGTCACACACACAGACAGGGAAACATAGTGATCATTTATGACAGGTACTCACACCCCAATGGTAGAGAAGCTAACTGTCCTGAACCGCAGCTCAGAATTCTTCCTCTTGGGGCAAATTCTTGATAGAACTTGTAACTGGTTTCTCCAGGAAACCTAACACCACCAGGATTTTTGTATGGACTCATGGCAGTGGCAGCCAAGAAAGAGCTACATATTGATCTTGTCATTCGTAATTAATGACAACCACAAATTAATAACCACATGCACACAAATTGATTTTCAGAGGTGCAATAATTAGATTTAATGCCTGCCACAGCATGTATTTATGTATTTATCACCTTCATTATGAATTTTAATGAACTTTCAAGATATTCACATACAATTAGATATGTGACTTTCTCGTTTATAGATGGATTTTATTCACTCAGATCATGGAGTTGACTTTGCTTGGTAAAGAACACTAAATTTTCTAGATTCTATTCTTTTTTCTCTTTTTCTCACATAGAGAAGTTGCTTTGGCAAAGAGATGAGTATCTTTCCTCAAGATCTTTTGTCAGAAGGAAGTAGAGGAGGAAGTCTCAGACTCATTGCTACAGTAACTCACTGTGTAACCTCAGGGAAGTCACTTACCTCTCGGGGCCCAAGCTTTCTTTTTTTTAAATTTTTATTTGTTTTGAGACGGAGTCTCGATCTGTTGCCTAGGCTGGAGTGCAATGGTGCAATCTCAGCTCATTGCAACACTGCATTCTCCGCCTCCTGGGTTCAGTGATTCTCCTGTCTCAGCCTCCTGAGTAGCTGGGATTACAGGGACATGTCACCACACCCAGCTAATTTTTGTGGCTTTAGTAGAGATGGGGCTTCACCATGTTAGCAAGGCTGATCTGGAATTCCCTGCCTCAGGTGATCTGCCAGCCTCAGCTTCCCAAAATCCCTGGGATTCCTGGGATGAGCCACTGTGCCCGGCCAGCTTTCTTATCTGTAAAGTGACAAGAAGAGAGGGAATGGAGGTAGAGACTTTGTAATATCTGAAATGGGAATTAGAAGGTAGAGAGTTTGTAATATCTCCAGCTCAGATTACTGGAGACCTCAAATTACCAAGGACTGTTTCTACAAGCAAGAGAGTGAGGCTAGGGAGGTAGGCATCATTTCCTTGGCCTTCCCCTGCTTGAAACATGGACTCTGTCTTGGCAGGGTATGCGTCTGCATGTTCTGTTGTGGGTCTGGCTGTTCTTACAGAGACAGCACTTGGGCTCCAGCCGGGATTACTACCACAGCATTCAATCGCAATTTGAAGCCTGGGCCACCGGGAAATTGCAGACAATTTGGATGAAAATGGTTGGAAAATTGCAGTGTTTAGGCCTCTCCTACCAGCCCCTTCATTTTTTTTTCTTACTTTCTTTTTTATTTCTTTTTCTTTCCCTTCTCTCCCTCTCCCCACTCCTGAAATTACTTTAAAAGCAGAGGAACAACAGGCTAGACTGGCTAGACTTTTTCCCCAGTCTGCAATGTATTTTGTAAACAAACATGTAAATTGATACAGAATTTAACCACCCTCAGACAAAGTGGCTAAAAGACGTGGAGGGGGAAAAAGGCTCTATGTGAGATCCTGGATTAACTGGAATGCGGGGGTAATGCTGGTCTTGATTAATGGAATTGCTGATTAGCTATGTGTTAGCCAGGAAACCTTTATCTTGTTGCAAATTGCTCTAAAATGAGCCCATTTACCTCTCTTAGTATTTAACTAAATATTTAAAGTTTTTCATACCCTGTCTCATTTTAAAAGACTTTAAGGAACCTTCTTTATTAATAGTCAACTAATGATTTTTAATTGATAATTGGGATTCATGGTTATGGTGCTAAAGGCATTTATCATAGTCCAGCCCAATATATGGAAATGTATAAAGTATGGGAGATAAATTGTACAGATTGTCAGGGTTGCAACAGACATCAAAGGTTCTCATCAACTTGCCCACCTAGTATATGCTTCTCTTTTATATTGTCGAGTTGATTTCTAGCTTTTACTTAAATACCACCTCCTGAGGCAGCACATTCTATTTTTGGACAGATTTAGCTATCATAAGTTTTCTCCATTATGTTGAGCTAAAATTTGTTTTCCTACATTCAATCACTCATTGGTTCGAATTCTAATCCCTGGGTCAACACAGAGCAAACAGCTTTCTATATCCTCATGCCAGCACTTCATGTATTTGAAGAAATTTTGTGTTTTCTCTCTTTCAGTGGGATGTTCCTCAATTCCTACAGATACAGGGTAGGGGGGTTGGTAGAATTCCAACCCAGGAGACAGCCTGGTGTGCAGCTCTCTGCTTAGCGTGTGTGTGAAAAAGACAGGCAGAGACCGACCAACCTTGGGGAAACTTCCTCAGTCCCTTTGGCTCCACTCCCCAGTCCAAGAGATAAAGATGATAACAGTAGAAACTCCTGGCCGGGCGCGGTGGCTCACACCTGTAATCCCAGCACTTTGGGAGGCTGAGGCAGGTGGATCGTGAGGTCAGGAGATCCAGACTGTCCTGGCTAACACAGTGAAACCCCGTCTCTACTAAAAATACAAAAAAAAAAAAAAAAAAAAAAAATTAGCCGGGCATGGTGGCAGGCACCTGTAGTCCCAGCTACTCGGGAGGCTGAGGCAGGAGAATGGCATGAACCCAGGAGGTGGAGCTTGCAGTGAGCTGAGATCGCGCTACTGCACTCCAGCCCGGGTGACAGAGCGAGACTCCATCTCAAAACAAACAAAAAAACAGTATAATAGCATTGCTCTGAGGACTAATCAAGTAATATAAATAAAGTGCTTAGAACAGTACCTGGCATATAAGTATGGTTGAAACATTTCCTATTATGGCATTGTTCTATTGTGTTTTTCCTTTTTAAAATATTTAATTGTGGCAGAAATACACATAAAATTGACCATTCTTAGCCATTTTTAAGTATACATTTCGGTAGTGTTAATTGCATTTACATTGTGTACAACCAATCTCCAGAACACTTTTCATTTTACAAAACTGAGACTTTGTATCCATCAAACAAGAAGTCTTGGTGTCTTCCCCCACCCTCCTGGCAACCACCTTTCTACTTTCTGGCTCTATGGAGTTGTCTATTCTAAGTATCTCATTTAGATAGAATCATAAAATGTTTGTCTTTTTGATACTGCCCTGTTTCACTTGGCATAATGTCCTAAAGGTTCATCCATGTCCTAGGATGTGTCAGAATTTGATTCCTTTATAAGGCTGAATAATACACCATGTACAAACCTGGGGAGATTTTTAAACCACCAATGAATGCTCAGGCCCAATGCAGACTAAGTCAGAATCTTGGTGGGTGGGGGTGGGGACCCAGGTGTCAGTGTGTTTAAAATGGTCCCTACAGAATTCTGATCTATAGCTGGATTGAGAACCACTCATGGCTCATGAACACTTGAAGCTCATTAAGTCACTACTTTTCCCCCACTCCTGCATTGCTCCTGGATTCCCTTCTAACAGAAGGGAATAAACCAGTGTCTTCCAAACTTTGCTGTGCATTCCAATCACTAGGGTTTTTTGTTTTTAAAATCCTGCCTCCTGGGTCACATTGCATACCAATGAAGTCCCAATATCTGCTGGTCAGATCCTGGCATCAGTATTTCTAAAGATTCTAGGTAATTCCAATGGGCAGCAAAATTTGAGATCCACTGCATAACCATGGACCAATTCTTTCAGGCTAGAAACTTGAGGGTTGCCTTTGATTCCTCCTTTTCTCACCCTTCAAATCTAAATTCTCATCAAGCCCACTTGATCTTATCTCCTCACACTGTGATTCTCCAAGTGTGGTCTCTGGACTGCATAAAGTAACCAGTGCATCCAGGTTTGCCCAGGACTTTTCTGGTTTTCATTTTGCAAATCCCCAGGTCCTGGAATCTCTCGCAGTCCCAGGCAAACCTATGTGGTTGGTCGCCCTACCAGACCAGCAGCATCAACATTACCTGGAAATGTCAATGATCAGGGCCCAGCCAGGGACCTACTGATTCACAAACTCTGGGATGGGACTCAGCACGCTGTGCTGTCACATGTCCTCTAGACAAGTCTGATGAACACTCAAGTTTGAGAAAGATTGAAGTTGCTGCTGCTACTAAAGATGAGAGCTAACACTTAAGGAGAACCTACTCTGCAGTGGGTGCGTCCTCGTCTGCATGGACACTGTGACCTTCAGATAGCCAGGTGGGAAGGGGTCTTCAAAAACTGTCAGGTTCAAGGTCAGGTTCCAGCCCATGCTGAGGTCTAAAGGGAGTGGGTGGATGAGCAAATAGCTGAAAGAACAGTCAGGGGACCCTAGGCAGGTGAAATATGGCTTTATTCAGCAGCTCTCTCATGAGCAGCTTACTTACACTAGCTCTTTTATACTGTTCTCTCATCCCCAGCTTTCTCACACTGTCAGCCCTGTCTTGACAGCATGAGCCAGCCCTGTCTTGACAGCATGAGCCAGCCCTGTGGCTCCTCACAGCAGCTAGCTCCCACACACAGCTGCTCATCTGGTTCTCCCTTGGCTTCAGGGTCAGTAGCTTAACTCTTTCTCTAGTGAGCCAAGCTGTGTCCTGCACCTACCCCTCCCACCCCAGTCTGTCTGCAAAGACAGAGAGCTCTGACTGTCTTTTTCTGGGCACAAGCTCATGTAGAGTGTCAGCAGGGTGACACCTTTTACAGACAATAGTGGTGTAGGGCCAAGAGATGGCCTTCCCATGTTAGGGCTACATGGCTGTGATAACAAGTAGAGTTATACACCTGTACTCTAAACTCAGACGTGCAGGATGTAAACGTACTACCTTAGCCTATCCTTGACCAAAGCACAGATATGTTCCTTACTGGAACCAGCCTGCACACTGGGAGGAGTGCACACTGGGCGAGAGCCACAGGATTTTGCACCATTTGCAGCAGGGAGGAGCCTGGCCCCTCCTTCCCTGAGTAGAACCTGGAATTCAATCTGTGAGTGGGAAGTACATACTAGGTGGACTCTCAGTCCGCTGAGTCCCTGTTCCCCCCTCCGTTTTTTTCCTTTTTGCCCAATAAACCCCTTTGTTCTCACACTTCGAATTGTCTGTGAGACTAATCTGTTGTGGCCATGTGACATGGACCCTGTCTGTAGCTGAAACTAAGAAAAAGCTCCTCCTGCAGCAGTCCGATGTTTCCTCAGTCAGACACTGCAAGCTGTGATGTTGGGGTGAGTACAGGACATTTGGCAATATTTGCAGACAGTGTTGCCTGTCACAATAAGAGAGGGGGATGCTGTATGCAGACACACTTGACAGCAATAACTTAACCATACCCTGAGACTGACTGCATGGTGACGCACCTAACAGCAATAACATAATCACACCCTGAGAATAACCTGAGGTCTAAAAAGTATGTGTGTTGGGAGTTCTCAGCTGAGGAATCCATGAGTAGCCAACCTGGAGATTCATTCCTTATCTCTGAGGACCATCCAAATCCCTGGCCCATCTCATAGAGCACAGGCCATACAGAGGATCAAGGCTCTTTGTTTTGTGTTAAATGAAGGTTGCCAGGTGGAGGTTGCTGAGGGAGGGTGCTAAGTGAAAATGCTATGTGAACTGCATGTTTTTTACAAGTGGTGGTGGTTTTCCTGTCTCGCCTTACATACGGCCGCTGGTCTGCCCTGTATGTCAGTACTCTTGATAAACCCTAGTTCATGGCATTATTTAAGGCCTTAAGTGCCTTGTGGGCTGTCTTTTCTGAAGACTCTAGTTTATTTCTGTTATTTTCAAAGTGTAAAATTCAGCAACTTTTTATTGATCATTTACTATGTAATAGATCCTGGGATATACAAGTAAAGTAGGTGCTGCCATCATGGAGAGATATGTCTCCTAGGAGAGACACATACAAAAATACTTTAATAAACCTATTATATGTGCTACAAAATGAAATTAGGGGATGCTATAAGAGTGAAACTCAAGGGCACTCAACTGAGAGTGGAAAAGTGAGATATTTGGCACTGGAAGAATAGGTAGAAATGAACCAGCTGGCCCAGGGACTGTCTTACTGTGCCTGTAATCCCAGCACTTTAGGAGGCCACAGTGGGTGGATCACTTGAGCCCAAGAGTTTGAGGTCAGCCTGGGCAACATAGACCCCATCTATACAAACTAGCCAGGCATAGGCGTGCACACCTGTAGTCCCAGCTACTCAGGAAGCTGTGAAGATTGCTTGAGCTTGGGAGGCAGAGGTCGAAGTGAGCAGAGATTATGGCATCACACTCGAGGCTTGGCAACAGAGCCAGACCCTGTCTCAAAAAAACAAACAAACAAACAAACAAACAAAAAAGGAAGAAAAAAAGAACCAGTTGAAGCAAGAATAGAGAGGACTGAGGCGAAGAGAAGGCCCTGGGGTCAGAAGTTGGAATATGTGAGGAAATAAAGCGATGTTTCTGGAAAGCAATGACTCGGGGAGAAAGTTGTGTGATGAGACTGGAGCTGTAGACAAGAGGTCTCAGGTCATGTGGGACTTTACAGACCATAGTAACAAGTTTGTTTTTGAGCAGCTCATATTTTGAGAAAATATGAGCAATGATTAAATTTATATTAGGAATAGTTGCCCTGGGACAGTAGATACAGAAGACAAGTAGGGGGCTATTAACTATTAAGAGTCCAGGTAAGAAATCATGGTGAGATACACCAGAAGTGTGGCAGTGGAGATAGAGAAAAGTCAGTTTTGAGAGAAGCCTAGCTAGAAGGAATAACTGGACTGTTCATGGATTAGATGTGAAGCAGGAAGGTGCATCTGCAAAAGGTCTCCTGAGTTTCCGTCATGATCAACTGGGAGGATGGGAAAGGGATGTTGTTTTGAGATGGGCCTTGCTGGAGCAGATGTCATGATTGAGGCTCCTGTGCTGTGCAGTGCTCTGGTAGGAGTTGCCAAGGCAGCCTTTGACATATGGTTCTCAGGCCCTAGAGCCTGGAGATACAAGATTGGCAGATAGATGGAAATTGTAGTCATAGTGAAACAGGGGAGTTGCCTGATCCCCCTTGCGGGATGTGTGGTAGGTGTGGCTCACCTGTTTGGTCACCACCACTGCTGAAACCCCTGAGGGGAGGGGGAGATGCGGATGGACAGGTGCAGGAGCCCACGTGGGCATGTGTTACAGTGGGTCCTTTTAGCCCTGCTGTCCGTGGTTGGCTTGAGTGTAAACCAGCTCAATGGACCATCTGCCTTTTCACAAGGGCAGAGGGCCAGTGTGAGAGCTTTCTGTATCCCAAATTCTTGCCTAGCATCCACTGAAGAATTGGGTCACAAATGAGATTGAAGGAGGAATTCGGGGTTTTATTGAGTGATGGAGGTGGCTCTCAGCAGGATGGATGGGGAGCTGGAAGGGGAGATGGAGTGAGAAGATGATCTTCCTCTGGAGCCTGGCTGTGTAGCAGCTGAACCTCTCCAACCACCCCCAGCCAAACTCCTCTTGGTGTTCAGATGTTCCTCCTCTTCTCTCTTTCTCTGCTGTGTTGTTCTTCTGTCTGCTTGTCTCCTCATCTTGTCTGCCTCTGCAGCCTGGGGTTTGGGGTTTATATGGGTACAGGATGGAAGGCATGGTGGGTCAAAGGCAACTTTTTGGGTGTGAAAAGAGGAATGCCTGTCCACATTTAGGGCTGCAGGTCTCCAGGCTTGAGGGTGGGGCCTTTGCTCGGGAGCCACCCTCTTTTACCCTGTGTTTCCCTGTCTCCTGTCTGTAACAATAGGGGATGTGGAATCAGCTAGGGAGAGAGAAGAGGGAAATGGGCATGGGGAGAGCCCTGGAAGGTCAGCAGATAAGGGCTGGGTGGAAAATTATGAGACTGGAATGGGGTTGAGAAGTTGACCGGCAAGGAAGAAAACTAAGAGAATTGTCTGTAGTGATTGAGAAACCCAGACAAGAGTGTTTCAGGAAGGGGGGAGAAAGTGGTTAACAGGGTTGTTGCGAGCCACTAAGAGGTCAAGTGACAGGAATGCTGAAAAGCGTCCAGTGGATTTAGTGATATGGGGATCATTGGTGACGTTGAGAGTAGTTTTGGTGGTGAAGTGGAGGCAAAAGTCATATTGGACTGGATTGAGGCATGAATGGGAAGTGAGGAATTGGAGAAGCCAAGTATAAACAATTTTGGGGATGGGGGAAATGTCTGGCTGTGAGAAGAAAGCTAGAAGGGGATTAGATGTAGAGATTACAAATATTCTTCATTTCGTTAATGGAAAGATTAGATCATGCTCAAACGGCGATAGGATGGATTTAAGAGGGTGGGGAGGTTAACGGTGCAGGAGAGAGGTAGTAACTGATGACATTATTTACGACTGCTGAGAAGGACAAGACAGGGTCCAGGATACTCCCTGATGACGGGAAGGTATGGGAATCAATGGAGATGCAGTTGTTGATTTCCAGGGAGAAGATGAGGATGGATGGCTTGCATAGTCCCAACAAAGTAGGTTTTAGGTTAGGCATGAGGATCATGGTAAGGAGGGTGGGGGAGTGGGACGAACAGTAAGGTGTCCCAACCTCTGCCAGATGCTGCAAAAGTATTCTTGTTTCTTGAGCTGTGATTGGCTCTGGAGGTGGCATGTTATTGAGCTCACTGTCCTGCCTATCGTCAGTGTATCCTCAGAGCTGCTAAGCCACAGCTTCCTTACCCTGAACTTACATAATTGGAATTTCTGATTAAAATAAATGCACGTAAACGTGTATGTGTGTCTTTTTTTTTTTTTTTTTGGAGCCATATCTTCTCCTAAAAGCAAAGATTGACTTTTAGGAGGAATATATATTCCTCCCAAAAGCCTGCAGTGGGTGTGTGTGTAATGTGTATATGTGTAATGTGTGTGTGTGCAATGTGTGTGTGTGTAATGTGTGTGTGTATGTGTATTGTATGTTGTGCGTGTAGTGTGTATAGCGTGTGTGTGTGGTGTGTGTGTGGTGGGTGTGGGGAGGGTGTGTGGGGTGTGTGTGTATATAAGATATCCCATAGCATAAATATGTATGTATCACACATAAATATGATATTTCCTTTATATAGGAATATAGGACCATAGACTGGGATAGATTCCAGTGAAAGTATTAACGGTGCCCCTTTTACCTCTGAAAGCATCCTGCTTGTAAGGTATACTGTTGTTCAGCATTTTAGGAATGGAGTCAGAAAGCAGAAATCATTTCACTGAGCGTTCAGGTGAATTGGCTCTCAATAAATCCAAGTTTGATGATATCCCAAAGCCTTTTCCTCCTCCTCCCTCTTCCCATGAAGTATGAGCCCTGGGGTTAGACTGGATAAACAGACAAGTCTCCCCTGTTCTTCCACGCTGTGACTACCTGCCCTACCAAAACACACAGGTGTGGCATACTCTTAAAGTACTGAAAACTGAAAACATTTGTATTTAGCACACAGTGATGAATCACAGATACTCACGAAGGAGACGGGCCATTCTTGCTCCCAGGATTTTGTTCCTGGCCCTACAGTGGTCCCCAAGACTAACTGGATAGTGTATCTTGGTTATTCATGTGCTCTTGGTCCTCATGCCTTATTGATCTCTCTTGCTTTTGGACACCACACATCTGAGAGCACTTTGCTACCGAAAAGCAGCCACAAGCACAGTCCATCGATCTATAAAAGCCTATTGAAACAGAGGCTTGTCTGGCTGGGTTTGAGTAACCTCAGCAGAGTTATTTCCTCCTGGCTCAGACACAGCCAGGGATGCTTCCGAAGGAGAAGGGGTAGATGTACACCCTCCCAGCCCATTCACTCCAGGACTTGTTTCAGAAGCCCTGGCTTCCTGGCGGTGTTCCAGGCAGGGGCCAGGGAGTGCTGGGAGGGTCCCAGAGGGTTGTATTGGAGGCAGGAGTCGTAGTCGGTGGCCTAGACTTTTTAAAGGCAAAATGAATAAAAACCAAGGCATGAATGAATCAAATCAGGAAAGAAGCAGTCAGTGCCTGAGTCCCAGCCCCAGCACCCTGACCCTGGGTTGCCAGTGAAAGAAAGGCGGGGAGGCGAGGTTCAGGGACCCCAAGGGGAGCACAGCAGTTACTCAGCTGTGGGGCTCCAGCAAAACAAAGCTCTAGGTGGATTTCAGTTGAACAAATAATTCTTGTATGTGAGTAATAAAGCCTTGGAAATAGCCCCAGGCCATATGTTAGCTCAGAGCAGCAGTCAGGGGCTGGGAGCCTCTTCCAAGAACAACATTTTCTCTCTTGGTGGAAGGGAGAGGGATCTTCTCAGATTGTCTTTGAAAGCGCAGGAGGCTTCCTCAGTGTCTCTGCGCTTCAGAAGACTAGACCCTCAGTAGTGTGCCATCAACGTTCCTGCTCCGGGGGTCCTCGGCACCCTCGGGTGCTCTGCAGCCACAAATAGTCAAGTACAGAAAAGAACTGGATGCTGGCCTGGGAGAATCAAGGTTTGATGAGGCCGGGGAGGCCGCCTTTAGCTAACAGGTCTTCTGCACCCCAGCCAGCTCCAAAAGCCACATTTTGAGAAGAGCAGATATGGGGAGGATGTCAAGGTGGCAGAGAAGTCATCAAAGTCATCACAAGCCGCATTCTGAGACCAATTCGGGGGAACCTCCATGAGCTGAGGACAGCGGTGAGATTCCTTGCTCCTGAAGGCATTTTCTGGGTCAGCTGTGGGGTAGTGGGCATGGTGGTGTCTGGTCCAGCTCCAGAACTTATTTGCTGGACACACAAAGAGGAATCACCCAGTCTCTCTGATCTTCCAATTTGCATCTACAAACTGGGAATTATCAACCCTGCCTTCCTTACCTGACATACATGTTAAAACCGAGCTAAGAAGGCTGAGCAGGTGGCGGTGCTAATAAGATAGCAACGGTTCTCTTTCTAGAATGTCAGTGCTGATGTGACCTCATCAAACCTTGGTCTTTTCCCAAGTTACTGGAGGCAGACCTGGGATTCCAACAAGGTTTTCTTTTACGTGGCTAAAGCTTATCTTAGTGCGGTTATAAAATGTGTTCTGAGCAAAGCTGTGATCACAGGCATTTTGTTTTTCATTGTTGTGATTCCCAGCTCCAATCTTGCAGAGCACACCGGCCTCAGTGCCCTGCACATAGTAAGGCCTTGAGAAAACTTTGCGGCATAGCTGAGCATCGGGGCTCAGGAGGCCAGTTGAGGGTGTGCGTATGGCAGTTTGTCACTTTGAGACTCAGAGGATTAATCCCAGCTTGGCTCCCCTTTGGCTTTGCCCTAGAGACCTTCATCCCCAAATCCCTCTGAAACAAAGGCTTGGACCCAGGTCCTGGGCAGGACAAAAGGAACATAGGGAAGCTGCAGTTACAGCTGTTTTTTTTTCTTTTTGTTTGTTTTTGAGACAGAGTCTCACTTTGTCACCCAGGCTGGAGTGCAGTGGCACAATCTTGGCTCACTGCAAGCTCCAACTCCTGGGTTTGTGCCATTCTCCTGCCTCAGCCTCCCGAATAGCTGGGATTACAGACACCTGACACCATGCCTGGCTCATTTTTCTATTTTTAGTAGAGACGGGTTTTCACCATGTTGGCTAGTATGGTCTCAATCTCCTGACTTAGTGATCTGCCCACCTCCGCCTCCCAAAATGCTGGGATTACAGGTGTAAGCCACTGTGCCCAGCCTACAGCTGGTTTGTTTATGACCAGTACTATTCCACTGCCTGTCTATATCCAGGGATGTTTGGGTGGGGATGCCGAGACAATTGGCTTGGGGAAGTTAAGGGCAGGCAAGTGGACTTAGCATGTAATGGCGTGGGGATGTGGTCGCTCATGCTCTGTTTCCTTCTGCAAACAAAGTGTCGATAGTATGAATGAGCAAAAGAGGAGACAGCTGAAGGGACTCACAGGGGCATGATCCAGAGCCTCTGAGTGGGAGAGAGTGACTTCATTTAATGTCAACTGTCAACTGACATTCTGTCACAGCCAATGGATTCCCATTCAGAATGGGGGCTGCAAACTCCCAAGTTTGATATCTTGCTGCAAATGCACTGGGCCAGGAGGGTGGCCTCTTGGAGAGGGTAATCCTCCCAGCTCCAGGGCCTTCCCCAGTCCCTGGGAGCTCCAGGCTGCCACCGGGGCTCCTGCGGTTTCTGCAGGGATAAAGGTCTTCTGTGCTTTCCTTGTCTCTAGTTGTGAATGTGGCTAAAAGCAGCGACATCTGTGTTCCTTCTGTGAGATGCACACTAGATGGATATATTAATAAAGCCTGGGTTGGAAAGAGGCCAGAGTGGGTGGGGTAGGCTCCAAAAGGGTGGTCAGCTGTGGGGCTGAGCCAGGTTCCTGTGGTCAGAATAGTAGAGTGAGAGGAAGGTTGGTATAAGAATGTGAGTGAAAAGTGTGTGTGTAGTGGTCCAAGACAGGTAAGACAAACGACCTCGAAAATAGCAGGGTGCTGAGTGGGTGGGAAGCAGGTGTAACAATACCAGAAGAGCATAAGGCTTCCCAGGAGCTGGAACAAATGGGCGTTTCCAGGTGAGAACAGTGGGACCCTGACACAGCTGTCTAGGGAATTACGGTTTTCTTAGACCTCATTAGTATCCCAGAATAAAAACCCGAAGAACCAATCACTCTGTTCAGTGGACAGCTGTGCCCTGAGCTGCCCTCGCTCTCCTCCAGGCCAGGCTCTGCTGCCTTTTCAGACTGTTACTTCCCAGCAGAGGCAGGTGGGTTTGTCTGTCTGGATTAGATGAAGTGTGAGGTCAGCCTCCCAAGGCCTCTCCCCTAGTTGGTGTGTTTCTCTGAGCTCCCATGTTCTCAGCCTCTTAGACAGTGAGTGAGTTTGAATCGTTTTAGCCAGCCTTCCTTGAACTAAGGCACCTACATCTGTAAAACAGGATGATGCTACCAGTATAGCTATTGTGGAGATGAAATCAGAGATAATGCTTCATAATTTTTAAATTCTTTTTAAATTTTTATTTTAGAGACAGGGTCTTGCTCTTTCACCCAGGCTGGAGTGCAGTGGTGTGATTATAGCTCACTGTAGCCCTGAAGTCCTGGGTTCAAGTGATCTTCCCCACGTGGCCTCCAGAGTAGCTGGGACTACAGATGTGCACCACCACACCCGGTTAATTGTTAAAATTTTTTGTAGAGATGGTGATGCAGTTTGGCTCTGTGTACCCCCCTAAATCTCATGTCGAATTGTAATCCCCATGTGTTAAAGGAGGGGCCTGGTGGGAGGTGATTGAATCATGGGGGCGGACTTCCCTTTTGCTGCTCTCCTGACAGTTCTCCCAAGATCTGGTTGTTTGAAAGTGTGTAGCACCTCCTACTTCGTGCTATCTCTCCTGCTCTGGCCACGTAAAGACTGTGTCTGCTTTTCCTTCACCTTCTGCCATGATTACAAGTTTCCTGAGGTCTTCCCAGCCATGCCTCCTGGATAACCTGTAGAACTGTGAGTCGATTAAACCTCTTTTCTTTGTAAGTTATCCAGTCTCAGGTAGTTCTTTATAGTAGTATGAGAACAGACTAATAAGGATGGAATCTTACTGTATTACCTAGGCTGATATCAACTCCTGGGCTCTAGTGATCCTCCTACCTTGGCCTCCCAAAGCTCTGAGACTACAGGCATGTGCCGCCGTGCCCAGCTAATTTTTTTTTTTTTTGAGATGGAGTCTCGCACTGTTGCCCAGTGCCCAGCTAAATTTTTTTTTTTTTGAGATGGAGTCTCGCACTGTTGCCCAGGGTGGAGTGCGGTGGTGGGATATCTGTTCACTGCAACCTCCACCTCCCAGGTTCAAGCGATTCTCCTGCCCCAGCCCCCCAAGTACTTGGGATTACAGGTTCCCGCCACCAAGCCTGGCTTTTTTTTTTTTTTGTATTTTTAGTAGAGACGGGAATTTCACTATGTTGGCCAGGCTGGTCTTGAACTCCTGACCTCTTGATCTTCCTGCCTTGGCCTCCCAAAGTGCTGGTATTATAGGTGTGAGTCACTGAGCCTGGCCGCCCAGCTAACTTAAAAAATTTTTTGTAGTGGTGGAGTCTTGCTGTGTTACCAGGCTGGAGTGCCGTGGTTCAATCATAACACATTGTGGCCTCAAACTTTTGGGCTTGAGTGATCCTCCCACCTTGGCCTCCTGAGTAGCTGGAACTATAGGCGTGTGCAATTGTGTGCAGCTCCATAATTTTAAAAAATTAGGCCTTTGTGAGGGTTAATTGAGGCTAATGCACAAGGGCACTTCCAAAATAGTAAAGGTGAAGGAAATGCTTAATCTCAATTGAGAGGGTTGGACTCTATAACCTCTAGGACACCTTCCAGCTTTTGGACTCTAAGGGTCTCCCTGGCCTCTGTTTCTATGCCTTCTGCTTGGTACTTTTTTTTTTTTTTTTTCCCTAGATGTCCTCATCTCCCACCTGTAGGACATTCCCACCTGCCACTCAGGTTCAATCCAAGCTGAGCCGCCACATGAAAGAACTTTGAAGGGAAAATCAACTGTTTATCAAATTAGCTGAATTCTCAAAGCCTGGCTACTACACAAGGAATCAGTTGCTAATTAATGAACAGCCAACACAGCTCCATTGCTGATTTGCATAAATATGTATTGTCAAACTGTTAGGTAAACAAAAGCTGGATAACTGCCATGGAGCCAGAGTGATTATGCTGGGCCCTCCTAGTGAGGCTTTGCAGTAGGGATTATGGTCTCCATGATTTTTTTTAAAGTCATCCTTTTATTTTTCCTTTTCCATGCCCTCCCTCCTCACTCTGGTTAAGGTTCAGGTCTCTTTGCATTATCAGCTACCAAACACAACAGGATGCAAACCAAGGCAGGGCTGGCCCTCCAATGAGCAAGATGACTTTCCTCTGCCACTTCACATTGCCTGGGTCTCTTGCATCTGGTTTAGAGATGGAGGGAGACACTACTATGAAGTTGTCCCTGTCCCCACCCGCATCTCAGATGAAGATACAAGAAGCATGGGGGTCTAGCCATAAAACTTGTCTGATGGATGGTTTTAATCCTTGCGAATTACAGCTAATTGGAGCTGTCAATCATTTAAAACCCTGAAACTGACTCAGGGAGGTCAGGCGATTCAAACATCTGTACATTACCCAAATGTACAGATAATAATTAGATGCATTGAAGTTAGTAAGTATGAAGAAAGGGGGAAACTCTCACTTCCCTGTGCATAAGAAATCTCGGAAGATGCAGCTGTGCTGAAGTCAGACTTGACCTAGAGAAGTGAGATCTGGCAGCCTCAGCCCTCCTCAGTTTCTAATAGTCAGCAGTGGCAACGTGAACGGTACCTGACAGTTCATTTCAGAAAATATTTATCGAGTGTCTGTGTGGTGCTGGGTGCTGTAGGAGTCAGGGTTCTGGCCTTGGAGGAGATCCCTGTTTTGCTGGGGAGACAAATATAACCAAATATCTAACTGAGGTTGGGTGAGCACCTAACTAGTCTGTGGTAGGGCTCACTTTTGCAGCCCCTAAAGTATGTCTCAGTTTATTGATGAAAGATTCCTACTGATGAAGTGAATCTATCTTTGGGGAGGAATTTTCCATTTGGGGTGGATGTTTTCTGATCTATCTGTCTTCCTGCCACAGCATGAAGTCAGGCAGGTCTGTGTTCATGTGCTCACCTGGGATGGCACTTCTGGCTCCTGAAAAATGAGGATGCTGATTCCCTCCTCACCAAGTCCCAGTGGACGAAGCCAGAAAAGCAGCTGAGCAGGGCTTCTGGGGGAGAAAGTCTGAGGCCTTGCAAAGGAGAGCAGTTTCCTCTGGGCCAGTTTGCAGAGTCGAGGTTGCCTGTGTGCTGAGTCTTGAGCTCCCATATAGAGGTCCTCATGCCTGCAAATATCTATCAGCACCCCCAACATCTACCAGACTCATCTCATGAGTCTGAGATGCTGAAATCTCCACTCAGTTGGGAAAGGAATGGGAGTTTACCTATGGTGAATGTCTATTCTACTGGGCAATTTGTATCTGTTGTTACCTTTATTTCTTAAAAAATCATGTAATTCAGTTACTAATGTACCCACTTTATAGCTAAAGAACTGGAATTCAGAGGGCATAAATGACTTGTCCAAGGCATCGCTGCAGATGTCCGAGTCAGGATGTACACTGAGCTCGGTCTGAATCCAGAACTCGGCTCTTGTGCCCCACTCCTCGCTGTTGTCTTTGTTTACTGTAGAACCCTACCCTGTCACTAATAATAGTAATGGTAACTCTGACCCCAGCTTTCACTGATGAGTTGGGTAGCAGTTAATCCACTGGGCAGACATGGCTCCCGGTGGAAATGGCGTAATTCTGAAGCCCACTTCTACAAGGCCGGGAAGCAGTGGCCTCATGGTTCAACCAGCTGGCTGGGAAATCTGCAGACCTGAGGGCACACACTATAGAACTTTGCCCACCTGCATGTGGACCCATCTGGCCGGCGGTAGAAAGCCCACTGCGAGGTACCATGGGGGAGTTCAGGGTGGCAGAGGGTTTCTTTGGAGACCTGAAAGTAGATGGTACCCTAAGAAAATGGGGTGGACTGTGGGTATTTCTGGGGCTTCCAGAAGCCACAGTGCACAGCTTATGTGCAGGGGCTAGAGGAAGTTCCAGCACATTCCCTTCCCCAGGAGGTCCTCTGCTCCGGAAGTGAAATGGCTCTACGGAGGAATCCGAGTCCCCCTTTACAACCCCCGCTGACGGGATCCATAAGCCCCGACCAACATGTATACAGGGAGGAAAAATCAATGTAGTAAAACAGAAAGAGAACTTAAAGGAATTTGCCAGTCTTCATATGGCCCATGTCAATGCCCGGCCCATTAGTCATCCGTGTGAAAAGACCCAGGAAGCCACAGGAAAGGATGTGGGAAAGAAGTCATTAAAAAACCTTTAAAACTTTTGGCTAGGAATGGTGGCTCATGCCTGTAACTCCAGCACTTTGGGGGGCTGAGGTAGGTGGATCAGTTGAGGCCAGGAGTTTGAAACCAGCCTGGCCAACATGGTGAAACCCTGTCTCTACTAATAATACAAAAGTTAACTGGGCATGGTGGTGCATGCTTTAATCCCAGCTACTCAGGTGGCTGAGGCAGGAGAATCGCTTGAACCCTGGAGGCAGAGGTTGCAGTGAGCCGAGATTGCACCACTGCACTCCAGCCTGGGCTACAGAGTGAGATTCCATCTCAAAAAAAAAAAAAAAAAAAAAGGTTTAGAACTTTTAATAAAACAGAGTAAAGTTTCTAACACTTACATGTGCAAATACACATAACACACACACAAGCACAAAGCCAAAGCCAGTATCTTTATTTGGACATTGAAGAAAGGAAGTCTTAGAGAAGAGGGAAACTGCAGCACAATCTTGCTGAGGTCTGACAGCATGGATGGGGAAGGCATGTTTAAAATATCTGAGATTAGGAAAAATACAGAGGAAAAAACCCTCAGTCTCCATAGGCCCTCAAAAATGCAGGACTAACAGGGAATGTCATACTGAAAAAGGGTTTTTGAGTGAAAGAGTCTCTTCACTCAGAGTTTAGTCTTTGCAGGTGGCAAAACAGAAAAAGAACAAAATTCATCAGGTGTCAGCTGGAAAATCTGCTGGGCAGGGTGGCCACATGGGTTCTATGAGTCTGGGTTTCTCTCCTATTGAATCTGTGACTTTAGAGTCGCCTGGCGTCTCAAAACCTCCGTCATGTCTTCTGACGGCATGTGTGGAGTGTCTGCCTGGTTCATTCACATCTGTTCCCTTTCGGAAACTGGCTGCGAGCACCTCTAGCCAGGATGGGCTGAGATACCCCTGTATGAGAAGAACCCCAAAGTAGAAGACCCTGAGTTAGCAGAGACTAGAGCTTCGGCTCAGAGGTATACTCCTGGCCATGTCCAGCCTCTGCTTGCTGTGTTGAAAGAACATTATTCTATGCAGACTCTGATGGGACCTAACAAGTCTCAGGGAACCAGGGACAGAGGTCATGCTTCAAGGGAGGGTACTTTAGGGCTGACATCTGGGTTTCCCTGCTACCCCCATAGACTACAGCCAAATGGCCTCTAGCTCAGCCCAGAGCCCTCTTGGCAGCTTGGCCAACTACCAGCAGCAGCAGTAGTCTCCCAGCAACTGGTCCCTAAGAGCTGAGCTCTTTCTCTTCGGGACAAAGGTGACACAACCTCCAGAAGCTGTCACTCAGAAGCAGATATGAGAGATCAAAGAGGACGCCCGAGGAGAGGCTCCAGGGCTTGTTAGATTCAGCCTCCTAAAAGTTCAGTGAAGTCAAGGACAGCATGGAGGACCAAAGTCTTTATAAGCTTGTGCTTTGCCAAGAGCACCGGGCCAAAGCATGCCTCCTGTGTGGTTTCTGTGTACCTTGACAGAGTCAGAGATGGCCACTGTTAAGGGTATAGGGCTGGCTAGATACTATTTGAAGTAGGTACACAAAGCAACATCCTGAGACAAAACAACAATGTGTGCAAGCATGTTTAGAATGTTAATTCCCTGAGTTCCCCCAGAGTTGCAAATCCATCATCTGGCTTCAGTGGAAAAGAAGTCTGATATATTGGCAATTTTTCCCCAACGGCTTATACCAGTGCCTCTTTTCTCTTCCTTCATGCCGTGTTTATAGTCAGAGGCTCACAGTCCAATTCTTGGTCACTTTCCATCTTGTATTCTTTGCACTTTATTTTTCATGCCAGCAAGGTTTTTCTTTCCCAAATAGACACTTAGTTCCCTGAAGGTATATTCCATGACTGGCAGTAATGTAGTGCTTGGCACTAGAGCATTCCATATTTTTCAAAGCCTTTTCCTGCCTTCCATGAATTCAGCCATGGCAGGATAAGCATGGCCATGCCCACGTGACAGACATGGACACTGATGCATGGGAGGAGGAGTCGCTTGATGGGGCACATGCTACTCTTTGGAACCAGAAATGAGACTTCATGTTATTGGCTGAATGTCTGCTACCCAGTGGCCCCTATCAGGACTTCATGTTCATTTCTTAGCACTGTCCCCCATAAACAGAAAAGACTCAATCAAGAATCACTTGATTATTTAGCTTTTAAAGTATTTCTTTATGTTTAATTGTTTGAAACCTCAGTGTGGCCAATTAATAATGACTGCAAATGTGTGACCCCTTCTTCCATCGAGAAATGGGGTGTAATTCCTATCCTCTTGAATTTGGGCTAGATTCAGTGGTTTGCCATAACCAATAGAACATGGTGGAATTGACACTGCGGATCATCTGAGAAGTCAGAAAAGATCATAGAGTTTCCACTTTGCTAGTTAGAACACTTGCTCTTGGAGCATTGAGCCATCATGTAAGAAGAGTGATTACTTTGAGGTTGCCATGCCAGAGAGGCCAAGAGCAGTGTTTCACTCAGGGCAGCAGTCCTAGCTAAGCCCAGTTTCTGAGCCATCCCTGCCAAGGTGCTAGGTATGTGAGTGAGGTCACATTGGGACCCCCAGATCAGACCATCCACCAGTAAGTGTCCATCATTTATGGTACATGAGACAGAAAACTCAACATGAATTCCTGTTTTGGGGTAGTTTGTTTCATAACAGTAGATGACCCAGAAAATTCTTCTGTCTTCCCCTGAGCCCACTGAGAACAGCGTATCAATGGCTGAATAGAAACTGGGCTTACAAAGGCTCACTGCTTAATTCCATATGTTAGATTCCTGCAGTATTATTTTAGCTTTCCTCACCTTTTGCTGGAGGAAATTGTGTGGACATACTGAATTCTCCCAGAGAATTAGGTTCTGTTTAGAAACATGCTTACAATTATGAGTTGTGCAATTGGCTCTGAGAGTGTCCACATAAAATTACGCAGTTTTGAGTGCGTCCATGTTTTCAACTCTGGGTTTAGTCATACGTATCATTCAGGTTCCAACTTGGGTGCTTTCTCTGCCATGAAATCTTTTATTTATTTATATTTTGCTCCTACTCTGAAGAGAGCACTCTCTTCTATGCTCTCGGGCCAATATGTCTACATACCTACATTTTTATTACTCTGATTATATTTTGCCTTTTCCTTGACTCTTTTTTTTTTTTTTTTTTCTGAGATGGAGTCTCACTCTGTTACCCAGGCTGGAGTGTGTAGTGGTGCAATCTAGGCTCACTGCAACCTCTGCTTCCTGGGTTCAAGTGATTCTCCCACCTCAGCCTCCCGAATAACTGGGATTACAGGCGCTCACCACTATGCCCAACTGATTTTTTGTATTTTTAGTAGGGAAGGGGTTTCACCATGTTGGCCCCAGGCTGGTCTTGAACTCCTGATCTAGTGATTCACCTGCCTCGGCCTCCCAAAGTGCTGGGATTACAGGTGTGAGCCACTGCTCCCAGCCCCGTGACTCTTTTTTAAACCAAAGTATCTCTTCTGATGCTCAAGGTTCTTAAGTCAGTTGACCTTTGCTTTTTAATCTTATTTTCTTACGACCCTTACTTATCTCTTATTGTGTAAGAGATACTGCTATGTGTTCATATGCCTCTTTCCTCCTAGCACATGGAAAGACCTGATGCTCTGCCCTTAGAACCGTGAGATTGATGCCTTGTCAAAGGGATATAAGGAGAAGTGATGCATGTCTCTTTCAGGTCAGCACTTGGAAGCCCTCCACTATTCCTCGGCCTGCCCCTGCAGCTTTGGAAGCTAATGTGTCCCAGATAGCATAAGCTACATGACAGAGGAGGGTGGTCTCATTCACATTAAGCTTGGTATGAGTGAGGAATAAGCCTTTATTTTGTTAATGCACTGAGAGTTTGGGGATTTATTTGTAACTACAGAATGGCTTATTGTGTTCTGACTAATAAAATGATACAACCACAATCATAATAGCTATAGCTCCCATTTGCTGAGTGTCTCTTATGATTCAAGTGTTCTGTTAAGTGTTTTATATATTTAATATCTTAAAATACTTTCAACAACTGTGTATACCAAGCAGTATTAGTCAAATTCTCATTTCATAGTTGGAGAAATTTATACTTGGGATGATTACAATAATTATTAGTAATTGGCTGAGCTAGGACTTGAACCCACGTCTGTCTGATAACACAGTGATTTTTCTATTCTGCTCTATAGACTCTATTCCTATGTCTGTGCATTTCAGGTGGTTTTGAACTGGGCCTTGTTCAGAGCAGGAGCTCTAGATGAATGTTTTTGATGTTTGTTTGATTCAAATTAAAATTAGCGTAAGATCTATTTTTAAGGAACTTACTATAAAGTTGTTTCATTTAAATCTTCCATTTCTATCATTTCTGGGTTATCTTCTGGATACTGAAATCAGTTTCTTTAGATGTTAAGAGGGCTCAAAACCACAAAGTTCACCTTTCCCTCCTCCTCAGCCCTACTCTGATGCAGCCATGAGATAGTGGAGGAGTTTCTCCCTTGAATTCTGAGCCCCAGAACCACAGATTAAGCAAAACACAACTGTGGGGTACTGTGGTCTGAATGTCTATGCCCTTCTAGATTTATATGTTGAAATGCTATTACCTAAGACGATGCTATTAGGAGATGGGGCCTTTAGAGGTGATTAGGGTGTGGGGGCAGAGCCCTCATGAATAGGATTAGTGCCCTTATAAAATAGGCCCCATGGAAACCCCTCACCCTGTCCACCACATGAGCACACAGCAAGAGGGAACCATCTAAGAGGAAGCAGGTCTTCACCAGACACTGAATCTATGGCACATTGATCTTGGACTTCCAGCCTCCAGAACTGTAAGAAACAAATGTCTGTTGTTTATGAGCCACCTTGTGGCATCTGTTGTATCACCTGAACACTAAAATTGTGGTGATTAGGGTTTTCATCCAAACTTAAACCTAGTCTTTTTTCCTGCTTGTGCCAGATTGCCTGGTAGCCTCCCTGTTCAGGAATGGTTTTGGATTCTGAGGCAATAGCATGGCAGTTGTTTTCCAGATGATATAAGTTGCATTCAGATTTCTGCCCCACCAAGGGGCATTTGTCTTGAGACGGCCCCACTGATGGAACTTTGGGAGGGGTTTGCCTGAATCCCGCTGGCAGCCAGAGCCAAGTGTGTTGCAGCAAGGTCTGTGGTGTATAGTTTATGGTAGCAATTACGGAGCCAGATTCTTAAGTAGTCATGATACCTTCAGTTATGGGCAGAGTTGGGGAGGTCAACATAATAAGTGTTTGCATTTTCAGGGCCCTGGGAATCCATAAAGATCACTGGAGTATATTATTTCACTCCTACTCTGCCTTCTTGGCCTTCTTCTCTGATTTAAAACATTCTCAGGGTATAAAATTAAACACACAGCATCAGCGAAACTAGCACAACAGAATAAAAGCAGGGGATAAAACCCTTGAAGATATAATGTAATTGTGAAAGGCAGGGCCTGCCACTCTTGCTCTTGAACAAAAGTTGCAGTTCTAATTGTAGATTTCTGAAAATATATAAATGTTGAAATACCATTAAGCATATAGAAAATTTGCAAATACTATAAAAATAACTTATTTTCACTGAACCTTTTAAGACAAGTTGCTGACTTAATGCCCCATCACCCCAAATTCTTTAGTTGTATTTCCTATATACAAGGATGTCATTCTAAACCACAAAACAACTATCAAAACAGGAAGGGGACACAGGTACCTGATTACTATTTAATCCTCAAACCCCATTCACATTTCTGCAGTTGCCCAGTTATGTCTTTCCGCAAGGAGGATCCAATCCAGAATCATGCATTGCATTTATACATATCTCCTTCTATCTAGAAGGGTTCCTCTATCTTTCTTGGACTTTGATGACCTTCACTGTTTTGAAGACAGTTCAGGTATCTTGCTAATGTCCTCCATTTTATTTATCTTTTAAATTTCAATAGCTTTTCTGGGGCGTACAGGTGGTTTTTGGTTACATAGGTAAGTTCTTCAGTGGTGATTTCTGAGATTTTGGTGCATTCATCACCTTAGCAGTGTACATTGTACCCAATATGTAGTCTTTTATCCCTCGCCCCCCATGCACCCTTCCCTCAAATCTCCAAAGTCCATTATGTCGTACCCAAATTTGGGCATCCTCATGGCTTAGTTCTCACTTATAAGTGAGAACACATGATATTTGATTTTCCAATCCTGAGTTACTTCACTTAGAGTAATAGCCTTCCAGCTCCTTTCAAATTGCTGTAAAGGCCATTATTTTGTGTTTTATGGCGAGTAGTATTCCATGGTGTATATATACCACATTTTCTTTGTACACTTATTGGTTGATGGGCATTTAGGTTGGTTCCATATTTTTGCTATTGTGAATTGTGCTGCTATAAGCATGCATGTGCAAGTGTCTCTTTCATATAATGACTTTTTTTCTTTTGTGTAGATATCCAGTAGTGGGATTGCTGGATCGAATAGTAGTTCTACTTTTAGCTCCTTACAGAGTCTGCATGCTGTTTTCCATAGCAGTTGTACTAGTTTAGATTCCCACTACCAGTGTAAAAGTGTTGCCTTTTCACCACATCCACACCAACATCTATTACTTTTTGACTTTTTAATTATGGAGAATGATCTTTATTTTGGGTTTGTGTAATGTTTTCTCAAGGTGAGGTTCAGAAGTGTGCTGGAAATGAAACTGCCGTCTTATTGCATCTTTTTTAAAAATTTTTAATTTTGTTTTTTATTATACTTTAAGTTCTGGGATACATGTGCAGTGCACGTAGGTTTATTACATAGGTATACATGTGCCACAGTGGTTTGCTGCACCCACCAATCCATCTTCTACATGAGGTATTTCTCCTAGTGTTATCCCTCCCCTAGCCCGCGGGGTTGGGATCCGCTGAGCTAGACCACTTGGCTCCCTGGCTTCAGGCCCCTTTCCAAGGGAGTGAACGGTTCTGTGTTCCTGGCGTTCCAGGTGCCAGTGGGGTATGAAAAAATACTCCTGCAGCTAGGTGGGCGTCTGCCCAAATGGCCGCCCAGTTTTGTGCTTGAAACCCAGGGCCCTGGTGGCATAAGCATCTGAGGTAATCTGCTGGTCTGCGGGTTTTGACCATGGGAAAAGCCTACTATCTGGGCTGGATGGCACCGTCCCTCATGGCACAATCCCTCATGGCTTCCCTTGGCTAGGGGAGGGAGTTCCCCAAACCCTTGCACATCTGGGGTGAGGCAGTGCCCCCATCCTGCTTCCGCTGATCCTCTGTGGGCTGTACCCACTGTCTAACCCATCCCAATGAGATAAGCCAGGTGCCTCTGTTGGGAATGCAGAAATCACTCACCTTCTGCGTTGATCTCACTGGGAGCTGCAGACCGGAGCTGTTCCTATTCAGCCATCTTGCCAGCCACCTCCTTATTGCATCTTATCATATGACACATGGTTGTGATAGTTCTCATCTTTGATAATCATTTTATTAAGATGATGCCTTCTAAGCATCTTCATTTTAAAGTTACCCTTTTCCCATTTGTAATTAATAAATATCTAATAGGTTACTTAAATAATCTGTAAATATCCTGTTTCTTATTGAGCATTTTATTTATTTATTTTGATGCTCCCACTGGCCAATACTAGGACTAGTCGAGCATCAAAATAAATGATGAAAGTCACAAGTTAAAAGTCATTGAGTAAAATAGAAAAGGCAATCCCATGTTGATAGAAGGTGGCTTGTGTGTTCTTGTGCTATGCCACCGTCCTTTTAGTAGCTCCTTGGTTTATTCCTTGGTTGATGATACAACCAGATATTCCAGATTTGTCTTGTATTTTTTTTTCACCTTAGCCCTGTAGTTGGCCATTTCTCCATGGAACCATGATGGTGTATTTTGTTGTTGTTGTTGTTGTTGTTGTTGTTTGTTTTTTTTTGTGTGTGCAAAATAGTATACAGAAGTCAAGGAAGGGCCACTAGACATGTTCACTGCTTTGGGGTTGACACTGACTCCCAGACTTCCTAGTGAATGAAGCTAGGGACACACACACACACACGCACACGCACACGCACGCACGCACACCCACTGCCCCACTACATCTATATTAATGTCTGTATCTACAAATACTAAAAATGGAGAGTTCACAGTGATGTCTCTAATTTCAAATCAATACCACAGGGTTGATTTTTTTTTCTCCTTTCCATGTTGTAAATCTCTTCTTTTTCCAGTGAGGAACTTGGTTTCTATTATCCTTGATATATTTGCTTACCTGTTCATTCATCCTGTGTATAACCAGTCTCCCATCAATGCTGCTGTCTCCTCCCCTAACCCGGTAAATGCCCATTTTTCACTGTTTAGGCTCCAATATCTTGTCCTGGTTCACACCCTTCGCTGATGTCTCTTCAGCCTACTCAGGTGTAACACCTTACATTTGATTGTCCCAACACAGACCATGCAGGCCAGCCCTGAGCATAGACTTCCTCTTCATTCTTCTTGGGCTCTGAGACCCACACTGGCTCACCTCCATGTTGGACTTTCATTTTTCTTAAACAGTTTATACCCAGAAACTTCATACTGGGCTGATCCCTTCACCTTGCTTGATACTACTTTAGGACTGCAGTGTTTGAGAAGGTGAAGGAAAATAGACCTGCAATCCCAAGACAGATAATACAAGTTTACCTGGGTCTGTTGACTTTTTCCGCTCTTCCTCTCTGGAGCAGGTGGTGATGAGGAAGTTGAGGACTGCACCTAATCATCACAGGAATGCTCTGGGGCACAAGTGTTTCTGGGCCCAGGCAGAGTGAGCATGAGGCCCCCTTCAGACGGCCCTGGACCTCTTTCCTCATTTGGTCTTCTCCATTAGATGGAAGAGGATCCCAATGACATTTTTGGGGGCTACTATGTAGCACCTGTTGTCTAAATCAGTGTGCGCCTCCACTCAATGAGTCGGTATTATCCTTATAGTTTTTCAGATAAAAAGTTAGAAAACTTATACGGCTACTCATGTCCACCAAGGGTCAGAAGCAGGATTTGGAGTTGGGGCTGTCTGACTCCAACTCTGTTTACCTCCTTTTCTCTTGTAATGGAGGCATACCAGAGTTGCTTAATCAATGTTAATATTAATGTCTGTGTGAAGAAAACAAAATAAGAACTCTGGGGCTCTGGTGAGTTGAGACTTAAGCCCTGTGGCCAGGGAATATTCTCTTTTTCTTTCTGAGATGTTACGGTAGGCATTTGGTTCAAGAAAAGCTGAGAAGTATTTTCTTGGACATCTTCATGAGATTATGATCTTATAAAGAATAAGAAAATAATATGTATTGGGCATTTACGAGGTGTATGACTCCATTCTAAAACTCTATACCTATCAATTTATTTAAGGGTCACTATGAGGTGAAGTGTAGTATTTTCTTCTATTTATAGATAAGAACTTAAGGCACAGAGAGTATAGGTAGCACCTAAGGTTATTATATTAGTCCATTCTCATGCTGCTAAAAAAGACATACACAAGATGGGGTAATTTACAAAGGAAAGAGGTTTAAAGGACTCACAGTTCCACATGGCTGGGGAGGCCTCACAATCATGGCAGAAAATGAAGGAAGAGCAAAAAGACATCTTACATGGCAGCAGGCAAGCAAGCTTGTACAAGGGAGCTCCCATTGATAAAACCATCAGATCTCATGAGACTTACTACCACAAGAACAGTATGAGAGAAACTGCCCCCAGGATTCAATTATTTCCATCTGGCCCCACCCTGGACATGCTGGGATTATTACAATTCAAGGTGAGAGCTGGGTGGGGACACAGCCAAACCATATCAGTTACAGAACTGGAGAGAAGAAGAACCAGCATTTGAGTGCAGGCTGATTGGTACTTGGGTTCAGTTCTTGACTGAGCAATAGGTTCTACTGATTCAGACTTCTCAACTACTGGGTTCTAGAATTTAGCTGAATGTGCTTTTCATGAAAAGACACATCACAATTAAGCCAAGGGATATAAAAGCACTTTGCAAGATGGAAAAATTATCCAATGTTATGTTCATATTATTACTTATTGAGTTTTTGTTAAATGTTTCCTTTTAGCTGTTTTTGAGACAGGCATTAAAGTATTAATTCAGAAATTGTTAAGTCAGAATGAGTGGGTCTGGGTAGTTACTGAATGCCACGTGCCAGGCATAATAATCTCATAATAATCTAGCCACCCAGTGAACCACCCAAGTGAACCAATATTACAATACCCTGTAGTAATTACTACGGCAGATGTAAGCAGAGGATGCGGCAGGAGTAAAAAGGAAGGGTACAGAAAAGATTCTCAAAAGGGAGAATCTGGGGTCAGAGTCTTGGCCGGATGTCAGTTTCACGCTTCATGGTTCAAGTGAGTGAACTTCCTTAAAGAGACTTTTTACAGGGACATGGTCGAGATTAAAGAAGCCACAAAGAGATGTTGAGGCGCCCAGAGTCTAGCAATCATGGGACACTCTTAACACTTTGAGGCTGAAAGGTCAAGGAAAGGAAATGGCTTTACCAGAGCCCAGTAAGAACTCCAGCTACAAAGGAGGGGGTGGCAGCTAGGAGCATGGCCTCAGGGAGATGCAGCTTTCACCAGATACAAGGGGGCAGGCAAAAAATACTCCAACCACTTTTTAATTCCATATTCTCAACTCCTGTGGCTGTTTCCTAGAAATAAAACCCAAATGAAAGTCAGCTGTTAAAAGGATCTAAGTAGGGCACTCTCTAGGGCTCAGCCATCCTGGCACAGAGCCGGAAAGGTCAGAAAGTGGACCTGGGGTGAGAATAACCTGCATATCATAGAAGGCTTCCTAAAAAAGGTGGTTCCTTAATTAACGCTGAAGTATAGAGAAGAGTTTTCTAGGTAAACATGGAAGGGGAAGAAGAGATGCCAGGCAGAGAGTCTGTCCTGTTTAAAGGCATGATCCTGTCAGGAAACTATGATGTCTTCATGATGAATGGGGTGGGAAGGGTAAGAAAGATGCCGTGGTAGAATTACATTTTGCCCCAACCATATCTTCTTATTACCACTGTTCTTTCTTTGTGTTTAAAACATAAAAAATCATATTTGTTGGAGAGAAAAAAAATCACATCTTTTTTTTTCTTTAGCCCACTATTTTTCTTTTTTCTTTTTTTTAATTATACTTTTAAGTTTTGAGGTACATGTGCAGAACGTGCACATTTGTTACATAAGTGTACACATACCATGGTGGTTTGCTGCACCCATCAACCTGCCACCTACATTAGGAATTTCTCTTAATGCTATCCCTCCCCTAGCTCCCGATCTGCCGACAGGCCCCAGTGTGTGATGTTCCCCTCTCTGTGTTCATGTGTTCTCCTTGTTCAACTCCCACTTATGAATGAGAACATGCAGTGTTTGGTTTTCTGTTCTTGTGATAGTTTGCTGAGAATGATGGTTTCCAGCCTCATGTTTCTGCAAGGACATGAACTCATCCTTTCTTATGGATGCATAGTATTCCATGGTGTATATGTGCCATATTTTCTTTATCCAGTCTATCATTGATGGACTTTTGGGTTGGTTCCAAGTCTTTGCTATTGTGAATAGTGCTGCAATAAACATGTGTGCCTGTGTCTTTATAGTAGAATGATTTATAATCCTTTGGGTATATACCCAGTAATACGATTGCTGGGTCAAATGGTATTTCTAGTTCTAGATCCTTGAGGAATCGCCACACGCCACACTGTCTTCTACAATAATTGAACTAATTTACACTCCCACCAACAGCGTAAAAGCGTTCCTATTTCTCCACATCCTCTCCAGCATCCGTTGTTTTCTGACTTTTCAATGATCGCCATTCTAACTGGCCTGAAATGGTATCTCCTTGTAGTTTTGATTTGCATTTCTCTAATGACCAGTGATGATGAGCTTTTTTAATATGTTTGTTGGCTGCATAAATGTCTTTTTTTGAGAAGTACCTGTTCATATCCTTTGCCCACTTTTTGATGGGGTTTGTTTTCTCTTGTAAGTTTAAGTTACTTGCTGATTCTGGATATTAGCCCTTTGTGAGATAGATAGATTGCAAAAATGTTCTCCAATTCTGTAGGTTGCCTGTTCACTCTGATGATAATTTCTTTTGCTGTGCAGAAACTCTTTAGTTTAATCAGATCCCATTTGTCAGTTTTGTTGCCATTGCTTTTGGTGTTTTAGACATGAAGTCCTTGCCGATGCCTATGTCCTGAATGGTATTGCCTAGGTTTTCTTCTAGGGTTTTTATGGTTTTAGGTCTGGCATTTAAGTCTTTAATCCATCTTGAGTTGATTTTTGTATAAGGTGTAAGGAAGGGATCCAGTTCCAGTTTTCTGCATATGGCTAGCCAGGTTTCCCAGCACCATTTATTAATTAGGGAATCTTTTCCCCATTGCTTGTTTTTGTCAGGTTTGTCAAAGAGCAGATGGTTGTAGATGTGTGGCATTATTTCTGAGGGCTCTGTTCTGTTCCATTGGTCTATATCTCTGTTTTGATACCAGTACCATGCTGTTTTGGTTACTGTAGCCTTGTGGTATAGTTTGAAGTCAGGTAGCATGATGTCTCCAGCTTTGTTCTTTTTGCTTAGGATTGGCTTGGATGTGAAGGCTCTTTTTTGGTTCCATATGAAGTTTAAAGTAGTTTCTTCTGTGAAGAAAGTCAATGGTAGCTTGATGTGGATAGCATTGAATCTATAAATTACTTTGGCAGTATGGCCATTTTCATGATATTGATTCTTCCTATCCATGAGCTTGGAATGTTTTTTTCCATTTGTTTGTGTCCTCTCTTATTTCCTTGAGCAGTGGTTTTGTAGTTCTCTTTAAAGAGGTCTTTCACATCCCTTTTAAGTTGAATTCCTAGGTATTTTATTCTATTTGTAGCAATTGTGAATGGGAGTTTACTCATGATTTAGCTCTCTGTGTGTCTATTGTTGGTGTATAGGAATGCTTGTGATTTTTGCACATTGATTTTTTTATCCTGAGACTTTGCTGAAGTTGGCTTACCAGCTTAGGGAGATTTTGGGCTGAGAAGATGGGGTTTTCTAAATATACAATCATGTCATCGGCAAGCAGAGAAAATTTGACTTCCTCTTTTCCTATTTGAATACCCTTTATTTCTTTCTCTTGCCTGATTGCCCTGGCCAGAACTTCGAATACCATGTTGAATAGGAGTGGTGAAAGAGGGCATCCTTGTCTTGTGCTGGTTTCCAAAGGGAATGCTTCCAGTTTTTGCCAATTCAGTAGATAATGGCTGTGGCTTTGTCACAAATGGCTCTTATTATTTTGAGATACTTTCCATTGATTCCTAGTTTATTGAGAGTTTTTAGCATGAAGGGCTGTTGAATTTTGTTGAAGGCTTTTTCTGCATCTGTTGAGATAATCATGTGGCTTTTGTCATTGGTTCTGTTTATGTGATGGATTATGTTTATTGATTTGCATATGTTGAACCAGCCTTGCATCCCAGGTGTGAAGCTGGCTTGATTGTGGTGGATAAGTTTTTTGATGTGCTGCTGGATTTGGTTTGCTAGTATTTTATTGAATATTTTTGCATCGATGTTTATCAGGGATATTGGCCTAACATTTTCCTTTTTTGTTATGTCTCTGCCAGGCTTGGGTATCAGGATGATGCTGGCCTCATAAAATGAGTTAGGGAGAATTCCCTCGTTTTCAGTTGTTTGGAATAGTTTCAGAAGGAATGGTACCAGCTCCTCTTTGTACCTCTGGTAGAATTTGGCTGTGAATCTGTCTGGTCCTCGACTTCTTTTTGGTCGGTAGGCTATTAATTACTGCTCCAATTTTAGAACGTGTTATTGGTCTATTCAGGGATTCAACTTCTTCCTGGTTTAAACTTGGGTGAGTGTATGTGTCCAGGAATTTATCCACTTCTAGGTTTTCTAGTTTATTTGCGTAGATGTGTTTATAGTATTCTCTGATGGCAGTGTGTATTTCTATGGGATTGGTGGTGATATCCCCTTCATCATTTTTTATTGCATCTATTTGAGTCTTCTCTCTTGTCTTCTTTATTAGTCTGGTTAGCAGTCTATCAATTTTGTTGATCTTTTCAAAAACCAGGTCCTGGATTCATTGATTTTTTTTTTCAAGGGTTTTTCATGTCTTTATCTCCTTCAGTTCTCCTCTGATTTAGTTATTTCTTGTCTCGGTGTTCTACATGTTCAGAGAACTTCCTTGGTGATGAACTATAGAAATGATCCCTGAAAGTATAGCCTTACATCATGACTATGATAGAAGGGATCTCAAAAGGATCAGCCCCTGGATCAGTCTGGCAACTTTCTGAGCCATGCAACATAGGTGGCATCTGGGTTCCACCTAGAGTTAAATATCCTGCTGAGTTCTTTGTTTTACATCGAAATTTATATTCATCTTTTATAACTCACTGTCTCAGTCCCCTTGGGCTGCTGTAACAAAGTACCATAGACTTAGAACCAACAGAAATTCATTTCCCACAGTGCTGGTGGCTAGAAGTCTGAGATGAAGGCACCCATAGACTCTGTGTCTGGTGAGGGCTTGCTCTTGACTTGGTAGACGGCACCTTCTTGCTGTGTCCTCACATGGTGGAAGGGACAAGGCAGCTCTCTAGGTCCTCGTTTATAAGGGCACTAATCCCATTCATGATGGATTTGCCTTCATGACCTTATCATCTCCCAAAGGCCCTACCTCCTAACACCGTCACCTTTGGGGATTAGGATTTCAACCTATGAAGTTTAGAAAGACATATTTGGACGATAGCACCCATCATCTTCTTCTACCAAGGCTTTTAATTTTATTTTTTTTAAGAGACAGTGTTTTACTCTATCGCCCAGGCTGGAGTGCAATGATGTGATCATAGCTCACTGCAGCTTTGAACTCCTGTGCTCAAGCGACCCTCTTGCCTCAGCCTCCTGAGTGGCCAGAAGTACAGGCATGAACCACCATGCACGGCTAAATTTTGTAGTTTTTACAGAGATAGGGTATCATTATGTTGCCCAGGGTTGCATCAAAGTGATCCTCCCAGCTTGGCCTCCTAAAGCCTGGAATTCTAGGCATAAGCCACAGCACTCAGCCTCCTACCCAGGCTCTTCACCTTCTAGTAGTTTTAATACAGTGTTGTGGAAGGCCAAGGTCTAGACTATTTTGAAGGGTTATTTTCAGCTCCAAGTTCTTTGGCTTTCGCACCACGTCTGTCCTAATGCCTTAGAATTCCTTCCCCTTGCTAATACCAAGCCTAGCCCTCTCATTCTGCTTTTATGTCAAGAACCAGTGTAGGCCGTAATAACTAGGGCAGTCTGCCCAGGGCCTGGAAAAGTAACAACAGCGTCCTGGCCATTTCCTTTCTTTCCATTCTACACACTCCTTATTCATGTGAAACTTACAACGCTGATTATCTTCCTTGAGTGTTTTCTTCTACTTGCCTTCTTAGAAGTCCTAGTGACTTGACGTATCAATCATTTACCCATCACCCTAATGCTTTATGAAAAGATACCTGCAGTGTTCTCCTTATACAGATAAGAAAAGTGAGACATAGATACCTGATGTCACACCCTTAGAAAGTGTAGAGTGAATGTTAAGGTCAGTCTGACACAGAACACACACTCTTCACACTCTTATCTTTTTCTTTCTTTTTTTTTTTGATATGGAGTCTCGGTCTCTCACTCAGGCTGGAGTGCAATGGCAAAATCTCGGCTCAATGCAACCTCCGCCTCCCGGGTTCAAGCAATTTTCCTGCCTCAGCCTCCCCAGTAGCTGGGATTGCAGGTGCGTGCCACCATGCCTGGCTAATTTTGTATTTTTTTTTTTTGAGAGGGAGTCTCACTCAGTCACGCAGGCTGGAGTGCAGTGGCGCCATCTCGGCTCAGTGCAAGCTCCGCCTCCCGGGTTCACGCCATTCTCCTGCCTCAGCCTCCCGAGTAGCTGGGACTACAGGCGCCCGCCACCACGCCCAGCTAATTTTTTGTATTTTTAGTAGAGACGGGGTTTCACCGTGTTAGCCAGGATGGTCTTGATCTCCCGACCTCGTGATCCGCCTGCCTCGGCCTCCCAAAGTGCTGGGATTAGAGGCGTGAGCCACCACGCCCCACGTAATTTTGTATTTTTAGTAGAGATCGTGTTTCACCATGTTGGCCAGGCTGGTCTCAATCTCCTGACCTTAAGTGGTCTGCCTGCCTCTGCCTCCCAAAGTGCTGGGATTACAGGTGTGTGCCCCTGTACCCGGTCACTCTTTGCACTATTCACTCTATGCTGGACTTCGTCTCTAAACAGACTTCACAAACAGATTTGCTTTTCTGACTTCTGTAATTTCCCTCCTATGTAGAACTGTGCTTTTGCTTCAGTATTCTTTCTAAATCACTGAGTACTCCTTCTTGTTTGAGTAATCTTTATTTTCTTTTTAAAAATCTTAAATGTTGTATTTTATGTTAGAGACAGGGTCTTGCTATGTTGCCCAGGGTGGAGTGCAGTGGTGATTTACAGGTGGGATCATTGCCTACTACAGTCTTTAACTTCTGACCTTTAGTGATCTTCTGTCTCAGCCCCCCATTGCTGGGACTGTGCCACCACACCTGGCTGTTCTCTTTAATATTATGTCTTCTTGTTTCTGCTTCCTCAATCTCAGATTCAATCTGAAGTCTCATCTCACTGTTGCCGCTTCTGACCCCATTATAAGCCTTTCCACAGCCCTGAGTCCAGCTGTCACCAGGCACATGATTTTCTTGTTAATGGTGTGCGGTACTGAGCATGTTCAGTGGAATCAGCTGTTAAGGCCTCCCAAACTGAAAGTCCTACCCCTAATTCCAGCTGCAGCACCAGAAGTAAGATGGTCTGAGACGTTGGTACCAAGTCCCTGTTACCGTGCCTCTTCTTTACATTCTACTTCAACTGATTTGGATCTCTTGCCCCTGTATATCCCAATGGATTGGATGTCCAACGACCTGGTTTGCCTGGGACAGTTAGGGTTTATGCTCACTGTTCTGGTGTAATAATTAGTGGTTCCCTCGTGGACTCTCAAAAGCGTCCTAGTTTGAAGGTTAGATCATGTGATCCTTGTACCTCTTGGCCCCCCTGAATGAAAAAACATATTCGTTGTGATGAACGGGACAGGGCCTGACATTTCATAGAATTACAAATTGAAGGTGAGATAATACATGTGGACAACACATGATAGGCCTGACTTTCTTAAAATAGAAAGGAAGCAACAGCTTGCACCTCTCTTTTTCAAAGCAGCTCCAGGTAATGTGATCAAATACTCAGCCAACTGTTAATGACATAGCCTGGAACTCGGTTGCAGATAGATCTTTTTAGAGTAGTAGACCAACCAGACCCATCTGGTGATGAAAAAGCCTTCCCTTGATCACCTGTCAGAGGCAGAGTGATACACATAGATGTGCCTCTGTGAAGCCACTCCCTTTTCACTCTGAGCATGTGCAAAGCTTACCTGGGATGCCAGTGGTGCTGCTGTGCTGGACCTGGACTGTGAAGGGCTCCAGGATGTGGCTGGGAAGAAATGACTCCATTATCTCAGCAGAGCAGAGTGCTTGTGTTCCATTTGGCCTGGCAGCTGCTGTTTGGTTGTAGGGTGGCAATCCTAGGCCTCCCTCTCCTGCTTCAGGGCTTACCCTATGGCTTGCCCATCTGTCCAGGACAAAGCCCCAGGGAACAGGGCCAGGTAACAGAACAATGAAGGTCCTACTGGGTGAAATGCCATAGAAATGCATTTCAGAGAGGGTCCTCCTGCACTGGGTTACTGACTTTTCTGCCAGTGGCTACTAAAAAATGAATTCTTCAAAGTGTTTTTCGCTGGCTCTTATAGGTGAATTGACTGGAAGGAACAATGAACAAAAACTGTGAGCTGCACATCATTAAGTCTCTGAGGGAGAAGAAAAATTAAGCAGCCCTCTCTCTAAGTTGATTTTTTTTGTTTTGTTTTTGTTTTGAGACAGAGTTTCACTCTTGTTGCCCAAGCTGGAGTGCAATGGGGCCATCTTGGCTCACTGCAACCTCCGCCTCTCAGGTTCAAGCGATTCTCCTTCCTCAACCTCCCAAGTAGCTGGGATTACAGGCATATGCCACCACGTCTGGCTAAGTTTGTATTTTTAGTAGAGACGGGGTTTGTCTGTTAGTCAGGCTGGTCTCGAACTCCTGGCCTCAGGTGATCTGCCCGCCTTTGCCTCCCAAAGTGCTAGGATTACAGGTGTGAGCCACCACGCCCAGCCTCTCTAAAGTGATTTTAAAGGTCAGATATCCTGAAAGTGTGACCTTGTCCCTGATGATTTGAATTATAAAAAGTTTTCCTAAGGAATGAAAGACAAAAAAAAAAAAAAAAAAAAGAGGCTTTTTTTTCAGACCTTGCAAATCAGATGAAAAGAATTTTGTTTGAGGACTAGTGGGGAATGGAAGAGAAGGTGGGAAAGTTATAGTACGATAATTGGAAGGAGAAAGAACTAGAAGCAGATAATTTGTACAAGTAGAGGAGCAGGTAGGAGAGCTGGGAGAAAGGAGGAATAAGAGTGCATGCAGGCCATGTGTGGCCTGGAACTGACCTCGCACAGGGATCAGCAGGGTTGCTAGGCCAGGAAGGGATGTAAGGGGCTCTTCAGGACCCAAGTCAATTTCCACAATTCTCTGCCATGCCCCAAATTCCTAGCTTGCTTGCTCTATTTTATTACAGCATCAAAAGTCTCTGCTAAAATAGAAATTCCACTGCTACCTGTGAATAGTTTCGTGTAAAATATACGTTGAATGGCTTTAGACCCTTGTTTTGGACCCTCTGAAATATTTTGGAAAGGGAAGACCAGGGTGTCAGTGGAATGGACTGTCATCTGAGTGTAGCTGAAGGCTCTGGGAACCCTGGGGGAGAATGGAGCCTTGGACCTCTATGTACAGGAATTCTGAGAATAACTTTTAATGGCTTCATCATTTTATGAATATCTACAGTGAGGTTAGAACAGGCCGCCATTCATCTGTAGACTTATTTCATTTATTTATTCATTATATGCCTGCTATGGACTATATGGGAGGCTTGCTTGTGCTTTGGTGGTTAAGGCAGACAGAGAATAGTCAGAAACACTTCCGAGAAGGGCAGAGAACCAGTTGGAACAAATGCATTTGTTTTTCTAGAGGGCAAGCAAGGAAGAAAGTGAGGCAGTTTCCTGTCCAGAACACTGGCCTCCTAGGGCAGCGAGGGGTTCGTTGGCACCGTCAACACTGACTAAGAGCAGCGTAGCCAAGATCAGGTATAGTGGGTTGAACAGTGTCCCCCCAAAATTCATGTCCACCTGGAACCTCAAAATATGACCTTAACTGGAAATGGAGTCTTTGCAGATGTGGTAAATTAAGACGAGGTCATTCTGTATTAGTGTGGATCATAAATTGAATGACTGGTGTCTTTATGGAGAAAATAGAGGGAGATTTAGACACAGAGACACAAAGGAGACATAGGGACGAAGGCCACATGACAACTGAGGCAGAAGTTGCAGTGTTGCTGCCACAAGCCAAGGAAGGCCAAGGACTGCCAGCAAGCACCAGAAACTAAAAGAGGAGCATGAGATGCTTTCCTGGGGGAGAGCTTCCAGAACCATTCCTGTGGACTCCTTCATTTTGGACTTCGGGCCTTCAGAACTGTGAGAGAATAAAGTTTTGTTTTAAGCCACCCAGGTTGTGGCACATTGTTATGGCAGCCCTGGGGAATCCATGTATCAGGCTGTAAGGCTAGTCTTCCTGTCCCAGGGTTGGTTCGGGAAGAGTAAGGAGACACCAAGATGGTACTGGGTTAGTGTGAGAGCTCAAGACCAACAGAGCATCTGAGACCAGGGAGGGCTCCCAGCAAGTGAAGGTGTGGCACAGACGCCAGAATGGCACAGATGCAATTTCTCCCACAGCATTCTTTAGAAACGAAGCTCTCATTTGTGAAGCCCTTGCCTGCCCTTGGGTGCTGCAGCCTGTTTTATGGGCATTGTGCCCTCAGGCCAATTGCATATGTGCGTCAACTGATTTTTCACATGGATCCTCCTGCTGTAAAAAGTCTTGGCCAGGTATGGTGGCTCATGCCTGTAATCTCAGCATTTTGGAAGGCTAAGGCAGGAGGATCATTTGAGCTCAGGAGTTCAAGAACAGCCTGGGCAGCATCACAAAACCCTGCCTCTCTTTTAAAACATTAAAAAAAGTTTCTCTTTCCAGAAATCCTTGCAGTCAGACACCTTCAGAGGATCTGAGTTTTAGAGGGCGAACATGGCTAAAAGCAAGTTGATAGCCTGGAACTTTCCTCAGGTTGCAATTACTTGGAGGCCTCGTAGGAGGGCAAATAGGGATAGTGCTGAGTTGCGCTTTGTTCCACTGCAAAGAAAAACCATGGGGATGTGCATCTGTAGCTTGCCTGAAGTGAAGTAAGTCACTCTTATAAAGTTACTCAGGAGTTCTAGGTTTATGATAATATGGAGGCAGAGAGGGCTGCAACGGGGGTAAGTTCGGTCACCACGTTGATGGTGGTTGAATGCTCCCTGGAGGCTTTAATTTTCCTTGGAAAAATCGCTCTAAAGAGGATATGAGCTTTTTCACTTTTGACTCCTCGCCATCCAATGCTGGAGCAGTGAGTTCCCAGAGAAGCCTGGACATAGCGGACATAAAACATTTAAGCACTGAAAGGGCACTGGGAAAGCCTATTCAAACTTAAGTGACTTTGGATTTGATACCCTGATTGTCTACTAGACAGAATTATAAGAAGTAAATGGTAAGGCCTATAGGAGTTTGGAACAGGGAATTGTTGGAAAGCCCTATTAAGCCTGAGAGGGCTTATTAGGGATGCTACCCAATACTTGGATTCAAAGCTACATTTAACTAGGCTTCTTCCACCCTTCTTTCTGAATCTTTACTTGAGCCCTGGAGGTGGGGAGTATTTCATAGCAGGATAAAGTTGTATTTGCTAATTCTTGAGGATTAGCAGGAAGAGTATTAATGAGATCTTGATCAGGGCCTGCTGTGGTTATGCGGGTGAGATTTGGCTTTTTTTTTTTTTTTCTTTTCTGACTTTTTACAATATTTCTTAACACTCAGGATTCTATCCAATTTGAAATAGATACATTCAGTACTCTGGGGCCAGCAACAGGCTTAGCATGTTGCACCCAAGACACAGTCTGGAGAGGCAAAAGTTGAGTGTAGAAAGCCTTGTTCAGACAGCAATGCCCTTAGACCTTGGGCCTTGCCTCAGGCCTATACTTCAGGGGACCCCATGCTTTGGAGTTTCTTGTTGACATTTTCTAAAACTCCTTCTGATGCCTTGGACAAACTGGGTCTGTCAGTGCACGCCAGGAAGAGAACTCAGAGTTCAGACAAGGGCTCCCCACCACCTTGGTTCCCATTTCTACCTTCTCCATCACTCTCTGACCCTCCGCATCCCTCACTCAACACACACACACACACACACACACACAACACAACACAACACATCACATACAACACAACACACATACCCATACCCCCTGGTACCACACCACACACATACCCCACACACACTACCCACCTCCCCAAACACCACACACGTACCACACACAAAACACACACACCATGCAGAAACCACACACAAAACACACTCCCCACACACTCCCATACACACCACACACGCCCACACACCCATGCCACACCTATGCCACACCCACGCCACACCCACACCACACCCCTCCCCAAACACACCACACATGCCCCACATACATACCACACACACACCACACACATAACACACACTCTCCCCACACATACCGCACACACTATACACAACACACACCACACTACACACACATAGACCACACATACACAACACACAACACACACCCCACAATACAAAATACACAACACTCATTCTGACTTCGGTAGAACGTTTACTAAAACACACAGCACACACACCACACAAATACAGCACACGTCACACATACACACCACACAAAGACACCACACGCATACCACACACACACACTTGCCTTAGGGATATATATGTATAGCTTGATCAGATGTACCAAGGAACATTTGCAATGGTCCCCAGGCCTTGTGGCTGGGACCCAGTTCCAAGAGGAGCCTGGTGTGTGGACTTCTGCCAGCTGGTGTTGCATTTTTCTTGCAGGACCACAGAAGATTGGTTCTGACTTGCTGACTTTGGATGACCCTCATTTATGTCCGAGACAGGCTGAGCTCAGTGCTCTGTCCTTCAGTGGTCCAATTCCAACCCTTTGTTAAGTCACGCACGTGTGTCCCTGTGTTGGCGCTCACCCATTTCATGTTCTTTTCGTGGTGACACCTCCTGTCTACAGTACACAAGGGCAGTGGGACACAGTGGCAACGGAGATTGCCAGCCTTTCCCTTCAGCCTGAGCCAGTGAGCTAGAAGACATAACTGGAGAGACTCCTTTTACATTTTATTATCCTGTGACAATGTGTGTAGACCCAGAGATGAGTGAGAGGATGGGAGATGGAAGCTGGTCTGGATCTCTAAGTAAGAAAGACCCCTGTAGGGGAATGTTTGATCTAATAGGGGATACATAGAAGCATAAGGTAAGAAGACACAGCTTTGAACCACACAGCCAAGTTAGCCTTTGGGAGTCCTGAGAGCAAGGACTGGGGCCACTAGCTGCAGTGCTCAGTTTCAAGCAAAGAGTTGTTGTCTTTGGGAATATGAGGAAAGGTAGCACTCTCAGTCTGGGAGAGCTTGAATTATTGGTAGACCATCACAAACAGGAACGAAAACCATGAGAAAACGTGGGGGTGAGCGATGTTAAGAATAGGGTACCTGGTGCATTTTCTAGGCTTAAGCCTATGGCAAAGTCTTGGCTGGATTAGACATGATGATAGCATGTGTTAAATTGCAGTCCTGGCATCTAAAATCTCTCCTGAAGTAGGAAGACTATGGATGCAGTTAGAGGCAATGTCAGTTACTGGAGTGGAGAATGGTAATTGGGAAGAGCAATGTCGGTAGTTCTTTTTCTGCATAAGCTGTGGCCAAGGAGGGGAGGCTTTAAATCCAGAGGTAATCCTGCCACTGGTGATGCGGCCTCCGGTCAAGTCCATTTCACCACAAGTTGTGCCTTGCTGGAGTACATCCAGGGAAAGAACATAAGCTTTGGGGCCAGTAAGATCAAGGAGCCTTAAGATCTTAGACAATCTCTCTCCAAGCCTCAGTTTACTAATCTAATAAGATGGAGAAAGCAAAACACCTTCCGTGTTTCATTAAGGAATGAACAAGTGGGTAAGGAAGTGCTTTGTTATCTGTAAGTCTTCCTCTGATACCTTGAACCTTAAACAATCTCTCTACATGCAGGTTGTTGTCCTTAGTTTTCCCCTTAATCTCTTTCTCCTTTTGAGGGCACATTTCAGCTCTGGAGTCTATGGAGCCTCTCCCCAGAGACCTCTTTCTTCAGCAAAAGTGTGTTCCTTCCCCTCTTCAGTTGCACAGATCAGTAGAGAACTTGGCCCTGAGGAGTAGCTGAGATGTGAGCCCTTTGATTTCCTCTTTCCTTTAATGTTTTCAAAGATCAGGAAGATTGCCGCTTCCTTTTGAAAGCAGCTCTGGTGCTAGCAGAAAACACAGAAGCAAGTAAAAGCCAGGGCCGATTCCAATCCAGGCTGACCTGAAGACCAAATTCTATGTGGAGGTCTGGGGAGTCTCCTACAGGCTGGAGATCTACAAGCTGGCAAAAGAGAGGGCTGCTCAGGAAACTTCTTGGTAATGTGGATTGAAGTGAAATGGTCTCTTGGGAGAAGTCAGGAGCTGTCATCAGCATCTGGTGAGCCCAGATGACCATGACAAGGTCCCCTGTTTTGTTTCAGCCCTTGGGCGGCATTTATTGACAAACTCTGCCGCCTCTGAGTGCTGGAAGTGGCACTGCACGTTAGAGCTTGCTGAGCACTTTGAGCTGGCTGCAGAGTCAGCTTTGGCATCTTAGAGTAAGACATAGAGAAAAAAGGGCTTCTGCTCCTGTGGGAGTCTGCACATCATCCCCTCCCACACGTGATAGATACAGGAGAATTCTACATGACCAAGGGTCAGCACTGGGATTAGGTTTTCCACTCTTTTCAAAGCAGGTTTTCTAAAGATCTGGGGTCTCTATGGGCTTCCCTCAGCCTTTAGGGTCTGGTGCAACTCCGCTACATAGATTCAGACCTTGATTTTGAGGTGACAGCTTTTTTGACTCATGCATTCCAGATAAAATACATTATTCTGCAGTCCCACCTTCCTTATCCTTTGAAAGTACCAGTGCTCCCCATCAACCTATGACTAAAAATGTCACATAATACAGATCAAGAAATAAGTATACATGCTATGAGTAAGCTGTATCAATGTGTTATGTCTACATAAAATACACAGTAGAGGGACTAAATTAGCAATGTTTCTATCTATGGTAGTATTTGGATAAAAATACTTCTCTATTAATGCATGCACCAAGAAGTAGAAGCATCCACAAGTCCTCCTCTTCCTCTTCTACCAACATGTGTGGAAAATTGGGGCCAGTCACAGTGGCTCACGCCTGTAATCCCAGCACTTTGGGGGGCTAAGGTGGGCAGACTGCCTGAGGCCAGGAGTTCGAGACCAGCCTGGCCAATATGGTAAAACCACATCTCTACTAAAAATACGAGAATTAGCTGGGCGTGGTGGTGTGTGCATATAATCCCAGTGACTTGGGAAGCTGAGGCAGCTTCCCAAGCTTGAACCCAGGAGGTGGAGGTTGCAGTAAGCCATGATTACGCCACTGCACTCCTGCTTGGGGGGTAGAGTAACACTTCATCTGAAAAAAAAAAAAAAAAAAAAAAAAGAAAAGAGAAAGAAAATTGGGCTGAGCCCCAACTAAAGGCACATGGGCTGTATATGCCCCATGTGTGGGTGGGTTGGGCTGGTTCTCCAGGGCCTCATTTCCCAGGACTCAGTGCTGTTAATGAGCAGCAGGAAAGCGTGGGAAGCAGAGGTCAGGGAAGTTGAGAGGGGTGCAGGGCCGCAGGGAAGTTGAATGAGCAGCACAGATGGTGGTGGCAAGGGGAGCCCAGAGAAGGCTTTACCGATGGTTTCCCCCTATTTCCTGCAGAGCGTTCCTAACATAAAATAGGCATCTGCTCCTTATTGGACATCACATATGATTGGAAATACAGGGTTTCCCCACACCCTCCCCTCCACATTGCATTCTGTCTGACGAATTATGGGTGTTTATTCCCACTGATGTTTTATCTAAGTGCCTCTTCAATCCATTTGCTTTGTGACTGAAAAGAAAAAAATCTTTAGAAAAGTTGGATAACTTCATAAATTTTCATCTATAGAGAAAGCAATATATGACAAGCCTTTCCAATTGTGCTTGTAACATATTTTCTCTGCTTTGTTGCTTATCCATTCCACTTTGGGGTCCCAGAAATGTGTCATCAGCAATTGTTTCCTGGGTTTGGGCATTTTCTACTCTCTCTAGTAGAAAAGGTCTTGTGCATATTTTTCATTATATATATAACTTTCTTTGTCCTATGTTGGATATAGGTAATTGTTTGAAAGTAAAGAGTATCATTCTAACACAGTGTAGGTGGCAGTGAAAAGTGGCACAAAGCCTCTTGTAAATCAGTGTAACTGACTGTATCAAGAGGCTTTAATGTTCATCAGTACCCTTTAAAAATTTCACTTTTTAGTATCTGTGCTAAAGAAACAATCTAAACATCAAAAACATACATAACAATGTTCCCTACATTGTTTTAGATACACGTATAGACATACACAAATACATATTTAAAAATTGTAAACAACTTAAATGTTCAACAAGTACAGGGCGTTTATGTAAGTTCATAAATCCATTTGACAGAATATTTTAATAGCAATCAAAATGGTATTCAAAATGGAAGACTACAACATAAAAACATGAAAACACATGTCTCATAATTTAAATGACAACCCCCAGATATGCAGTTACATATCTGGCATGCATATGACTACTTATAAATATGCATATTACAAAAAAGTAGGAAGGGACCAAGCCATCTTGTTAATCATGATTGGGTTTAGATACTTGTAGAAAGAATAATTTCTATACTTTTTCTTCTTCCTATTTTTATGGTTTCTTTTCCCTAAAGAGTTTAAATGAGTATGACTACTTTCAATTGAAAATCAACCCATAAACAAAAAGGAAAAACAGTCTTCATGTGTTTCTTGGTCAGCGTGGTGATAAGTCTTTGTGGGCTCATAGTAAGCAGAGACTTTTGGTAGTGTATATTTAGATAAACTATTGCATTTATGTAAGAAGACAGAGTGGCATTATGGAAAGACCACTGGCTTGGGATTAGAGAGATGGGTCCCAGTCCTGATTTTACGATGGATGGTATAACACTGGCCAAGTCATTTTTCTCCTCTGGTCTGCTGTGTTCTGTCTATAAAATAAGGGGGTCTTACTTGAAACCTCTATGGTTCCCAGGAGCTCTCTAACTTTTTGTGATGTAGAAACTAAACATGTAGAGATTTGAGACCAATAACTCCAGTAGAATGTTACTGGACAGACCTTCTGCAAATCCAGTACTTCGGGTCCTACTTAGTGTTAGCATGCCATGCTTTACATCCTGAATTTCCATTGTCATCTGGTGACAAAATTCTCATGGCAATTAAAACCTCACTCTTGTATATAGCAGTAATTAAAAATGAGAAAGATGGAAAGGAGAAGGAAAAGAATGGAAAGTTGTGGTAATTTCAGTGTGAGCTATGCTGCCAAATTGATTTTAGCCCCCATACTGGAATACATATTAGATATCAGTATTTTACAGATGGGGAAATATATCTGAGAGGCCTACTGGATGCACAGACGTCCACATTCATGGACACAGTCACAGGGCTAGGGAGGAACCAAGATGGGTCTCAAACCTGGAGACTCCCACTTCAGTGTATGCATTGCTGGAGTTATTATTGTTTACAGCAAAATCAGATTACATTCAATTCATAACTATTGAATACCTGAATAACTAGAAATAACAATGTTACTTTACATGGGCAGAGAGCTTTAAGATTTCCGAAATGCCCAGAACCATACTAATTATCATAGCTATACAATTGGGGTTTATGCAACAAAACTCATTACAGATACTCGGTTCCACAAAAGCGATTGAAAGTTCCCCAATTCTATTATTTAAACTATTCCTCCTAGTGCCTTTCAAATCTACAAATAGAATTAAAATCTTTTGCTATTCATTCATGCATTCGACAAGTATTTCTTGGGCACATTCCTCAGGGCTGGGAATACCGGGTGGGCCTGGTTCGTTTATTCATGGAGCTTTTGTTCCCTAGTTCTCTCTCTCTGCCAGTGGAAGGCATTCCTGGACTTGACCTCCAGAGGTCAAAGTTACATGCATGAAGCAACAAGAGGGGGGAAAAAAAATGAGATCGACCATCCATGCTGAGTGGTGTTTGTAACTCCAGATACTCCTGATTCCAGTGAAGGCCAAACCCACAGGCTGAAACATGTGAAATCTAGGTTGAGCTCAGGAGGAAGAAAGCAGAGGCCATACAAACAAGAGCTGGACTTTCCATGGCAGCAGCGGAAAGGAACAGAGATGTTAATATTTATTAAACCCCGACTGTACTCATGCATCTTACTGTGCACGTGTGTTCTAGAATTTGTTATTATTATCCCCGTTTTATAAATGAGGGAGCCAGAACTCAGCAGGGTTATGGGTGTTGGATAAACCAAACCTGCACTATACCCTTTTCTTATTCAATAGGCCAGTTCAGGTTTAGCCATTAGACCTTTAGGCAAATGCGGTACTTCCATGATCAATAGGCAGTACGAACCAAGGCATGGAGGAAGGGTTGAGCAAGACAACAGAAAAGGACCTGTCTTCCAGTACAGACTTCATTAATCTCTCAATCCTATGAGTGTCAGACTTTCAGTTACCCACCCTGCCTCAAAAATATGTTTTATGTTGTCTTTAATAGAGGACTCATGTCTTATTGATCCCAGCCTGCATGCTGGCCCTACAGCGTGCAGCCTCAGATGAGAGAGAGAAGAAATCAATTTGGATCCTAGAGTGCAGAACTGTTTCCAGGTTTACTGGATTATCTTTTTTTCTCATTCCTTTAAACTGTGAAAGACTACCCCATGTCCTAACTCTGAACATGGGCCATGCGGCCATAGCAGCACTTCCTGGGGTATGCAGCTATGATATTCAACAAATCAGGTCTGACTCCTTTCCCAGATCAGATAGCTTAGGGAGCTCACAGTCGACCAGATGGAATGCAGTCATGTCACAGGGCAGGAGTGGGTAGGTGATGCTGATGAGCTGCCTTTTGTGTACACTATCATCTGGTTTGAATGGGTTTTTTTCCCCCAAATGCCAAAGCCTCCATACCCAGGACTTCTTGCCATCATCAGTTCAGAAAGAATTTCTTGAGCTCCCACTTAGTGTCGTCACTGCACTCTGTGCAATATATAGAATTACAAGACAAGGGCCAAGCTTGCAAGGAGTCACCATGAAATAATTTAGAACTTCCAGGCCAAAGGGATAGATCAGTGAGGGACGGAATAGAGGGCAGAGCAGGTGAGCTTGCATTTAATCAGATGGAGAATATTTGAGGAGACTGTGGGAAGAGGAGTGTGTCTGTGCATAGATTTCTTCTCTACTCAATTTAGGAATTCCACTGTTAAGTTACTCAAATCCAGTTTCAATGGCCACAACTTATTATATATACAGTAAAGCTCTATTCAGTCATTTATTGAGCACCAGCTGTTGCCAAGTCACTGTGTGTTACACCACAGACACAAAAATGAATAAGTCACACCCCCCGATCTAAGGAGATGCTGTACCACTATCTAAAGGGGAAATCATTCATTGTGCTGTAGTTGTTGGTGACTGAGTCTAAATTCTATAATTGGTGAATATATAAAGTACAGTGGGAACATGAGTGACTATTTCTGGGGACAAAGACAAGTCAGCAGAAACTACAGAGAGAAGTTGACATTTGAACCTGGACTTGAAAGATGTATAAGCATTCATGGGTGGAATAAAGCATTCCTAGCAGAGGAAACCAACTGAGCAAAAGAGCAGGGGTGTGGAAGCACTTGGTAGGATTAGGGAACAGAAGAGTCTTGTGTAGACAGGGTTCAGGGGAGGTTGGAAGGTACTGGCTAGACATAATGCTGCAAATCATACATGAAACACACAGAAATCTATCTAGGAGTGAAAGAGGCAGGGGCTTACTTAGGTGATGAAAGGCAGTGAGAGTCTGGGCCAGGTGAAAGACATTGGAGATGGAGTGAAGGGGGATATATTAAACTCATATTTAGGAGATTAATCAGCAGTCCTTAAAAACTAACTGGATAAGAAAGGCATTGTATTTGCTGTTGGCGCCTTGTGCAGATCCTCCACGGGGCAGGTACATCTATCCCCAGCTGCTGTAAGTGTTGATTGCCAAGTCCTCACAGTGACCCCTTTTCTGGGACACCTGCGAGATGTGCGACCCTCCCTCACTGGAGCCAGTAGCCAATGACTGACTGACATAGGAGTACAAAAAGCTGGCATCCTGGCCTCAAGGTGACACTGGTCTCCAGCTGAGGCCACCTCCTTGTTCAGCTCCTCCCCTGCTCCACCCTTCCTCCCTCACTCCTTTTCTCCTGAGATCACTTTCTTAATCAGCCATCTACAGAAGAACCCCCATCTCGGGTTCCACTTTTAGGGAGCTCATCTTCAGACAGGATTGTAAGAAAGGGGGAAAAGGCAATATGAATCCCGGGTTTCCTTTTGGGTAAGTGGGTGGCTGGAGATGCTGAAGACTGAATAGAGGAGGCTTAGAAGAGGATGAGGTTTTTGAGAGCAGAGAAGCTGTTTTGTTTACTGGAGAAGCAGATGTCATATCCAGGAAGCAGGTGGATACCTGCGGGTCTGCAGCCGGGAGAGAGCTCTAAATGTCACCAAACGTGACTAAATGACAGCTGAAACTATGAGGTTGGTGAGGAAGAAATCATGGAGAAAAACAATGGTCTCAGGATGAACTTGGAGGAATGTGAGCATTATACACTGAGCGGAAAACTGGCAGGCAGCAGAGGAGCCATGCTCTTTTCTGTTTATTATCTCCAGTGAACTTGTGTTTGTGTTTGCTGTTACTACTGCTGATAATCGGTTTTCAGATTGTGACCCAGTACACGTGGGTGTGTGCCTGTGTGTGTGTTTCTAGAGTCACACAATAAAGTTGCATGCAGTCAAACTTGCCCTTACTATTACATATGATGCACTAGAATATTTGCTGTTCTATTCTGATAAAAATGCTGATGTGGAATCTGCTAAATTAATTTTTTCAGCCACTGATTGGTCACATACCACAGTTAAAAAACATTTCAAATGGTTATTTATAAGCTAAAAGAAACCAACCTATTTAGTTTTCTCTCACTAGTTGTGAGTGTGAAAAGCGTAACTGTGTCTTTTGACTCCTGCTTTAGAAATTAGCACCTTTTACTTTGTTTTTCTATTTTCTATTTCCCTATTTTTAAATTTTTTTACTTTTTATTTATTTTTTATTTTTAAATTATGCTTTAAGTTCTAGGGTACATGTGCACAACGTGCAGGTTTGTTACATGTGTATACATGTGAGATCACTTGGACACAGGAAGGGGAACATCACACACCAGGGCCTATTGTGGGGAGAGGGGAGGGGAGAGGAATAGCATTAGGAGATATACCTAATGTAGATGACGAGTCTATTTCCCTATTTTCAATTGCACTCTGATATTTTATTCCTGTATTGTTAAATCTGTATTTCTGCATTTTATAAATGCTCTTAAAATTATCTTTGATAGTTTCAATCAATGTAATAGTTATATTAACAGACCCAATTTTGTGGAACATGTATGTGTACATTTACATATTCACATATATATGCTTATGTATATGGATGCAAAAGACCAGAAAGCAGTATGTTAAATATTAATTATCCCAAGCTATGTGTTTTGCAGGAGGTTTTTGCTTTGTGCATCCTTATAATTTATTTTCTAAACAAAGAACCAGCAATTATTTTAACCAGTAATAAACTCATAAAATAAAAGAACTTAAAATTTACTGATAATATCGTTGCATAATTTTATTTTTTATAATTATGTAATTTACTTAATTTTTTAGTCACAACTATATTTTACTTGGTAATATATTCCATATCTTTAAGTTTGGAAAGTTATTTCCCATCTGGAAGTCAGATAATATCCCAGTTTTTCTGGGTTTTAATAATTTAATTTTTAATAGTTTTTATATTTTATTTTTTATTCTTTTAAAATGTATTGTTGTCTATGTTGTACACATCCAGTCTCCAACAGCAGGATCAGGGGCTCCAAGGATGGCCTATGAGAAAGTGTCTGAAGTAGTGTTTCCGGAAGAGCCACCCCTCTGGCTATGCGCAAATCCATGGCTCTGACTCCAGACTGTGGAATCAAAGTTTCTGGGTATGGAGCCAAGGAATCTGCATATTTTTCAAGTCTTTATCCTTACCCTCTTCCAATCCAGCAATTACTATTTATCCTAAATGTTGAGACCTGCCCTGCTAAAGGAAAATAAAGAGAAGTCCCAGTTTGGCCAATGACTACCGCTATACACATGGGGCAAACTGCATCACTATTTAGAGGATCATTTTCTCAACTCTGAAATGATGGATTTAGATTAACTGTGTTAGAGTCTTTCAGTGCTAAAAGATTGTCTTGCAGTTCATTTTTTTTTTCTAAAATGGGAATAATACCTTTGTTCTGCCTATGTAATAATAGTAGGATGCATGAAGGTCAAATGAGTTAATGTTCACTAAAGCTTTATTATGTTATTATTTGAAAATTTTGTTGCTTTTCATCCCTTAGAATGAATGAAACAAACCAATTTTTATTGGCTTCTGGCTTATTCAGTCCTCCAGCAATCTAGATGCTCTTTTCAAAGTTTAAGATAAGTTTTCCTTCTGCTTCATCATGGCAGAGACTAGGCACATGTTCATGAAACCCATTTATTCTCCAAATCTCCCAGTCTGTCTTGCCATTAGGAGTGGCTGTGTGATTGAATTCCAGCTACTGGGACGTGATAAATGCTTGGCCTCCAAAATACCTTTCATTAAATTTTCATTGCTTTCTCTTCCCTTTCCTTAGAGATGAATGACAGTGCCACAAATGACCATAGACCACACCACCCCTGGTTGTTGCTGGCTTTGGATTGGACTCTTAGTGAGCAAGAAATAAATTTTTATTGCCTCAAGTCATGGAAATCTTGGGATTTGTCTATTACACTAGTCAATTTTACCTTAACAAACATACTTGCCATCCCCATTAGACATAGAGAATATTTGTGCTCATTTGCATGATGAGATGATTTCTTTCCTTGCATAAATGGTGACCAGATGACAACATTTCTCAGAACTATGGATAATACACATCTGCCTTCAGTTACTAGTGGTTGTCATTAGGGTGAAACTATCTGTCTCAGTTCAAATGTTACCTCCTTACAAAGGCTCTCCTGGCCTCTCTCTTCAAAGTATTCTATAACTCCCACTCCAGGTAATTTTATCCCATTAATAATTTCAGTGGATATATTAGTCCATTTTCATGCTGCTGATAAAGACATATCCAAAAATGGGAAGAAGAAGAGGTTTAATGGACTTACAGTTCCAAGTGACTGGGAAAGTCTCACAATCATAGTGGAAGGCAAGGAGAGGAGCAAGTCACATATTACATGGATGGCAGCAAACAGCTTGTGCAGGGAGACTCCTATGTTTTAAAACCATTAGATCTCCTGAGACTGATTCACTATTACAAGAACAGCACGGGAAAGACCCCCTTCCATGATGCAGTTATCTCCCACCAGGTCCCTCCCACAACATGTGGAAATTCAATATGAGATTTGGATGGGGACACAGCCAAACTCTCTCAGTGGATAATATTTTAAATATCCAGGGTTCAGCCGATTCTCCTGCCTTAGCCTCCTGAGTAGCTGGCATTAGAGGCATGTGCCACCACACCCTGCTAATTGGGGTATTTTTAGTAGAAATGGGGTTTCACCATATTGGCCAGGCTGGTCTCAAACTCCTGACCTCAAGTGACCCACCCACCTCGGCCTTCCAAAGTGCTATGATTACAGCACTTTGGAGCCACTGCACTTGGTCCCAGGTAATATTATTAATGGAATCTATCAATTCCTGGAATGTATCACACATTTTCCTGACTTGTTTGTTACTTGTCTCTTCCATGAGAATGAAAACTCCGTGATGGCAGGATTCTTCTCTTAGTCACTGATACATTCTTAGAGACTAGAATTAGGCCTGACACACAGTCAGCATTCAGTTGTTTGAATAAGTATTTACAGTATTAGTTCACTATATGTCTGCTGTATTAAGCACCATAGGTGACCTCTTGCTTATCCCACATCACTTATGTTGCCTTGAGGTTGTTCTCAAAGTTCATGTGCTATACGCTGACTTCATGATTTTGCGTGTACAATGCAGATACCCTTTGAGTTAGCAAACTAAACTGGACCAAAGAGGGGTGGGAGAGAGAGCACAAAGAGAATAGGGAGGATCACTGCAACAGACACTAGGAAAAGACTTGTGAGTGTGTGACTTCATGCCTGTGTGAGTTTATGTGTTTGTGTATGGACATGTGTGTACATATGTGTCAGAGGAAGATAATATGTAGAATTCTCCAACTAGGAATTTTCTCAATAAATTATTATGAAAACATTTAAAATGCCTTTTTGTCCTTGAATAAATGATTTTAATCATATATTCATACTCTCTATATTCTTAAAATAGAATGCTATCATCTCCTGAGGCTCTGCCTGTGTTTGGCTGCTAATTTCTTTCCCAGACCGATTCTGAATCCTCTGCGATTTTACGAAGTGACGAAGCAAACCCTATAGACCTTTTGAATTCCTGTTTTCTGTGAACTCTGCAGATGTTGGTATATGCGTCTCCCTATTAATTTTGCAGAGATTTCTCATCAGAAAGGTGTCATACAGACTTGAGTTTAAAGGGCCAGATTTTCTACCCTCCCGGAGGAGCTGTCAGTGGTGCTGAAAGAGTTGACAGGCTAATTCTCAGTCTTTGGATGTTTTCAGTACCTATGTGCACTTGGGAAGGTGGCCTGCTGGGGTAGGTTGTTCTAATGCCAGTTACACAGTTGTGACTCTACCCTCCTACGTGTGCTGTGGAAAACCCATTGCGTTTCCTGCTATTCAGGTGATAGATGAGCTAATTTTATAGGGGAGCGTTAAGACTCAGGCTTGTTGAACATTTAAAAGGCTTCATGGTTCTGTTGCTGGGTACCTGGATACTTAAGTCACTAAATGTAAGCTCTTAAATTCTAATAGAATAATGTAAAAGACAACTGACAACATTTTCAAGAAAGATGTAAATTCCTTCAAACCATGCTTGTACAACAGTTTACTTCCAGTCCCATCTGGCTGAGCTACTAAGAATTGTAACCCCAAAACCAAGCTGTATTTATTTACTAAGATCAAGCTCTACCTCTTCATCAGTGAGAGTGTCAGGAATGTTGTAACCTTACACAGAGAGCACAGAAGAAAGTCTGGGGTCCCATCAATGGGCTTTTTCTTTATTTTTATTTTTATTTTTATTTTATTTATTATTATACTTGAAGTTCTAGGGTACATGTGCATAACGTGCAGGTTTGTTACATATGTATACTTGTGCCATGTTGGTGTGCTACACCCATCAACTCGTCAGCACCCATCAACTCGTCATTTACATCAGGTATAAGTCCCAATGCAATCCCTCCCCCCTCCGCCCTCCCCATGATAGGCCCCGGTGTGTGATGTTCCCCTTCCCGAGTCCAAGTGATCTCATTGTTCAGTTCCCACCTATGAGTGAGAACATGCGGTGTTTGGTTTTCTGTTCTTGTGATAGTTTGCTAAGAATGATGGTTTCCAGCTGCATCCATGTCCCTACAAAGGACACAAACTCATCCTTTTTGATGGCTGCATAGTATTCCATGGTGTATATGTGCCACATTTTCTTAATCCAGTCTGTCACTGATGGACATTTGGGTCGATTCCAAGTCTTTGCTATTGTGAATAGTGCCGCAATAAACATACGTGTGCATGTGTCTTTATAGCAGCATGATTTATAATCCTTTGGGTATATACCCAGTAAGGGGATGGCTGGGTCATATGGTACATCTAGTTCTAGATCCTTGAGGAATCGCCATACTGTTTTCCATAATGGTTGAACTAGTTTACAATCCCACCAACAGTGTACAAGTGTTCCTATTTCTCCATGTCCTCTCCAGCACCTGTTGTTTCCTGACTTTTGAATGATTGCCATTCTAACTGGTGTGAGATGGTATCTCATTGTGGTTTTGATTCGCATTTCTCTGATGGCCAGTGATGATGAGCATTTTTTCATGTGTCTGTTGGCTGTATGAATGTCTTCTTTTGAGAAATGACTGTTCATATCCTTTGCCCACTTTTTGATGGAGTTGTTTGTTTTTTTCTTGCAAATTTGTTTGAGTTCTTTGTAGGTTCTGGATATTAGCCCTTTGTCAGATGAGCAGATTGCAAAAATTTTCTCCCATTCTGTAGGTTGCCTGTTCACTCTGATGGTAGTTTCTTTTGCTGTGCAGAAGCTCTTTAGTTTAATTACATCCCATTTGTCAATTTTGGCTTTTGTTGCCGTTGCTTTTGGTGTTTTAGACATGAAGTCCTTACCCAGGCCTATGTCCTGAATGGTACTACCTAGGTTTTCTTCTAGGATTTTTATGGTATTAGGTCTAACATTTAAGTCTCTAATCCATCTTGAATTAATTTTTGTATAAGGAGTAAGGAAAGGATCCAGTTTCAGCTTTCTACTTATGGCTAGCCAATTATCCCAGCACCATTTATTAAATAGGGAATCCTTTCCCCATTTCTTGTTTCTCTCAGGTTTGTCAAAGATCAGAGGGCTGTAGATGTGTGGTATTATTTCTGAGGACTCTGTTCTGTTCCATTGGTCTATATCTCTGTTTTGGTACCAGTACCATGCTGTTTTGGTTACTGTAGCCTTGTAGTATAGTTTGAAGTCAGGTAGCGTGATGCCTCCAGCTTTATTCTTTCGACTTAGGATTGTCTTGGAGATGCGGGCTCCTTTTTGGTTCCATATGAACTTTAAAGCAGTTTTTTCCAATTCTGTGAAGAAAATCATTGGTAGCTTGATGGGGATGGCATTGAATCTATAAATTACCTTGGGCAGTATGGCCATTTTCACGATATTGATTCTTCCTATCCATGAGCATGGTATGTTCTTCCATTTGTTGTGTCCTCTTTTATTTCACTGAGCAGTGGTTTGTAGTTCTCCTTGAAGAGGTCCTTTACATCCCTTGTAAGTTGGATTCCGAGATATTTTACTCTCTTTGATGCGATTGTGAATGGAAGTTCATTCCTGATTTGGCTCTCTGTTTGTCTGTTACTGGTGTATAAGAATGCTTGTGATTTTTGCACATTAATTTTGTATCCTGAGACTTTGCTGAAGTTGCTTATCAGCTTAAGGAGATTTTGGGCTGAGACAATGGGGTTTTCTAAATATACAATCATGTCATCTGCAAACAGGGACAATTGGACTTCTTCTTTTCCTAACTGAATACCCTTGATTTCTTTCTCTTGCCTGATTGCCCTAGCCAGAACTTCCAACACTATGTTGAATAGGAGTGGTGAGAGAGGGCATCCCTGTCTTGTGCCAGTTTTCAAAGGGAATTTTTCCAGTTTTTGCCATCAATGGGCTTTTTCTTGTTGGCCTGACACTGACTTATGGAAATAAAGAAGATAACATAAGGAAAGAAAGTGGTGTAGAGTAGGGGTCAGGATATGGTTCAGGGAACCTTTATAGCCTTTTCTTAACCAAAAACTGTATTAGTAATATAAGCTATGTTTAGATACCCTTTATCACCCATCTGGCTATTTTGCTGGCCAAGACCTCTGAACGTGTGTGTTGGTGTGTGTCCAAGATTTACATGCTTGGAAGTATGAGAGAAAAGGCCTGATGAATGATATAAACTGGGAAATGGTGTTTACAGTACTTACAATAAACTTAACCCAGTCTTAATCATAATTGAAGTGTGCATTTCAGATATGCTAATGTTAGTGTTGAGAGGAAGTAGCTGAATTGGCCCTCTGTTGATAGGAATTATCTGGGGCATGAGAGTGGTGGTTCAGAAGCATAGGCTGAATGAAATAGGGATGAAGAGAACAGGAAGCATTTTGAATAACTGAACATGACAGTGGGATGGTTTCCTGTGGCCTGGATCTGTTAGGAATATACTCACTGGCCAAGAGTATCAAGAGGAAGAGAATTGAAAGAATTGAAGCATCTTTCAGGTACTGTGTGGGGTGGAGGAGGTATTAATCATATGTTACTTTATTCCTCATTTTTTTTTTCCATAAGGCACAACAACAAAGATTGGGGAGTGCTTCATTAGCCAGGGTAGGGCTAGAGTGGGAGGTATCACTATCAGGTGTAGTCTCTTGAATTCTCATACATTTTACAGTTTACCTACAGCCATGCTATCTCATGGTCCACACAGCAATTTTGAGAGACTGTCCATCCTTACTTTTCAGATAAGATAACCGTGGCTTCTAAGGATGAAATGACCTCCTCAGAGTCATGTGGCTAGTAAATATGACTCTGTGGCTGCGATACAGAACTTTTGACTTCAAAATCAGTGCTCCTTTCATTATATTTTACTGACCACTATTAACAAAACTAAAAGCTTACTTATTATTAAATTTATTGCCTTTACGTTTATTTTAATGGCAAGGACAAACACTTCACAAATGTGTGAATTATCACCTCAACATTGACCCGGAAAAAGAAATTTCAGAAGTTTTAAAATTGTCTTATTCTTCTCATATCATTCCCAACCATGGACCCAATAATAATATTTTAACTTCATTGAGCATCTACTATGTGCCAGGCACTGTGGCCAGTGCATCATAAGCATCATTTTATTTAATTCTTAAAACAATTCCATGTAGTAGATACTACTATTATCTCCATTTTACAGTGAGGAAATTGACTTAGACAAGGTTAGTGACTTATCCAAGGTCATCACTAGTGAAAGTAATGACGTTTACTGAGTACTTGCAACACAGCAGACATCCATCAGAGAACATTGCGGATATTAGATGGCTTAATGCATTCAGCCCCATAAATAGGGCATTTGAGTTTGCCCAAGAGAGTCATGGTTTACTCTTGCTGTTCCAGCATAATTATCAATAGTGCCCCTTTCTACTCTTAAAATTGTCCGTGTTTGAAGGATAAAGTTACTTGAGCATCTGTGAGGTAAGTATTCTTTGCATTGCCTTTTTTTTTTTGAGGCAGAGTCTCGCTCTGTCACCCAGGCTGGAGTGCAGTGGCACAATCTCTGCTCACTGCAAGTTCTACCTCCCAGGTCATGCCATTCTCCTGCCTCAGCATCCCGAGTAGCTGGGACTACAGGTGCTTGCCACCACGCCCAGCTAATTTTTAGTATTTTTTAGTAGAGACACGGGGTTTCACGGTGTAAGGGAGGATGGTCTTGATCTCCTAACCTCATGATCCACCCGCCTTGACCTCCCAACGTGCTGGGATTACAGGTGTGAGCCACCGCGCCCGGCCTGTATTGCCCTTTTATGAATGAGTAAATGAGATCAGTTTTCTAGGGCTAAGTAACTTGCCTTAGGCCACCTGACTAAGAAGCAGCCACACCAAGATAAAAACCCAAGTGATCAAATCAGTTTTCCTTGTAATCCTCATCTTATGCATTGTCTTCTCTATTTGCCTTTCATTCACCACCACTTTTGTACAATAACCAATCCCTGTCTTGACTCAGTGCTCTCCTTAGAGTCTTCCCACAGAGCGTGGTCCCCATCCTGGCATGTGACTCTTCTTCTCTTCCAAGCAAACATACACCCTAAATCTTATTTCTACAGAGCCTTCCTGAAGAGCAAGAGATAACCTAAAAATAAGAGGTACTGGGGGCGTTGGCTCATGCCTGTAATCCCAGCACTTTGGGAGGCAGAGGCAGGTGGATAATCTGAGGCCTGGAGTTGGAGGACAGCTTGGCCGACAAGGTGAAACCCTGCTCTACTAAAAATACAAAAATCATCCAGGCATGGTGGCCTGCACCCATAGTCCCTGCTACTCAAGGGACTGAGGCAGGAGAGTCGCCTTGAACCTGGGAGGCCGAGGTTGTAGTGAGCGGAGAATCACACCACTGCACTCCAGCCAGGGAGACAGTGAGAGTATGTCTCAAAAGGTACTATGTAAAATACATGTATTTTTTCTGGGTATATTACATCTATTATTTTACTTAATTTTATCCTTAAAATGTTTCTTTGGGTTGCATATCTATATTTCTATTACTCAAATGAGAAAAGAGAGGCTTAGAGGGGTTAAAGAGTCAGCCCAAGATCACGTAGGCAGGAAATGAGGTTGTTAGAACTTGGTTCAGTTCTGCCTCATTCCAAGATTCATATAATTTCAGTGTGGACACTGCACTCAAACACAAAGTGTTCTCCAAGATCCTGACACAGCTCTTGGACTATAACTCTTTAATCTTAATAATGAAATTCTGTTTAGTTTGGAGCTCATGCCATCCTTCTGAGGTTTAGAGGATAACACCTGCTTTTAAGCTGGGGACCCCGGTGTCTTTACCCTGTGATAATTTCAGGCATCCTGACAGTCTCAACAGGGTGAAAGGCCCTTCTCATTGTGGTAAATTGCACTCCCTGAGATAAGGCAAGGAGATCCAAGAGAAGCTTACATATAGTCAGTGAGCCAGAGAGGGGCTCTCTCTCTCTCCCTCCATTATTTCCCGAAGTCCCAATTCAGACCATTGAGCTGAGTTGCTGCACACTGGCCTGAGATGCAGGCCCTGGACTCTGCATATCATGTTCCCCAGGCCACGTGCTATGCTGATTAACAGGGGATGGTGTGTCTCCCATTTCATACTCCATTAAGGAAGGATGAAACAGGCCAAGCTTGCAAATGATGACAGTAATGAGGTTCCGGTTATCCACTTTCTCTCTCCCTTGCTCCCCAAGTGCTGTCTCTCTGAGGACCTCACCAGTGAATCCAAACAGATTCTGACACATGGGACATGCTTGAGCCACTATGAGAAGGCTTATCTATAGATGGCTGGGGCAAAGCCATCTCCTTGCAAACCCAGGGGATGGGCTGGGCGACTGCTGTGATTCTTTTGGGAGGTGAGGTTTTGAGTCCCTCTCTCTGAATTCCTTAATGAGGCAGCCACGCTGCGGGAGTGATCTGTGTGTGGATTGTTGAAGCATAAAAGATACCAAGTGGGTGGTTTGAGCGGAAAATGAAAGGGTTTTTTTGTGCTCTGGCAGCTAATGAAATCAGAAAGAGAAATGGAACTTAACCAATGTTGAGAGACTAGGAAAAAAAATACCCAGATTATTTTTTCTTTAAAAAAATGAGAGCAGCTCATAGAAATGTCAAAATATCTTTTCATTCAGGTTCAACAAAGGAAAGGGATAATGTGGTTTCAGTTGCATTTGTTGGCCAAAATTTTGAAGCTGTGTTCATCCTGTCTATAATTTTTATAGTAATTCTGCCATTCAGAAGACTAGGGAAAACGCACATCTGTGTGAGGTATTAACATGGGTTAGGACTGAAGATAATATGCCCATGGAGTCAGTACAAGCTTGGGATACACAGAGCTATGCCCATGCGGACACACATAATACATCCATAAAGACAGGACATGCCAGTGACGCCACACACGTTGCTTCTATGGCAAGGACAAGCACTTAGCAAATGCATGAATTATTCCTCTGGCTCAACTCAACACAGACTGAGAAAGAATAATTTCAGAAAGTAGGTCACAAGTTTCACATCTGGATCACTCATGAGCTTTCAGCCATGAAATAATTTTTAAATTTTAAAAAATGTTTTTATAGATTTATGGGACACAAGTCCAATTTTATTACATGGCTCTGTCGCACAGTGGTAAAGTCAGGACTTTTGGTGTAACTATCACCCATATAATGTACATTGTACACATTAGGTAATTTCTCATTCCTCATGCCCCTCCCACCCTCCCACCTTTTGAAGTCTCCAGTGTTTCCTGTTCCACTCTCTATGTCTGAATAATATTTCATGATGTGTGTGCATGTGTGTGTGTATATATACCTCAAAATTAATGGGTACAATATACATTATTTGGGTAATGGTTACATGAAAACTCTAAAAGACTGAGTTGAACATCAAATTGGAATTTTAGAAAATGTATCCTAATCAGTCTGCAGGTTGGCAGCATTATACATATATGTGTATTATATTTTATATATATAATGTTTACTTTATCCGATCCATTGATGGATGCTAGGTTGATACCATATCTTTGCTATTGTGAATAGAGCTGTGATAAACATGGGAGTTCAGGTATCTTTTTGATAGAACGATTTATTTTTCTTTGCGTAGATACCCCTTAGTGAAATTACTGGATCAAATGGTAGTTCTGTTTTTAGTTCTATGAGAAATCTCCGTACTGAGCAATAAAACAATTTATGACCGATTTCCATCTGAAAGTGTGTCTTGAAGCTGTTCCTATTTCCTCCCTCCTTGTGGCCTTTCTTGGCATTGATCAAGCTAAAACTTGCTCACTCATTTGCTGTCCTGTGCTTTTCCCCCCTTGGCTCACTTTTTCTTGAACTTCTGACCTTTATCCAAATGCTTCCTGCTGTGCCTTGGGAAGTGTGGTCCATCATTTAAAAAATTTAAAATCTTTTCAGCATATCCTAAAATAAAATCGGGCATTCTCCCTGATGATACCGTTGTCCTTGCACTTTCTCAGGTGGAACTTGTTCATCCTCTTAAGATCTCAGTTACAAAGCAGGAAGTATCCTTGACCTATCAATAATTTATTTCTGCCACCAAGCTTTATTCCTGCACCCATGTGTGAAACCTTTATCCAGAGATGAAATGCTTTCAACACTGTCTGCCCCACTTTTTCCCACCACTCCTTTCCACCAACCTTTGGGGCTAGTCCTTCACATTCTTCAAGGGGAATGATTTCTGCCTGGAAGTACTCCCCTCCACAACCTCTGCTTTCATTCTGAAGGGCTGCAATGCCTATGCTGGTAATTCCTTGACTTCCACAATTAGTGATTGACATTCTAACTCCCCACTCAAACTCGCTGTCATGGCCACATGCTGATAGACTCTGCCTTTGCAATCTAAAACTCTAATGCCCCATTCTTCATCCACAGTTTTTTTTCCCCCACCTCACTCCAACCTTCAATTTGTTTAGTTTCATCACATGTTTCTGTACAGCAGACACCTTAGCTCTAAGGAAAGTCTGGCAGAGATCCCCTTGACCTCCTCCCTAATTGTCGAATCCTCCTCTTTCTTCTTCCTCTTTGATCTCTCATTTGAACCAGTAGATCATACTTTGTATCATGAAATTGTCTTCTCCTTTGCAGTTTATATTGTAGCCTACACATTTTTAATCCTCTTCCTTCCTGTTCCATGTCTTGGATATCTCCTCTTCTCACTGTATAAAGTAATGCTGTCTGAGTCACATTTTGGCCATTCTTGCCTCTTTATATATTCCCTATGAAATCTCACTTATTCTCATGACTGTAGCTTTCTTTTGAAACACCTTTCTCTGGACTCTAGTCCAACATATACAACTGTCTGTCACATGAACCTGAAATGTCTACATTTGAAACATGCTAAATTTTTTGAACTTCAGAATGACTTCCAGCATGTTTTCCTGATCAAAGTTTTCAATATCAGTTCAGTCATTCAAGTTTAGAAACAGCGTTTTTCTTGTTTTCGCACCTCATCCCTTTCAACCAAAGAATTAGTCATTAAGTTGTGACAATTTTAGTTCTTACAGCGTTCTCAAATTCTTCCTCTCCCCTTCCTCTGCACAGCTGCCACTGTAGCTTCAGCCCTCACCATCTTTTTTTCCCAAATATTGCAACACCCTTCTAACTGGATTTGCATCTATGTTCCCTACTGGCACAGAGTCAATTTCCTGAACCATAGATTCATTTATGAATTTTCTCTAATTGAAGCCCGGTGGTGCCCGTCCACCCATCACTACGAAGTCAAACTTCAGAACATATATGTACAGATATTTTGTGAACTTTTATGATGTGGTCTCTGCCCACTTAACTAACTTCATTCTTCTCCACTGCACTAAACATGGTAGTGATACCAAACCATCTGTTGTTACCAAAACATGGCACAGGGCTTTACATCCACACGCACCATTGCATATGCAGCTCTTTTTTGTTCTAAAATATTCTTCCTCCTCTGTCCTACCATCAAAACCCTATTTGTCTTTCAAGACTCACTTCAATGATAGCCTCTCTAGTCAGGTTACCTCTTGAGTACCATCTAGCACTGTTGTCCCTCTTTTAATCTCTGACTCCACCAGCGGTGAAATTTCTATATTTCCCCAAATGTGTCATGTTCTCTTTCGTGCCTTTCACTGTTCCCTTTGCTCTCACTATCCTTTCTCACCTAGTTAAACTCCTACTCAAGCATTAATCTCAGAGTAGATTCTATTTCCTTTGAAAGCTCTTTCTTCCTCCTGCTTCCAGTGTAAATTGAATCCTCTTATGTTATGGTTCCAGTATGGCCTATATCTCCCTTTTTGTAATAAAACACTTACAGTCCTCCCATCCCCCCGCTTCAATATTTGAGTTTCACGAAAATTGTTATATCCTTAGGAAAGGAGACTTGTCTTTGTATTATTGCTTTATCTCAGGAATTCAGCACATTGCTTGGCACATATTAGATGCTCAATAAATATTTGCTGAATGTTGATGGAATTAAGTTTACCGATGATGTCTGCATAGAAATGACCATGCTGTCTTTTGAACCACCCTCCCCAACTGTACTTTCATACACGCCATGTTTGAATTCCTTTTAATAACTGCAGATCATGGAACTAGAAAGCTCTGAAAGACTGAGTTGGACTTCAAATTGGAATTTAAGAAATCTGTCTCAGTCATCAGTTTGCAGGGTGGCAGCAATCAGAGGCAGGAGAACTGACCAAGCAGCATGGCCAGGCAGGCTGCTACACTTTCTCCAGGCCTGGGGCAGAGCCGCTGGTGCCCTCACAGGGTGCTTCTAGGAGTTCTTAAAGGGCTAAGCAGGCTCAGATACTGCAGTTTTGCTTTTGAGGTGGCGGTAGTGGTGAATATGTTTGATCTGTCCTTACCTGTTGACCTCCTCTTCTTGAATTTCAACCCCTGTGAACAAGGGGCTTTATTTTAACCAGTTTTGCATCTTAAGCCCTCACTACATTGTGCCCTTTGTGGAAGAAATATATGTGTAGTTACTCTCCTCATCTAAAAGCTGATTGTTTGCAGCTTTATTTACAAATAAAAGCTTATTCTTCATGCCTTGATTAAAAAGATTTGTGTAAGAATGTGCTGAACTTGACATACTGTTTTAAAATGCAAGTTTTATGAAATTCAATCTGTGAAATCCAAACACAACCGCAGCCTATTAGTGGCTTGTAATCAAAGAATAACCTGCTAGTTAAATGAACCATTAGCTTTGAAAATTGAAGCATAAACAGATGAATTTGCTGTGTGTGTGTTCCCGCTCTGACTATTAGCCCAGGGGTTAGCCAGAAAAGTATACACTAGGCTGAATGAATGGATAGAACTCCAAACGGAAGAAACTCCAAATGGAAATAACTGCTATGACCAGTGGTGCATTGTCATAGCTGAAGGGTACACGGTGTAACTAACTGCTATGACTGGTGGAAGTAGGATACTGATACAAATTCACTTCTCTTCTGTGTCATGTAAGGGATTTCCCTTGAGAGGCATACCAAGGAATTGGGAGGCAATGGTAGTGGTCTTCAACTTGGTAGAGGCAATAATGATGTGTGTCGTCGACAGATGATTTAAAAACAATAATATTGACTAAAAATTGGTTAACTTTTTGTCATGACCATGCGTTGGCAGTCCTAACCAATGTCAGTGATAAAACACCCTTCCTTTCAATAATTCTTTTGTTGTTCTATATTCTAAATATAGCAGTTACTATTGAATTTTAATTATATATGTGAGCTTCAAATTAGCACATTTTTATAACATACCTTTTAACAAACATTGTAATCCGTATAGAAGTTAATTTGTGGAACTTCCAGTACACTGTTGGCCTCTGACACATGAGGACTGAGTACACCTGTTTATTTCCAGAGTGAATATTTAACAGTTACAAACCGTCAAATGTGCTCTGGTACACAGTCAGTGGGAGAACATAATTTTGTGTTTGAACAGTGGATAAGAAATAATAATAGCACAGTGATTGTAAAGATAAACATAACTTGAGCCACGTCAGTTCTGTCTTTCTATCTGATCCTTTGGAATTTTTTGTGGTTATAATTTAAAATAGTAAAACAGAACGAGAATTGGGGGATTAAATAATTCTTTTTTGGTAAGTCCAAATTTTTGTTAATATGTGAATATTTATTTTATCTTATTATAATTGCCAAAATAACTTTGTTGTACAAAGGAGAAAGAGAAGGATGTTAAAACATAATCTGCTTCAGGTCTCAGGTAGGTCAAATATACTAGGTTTTCCACTGTTTCCTCACTCCTGCCTTTCTCCTCTCTTCCTGGCATTGTGAGAGGTCCTAAATACACATGATCATATCTTCCCTTGGGCCTTTCATCCTTCAAGGAGGAGCAGAGTCTGGCTCAACAACTCTGCCACTAGGTATCCCAGGCTGTTTGCATTCTGACTTCCTATTTTCACACTAAGGTTATTGGGTCCCTTTCTCAACTTGACACCTCTGCTTCATATATTTGGGTTGATCCCTTCTGTATTTTTCAGATGTGCCACATTAGTGCTTCCCTGTCTTCTTGGTCACACTCTCTGCAATGTTCCCTCACCTCCTCATCCTCTTACTCGAATCATTCACAGATCCACCATGACGCCCTTTCTGAATACTTCGTTACCTCAGTCACTCTCCCTGCCGGAACCTCTCATAGCATTTGGTGTCTGCACTGCTCTTGCTTTTATTGACCACTAGTTTTCCTTTATAATTTAATTGTGGTGAAATAGACACCACAAAATTTATTCTCACCCATTTTTAAGTGTACAGTTCAGTGGCTTAATGCCACTTCATCCACATTGTTTTGCAACCATCATTCTCATTCTCCAGAGCTCTTTTGATCTCGCAAAACTGAAACTTTGTACCCATTAAACAAAAATTACCCATTTCCTCCTGCCAGCCCCTGGCAACTACAATGCTATTTTCTGTCTCTATGAATTTGGCTACTCTATATGAGATCCTCATATAAGTGGAATGATACAGTATTTGTCTTTTTGTGAGTTGCTTATTTCACTTAGTACAATGTCCTCAAGTTATATCCATGTTGTAGCCTGTGAAAGGATTTATTTCCTTTTTAAGGCTGAATAATAGTCTGTTCTATATACCACCTTTTGTTTATTCATTCATCCATTCATGGACATTTGAGTTAATTCTACTTCTTGGCTATTGTGATTAGTACTGCTGTAAACATGGATGTGAAAATACCTCTTAAAGACCCTATTTTTTATTTTGGGTGATATATACCCAGTAGCAGATTTGTGGGTCATATGGCAATTCTATTTCTAATCTTTTGAGGAGCTGACATGCTGCTTTCTATAATGTTTGTACCATTTTACTTTCCTGTCAACAGTGCACAAGGGTTCCAACTTCTCCCTATTTTTATCGTAATTTACTTTTTTGTTTACTTATTTGTTGGTTTTTAATAGTAGCCATCCTAATGGGTGTGAAGTGGTATCTCATTGTAGTTTTGATGCATTTCTGAAATGATAGTGACATCGAGCTTCTTTTTGTGTGCTTCCAGGCCATTTGTACATGTCTTTGAAGAAATGTCTATTCAAGTCCTTTGATCATTTTTAAATGGAGTTACTTGGTTTTTGTTGCTGATGTTGAGTTGTAGAAGTTCTTTATGTATTATGAGTGTTAACCTCTTATTAGATATATGATTTGCAAATATTTTCTATCATTCCATGGGTTAGCTTTTAACTCTGTTGGTAATATGCTTCAATGCACAGAGGTTTTAATTATTGTTTAGCACAATTTATTTTTTCTCTTGTTTTCTGTGTTTTTGATGTCACATTCAAGAAATTTTTGCCAAATCCAATGTCATGAAGTTCTTCCCTTGTGTTTTCTTCTAAGAGTTGTTATAAGTTTAGCTGTTTTGTCCATTGTGAGTTAGTTTTTGTTTATGGTGTTTGAGAATGGTTCAACCTCCTTCTTTTGCATGTGGATATCCACTTTTCCAAACACGACTTGTTGAAAAAAAAAACAAAAAAACTGCCCCTTCCTCATTCAATGGTCTTGGCACCCTTGTCAAAAATCATTTGGCCATATATGCAAGGGTTTATTTCTGGGCTCTCTATTCTATTCTATTACAAATGGGGAACAAATGGGGAAACCAACATTTATGGAGGTCAGCTATGTTGCCCAAGTGTACATAATTAGTAAATGACCAAACTGAGATTCAAACTCTATTTTATCTCACTTAAAAGCCCACATTCTTTTTGCTCTACCAAGTTGATCCTTGCAGGAGGAACCAGGTCTCTCTGAACTTACATTTTATTTTCCTTTCTATACTATCAAGCATAGTTGGGCCCACTCAAATGTTCAATAGCTTGTTGATGTGTCCATTGTCCACATATAAATCCATTTCTAAATGCCCTAAGAGCTTTTCTCCTCCCTGTTGAAAAGTGAAGCTGGACTTTTCAGGCAGGTAATACACTGTCACCTTGCCAAACATAATGCTTGATGTGGGCTACAGGCCCTCTCTTTGGGCCCCTAAGCGTGGCTTTCTAAATTATTCATCCTCCGGCTTGCATGCTCCACGCTCTGTCTCCAGCAATTACAGCCACTTACGTTTGGGTTCCTACTACCTGATTCATAGCAGCAGCAGTGCCTTTGCTGCTTTCTTCTCCTTGTTTGTGTCTTGGGTCACCCTAATAGCAGAGGCACATTGCCGTAGAGAAACAAGGGAACCTACTGAAAACCCATTTTGCTCTAAGGACTACTTTTCTTTTCTTTCTTTTCTTTTCTTTTTTTTTTTTTTTTTAGAGAAACATCTTTTTTCTTTTTTTTTTATTCATTTTTTTTTATTATTATTATACTTTGAGTTCTAGGGTACATGTGCATAATGTGCAGGTTTGTTACATATGTATACTTGTGCCATGTTGGTGTGCTACACCCATCAACTCGTCAGCACCCATCAACTCGTCATTTACATCAGGTATAACTCCCAGTGCAATCCCTCCCCCGCCCCCATGATAGGCCCCAGTGTGTGATGTTCCCCTTCCTGAGTCCAAGTGATCTCATTGTTCAGTTCCCACCTATGAGTGAGAACATGCGGTGTTTGGTTTTCTGTTCTTGTGATAGTTTGCTAAGAATGATGGTTTCCAGCTGCATCCATGTCCCTACAAAGGACACAAACTCATCCTTTTTGATGGCTGCATAGTATTCCATGGTGTATATGTGCCACATTTTCTTAATCCAGTCTGTCATTGATGGACATTTGGGTTGATTCCAAGTCTTTGCTATTGTGAATAGTGCCACAATAAACATACATGTGCGTGTGTCTTTATAGCAGCATGATTTATAATCCTTTGGGTATATACCCAGTAATGGGATGGCTGGGTCATATGGTACATCTAGTTCTAGATCCTTGAGGAATCGCCATACTGTTTTCCATAATGGTTGAACTAGTTTACAATCCCACCAACAGTGTAAAAGTGTTCCTGTTTCTCCACATCTTCTCCAGCACCTGTTGTTTCCTGACTTTTTAATGATCGCCATTATAACTGGTGTGAGATGGTTTCTAATTGTGGTTTTGATTTGCATTTCTCTGATGGCCAGTGATGATGAGCATTTTTTCATGTGTCTGTTGGCTGTATGAATGTCTTCTTTTGAGAAATGACTGTTCATATCCTTTGCCCACTTTTTGATGGAGTTGTTTTTTTCTTGTAAATTTGTTTGAAAATTTGTAGGTTCTGGATATTAGCCCTTTGTCAGATGAGCAGATTGCAAAAATTTTCTCCCATTCTGTAGGTTGCCTGTTCACTCTGATGGTAGTTTCTTTGTCAGATGAGCAGATTGCAAAAATTTTCTCCCATTCTGTAGGTTGCCTGTTCACTCTGATGGTAGTTTCTTTTGCAGTGCAGAAGCTCTTTAGTTTCATTAGATCCCATTTGTCAATTTTGGCTTTTGTTGCCGTTGCTTTTGGTGTTTTAGACATGAAGTCTTTGCCCATGCCTATGTCCTGAATGGTACTACCTAGGTTTTCCTCTAGGGTTTTTATGGTATTAGGTCTAACATTTAAGTCTCTAATCCATCTTGAATTAATTTTCATATAAGGAGTAAGGAAAGGATCTAGTTTCAGCTTTCTACTTATGGCTAGCCAATTTTCCCAGCACCATTTATTAAATAGGGAATCCTTTCCCCATTTCTTGTTTCTCTCAGGTTTGTCAAAGATCAGATGGCTGTAGATGTGTGGTATTATTTCTGAGGGCTCTGTTCTGTTCCATTGGTCTATATCTCTGTTTTGGTACCAGTACCATGCTGTTTTGGTTACTGTAGCCTTGTAGTATAGTTTGAAGTCAGGTAGAGTGATGCCTCCAGCTTTGTTCTTTTGACTTAGGATTGTCTTGGAGATGCGGGCTCTTTTTTGGTTCCATATGAACTTTAAAGCAGTTTTTCCAATTCTGTGAAGAAAGTCATTGGTAGCTTGATGGGGATGGCATTGAATCTATAAATTACCTTGGGCAGTATGGCCATTTTCACGATATTGATTCTTCCTATCCATGAGCATGGTATGTTCTTCCATTTGTTGTGTCCTTTTTTATTTCACTGAGCAGTGGTTTGTAGTTCTCCTTGAAGAGGTCCTTTACATCCCTTGTAAGTTGGATTCCTAGGTATTTTACTCTCTTTGATGCGATTGTGAATGGAAGTTCATTCCTGATTTGGCTCTCTGTTTGTCTGTTACTGGTGTATAAGAATGCTTGTGATTTTTGCACATTAATTTTGTATCCTGAGACTTTGCTGAAGTTGCTTATCAGCTTAAGGAGATTTTGGGCTGAGACAATGGGGTTTTCTAAATATACAATCATGTCATCTGCAAACAGGGACAATTGGACTTCTTCTTTTCCTAACTGAATACCCTTGATTTCTTTCTCTTGCCTGATTGCCCTAGCCAGAACTTCCAACACTATGTTGAATAGGAGTGGTGAGAGAGGGCATCCCTGTCTTGTGCCAGTTTTCAAAGGGAATTTTTCCAGTTTTTGCCCATTCAGTATGATATTGGCTGTGGGTTTGTCATAAATAGCTCTTATGATTTTGAGATATGTTCCATCAATACCGAATTTATTGAGCGTTTTTAGCATGAAGGGCTGTTGAATTTTGTCAAAAGCGTTTTCTGCATCTATTGAGATAATCATGTGGTTCTTGTCTTTGGTTCTGTTTATATGCTGGATTATGTTTATTGATTTGTGAATGTTGAACCAGCCTTGCATCCCAGGGATGAAGCCCACTTGATCATGGTGGATAAGTTTTTGATGTGCTGCTGAATCCGGTTTGCCAGTATTGAGGATTTTTGCATAGATGTTCATCAGGGATATTGGTCTAAAAATCTCTTTTTTTGTTGTGTCTCTGCCAGGCTTTGGTATCAGGATGATGTTGGCCTCATCAAATGAGTTAGGGAGGATTCCCTCTTTTTCTATTGATTGGAATAGTTTCAGAAGGAATGGTACCAGCTCCTCCTTGTACCTCTGGTAGAATTCAGCTGTGAATCCATCTGGTCCTGGACTTTTTTTGATTGGTAGGCTATTAATTATTGCCTCAATTTCAGAGCCTGCTATTGGTCTATGCAGGGATTCAACTTCTTCCTGGTTTAGTCTTGGAAGAGTGTAAGTGTCCAGGAAATTATCCATTTCTTCTAGATTTTCTAGTTTATTTGCGTAGAGGTGTTTATAGTATTCTCTGATGGTAGTTTGTATTTCTGTGTGGTCAGTGGTGATATCCCCTTCATCATTTTTTATTGCGTTGTTTTGATTCTTCTCTCTTTTCTTCTTTATTAGTCTTGCTAGTGGTCTGTCAATTTTGTTGATCTTTTCAAAAACCAGCTCCTGGATTCATTGATTTTTTGGAGGGTTTTTTGTGTTTCTATCTCCTTCAGTTCTGCTCTGATCTTAGTTATTTCTTGCCTTCTAGCTTTTGAATGTGTTTGCTCTAGCTTCTCTAGTTCTTTTAACTGCGATGTTAGAGTGTCAATTTTAGATGTTTCCAGCTTTCTCTTGTGGGCATTTAGTGCTATAAATTTCCCTCTACACACTGCTTTAAATGTGTCCCAGAGATTCTGGTATGTTGTATCTTTGTTCTCATTGGTTTCAAAGAACATCTTTATTTCTGCCTTCATTTCGTTATGTACCCAGTAGTCATTCAGGAGCAGGTTGTTCAGTTTCCTTGTAGTTGAGCGGTTTTGATTGAGTTTGTTAGTCCTGAGTTCTAGTTTGATTGCACTGTGGTCTGAGAGACAGTTTGTTATAATTTCTGTTCTTGTACATTTGCTGAGGAGTGCTTTACTTCCAATTATGTGGTCAATTTTGGAGTAAGTGCGATGTGGTGCTGAGAAGAATGTATATTCTGTTGATTTGGGGTGGAGAGTTCTATAGATGTCTATTAGGTCTGCTTGCTGCAGAGATGAGTTCAATTCCTGGATATCCTTGTTAACTTTCTGTCTCGTTGATCTGTCTAATGTTGACAATGGAGTGTTGAAGTCTCCCATTATTATTGTATGGGAGTCTAAGTCTCTTTGTAAGTCTCTAAGGACTTGCTTTATGAATCTGGGTGCTCCTGTATTGGGTACATATATACTTAGGATAGTCAGCTCTTCCTGTTGAATCGATCCCTCTACTATTATGTAATGGCCTTCTTTGTCTCTTTTCATCTTTGATGGTTTAAAGTCTGTTTTATCAGAGCCTAGGATTGCAACCCCTGTTTTTTTTTTTGTTCTCCATTTGCTTGGTAGATCTTCCTCCATCCCTTTATTTTGAGCCTATGTGTGTCTCTGCATGTGAGATGGGTCTCCTGAATACAGCAGACTGATGGGTCTTGACTCTTTATCCAGTTTGCCAGTCTGTGTCTTTTAATTGGAGCATTTAGTCCATTTACATTTAACGTTAAGATTGTTATGTGTGAACTTGATCCTGCCATTATGATATTAACTGGTTATTTTGCTCATTAGTTGATGCAGTTTCTTCCTAGCCTTGATGGTCTTTACATTTTAGCATGTTTTTGCAATGGCTGGTACCAGTTGTTCCTTTCCATGTTTAGTGCTTCCTTCAGGGTCTCTTGTAAGGCAGGCCTGGTGGTGACAAAATCTCTAAGCATTTGCTTATCTGTAAAGGATTTTATTTCTCCTTCACTTATGAAACTTAGTTAGGCTGGATATGAAATTCTGGGTTTAAAATTCTTTAAGAATGTTGAATATTGGCCCCCCTCTCTTCTGGCTTGTAGAGTTTCTGCGGAGAGATCTGCTGTTAGTCTGCTGGGCTTCCCTTTGTGGGTAACCCGACCTTTCTCTCTGGCTGCCCTTAAGATTTTTTCCTTCATTTCAACTTTGGTGAATCTGACAATTATGTGTCTTGGAGTTGCTCTTCTCAAGGAGTATCTTTGTGGCGTTCTCTGTATTTCCTGGATTTGAATGTTGGCCTGCCCTACTAGGTTGGGGAAGTTCTCCTGGATGATATCCTGAAGAGTGTTTTCCAACTTGGTTCCATTTTCCCCCTCACTTTCAGGCACCCCAATCAGACGTAGATTTGGTCTTTTTACATAATCCCATACTTCTTGCAGGCTTTGTTCATTTCTTTTTCTTCTTTTTTCTTTTGGTTTCTCTTCTCGCTTCATTTCATTCATTTGATCCTCAATCGCTGATACTCTTTCTTCCAGTTGATCGAGTCGGTTACTGAAGCTTGTGCATTTGTCACGTATTTCTCGTGTCATGGTTTTCATCTCTTTCATTTCGTTTATGACCTTCTCTGCATTAATTACTCTAGCCATCAATTCTTCCACTTGTTTTTCTAGATTTTTAGTTTCTTTGTGCTGGGTACGTAATTCCTCCTTTAGCTCTGAGAAGTTTGATGGACTGAAGCCTTCTTCTCTCATCTCGTCAAAGTCATTCTCCGTCCAGCTTTGATCCGTTGCTGGCGATGAGCTGCGCTCCTTTGCCGGGGGAGATGTGCTCTTATTTTTTAATTTCCAGGTTTTCTGCCCTGCTTTTTCCCCATCTTTGTGGTTTTATCTGCCTCTGGTCTTTGATGATGGTGACGTACTGATGGGGTTCTGGTGTAGGTGTCCTTCCTGTTTGATAGTTTTCCTTCTAACAGTCAGGACCCTCAGCTGTAGGTCTGTTGGAGATTGCTTGAGGTCCACTCCAGACCCTGTTTGCCTGGGTATCAGCAGCAGAGGCTCAGTTGAAAATGCAGAAATCACCGGTCTTCTGTGTCGCTCGCGCTGGGAGTTGGAGACTGGAGCTGTTCCTATTCAGCCATCTTGCTCCGCCCCCCGAGGACTACTTTTCTTCTTGGCCAGAGTGGAAAAAAAGCAATCTGTGGGAGCCAAATTGATTATTTTGTCAAAAGTAAAGGGTAAAAATAACTGCTCAGGCTAGATCCCCATTCCCAGAACAAAAATCTTAAAAGTACTAATAGCCTTGGTCCATAGGTGGACTAGGAAAAGATACAATCCTGCCCTTGGCATACCCCCTATCGTGGGTTCTGAACTTTGCAGCAGGGCAGAAATAAGGTTACAGAGAAATAAACTCTCTCTCATTAAGATAACTCCACATGCCCCTATTTTCTGAGATATTTTAATTGCAAACGGTTAAGTTTGTGCGTCATAAGACTAAATGATTACTGTGTGTTGGACCATTTGTTTGATTTTTGTTTCAGAAAAGATGGTCACCATAATAGGAAAAATAAATCAAGGAGTCAAAAGTACTTTCACGCTATAACTCTTACTACAGTCCTCTGTGGGGATGTATGTGTATGTGCCTGCAAAGTAATTATGTATTTGTGTGTTTGTGTACTGTAATATCTCCAGATGCTTATTACAGTTTAAACCCATGGGAAGCAATGACTTATGGTGTCTGTTATCTTTCCCTACATATGCACATACACTTTCGGTTGGCTATTTTTGGCCAGCTCACCTAGAGGATCAAGAATGAGTATATGACCTATATACAGGGCTTCTCATGAGACTCCCTGCCTGGATGTGAAATGGAGACAGGAGGGAAGATGGACAAATTTCATTCTCCATCTGGGAAAAACCAGATTCCTTCTGAGGTCCCAGAGAGCTGGCTTCAGCTGGGGGGTGTTGACATTTGCCCTTCAACATCTGAACTTCCTGCTCTGACTCATTGCCTTTTCTTCTCTGTCTGTGGAGGGAGCTGGGCTCTGAGGGAACCTGAGGTTGGAAAGTATGAGACCATGGCAATGAGGAGACAGAAGGAAAGTGTTAACCTGTGCGGGGGTAGAGGAAAGAGCCTGGAGTTTGGAGTCAGGCAATTCTGCCTTAGCCACTTCATATTTGTGTGGCCTTGGCAAGTTGCTTAACCTTCTGATACTCAGAATCTTCCTTTGCAAAATGAACATGGTTCTTCTCAGGGTCCTTGTGACAATCAGGAAGAACCTACATAAAGTGGTTGGTGCATTGTAAGAGCTCAAGAAATGGAAGTTATTACTATTATTAGGATTGGTCTAGTCAACCGTCTTGTATAGATGAGAATATGGGAGCCCAGAGAGGTGACATAAGTTGTCCAATGTCATGCAGTCAGTTGATAAGAGAGTCAGGACTGGAGCCTAGTGATTCTCTCTCTGAATCACTTTGCCTCCTAAGATTTGCAGCAGTGGGAGATATTAGAACTAAAACATAGTCTTTGTCGTTCTTGAGGACTCTATAATCGAATGAAAGACAGATATATGAAAAAAATCCACAAGGGTACTTAAATAAAAAATGGAGAAATGAATACGTGCATGTGTGTTTGCCCAAATACAGAGTGGGAGAAAGTCTCTGCAGTTAGAGTACTGAAGAACAGCACAGCATGTATCTGGCTCCCGATTGTAGGTAAGAGAAGTGGAGTAATTTTCTGTCCTAATTTTCTTGGAATTTATAAAGCCTGTAATTGTAGAAGTCATTTTGACTCACCTGTATTTGTACATGTTCACTTTTTTTTTTTTTTTAAATAAACTGGTGTATTCTTCTAGTGGCTTCTCAAGACAGGCTCTGTAGAATGTAACCTGGCTTCTCTGGACACACACCATTTGTCTTTACTACAAGGAGAAACCGACCCTCCTTATCCTCTAAGTGACTTGGAGTTCCCCACAGAGGGTAAGGAAGTGGACAGACAGGGCAAACATCTCTTCTGCTTCCCATCCTGGCCCACATAGCACAATGCCTGGCACACTGTAGGTGCTTCATCAACATCAGCTCATGAGATTACACGTGGGTCAGGCTCCCCTGTCCTCCTGCTCAAAGGGGCTCTCCTCCCTACAGCATGGAGACCAGTCTAGGAAATGTTTCCTCAACATGTGGTTTACGTAAGACATGAAAAGCTTTTGCCAGGGGATGGCCATATTGAAAATTCCTTCTTTCCAGCCTGATTGGTCTTACCAGGTCTGCTGGAACCTCCCTTGAATTTTTCCAACTTCTAACCCTCCTCCCAGCCTCATCAGCCAATGTGATTCTATAGGTTGTGGAAGATGTCCAGCCTTCCTCATGGATCTCCTCAGGCCATCCAGGCACTGTCACGTCTTCTTTTCCTGAAAACTTTGTATCTCTGGCGTACAACTATGTGACACCTTTTGTAGCAAACTTATCCTCATCCATGTGTGTGTTTTCTCCATGACTAAGCCTATTGATACCTTGAGAAGAGGGACTTCCGCCCTCTGGATCCCTCACAGACCCTCACGTGGGTGCAGGTGGCCTATAATAGGTGCTTAACAATCTTTTGTTTAAGGATCCCTCTGGACCAGGGTGGTGCCTCACACCTGAAATCCCAGCACTTGGGGAGTCTGAGTTGGGAGGATCACTTGAGCCCAGAAGTTGAAGACCAAGCTGGGTAACATAGTGAAACCCCATCTCTACAAAAGATCAAAACTTAGCCAGGGGTGGTGGCTCACACCTGTGGTACCAACTCTTTGGGAGGCTGAGGTGGGAAGATTGCTTGAATCTGGGTTGAGGCTTCAGTTAGCCATGATTATGTCATAGCACTCCATCCTGAATGACAGAGTGAGATGCTTTATGTCTCTCTTTTTTTTTTTTTTTTTTTTGAGAAAGTGTCTAGCTCTGTTGCCCAGGCTGGAGTACAGTGGTGCAGTCTTGCTCACTGCAACATCTGTCTCCCAGGTGCAAGCAATTCTCCTGCCTCAGCCTCCCCGGTAGCTGGGATTACAGGCATGCATCACCACACCTGGCTAATTTCTGTATTTTTAGCAGAGATGGATTTTCACCAGGTTGGCCAGGCTGGCCTCAAACTCCTGACCTCAAGTGATCCACCTGCCTTGGCCTCCCAAAGTGCTGGGAGGAACAGGGTTGAACCACCAGTCCTGGCAGTGAGACTGTTTCTCAAAAAGTAAAAATAAATAAAGAGCCCTCTAGTTCTTGGACGGTATGGCTACTAACATCTTAAACTAATCATGTTGTAAGTGACCTTATTTCTATTTATGCTTTTCCTTAAAGGAAGCTTAGAGCCAGATGTAGGGTCAGTTTCTAGCAACTGCATGTGACTGTACCGTCTTCACTGTACACAGCAGCACCTCCACTTCTTTGCACTCCTCTGTACTTTTTTTTGAGACAGAGTCTCACTCTGTCACCCAGGTTGGAGTGCAGTGGTGCGATCTAAGCTCAATGCAACCTCCACCTACCGGCTTCAAGTGATTCTCCTGCCTCAGCCTCCTGAGTAGCTGGGATTACAGGTGCCCACCACTAGGCCCAGCTACTTTTTGTATTTTTAGTAGAAACAGGTTTCACCATATTGGCCAGGCTGGTCTTGAACTCCTGACCTCAAGTGATCTACCTGTTTTGGCCTCCCAAAGTGCTGAGATTGCAGGCATGAGCCACCATGCCTGGCCCATACTTATTTCTTTAAAAAAATCATTTATTTCTCTGTGTGTCTCTTTCATGTGTAGACTTATGTCAAGAGGTTACAAATGAATGCATATGAATTATAAAGTAATCTACTTGAAGGTATCTATGGTTAAAAATGACCTACCCATATTAAGCTGGTAATTTGGCACTGAAATAAAAAATGAGGCCATAATCCAAAGTGGCAATTCAAGTAACAGGATGGTTGAATTGGGCCTCTTGGTGTCCTTCTGGTTTTTTGCAAGTGTAAATGCCTTTTGCACCTGGGGTTAGGGTTGCTGATGCTTAGAGTATAAAAGAAGTCACAACTGAGGTTAGGCTTTTCTTCCTTTGCCTTCATCCTATGTAACAGCCTTTCAGCCCTTAAGGAGCTGTCCCTGGCTGGCGGTTCAGGGCCATCCACAAAGCTGCACACATCTGTTTTACTTGACACCACACAGTGGAGAAAGAAGAACTTTATAGTGATGGGCATGAATCACAAAATTTGGTTTTTCTAATTCTCTACCAGTCCCAGGAACCCAGGCAGAAGCCTCAAGGAGATATTTGAACAAGGAGAAAATAAATACAACAGGGGCAGTGGTTTCATGACAGCAGAATCCCAAAATGTCAGAGAAGACATCCTCATTTTACAGATGAGTAAAGCAGAGGCTTGGAGAGGGGAGATGACTAACCCTATATCACATGGTGAATGGTTACCAGAACCAAGGCTGATAATCACCTGTCATGAAGACTGAGGAGACTCCTCTGGGTCTACAGCATCTCCTGCCATAGGATTCAAAATTCTGAACAGAATCTTCTGGTTCTGTCCCTTGACTGCCTCTAGGCTATGCCCTTGCTGTTTATTTAAGGCTCAAACCCAATTCTCTACCACTCTATTTAGAGTACTGGAAATTTGCATTTTAACAAGCACTCTAGGTGATGGCTGGAAACATTTAAGCCTCAGAACCTCAGGTGCAAGGGGACATGCCACTGGAAGCCAGCCACAGGCTCTCCATCTCCCTCCAGGTAGGCCCGGGACACTGAGTAACAGGCTGACTGACCATGCACCAGCAGGCCTGACATGATGCACTACCTGGGGAAGGACTGTCAGGACAGGGGCAGCTCCAGAAGCATTTGCAAATAAAACCTACTATGTGACCCTATGTGTTGAGAAAAACTAGCTTCTTTTCTTAGTGCTTGATCAAAAAGCCCAGTTTTGCTGTGTTGCTAACACGAAGCCCAAAATGCTGTTGCTCTGTCCACCACCTCCACTCTCTCCTCCTCTTTCCCCCAAACCCGAGACTCCCACCCAACCTCAGGATTTCCTTTTATACACTTCTTATTTGTCTTTGAGCCCTTGTTTAGCCTCCTCTTAACTCCCACTCAGACAACTGGGGGATTTAATATTTTCTCCCAAGGGCAATACAAAAATAGCGATGACAGTGATTACAGGGTGGCCGTGCTCCGACCCTGGCTTTGACAAAGCCTTGCAGGTAAATGTCAGCATTTACCAGGACACACCTGCTTTACTTGCCCAGTTGGCTTTAGATTATGAAAGCAATTTCTTTTCTTTACTTAAAATTAGTTGCACCTCTCCCTGAGGTGGATGGCCATTTCTAAGGTTGGGCCTGATGCTGGTGCATGTATAGCTGGTTCACACTTCCATCAGGCCACTCACGTGTATGGAGCTCACACTGGCCTACGTATGCTTAGTCTGTCAGAGGCAGCTTACAAAGGAAAGAAGGCCTCGCCTGAGAGTCATGGAGAGAGAAGCAAAGAGTAGAAGAAAGGAGAAGCCTCCATTTCTCTGCTGAGGCTAATTAAATGATTTGGGAGAGATGGCTGCATGGTGAGCTTGAGAGCCAGAGACCCCCAGTTTCCCTGGGCTATATTGCCCAGTGAAGGCTGGAGGGATTCGTTAAGTTGTGATTCAGTGAGAAGGAGACCAGCTAAGTGCTGGCAGCAGGGGAGGGATTACCAAGTAATGGCACTGGAGCTGTTTAGTTCTCAGTCATAGATGTAATTATCTCTCTAATGGGGACCTTGATAAGCCGATCAAGATAAGTAAATACCATGTGAGGTCTGTTTATCAGCTGGGCTGAAGAACTTCACTGCATACAAAGGGAGAAATATACAGAAAGATATTAATGTATGTGTACATGTGCACACGTCTATATACGTAAACCTCATTCACATTCACTGGCACAAGAACACATACAGTTACACTCAGTTACACAAAGATATATATATATGTAAAGACATACACATACAACTGTATGCATATGTGCATGTGCCAACATGCCATCTTACACACATGGGTGCATGCTAATGTGTACATTCCAATTAGTCCTACACACAGGTGTAAATAGGTACATTAGCTCACACATGCAAATCAGAATAAAATGGAATAAAATCAGAATGTGTCCATGGCATGGTGGCCACTTGACTTATTGGAGACCACACTGAGCCAAGGATGAGGTTTTTTTTTTTTTTTTTTTTAATTTAAGTTCTAGGGTACATGTGCACAACGTGCAGGTTTGTTACATATGTATACATGTGCCATGTTGGTGTGCTGCACCCATCAATTTGTCAGCACCCATTGCCTCATCATTTACATCAGTTATAACTCTGAATGCCATCCCTCCCCTGCCCCATAATAGGCCCCAGTGTGTGATGTTCCCCTTCCCATGTCCAAGTGATCTCATTGTTCAATTCCCACCTATGAGTGAGAACTGTGGTGTTGGGTTTTCTGTTCTTGTGATAGTTTGCTGAGAATGATGGTTTCCAGCTCCACCCATATCCATACTACAAAGGACACGAACTCATCCTTTTTTATGGCTGCATAGTATTCCATGGTGTATATGTGCCACATTTTCTTAATCCAGTCTGTCATTGATGGACATTTGGGTTGATTCCAAGTCCTTGCTATTGTGAATAGTGCCACAATAAACATACATGTGCGTGTGTCTTTATAGCAGCATGATTTATAATCCTTTGGGTATATACCCAGTAATGGGATGGCTGGGTCATATGGTACATCTAGTTCTAGATCCTTGAGGAATCGCCATACTGTTTTCCATAATGGTTGAACTAGTTTACAATCCCACCAACAGTGTAAAAGTGTTCCTATTTCTCCACATCCTCTCCAGGACCTGTTGTTTCCTGACTCTTGAATGATTGCCATTCTAACTGGTGTGAGATGGTATCTCATTGTGGTTTTGATTTGCATTTCTCTGATGGCCAGTGATGAGCATTTTTTCATGTGTCTGTTGGCTGTATGAATGTCTTCTTTTGAGAAGTGTCTGTTCATATCCTTTGCCCACTTTTTGATGGGGTTGTTTGTTTTTGTCCTGTAAATTTGTTTGAGCTCTTTGTAGGTTCTGGATATTAGCCCTTTGTCAGATGAGCAGATTGCAAAAATTTTCTCCCATTCTGTAGGTTGCCTGTTCACTCTGATGGTAGTTTCTTTTGCTGTGCAGAAGCTCTTTAGTTTAATTACATCCCATTTGTCAATTTTGGCTTTTGTTGCCGTTGCTTTTGGTGTTTTAGACATGAAGTCCTTACCCAGGCCTATGTCCTGAATGATATTACCTAGGTTTTCTTCTAGGGATTTTATGGTATTAGGTCTAACATTTAAGTCTCTAATCCATCTTGAATTAATTTTTGTATAAGGAGTAAGGAAAGTATCTAGTTTCAGCTTTTTGCTTATGGCTAGCCAATTTTCCCAGCACCATTTATTAAATAGGGAATCCTTTCCCCATTTCTTGTTTTTCTCAGGTTTGTCAAAGATCAGATTACTGTAGATGTGTGGTATTATTTCTGAGGGCTCTGTTCTGTTCCATTGGTCTATATCTCTGTTTTGGTACCAGTACCATGCTGTTTTGGTTACTGTAGCCTTGTAGTATAGTTTGAAGTCAGGTAGAGTGATGCCTCCAGCTTTGTTCTTTTGACTTAGGATTGTCTTGGCAATGCAGGCTCTTTTTTGGTTCCATATGAACTTTAAAGCAGTTTTTCCAATTCTATGAAGAAAGTCATTGGTAGCTTGATGGGGATGGCATTGAATCTGTAAATTACCTTGGGCAATATGGCCATTTTCACGAAATTTATTCTTCCTATCCATGAGCATGGTATGTTTTTCCATTTGTTTGTGTCTTCTTTTATTTCACTGAGCAGTGGTTTGTAGTTCTCCTTGAAGAGGTCCTTTATATCCCTCGTAAGTTGGCTGCCTAGGTATTTTATTCTCTTTGAAGCAATTGTGAATGGAAGTTCATTCCTGATTTGGCTCTCTGTTTGTCTGTTACTGGTGTATAAGAATGCTTGTGATTTTTGCACATTAATTTTGTATCCTGAGACTTTGCTGAAGTTGCTTATCAGCTTAAGGAGATTTTGGGCTGAGATGATGGGGTTTTCTAAATATACAATCATGTCATCTGCAAAGAGGGACAATTGGACTTCTTCTTTTCCTAACTGAACACTCTTTATTTCTTTCTCTTGCCTGATTGCCGTAGCCAGAACTTCCAACACTATGTTGAATAGGAGTGGTGAGAGAGGGCATCCCTGTCTTGTGCCAGTTTTCAAAGGGAATGCTTCCAGTTTTTGCCCATTCAGTATGATATTGGCTGTGGGTTTGTCATAAATAGCTCTTATGATTTTGAGATATGTTCCATCAATACCGAGTTTATTGAGAGTTTTTAGCATGAAGGGCTGTTGAAATTTGTCAAAGGCCTTTTCTGCATCAATTGAGATAATCATGTGGTTTTTGTCTTTGGTTCTGTTTATATGCTGGATTACATTTATTGATTTGCGAATGTTGAACCAGCCTTGCATCCCAGGGATGAAGCCCACTTGATCATGGTGGATAAGCTTTTTGATATGCTGCTGGATCCAGTTTGCCAGTATTTTATTGAGGATTTTTGCATAGATGTTCATCAGGGATATTGGTCTAAAAATCTCTTTTTTTGTTGTGTCTCTGCCTGGTTTTGGTATCAGGATGATGTTGGCCTCATCAAATGAGTTAGGGAGGATTCCCTCTTTTTCTATTGATTGGAATAGTTTCAGAAGGAATGGTACCAGCTCCTCCTTGTACCTCTGGTAGAATTCAGCTGTGAATCCATCTGGTCTGGGACTTTTTGATTGGTAGGTTATTAATTATTGCCTCAATTTCAGAGCCTGCTCTTGTTCTGTTCAGGGATCCAACTTCTTCCTGATTTAGTCTTGGGAGAGTGTAAGTGTCCAGGAAATTATCCATTTCTTCTAGATTTTCTAGTTTATTTGCATAGAGGTGTTCATAGTATTCTCTGATGGTAGTTTGTATTTCTGTGGGGTCAGTGGTGATATCCCCTTTATCATTTTTTATTGCATCTATTTGATTCTTCTCTCTTTTCTTCTTTATTAGTCTTGCTAGCGGTCTGTCAATTTTGTTGATCTTTTCAAAAAACCAGCTCCTGGATTCATTGATTTTTTTGGAGGGTTTTTTTGTGTATCTATCTCCTTCAGTTCTGCTCTGATCTTAGTTATTTCTTGCCTTCTGCTAGCTTTTGAATGTGTTTGCTCTAGCTTCTCTTGTTCTTTTAATTGTGATGTTAGGGTGTCAATTTTAGATCTTTCCTGCTTTCTCTTGTGGGCATTTAGTGCTATAAATTTCCCTCTACACACTGCTTTAAATGTGTCCCAGAGATTCTGGTATGTTGTATCTTTGTTCTCATTGGTTTCAAAGAACATCTTTATTTCTGCCTTCATTTCGTTATGTACCCAGTAGTCATTCAGGAGCAGGTTGTTCAGTTTCCATGTAGTTGAGCAATTTTGATTGAGTTTCTTAGTCCTGAGTTCTAGTTTGATTGCACTGTGGTCTGAGAGACAGTTTGTTATAATTTCTGTTCTTGTACATTTGCTGAGGAGTGCTTTACTTCCAATTATGTGGTCAATTTTGGAGTAAGTACGATGTGGTGCTGAGAAGAATGTATATTCTGTTGATTTGGGGTGGAGAGTTCTGTAGATATCTATTAGGTCCGCTTGATGCAGAGTTGAGTTCAATTCCTGGATATCCTTATTAACTTTCTGTCTCATTGATCTGTCTAATGTTGACTGTGGGGTGTTGAAGTCTCCCATTATTATTGTATGGGAGTCTAAGTCTCTTTGTAAGTCTCTAAGGACTTGCTTTATGAATCTGGGTGCTCCTGTATTGGGTGCATATATATTTAGGATAGTCAGCTCTTCCTGTTGAATCGATCCCTCTACTATTATGTAATGGCCTTCTTTGTCTCTTTTCATCTTTGATGGTTTAAAGTCTGTTTTATCAGAGTCTAGGATTGCAACCCCTGTTTTTTTTTTTTTGTTCTCCATTTGTTTGGTAGATCTTCCTCCATCCCTTTATTTTGAGCCTATGTGTGTCTCTGCATGTGAAATGGGTCTCCTGAATACAGCAAACTGATGGGTCTTGAATCTTTATCCAGTTTGCCAGTCTGTGTCTTTTAATTGGTCCATTTAGATTTATGGTTAATATTGTTATGTGTGAACTTGATCCTGTCATTGTGATATTAACTGGTTATTTTGCTCATTAGTTGATGCAGTTTCTTCCTAGCATAGATGGTCGTTACATTTTAGCATGTTTTTGCAATGGCTGGTACCATTTGTTCCTTTCCATGTTTAGTGCTTCCTCCCCATGTTTATTGCTTCCTTCAGGGTCTCTTGTAGGGCAGGCCTGGTGGTGACAAAATCTCTAAGCATTTGCTTGTCTTTGAAGGATTTTTTTCTCCTTCACTTATGAAACTTAGTTTGGCTGGATATGAAATTCTGGGTTGAGAATTCTTTTCTTTAAGAATGTTGAATATTGGCCCCCACTCTCTTCTGGCTTGTAGAGTTTCTGCCGAGAGATCTGCTGTTAGTCTGATGGGCTTCCCTTTGTGGGTAACCCGCCCTTTCTCTCTGGCTGCCCTTAATATTTTTTCCTTCATTACAACTTTGGTGAATCTGACAATTATGTGTCTTGGAGTTGCTCTTCTCAAGGAGTATCTTTGTGGTGTTCCCTGTCTTTCCTGAATTTGAATGTTGGCCTGCCTTACTAGGTTGGGGACGTTCTCCTGGATGATATCCTGAAGAGTGTTTTCCAACTTGGTTCCATTTTCCCCCTCAATTCAGGCACACCAGTCAGATGTAATTTGGTCTTTTCACATAATCCCATATTTCTTGGGGGCTTTATTCATTTCTTTTCCCTCTTTTTTCTCTAGACTTCTCTTCTCGCTTCGTTTCATTCATTTGATCTTCAATCATTGATACTCTTTCTTCCAGTTGATCGAGTCAGCTACTGAAACTTGTGCATTTGTCACATATATTTTGTGTCATGCTTTTTATCTCTGTCAGTTCATTTATGGCCTTCTCTGCATTGATTATTCTAGTTATCCATTCTTCCAGTCTTTTTTCAAGATTTTTAGTTTCTTTGCGCTGGGTACGTAATTCCTCCTTTAGCTCTGAGAAGTTTGATCAATTGAAGCCTTCTTCTCTCAACTCGTCAAAGTCATTTTCTGTCCAGCTTTGATCCATTGCTGGCAATGAGCTGCATTCCTTTGGAGGGGGAGATGTGCTCTGATTTTTGGAACTTCTAGGTTTTCTGTGCTGCTTTTTTCCCATCTTTGTGGTTTTATCTGCCTTTGATCTTTGATGATGGTGACGCACTGATGGGGTTTTGGTGTGGGTGTCCTTTCTGTTTGTTAGTTTTCCTTCTAACAGTCAGGACCCTCAGCTGTAGGTCTGTTGGAGATTGCTTGAGGTCTACTCCAGACCCTGTTTGCCTGGATATCAGCAGCGGAGGCTGCATAAATTAGAATATTGCTGAACAGTGAGTGTAGTTGTCCGATTCTTGCTCTGGAAGCTTCATCTCAGGGGTGTACCCTGCCATATGAGGTGTGAGGTGTCAGTCTGCACCTAGTGGGGGATGTCTCCCAGTTAGGCTACTCAGGGGTCAGGGACCCACTTTAGCAGGCAGTCTGTCCATTCTCAGATCTCAACCTCTGTGCTGGGAGATCCACTGCTCTCTTCAAACTGTCAGACAGGGTCATTTATCTCTGCCACGGTTTCTGCTGCTTTTTGTTTAGCTATGCCCTGTCCTCAGAGATGGAGTCTACAGAGACAGGCAGGCCCCCTTGAGATGCGGTGGGCTCCACCCAGTTTGAGCTTCCTGGTGGCTTTGTTTACCTACTTAAGCCTCAGCAATGGTGGGTGCCACTCCCCCAGCCTCACTGCTCCCTTGCAGTTAGATCTCAGACTGCTGTGCTAGCAATGAGGGAGGCTCTGTGGGCATGGTACCCTCCCAGCCAGGTGTGGGATATAATCTCCTGGTGTGCCATTTGCTAAGACCCTTGGTAAAGCGCAGTATTAGGGTGGGAGTTACCCAGTTTTCCACCCAGTTTTCCAGGTGTTGTGTGTCTCAGTTTCTGTTGGCTAGGAAAAGGGATTCCCTTCTCCCTTGCACTTCCCAGGTGAGGCGATGGCTTGCCCTGCTTCAACTCTTGCTGGTCGGGCTGTACCAGCTGACCAGCACTGATTGTCCAGCACTCCCCAGTGAGATGAACCCAGTACCTCAGTTGAAAATGCAGAAATCACCCGTCCTCTGTGTTGCTCACACTGGGAGCTGAAGGCTGGAACTGCTCCTATTTGGCCATCTTGCTCCAGGATTGTAGGATGAGGTTTTAAGTGTCATGATGGCAGTGGCCAAGTATCCTGGTCCTCACAGAACCCAAGAGCTGGGTGCATAGTGGCTGCACAATACAGTCTTCCGGGCTGATGGACTCCATGGCTTATCTGTCATGGTTTGATTATGACAGCCATTGCAAAATTGTCTTCTCTCCCATCCTTGAGTGTGAACAGCTAGAGTTTCTTGGAGCTCCTCCTTGGCTGAGATTACAATGTGCTTATGCAGCCTCTCCCTTATTCTCTGAATCGCTACTCCCAGAATCCTACCTTACAGTCCAGTATAAAATTTTATTTTCATTCCTGCTCCAAAGGAAAATGAAAGATCCATGCTAGTCAGTGTGCTTTGGGCTTCTTTGGAAAAGGAGTTTGCATCCTTGGCATAGAGAGAGACCAAATGCCCCATCTGTGGGATTCAGGGCCTTGGGGGTGATGCCCATGCCCATGGCTCTCTACAGCCCACCTGGCATCTCCATCAGGCCTCTCCAAAGAAGGTCCCAGTCCCTATCACAGCAATAAGGAAACCCGAGGTGGTGTCCCTGTGGGCCAGGCAATAACTGTTGGTACGGCAGTGGTTCACTAACAAGTACACATCATTATTAAATATTATCATTCAAAAGAGTGCACATTCTGTGTTTGTTTGCTTGGTCCATGTGAAACAAAGTAAAACCACACTCACACTCTCTGTGTTGCTGGAGGAAGGGAATGCTTGCTCCCTGTGCCACAGGAGTTAGCATTTCTACTGAAGCAGCAAAGTTCAGGGACCCACGTGAAGGAGCCTCAAAAGAGTTCCCTTTCTCTGTGCAGTTCTAGAGTGTGATGAACTCCTGTCTTCATTTCCCATGCACTTGTTATTGATTCTGGCATAGACTACTCAGTGCTCTAGGAGAAAGAAAAATGAATTGGGATGGTAATTTTGAACTTTTAATTTCACCCTTTTCCTTCTCCTCCTCCACGAACTTTCTCTGTTCCTCTCTCTTATTTGTCTGTCGTCCCCTTCCTTCCCCTCCCCTCCCCTCCTCTCTCCTCTCTCTTCTCCTCATACACTCTGAAAACCAACAAGGTAGCTACCGAGCTGTAGCCTTCGTAGCCACACTCTTAAGATGTGGAAACCCTAGGACTATGGCTTCACTCTCCTCTGATCCCCATCTTTAACATAAGCCTCTTGTTTGCCTGTCTCTTGAAGAGTGGGAGTGCAGCAGTGGCATCAGGAACTCTGAGGGCTTGTTCCAGGAGTGACTGTACTGATGTTCTCACTAAACTGGTTTTCACTTCCTCAACTTCCACCCATTGTCTGCTGGTCTCTTGCAGGTTCTCCCTGCTGTCCCTCCTCACACCCATTTCATAAAAGCTCTTTTCCGATTCTACAAAACCAAGGCACTCATCGTTCCCGAATTTTCCTCTGGCACACTGTTCTAGGGTGTGAATGCCTCCAGAAAGCCAAACTTCCTGTATTCGTCAAAGCACCAGAAACACAGAGGATGCCTCTCCTTACCGATTTCACTTGTTTTCTTTAAGAAATAGTGTTAGACATGGAGTATGTTGGCCCTTTGGGGGAGGGCACAGACAATGGCAGTCTATGACCATTCTGTTTCATGACCCCACCTCTTCCAAGACCTAACTGTTGTCAGAGATGCTCAGCTGTTGTGGGATAATATGGTAGGTGCAAAGCAAAGAGAGTTGGGAAGAAATAAAGGATGCTAAAAATGACCTTGTTACACACATTTAATTACAAGCAGTTATGTTTATGTATTCTCAATACTCATTCCTGGGAAGCACCATTATCCAGAAAGAAAAGCGCCTTAGAACAGCTGAAAGTATACAGGTTAGGGACACAGATTGTATTCAACATAATGGGTATGTTTTTGAGGATGGGTAAAGGTTAAAATGTATGTGAATAAAGCTTTAGCTGATTTCTTTAAAATTCATTGTGTGTTATTCAATAAGTTAGTTAACACCTATTTTATAAAATGGTATCATGAAATATTTATGTCAGTCCTCAGCTTATTTCTTCTTATGAAATGCTTAATATTTTCTAGATCTGATTAATGAAGAATAAAATGATACCATAGCTATAACAATGTTTTACCAGTGTGTACCTTTCTCTTTAAATAGAGGAGAAAATCTTGGTCATAAAGTCTCAGAAAATTAATGGCATCATTTCTGAAATTATATTCATAATTCTAATTTAATGATTTTCAAAAGCTGAGAGATTCAATTCATATATGTGCCCACATTTACCAAAGGACTAACAAGAGTTTGATACTTCTTGCTCCATAAATAACACACATTTGCTGAGATTACACTGAATTATTTCAAATTAAGTAGTGAGAAGCAGCATAAGGATTTATTGTTGTTTTTATAAATTATAAGAATAGACTGTATTCGCTTTGTATCAGCATAAACTTGATTTGACTGCTTTTAGTATTCTACCTTAAAAAACACAGTTCCACGATATATTGCTGAGTAATTTTTAACAATATTTCTGAAATGTCTATTAGTCCGTTTACTTAAATTCAAAAATGAAGTCAGACATTTTATGACATAAAGTGACTCTGATTGGGCTGATCATTTGATAGTCAGGGCTGATGTTACTAACTAGGTTATTCGGCAGACATGGCCCCATTTACAAGTGAGCTAAGTCTATATTTAAAGAATGAGATAAGAGAAGTTTATTGTAAACATTATATTGTTAAAGACGTACTGAAGTTAATATTTTCAATTTTATCAATTCTATCTGGGCATTTTGTGCTAAAAAAATGTGCATCTCCCTGGAAAACAATGGGCACAAATAATAGTATCTTAGTAAGTTTTGGTAAAGTCGTTTTGGTATTTCTCCCAGGTATGGAGACAGTGAATGATTCTAATAGGTTTTTTCTTTAAGTGAATAAATGAAAACGTACTTACACTTATATGGTTTGGATCCGTGTCCCTGCCCAAATCTCTTGTTAAACTGTCATCTCCAGTGCTGGTTGGAGGTGATTGGACCGTAGAGATGGTTTTCTCATGGTTTAACACCAACCTCCTTGGTGATTTCGTGGTGATAGTAAGTTCTTCTGAGATCTGGTTGTTTAAAAGTGTGTGGCACCTCGCCCGTCTCTCTCTTCCTCCTGCTCTGGCCACGTGAAGTATTGGCTCCCCGTTTGCCTTCTGCAGTGATTGAAAGTTTCCTGAGGCCTTCCCAGAAGAAGCCGCTATGCTTCCGTGCTTCCTGTACAGCCTGAAGAATTGCAAGCAAATTGAACCTCTTTTCTTTATAAATTACCTAGTCACAGATACTTCTTTGTAGCAGTGCAAAAATGAACTGGTACACACACACACACATGCACACCCCTTTTCAATTCTGGTGGTTTCCAGTGCTTTGCTGTCAGCACCAGCAGAGAGTTGCCTAATCAAACTGTCCTGTGATAGATCACTAAAAATAATTTTTAATAATAGTTCAAGTGATTTTCAGCTTATAGAAGGAATTTTAGAAACTGATATAACTTCCAATCCCGTCTCTTTCAAAAGGACACATCTTCTGAGAGCTAACGCCTACTGAAATGTAAGAAGTAGAGAGGTGTGGAACGTGAATAAAAATCTTTCTGGGGCATAGGAGCAGTAACATTTGAACACGATTGAGCTGGAAGGTCCCTTTCAGCTCTGATAATCTGTGCCTGTCACTCACATCTATGTCCCTTTTATACTTCTTGGGATCCCTTCTCAGCTCCCCAGGAACCCCAGCTGACCCCAGCCTCTCCCAGCCCCACTGCCATGGCTTACATAGTCCTTCCTGTCTCTGTATGAACCATGCTCCATACCTTCCCTGCCCTCCCCACCCTTCTTATCCAAATCACTCTCCTCCCAGCCCTGCCTCTTCACTTGTTTTCTAACCATATTAATGTTAATAAAATATTGATGGTTAACCTCTACCTCTCCAAACCTTCTACGCTCTATCTATAAGGATTGAAAGGGAGCCTTAGATACCACTCCTAGCCACCCCATCAAACAGATTGGGCCACTTTTGACTCTCTTGAGTCTACCCAGGCTGATCTCATGTCCCTGTGTATGAGAATCACTGTGAGAAGCCCCAGACCTATGCCACTTCTGTCTTCTGTAGCCCATTTTCTGTTCCCATCTCCCACCTTGTCCTCCCCAACTCTTGAACACTTGTGTCTGCTAGAATACGTGGTCCATCAGCAGCAACCTCCCCCCGCCCCATTCTAAACCTCTTGTCTGAATTCTCCCTTCATTTTCTTGCCCTAACTAAAGCCTAGGTTTCCCCCAAGAACAGGGCTTTTCTGGACCTTTCTGGAGTGAGGGCTATTTATTTGCCCTTATCCCTTATACCACAGGATGTGGAGGAAAGCTAAAGATCCTCTCTTCTCTTCATTGTTGCTTCTAATCTGTCCTCTCCTCTCTTTCCTTTAAACATGCAGATCTGAATCTTGTGTCTTCAGAGTATGCCGCCCACTCCTCTTCTAACTACAGTTAACTTCTAATCCCAGAGTTATGCCTCTTAGTTTTCAATGATTTTAGCTGTTGGCTTACTGTTTCTCTGACTCTCTTTCTATCTTAATTCTGGGTGATTTCCATATATACATGCATAATCCCTTTAACTCTTGACCTTCTAGTTCCTTGAATTTCTTTTTTCTCTAATGAATGCATTCTTTCTGTTCTACTCCACCACTTGATCTCATGGCTGAATTCTGCCCTATCCTTACTAACAGCCCACTTTCTGACCTCACCATTTATTTTTCTAGCTCATTTCTTCTAGTGCTCTGACTTCAATCAACTCTTGATACTCAGCTTAAAATACATTATTCTACTCGTTATACCCATCCCTTGTATTTGCCCCTTAACTTCTTTGTCCCATTTTAATACTCTTTCGGGAGAACTAAGATCCTAAGCAAACTCTCCACAACCTCTGCACCTACACTCACGCAGCTAATCTGAAACAGAGAAAACACATAATCATGCTGACCGTCTTATGGGCTACTTTAAGTTGTGTTAAAAGAAAAACTTCAGCCAAAATTAAATTTAAAAGAGTTTAATTAAGCAATGAACAATTCGCAAACTGGGCAGTCCCCCAAATCACAGGAGATTCAGAGAGACACCAGCGCAGCCACATGGTGGAAGAAGATTTATAGACAAAAAGCAGGAAGTGATGTACAGAAATCAGAAATGAGGTGCAGAAACAATGGGATTGGTTACAGCTCAGCGTTTGCCTTATTTGAATACTCGGCAGCATAGGGGTGATTGAAGTATGGCTGCTGGGATTGGCCAAGACTCAGCTATTGTTACAGATGTGTATTCCCAAGTTAGGTTTTCAATCTTGTCTACCTGTTAAGTAAGGTTGCAGTTCATCCACAAGGAGTCAGTTATAGAAGTACAGAGTCCTTCTCGGGCCAGATGTAACTCACTTTAACAGTTGAGTCACAGTGTTCCCTGGCATTCATACTACATTCCATCTATTTGCCTCTATCTTAAAACCTTCACCATATGTTCCTTCACCATCATTCTCAGCTGACAACATTGCGTCAATTTTGTCAGTGAAGTAGGAAGCAATCAGAGGAGAATCTCCACATGTTTCTACCATCACATCTACCCATCTACCAGCATCTACACCCATAAGCTTCCCAAGCGTCAGTGGAGGTGAACTCTACATGTACCCCTCTAAGGCCACAACACCACACATTTCTCCCACCCCCACCTACTGAAGGTTATTGTTCCAGCATTTCTCTCTCTTCCCCCTATACCATCCATATTTCTATTTCTAGTAAATCACTATCATTATCATGCCCAATGTGCTTATTTCTCCCATCTTAAAAAAGTCCCTTAATCCAACCAACGTGTCCTTCATTCAGTGAACGAATAAATTGTGGTACATCCAAATAATGGAATATTATTCAATGCTAAGAAGAAATGAGTTATTAAACCGAAAATACATGAAGAATCCTTAAATGCAAATTACTAAGTGAAAGAAGCCAATCTGAGAAGGCTATATGCTGTATGATTCTAACTTTATGACATTCTATAAAAGGCAAAGCTATGGAAACAGTAAAAAGATCAGTTGTTTCAAGGAGGTGGGATGAATCATTGTGACAGAGAGGATTTTTAGGGGAGTGAAACTACTCTTTATGATACTATAATGGTGGGTGCATGCCATTAGACTTTTGTGCAAACCCATAGAATGTACAACAAGAGTGATCCCTAATGAATACTGTTGACTTTGGGTTATAATGACATGTCAGTTTAAGTTTATTGATTGTAACAAATGCACCACTCTGGTGGGGGAATTGATCATGTGGGAAGCTGTGCATGAATGGGAGAAAGGGGTATATGGGATATCTCTCTACCTTCTACTCAATTTTGCAGGTAACTCAAAACTGTTCTAAAAAATAAAGTCTTTAAAAATATGTCTTTTGATCTCACCGCACCTCGCATTTCTCTGCTCCGCTTTAGAGTAATACTCCTCAAAATAATTGCCTCTACCCACTACCTCAAATTCTTGTCCTCCTATTTTCTGTTAATCCCATGTCAAACAAGATTTTGCCTTCAACCCCTCTACCAAAACTACCCACATTTAAGGTCACAACGACTTCAATGCTGCTAAATCCACATCAATTCTTAAAACTGATATTTAACCTCTCAGTAAACATTTCATGGTTATTCATTCCTTACTCCTGAAAACACATTCATCCCATAGCTTCCTAAACACCACACACTTGATTTTACTCTTATTTTCTGGTCATATTTTAATCTTTTTTTCTGTTTTCTTCTTTTCTACCTTGTCTTTTATTATTGGAGTGCGTCAGGGCTCAATTCTTGGACGTTGTTCTTTTCCATTACATTTACTGCCTGGCTGATGTCATCCTATCCTATAGCTTTAAATCCCACCAATGTGCTCATAACCTATATCTCCGGTACAGATATGGCCACTTAATTCCTGATTCCAACTGCTTATTCAGTAGTGATTATAAGAGTTAAAGAGGAAAGAAACATGAAATGTGGCTTAACAGTCAAAGACAGGTTTTCTTTAGATAAAACCTGAGAGGAGTTTCTGGCCGATTTTGGTCAGGAGTGTTTTCTCTTAGAGACTAAGAGTATATATTGCTTTTAGGGTGAGGGGCTTACTTCAAGCTTGGAATGTTTCTGTGTGAGGGAGAAGTTTTGTGGTGGGGTTGGAATGTCTCAGGGAGGTGGGGAGGTTATTTTGGGGCCAACATCTTTCGGGCTGGAGGGGAATTACTTGAGGCTAGCATGTCTTTGGTCAGGGAGGAGTTTGGAATGTTTCTGGTTGAAGATGTTGTTTGTGGTTTATGGTCATGATGACCTTAGCCATTAGACTGATGCCCTTTGGATTTAGGTGGTTTTTCAGCAAGGTGAGTTTTAGAATGAGGGGCTTGTCCAAGATGGCAATGCTCAGCTCTGGCAGTGATGTCTAATAGAAATAGCGAACTTAACACGTCCAAGTGATGTTTCCACACACCCTCTTTGGCATTCTTTTCTCTATCAGAGCTCATGGCAACCCCATCCCTCCATCAAAATAGGCTGAAATACCTAGGTACCATTCCTGATTCTGTGTCCTACCTTTCATGAAATCATGTTAGTTCTTCCTTTAAAATATATCCAGCATCTGGCCCCTTCTCACCAACTCTTCTGCCACCACTCTCATCTTGCCTGAATTTTTGTAATAGATTCCTAATGGCTTATTTGTTCTAATTCCTACCTATCCCTTTATAGTCTATTCTTAATATGATAGCCAGAGTGAGCCATTCCCATGGTCCAAGGCTCAAAACCCTGCCATAGCTCTTCAGGTCATTTCAGCTGGAGCCTAAGTACTTAGTAATACTACGCCCTGCATGGGGTAACAGTCTGACCCATTACCTCTCTGACATTACCTCCGGTGACTCTCCTCTCAATCTTCTGTAGCCCCTTCCTCAAATAGCTCAGGCCATTTGTACTGGCTATTTCCTCTGCCTGGAGCATTCTTCCCCCAGGTAACAGCAAGGCTTATTTCCTCTCCATGATCAAATTTTTTGTTCAAAACTGTCTATTTAAGGTCTACTCTGACTCTCCAGTTTTAAATTGTGCTCCCCTTACCATGCTGAATTTTTTCAGGGCAATTTTTTCAACTTTTTTGTGTTTCTTTTATATATTGTCTTTCCCCCTAAATGCATGCTTTATTAAAGGATATATATATATCCTTATATATATATATATATGTATATATATATTTATTTATTTATTTGTGTGTGTGTGTATATATATATATGTGTGTGTGTATATATATTTATGTGTATATATATTTATGTGTATATATATTTTTATGTGTATATATTTATGTATATTTATATTTATTAGAGAATTATATATATAGACACACATATATAGTCTGTCTTCATTGTTGTATAATAAATGTAAGTATATACATATATGTATGTAAATATATAAAAATAAAATATAAATATATATTATATATAAGTATATAAATGTGTGTGTGTGTGTGTGTAGTCTTCATTGTTGTAACCTTAAGGCCTGGCTATTGTCTAAAAATATTAAGTGCTCAGTGAATACAATTGATCATCATTATCCATGAATTCTGTCTTTGCAAATTCACCTACTTGATAGAACTTAATTATAACCCCCAAATTCACATATTCTACTTTTGTAGACATTCAGATACACACACAGAGTGGTGAAAAAGTTGAGTCACCTGGCACAGAAGTTCCCAGCTCAGGGGAACAAGGCGATGCTCTGCCATCTTGCTTCAGCTCTCATACTGTGAGAGAGGGTCTTCTCATGGTCTATTTGGTGTCATCTTTTTCATGTTTTTATGGTTTTGGTTGGTGTTTTTGCTGTTGAAACTGCTCTCCAAGCAGAGTGCTAATAGTGCTGTCTACTGTTTCCAACTTCAAGAAGTCTGTGATGCACTTTATGGAAAAAAATAAATGTTAAGTTTTGTTTATGTGCGAGTTATAGTGCTGTTGGTGTGAATCCAATGTGAATCCAATCCACACACACACACACAGAAAGGTGTCTTTAAACAGAAGTACATATAGAACAAGGTTGTGTATTGATTGATTGACAATAAGGTTGTGACCACAGGCTTGCAGGAACCTCACATTGTATTTCCCCTAGGAGCAATGGCTCAAGATTTGCTAACTCAGGGTTTGCAGAGACTTTATAGAGCATACCTATCAAAAAACTAAGAATACTTAGAATAAACTTGATTTCTTTAATTGAATGAAATATATTTGCATTTTAAAAGAGGTCTATTGTTAAATAAAACTAATCTCTCTTGCAGTTTCAGGCAATTTAGGATGGTAATCAGACCAGTCTCATGTATTTAACAATTGACTAGGCATCCATTGTCTTACTTGCTACTTCTAAAGACCCTACTGAATGGACCAGAGAAAGATATTGGTCCTCATTTTACAGATGGAGAGTGAAGTTCCAGAGGAGTTTTGAGGCCCTCCTGAACTGAAGCTCACCATACATGAGGAAGCTATTACTCCACAGACGGCGGACCTTGCTAGTCTAGCTCTTTACATCAGGCTTTCAGGAGTCTCAGGCTTGCTAAAGGGTGACCTCGGTGGTTTTAGTCTGAGTCTCTTATCAGGACAGACTGAGCTCCTCAGCCTCTATGCATCACCTCATCCCACCTCTACTTAGTTCTTTCTTATTTCTTTTTTGGACCACAGTTCTTTGTCCAATTCTGGCCTCCTTATTTCACTCTCTGGTTCTTCAGCTTCTGATGTCTTCTTTTTCTCTTCTCATTCTGCTTTGTTTTTGTTTTTAGTCTCTAATTAGATAACTGCTTTCTTCTGAGACATAGATGAACTACAAATTCAGTAACAATCAGATACTGACCATAGCCACAGTCTTCTATAGATTTAAATCCAGCAATAGCATGGACTATAACACAGTTATCCATCACAAAGTCACAGCACCATGCACTCTCTTACACAAAATAGGCACCAAAATACTTATTAAATTGAGTTGAATAGTCAGGCGAACTGTTAAACATGAGTCTCTAGTGAATATCTGGAATGAAGAGTGTTTACTGAGGGGATAAATCATTTGGGTCTCTTTCTTCCCAGATCCCCAAAACAAGTCCTATAAATGTCCTCAGAGCCTCACTCTCTGGCTGTACAAGCTGAGAGATGCCCAAGACCCTGATTTAGAACCATTCCCAAAGGGTGCCTCCTATTCCTCTAAATTCTAGATTTTTCCCATCATAACTCCTTCCAACATGGTTCTGGATTCAAATGGGATTGCCAAGTGGAAGTATCTGGAGATCTGTCAACACTTGTTGATCAGCCCTGATATGAACAGCTCTACACAGATACACACACAGAGTGGTGAAAAAGTTGAGTCACCTGGCACAGAAGTTCCCAGCTCAGGGGAACAAGGCGATGCTCTGCCATCTTGCTTCAGCTATAAACTGTTTACTACACTATAAACTGTTTACTTTTCTGGCTGTAATTGCTTAAAGAAACAAACTTACAAACTTGATAACATTTAACAGTAAGAACTCTGTTTACTGGAAATTCACACCTGTACCCTTTATTCTACCACTTCTCAGAAAGGAATGGAATAGTAATTTTTTGAAATTGAAGCTGTTAGAATAGGTGATACACTTGGGGAGTTTGTAAGCACACACGGTGTGGATGTGTGTGTGTGTGAGGACACCAGCTCACACATTCCTGAGCCACCATCTGTACTGTTTGTATTCATTGATCAATCACAGAACTTTATGGGATGAGTCCTAATATATTCCACCTTTTTGAAATTTATTGCAATGTGAATTCCCTGACAGGGGACTTTCTGTTATGTTCCCAGAAAAAGATATGAAAGTGCCTGTTAGTTGAGCACATTTAGAGTAGCTCCAGCCATGAGAATAGATCTCAGATTAAGAGGAGCCCTTGTGTTCAAGGCCATGTCCCTAGAAGACCACAAAGGTTTAGGGGCAAGAGAATGGGGTTGAGGCCTAACTCTGTCTCTTTCTCCAACCCTATCTCCTTATATGCCCACTGCCACATCTATCTCCACATCCACTGTGTGTCTGCAGGGGCACATTCACAATATTTAATGGCCGTGGTAGCCTGGGCAATCACCCATCAAAATATACACAGGCTGTGGCACTCCAAAAGAGCCCTGAGGTCCCCTCCTATGACAGGAATTACCATTGTGATTATTGAATCTTGGGGAAATTGGAAGGTCCCAGAGGACAGTGGCTCCTTATCAGCTGGTTCAGAGGCATTTCAATATTTTAACAAGTACAACCACATCACATCATACAGATCACAGAACTGCTTAGCTGTATTTGTGCAATATATTGGCCTCAGCCTTCAAAATTGACTCAGATAGTTATCTTCACAGGAGGGTATGCTGGAGGCTTTCCAGAATCATTTATCCTGTGCAAGAAATGGAGAGAGCTGAGTCTTAATTTTAGTTTGGCTACTAACTTGCCTATGACCTTATTAAGCCAGTCACTTAACCTTGTGAGCCACAGTTCACTCATATGCAAACAAAACAAAACAAAATAACCAACTGGCTGGTTTCTTTACAGATTTATCCAGATCTTCATTCTGGAAAGGAAGAATAATGAGAGGAAGGATGATGAGAGATGAGGCAGAAGGATGGTAAGAGCTAAGATTTGGATCGCAGCCAATGATAACAGTGTCTTTCATCTGTACAGGATTTTACAGTTTCTTGAGCATTTTCATTATACTAAAACAAACTGTTTCCAGAGCACTAGTGTGTGTGTGTGTATTCTCCACAACAGAAAACTCAGAGCTCATAGCATAGCCTAAGAGAAGAGACTGACACACATATGAAATAAGAGTAGAAAAACATTGATGAGTGCTCGGGTGGTCAGGGAAGTTTGCACTGAGGAGGTGGGATGGGTGCTGGACCTCATCACATCCAACTGTGATGGCTTTTTATACTGTAGGATTTCTATCTGTGTATAATATTCCTGGGTCATTATTTTTTTGCCTCAGAACTTGGAAGTATTGCCCCTTTCTTTTCTGACACTGGATGTTTCTCTGGAGAGAATTGAAGACAGCTTTGGTTTCTCTTCTTGCTTTTTCTGCAAGTATAACTAAGTAATTCCTTTCTTAATCCTTGAAGTTCAAGAATGTAACCAGGATATCTCTTGGGTTTAGTCATTCTGTACAAGTGTTTTTCGTGAATGGATGTGCTTTTATAATTTACCCTCTTTTATTCAGTTCTTTCTTCATTTAGGGAAATTTAGCTTTAAAATATCTTTGAATAATTCTTGTCTGTATTTTTTGAGTTCTCTATTTCAGGAACACTTTTTTATCCATATGTTGTATCATTTCTGTCTTCCCTTGATATCTGTTACTTTATCTGTAATCATCCTATCTTCCCCTTTCCTTCCCTTTGCATTCACTCAGGAATTTCATTTCGAGGCTTTAATTAAAATTTCAGCCACGTCTATTCTGTTCTTGGCTGCTCTAATTATTCGTTTCGTAAATGATACTGTTGTGGTCCTCAATCAGTTCCCTTAGTTCTGCAATGTGCCTTTTCTTCTTATTCTGTTCTCTTGGCATGTTGTCTTAAATCCCTTTATAAAACAGAGAATTCATGTTATTAATATTATCAAGTTATTCCATAGCCTGAAGCACTTGCTAGAACTTTTCTTCTGTTCCTTGGGTTATGTTTTCTGCTGAGTTGTTTCTCTGTCTCCTGTAGCCCATGCTTTCCTTCAGGGGTTTCCTGTGATAGGTTCCACAGCCAACTTATCCTCTTGCTCATGTAAGCATGAGGAACTCTGACTGCCGTGGTACATTGGGGCAAATGCTTCTAAACATGTTTCCCTTCTTATTGAGACAGTTTTGGTTTCCCCTTTAGCCAAATTCTAATGGTATTATGTTCTTACTGCTTTTCAGTTACCCAGTGCTTCAGAGCCGGTTGAAAAGTTGAGTGGGAGCTGTGAGAAAGTTTGTTAGATAATCTGGGCCATAGTCTTCTGAGATTTTTTTAAAAAATACACCATTAGAGACTCCCAAATCTGATCAAGGGTACATCTTTCTTATGGCAGGAAATACCCTGTGCTTTGGAGTATTCCCCTAATTTAGACTAGAATCCTAAAAATGGTAAATCCATGTAGTTTTTCTGCCTCTACTAAAATGGAATGTCAGTTAGGATTAACTTGCCCTTGTTTTCTTATGTACACCACGCAGCTAATAATATCATAGGGATTTTTGAGGCTTAAATAGAATATTGCATGTGCTGGGTTATTGTCATGGCCTAGTAGATACTCAAAATATGTTAGAAGTGATGATTTTTACAGCCTTAGTAAATGGATATTCTCTTTAAGAGAATGTGTCTTTATCTCTGCCCAGGGCTACGTACTCACACCTTAATTCTATGTGTTCTCAAATGGGGTTGTATTCTTGAGATTTTTATTAACAACATTATTTGCCTTGTGTGACCTGTTGGGTGTGTGAAGGACGAAGAATGGAGTTAGGACTTGTGATGAGCGATGCCCAACCCAAATATTCTCTTTATTTTCTTGGCAACCACTACTCAAAATTTATGACATGAGATTTTATCTTATTTATTTTTGGTTGCTGCTGATGAAAATGTCATCGATGTTAGTTTCAATAGGTAATAGCGTGGGATATTGTTTATCTTCCTCCATTCATCATGTCTATCTATAAGTACAAACAGGGTTCTGGAGGCAGATGGGAGAGAGGCAGGCAGTGCAGGCAGAGGCCTGAAAGAGGGAAGGAGCAGAGGTAAGGATGGGCAAGAGGAGGTAGTGCAGGCAGGGACTGGTTTGCAAGGAAGGGAGTCATGGGTGATGAGCCACAGTGGAAGGAATTTAGACTTTTGTGGCTAGTCATAGGATTTTGTTTTCTTCAGATGGAGTCTCGCTCTGTTGCCAGGCTAGAGTGCAATAGCACAATCCCGGCTCACTTCAACCTCCGTCTCCTGGATTCAAGTCCTATGTTCACCTGATTCTCCTGCATTCGGGTGATTCTCCTGTGTTCAAGCAATTCTCCTGCCTCAGCTTCCTGAGTAGCTGGGACTACAGGTGCATGCCACCACACCCAGCTAATTTTTGTATATTTTTTTAGTAGAGACAGGGTTTCACCATGTTGGCCAGGATGATCTCAATCTCTTGACCTTGTGATCCACCTGCCACGGCCTCCCAATGTGTATTCATAGGATTTTGGAGCCCAGGAATAGGAACTGAGATTGGTGGTAGAGCTAGGACTAGTATTTGGATTGTTAGTCTTCACCTACAGTGCTCTCCTGTGAGTTCGTCTGTTGGCATGCTCTCTCTCCAGCAGTGAAACTGTTGGCTTTCATGACCACATGGCCCTGAGGTTCTGGCTGAGGTGAAGGCACACCTCTTGCTATTTCTTCCTCTTTAGTAAAATAGAGACCACAGGATGAGGAGATAGATGCAGAAGATGCCACAGTTCTGCCTGTTTTTTATTTAAGGTTCTTGTTTTGCTAGAGATAGATGTGGCTGGGAGATTACCTGGTTCTATGAGTCCAAGTTTCGTCTTGCTTCTGGAATTTGGGGACCAGGCTGCTCCCAGAGCCACTTCTAATGACACACCCATAACTCAGAGTTGTAATGTTGATCTGGGCATCAGAGATGAAGATAATTACTTCATGACTTTTAAGTACTGTGATTTTGCTCATGAAGTCCAGGTAATAGTTCTCCTAAATTGAGAGATCCCAAGGTCATTGACTCCAAAGCCAGGATTGAAGCCTGGTGTATAGTAGGTGCTCAGTGGATGTTTCTTAATTAAGAGAGGAAAAGATAGACCAGTTAGCCCCCAGAAGTTAGAGAATATCCTTCGGGTCCCCTGCTTTCCTCCCACCCTATCGCCCTCTCTAATTTAGAGTCAAATTCTTCCCAAGAAGCTTAAATCTGCCAGAGGAGTGAGGAATCATCCAGCAGGAGGGTTATTTTAAATCTTTAATAGACATATTACCTTACATTATGGCTTCATCATCCGCCCCTCAGCGTGAGCACAAAGAGAACATCCATCACAATTAGTGTAACATCCCAAACACATAAAAAAGATGAAAATGTGCAGCTACATTGGGTATAAAGGAGCCCAGCCTTTCTGAGCAGAGTTTCTTTGGACCTCGGGCACACAGCCAGACGAGGATGCTGCCCTCCCATGGGCCCAGTAGGAGATGAGGGTCTGCTCCAAGCCCAGTGGGTTATTTCTGTCTATCCTCCTCCAGAAAAGCAGAGCCTTCCAGAACTGAGCTGAGGCTGTCACTGTCCTCCACAAAGCTCTGCTCTCATTTCTATTACTGGCCACTCAGAGGACATTGGCCAAAACTTGTGGTCCCTGAGTCCAGGGCAATCAGAAAAAAAAAAAAAGTTTTATGTACTGAGCCAAATTCTGTATGAAGATCTACTTCTATTAGCTCATGGAAGTCCTATGAGCAGTATGTGAAGTATTGCTGTTCTTTTTGCAGAGAAGGAAGAGGCTTAAAGATTTTCTGTGTGATACAGAAAGTAATAAGTGACTCATACACCCATCAGTCTGATGACAAAGGTTATTTTCTTAGAATGTGGTTACTGGTCAAGACAAGTGTTCATAGAACTGAAGTTGGAAGGAAAGAAGATGCCTCTCTCATTTTGGAGGCAAGAGCAGTGCCAGTCATGCGCTGCCAACACCTGGTGTCCTTTTCCCTTTCTCTTTCTTTTGCCCTTCACCTCCATACAATTCTTCATAATGCCCTCCAAACTATTGCTTATATGTTTCAGTGTTTGCATAAATTTATGTATGCGTATATGCAATTATTTATCTCCCTTTGGGGCTCATGCACAGTTGAGTTAATCACACACTTCAGTTCTCAGCACTATCAACATCATTCACCACAAGCTTGTCTCCCATTTATTTTCTCCTGTTACAGTCCCTGATTCTCATTCCTACTCACCTCACCTGCCTGGACACCTGCTCTGATGTGCTGGATATGTGTCCTTCTAGCATTGTGTGTGTTCATGTGCTTTGGTTGACATAAACAATATTTTATAATAGGCTTTATTTTGCTTCTATTTTGTTTCCGTTTAGATTTAGCTACATTTGCTCTGCAGGCATCTAGCTCATTGCTTTGAACTCTTGCGTGCTGAGATGCTATGCCTCCACACATTTTATTTGTCCCCCCCTCCCTGGAGACAGGCACTCTAGATTGCCTTTGACTCTTGGCCACCTCAGACAATACAATGATTTAACCAATATCAACATCCTTGTCCCCTTGGGATCTGTATTAAACTTTACCTGGCTATTCTCAGTTCTTTGATTTTATGCAATTGTCCTGCTTGTTTATGTTCTCATCACCCCTTGTCTGGGTCATTACAAAGATCATCCTGCCCAGACTCCCACCTCTCCTGACAGTAAATTCTGCTCTTATTTAAGGCTCAGATAAGCCAGTTGCCCACCTGTGCTTGGTCTCTTCTCAGTTCCTCCATGATATAATTTCTGTACTAGTCATTTGGTGTAGAAACCACAATCTGAGATGATAGATGATTAACTGTAGCAAATGCAGTGGCTTTCTACCTGGTTAGGTTTTGTTGTTCTCAGCTGCAGAGGGAGTAGCCTATTCATCTCATCATAGAGCCCAGTACTCTGTGTAGTACATTTACAGTATACCTAAAGGACTCTATAGGTACACACACTGGAGTATAAGTTTGTGACTCAATGCTACCCTCTGCCTCTGTGCCAGGGAAGGAGTCCCTACTCATCTGGCTTAGAAGCAGGTAGATGGAAGCTCATCACCAGCAGATGGGTGGGGTCATAGAGAGCGGGTGAGGGTGGGTCAGGAAGCAATAAAGAGGCTTTTCAAGCTTTCTGGTGCTGCCAGGTACTAATTTTGACACAAAGTGCTAATAGGCATGAATTATGAATTTGCCTCAATCCTTGGTGACAGACATGTGCATACAAGCCTCGTTGATCCTACATGCAAGTGTGTGTGTGTGTGTGTGTGTGTGTGTATATGCGTGTGTGTGTGGTGGGGCAGGGAAGGAAAGGATGGAGGCATGGAGGAGCTGGCGTACACCATAGCTACTTTGGAAAAACAGGCACAAAGTAGGGCTCAGATGTAGACCCCCCCCCCCCAGCTGCCCTTCCTCCCTCTTCCCTGAGATATACTGAATGGCAGGTGCAGCTGGAAGTATCAGGAAGGGGTTCTGCCTTTCAAGCAGCCAAAGCAAAATGTACTGAGCAGTAAGGCCAGAGGTGTGTGAGGCAGGACAGCCTTTTTCTTGGGATGTTCATTCATTTGAGTTTTAATCATGCCTATAATATCACTTTCATTTTCTGATCATTTTCCTGAATCCCAAGATTTCTTCATTAACTTTGTTCTTCTCTAAACATGCCTGAATGCATTCACCCTGTCCCTTTCTAAAGGGGTTACTAATTTGGAAGTTTCTTAGCCAGGTCTCCCTTAGCCAAGTCAGAATGAGTTGTTAATGCTCTGGACTTCAGTATCTTCTTGGTAAATGTGGATTAAGCATCTTTTCTAGAGCAATTTCATAAGGAAGCTGTAAGAACCAAACAGAATAGTAGGTGTGAAAGTGCTATGTACATTATAGCTATAAATAAAATATGCATTGCTATCTGTATTCCACTTTTGTTTTATCTTAATTTTTTCCTTCGTTTTCACTTGTATTGATAAGACAGGGATTGGCTTTTCTCTTAGACTAGTGCTCCGTTCCCCGGCCCCAAACCTGTACAACTCTGCCACTGCACAAACACACCTCCTTTACTATTCACTAGGGAACAGTAAAGTTTATGCCAGCAGACTCCTAAATCTGTCATAATCCATAGAAGGAGACTTGGCCCAAGAAGGGAGATAGAAGGGGTAGTGGGATAGAGATGCTAAAGTGACCTACATGATAAGGAATTGATAGAAGGGAAGGAGAGGAAGAGAATGGAAGCTGTTCAGCTGGGGATCTGCGGGGAGTTCTAGGGACTGTGTGCGGAGGACTCTGTAGGATGGGAGGGAATTGGGTAGTAGAAGAAAGGGCTTTAAAAGGAGTTACTGTGACTTCTTAATTAGATCCCTTTCACAGTCTTCAAGAGATGTAAATAATGCTTGTGATTCCTTCCTAATTACTATTTGGTAGTGGGACTTGGCTCTTTAAAGATGAGTCCCTGCAGAGACTGTGTAATATAACAGATCATTTATCACATCATGATGAATTTAAAGCTATTCAAGTTATTTTTTATATTTGTAACTAGGCAGAACATTGTGTGGACCACCTGCGAAGTGATGGTGTGTGGTGGTTGAGGGTGGGCAGTCGGGAGGGCAGTGCCCTTGGTCCTTTTTGCTAGGGTTCCTGTGCAGGCTGGATGGCCATACCCAAGAACCCGCTACCTAGGCTCCAGGTCTCAGCCAGCTTGTGGATTTCAGCTGGGAGTCTCTTGACAGCTGTTAGCATTTCCAGGGCCACATATTGGGCCACATGACTGTGGCCCTGCCAGCTAAAGAGCACCTTGATGTTGTCACCATGACAATCAGAACTACTCAGCAAACATGGGATGCAGGGGGGAGTAGCTCTGTCAGAGTGATGACCCCAAGTCCTAGCCCCTGTTCCACTGCCATGCTGTAGTGAGAGGAATGGGGATGATATCCGCTAACATGGATGAGGGGGAAGCTGGGACTGTGAAAGTCCCGTGGAGGTGAGTGAGTGAATGATGACGACATTAGATGCAGTCATGTGATGTTGGATCCCTGTCCATTGTCAGGGAAGGAGGCCAGTTCTTGAGCTGATGCTCTGGTCAGTGTCCCATGGGAGGACGTCTTTGAACCTTGCAGACAGCATGGATTCCTCAATCCTGGGAGAACCTGGCTTCTTTAGGATAAGCACCTTCTTTATCATACTGCTTTCCTACAGTCATCCCCAGTCATAAGTTTTGATAAGGATCATAACCAGAAGCTATGTAAAGCAGCCATCAGAAATGATGTAAGTGTGTGTCTGCAGCATTTTCCAGGGATGGGCAGGTGGCTGATCTGAGATGGTCTGGAATTGTTCTGACCAATCCCTCTCATCCTTTTACCTTAAAATCCTCCACACCCACCCACACCAGATGTCAGTAACACCTGAATAATGGTCTTCTGAGCTGGTTCTCAGTCTGGTCTGTACTTCATTCAGGTCTCATGCAACAAAGGTATGCTCTAATTTACAGTAGAGCATAATGGTTAGGGACAGAGATTTTGGAGCCCACCTGCTCAAGTTGAGATCCCAGCTCTATCAGTTACAATCTGTGTGACATTAAGACACTGCTTAACCTCTCTGGGCCTGTAAGATTGAGTTAATGGCAGTATCAAACTCACTAGTGTTTGTTGTGAAGATTCAATGAGTTAGTACTTGTCGAATTAGATGAGGCCTAGTATACAGGCAGGTTTGAGAAATTATCGTAGGCATAGCTAAGTGTAGAACAATGATTCTGAAAACATGGTCTAGGGTGACCCATATCAGAGTCTTGGTAGGGCCAGGAGAGGGGAAAGGAGCCTATTAAGAGTGAAGATGTTTGGGCTCTGCCACAGATAGGGGAACCACAATCTCCAGGAATAGTGCCAAGTATTGACACTGACAACCAGCAATCCAGGCAATTCTTAGCTAAAGTTGGAGAACCATTGTGATGGGTAGAATTTTACAGATGCCCCACCCCACCCCTACCACAAAATACCTGCTACTGGTTATCCGAACATGAATCTAGGTGCTTCTAGGAAGGGATTTTGCAGATGGAATTACAGCCTTTAGTCAGTTCACTTTAAAATATGGAGATTATCTGGGTGGGCCCGCTGTAACCATAGGAGCCCTTTAAAAGGCAAAAGACATCAAACAGATTTGACAGAAGGGGTTATTCTAACCCTTACTGGTTGTGAAATAGAGCAGGGCACGTGAGGAGGAATGAAGGCAGACTTCAGAGACTGAGAGACAAGCTCTTGGTTGACAGCCAGCAAAGACCTGCGACCTCAGTCCTACAACCACAAGGACCTGAATTCTGGTGACCAACCATTGTTAGTCAGGTTTCCCTAGAGGGACAGGACTAATAGGATATCTGTATATATGAAAGGGAGTTTATTAAGGAGAATTGACTCAGAGGATCACAAGGTAAGTCTCACAATAGGCCATCTGCATGCTGAGGAGCTAGGAAGCCAGTAGTGGCTCAATCTGAGTCCCAAAGCCTCAAAAGTAGGGAAACTGATAGCGCAGCCTTTAGCCTGTGGTCAAAGGCCCAAGAGTCCCCAGTAAACCACTGGTGTAGTACAAGAGTCTGAAGGCCAAAGATCCTAGAGTCTGATTTTCAAGGGCAGGAAGTATCTAGCATGGGAGGAAGATGAAAGCCGGAAGACTCAGCGAGTCAGCTTATCCCACCTTCTTCTGTCTGCTTTTTCTAGTCACACTAGCAGCTGACTGGATGGTGCCCACCCACACTGAGGATGGGTCTTCCTCTCCCAGTCCTGACTCAAATGTTACCCTCCTTTAGCAACACCCTCACAGACACACCCAGAAACAACACTTTGCATCCTTCAATCCAATCAAGTTGACACTTAATATTAACCATCACACCAATTGAATGAGCCTGTGAAAAGAACGCAGCTTTACTGACACCTCGAGACCCCAAGCAGAGGACCAAGTCCAGCCACCCAGGACTTCTTACCTACAGAACTGTGAGACGATAAATGGGTGCTGTCCTCAGTGGCTAAGCTGGTGTCAATTGCACAGCATTAGAGAACTAATATCACCACTGGTGTTTGCAAGAGTTACAAACACCACTTTGTTAGACTTGTATTTGTCCTCTAAGTTTGTAAGACTTGTAAGACCGTAAGAAAGACACTTGGCTTGGGATATCCTATTGCATATATATCCTCTGGCAAGTTACTGAACATTTTTTTCTTCCTCCATAAAATAGTGACAAACTTAACAGAATTGTTGTGAAAAGAAGGTGAAATCAGATACACAAAAAGGCTGTTGCAGGGTAAAATGCTGTTTATGCAAAATAGAAATTCCAAAATTTTTCATTGCCAAATATATTCTGTCCTTTGAGGTTTATTCAAAACAGCAGCAAACAAGCTTCTGCGTAAACTGGAGGGGTCCCCTGTAATGTTACGTGGTTCTGAGGCTCAATGGATTACAGACCTAACTTTGATATGCACTCCCTTCACACTGCCTACAGTCACAAGCCTTGGGCCATTTTTGCCCAGCGGCTGTGGGTCTCTGAGAAGCTGTTGCTGCACCTGCTAGAATGGCTCATCTTCTTTTGGAGTTGTTGTCTCCACATTCAGAGTGCAGTGCTGCAGAGATTCCTTCGATCAGCCTGCAGTCCTTAGGCAGACACTATGTGCTTCTCTGGTGGGTATGAGTGAGCCATATGGAAAACACTTTTTCTCAGATGTTGTCATACTCCCAATACCACCAGATTCACTATTCTCCTTTAAGGGACATGTGTGTCTTGTGCAAATACTTTGAATAAGCCATTGGGTGAGGGGAGGATACCCTAAGGACACGAGAGAATCACAGAGGGTTGTTCCTGATCAGTTAGTGAGTCATTTATCAGTGAAGTATGAAGGTATATCCAATGCTGATGAGATGGTATACTAGAAATGATTTTAAAAGTTCTTCTCTAAAGGGGAGAGGACATGAGATCATTGCCTCTAGGAGAGAAGCTGCGAGGAAGGAACATAGGCAAGAGCAGAAGGCTGTGCATCTCACATCTCCGAGGGCCACCATCACATAGACTGTGACGTGCAGCCTTCTTAGAAGTGTCTGATGGAAAGTTTCATGACAGTTCTGCTTTATTGTGTGCTATGTAAAATCTCTTCCTTCTTGCCCTATGAAATCTAAGTGAAATCTGCATGATTTTTTAATGTACTGTTTTGGAGGAGACAGCCAACTACTATCCCCAGACTCAAGCTGGGCATGAGAAAGGAGCCAGGACCCAGCATAGTGAGGCCAGAAATCAGGTGCAATTCTTGAGCACCTCACTGTGTGTCAGGGACTGTGCTGAGCTATATAGAGGTATACATACATACTCCACACACAATTTTAACTCTTCATCACCCTCTTGAAATATGTTTGTATTCCTGTTCAACAGGGGAGAGAGCATAGAGATATTGAGTGATGTACCAGTCCAACATAGTGGTCGATGGCAGGGCTGGGACTCAATCCCAGTACACATGCTTCCAACTGCACTGCGTTGTCTGCCTTAAAAATGAAATGAAATACAGGCAAGAGACTTCCCGTTTTCTCATTTTGTCAATAACTTCCAGAAATCCTGATGCGAGAGCACTTGGAAGGAGTCAAGCCCCAGGGACCTTAGGCCAGCTCTCTCACCAGTGTCATCAATCTTAGAGGAAGACTCAGGACTCAGAGCGAGGTGTGCCTGCTGAGTGACATTGTCAGAGTGGTTTGGGGAAAACATTTCGCTTTCTCTTCTTAATACTGTCTAACTGGGGGAAACAAATATCTTCCCCTTTTCACCCTTTAAAAGAGAAATCTATGCCCAGAATTTTCAAACAGCAGCTCAAGAAACAAATAATCTTTGTCCCTCTAATTTATCATTTTCTAACTTGATAATAGTCACCATCCAGTGGGCCACTGTATTATAACAAAGCATGTCAGACGGGTCTCGAAGCTTAATGAATACACATAAATTAAACTCCCAAAACTGCAGATTTAAACACAACTGCCCACCCCCATCCTCTTTTTTGGGTATATTTCTGAGCCATTAAAGAAATTACTTTCTCTTGCATTTGCCCGGTAACTGAGGTCAGGCTTGAATGTGTAAGCAGTGCATGGCTTGGCCATCTGACTTTGCATCAGCACAGGCAGAAATTATCTCTCGAAGTGAGGAGGCTTCTCTCTCCAGTTTTTTGTTGAAGATATAAGAGTACTTTATAGAAACATCAGGCAGGGACCTGCCTTTAAAATAATCATATGACTTAGAGCAAAAATAAATAATAATGCCTGGGAAGGAAAGGGAAGAAGCAGTGTTGGGCCCTCTATTGAGCTATCACGAGCTGCTGACAGAGCAGTTTGGTGACTAGAGGGAGCAGTGGCTGGTGGGAGGGAAGAGGATAGTGAGGACTGAGCAGTGACTGGGTTATATGAGAGGAAAGGAAGCCAGCGTTTTGGAGACCTTGAAGTAACAAGAAGCATCCCCCTTGCACCTGTAGAGAACCATGCCCATGACTGACAGTAATACCTCACCATTGGTGGAGGGACCCAGGGAGACCAGTAGGTGAGGAGGAACATGTCTGAAGGCAGACGGGGAGAGCATGCAGGCCCTGCATGGGGAGGAGTTGAGAGTATAGGCTCACCTTCAGGCAGACCTAGGGTGCCTCATGCTTACTTGCAGTGAGAGCCTGGGTAAGTTCTTACCCATGCTTGTTTCTCTAGCTATAAAGTGGGCATGGTTGCTCACTGTAGTTTTTATGAGGATCACATAAAACCCATCGGTGTAGCCCAATGCCTGATATCCAGCAGGTTATCCACAAATAACAGGTGGATTTATTACTAAGGTTAATTCCAGTTATCAATGGAAGCCTTGGATTCCGGGATCAGGAGATAGGGACTGCATGGCACCTATGGAGACAGAACATGAGTGACACTCATTACATCCAATTTGCAGAGGCTCCCTGAGGGCAGGGGCCTCCACTCAAATCCTGAGAAGCCAAACTCTTCCCAGGACCATCCCAAAGAAGTCAGCCAAGGAGGCATGCGTGGTGCCAAAGGGAGGCATTCATCCATTCGGCCATAGTCACTAACCCCTTGCCAGGCACAGAGGGTGGAGTGGGGAATAAAAAATAGAGACATTTCTCCTGGCTAACACAGTGAAACCCCATCTCTACTAAAAAACACAAAAAACTAGCCGGGCGAGGTGGTGGGCGCCTGTAGTCCCAGCTACTCGGGAGGCTGAGGCAGGAGAATGGCAAGAACCCGGGAGGCGGAGCTTGCAGTGAGCTGAGATCCGGCCACTGCACTCCAGCCTGGGCGACAGAGCGAGACTCCGTCTCAAATAAAAAGAGACATTTCACAGTCTCTGACTTGAATTCGCTTACAGTTCCAGCCAGGGAGACAATATGCCTAGATGGGGAAAAGGGACAACAAAATAAAACTTTCTATAGTATCAGGAAAGCAGTAAGACTGATAAAAATACAGGAATGCTGAGAATGATGGTTTCCATCTTCATCCATGTCCCTATAAAGGACATGAACTCATCCTTTTTTATGACTGCATAGTGTTCCATGGTGTATGTGTGCCACAAATTCTTTTTTTTCTTTTTCTTTTTTATTTATTTTTTATTATACTTTAAGTTCTAGGGTACCAGGAAGGGGCACATCACACACACGGGCCTGTCCTGGAATGGGGGGATGGGGGAGGGATAGCATTAGGAGATACACCTAATGTAAATGACGAGTTAATGGGTGCAGCACACCAACGTGGCACATGTATACATATGTAACCACGTTGTGCACATGTACCCTAGAACTTAAAGTATAATAAGAAAAAAGAAAAAAAAATACAGGAATGCCTCAAGGCTGATATGTATTAAACCCAACAGGTCATTCATTCCTGGTGTGAGCAAAAAGGAAGAGGAAATAAATAGGAAGCTTCCAGAGGGCAGGGGTCACTTTGCAGCCTGATTTCAGCTGACCTTTTCTACCCTTGTTCCTGTCCCACAGACCAAGCAAGAACCAGGTCAGGATCTCAGGCCTTTGGTGAGTGCCGGGATATCCATCCCAGTCATTGAGAATGACTCTCTGAGCTTTAGGCCTGGCATGAAGATGTTGAGGACAGGCAAGGGAAGAGGCCAGGGAAGGCTGCCAGGAGTCATAAGGGACGCTGCTCTGGGAGGCAGAAGTTCTAACACTAGCTCTTCTTCTCCCAACTCACCATGAGAATTTGACAAAGAACTTTGTCCTCTGCAGAGTTCTAGTTCCTCATGCATAAAAACCTGTATAAAGCTGGCCATAGTGGTGGCTCATGCCTGTAATCCCAGCACTGTAGGAGGCTGAGGTAGGAGGATTGCTTCAGCTCATGAGAACTGAGAACTGAGACCAGCCTGGGCAATACAGTGAGATCTCATCTCCACAGAAGAATTTAAAAATTGGCCGAGCATGGTGGTGTGTGCTTGCAGTCCCAACTACTCCGGTGGCTGAAGTGGAAAGATCACTTGAGCCCAGGAGGTGGAGGTTGCAGTGAGCTAAAATTGCACCACAGCACTCCAGCCTGGGTGACAGAGCAAAATGCTGTCTCAAAAGCAAGCAAACAAACAAAAAACGACAAAGAAAAACTTGGATAAGGCATGCTGAACTATCCATTCTCTTAATTTTTCCCAACTGTGATACTTGAGTATATCAGGTGTGGAAGATTAGGTTCCTAGAAGTCACATTTCATCCCCACGGGGTCTCCTCTGACCCTGGTTTTAAGGATTCCCTCCTAGACTCCATGTCTCTTGCTCTGCCAGCTTCACCTGTCCCTTCAGGGACTCCGGCTGTCCCTGGCATCCACAGCTGGCTGCTGTGGGGCAAGGGAAAGGTCAGATGCCTCTGGTCAATTTTTAATCATAGGTGGCAGATGTTGAAGCCTGGGATTTATGAATGCTTTTCATCTTAAGCAACCTGCTGCTGGCTCCCAGCTACTCTCTCTCACCTGCTGCATATGATTTATACATCTGTCACCCACTGCGGTAAGCCAGAGGCTGAGCTGCAGAATTTCCAGTGGCCTCGCCCCTTCTCAAATGCATTCTAGTTCTTTTGTGCTATAACAATGAGCTCATTTGTTGAAAGGAGTCTGTTCCTTTGGAAAACCACTCCCATACCACACTCCTTTCCCAGCTCACCAGCTTTTCTCCTCTTCATAATCCAGAGTTCTCCCTCTCATCTAGCTCTCTAGAGAATTGCAATTTCCCTTCATGAAGCTTGCACAGATGGATTTAGAAGAGTCAAGGCCAAGTGAATTTCAAGGGTTGCTGGGAGAGACCTGCCTCTGATTTCCCCCCGCTTTTTTTTTTTTTTTTTTTTTTGCACCCAGGCTGGAGTACAGTGGTGCAATCTTGGCTCACTGCAACCTCTGACTCCTGGGTTCAAGCAATCCTCCTGCCTCAGCCTTTCAAGTATCTGGGATTACAACCGGGGACCACCACACCAGACCAATTTTTGTACCTTTAGTAGAGACGGAGTTTCACCATGTTGGCCAGGCTGGTCTCAAACTCCTGACCTCAAGTGATCTGCCCACCTTGGCCTCCCAAAGTGCTGGGATTATAGGCATGAGCCACCACGCCCGGCTCCACCTCTCTCCTTGAACCTCAGGCACCAGGTCCACACTTCCTCCCTTTTATGGCTGAGATACATCACATTTAAATGGGGTCTCAGAGACAGACCCCAGGTTCTTGGAAAAGATTTCTAAAGTGATTTTAATGAATCATGGTATTCCTCGATAGCTGGCACCAACCCTAGTCTGGTGATGAAAGAGGTCTGTGTCTTTTGGCTAAGAAAGTGCTACCCATCCTCCTTTCCCCATTTATGTTCTTGAAATGAGGATAGCTGATGAGGTGCAAGGTTAAGAGAAGGGTCAGGCTCTTGAGGAGATGATCCCACCAGTTATGTTCCTCTCTGAATATCATTTGGCCATGGGAGCTTCAAGGTAGAGGGAAGAATGGAAAGAGGATATCTATTAACCCTTAATTGTAGAGCTAGACATTTTACATCCCTAGTGCAAAAGAGTTTCCATAGGACAGGCAGGTAATATCAAAGAGTGAATTGAATTTCAGTATAAGTGAGAGAATAAGGAATGGTGAGGTCTATAGCAATCTGGAGAAAATAAGTTCTGTACACAAGAAATGGTTACTACTTAGTTTTAAGGGGTTAATTTCTTACAGAAATAAAGGCATAAGGTTGCCAGATCTTCTGGTATTTCAAGAGCATATAGAAATACAGGTTTTTAAAATGTGCACTGTCTTACTTATAAGCAATTAGCCAATAATTCAAAAAATAGAAAACATTATGCAGGATTCTGCAGGCTAAGCAAAGTACATCTGCTAGCCAGATTGCTCCAAAGAGCTCCTGATTTCAACTTTTCTTTTACTTGTTTGATCTTACTACTTTCAACAACGCTAGAAGATGGGTTTTATGATCTCTTCCCATAGTGGAAGAAACTGAAGATCAGAAATGTCAAGGACTTTGCCTGGAGCCATACACATGGAAGAGACGGGACTTAGAAATAGGCCTGCCTTGGCCAGGTGTGGTGGCTCACTCCTGTAATCCCAGCACTTTGGGAGGCCCAGGTGGATGGGTGACTTGACATCAAGAGTTTGAGACCAGCCTGGCCCACATGGTAAAACCCTGTCTCTACTAAAAACACAAAAATTAGCCAGGTGTGGTGGCACGTACCCGTAGTCCTAGCTACCTGGGAGGCTGAGGTGGGAGAATCACTTGAACCCAGGAGGCAGATGTTGTAGCGAGCCAAGATCAACCCACTGCACTCCATCCTGGGCAACAGAGTGCTACCCTGTCTTGAGGAAAAAAAAAAAAAAAGAAAGAGAAATGGGCCTGCCTGGATCTTCTGCAAAAGTCTTCGCCTCCCTGCAGGGAGGAAGCTCTCTGAATGTCCGCTGAGTGCCCTGCCCAGATTGTGCAGAATGAGGCAAGCATGGATATTTCCACTTTCCCTTCGTCCCTCACATGCTCCAAGGCTTTCTAGGACTTGTGAATCTTTCTGTATATTTGCCAGATTTGACCCCTAAGTACTTGAGAACTTCAGAAGCATCTGCAGAAAAATGTACTTGTTTCTGAGTCATTGTCCTTGCTAGGGCTCATTTAAGTGTGGCTGGTTAAGTCCTAAATAATGTTAATTTTTCTTTTACCTACTTATTTTGTACCCACTACCTGACTTTTTTTTTTTTTTTTCCCTCATGTGGTGTCTCTGTCAGCGAGGCAGGAGTGCAGTGGCACTATCTTGGCTTACTGAAACCTCCGCCTCCCAGGTTCAAGCAATTCTCCCACCTCAACCTCCCAAGTAGCTGGGATTACAGGTGTGTGCTACCATGCCCAGCTAAGTTTTATATTTTTAGTAGAGACAGGGTCTCACCATGTTGGCCAGGCTGGTCTCGAACTCCTGACCTCAAGTGATCCGCCTGCCTCGGCCTCCCAAAGTGCTGGGATCACAGACATGAGCCTCTGTGCCCGGCCTTGACTTTTATATAAAGAGAATAAAGACAAATTCCTAGAAGTTCCAAGTCAACCAATACATACAGAATCCAATCAGATTTTCTTGGTTGCCACATAGATTTGGAGCTTGCAGGGGACTGGGGAGCTGGCGTTTCCTGAAATGTGCCTGGCACTGTGCTTTGCTTCTCTATGATTTTATTTAACCTAATTCTCTATGATCCTGTGGATTGGGAATTATTGGCCTCAATTTACAAATGAGATAATTAAGCTCATAAGATTTAAGTAACATGCCTAAGGTCACAAAGTGCAGATAGAGGCAGGATTTGGGCCTTGAGCTGCGCAACCTCAAATACTGCAACATGTTACCTAGGAATCTTACAGTAAATCTGTCTGTGCTGATCATGAAACAAGTTGCTGAGAAATTCTGTTTTTAAATTCTGCTGTTCCACTGGGCCAGAAAGAAAGGAAAATAAAATACAGTTTGGATTAACAATATAAATGTGGGCTTTGTATACGTAGAACGAAATGCAGGAGAAAACCTCACCTTAACCCTTCTTGAAATTTATTATTCATCATTCTCTCAAAAAATGTATCAATAATACATTGTGAGTTAGCACAAAAATTATAAACTGTACTACTTTATGAGAATGGAGGAATCTGTAATTGTATAATTCCATTACCTCTTACACTTTGTGCTGGTGTTGTCTAAATTGCATTATTATATAAGCTACAAGCCCATGGTTCATTGCTATTGTTTTTGCTTTAAAAAGTTAATAATCATTTATGTTGTATATGGCGTATTTATATGTCAACTTAGAATTTTACCCAGTGGATGTATACTTCATTATTTATATATAAAAACACATTATATATGGAATATATAAATATGTTTATGTATATAAATATAATTGTAATTATACATATAATTATATGATTATGTATTCACATATAAATATCTATTATATATATTAATGTGGTATATAACATGTATTAAATACTTTAAATGTAATTATATATTTACAAAAAATGTAGTATGTTATAACATACTATATATAATATATATATTCACTCTATAGAATTCTAAGTTGACAGTTTTTTTTCAGCACTTTATTCACCATAAATATTCCAGTGGATGTAACTGGAGGTCATTATCTTAAGTGAAACAAGCCAGGCACAGAAAGTCAAATATTGCATGTTCTCACTTATAAGTGGGTGTTAAAAACTGTGTACACATGTAAACAGAGTGGAGTGATAGGCAATGGAAACTCAGTGGGGCGATGGGGTGGGACAGGGTAGATGACAAGACCAGCCTGGCCAATGTGGTAAATTAATGGGTACAATGTATATACACTGTTGGCTGGGCACGGTGGCTCACGCCTGTAATCCCAGTGCCTTGAGAGACCAAGGTGGATCACTTGAAGTCAAGAGTTTGAGACTAGCCTGGTCAAATTGGTGAAACCCTGTCTCTACTAAAAATACAAAAATTAACCAGGCATGATGGCGCCTGCCTGTGATCGCAGCTACTCAGGAGGCTGAGGCAGGAGAATCACTTGAACCTGGGAGGTGGAGGTTGCAGTGAGCCAAGATCACACCACTGCACTCCAGCCTGGGTGACAGAGTGAGACTCTGTCTCAAAACAAGCAAACACTATTGACTTAGGCTACACTGAATTTATAAAAAAAAATTTCTTCAATAATAAATTAAACTTAGCTTAATAAAAAGTAAATAAAGTCTCATTCCATTGGCTTCTGTTCATCATTATTTATGGTGAAAAGCCAGTCATTATTTTTATCGCTGTTCCCCAGTATGTGTCTTTTTTCTTTGACTGCTCTTAGATCGCTTTTTACTACTTACTTTAGGCTGTTTGATTACAGTGTACCTGGGGTGGAGGGGCTCTTTGTAATTACCCTACTTAGGGTTGATTGACCTTCTTAGATCTACAGGTTGATTCCTTTGAATAGTTTATTAGCCTTTGTATCCTCAAATGTTTCTCCTGCTTCGCTATCTCCCTTGTCTCTTCTGGGAATAACATCACTTATAGTTTAAAACATTTGCTATTGTATGCCAGATCTGGGATGCTCTGTTCTGTTTTTCTTTCACCCATTTTGTCTTTGTGTTTTCATCTGAACACTTTCCATTGATGTGTCTTTAAGTTCATTGACCTTTGCCCTTTCCATGTTCAGTCTTCTGCTAATCCATTTAATAAATTATTTCCAATATTGATTTTATTTCTTGCATTTTGACTTGGATCTTTTTTATAGCTTCCGTGTCTCCACTGAAATTTTCCATCTCTTCCCACATGTCTTCTCCTTTCCACGAGACCCTTCAGGATTTTTATCATAACCCCTTTAGTATCTCTGTCTGGTAACTCCAACATCTAGATCATCTCTGGTACTGTTTTCTATTGTCTGTTCCTGTTTTGACTTTGTATTACCATTTTCTTAACTTTTTGTGCTCTCATTACATACAAAAGAACACTATATTCTGAAGGAAGTAATGTTTGCTTCCAGAAAGGTGCACACCTGTGTTTCTGTGATGCTGTGAGAGTGGGGGCTAAGTCAGTCTCACCTGAGTTAGACTAGATTGAGATAATTCTGTTGTAGTTTTAATTTTATTCAGTTCACAACTGGCTTCAAATATCTTGAGGACAGGATAGGCACTTTTCCTGTTTTATCAGAAATGGAGATCTCAGCACAGGTGAGGTTCTGGGGATATGGCTCTGACTCACAGCTGAGCCACCAACTTTCAGATATGTGGAAGGCCTCTCCTTGCCTTACAACTAGGCTGACAAATCCTTGGTCATTAATGCATTCTCTTTGCCGTCAAGTCCTGCCCACTGCTGTCTGCACCTTGGGAGTTTGCTTTCAGTCCTGTTGCCATTCTTTCAGTCTTCGGAGGTCTTGGGAAGATCTGGAATGCCTTGGGAGTTCTTTCTTATTTTTAGTTCATTTAGATTTCTTGGTGTTATTAGTTCTATAATGGCTATTAGTACTGTGTTTTCTCTTGGTAATTAGGTGGAAGTGATAATCTTATAACTTTGAAAATCTAAGTCAAAAGTGGGAGCATTGTGCTCGTTGTTGTTATTGATGGTGCCTTGTTCCTGTATAGTTGGATATCATATAGGAAAGCAAGATTTATATCTAATAAGCTTACTCTGTGTGGTGTCTAGAGCCATGATGCATATTTTTTACCATGGTCCCAAATAATATCCTCCTTACAGGTAATACTGTCTGTCACAACCTTCATGATTCCACAGTTTTGCCCACACTTCTTAGCACTCCTTTATGAGTCTCCCACCTCCTTGGGACTCATTTTCAATTCTGGCAGCTGAATTAGGTGTGGGGTCTTGTCTCTCTCTCCTGCTTATGTGTGTGTGTAAACACACACATCCACACTCACCAGGAAGATACAACAATTTATCCACTCTGGAATCTGGCTTCTGAGTCAGTGTTTTCATGCCATTCCCACTGACATGTAGGATTAGTTCCTGTGTCGTGTCAACAAAGCATCTCACCATAGACCAACTTTCTTAACACATTTAGAAAAGCCAGGAAAAGAAGTAATTTGGAACCTGAAAAACTTGAAAAGGGCACAACTGACTTTTAGCCTTTTCTCTGGAAATATTGTAGGGCCTGGAGGACTTGTCTCAGGTTTGGAATCGACCTATATCCCAAGGATATGACTGGTGAAGGACAGCCAGGGATGAATGTTGCTAGGCCTTTAAAATGGCCCTGAGCTGAGCAGGTCAACACCTATGGGAAAAGGGGAGGCAAAAATGTAGTCAGTTCATGGCAAGAGCCTGGAAACAGGTAAGGGACAGGGAGGAGGTAACGGGGAATCCGACGTAACTGTGCCAGCTGTGGCTCCCTGGCCCAGAACTGATGGCTCTGATTGTTTCCCACTGGATGCCACTATTTGCCATAAAACACTAGGACCCCACTATTCAGTCCAAATCATTTCATTTCAATTCAATGCAATTCAGTTTCATTCAATCTGACATATTAAGTATGAATTAAGTAACTACTCTATGTCTAATGCTGTGTTAGTCACTGTGATGATTGCAGAAAAAGCATTGTGCAAAATGGCTCTGTTCTCAAGGAGACTGTGAGTATAATCCTACTACAGAAATAAGAATGACTCATTATCCAGCTAAAATTAGAGAACAAAGTAAGAGAACTGGACTGAAAGATCAGGGTTTTAATTCCAGATCCACAACTTAGTGATGGGGCCATTTAATCTTTCTGTACCTCACTTTCTTCCTCTGTAAAATGAGGGATTGTAATAGATCAGTGGTTCTCAAACTTACTGCGCTTAATATCCCTTTTATAACAAATAATTTGTAATGCCTCATTTACCAAACTGAAATGAAATTTGCAGATTTTATACTTAGATATGTAATAAAAATCAGTATAATACCCTAACTATAATATAAAGAAGGAATAAAAAGCAAGCATTTTAAAATAAATAATATGCACTTTAGTATGTAAATTTTCAGATATAGCTACACTAGAAGACGTAATGAAGTACTTGGGTAGTTGCACCTACTTACAATGAATAAGTTCGGGTTTAAGAGACAATGAGAAGATCAGAAGCAGTCTGTGCCGGAAGTACATGAAATAAAGGAGCAGAGGTATACATACTCATATTCTAGAGCTAAAACCCATGTAAGGGTAACGAGTAACAGATTAGACTTACTTGTACATAAAAAGAGAAAGTGGGAAACAGCTTTAATTGAAGCAAGGACAATGTGCCAACTCTAATTACAAGCTACATGCAGAAGTAGGGAAAATGGATATTCTTACAGATGAGCTGGGCCTTATTTATAAACATGGTGTCAAAATAATGCCTGATGTTGTGACAGGGGATGGGAGAGTGGCAGGGCATCTCGGAACACACACCTTCCGTGTGAAGTCCCACCATATGTCAAGGTGTGCATTCATGCATTGAGTCTCTGGTTTTCTGGTGGGGAGCTTGAGATTTATCTAGGATATGAGGCAGTTCCTTGTTTTGCAGGACTGTGCCCAGCACTGTCAGACTTCTGTTCCCTTTCCAACACATGCTAATAGTGCTCTGTAATTATTGTGGCAACCAAGAATACCCCCATGTGTTTTCAAAATACCCCTCCCATGAAGAGGTTATCGTGTGTGAATCTCCGTCAGTCTACTATTCTGAAAATTCAGAGTCAAATGAGTGGGATGGATAATAAACTCAATGGCAAGTCATGATAGGGATGATCAGTGAGAACAGAACCATCTTGATAGAAGAAGCAGAGCTCAGATTGGCCCAGAAGGATGAGCAGAATTTAGCTAGCAAGAGTGGAAGAAAATGTTGATAATGGATGGGCATGTTGGCTCACACCTATAATCCTAGCAGTTGGGAGGACAAGGCAGCAGGATTGTTTAAGCCCTGGAGTTTGAGACTAGCCTGGGCTTAAATGGTGTCTAGTTTCCACAAAAGAAAAAAGAAAGTAGCCAGGTGTGGTGGTGTGCACCTGTGGTCTCAGACACTTGGGAGGCTGAGGTCAGGGTATTGCTTATGCCCAGAAAGTTGAGGCTGCAGTCAGCCATGATCACACCACTGCACACCACCCTGGGTGACAGAGTGAGACCCTGTCTCAAAATAAATAAATATATAGAAAAACTAAAAATGTTGATTGAGATTGCAGGGAAGGGTCCTAAAGAACATAAATATTAATATGTTGAAAATCCCTGAACCTTCTCTTCTCATAACTCTACTATCGAGATTCTACATTATACCTACGTGTTCAGTGCAGCTGATCACAAATTGAGAGGGGCTCTAAGTACATTAAAAGGAATATACTGCACTCATTAACACTCCCCAGTTTTAGACTTTTCATGAGTTCAAATTTACTTTAAAATGGCAATGATTCTGAATTACAGAGATTTCCAGTCAACCAAAGAAAAAATTTCAAAACACGGTCACATTGGGGAAAGTAAAGAAGAGGGGTTCCAAACCCAGGGCTCCTGGGACCCCTCGACTCTTCTTGATTTGCGGAGTATCAATGAGAGTTTCCATTCTGAAAATACACAGCTCCTCTCTAACGAACTGACACTCCATTGAATGTCTCTGCAGATAATGCCGAGATTTAGACTTTTAAGTGCAGCTTGGGAACCTTTTTGTTACAAACAGTTTTGATGATAGCTCTTAAGACTCTGAGGAAATACAGCATCATGCTCAAGTGCCTTAATAGCTGGAGGAGCAACAGAATCAAGCACACCTGAGATGAACCTCACTGTTGGCACTTCAGAGGAGCAGTTGTGGGTGGCGGGCACAGTTAGAAAAACAAGAGAGCTTCGGGAAGAAGCTTTGGCTGCCTCAGCAGTGAGGCCCGTCCCTGGGGATGTGAGAGTTGTGTACCTCAACATCTCAGGAGAAGGGAAAGAAATCAACCAGACCTCATGATGTTGTGGACTTCATAACCACATCTCCTACACTTCTCCCTAAGATACTGCAGGAGGGATTCAAAGCTTCAGAACCCTCTCTCCTGGCCATGTGACAAATCAGGATAGCAGCAATGTTGGGGAAATCTGGGTCCTATGTTCATTTTTTCCAGGTGGCTCTTTAAACCCACTCGTCACTGTGGGATTTCTGGGAAATGTACAAAGGAAGAAAAAGGGAGGATGCTATAGAAAGAAGGAGGCATGCAAAGAGAACAGGAACCAGGAGTTACGATGAGACAGAATTGGAATGAGCGTTGTGTGCAGAGTCGGATGCCTGGTTCCTGGTTTGGCTGGTCATCACTGTCTCTGTAATCTCCCCAGTCCTGCAGCATCACATCAGACCCTGCCAATCGCATCTGATGTTGTTCACCCCTTGGTGTCTGTACCCCAGTATCTCCTTTCCTTTTCAGTTCCTCAAACCCCCTTCACTCCTTTGAACCAATTCACTCTACATGCACTGACCTCTCAGGGGGCAGACTCCCCACACCACTCGTTGGTCAGTCTATACCTTTTCTCTGACTAACACCTACTCAAGGAGTAGACGTTGCTCCTAGAGAGTAATTGACGAGTGTTTTTGTTTGTTTTTTTCTGAGATGGAGTTGTGCTCATGTTGCCCAGGCTGGAGTGCAATGGCCCAGTCTTGGCTCATTGCAACCTCCACCTCCAGGGTTCAAGTGATTTTCCTGCCTTAGCCTCCAGAGAAGCTGGGATTACAGGCATGCGCTGCCAGGCCTGGCTAATTTTTGTATTTTTAGTAGAGGAGGTTTCTCCATGTTGGTTAACCTGGTCTTGAACTCCTGACCTCAGGTGATCCACCCGCCTTGGCCTCCCAGAGTGTTGGGATGACAGGCATGAGCCACCATGCCCTGTTTCAAGGGCGTTTATTAAAGAAAATATGGGCAGATTTAGGGGAACCAAAAAGGCATGGTGAGCCGCAGGAACTGGCCCAGGAGGAAGTCTTCATTTCCCATAAGCCTATAGGGACAACCAGAGGAGCTGGCAGTGGTTCTCTTGGAGATTTGGCTGTGGGAAGATGCTGCATGAGAGGCAGCAGCTGCTGCCAAAGCAACCTCTGGACCCTGGGAGGTTGCAGGACAAACAGTGACTGTAGAACCAGAACTTCCTTGAGCAGAGCAGCCGTCAGCAACCCTGGAAGAAGTGGCTCTGAAGATTTGCAAGGGCAGGTAATGGGCAAATCTCATGCAAGTGTAGATAACTGGCAATATCGTTTATACCCAGTCCCCAATGGCAATGGATTCTGGAAAGTAAAGTTGTATGTAAGCTTTCCAACCACTCTAAATAAAAGGAGAATTCAGAGGATGAAATAACCATTCTAAGTACCCCACCTGTACGCCTTTACTAATAAATTCTGTCTGCCTGAACTCCACTTTGCAGATACTGCAAAGTTCTCACCCTCACTTCCTCTCAGTCTTTGCTCAAATGCCGCTTTTCCAGGGTGGCTCTCTTTCCTGTCCCTGTGAAGTGGTGCCCACTTCCTATCTATTCTCTCCTCACTTGTTCTGAAATGAAAGCCGCTATTTATTCATTTATTTCTTTCTCCCCTGACCAGAATGTTAGCCCATCTGAGCAGGCGTTTTTGTTGTTGTTGTCGTTTATCTTCACTGTCTGTGTCTCAATAAATATTTGTTGAAAGAATGTTGAATCAATAAACCTGGAGAAGAGGAGGCTCGGGCCAGACTTTGAAGGGGTATTATAAGATGCACTGGAGAGTTAGATGTATTCTTTTCACAGAGGTGATGTTGCAAAGGAATGGAGGCAGAGAAGGAAGGTGATACTGCCTGTGATTATGAAAGTGGTCACTCGGGCAGCAGCTGAGAAGGCAGCCTGGGGAGGGGAGCAGTGGGAGGCAGCTGATCATGAAGGGCGTGGGTCAGCCAGTCATTTGAGCAGGACCTGCTGGATGCAGATCCCTCTGCCAGGCTCTGAGGAGTGTGTAAGTGGCCTGGGGGAGGGTGCTGAGCTCTGACAGCATAAAAGGAACAATCTCTATCACCTGAGGAGCCAGCAGTTCTATTCGGAGAAATTATAGTCAATTACATGCATAAAATGTGTAGAGCACATTCAGAAGTTCAAGTTAACACAGCAGGAGTCCACCGGATCCCGTGGACACCCTCTAGAAAAGAAGAACTGTCTTTGGACATGCTTGACCTAGAAGACTTCCTGGGAGCCATGAGCATGCGTGGTGCACCAGCAGAAAATTCTGGATAGCAGGAAATGCAAGAATCTGCCTGGGAACTTGTGGCCAGTTGACGAGACACTGTCTAGACGCTGCCTGGCACGTGGGAGGAGCTCATATTCACTCTCTTTCAAACTTGTTGAATCAGCAACTGAAAAATGCAAACCCTATGCAATTTTCTGAGTGCTCTTGTCCCACTCTGTTTAGCCCACAACTCTCTAACTGCGTCTTCCTGTTTGAAAGGCTCTTTCCTTGGCGTTAGTTTTCCTCTCTGGCTTCTCTTCCTTCTTGGATAGGGTCGACATCCTTTGTCCTTTTTTTTCCCCTTATCTCACTGCTGCTCACAAAGGCATAGTTCCTCTGATAGCTGCTTCTAGGAACAAGACCCCTCCAAATCAATGACTTCTTTTGTGAACTTGAATCAACCTTGCCAACAGCTCCTTAGGATGCTCCACTGTGAGGGATGATCTAAAATGGTTTTTCTACCTATGATAAATTTACATGCGCATTTCTTTAGGCTATGGTGCCCAGTTGTTAGGCCAGACACCAGTCTAGATGTTTTTATGAAGGTATTTTTTTTAAGATGTGATTAACATTTGCAGTAGAGGACTTTGAGTAAAGCAGTTTACCCTGCATAATGGGGGTGGGTCTCATCTTAAACCAGCTCTCAGTGTTAAGAAAAAACTGTGAGGCCCACTGAGATGGGAGGAATTCTGCCTCTGATGATCTTTGGACTCAAGACTGCAACACTTGACCCTTCCTGCTTGTAGATTTCAGACTTGCCATCCTCTATAATCTTGTGAGCCAATTTCTTAAAATAAATCTCTCTCTTAAAATAAATATATACATCTTCTTAGCTGTGTTTCTCTGGAGAATGGTATGCTGATATACCAGCTCCTATTGCTTCTGCCTGGACTCAATGTCTCTGATGAGGCAGGACCATCTGACCAGTGACTTCACTCACCCTTTCTCCTCCTGCTCACCCCTGACATGCAGTCATTACCAGATCTTGTCAGTTTTACCTTCTAAACTTATTTTAAATCCTATCCATTTTTTTTCTATTTTCATCACTATGTCCCTATAAAAGTTATTATCTTCTCTAGTAAGATCTACTACTCTACCCCACTGCTGAGTCTCCCTGCAATCTCTTGCCTCCTCCAATCCGCACAGTGGCGGTCTTTCTAAATAATAAACCTGATCTTATGGAACTGTTCAATGGCTCCCCTTGGTCTCTATGATAAAATAGAAATTCATTAATGCTGATTAAAAGGTCCTAGATGATCTAGCTTTGCTACATCTCTTATCCCATCTCCAGCTCTATCCAATCCCCACCACCATACTCTGCTTCTTGAAGAAGCCATGACTTGCTATGCCTCAGGGCCTATCCCCTTATCCTGGAATACAACCTGCCTACATTTTCCCTCCGGCTAATTCCTCCTCATCACTCAGATGTCATTTCCTCCAGGAAGTATTTTCTGACCCCTCCAATCTAGGTCAGATTCTGCTTCCATATGGCTCCATCACACTTATCACTTATTATTACCTGTTTGATTTTCTGCCTCCCTGAAGGCTGGGATTGCATCTTGCTCACTACGTATTACGTCCCTGGTGTCTAGTGTTTAACAGATGCTCAATACATTTATATTGAATGGATAATATCTAAATACATTCCAATCTGTTTTTTTTTTACTGTCCCTATCTACAAAAATGTTATTAAAAATGGAGTCTATTCAGTGTCTTCCTAACTTCTTAATAAGTTAGTGTATAAGAGAGTCTAATCTCTCAGCCTTTAGTGACCTCTCACACTGCTGCTGGTTCTGATACTCTTTCTTTGTTCACAGCCTTCAATAATTTGCCATGTCTGGTGTCATTCTAGGTCTTCCTGCTTGTGCATTTCAGGTGTGCCATGTCTGGTGTCATCCTAGTCATGAGATGACTGTCCATTCCTAGGACCCCATATTGTAGCCCCACAAATCTCCTGGCCATTGGCTATCTTGGCATTCCTCCCCTATGGTGGTTTCCTCATGTTGTCTCTTCTTGGTGGGGGGGTTGGGGGGGAAGCCTTTCCAGACTCCGAACTCCCTTTATCCTCTTCCTTGGATTGTAGTTAATTATCCTCTTTTCTAAACACCACATGATTTACATAAGGGAAAGAGTCAGCAGATATAAGACCTTAGATAAGCTAGCTCATTTTTAGAGGGTCAGTATCCTCACCTGTAAAATGGGACTGATAATATCCACAGCATTGTAATAACAGCTTTCACTCATCCAGTTACACCACGTGCTGAGTAACCTTCTAAGCATGCTGCACGTGTTAACTTACTGAACCATTACAACAAAACCCTCTTTAGTGCTGGAACTGAGGCAGAGAGAACTGAAGCAACTTTCCCAACGTCACAGAACTAGAAGTTGCAGAACAGGGATTCAAGCCTGGCAGCCTACTTCCAGGCTTGAGCTCTCATGGCATTGCCACACTGCCTATTAGTAAAAGTGAGATAGTGAATAAAGGTGCTTAGTCCAGAATGCTGCTCTAGCATGCAGAGTGGGTGCCTTGGGGTCAGGTGGATTTGAGTGTGATTCTGCCACATAGCCACAAAGTCACAAGCCGACTGACCTTGAACTGGTTATTTATCTAATAGACACCTCATCTGAAAAATTGGCATATTACTAGTATTTCATAGAATTTGTTCTGCATGTTGGAAAACAACCCATAAACAGTATTCTTAGAATAGTGCCTGGCACATGGTAAAATCTTCATCGATGTGCATTTTATAATTATGTCTAATAATAATCTTTATTATCACAGTCTGCTCTGTGCTATAGTCGCTTGTGTGTTTAATTTTAATCCATCTTGTGAGGTCGTAGTCTTTTTGTTCATGGCGTATGTTTTAGGTCCTTGCGCACAGTAGATGCTCAATGTTTGTTAAATGAGTAAATAGATGATCTTTTCATTGTGATTCACTTAAGAGATTGTAGAAAGTTTGGTGAGCTGAAAAAAGGTTTTGGTCCAATTCTGTCTTAGGAGATGAAAAGGGTTCCCTAAGATGGAAGTGGTGATGTCAATGGACAATGCCAATTACAACTTTTTCCCCTGCTCTGTCTACTATTCCCACTGAAAGAGTTCATGGCTAGAGGGCTGGGACTGGATCTCTTTTTATCCTGTTGAGGCAAAGTGGGTAATACCCATCCCCCAGCTGGGTCTGAAGGACTCAGATACTTCCCTGTACTGAAGAAATTACATTGACTTTTTCAGACACAAAAGAGGCTTTTGGTATTGCCGTTGTTATATGTAGCCAGGAATAGTTGGGGGGGCGGGGGTACAGAAACAGGAGGGGATTCTGGAGAGAATCAGGGCTTTAGAGAAACTCACCTGGAGCCCTGACTCACCGTCAAGAGCATGATTCTGGGAAAATCATGTAAACGCAGGTGGGGCGGGTCCATTTTCCTTATTTGCCATATGTGAGATCCCACATGAAAGTACTGGGGAAGCATCTTAAGGCCCTCCTTGGTTTATCACTGCTGCCCTTGTGCTAAATGTGGGTCACCTGAGAGTCTAAATCATTGTTGTCTCACTGACTGCCAAGGCAGAGACAAGCCCTGTAGGAAACGGAGCTCATAGGAGGAGGTGAAGTGAAAGTATCAGGTGACGTTAATGCTTGAAGGAGTCTTAAGGATCAGCTGGCCCAGCAATTCTCCAATTCCTGCTGCCTCCACAATTTCTGCCATATCTGCATTCCATCTGCAGTTATTGATGCAGTATTTTCCTTTAATACCGGTCGCCTTTTTACTTAAATATGTATAGAAAAAAAAACTTTGTACTATTACTGTAAATGTAAAACCAATATCACTTCCTATAAATAGAAGGCAAAAAAAGGAAATACAATGAAAACTCAGCGATGTCATTAAATTCTAGCGAGGTACTGCTGCTTGTCAAGGTTCTAAGCCTGAGGCCTGCCTTCTCTCCCTTGAAAAGGTAAATTAGCAGACATTAGAGAGGTGTTAACTGAAAACTCAGAACCAAGCTGGGACTTGAAGGATTGAATGATAATTGAAAAGGAGATCAATTTCTCACTAAGGATTAAATGTAACCTAATACTATATTTATGCTCCCTCTAAAATGATCTCCACTACTCTACATTTTAGAGAAAAGGTGACTTTGGTCCAACCTTGTCATTTTACCAATGATGAAATTGAGATCCAAGTGGATCACGTCTGTTCACACCACCGAGGAGCTTTTCAGCCCAGACTTCTGACCATGATGTCTTGGTCACCTAAGGGTCACATCGCAACCGCCACCGCCACTGCCGCGAGACATGTGGGGATTCCATAAGTCCAAAAGTATTTTCAGCCACCTCAAGGCATTTGGATCTATTATTTCACTCAGGTTTGGAAGTGGCCCCATGAGATAAACAGGACTTGTTTGATTCTGGCCATGGTATAGATGTGGAAGTGAGATTACCTGCTATTTCAAGGTTTCTCGGCTGGCAGGTGGCACACCAAGGCCCCAACACTGCCCCCCTAGTTTACTTCCTTTCTGCTACATCACTCAGCCTCTCAGAGAAGCTGGCATGACCTCCCTTCATCTCCATCTGCTTTGTGATTGAAATTTATATAACCACACTGATTGTATTCTCTGTGAACAAGATACTATAGGCCTTTACAAGGTTTGAGTTCTCAAGTTCACGTTCTCATTTTTCTATCCAAGGCATCTGGGAAAGGAAAATAAACTTTTCAAGCAAAACCTCATCTCTTCAATCTAACCTCAAGCATGAAGCAGGAAGATGGCATAACAACAGCCAGGGAGTCAGCAGGTCTTGCTGCAAGCAGGCTGAGTGGCTGAGTGATTGTGCCACCGGATGAGGGCTGGTGAGTGAATGATGTCAGCAGAGCAGCAGGCTCCAACCTGCATAGTTTGAGGGGGTCACATCCACATGTAGCCACATCAGGACTCCCCTTCTCGCCTCCACCCCACCTACTGCACAGTATTCCCATTCCTATCTTTCAGTGACATTCACTTTTTATAAAACGAATTACATACGTGCTGGACTTTTTAGTATGTAGGTTAAGTAACTGCAATCCATCTTCAATGCTTTTCCGAAAACTACCAGATAAGGTCGAAACTAATTAGCCTGGCATCCAAGCCTTTTCATGATGTGGCTAAGTGATTGTCCTGGTCTACATGGGCCAACCTTCCAAGCTCCTCTGTCTGCCTCCTCAGGCCTTACTCAGCCTTCCAGAGCACACTCTTACTCTACTCCTGTATTAGCCCATTTTCATGCTGCTATAAAGAACTGCCCGAGATTCAGTGATTTATAAAGGAAAGAGGTTTAATTGACTCACGATTCAGCATGGCTGGGGAGGCCTCAGGAAACTTAAAATCATGGCAGAAGGCCAAGGGGAAGCAAGGCACCTTCTTCACAAGGTGGCAGGAAGGAGAAGTTCCAGCAGGGGAAGTGCCAGACGCTTATAAAACCATCAGATCTCATGAGAACACACTATCATGAGAACAGCATGGGAGAAACCCACCTGCATGATTCTTATGCCTCCACCTGGTGTCTCCCTTGGCACAAGGGGATTATGGTGATTACAATTCGAGGTGAGATTTGAGTGGGGACACAGAGCCAAACCATATTAACTCTCTTGAGCCCCAAGAGCCAGGTGAGCAAGGGATGGTGCTGTCCATTAGCTTATTTCTTACTTTGTGAAGAAGTTAGTTGTGTTATGTCTCTTTGCATCTCTTTATTTTGATCTGCTACTTATATAGTTGAGTCTTAAGTGTTTAGTAGTAGGTATTCAGTTACCTGTATTTTGTTTTTTTGGTCACAATGTGTTGTGTTCTGTGCATTCTGCTGCCGACTGCTCTGTATTGCATATGAAGTAGATGTTCCATACACATGTGGACAGGAACTGCATTCCTAGCCAAGGTATAATTACCAAGTGTTAAGAGTTTTAGGAACCACACAAAGCAGTTTCAGTTTCGGAGTTGTATTGATTCCACTCCCAGGTGGTGAAACAGAAAGTTGCAGCACCCATCACACTATGCTATTGCATCCCTTTTGTTTTCTCCTGACCTGAAGGAAACTACTCCTTTCTGCAGAGGCCTCAGGATAGGAGAAGGGATATGGTTTAGCAAACCCAGCCCCATCTCCCCAGCCTTTGCAATCCCTCTTCTTGCTTGCTGGAGTCCTTTCTGATCCACCAGAGAGGAGGAAGCTGAGAGCTTCAATTCCCCCTCTCCTCTTTCATTCTCTCCTACGCTTCATTCTTCCTTCTTTGCTTTCTCCCATCTTCAGGGCTGTGGTTGGCTGCCAAGTCTATTCCCTGTGGCCTTGTGGAAACTTGGGGAGTAAGGCAAATACACTGCCGGGGCCAAGAAATCAGGGAGCAAATTCCAAGTGAGTATTGGAGTCCCTCATGGGAAGAGGTACTGCTGCCTGGGCTGTAATTGTCATGGAGGCTGTTGTCATGGTGACTCCACTAGCAGGCAGAGAGAAAGGGTGCAAAAGACTAGGGAATGAGAGAGAGAGGGAGGAGGGGAAAGAAGGGGAAAGGAGGTGAAAGGGGAGATGGCAGAAAGCAAAGGGAGGGAGGAAGAGAGGAAGGGAGAGACAGGCGGAGGGGAGGGAGTTTCTGGAAGGATGTGGAAGGTTTGATTGGGGGAGACAGCAGGAGCTAGGTGGGTAATGGTGGTTGTTGCAGGAGGGGATGAAATGTGAAAGGCCAGTGAAGGGAGAGGTGAAGAGGTGGGAAGGAAGAGAGGTGATGAGTAGAGATGGGGAGAGTGGAGGAGCCTGGGGAAAAGATGAAAGAAGGGGCTTTAGAATGAGCAGGGGCTGGCATGGGGAGGGGAAAGGAGGGGAGCCAGCCAGGCTCTCATAGTAATTCTTAATTATGGCCCGATGTTTCCCATCTCTATCTGCTCTTTGATCTCGTGTGTTACACATTAAATATGAGCAACCAAATGGCTGCATCTCATGTTGAAAAACTCGATGAGGCAAGACTTCAAAGCGAGCAGTGGAGCAAAACAGGCGTCTTGCCTGGCTTTTTGTAGCGCGGTTTTGCTGGCCCAATTAGGTTAAATGGAGCCCTGAAATCCCCTCTTGATTGGAGCCGGGCTCCTTTTCTTGCTCCCACCACCGGCTGCCAGACTTAATGAGATTAATGACCCAGGCTGGTCAGCCACCAATTGACCCCTCTCCGGTCACTGCAGACCCACAGAGGGGCTGCCCAGAAGCTGGTACTTGGACCAGGCCCTCACAGGCTCTGCCTCTGCATTCTCGGGGAGGCCTGGGGCTGGATGGGATCCGTCCTCCATGTGGCTGGGAAGCAACTGGGTGTATAGCCACTGTGACAGGCGCCTGGAGTAGCAGGAGGAGTCCTTGAGCCCTGATCTTAGCCTCCCTCTCTAGATTTCCATTCTAGGTGCCTGAGGTCCCAGAGGCAGCCATATCCACTCATCCAGGAAGTCAGACTTAGGCTCTCATCTACCAAGAGCAGTGATCTAGCTGCTGTCTCTGCACCTTAGTTTTCTCCTCTTTCAATGCAGGGACCAGACTAGATACTTTCCAGGCACCTTACAGGGTGCCTCTGCCAGGCGATTTCTGGAACATCCTTGTGTCCCTGGAAGGAATGCTTTTTCCCATCCTAAACCGGAGGTGTTCAGCCTGCTCGGAGCCTTTTTTCTACTCCAGGGCCGTTTCTCTTCCCTTTCCCCAAAATTCCTCCAGAACTCTCATATTGCCTGAACCACGCCCACCCGATGGAAGGGGAGACAACTGATAGCTTATTTAAACTGGGTTGGGGGAAATTAAATGAGAGAGTTTGTATTTTGAAAAAGCACATCTGGAGAGAAGGCAATCATTCACTCAAAGGAAGGTCTCTGAGGACCCAGTTGTTGAATTTTACGTGTAGGAGGAGGCAGAACTGCGGGTGGCCCTCAAATCTTGCCAAATAGGGGAATTCTTACCCTTTCTATGATCTTTTCTTCTATGTGTGTGTTGGCGGCAGGGGGGATTACTCTGGGCATTATGGGCTGAGACTGTGAAGTTTGGCTTATGCTTTTAGGCATACACATCTTCTCTCCCTCATCATCGCCCATTTTCTAGAAATGGGACTTGTGCTCAGCAGTAACTGATCTAGGCACATTGGGGTGGCAGGAGTAGGGAAGGTGAAGATCTGCGTCACAGGAGCTCACTGGCAGGGTGGACACAGCGCACAGCTGCCGATGAGAACAATTCCACCTTCTGGAGCATCCTGAGAACAAGGCTGGCCTCGTTTCCTGGTTGGGCTCATCGTTCACACCCTTGAGGCTCTGGCCCCTAAGAGACTTTCCCAGGCATCTTTTCTGGTGTCCTCCCTTCTGGAGCCATGTCTGAGCGGCAGAGTGAGCCACCGCGTGCCAGCCCCACTGATGGCTGCCGGCAATGACAGATGTTATTTTACAGAATGTGGCCCCAGAGATGTGACATGTGTAGTTCCTAAGTGCCACCGGGGAAACCTGGGGAAGGAGGGAGCGAGGAATGAGGCTCTACCCTTGGCTGGTTTTCTCCAGCTGATGGGGTGATGGGGTGCAGGGAATACGGAAGTGGAAAGTTGCTTTTCTTTTCTTGGTATCTGGGAGATTTCAGTGTTCAGGCAGCCCTGTGTTGGCCTCTGAGCCCATGAACGGATTGATGAGATCTGACCAGGGGCAGGAGATCTCCAGATACTTGTTTCTCAGTGTGGGGAACTGGGGAAAAGTGATGATGCTTCCATGTCTTCCTGGAGGCCTCTGACAAATCAAGCAAAGCCAGAAAGAGAAGGGGTGAGTGCATCTTTCCTGGTCCAGGCTCAGAAAACACGGCGTCTGGAAGTTCCACATTGTAAAGCTTCCCGGCATATAGGTTCCTTCACAGCACAACACTTAAGAACGGGCTGCCTGGGTCAAAGTCTGGGTCTTCCTGACCGGGCATGGTAGCTCACACCTGCAATCCCAGCACTTTGGGAAGCCATGGTGAGTGGATCACCTGAGGTCAGGAGTTTGAGATGAGCCTGGCCAACATGGCGAAACTCCATTTCTACTAAAAGTACAAAAATTAGCTGGGGGTGGTGGCTCATGCCTGTAATCCCAGCTATTTGGGAGGCTGAGGCAGGAGAATCACTTGAACCCAGGAGGTGGAGGTTGCAGTGAGCCAAGGTTGTGCCATTGCACTCCAGCCTGGGTGACAGAGCAAGACTTCATCTCAAAAACAAACAAACAAACAAACAAAGCTTAGTCTTCCAGAGTGATCTGGGACTAGTTACATAATGCTCCATGCCTCAGTTTCCACATTTGTGAAAAGTGAGGCTGATGGTTGACCCTTGCCATACCCGTTATGAGGATTAGAGCACTACAACAGTGCCTGGCACTTACTATTCAATGAGAAATATCTTTTATTTTTGCATCTGTTATTTCATTTGGTTCTCAGTCACTGACGGTGCTAGGGAACTTTAAGCTCTTTTTATAGAAAGAGGAGAAAGGTAAGACTTTGTTTAGCTCACATATGGTGGAATTTTGTCCTTTTCCTTTTTGAATGATTCCAGGTACAGTAGGGAAGTGGAATCTTCAGTCTTGACACATGTGGTAGCCGTTGGTTTTAGACACCAATTATTTCTAGTTCTAGCTCCTTCTGGACACATGGTAGGATTGCAATAAAAGTTATGGCCATGTGACTTGCTTTGACCAATAACATGTGAGCAGACATTGCATATGTCACATCTGAGTGGAAGTTCTAGAATCTGGAGTACACCTTGCCTGGTCCCCTTCCACTGCTGCAGTGATTATGTGAGCCCCTGCTGAGACCTGAGAAACCTGAATGAGAAGAATGCCCCAGAAGCCCTCACTGGACACAGGTGAAGGAGAATATACCTTGGTTGGTTAATCACTGAGATATGGGAGTCACTTGTTAGTGCCACACAGTCAAGATTGTCTTGCCTTATTTGCCCAAATTAAATGCATCTAGAACCCGGAGTCGTCCTCTTGACAGAACCTGCTTCACAGCTTTCAGAAGAATGCGATCAGACGGAAAGGTGTGAAGTAATAAACCATGGTTCTCTGCCTTCCTCTTTCAATCTTGATCTGCTTTATTCCCTCGTAGACGCCATTCAGCTCAGGAGGTGAAGGGTTCTGAACAAAAGGGGGATTTTGTTTGAGTTTGTTTTGTTTTTCATTGTATTCCCCTGATAAAGACATTGGGATCCCTATCCACTCAGTTGCTCCCATCAACCTCCTGATACCTCAGAGGAAGTGGAGAGATGCAGGGATTATGCAAGCACCTCTGGTAGAAGGAGTGGGGTTTGAGATAGGCTTTGCTTGCCCTGGTCTTCGGCTGCCCCTTCTCAAGAACTTGATCTCCAAGTAAAAGAGACTCAGCCTGCAGCTGACATTGAGAGACTCTTTCCCAGCATCTCAGGGCCAGAAGGAGACTTAAGTAAACACCACCCCATATTCTAGAGGAGGGGAGTGGGACTCTGAAAGATAGTGGATGGCCCTGAAGCCAGGCTCTCTGCAATCCTTGAAAAGCAGGACCAGTTGCATAATTTGTAGGGCCTAGTACAAAAGAAAAATGCTGGGCGCCTTGTCCAAAAGTATTAAACATTTCAAGATGGTGGCTGCCAAACATTAAACCAAGTGAGGGCCCCTGCTAAGCATGAGGCCCAGGGCTTGGGTTTCTCATCTATGTAATGAGCTGATTACCTCACAAGGAGGGAAAAGGAAGTCCACTTTAGGCCTCAGTCCATATCCATCCTTTTGAAATTGTTGACCAAATTTCAAGAGGAGCTTAATTAAACATCATTTAGCCTATGAAATGACTCCAAACTCACATCGATGGTCTGGTCTTTCCAGGTGATGGCTCTGCTACGTGGCCAAGACCAGCTTCTTAACTCTCTCCTACACAGGGAAGGCAGACTTCCCCTGATCTGTAATAACCAGTTTAACGATAAACTCTAGGAAATCCTAGCCAGTTTGGCAGTGAACCCTAGAAAGACAGATATCACTTCTCCTTGTGTTGTTTTAACTGTTCTTGGGGTCTGGGGAGAAAATCCAATCTGCAGAGAGGAAGACATGAGTTTGGGGGCTTATCAAGACTTGTCACTGTCCTGTTTGTTTCCTTATTTTCTGACTTCCCCTTGCAAGTGTGAGTGTGGTCAGGACACACCTGCACCTCACTTGTTCTCTCTCCCCTATGTACAGAACAAGGTGGAGCAGAGATTGTCAGTCAACACCTGTGGCCTGAATGCATGATGAGGGACCCAGAGCCAAGTGGAACAAGCAGGCAGCAGGTGGAGCTGGTGATGTCTGTGGGTGCCCACAATGCAGAGTCGTGTGCATTGCACTTCCCTCCCACACCCAAGCCTGCACCTAAGTCAGGATATCTAGGTGTAAATAACTGCTGCAGCACATCAGGTGATGTCTTCTGGAGAATTTACGGGGATTAAAGGGCCCAGCTTGATCCAATCAATCATCAGTAGCCAAATACTTTCTAAACATCTAGCATTTATTCATTCAAGTAAAACAAACATTTACCTTAAACCAGTAAGATTTACAAAGACTTAGAGACAGAGAACTCTAAATGTGTGATTTCAGGTTCCACCCTACCTCCTTAGGGTACAGGGGTGGGAGTGGGGTCAAGACTTGATGCCTTTACCATTTTCTGGAATCACAGAGAACTGTGAAATGATGCCTGGGAGTCTTTTTGCCTATGGGCAAGGCAGGAGCCCTACAAGGGATGCAAGAAGGAACAGGGCAGATCTGAAGATGTCGCTCCTGCATCTCTGAAAACCCAGTTTGTCTCCACCTCCTCCCTAGGGTGGGCTCCTACTGGAGTCAACCATGCTCCCAAGTTAACAAACACAGCCAGCCTCTTCCCCCCTCAATTCTCTCTCTCCTCTTTTGCTGGAATGGTAATTTTAAGTCTCTAATAGCTCCTCAGGGCACCGAGGTGAGGCAAGAGGGGGATGTATTTATGTTCACATTTGCCAGCCTGTCTTGCCGGGTGACAGCAGGACTGATGGCACTGCTGATGAAAGCCGCCGCTCCATTCCACCCGGCAAAGAGCAGAGCAGAGTTTGTCGCATCTCCCCGGTGACCAGTCTGCCTGCTGCTCTCAGCTTGGGCCAGCCCAGTATGTCCTCTCACCCATTCCTGGCTTGAAATCAGTCCCAGCAGTCCATGCATATTAATGTTGGGGCAGCAGCACCCTCCTTAGAAGGGTTGGCATACTGGGCATTTATTAATCACTGTCTCTAGCTCTCTGCATGGCCACCAGACAGGAGGCCCCTGCATAGGCTGGCTGTCATGTCACTGCCAACAATGGGGTTAGCAGAGTGGAAAAGAACAATAGCACATCATTAATGAGGGGGGCCCTGTTCTGGTGGTGGGTACATTGGTGGGTAGTCAGCATCCTGAGTTCCACCCATAAGTGCATTATAAGACGAATACCATTGTGATTGCTGTCACTTGGTCTAACAACAGCACCTGCATTGCACACTTACTGGGCAGTGGGCCTCTACTGAGAACTCACTCATGCACTTCCAGGGATGCTCTCCCATTGAATGCTTCCAGCTTTGGGAGACGGGTATTCATTGGTATTTTGAGTCTACAGATGAAAAGCTGGTATTTGAAGAAATGAAGTGGTTGATCCAAGCTCATGCAGCTATGAAATAAGAGACACATCCAAGCCTTCTGACTCCTGGTCTGCCTTGTTACTGCTATCACAAGCTGCCTCTGCAGGTGCGGTTATCGCTGGAGGCATTTCCAGTAAGTCTAGTCAGCCTCCCTCTTACCTATTTTGCACAGGCATAAATTTGCCAAAGCTGTGCTTCTGGAAGGACTTATAGAGATTCCAAGTTGAGCATCTGAGAAAGAGCTGAGAAAGACATGAGAGGTCCCCTAGTCCAAATTCTTGTTTTAATAAATTGGGAAACTAAAGTAATAGTCAGACATCAAACCCAGTTCTTCCAGCATCTTGCTCTGATGCTAGGACTTTTACCCTCCCTCTAGGTCCTGGCTGCTGCACCAAGTCCAGCCCATGGGCCTGGCTCTTTAGCCCTATAGTCGTCTGTACCACCCAGCTAAGCCTGTTTTCTGTCACTTGGTGCCCAACCTATTAACTCCATTCAGGTTCCCAGGTGGGTTCCCTCATTGCCTGGAAGATGAGCTGTGCTCAGCCTTACCTTTGCATCTTTGTGTAGGCTGTTTCCTCATCTTCTTCTAAAATGTCATTTTTTCCTAGCCTCTGTCTGAAAACTTAAAGTGTCATATCCTTTGTGGATCTGTGTCCAGCTCACCCCTGTCTTTTCTTCTCAGAAATCCTACTGCATAAAATGTTGGACTTCATTCATCTCCACTTCTAAGTCATTGGTTAGATCAAGGAGGGCAGGAGTGCTGTGCTTAGCTCATGGGTTTTCTTCATCATTTGATAAGAATAAGAAGGCACATAGAAGTTCCTTAAGACATTCTTAGGAATCAACAGATGCATAATAATGTTGTCCACTTATAACCCTGTGTCTCTGATATCACTACCTCTACCTGCTCCCAGCATAGTACACAGCAACCTTGCATTCACAAATGCTAGAAATGTTTAAGGAAGAGATGCTACTTGTTGGGCACCATAGCAGTGTGGAGGGGGCATGATGGATAAGTATACCTGCCCATTAGGAGCTTATAATCTAGTGGAGGAGAAAGAAGTAACAGGCTGGAGAGTATCAAGGAAAGAAGAGAACCTGTCTGTCTGAAAGAGAAGCCATCTGGGCTGTGATAGAACTGAGCAGGTCCTGAGACATGACCCTTAAGAACCTCTGATCCTCCCCTGCCCACCGCAGCAGCATCTTCTCGCCTGCCATTCGCTAGTGACCCTGAATTTCCAATCATGCCCTCCTTCAGCTTGAGACCCTCTAGCCTGTTGTGATTAGTTCTTTCCTTTTTTTTTTCCTGTTAAATATTCCCAGCTAGATGTCCCTCTACTAAAGCCCTGTACATTCCATTTGGAATTACGAATGACAGGTAACCAATGTATATGCTGGCCCTGGAGACAATGACACATGAAGGACTCTAATGGAGGAACTCTAGATGTTGGAGACAAGTTATTGGGAGAGTTATTTGGGGACAGAATTGGGGCTTCCCATATGCCCCTGAAAAAATAACATGGAGTTGGAAGCAACCACTGCTTTCAGTTTCTTTTATCTCCTCTACAAACAATTAAGTTTCCATAGTGAACTAATAAATGATTTAGGATTAACACCCAGCTCTACACTGGAACCCTAAAAACGTGCTGAGAAAGAAGAGTTAAAACATATACTGGGGGCTGGGCACAGTGGCTCATATCTGTAATTCCAGCACTTTGGGAGGCCAAGGCGGGTGGATTACGAGATCAAGTGGTTGAGACCATCCTGTCCAACGTGGTGAAACCCCATCTCTACTAAAAACACAAAAATTAGCCAGGTGTGGTGGCTGGTGCCTGTAGTCCCAGCTACTCAGGAGGCTGAGGCAGGAGAATCGCTTGAACCTGGGAGGCGGAGGTTGCAGTGAGCTGAGATTGTGCCACTGCACTCCAGGTGACAGAGCGAAACTGCATGTACAAAAAAAAAAAAAAAAAAAAAAAGTGGAAATATTTTCACCTACATAAATATTCCAAAAATCAGGAAAAAGTGAAAATAAAAGGATGGCCAAGGGGCTTGTGATCACGTAAGCATTTTGCATATATGAGCTGAACTGTAAGATCCGTGATGGTAGAACCATGTCTCATTCCCTGCTATAGTCCTAGATAAGCAGGCAGCACAGTGTCTGGCACTGGCTCGATAAATATTTTTAGATTGATTGCTTCTTTTTTCCTTTCTTTTTCTTGATATTAGTAGTAAAAGACGAAGTTAACATTGCGTTGTTCATCAGAGTGCCATTTGCACATCTGCCTGAGAACTCTGTCATATTGTAGCATAAATTGTGCAAAGGACATAGGCTCCCTGGAGGAATGGTAAGAGGAAGCTGGTGTTCCTAATCGGGCCGCCAAACCCAGGAGTGAGTTAGTCACAAAAGCATGATGACACATGTACTACAGTGAGGTTGCCCTCAGGGAAGCATTTGTTCATTCATTCCTATCCAACGTATATTGTTAAGCGTGCGTGTATACTAGGCACTCTGTTAGACCCAGCAATTTAAACAAAGTATCTACCCTCATAGGATAAATAAGCAAGTAAACCAATAAATGAGTTTTAAAAGGAGTACTGCTATGAAGAGAACAAGCTGGGTTCCCACAGGGAGACGGATTAGGGTTGATGGCACTTATGTAGATAAAGCTACCCAGAAGAGGTGACCTGTAAGCTGAGACCTGAAAAAAGGTAGCCCATGGAGGGCCAGGAAAGCCATTTAGAGAAGAAAAGTGTAGGTATAAAGGGCTTAAGAAAGGGTGGGTGTGTTAGAGAGATGGAAAGAAGGCAACATGGGCAGAGCCCATGAGTGAGAGGAAGGAGGGACAGAGTGAGGGCAAAAGTTGGTCGCCAGGTTAGGTTTTTCCAGAAATACAATAGAAATATGATTGATATTTATAAAAGTGTCTTCTAAGGTAAGGGATGGATTTCACAGCACCCATAGAGAATGCTGGAAGACCAGTTGGAGAGATATTGCAATAGTCTTAGCAAATGGTAAGAGTGATGTAGAGATAGAGTAAGTCTAGGAAATGAGGACAGAGGCAATCCAGAGTGACACTCAGGCTTCTGGCCTGAGCAGCTTAATAGGAAATTGTCCCATTTACTGAGATGGAGAGGGCCTGGCAGAGGAGCTAGCTGAGGGGGACTTCAAGAGTTTAGTTTTGGACATGTTAAGCCTAATGAGCCCTATATCCAACTAGAAAGGTCGAGTCGAAAATTAAATATACAAGACTGAGGTGTGGTTTGCCTTGCAGATACAAACTTGGAAGTTGTTGGCTTCCAGAAGGCCAACAACAAGCCAGGAGTGGTTGAGAACACAGGGAGACGGAGGTGAGAAGTGGCCACAGGCAGTTAGTTCTCTTCAGGACACTTGAGTTAGAACTTGGGGAGCATGGCAGCAAAAGAGCCTGAGATTGAGCAGCACAATGTAAAAGAAAAATCTAGGGGTGTGTGATGTGACTTCTGCAGAAGCCAAGAGAAGGGAGTTTAAAGGAGGAAGAGTGATTGATGATGCTAAATACTACAAAAATGTTAAGCCAAGTGAGAAAAGTGTCCAGCAGATTTGGCAACGTGGAGGCCTTTGGTGATCTGGATCCAAAGAGATGAAGTGAGGGTGATTGTAGAAAATCAACTGGAAAGGGCTGATGTGTAGAATGGAAAGTGATCAATTAGAGGCGGCAACCTGTGAATCTATCCTCTTTTGAAAAAATTTGAAGTTCCAGGATACATGTGCAGGATGTGCAGGTTTGTTACATAGGTAAACGTGTGCCATGGTGGTTTGCTACCCCTATCAACCCATCACCAATGTAGTAAGCCCTACATGCATTAGCTATTTATCCTGATGCTCTCCCTCCCCCTGCCCCCAACAGGCCCCAGTGTGTATTGTTCCCCTCCCTGTGTCCATGTGTTCTCATTGTCCAGCTCCCACTTACAAGGGAGAATATGCGGTGTTTGTTTTCTGTCCCTGTGTTAGTTTGCTGAGGATGATGGCTTCCAACTCCATCCTTGCCCCTGCAAAGGACATGATCTCATTCCTTTTCACGGTTGCATAGTATTCCATGGTCAATTATTAAAAAGTGAATCTACTCTTTACAAAAGTTTCTATTAAAGTATTCTATTAAATACTATGAAAATATTCTATTAAATATTCCCAGCTAGATGTCCCTCTACTAAAGCCCTGTACATTCCATTTGGAATTACGAATGACAGGTAACCAATGTTTATGCTGCTCCTGGAGACAAAGACACGTGAAGGATTCTAATGGAGGAACTCTAGATGTTGGAGACAAGTTATTGGGAGAGTTGTTTGGGGACAGAGTTGGGGCTTCCCACATGCCCCTTAAAAAATAACATGGAGTTGGAAGCAACTACTGCTTTCAGTTTCTTTTATCTCCTCTACAAACAATTAAGTTTCCATAGTGAACTAATGAACGATTTAGGATTAACACCCAGCTCTATCCTGGAACCCCAAAAACATGCTGAGAAAGAAGAGTTAAAAGATATAAAGGAAATTTACCATGTGTAAATGGCTCAATCCTTGCCTTGGAGAAGGCAGGGAGGAGAATCAAGGTCAAGGTCAAGATCAAGATCAGCAAGGGTCACACTGACAACTTCCCCAGCACAGCTCCTGAAGATTTGCTGTGTGTTGCACATGAGTGTGAGCTGCAGAAGTAACAGAACCAAGAAATCTGTGGGTGCAGTAGGGCAGTAATTTATGAGGAAATACTGTCTGGGCCCAAGTTGGAACTGCAGCACTGAAGTCCTCATCGGGCTGGACAGAAGAGATTGGAGTGAAACGTGTACTGAGGCAAGGAAGTAGATCAGATGAGGAAAGCAATAGTAGAGGGCCCCAGCATTTTTATGTTTTCCAGTGGACAGGAACAAGGAAGAGACAGTTATAGTAGCATTTATATCAACTGGGGGTGGCAGTGGTGGCTGGTCTGAAACTATAATCCTTCACTAATTCACAAATGGGTTTCCCCGACAAGAAGAGGTCAGGAGACCAAGTTTGACCTTGTGTTTTTGTGGTTATGCTGCTGCTGTTTTCCCATTTTCAGTACGGGGACATTCAGCCTTCAGGGAGACTTTGGAATACTTGCAACACAAGGCAAGCAAGCATTCTGAGTGGGGTCCGGAGCTTGCTTGATGTTCACCATGACTGAACCGTACAACTTCTCAAAAGGTTAAGGGTGTATCAGAAGACCAGAGCTATGAAAACGAGCCCAGAGGCTTGCACTGTGGCTGCAAGGAGCCACTAGGCAGGGAGAGGAGTTCTCTCAATATCAGAAGTTTCGTCAGCCTCTGTCCTTCTGTCACTCTGTCTGGGGGTAGGCACCCACGGTGAGGGGAGCTCAAGGCAGCACCAACCTAGGTTACAAAAATCCCCATCACACCTGGCCTTGAGTTCTGTGAAGGAGATCAGATAGGATGCATTTCCCAACGCGTCCCCATCTCCATCTGCCTTCCCCACAATGCTGCTTCCAAAGCCTCACTGCCACCCAGTCTGAAACCTGAATCCAAGAGACCAGTGGCAGCAGAAGCTCTTTTCTTTAGTGTCTACTGTGTGTCGGACACCATTCTAAGAGCTTTTCATTTTGCTAGTCATTTATTTCTCACAAAACCTATTTCAGTGAGGTGCTCTTAGTAATTCCATTTTAGAAATGGGGAAACTGAGGCACGGAAAAGGTTGTGAGTGGGCCTATGGTGACAGGAATGGGAAGAGGCAGAGGTGGGGCATGGACCCAGGCAGGCTGCCTGAGTACCACGGCAAGTGGGGAAGCCTGCTTCATCCTCAATGTCTCACCTGTTCCTTCTGAGGGTCTCGGACTGACTCACTCTAGAGAGTTAAAAGGACATGTCCTGTGTCTGAACACCTAATTGTTAACCAGGCATCCCCTAAAAGGTTGGACTTCGAGGCTTACAGTGGTTTCTCCAGGGGACGGGCACAGTGGCTCATGCCTGTAATCCCAACACTTTGGGAAGCCAAGATTGGCAGATTGCCTGTGGTCAGGAGTTTGAAGAACAGCATGGTCAATATGGCAAAACCCTGTCTCTACTAAAAATACAAAAATTAGTCAGGTATGGTGGCACATGCCTGTAATCCCAGCTACTTGTGTGGCTGAGGCTGGAGAATCGCTTCAACCCGGGAGGCAGAGGTTTCAGTGAGCAGAGCTTGCACCACTGCACTGCAGCCTGGGTGACAGAGGAGATTCACACACACACACACACACACACACACACACACACACACACACACACACACACACACACAATAGTTTCTCCAGCCTCCTGGAGGCAGAGGGGGGCTCCCCAAGGTTGTTCTAGGCCATCTCCACTCCCTCGACCCCTCTATTTGAAGGGTTGCCAGTCATGGTGACAAAGCCCTGCGTGCTTGGTTCTCAGTAGTCATTTCATTGGAAATGTAGATGTTTATTGACCTTAGTTCAAATCATTCCAGATAGGTCTACAAAATGTACCCAAATATCACCTGGGCTCTTCAGACCCTTTGTATAGACAGGATATGACCTCATGCTTTCTGTGAGTTGTTTTTTTTTTTTTTTTTTTAAAGGTGGAGTCTCGCTCTGTTGCCAGGCTGGAGTGCAGTGGCGTGATCTCTGCTCACTGCACCCTGTGCCTCCCGGGTGTAACTGATTCTCCTGCCTCAGCTTCCCGAGTAGCTGGGACTACAAGCGCAAGCCACCAAGCCTAACTAATTTTTGTGTTTTTGGTAGAGACGGGGTTTCACCATGTTGGCCAGGATGGTCTCAGTCTCTTGACCTTGTGCTCCGCCTGCCTTATCCTCCCAAAGTGCTGGGATTACAGGCATGAGCCACCCTGCCCAGCTGCTTTCTGTGACTTTCATGCACTGACTTCCATTTCCATCACCCATGCCTGCTGGGAGCCAGCGTGACTCACCCTTGCCAGTTGAGTCTGTAATCTGGTTCTCCTCTCCCTAGGTATAAAGGATCCCTAGCGGCAGGTATAGGGAGGCCTCTCTTCCAAGTGGCCCACACCCTAGAAGGGGATTGAGGTAGCAGGTAGCACTGCATGCAGGTAAGCTGGAGTTGTTCTGCAGAGCTGAGGCTGAGGATCCGTAAAAAGGAATGAGGCAAGAGAAAAAAACCAGTTGAGCAGATAAATGCTCTTCCAGAATAAATGCTTAGACTGATGACTTGTATTCTCCAGGTCACCCAGACCCAGTGTCCCTGTCACTACTCCTAACAGAGCCTGTCATCACTACATAATATGTATTTACTTTATTTGGAGTCAGGTTAATTGAGGTTAAACTTAACATGCAGTAAAATTCGCACTTTTTTGTGAGTTTGGAAAAACATATACTGTCATGTAACTACCACCGCAATCAAGATCTAGAACATTTCTGCTACCCTTTGCTTACCAACTCCTCCTCTAAACCTAGCCCCCAGCAAACACTGTGAGTTTTTGTTTTGTCTCTACAATTTTGCCTTTTCCAGAATGCCATTGAATGGACTCACATAGTGTTCAGGCTACTGAGTCTAGCTTCTTTCATTTAGCAAAATGTATTTCCATTTCATCCATGTCATTTATTGTATCAGTAATTTGTTTGTTTTTATTGCTGAGTGCTGTTCAGTTGTGTGGATGTTTCAGTTTATCCATTCCCTGGCTGATGGACATAGAGTTGCTTCCTGTTTGAGACATACGTAAGTAAAACTCCTGTAATTATTCCTCTACAAATAGGTTTCCATTTTTCTTGGATAGGTGGGTAATGTATTGGCAGGGTCACATGGTAAGCATATGTTTAACTTGATGAGAAACTTCCAAACTATTGTCCAGAGTGGGTGTACCCATTTGCAATCCCACCATAAATATAGGAGAGCTTCAGCTCTGTGCATCTTCCACAACACTTGGTATTGTTAACCTTTTGCACCTGTTTTGTTTTTAATTTTAGCTTTTCTGATAGGTGTGTAGCAATATCTTACTGACATTTCAATTTGCATTTTCCTAATGTTAGGACATGGAATGCTTTTTCAAGGGCTTCCTTGTCATCTGTATAGAGTATTTGGTGATGTGTCTGTTCAAATCTTTTGCTTATTTTAAACATTGGGCTATTTGTATTTGTATTATTGAATTTGGAGAATTCTTTATATATTCTGGATACAAATCTGTCAGATATGCAGTTTATAAATGCTTTCTCAACAGATACTTACTTTAATACAATTTGTCCTCCTCTTTGGATTTCAAATACCATTCCCAATTCTCACCATTAGGCCGGCAGAGTTAGAGGAACAGGAAGAACACTTTAGTTTTGATTTTCTAGAAGAGAGAAACTGAGACACACATATACTTTTTAAAACCTGCTGCTTCTAGTATCACAGAGAATCGGAGCCAGGCATGAGACTTGATCACCGAGAAGGGAGTCTTAGAATGTGTTTGAAACTGTCCCTCCCCTTATAGGGCTGTCATTTAAGTGAGGCCCAGCAAACCAGTGTCATCAGCTTACTTCCAGGAAAGAGTAACAGGTGTTTGTCAAATATCTTTTGTGTGCCAGAAATGAATTCAGATCAGGGACCAGCAAGCTGGGCCTGAGGGCCAAATATAATAACTCTTTACCTGATTTTGTACAGCCTGTGAACAGTAAGATGAACATTTGCAACTGACATCGTGACAGGAAAAACTCACTTTGAAACCCCACTTAAAGGACATGCAATCACCCCCTGCAAAGAAGTCAATTTTTTTATTATAGACATTTAAAAAAATGATACACAATTACTATTATTTTAATATATATTATTTGATATTATATTTTGAATTTCGTGAACAACAATCTTGTTTTCTCTCTTGCTGTGTCAATAATGCTTACAGAGTACACTTCATTTTACCACTTGGTCTGCAGAACCTCCAATTTACTCTTTGGACCTTGGCAAGAAAAGTTATGTCTTTAACCGTTAAAACTGTAACAACCTATTTTACGGAGAAAAGTGAAGATCTTTGCAAAAGATAAGTAAGCTGTGTAAGGTTACCCAGTTAATGTCAGTGGAACAGGAATTTTGGGGGATATTTCTGACTTCAAAACCTGGTCCCTTTCCAAAAGCAAATTCACAGCAGCAATTTAGCAGAAAACAGAAAAGAAGAAAAAGCAATTTTGGTGGGTGGGGTGGGGTTCTTCGTTCAGGGCATACCTTCCCAGGGTTCCTCAGCCTGTTTTTGGCCAATTCACAGGCCTGTTCACGGAGACCAGGAATTCATCAGAGGGACCTCACAATCCTATGGGATTCTTAAACCATGCCAGCGACATTCTGCTCTCTTCATCCTACTTCACTAGCTGAAGTGCATATAGAAAATTTTAAAGCTTTCCAATAACAATTTTTTTTTAACTACATAAAGCATGTTAGCTTTTAAAGCCCAGCGAATCATGTTAAGCACATGGGCCATGGACCCAGGACACTGGGTTCAACTCCCAGCTCCACTCTTAGGAGCCTTGTGACCTCCAGTTAAGCTAAACAGAGGTAGCTGGATTTACCTTTTTAAAAATAGGGTATAATAGGACCTATTCATAGGCCTTCTATGAGGCTTAAGTGGGTTAATATTTGCAATGTGATTAGAACAGCACCTGACGTAGCACAGGCACTTTATCAGCATATATTAAATAATAAAATAAATGCTTGATTAATCAGAATATTAAATTGCCAGAAAACTCATCTCTTCTCTTTCTAGCTCATCAAAATGTTTCTGTATTAAATGGGTCCTGAAAGAGCAAAAGGAAGAGAAATTTGAAAGCGACAGCATTGCCTCAACTTCCTCAGTGTGATCATTCTCTTGTGGGGGACAGAGAAGCAGGAGGGGAATGTGTTTTGCTATTTTCAGCCCAGGTACAGGCTCCCCAACTCTCCAATCCAGGAGAATGACCTGGGTTTCACCAAATTACAATTATTATTATTTGAGCAATACGTAAAGCTTTTGATTCTGAAATGATGATCCTTGTAGTTGAAAGCAGCAATTCTACATCAAATTACAATTATTTACAACATCATCAGGCTAGGAAAATGCAGCACTTTGGCGACACCTTGCCCTTCCATGTCAGGAGATCATGTTTGTGTCTATACTTCCCCTCTCAGTCTTCAGAAAGCCACACCCAGGTGTATCCCCTGCTGGTACCCTAATTAAGTTTCTTCACCTCCCACTCCATTTCCCTGACACACACAAATGGCACTCAGTGCTGGTGAGGGTGTGAGACAGATAAACACTTTCATACACTGACGGTTAGGATAAGCAATTGAGATATTTCCATCAAGAGCCTTAAACATATTCTTAATCCAAGATTCCAATTCTGAAAAGACATGGAGACAAAAAGGGTGTGTGTGGCGGGGTTGTGGGTGGTAGTTGTAGAATTTAAACGAGAAGAGCTGAATCTGACACATAATGGGAGTTGCCTGGTGAGTGTGTGGGCATCGGAAGCCAGAGGGCAGTAGGTGGTGCGTTCCAGGGTCCTTCTGTGAGCACACCTGCTGCTCTGTAGCTGCTGGTGCCCAGAGATGGGCAGCGCTGCAGACCCATATGCTGTAGGACACTGCAGTGCCCAAACAAGGGCATTGCAGTCCATCCACCCACCACAAGCATTGTCCATTGGAGTCAGAATGGATCTGGGAGACAGACTCGACTCTGCCCTGGCTCAGACACCCTAGGACGGATCCTGCAGCCTGTTGGGGGCACTGCCTGGGTGGAGTCAGTTCTTCAGCTTGGCTGCCTAAACCTTTCCCTCCTCACTGTGGGTCTGAGGACTTAACACATGAACACATGTCTTAAAAATAAAGTTTCTATACAAGTATTAGGAATTAGTATCTAGATCCATATGATTTCAGTCTTTTAATCTTAGGTTAGAGTCTCAGATGCCCTAGGGTATCTTTAGTTTTTTGTCATAAGTCAAGATAATTAATCTTTAATTGCTTTAATTTAAGCGAATAACCAAAATACTACAATTTTAAGGATAACCAAAATGCTACAATTTTAAGGAGAAGTATGGAAATCAAATAGAGGACCCCAGGTTAATAATGTTAATAGAGGCACAGGGAAAGGATTAGAAGGTTCATTTATTTAGCATACAGGAGACTGGCACTGACGAAGATGACCTCATTGAATCCTCAGGAGGCAAGATCTTACTCCCATTTTCTACCCCCAGGGAATGGAGGCTAAGGGCCTTAAGTTAGGGAAGATGGAAATGGCAGAGACGGGATTTGAACCCAGGCATCTGACCACGGGCCCATGTGCTTTCTCAGCATTGCAGCTGGCCACTTGGCAAGGCTGGCATTTAGGTGCACTGTTAGTCCTCAGCTGTGCAAATGTTCCAAATCACAGAGAAAGACATTTAATCTGTTCAGTGATCTATGGAACCGCTTAGGAACTGTAAGAGGAATTACGGGGATGAGTCATTCTCTGTCAGCAGGTGAACTGTAATGGAGTTTTTATTACTATTTTCTTATTTATGTGTTTGTCCAAAAAAATGGAAATAATGCACCAGAGCCCCCTGATGGCTGTTTCCCCACTGGGCTCTGCCTGTGGGTGTGTGTGAGACGTGTGTACACATTGGTCTTGCAGTCTCATGTGGGTCTCATGCTCTATGAGATTTGGGGTTGAGGATAGTTTGTGTAGAATTATATTGGGGAATCTAGTGGCTGCCTTTGTGTGTGAAGGAGGATATGCGAGTATGAGAGAGAGTAAAGACATTATGTGAATTACTGAGAAAGTGCCTACTGAAATGTTCTATAACTTCGGATACCCTGAACTCTGTGATCCTTTATTTTAACTAGAAAAGGAAATGTACAGTGACCTAGAGCTCTTCTTAGTCTTTGGATTCCGTTAGCCACGGGTGCCTAGTTTTGATGTTGTCCTTTAGTGAGGTGGACTCTGTTCTTACCAGGGACCTCCCTGCACCATTAATTCTGCCCTCCGAAGCCCCTTTCCTTTTCTTCTCTCAAGGCAGAGGAGGATGTTAGATCCTCCCCAGCCCCGTTTGGTTGTTGATAAAGCTCATGAGTATCTCTCGGGGAATCGCTCCGAGGTGCAGGCCACGCATGGTCTGAGAGAATTCAAAGGCTCTCAAACCCAAGTAGCTGAAGTCCTTTCTGAAATGGTGGACCCTAACTGCTGAAACCTAGACTTTGACCTCAGTCTTGATCCCATCTGAGAGAACATGAGGATTCTGGACTTGGGTTGACCTCCATGTCATCTTCTCTGGAGATAGCAGGACTGGTTCTGGGCTTCTGTGGGTTGACTCCATGGAAATGAACCTGGTCAAAAACTCATCTTCCAAAGGGTTTTTCATGGGGGATTATTTTATTTTAGAGATGGCATTTCATTTTGTCACCCAGGCTGGAGTGCAATAGGTGTGATCATAGCTCACCACAGCCTTGAACTCCTGGGCTCAAGTGATCCTCTCGCCTCAGCCTCCCCAGTAGCTGGGTCTACAGGCACTTCATGAGGGATTTTGAGTCATTTGGGTTCCTTAGCCAGCTCTGTCTCTATTTGGGGGCTGGAGTTAGTAGAAGGGAGTCTGTCCATTTTTATCAAGGGTATATTATATATTACATAGAGATCAGAGGCTCAAGGTGGTGACATAATGGGGTGTAAGATGTCGTCTGTAGCCTGTGGGGTAAAAAAAAAAAAATACCTGGGAAGATAGCAATTAAGTAAAGCCTAATAACAATAAAAACATCAAAAGTCCTTTTTATGAGATTATCCTGGGCTAACAGTCAACACTCTGGTATATAAGGGCACCTTAGGATCTATGGTTTTGTGATTTAAGCTGCATCAGTTACCCCTATACCTGGAACATGGTAGATACTAAACAAATGTTTATGTAAAGAAAGAATGAATGAACCTAGATGCCCACACCTCAGACAGACAGAGCCCATTAAAATTCAGCTAACATATGTTGAGAACTTACTACAAGCTAAGTTTTTTTTTTTTTCTTCACTTTCATGAATGCCTATCTTTCCAGCAACAATTTGAGGCAAGAATTTTATGGAGGAAGCAACTAAAACTCAGTGACTGACCAAACGCACACACAGCCTCCAGGGTGGAAGTGAAATTTGAACCCAGGCTCCTTCTAGCATGTTGCTTTGCTTTCCCTTCTATTTCACCAATGAGATTTTGCCTTTTTCTCTTTTGTGTTGCTTTCTCCCCTCCATGTTTCCTTTCTTTAGGAGACAGCCCTCTCCTGAACCTGTGTGTTCCACTCTCGGTTTCTGGACCATCTGGAAGGTCACTGCTCCTTAGCTCCAGATTCTAAACAGACAATGCTGCGTCCACTGCCGCTTGATGATAAGGGCCAAACAAATATGAGCAGAACCCAGTTCCATTGCTTTTCCTTTGCCAAAATACATTAATAAAGTTAATTAGCATTGACCTGAAAAAGTCAGAACAGTAACCTCCTGGCATTAGGATCAAATGCAACGAAGCACAAACAATAAAAACTCAATTACTGCTCCCCTCTGAGAAGCTGTTACTGATTCTCGAGGACTAGAGGCAGTGGGGGCTGACACCTCCCCAGAACCCTCCCTGCCCGCTCCATGCCTCACTGCTGGACCCTGAAGGTGAGCTGGGGCTGGGCCCCAGGTAGGATTATGTATAGTTAAATGCACGAGTCCTAGTGACCTTGGCTTGACTTGGGCTGTCATCAGTGTCCTTAAGGACCAAAACAGAGCCTGCAGGAGGTACCTGGCCATCGGAATGGGAAGCTAGTCCTCTGCCAGATGAGCCTAGTGATTTGCTTTGGTGGCTCAGATGATGATAGACAGGGTCAAGTCTATTTTTTTAATTTAGAAAATGACTTATGGTCTCAGCAAGAATGCTAGGGTTTAGAGCAAGGCCTCCTGGCTCACCAGGGACCCAAATAGCCAGACAGCAAACAAAATAGGCTGCCACTCATGGGGACTAGGTGAGCCCAGAATGGAAAGACAGCAAGAAACTCAGGGGGTTTGAACAACCCGGTACCCAGGACTCTCCCCAGATAGATTAGAAACCTGGCTTAGGTCGATAGGAATATTCTAGATCTTACCCCTGGCAGTCCTAGGTGACTAATTTATTGCTGCTTCTGGTCAGAATTGGCTTAGACACTGGGCGAGGACATGAAAGTTGTAAATGACCCTGCAAGGCACTGGGGATGTACGTTGCTGACATTTTCCCACCCCACCCCTACTTTCCAATGATCACATTTTATTGTTGAATTCCTGTCCTGTGCAAGGAATTGAGGAACTAGTATGTGGAGACAGAAATATGCACAAGCCCCAGCATTTGCCCTTGAGTGGTCCTCACTCTGGTGGGGTGGGATTTCTGCCCCTCCTTAATACTTCCCTCAGCCTTTATTTTCCATGATACTGTGAGATATTTGAAGAGTGTGCTGTGCTGAAATGCAGGCTTCCTTATCTCAGTCTCCATTTGAGTCTCTCCAGCTCATCATCTTGCTTATGAGAGCAGCACTGGAAAGGGGACGGGGGACACTGCTGTCACAAATCTTATTGGTTCTCCTGCTGTTATATACAGCCCATGGGCTGCCCCAAGTCCCTCCCCTGGCTCCTGAGGCCCTGCAGGGTCCCATGAACTCAAAAAGGATGGCAGGAGCGGATGAGCCCATCTTTTGGTAATAACAGTGGCAGATGCTCTTTGTAGAGTTGCCTGCAACTCCAGGGAAAGGTTAGTTGAGATGGACGAAGGTATACGGAGAGGGGCTAAGGAACACACACAAGTATATTTTCTAGGTGGCTCTTGAAAAATACATACTTTGGCCCAAAAGTTATTTCAGGGAGATGCTTGCAAAGAATGGGAAAGATCCAGAGTGAGGAAAAGGGAACACCCAATACAAACCAGGCTGCATGAGTGGAGGGAATAGGAACTCCCTGAGAACACAAGGAAGCCCTTTTAAAATGTTTGCAATGGAGACAGCTCCCTCACACATTAGCACTCAGTTCCACACAGTCCTGAGGTCAAGCTGCCTGGGCTCCCTGCAGGTTCTGCTCCTTATGGCTGTGTGACCCTCCCACAAGACCCTTCTCTGTAAAATATGGGTAATGACATTACTCACCTTTAAAGATTAAATGAGCCCATATGTGCTAAGTTATATAATCATTGCTTGTCAAATGTTGGATATTATCATAATGTTAGTATTTGTAGATTCTAAGAGCCCATAGCTCAGAAGCAGAGAGAGACGTGCAAAGAACTCCAAGGCACGTAGAAATTTCCTCTCCTTCCAGGCTATCCAGAGAGCAAAGCCATGCTGCTGCGATAGTCAACAGAACGAAAGCAGAAAGCAGGCCGGAGGTAGATTTCACAGGACCTTGAATTCCAAGGAGCATTCAAGATTTCCTTAAATAGGTACCACATATGTATACTTGAAATACGGTATTTAAATATGAATGCATTTTGGGGAAAATGTTTCAAACAGTGTGTGAGAGAGAGCTGCAGGCTCACAAAAAATGTCCTGCTTTGCTCTTCCGCCCACATTTCCATCCTTGCATTCATCAAGTGGCCCATGTCTGACCTCCGTCATTTGCAAACAGCCACTTCACCACTCTCTTATTCATGTGTTCATCTCCCACCTTGCCAGAATTGTTTTCTCTAAGCACAGATATGCTACCTGTTTAAGAAGACCTTGAATGCTCCCTGGAATTCAAGGTCCTGTGAAATGCACCTCCATCCTGCTTTCTGCTTTTGCTCTGCTGACATTAGACTTGCTGTTCCTTGAAAATTTCCTACTGCTGCCCCTCATCAGAATTAACTACTTTAGCAGTGTGGCTTTGCTCTTTGGTTAGCCTGGAAGATGGAGAGGAAATTCTTATGTGCCTTGGAGTTCTTTGCATACCCATCTCTGTTTCTGAGCAGTGGGCTCTTAGAATCAACAGATACAAATGTTATGATAATAGCCTACATTTTACCAAACAATGGTTATATAACATTGCTCACAGAATCTTTTTCATCGTTTCAGGTAAGTAATGTTACTGCTCTTATTTTACAGAGAAGGATCCTGTGGGAGGGTCATAGCCACAAGGAGAAGAGCCAGCCAGGAGCCCAGGCAGCTTGACTTCATGGCTGTGCTCTCGAACACTATGTTAGGCCGTTTTTGCATTGCCATAGAAAATAATGGAGGAAGGCTGGGTAATTTAGGAAGGAGAAGAGGTTTAATTGGTTCACAGTTCTGCAGTCTATACATGAAGCATGGCACCAGCATTAGCTTGGCTTCTGGGGAGGCCTCAGGGAGCTTTTACTGATGGCAGAAGGTGAAGTGGTAGCAGGGGCATCACATGACAAGAACAGGAGTGAGAGACAGAGAGACCGAAAGCGGAAAGCGGGAGGTGCCACACACTTTCTAGCAACCAGATCTCGCAAGTACTCACTCACTCTCATGAGGATAGCACCGAGTCATGAGGGATCCACCCCCATGATCCGAACACCTCCCACCAGGCCCCTCTTCCAACACTGGGGATTACAATTCAACATGAGATACGAGGGGGACAAATAGTCAAGCCATATCAATCCCTAAGTTATTGCTGGGTCTCTGGAACTTTCAATGTACGTAGACAGTCTCCAGTTGCATAGTAGGGCCTGGTCAGTTTTGCAGACTGAAACAAAAGACAAATGAGAGAATAAGGGGATGGAAGGAGCACATCACCCTGGGAAGGTGAGCCTATGGGAGTGGGCTGAGAATGAAGCCGTAGGATGGGCCCAATGCACAGGTATGCTTGCTCTGTCTCCCTCTTGACCAGTTCACTGACCTTGGAGGAGGCAGCCTCTAGCAGGGCTGCCCCAGAAGTCCTGGGGAGGTCCTCCTGCCTGCCAAAAAATACCGCTTTCAGCTGCTTGATGGTGCCTGAAATTGTACCATTACAGCCTAATTCTTATAGCTTAGGCTGCTATTCCCCTGTTAAAATGCAAATCCTCCTGGGAGAGGCAAGTTATTAAACTTTATTAGTCTTTTATATCTCATGGTGAGTTTATTGATGAAAGCCTTCTCCTTAGAAATGGCTGGGATAAGGGAGAAATATGGAGATGGCATATATGTCTTGGGCTCCAGGGAATGCAGTCACCTGAAGGGCCAGAAGTGAAGGAGCAGGGATTGAAGGAGGAATGATGAGAGCTTGGGAACCTACAAAGCTGACATTTCATGTGTTCTGTTGCATAGGGCCACAGGTGACTGGTAGCATGTGGTTTTGAGTGGACTGGCTGAGGAAAGGGTCACAGGCACGTCCCCAGCATTGGAAGGACCAAGTTCCTGGGTCAACATGGAGCTCTAAGTCACTAAAACAGCCTTCCTGGTCTTTGCCTCATGCAAGAGAGCAGCATTGCAGGCAGCACCAGGGCCACTGTCAGCAGAGTTTTTGCAATGTGCCCATGCACACAGTACCCTCTTTCCAACACAGTGGTCCTGGATATCTGTCACTCACTCCAACCCAATGGGAGACCCTCAGAGTGTCTTCTGTGTGCGCTGCTGTTTATTCCCTTATTTCTTGCACTTCTTTCACCCCTTGGGCCTGAAGACGACAGCTCAGTTTCATTCTCTACCCCATCGCAGACATTTTTCTGAAACCAACCCTTGCCATCCACTCACTGCCTGGACTGTGGTGAGCAATGCATATTGAGAGGAATCCTTTTTTTTTTTTAAGGACATGTCAGGGTTTCTTCAAGAACAATATTATTTTATGTGTTTTCAAGATACTTTGTAGTGCCTTCAGATTTATGAGATGGCCTTTATTACTTCGGTAAAATATTTAAAACAAAAATAAGAACGGAAGCCTGAGGTTCTTGGCCTCCATTTCTCTGGAGCTTGCTCGCACAGAAATACTCCCTAATCTTCACATACATCCTCCCTCCAGAGACCCTGGCGGCCTTGGTTGCTGGTGATACTGATGTTCAAGAACTGGGCAGGGCTGCACCTGGGATCGTATCTTTACTTAATGAATGGTGTTTCTCTACCTGATGGCAAATAAATGGAGATTCCAGCACATGGAGTGTGGTTTGCTGTTGTTGCTTAACGATGCATTCCAGTGTGTATGTACCTTATTTTTGAAATTGTGATAGCACACAATAGCACCTTGAATGGAAAATAATGTGTTTGCTATATGTAGTAGATGCAATGAGACAGTTTGCAAAGAGACATGTTAGTAAAAGGACAACTTAACTGAGGGAAAAGAGACCTGGGTTGCGAGCCAGCTTTGTCTCTAATGAGCTGCAGAGTCTCAGAGGAATTACTCTCCCCTCTGGACCAGGAGCTTCTTGCATTTTTTCAGTCATTCATTCAACGATTATTTCTTGAGTGTGTACTATGTACTGGATACTATGTTCATCTGAAAAGCCAGGCAGGTGTATTAAATGGCTTCTTCCTAATCTAACATTCTTTGGAATAGTTGATTTTAGGAGGCTTTGAGAACCTTGAATGTTCACTAAGACAAAGAACAGTGGACAAGGATTCTCCCCTTACTTTTTTTTCTAATTATTATTATACTTTAAGTTCTAGGGTACATGTGAACAACATGCAGGTTTGTTACATATGTATACATGTGCCATGTTGGTGTGCTGCACCCATTAACTTGTCATTTATATTAGGTATATCTCATAATGCTATCCCTCCCGCTCCCCCCTCCTCCCACCTCATGACAGGCCCTGGTGTGTGATGTTCCCCACCCTGTGTCTATGTGTTCTCATTGTTCAATTCCCACCTATGAGTGAGAAGATGTGGTGTTTGGTTTTCTGTCCTTGCGATAGTTTGCTGAGCATGATGGTTTCCAGCTTCATCCCTGTCCCTACAAAGGACATGAACTCATCACTTTTTATGGCTGCATCGTACTCCATGGTGTATATGTGCCACATTTTCTTAATTCAGTCTGTCATTGATGAACATTTGGGTTGGTTCCAAGTCTTTGCTATTGTGAATAGTGCCACAATAAACATATGTGTGCATGTGTCTTTATAGCAGCATGATTTATAATCCTTTGGGTATATACCCAGTAATGGGATGGCTGGGTCAAGTGGTATTTCTAGTTCTAGATCCCTGAAGAATCACCACGCTGTCTTCCACAATGGTTAAACTAGTTTACAGTCCCAACAGCAGTGTAAAAGCGTTCCTATTTCTCCACATCCTCTCCAGCACCTGTTGTTTCCTGACTTTTTAATGATCACGGTTCTAACTGGTGTGAGATGGTTTTGATTTGCATTTCTCTGATAGCCAGTGCTGATGAGCATTTTTTCATGTGTCTGTTGACTGCATAAATGTCTTCTTTTGAGAAATGTCTGTTCATATCCTTCACCTGCTTTTTGATGGGGTTGTTTTATCTTTCCTTGTAAAATTGCTTAAGTTCTTTGTAGATTTTGGATATTAGCCCTTTGTCAGATGGGTAGATTGCAAAAATTTTCTCCCATTCTGTAGGTTGCCAGTTAACTCTGATGGTAGTTTCTTTTGCTGTGCAGAAGCTCTTTAGTTTCATTAGATCTCATTTGTCAATTTTGGCTTTTGTTGCTGTTGCTTTTGGTGTTTTAGACATGAAGTCCTTGCCCATGCCTATGTCCTGAATGGTATTGCCTAGGTTTTCTTCTAGGGTTTTTATGGTTTTTGGTCTAACATTTAAGTCTCTAATCCATCTTGAATTAATTTTTGTATAAGGTATAAGGAAGGCATTCATTTTCAGCTTTCTACTTATGGCTAGCCAATTTTCCCAGAACCATTTATTAAATAGGGAAACCTTTCCCCATTTCTTATTTTCGTCAGGCATGTCAAAGATCGGATGGTTGTAGATGTGTGGTATTATTTCTGAGGGCTCTGTTCTGTTCCATTGGTCTATATCTCTATTTTGGTACCAGTACCATGCTGTTTTGGTTATTGTAGCCTTGTAGCATAGTTTGAAGTCAGGTAGCGTGATGCCTCCAGCTTTGTTCTTTTTGCTTAGGATTGTCTTGGCAATGCAGGCCCTTTTTTTGGTTCCATATGAACTTTAAAGTAGTTTTTTCCAATTCTGTGAAGAAAGTCATTGGTTGCTTGATGGAGATGGCATTGAATCTATAAATAACATTGGGCAGTATGGCCATTTTCACGAAATTGATTCTTCCTATCCGTGAGCATGGAATGTTCTTCCATTTATTTGTGTTCTCTTTTATTTCGTTGAGCAGTGGTTTGTTGTTGTCCTTGAAGAGGTCCTTCACATCCCTTTTAAGCTGGATTCCTAGGTGTTTTATTCTCTTTGAAGCAATTGTGAATGGGAGGTCACTCATGATTAGGGTCTCTGTTTGTCTGTTATTGGTGTATAAGAATGCTTGTGATTTTTTGCACATTTTGTATCCTGAGATTTTGCTGAAGTTGCTTATCAACTTAAGGAAATTTTGGGCTGAGACAATGGGATTTTCTAAATATACAATCATGTCATCTGCAAACAGGGACAATTTAACTTCCTGTTTTCCTAATTGAATACCCTTTATTTCTTTCTGCTGTCTGATTGCCCTGAGCAGAACTTCCAAGACTAGGTTGAATAGGAGTGGTGAAAGAGGGCATCCCTGTCTTGTGCCAGTTTTCAAAGGGAATGCTTCCAGTTTTTGCCCATTCAGTATGATATTGGCTGTGGGTTTGTCATAAATAGCTCTTATTATTTTGAGCTATGTTCCATCAATACCGAATTTATTGAGAGTTTTTAGCATGAAGGGCTTTTGAATTTTGTCGAAGGCCTTTTCTGCATCTTTTGTGACAATCATGTGGTTTTTGTGTTTGGTTCTGTTTATATGCTGTATTACATTTATTGATTTGTGTATGTTGAATTAGCCTTGCATCCCAGGGATGAAGTCCACTTGATCATGGTGGATAAGCTTTTTGATGTGCTGCTGGATTTTGTTTGCCAGCATTTTATTGAGGATTTTTGCATAGATGTTCATCAGGGATATTGGTCTAAAATTCTCTTTGTTTGTTTTGTCTCTGCCAGGCTTTGGTATCAGGATGATGCTGGCCTCATAAAATGAGTTATGGAGGATTCCCTCTTTTTCTATTGATTGGAATAGTTTCAGAAGGAATGGTACCAGATCCTCCTTTTACTTCTGGTAGAATTCAGCTGTGAATCCATCTGGTCCTGGACTTTTTTTGGTTGGTAGGCTATTAATTATTGCCTCAATTTCAGAGTCTGTTATTAGTCTATTCAGGGATTCAACTTCTTCCCAGTTTAGTCTTGGGAGGGTGTATGTGTCCAGGGATTTATCCATTTCTTTTAGATTTCCTAGTTTATTTGCATAGAGGTGTTTATAGTATTCTCTGATAGTAGTTTGTATTTCTGTGGGATTGATGGTGATATCCCCTTTATCGTTTTTTATTGTGTCTGTTTGATTCTTCTCTCTTTTCTTCTTTGTCTTGCTAGCGGTCTATCAATTTTGTTGATCTTTTCAGAAACATTGATTTTTTGAAGGGTATTTTGTGTCTCTCTCTCTTTCAGTTCTGCTCTGATCTTAGTTATTTCTTGCCTTCTGCTAGCTTTTGAATGTGTTTGCTCTTGCTTCTCTAATTCTTTTAATTGTGATATTAGGGTGTCAATTTTAGATCTTTCCTGGTTTCTCTCGTGGGCATTTAGTGCTGTAAATTTCCCTCTACACACTGCTTTAAATGTGTCCCAGAGATTCTGGTATGTTGTATCTTTGTTCTCATTGGTTTCAAAGAACATCTTTATTTCTACCTTCGTTCCGTTATGTACCCAGTAGTCATTCAGGAGCAGGTTGTTCAGTTTCCATGTAGTTGAGTGGTTTTGAGTGAGTTTCTTAATCCTGAGTTCTAGTTTGATTGCCCTGTGGTCTGAGAGACTGTTTGTTATACTTTCTGTTCTTTTACATTTGCTGAGGAGTGCTTTACTTCCAACTATGTGGTCAATTTTGGAATAAGTGCAGTGTGCTGCTGAGAAGAATGTATATTCTGTTGATTTGGGGTGGAGGGTTCTGTAGATGTCTATTAGGTCTGCTTGGTGCAGAGTTGAGTTCAATTCCTGGATATCCTTGTTAACTTTCTGTCTCATGGATCTATCTAATGTTGACAGTGGAGTGTTAAAGTCTCCCATTATTATTGTGTGGGAGTCTACGTCTCTTTGTAGGTCACTAAGGACTTGATTTATGAATCTGGGTGCTCCTATATTGAATGCATATATATTTAGGATAGTTAGCTCTTCTTGTTGAATCGATCCCTTTACCATTATGTAATGGCCTTCTTTGTCTCTTCTGATCTTTGTTGGTTTAAAATCTGTTTTATCAGAGACTAGGATTACAACTCCTGTTTTTTTGTTTTGTTTTGTTTTGTTTTGTTTTCCATTTGCTTGGTAGATCTTCCTCCATCCCTTTATTTTGAGCCCATGTGTGTCTCTGCACATGAGATGGGTCTCCTGAATACAGCACCCTGATGGGTCTTGACTCTTTATCCAATTTGCCAGCCAGTGTCTTTTAATTGGAGCACTTAGCCCATTTACATTTAAGGTTAATATTGTTATGTGTAAATTTGATACTGTCATTATGTTGTTAGCTGGTTATTTTGCTCATTAGTTGATGCAGTTTCTTCCTAGTGTAGATGGTCTTTACCTTTTAGCATGTTTTTGCAGTGGCTGGTACTGGTTGTTGCTTTCCATGTTTAGTGTTTCCTTCAGGAGCTCTTGTAAGGCAGGTCTGGTGGTGACAGAATCTCTCAGCATTTGCTTGTCTGTAAAGGATTTTTTTTCTCCTTTACTTAGGAAGCATAGTTTGGCTGGATATGAAATTCTGGGTTGAAAATTCTTTTCCTTAAGAATGTTGAATATTGGCCCCCACTTTCTTCAGGCTTGTAGAGTTTCTGCCAAGAGATCCACTGTTAGTCCGATGGGCTTCCCTTTGTGGGTAACCCGACATTTCTCTCTGGCTGCCCTTAACATTTTTTCCTTCGTTTCAACTTTGGTGAATCTGACAATTATGTGTCTTGGAGTTGCTCTTCTCGAGGAGTATCTTTGTTCTCTGTATATCCTGAATGTGAATGTTGGCCTGCCTTCCTAGGTTGGGGAAGTCTCCTGGATAATATCCTGCAGAGGGTTTTCCAACTTGGTTCCATTCTCCCTGTCACTTTCAGGTACACCAATCAGACGTAGATTTGGTCTTTTCACGTAGTCCCATATTTGCTGGAGGCTTTGTTCATTTCTTTTTAACCTTTTTTCTCTAAACTTCTCTTCCCACTTCATTTCATTCATTTGATCTTCAATCACTGATACCTTTCTTCCAGTTGATTGAATCAGCTACTGAAGCTTGTGCATGCGTCACGTAGTTCTCATGCCATGGTTTTCGGCTCCATCAGGTCATTTAAGGTCTTCTCTACACTGTTTATTCTAGTTAGCCATTCGTCTAATCTTTTTTCAAGGTTTTTAGCTTCTTTGCGATGGGTTCAAACATCCTCCTTTAGCTCTGAGAAGTTTGTTATTATTGATCATCTGAAGCCTTCTCCTCAACTTGTCAAAGTCATTCTCCATCTAGCTTTGTTCTGTTGCTGGTGAGGAGCTGCGTTCCTTTGGAGGGGAAGAAGTCCTCTGATTTTTAGAGTTCTCAGCTTTTCTGCTCTGGTTTCTCTCCATCTTTGTGGTTTTATCTACCTTTGGTCTTCGATTATGGTGATGTACAGATGGGGTTTTGGTGTGGATGTTCTTTTTGTTTGTAAGTTTTCCTTCTAACAGTCAGGACCCTCAGCTGCAGGTCTGTTGGAGTTTGCTGGAGGTCCACTCCAGACGCTGTTTGCCTGGGTATCAGCAGCAGAGGCTGCAGAACAGCAAACTCTTCTGCAGGAACAGTTCTGCAAAGGTGCCTCCCAGTTAGGCTACTTGGGGGTCAGGGACCCACTTGAGGAGGCAGTCTCTCTGTTCTCAGATCTCAAACTCCATGCTGGAAGAACCACTACTCTCTTTAAAGCTGTCAGATAGGGAGGTTTAAGTCTGCAGAAGTTTCTGCTGCCTTTTATTCAGCTGTGCCCTGCCCCCAGAGGTGGAGTCTACAGAGGCAGGCAGGCCTCCTGGAGCTGTGGTGGGCTCCACCCAGTTCGACCTTCCTGGCCGCTTTGTTTACCTACTCAAGCCTCAGCAATGGCGGGCGCCCCTCTTGCAGCCTGGCTGCAGCCCTGCAGTTCCATCTCAGACTGCTGTGCTAGCAATGAGCAAGGCTCCGTGGGTGTGGGACCCTCTGAGGCATGCACGGGATATAATCTCCTGGTGTGCCGTTTGCGAAGACCGCTGGAAAAGCGCAGTATTGAGGTGAGAGTGACCTGATTTTCCAGGTGCCATCTGTCACGGCTTCCCTTGGCTAGGAAAGGGAATTCCCCAACCCCTTGAGCTTCCTGGGTGAGGTGATGCCTGGCCCTACTTCGGCTCACGCTCCATGGGCTGCACCCACTGTCCTGCACCCACCGTCGGACAAGCCCCAGTGAGATGAACCAGGTACCTCAGTTGGAAATGCAGAAATCACCCGACTTCTGCGTCGCTCACTCTGGAATCTGTAGACTGAAGCTGTTCTTATTCGGCCATCTTGGAACCTCTCTCTCCTCACTTTTTAAAGATCTTATGAGTTTTCCAAATGTGAAGGTCATAAAAACCTAAAGCAGAAGGCAGGTAGTAAATCTCACCCTCCTCATTTCCCAGCATGGGTGTGCCAGAGATTCTGGGTCCTTTATAATTCACTTGATAGAATCAAATAAATTTTACTTCCTTCCCAGTGGATTTTCTTGCTCTTAAGGCAAAGTGCTCTGTCGTGGGAATTGGTCCTAGGAAGACTGAGAAAAACCCAGGTGGCACCAGCCCAAATCCACTCTTACAGACCTTTTTCTCTCCTGTTCACTGCTTCTTCCTTGAAAGGTTTGGAGTCTGTTCCTTTGCAGGCACTCTGCTAGGTGATAGCTGCATGCTCTCTGTCTTTGAGGAGCTCACAGCCTAAGGGAAGAAGGAGGTGCCAGAGAATCATAGTGATGTCTGGATGGTGCATTGAGAAGGAGCACCTCAAACCTTCACTGGATCCAAGAAGATTTCCCACTGGCGGCAGAACTTAAGTTTAATCCTGAAAAAATCAATGAGTTATGCAGGCAAGCAAGCTGTGGATTGGCACTCTAGACAGATGGAGTAGCATGGAGAAAGGCCCTGGGGTAGGAGGAGGTGGTGTGTTTGGAGAAGCAGTTTAGAATGAGGCAGGTGCATGGGACAGGGCATCACAACCTTCAGCTGGTAGCCCTGGCTAGGGTAAGCTCCAGGAAGCTTGGAGTTGCCATTGACAAACATTAAGCAAAGCTGTGGCGTGATCTCCCTTCTCCCCAAATTGTCTGCTCTCACCAAGCAGCTTCCTACTTACCAAATCCATTGCTCACCTGCTCCCTGTCAAGTCTTCAGCGTCCTCTGCCTCATTCCCCCATGTAAGTCCCGTCCTCTTGCTTCCTTGGTTATCTTTCAAGAGGAGAACTCATTAATTCAACCTTATAATAGTTTAATGAGAATGACAAAACATCTGTCTTTTTAACTCATGTAAAGATGTCAGGCCGGACATGGTGGCTCACGCCTGTAATCCCAACACCTTGGGAGGTTGAGGCGGGTAGGTCACCTGAGGTCAGGAGTTCAGTACCAGCCTGGCCAACATGGTGAAACCCCATCTCTACTACAGATACAAAAATTAGCTGGGCGTGGTGGTGGATGCCTGTAGTCCCAGCTACTCAGGAGGCTGAGGCAGGAGAATCTCTTGAACCCGGGCGGTGGAAGTTGCAGTGAACCAAGATTGTGCCACTGTACTCCAGTCTGAGCAACATAGCAAGACTCTGTCTCAAAATAAATAAATAAATAAATAAATAAATAAATAAATAAATAAATAAAAATGTCAAAGAGGTGGTATATAGAAAATAACATCCAAGGTCTGACACCTCTTCTAAACATGTGGGATTCTATATCGTCCCAGCCCACCTACTAGAATGGGCGCAAGTCTGGGTGGGTTTGCAGAAAGCCTGTGTTCTGAGTTGTGGAGATCCACCTACCAAGTTAGCCACTGCCAGAGCCCACAGACCTTTCTGGGACCTGGTTCTGTTTGTCTCTCTGTGTTTATCCCCTCCACAGCCACCAGGACCCCTCTGCTGCTGATGCTGTGAAGACCTCATTCTCTGCCCTGTTCCTCATGATCGTCAATGGTAGAATCAATATCCATGTGACCAAATACAGCTACAGCTCTGGCCCACACTCCCCTTTTTAGAGGCTAAGCCTTCAGATGTAGAATCCCCATATTCCCAGGCTTTTGTATACTCACATTTCTGCAAAACACTGACAATATGTTTTCATCATTACCATTGCATGAAATGAAGTTAACTTACTGAAAAGTTACTTGCCAAGTACAAGTACATCATCTTTGTTATTCATCACCAAAACCCTTTGAGGGAAGGGTCATTAACCCCAGTTTTGTGAATGAAAAATGGCTACTCTGAAAGATTAAGTGACTCTCTGAAGTTCATGTTGAAAGAAGCAGAAGCAGAAGGCTCGCTGTCTGATCTGCAAATGTTGCACCCATTATTGGGTTAATGATGTGTCTGATTTGTAGCTCCAGAAGTATATTCACAGCCAATCCTTGTAAGAGGCATATTCTAAACAAGCACATAGATAAACAAATGGATAACTATTTTATGGTCACTGTACATGTATAATCCCTTACCTATTCATCATTCTATCTGGTCACGTCCAACTGTAGCCAACCTCAGAAATGTGTAACAGAGAATGCACCATTAATAAGGTAGAAACTGTCCCCCAGACACTGAGCTGTGCTCAGTGTTTTTGGGTAGGAGTAGGTGTGAGGCGAGATTCTGCCATTTAACATTGCACCAAACTGCAATTCCCTTGAAAGCAGCTGTTCCAGAAGCTCCTTCAGGCTCCTGACTGCCCTTTGGCTCTGTCTTGGGCTGCCCACTTAAGAAATCACTTTATCATGCCACTTCGTGATTATATTTGCCCAAGGATTGAGCTCAAAGGTCCTTTTAATTGGAAGGGTTTTTTAAAAAAATACCTTTCTGAGCAACCTAACGCTGGGGAGTAGAGGCGGGGACCCCTAAAGGCATCTGAGTTGCAGGTTACTAGTTCTCTGTAGCTGGAGATGTGGGTCATGGCCAGTGCTTGGGTTGGGCCCATATAATTCTGTAGAGAACGTCAGGAATGTCTAGTATTACTCTAGACTCCAGATGCATTATATACACAGCATGGGTAAAGGACTTCTCTGAGATAGGATGCTAGGGACATTAACCCTTGGGTTTCTCTAGGATTTATCTCATTTTGAACCTTAATTATGCCACAGCACCCTGAGATTAATCTCTAGACTCAGGAGATAGCCTCTTTTTCTTTTTCTTTACTTTTTTTTTTTTTTTTTTTTTGAGACAAATAGTTGCCCAGGCTGGAGTAAAGTGGTATAATTTCGGCTCACTGCAACCTCTGCCTCCCAGATTCAAGTTATTCTCCTGCCTTGCCCTCCCAAGTTGCTGGGATTATAGGCACCTGCCACCATACCCAGCTCATTTTCGAATTTTTAGTAGAGAAGGATTTTCACCATGTTGGCCAGGCTGGTCTCGAACTCCCGACCTCAGGTGATCTGCCCACCTCGGCCCCCCAAAGTGCTGGGATTACAGGCGTGAGTGATCGCACCTGGCCAAGAGATAGCCTTTCGATGAATCATCCTCAAAAAGATGACAAGTGCTGATATTCTGCCACAATTTCTGTGAATGGAGAATTCCTGATGAAACAAAATGGCAGAATATTAAAAATAGCTGGGAAGTCACAAGAGAAATTTCGACTGATTGGGTTGTTTGCCCCAATTCTTCATGCTTCCCAGGAGCTACATCCTTGGTGTGGCCTTGTCATGAACAGAGTGTACTTCCATACTATTTGCCTGAAGGCCTCAGTCATGGGAGTTTCTTTGGTCAAAGAGATGTTAGTAGATGTGATCCCAATGGGATCTTGAAGTGTACTTGAGCAGTGGGGCCTGCATTCTGTCACCTCCATTTGAAAACCATGCCCTAGCTAGCTCACTACCTGCCGAAAAGTAAGAAATATGAAGTAGAGGCACCACCAAACAAGAGCTGTCCAGCGATCCTGAAAGCTCTTGAGAGATCCACTGTTACTATATTCACTATTGATATTTTTCATTGGTTGTTATATAGCATAATTGTGGCAGTGATTAATACAAAGACCTATTTGTGTGGCTATGAAATCCTCCCTCTACAGGCTTCTCCCTCAGGCACAAAGCATTTATAGGTACTTACTACCCGGCAGCACAATGCTAGGCCCTGTGAAGACACAGGAGAAGTGAAAGATACAACCTCCGCCTTAGAGATATCCCTGTCTAGGTAGAAGTATCTATCTAGAAAGATATGTACCTATCTAGACCACCACAACTCAGAATGGCATCTCATGATAGCTGAACCACGGTAATGACACACTGGAGGGATCAAGCAAGCTCCCCATGGATCTTGTTGGGGATTCAGACCTCATCCCCTACCTTGTGTCTTTGCATGTGTAGGAATATATATATGGACATACTGACATTCAAAAGTTGTATTAGGAGTTTGAGACCATCCTGGCCAACATGATGAAACCCCGTTTCTACTAAAAATACAAAAATTACCTAGGTGTGGTGGCACATGCCTTTAATCCCAGCTACTTGGGAGGCTGAGGCAGGAGAATCGCTTCAACCCAGGAGGTGGAGGTTGCAGTGAGCCGAGATTGTGCCACTGCGCTGCAGCCTGGGTGACAAGAGTGAAGCACCATCTCAGAAAAAAAAAAAAGTTATATTAATCGTATCAATAGATATTTGTCTTAGACTCTCACCTCCCACTCATGCACATATATGTGTACCACACAAAGTGACTGATGAGGGAATTGTATTATTGTTTATTGCCAGTCATGACTTTTTACTGAAGATCTTACAAACATTTTAGAGATGAGCTATCTGAAATAAAAAGGGATGTCTCACATTCCTGAAGATGGTATTGCAGGGAAAGAAGGAGCTGGAGTTGGTATGGATCCAGACCGCACTTTTTCTTGACCACTCACTGGCCATCCTTCCTCTACCCAGAGGCAGCATTGCATGGCCACAGTGACTGAGCTTGAGAGAAAGCCAGACCTGGTGCTCTTTCTATCTCTGTTGCTTACTTACTGAAAAACTTTGGGCATGCTGTCTAATTTTTCTTATTTTTAATTGATTAATTTATTATTTATTCATTTATTTCTTAGACACAGAAATAAATGAATCAGTCTTGATCTGTTGCCCAGGCCAGAGTGCAGGGGCGTGATCATAGCTCACTGTAGCCTTGAACTCCTGGGCTCAAACGATCTTTCCACCTTAGCCTCTCAAGTAGCTAGGACTACAGGTATAAGCCACCATGTCCAGTCTCTCCTGTTTCCCACTTTCCCTTTCTTTAAAATGAGGACAATAGTTTATACCCCTGAGAGGTATCATAAGGATTAGAAATAATTTGTCTATTATGGGATAAATTGTGTTCCCCTCCAAAAAATGTGTATGTTGATGTTCTGACCCCCCAGATATGTGTATGCTCAAATTCTAAGACCTCCTCGGGTTGTGATCATTATTTGGACCTATGTCTTTACAAGGTAATTAGATTAGAATAAGGTCATTAGAGTGGTCCCTGAGTCAAAAGAACTGGTGTCCTTAATAGAAGAGGAAACACACAGAAGACGACCGTGGGAAGAAGAGAGAAGATGCTGCCTGAAAGCCACAAAGAGAGGCCTCAGTAGAAACAAACCCTGCTGACACCTTAGTCTCCGAATTCGAGCCCCCAGAATTGTGAAAGAATAAACTTCTGTTAAGCCACCCAGTCTGCTGTACTTGGTGCAGTCCTAGCAAACAAATGCAGTGTCTAAAACTCCTGGCATAGGATAAAGAATGATCCCTGCAAATACACAGGCTCCACCTCCCTTCCCTCCCACTTCCTTTCTACCTACTTCTCACTGGAGGCCTTTTCCTCTTCCTTCCTCCCTCCCACTTCTGCTGCCTTCTCTGCCAACCTCCTCTCTCTCCCCTCTCCTCTTCTATTTCTCTTCCTCCTTATTCCTTTACTTTTTAAGAAAATTTTTTTATTTTCATAGGTTTTTGGGGAAGAGGTGGTGTTTGGTCATATGAATAAGTTATTTAGTGGTAATTTCTGAGGTTTTGGTGCACCCATCACCCGAGCAGTATACACTGTACCCAATTTGTAGTCTTATCCCTCACCCCCCTTCCATCCTTTTACCCAAGTCCCCAAAGCCCCTTGTATCATTCTTATGCCTTTGCATCCTCGTAGCTTAGCTCCCACTTATGAGTGTGAACATACGAGTCTCTCTTCACCCAAAATACATAGATCTGTAGCCTCTCAGTGTGAGGTGGGAGGGCTGGCCACAGGGAAGCAATCTAGGGAGTATTTATGCTCCTATAAAAGGAACAGAGGGACTCTGGCATTGCCCCTGGGCAGTCCAGAGTAACAGGAGAATAAGAATCCAGGAGGACACTGAGCTGCTCATGAGAGGGAAGACCTCTCTCAGGATTATGGAGTTTAGCTGAATTGAATCTTGTGAGAACAGGGACTTTGGAGTTTCTAATAGCTCTTAAATATCTTTTGCTTAACTAGAAAAACAAGGAACTACTATGGAGGGAGATGCCATTTCCTACGTCATCCTTTGGTTTTGGGGCTGAGATCCTGGCTTTGGAAGAGTCTTTTGTCCTATAGTCCCCATTATCTGAATCCATACCTGCAAAGGTAGCACAGAGCCAGCAGGAGGAGACCCAGGATGCCAATGGGAACAGTGCTTGTTCCGCCCTGCAGCTCTTCCAGGGGCGGTTAGAACAGCCTTTGGTAATTGACTTCGCTTCCAGAAAAGACACTGTCTTCCGCCAGAAAAAAATGAGTGTAATCAGACTGGCTGGCAACAGCGTTTTGAGATTTCCTGGATGAGAGGTTCTGTGTAAACGTAGGATACTGTTGTTTTCATACCTGCTTGCTGGGCCAGGAGAGAAGGGAAATGGGAATGCAAAGCAAGAATGCCTCCCTGGCAGCTGGTCCCCAAGCCTCTCAATCACACTTGACGTTTGCAAAAACACTCACAAACTGAGCGGTCATGGAAACAGGTGGGAGAGTGAGGACCAGGCAGGCTAAGGATGAAGACGGGGAATGGCAGGTCAGACGGCAAAACATCTGGCAGAGTGGCCCTTTCCTACTCTGAGCTCATTTCTTTGCCTTTGAGATGTGAGATTGGGCTCTTCTGTCATTTCTGGAGCTCAGAGTATAAAATTCCTGGAATTCCTCATTAGCAAGTATAGAGGGAGTCCTGGTCAGAGACCAGGAGAAGAGATATTAAGGAGAGAAAGTGAGAGTCAAGTGGAGTGCAGATAAGGGAGGAGATGAGAACAGGAAAGAAGGAGGAATGGGAAACAGAGAAACACAAGGAAAGGAATTCTGTTTTCCCAGAATCAGTTCCCAGTCTGGGATTGGCAAAGAGCAGTTTTCCTGATGGAGGCTGTTACCTTTCATTTATGCTGGTGCTGTCATGTCCAACAGCAGGAGGAGAATTGCTTTGAAAAGCATACCTGAGCTTCCTAGGTAATATGCAGTTCAGGGTCTTATTAAGAGAATAAGCAAAGATAGCAGCTGAGCCTCTGGTTGTCCCACTGTCTGGGGGTGGCAGGAAGTCTAGGTCCTGATCCTTTCTTTTATGTCCCTCCCAACCCCCCCCGACAAAAGAGCAGCTTTGAGATGGGAGGACTCCTACTGAGGTCTAAGGTGCTCCCTGGCATGACATGAAAGACCCTTTCTGTCTCTTATTCCTCAAGATGGAATGTTAAATAATGCTGCAGGCTTGTACAGACCGGTATCTAGAGAAGGCTGCCTGTGTCAGCCGCTTAATATGCAGAATGAAGAAGTCATAAAGCCAAGTGCCTGTAACGTTTACTGTGAGTGATAAAGGAGGAAAAACACCCTGAGCAGAAGGCAGGTCCGTGTGCCTCATTATCTCTGCATGGCAGGGGCTGCATCTGGTATCACAGCCAGGAGCACCCGCCATGTTGGCACAGGTGCATGCATGTTAGAGAGGCATGTGCTTGGGCATTCATGTGCACACATACACATGCACACATACACCATCACAGGTGATGACTGACAGCAGGGGGACTGCACTACCTATGACTGGTGATTCCCAGGGCTTCCTCAACTCAAGAACTTCTCTCCCCTGGGACAGCCACCTTCTCAGGACCGAGGAGAATGATGGAAAAGAATAATAGAATTACCAGTTCACTTCACTGCTACAGAGTACATGGAACACCATGGAAGGGTCAAAGTTATAGAATTGCTAATCAGCAATCCCAAACCACCACATCCCATCTTTCCTCTGGCAGTGACCATTCCAAAGACACTGATCCTGAGCTGCAGCAGCTTCTGGCTGTTGTTTTCTGGCCCTGGTGTGGGTTAGAGCATACCTGGTCTGTGTCACAGCCATCCTTAATGCCCTCACTTGGGGAAGAAAGGCAGCGTTCTCCTGACTGCTATTTGTCTTCTCATTATAGAGATTCATCTCTATTTCTGAAAGGTCTCTCTTCCCTTGAGAAATGTGGAACATGTTGTCTTGGGCAGGGTGGTAGGATGCCTCACTGTGGATTGCAGGGCTCTCCAGACTGTGGCCTAGGAACCGCACAGGTGCGTTGGCCTCAGGTGAGTTCGCTGCCCATCTGGATTATGCTCTGTGAAAGGTTCAAACCTGGTGACCCGGGCTGCATCTATCAACTACAAGACCTTCTTCTCTACTCTTACAAGGTCACAGTCCATGTCCTGACATGCCACTGTCTCTTCAGTAGGCAGGAGAGCTCAGATTCTCTACGCCTCCTTTTTCTGAGGTTTTCTAGAAGGAAAGGCCACTATTTTGTATCTTATTACTGAAAATATACCTCATGACCTCTAACGCAAACAACGAGAGAAAAATCTCTTTGTGGAGAGGACAACTAGATATTCAACTTTGCCTCTTACTGTAGAATCTGACCACCTTGGAGTGTTTCATTGATTATGACCTCACCATTCTGACCTCTGCTGGGGGTTGGCGGGGTTGGGAGGAGGTAGCAGTACTTCTCCCTAGCTACCCAGCAGTTGTTTGACTCAACCTACAATACCTCCAGGCTAAAACATTCATAAAAGACTTTGCCAAAGGGTATGGGAAAACAAAAGGGAAATGAATACAAAAAGCAATATGGGTCCAGGCAATTCAGTTTACAAGGGATGGCCCAATGCTGGGAAGTAATACTATCTCATTAAGCATGAAACTTAAACCAGTGCCCCAGGGAATTTTTACCTTTAAATCTACTGTTTTTTTTGGTTCTCCTACTACTCTCTCAGATGAGGACACCCAGCGGATAGAAACCTCTTAGTTTTTAGGAATATCCTCATGTCCTGCCTGCATGTAATGTGTTAGAGTGGAAGGATGTTCAGGGATCATCAAGCAGCGTGGTTTGCCCACCTAGAAGCTCATCAGAATTAAGAAGCTTGGCATAAATAGAGATTCCTGGGTATAGCCCCAGATATTTTGATATCATGTTTTAGGAGGGCACTGGTAATATTTGTAACATGTCTCTGAGGGGATGTACCCTTTAGACCTCCCAAAGATAAGGAAACTAGCCCCAGATGGGAATTTTTCAAGGTTAAATAAAAGTTTAGCGAGAAACTTTTTTTTTTTTTTTTTTTTTTTTTTTTGAGATGGAGTCTTGCTCTGTCATCCAGGCTGGAGGGCAGTGGCATGATTTTGGCTCACTGCAACCTCTGGCTTCTGTGTTCAAGCAGTTTTCTTGCCTCAGCCTCACGAGTAGCTGGGATTACAGGCATGTACCACCACACCTGGCTAATTTTTGTATTTTCAGTAGAGACGGGGTTTCATCATGTTGGCCTGGCTGGTCTCGAACTCCTGACCTCAAATGATCCACCCACCTCAGTCTCCCAAAGTGCTAGGACTACATGCATGAGCTACCACACCTGGCCAAAAGTTTTTTGTTAACGTTTCTCCCCCTCCACCTATCTTGTGCCTCAATATCGGACCTTGGTAGAATCCAAGGGAGAAAAAGGCAACCTCAGTTTCCAAGGAAAAATTTCCCTGTTTGACTCCATAAGAAAGAACTCATCTCCGGGGTCAGAGAAGAGGTCCTCAGACACAAGAGGTAAGCAGCTAGAGCACCCATCTAGAAGGCATGTGTCCATGTTCCCTTAATGCTTATTATTCGGACCTGCTGAAATCCAAACTATAAGTATTTCAGTGTCTCTACCTACTTCCAAGGGTCTTGGAACTCAAACTGTGGACAGAACACAGGTTTGGTATTAAAGAACCTAAGTTGTGAATCCAGCTCTCCAACTCCTCGAAATAGCTGAGTGACTTGGGCAAATCACTTCCCCTTTTTAAGCACAGCCCTTCATTGACCATTAACGGGCCTGTGATTTGATACAAAGAAACAAGCATCAGTGGTTTTTTCAGACAGCATCTGGTCATAAAGATGGAGCAAGGAAGGGGCTGTGCCTAGAACCCCCGCCGATATTGGTAAAAGCCATCTCAGCTTTCTTCTCTGTTGTACACACCTCTTCTCTCCCAGTAATTCCGTCCTTGAGAATCAGTCTCCATACTTAGGTGGTGCAGGTGCAAAGAATGGGCACAGGAGGATAGGCGCCACGGGTCATGCTATGAAATCCATGGGCTGACTTTCTGATTCAAAAATGCACTAAGCATGGTACTATCTTAGAGCCATAGGATGTGAAGTCTGGTGGGAGCGATTGAGGTCATCTAGTGATTCTACCTTCCCTTTTCTGAAGCCCAGAAAAGTGAGTCCTACTCAATGCCACATCACTAAAATTTGTTTTCTCTTCTCCCAACATCAATCCCAATTCTCTTCCTCTCTTCCTTGCCTACCCTGTCTCTCTCCCCTGTGAACTCTTGCAACATTCTTGTAATGCACACAGCACCAGGATGTTCCTTACATGCAGCTTTTTCATTCCTGCACATCTTGTCCCTCTGACGAGGCTGTCAACAAGGCAGGGACTATGCCTTTTGTGTGTCTGCTGTATGAAAGGCTTCACACACAGTGGATGCTGAATAAAGACATACTAGCTTGAAAAACGCAGCGATGAATATTGCTTTCAGCAAAGAAAGAAAAATGCTGTAGCAAGCATGTGAAGCATTAGGAGAGGTGAGAATGCATATTAAACTCTTCAAGTGACCTTAGCATGCTTCTCCCCTACCATGCTTACCCCCTGCCAGTCCCCTTGGAATGTCATCCTCCACCCTACCTACCACCTTTCAGCTCATTAACCACTTTTCCATCCCCTCTCTCAATCCATCTTGGCCCCATGTCTTGCTTTTCACCACTCTCCCAGGGCTTCCCTTCTCCAGAACATGATTTGTAGAGTTGTTTATGCTTTGTTGGCTGAGTCTCCTGCATAGTCTGGTCTTACTCTCACCTTTTCAAACCATTCCAGTCATAGCCATCTCTCCCTTGTCCTTCTCATCCCCATCTATAGTCTCTCCAACACAATGATGCACTGAGGTTGAATGAAGGGTTCTAGGCACAAGTGAAGTCTGGACATAACTAAGAATGGGGTGGTGGAAGAAGTCATTGCCAAACAGATCCAGAAGGGGATGTCTGGGAAATCCATGGAACAAAGGCTTCTCCAAACTCTGAGCACCGTCTCTATCTCCCTGGTGTCTTTATGCACAGAGATTCTAGTTCTTTACTTTGCCTTGGCTTTCATCAATATGTCCTATGTTGATTCTCCCTTTCCTCTCTTTTCACCTCCCTTCATACACAGCCCTCATCCTCAAACACACACACTCCCCAACACTTTTTCTCTTAATACAAATCACAGGTACAGTTGAAAAATCACAGAGCAGAAGAACAGAAATTATTTTCTCCTAAAAACTCTATTTCCCTTGACTCGTTTATATATTGGTATGAAGCCAGTTCTGGAGCTGTGGTCAACAGGAAATTTTATTCAGTTTATCACTCTGTAGTGTCTTCTTTATCAGTGTGAAATCTTACCTGTAGCACAGCGTAAAAAATTGGGTCTCTTTTCCTTTAAAGCAAGCTCCCCCTCCCACTGCCACCCAGGCAGTTCAAAAGGAGATTGTGGAAGTTGGTTCTGGCCCAGTGCCCCTCTGAACAGAGATGCTCACTGCATGGTTTATGTGCATAAGCAGTCGGAGCCAAAGGCCAGTTGTCACCAGGAGATGTATCCAGGCAACCTTGGTGCTAAGCAACAGATTGAAACTCAGAGTGTCCTGGTCCACGCCAGTTAGAGCAGGCTGTTGAGAACTTGGCCTTGACTGGAGGAAAGCTTGATTTGGGTGGGGTGGAGGATAGAGGAGGAGAGGAGAAAACAAGAGGAGAGGAGACAGGGATATGAGATGGGAAAATAGAAGTAAAGAGGGGAGGGAGAGGGGAGGGAATGAGAACAAATAGAAGATGGTTGATCTCAAACAACATTTCTCATGTTATGAAGGCCAATAGTTAAAGAGTAATTTGAGGTTTTAAAAAAGCAACAACTAAGCTTTTTGAAGTGTTTTGTACATGTTATTTTTTAGGTGAATGCGTTTCCCAGGCATCAAAACATTCTGTCTCCAGGACCTACATGACCTCAATCATCCATGGTCCTGAGATTAGTCTCACCTCACTTTCTGGATCAGAAGCCCAGGACTGGCCTGGGGAATTTATTCCTGAGGACAGGGCCCTGGCATGGAAATGTGTGTGGAGCAATGTGCCACAGAATGGAGAGAGAGAGAGGAGAGGTGGAAGAGGAGGCCGGAAAAACGAGTCCAACCTAGTGATGGGGCAGAATTTGGGTCAGCCCTTATGGTCAGTATGAACCCCCTCCCCACTTTCTGCTTTCCTGCAAAGTTCTTAGGAAACAGGTCAGACGCTGTCCACAAATTCCCTCTCTATGGATGAGACAGCTCAGTGCTCAGATGATCCAGTCAAGTCTATCACACAGACCAGGGAAAACAGCTTGACAGCCATATTATCCTTAGGCTGGAAATGTTTTGGTCATAGGATAGAAAGACTTAAGGTATTAGAAAGAAAGGCAGCACCTGTCACATGAGCCTCCACCCCAGGGCCCATTGGACTCCCGACCCACACCACCCACTTCTCCGCAGCATGCTTTTCTCATGCACCTCTCATGCAGAGCCTGCGCTAAACAAGCTTCTGCCTCTATCACCACCTCCTCCATCACCACCTCCTCCCATTAGCTGCAAGCAGTTGCCAAATGGCAGATATCACATGTGCCACTCATCACAGTCTCTTCTCACACACTAGCAGGATGATTAGATGTCATTTCAACAAGGCCCTGGAATAGGGTCATTAAGAGCTGTCATTCCCTTTTTCTAAGCCAATTTGTCTGTATCAGTTGTTGTCGACCATTAGAGCCTCGCAGACTCACAGAGAGGTGTCTGAGTCGGAAATCATTTGGCATATGGCGAGCACGTGTGCACTTATGAGCTGTGCCTCATCCCTGATTGAGATCTATCATCCCAAGCCAAGGCCCTGGACTCAGCAATTTGCAAATCCCAGACTTTCACAGTTTGTCTCCTCCCCAGGACGATTCCTAAAACCAGCTTTGCCTGGAAAGTACCAGGTGCATTTGGTCTGGAGTTGATGAGATGTTTCTTTTTGTTTGGCTTTTAAAAGCCTGACAAGAAGAACACTAGGAACATCAAGTCCGTGGTAGTGCCAGATAAAGATAGTCTGAAAAAACTAGTGATGTGTGTGTGTGATAGAAACTAGAAACTATTCAAACGTAAGTTTCCAGGGATTTTATAACACATACACACATATGCTGGCCAAGAACCAGACTTTTGGAAAAAAAATTTATCTGAAACTCACACAAGCCACAAGATGAAATGTTTATTTTCTTTAGTAGAACCCTATGTTTCCATTTCATGGGCATTTGTTTGTGAGCACACACTAACTGAACCCCCTTCATCTACTGGAGGAGTTCTCCTATAATGAGCTGAGAATTCTAATACCTGCTGTCCTTCCATAGTCAGTCTAAATTTAAGCAGCACCCAAAGTGAAGTGATGGACACTTAAGCAAAGCATTATTATGGGCCGGGACCTCACTAGATGACTGAGGAAACTCACCTAATTAGGAGAAGAAGACTGTAGAGACTTTGTGTATCTAACGGGAGAGAGTTTTCCAGAAGATGGGCAAATCTCTTCTTTTTAAAGTCACGTATGCCTCCAGCATGGCCAAATTATTCTAGTTTTTAAGGAATCCAGGCTGGGCGCAGTGGCTCCTCCCTGTAATCCCAGCACTTTGGGAGACAAAGGTGGGAGGATTGCTTGAGTCCAGGTGTTCAAGACCAGCCTGGGCAGCATAGCAAGATCCTGTCTCTACAAAAAAATTTTTTTAAATAGCCAGGCATGGTGTTGTGTACCTGTGGTCCTAGCTACTCGGGTGGCTGAGGTTGGAGAGTCACTTGAACTCAGGAGGTCAAGGCTGCAGGGAGTCGTGATCATGGCACCACATTCCAGCCTGAGTGACAGAGCTAGAACCTGACTCCAAAAAAAAAAAGGAAATCAAGCAAAGAATTCTGGGCACTCCAACTTCTGTTAGCAATTTGAACCAGTAGGAAGAGGGGGGTCTTCCTATTATAGATAGTGATCTGTGACATAAGGTAGACGTTCTAAACAAAAGAAACGAGACTAGTTAAGATCATTCCCCATTTCCTGATTGAACCTGTTGCTTCGTGTTTGTTATCCCCAGTGTCTGCCTTCAACTCCTCCTGACTGAGACCATTGGACCTCTCAGCTGCTAGGTCCAAATCCTACTCCTTGAAGGACCTCGAAACTCCACCTGTGCTGATCAAATTCTCACAATAGGAATAGCACAAAGACCAAATCGCTGAAAAGAGAAATGCTGAATGAAAAATCAAGCAAGAAGTTAATCTGTTTGGCACCTTGTTACCTCTCTTCTGAGTAATCTGGGAGGCTGTTAATTGCTTGATTTACTGTATAGTCACTGCCAACAACAATAAATACAGTTAATTATTATCAGGTAACTCACTGCCAGTAATTACCAGGAAATTGAAGAGAAAGTCTCTCCATGATATCGTCAGCTACAACTCATTATCCTCCTCCTTTAGTATCTATTATTTTTAAAATTTGCTTTCCTTAAGCTTTCTGTAGAAATACCTTGGGTTCTACCAGTGGTTTTCTTTCCTTCCTTCCATTAACGGCTGCACTTTTGTCAAGAAGGAGTAACTACAACAGAATCTGTCTTCACCTGTTCCTACCACCCTGGGAAGCTGAAATGATTTTAGAGCATGTGACCAGCCTGATGGGGTTTCTGAGAATACCCAGTCTTTGTTGTAAGAAGGGATCCACCAAGAGAAATAGGGGGAGAATATCTTGCTCTAACCACACAACACGTTTTTGCTTAATTTTCTTAAATCAAGACTTTCTTAGACAGGACTTAGAAGTAGTGTGCGGTAATAGAAACAGAATAATCTTTGGTGTTAGAGACTTAGTTGTGAAAATGTTTAAAGTATTTCTTAAACACCTTAGACATTCAGTTTCCTCATCTTCAGAATAGAAGCCAACGCCGTTTCCATAGAATTTACGTTGTGATTAAGTGGAAGAGTTGCTGAATAAAAACTCTCTGTTCCTCCAGCCTATTCTTATATCTTTCCTTAAAAATTATACCATTTTTTCTTTTTTTTTCTTCCTGGCTTGGATGCTGAATAGTTTAGTGCCAAATTTGTTTATGCCGTTACTAAATATACAGTGTATATCATGCGTGCTAACCACTTACAATATCTTATTTTGCTATTTTGACATTTCCTTTTCCCCACTGTCCTCATTTGAATGTTTTAACTTTTCATCTTTTTTTATGTATATATTTATAGAGTCACCTTAAATCCATATAATTAGCATTAAAAAATTCTCGTATTTTCTGTGTTTCTATTCCTGGCAAACTGTCATCTTTCTCTAAACCCAAATCTTTAGTTTGACAAGAACTGAAGAGGGAAAATTTCTCATTAGTGCAGATACACTTTCAAAAAATAGTCTGCCATGGTCTCAGAGCCCTAATCAGACTTGGCCTTTGACGGGGAATGGAGAAGTGGCATTCTCCAAGTGCTTCACTTCACAGCGAGGGGAACGGGAAGGTGCTAATGGGAGACAGTCCGAAATGCATTGTGCCAAAGGTTGAAGAGTTCTTGGCCCTGAGTTGAAATTTCAAGTAACATAGTGGGTCTTTATTGAATGTCTGTTATGTGATTTGTCAGGTTCATACAGGTATAGAGACAAGATGTCCCACGTGTTCTTCAAAAATGCTCATTGTCCCCACACTACAGCTGAAGTTTTAGCAAATGATTCATGTATCACAGATTGCCTTACCAAAAGTAGCATCAGTTTTGGTTGTATGCGAAAAAATGGATTTCTATTCTTTTGGAGTGGATGGGGTAAGAAAATATGGGTTATAGTAGTTACCACACAGAGGGAACAAAAAAGTTCCCACTCATTGGAAAGAGTCTCAACTCTGAAAGCCATATATCTTATATTCTATGGGTAGGCTTATCTTAATTTAGGGATTACACCATGTAATTATTGTAAATAAAGGAAATAACCAAGCTATGTAATTTAGTTTGGTCGTATCTGCAGAGGATTTAGAATTCTGGCTAGGACAGAAGATGGCAATGAGTGAACAAAACTGTGTTGTATATGATTAAGAGAACAGTGCAGAAATAACAAATATACCACACACACTTACGTATGTTTAAATCTTGCATACACGTACCCATGATGTTTTGAAACATGTATGCGCCTTAATGGCTAAATCAAGCTAATTTTCATATGCGTTACCTTACATACTTATCATTTATTTTTGGTGAGAACACTTAAAATGTACTCTGTTAGCAAGTTTTAAGTATGTAATACATTGTTATTAGCAATGGCTATCATGTCGTACAGCAGATCTCTTGAATGTATTCCTCCCAAATGAAATGTCGTATCCTTTGAGCAACATTACCCCAATCCCTTCTTTCCAGTCCCTGTTAACCACTATTCTACTCTCTACTGCTATGAGTTCAACTTTTTAATATTTGACAAATAAGTAAGATCATGTGGTGTTTGTCTTTCGGTGCCTGGCTTAGTTTGCTTAATATAATGCTCTCCAGGTTTATCGATGTTTTTGCAAAAGATAGGATCTCCTTCCTTTTTAAGGCATAATAGTATTTCGTTGTGTATATATACTATATTTCTTTATCCATCTATCCATTAGGGAACATTTAGGTTGACTCCATATCTTGACTATTGTGAAAAATCCTGCATCAAACATGGGAGGGCAGCTATATCTTCGACATACTGAGCTTATTTCTTTCGGCTAAATACCCATAAGTAGTATGACTGCATCATATTGTAATTCTATTTTTAATTTTATGAAAGACTGTCATACCATTTTCTGTAATGACTGTATTAATTTACATTCCCGCCAGCACTGTACAATGGTTCCCTTTTCTTCCTGTCCTCACCACTTGTCATTTTTCATCCTTTTAATACTAGCCAACAAACCTCATTCTTGACTGCCTTGCCTTTGGCTGTCGTCCTTGCTCTGCCTTTTCTTGGGCAGCAATTGGTTATCCAGAGCTTGCATCCTTATCTTTGGACAGTTTTATTCTGACTTATTTCTCCCTTGAAATTTCCATCCTCCCACATGTACCCAGTTCCTCTGGTGTCTTGCAGCCCATACCCAAATCTTTCACAGGACCTTTGGGTCTGTGGAACTCTGCAACACTCTTCTTTGTAAAAAAGGGTGGCGTAGAGTTCTTTCCCTTCTTTCTCTTGTCTTTCTTTTCTTTTGCCTGGTGTATCCTGACCAAATCACCTCCGTGCAACAGTCATCTTGTCATCCTGCCAAGTCCCCACCTGCTAAGGTATTTTACTTTTGAGGGGAAAGGATTGTGTTCCTAAACATCTTGTATTAACACTTCCACCTGATAATTTGCATCTTGTAAAGTGTAGGGTGACTTTTGAGCTAACTCAAGGCATGGCATTAATTTTGTGGGCTGCCCTGTCCTTGACTAGTTGTTTGTTCTTGGATCCTTTGCTCTCCTTGCCAAATGTATATCTAGTCACTTTCATGTACCCCAAAGAGGGGAAGCTACTGGCTACCTGACTCTCAAGAATGTGGAGATCACCTTTGTGTTGGTGAGGCATACTTCGCTTCCCAAATTAATGAAGCAAAATCCTTCAGTCTTCATCTTGGTCCAATGCTGGGAACTGCCTTGGCACTGTGGATACCAGCCCTAGCTCTTCTGTGCCTACTCGGTTCCAAACTCCAGGTGGCGTGGCTCACTGACTGTCAGAGGTCTAATACCAGGAATCTCTTCAAGGATGAGATATCTCACAAAAGAGAATACTCTCGAAAAGAGACAGATAAAATGCTGAGCAGGTGTTTCTGGCTTGAAACCCCTGTAGTCTACACAGAATACCTCCGTTGTGTCCTAGCTGCCTTTAACAACAGCTCTGAGGACGTAGAGTGATAGAGACTTCTCTACATTGACGGTGTGAAGCGCTACAACCACTTTTGTTGGTTGCTGCAACAGTTTCAAGTTGTTGCTACAATCATTTTTAAAAAACTGTTTAGCATTATACACTAAATTTGAAAATAAGCAGCCATACTTGGACAGTTCTACTTTTAGGTATTATTTCCTATGTCTGCTGTCAAAAGTTACCTCTAACGTGATGGTTTTAAAATAACAGAAATTTATTTTCTCACAGTTCAAGAGGCCAGAAGTCAGAAATTAGTACTACAGGGCTAAACTCAAAGAGACAGTGGGTCATGCTCCCTCCAGAGACTCTAGGGGAAAATCAGTTACTCAACTTTTCCAGTGCCTGCTGGCTGCTACATTCCTTGACTGAAGGCCACATCACTCCAATCTCTGCTTTTGTAGTCATATCACCTCTTCTTCTCCCTTTCTTTCTTATAAGGATACTTCTGATTGATTGAATTTCAGGCCTATCTAGCTAATCCAGAATAATCTCATTTTAAAATCCTTAATCACATCTGCAAAAACCTTTTTCTCAAGTAGGATAACATTTTCACTATTTAGTCTTTTGCAGGTATGTATTCAAAAATATGCACACATATGCACATCAGAAGACATGCTGAAGAAGGTGTACAGCACATATTCATAATAAACCCAAACTTGATATATATTGGATATACTCCAAATATCCATCAGGAGTATTAGATAAACCAAGTATATCTATGTAATAGAATATCATGAAGCAATGAAAATAAACATATATTAACTACATGTAGTATCATGGCTGAATATCACACACATAAGTTTGAGTGAAAGAAGCCAGATAAAAATACATATTGTAGGATTCCTTTTTATAAAGTTCAAAAACAGGGAAAATGAAGCTAGAATATTTAGGAATGACTATACATTGAAGTTTGAAGAGTATGTACTGGTTTGAATAGTATCTTCCCAAAATTCATGTTTACGTGGAACCTGTAAATGTCAGCGGTTTTTTTTTGTTTGATTTTTTTTTTTTTGAAATAGTCTTTGCAGATGTGATTATGTTACAATGTAGTTATCTTACATTAAGATGGGCACTAAATCCAACAACTAATGTCCTTATAAGAAGGCCCTGTGGCTGGGCATGGTGGCTCATGCCTGTAATCCCAGCGCTTTGGGAGGCCAAGGCGAGTGGATCACCTGAGGCCAGGAGTTCGAGACCAGCCTGGCCAACATGGTGAAATGCAGTTTCTACTAAAAATACAAAAACTAGCCAGATGTGGTGAGTGCCTGTAATCCCAGCTACTCGGGAGGTTGAGGCAGGAGAATCATTTGAACCTGGGTGGTGGAGGATGCAGTGAGCCAAGATCGTGCCATTACACTCCAGCTTAGGCAACAAGAGCAAAACTCCATCTCAAGAAAAAACAAAACAGAAACAAACAAACAAACAAAAAAACAAGGCTCTGTGGACACACACAGGGAGAATGCCATGTGAAGACAAAGGCAGAGACTGCAGTCGTATGTCCACAGCTTGGGGATGCCAAGTTTGTTGGGAGCCACTAAAAGCGTGGAAGAGGCAAGAAAGGACTCGTCTGGAGCCTTCGAGAGAGCATGACCCTGCAAACACTTTGATTTCACTTCTAGCCTCCAGAACGATGAGAAAACAAATTTCTGTTGTTATAAACCACTTGATTTGTGGTTATTTTTTTTATGGTGGCCCTGAGAAAATAATACAGGATGTAAAACAAATAAGTGATAATCAAAAAAGTTGGAATAATGGTTACCTTTACTGGGAATGGTGTGAGTTGTAACTAGGAAAAGTAAAGAGAATTCCAGGGCTGACAATTTTATTTTTCTTGACATGGCTAAGGCTAGCAGGTATCAATAATGATGCTAAACTTCCTGCTTATCCTTACATTCTTTATTCCTTCTTTTTCCATTTTTTAGTAAAAAGTTTTAAGTTATTTTCCTAGGAGTTCTGAGACTTCCTGTGGAGTGACCTGTCCATCGAGGTTTGGAGCTTGCAGAGCAAGTCAGCCGCAGAGTGGGTTTGTGGTGTCAATAAGCAGAAGAGGAGGGATTTGGCTGCATGTATCAAGGAGATTCAGATACGCAAGAGCCTATCAGAAATCTACTTCTTTTTTTTCTTTTTTTTTTTGAGACGGAGTCTCGCTCTGTCGCCCAGGCTGGACTGCAGTGGCCGGATCTCAACTCACTGCAAGCTCCGCCTCCCGGGTTTACGCCATTCTCCTGCCTCAGCCTTCCGAGTAGCTGGGACTACAGGCGCCCGCCACCTCGCCCGGCTAGTTTTTTTGTATTTTTTAGTAGAGACGGGGTTTCACTGTGTTAGCCAGGACGGTCTCGATCTCCTGACCTCGTGATCCACCCGTCTCGGCCTCCCAAAGTGCTGGGATTACAGGCTTGAGCCACCGTGCCCGGCCCAGAAATCTATTTCTTCTCCTGGGAGAAAACTCATCCTTACAGAAAAAGGCCATGCCTGCAAGCTTGGTCCAGGAAGGAAAATTCTAATTAAGTCCTTGAATTTGTCAGTCAGCTCTCTCCTTTTTTTTTTTTTTTTTAAATTTTTGGAGACAAGGTCGGATTCCGTCACCAGGCTGAAGTGTAGTGGTAATATCTTGGCTCACTGTAACCTCTGTCCCTCAAGCCAGCCTCCCAAGTAGCTAGGACCACAGGTGTGCACCACCACGCCTATTATTATTTTTTTTTGTATTTTTAATAGAAACAAGATTTCACTAGGTCACTAGGTTGCCCAGGCTGGTCTCGAAATCCTGAGCTCAAGCTCAGCCTACCCATCTCAGCCTCCCCAAATGCTGGGATTACAGGTGTGAGCCACTGTGCCCGGCCAGCTCTGTCCTGTTTCTAATATCCTCCTTCTATATATTTCTGAAGCTCTGGACATGGGTATTGAGAGAATGGAAAGGAGAAAATGTATTATCTTACTTAAATGTCTTGTAAAGCTTTTTTTTGCAAGAAGGATTTTTGAGGTATGTATATATATACACACACACACGTATTTTATATATATACACATATACATATATTTATACATATATATATACACACACACATATATATGTATAATTTTTTTTGAGACAGAGTCTCCCACTGTCAACTGGGCTGGTGTGCAATGGCACTATCTTGGCTCACTGCAACCCCCTCCTCCCGGGTTCAAACAATTCTCCTGCCTCAGCCTCCCAAGTAGCTAGGATTACAGGTGCCTGCTACCACATCCAGCTAATTTTTTGTATTTTTAGTAGAGACAGAGTTTCACTATGTTGGCCAGGCTGGTCTTGAACTCCTGACCTCATGATCTGCCCACCTCCGTCTCCCATAGTGCTGGGATTACAGGCATGAGCCACCGCACCTGGCCAAAATATTTTTAATAGGATTTTTTTTTTTTTAAAGCAGAAAGCATTCTAATTTTGACAAACACTGAATGGCTTTAGAGACCTGAGAGCTCTGTATCTGGGGAGAGGCAACGGCACTTCACAGATAGTAGACATGGTAATTGACCCAAGTTGCTTATAAGTTTATAGGAGCTCCTGAGAGAGATATAGGAGACAGTGGACTGACTAAGCAGTAGGCAGAAGCTTTGTATCATTGGCTGCAGGTAAGAGGCAGAAGCCAAAGGATATGCCAGAAATTGCTCCTGTCAGTGGAGGGTTTCGGGATCCCAGGTCTTTATTCTCACTAGAAATTGCCGGGAATCAATCCTCAGCTTGCTCATTAGACTTGAAGGCAACAGGAAGTTGAGGGAAAAGATGGGATGAGAAACCATAGTTCTTAGTTTCACTGGGAGTATCAAAGAGGGTTTAACATTTCTTACCTTTTGGAGCATGTTCTCCATCGTCCTCTATAAAGTGAGCAGTGTAACACCTAGAGCACTGAAGACTGGAATGATCAGCAGAAAGGAAATGGACATGCACCAAGTTCCTGGTCTGTACCAAACACTTTATATTATCTCATTTAATTATCACCAGACTAGGAAATAGGTTACATTGTTTTCATTTTACAGTTGAGAATATCAGCCAACTTCATTTTATCAAGAAGAAACATCACCAGATTCATAAAACTGGAAACTGGTGGAGCTGGGACTTGCAGCCAGAGCTCTGCGGCTCTAGAGATCTCAGTTTTCCCACTACTAGCCCTGCTGAGATAATGTTTGCGAAACAGCCGTTAGAACTATGAGATCACCTAGAAACTGAGACTGCATTCTCACTTATGTAATTCAACGAAGTCAACATTAAACTGTAAAATAAGTGTAAGGTAGTATAGCAAAAATCTAATGAGTATTTTAATAACTTTTCTTAAATGCCAGATGTCCAGTTCTTCACCAAAAAATTATTTTGGGGACCCTTCCTTTACTGTTGCTCTGGATGTATTCTCAATATGCTCAGACAGTTCAGTATCGGATATAACAGCAAGGGGAAGACACAACATCACAAAAGTGAGGCATAATTATTCATTTTATAACAATTATACAATAAATAATTACTTATTACAACATTATTTGTATTCGGAAAACTTAGTTGATAAGACCAAATAACACAGAGGTGGGATTGAGAGGTAAGAACAGGTACATGAGATATGGAGATCCCAGACTGGTATTCCATTGTACTACCTAGAATCCAGGAGATTCTGAGATACTTTTGGTCACACTATTGTTCACTTCCTTGTAGAAGCTTCCCTTTCCCACTCCACTGCTGCCCAGCAACCAACACTCTATCAATATCCAGTTGACAGTTTGCTCCCAGAACATATTCTCACATCATTTTGAAAATGCGAACATTACAAAACTGAAAACTAGAATTCATAACAAGACTATTTCCATAATATAAAAGGTAGTACAATACAAGGAAAAGAGCATATATGGGCTAAATATATTCCTTTTCTGTTTTTGATATGATTTGGCTGTGTCCCCAACCAAATCTCATCTTGAATTGTAGCTCCCATAATCCCCATGTTTTGTGGGAGAGACCCGGTGGGAGGTAATTGAATCATGGAGCAGATCTTTCCTGTGCTGTTCTCTTGATAGTGAATAAGTCTCACAAGAGCTGATTGTTTTATAAAGGGGAGTTCCCCTCCACAAGCTCTCTTGCCTGCCGCCATGTAAGATGTGTCTTTGCTCCTCCTCCACCTTCCACCATGATTGTGTGGCCTCCCCAGCCATGTGGAACTGTGAGTGCATTTAGCCTACTTTTCTTTATAAATTATCCAGTCTCAGGTATTTCTTCATAGCAGTGTGAAAGTGGACTTACAGTTTTTAAATTCAGCAGTTAAAAAGAAAACTTGATACATTATTTCTTCCTAATTTTCATATGAAAATGTCACTCCCCCAATTTCTTTAGTTGAGCATTCAATGAATTTATTTTCATCATTTCAAAACTACAAAAATAATTATTTAAAGCTAAGAATTTAAAATTTTAATACAATTTGGGCCATATCACATGAATTTGATATCAAATATTTGCTTTGTTATTCACTCTAATTCACATTTTGTTTTTTCTTTGATCTGAGAGATATTTAGGAGTTCTTAGTTTTTAATTATGAGTGATTTGGGATTTTTAAATAAGAACTTTAAAAATTAATTTATAGAATGGTATCGTTACTGGAGAATATCACCTGTAGTAGTAGTTTGTTGAATTTTTTTCCCATTATATGGTAAAATTTTATAATGTTATATAAGCACTGCAAAAGATGTTTTACATTAATAGGAAGAATTTGGTATTGATATATAGGAATTCCATTTTTTTTGCCTTGACATTTTCTCAGTCTAATATTAAAGCTATGACTCTTACTTAAATTTTTTCTTGAATATGTTCTTTTCCTTTAATTTTTCTTGTTTCATTTAGTCTTGTTTAGTTTTGTCTTAGTGATGTCTTTATAATATTCCATATAACTTTACTGCTCAGGTGAATCCACACGTCTCTCACTGAATTGAAGAGATTAGTATATTTTACCTTTATTTTATTTTATTTTTATTTTTATTTTATTTATCTTATTTATTTTTTGAGATGGAGTCTCACTCTGGCACCCAGGCTGCAGTGCAGTGATGCAATCTCTGCTCACTGCAACCTCACCTCCTGGGTTCAAGCAATTCTCCTGCCTCAGCCTCCCAAGTAGCTGGGACTACAGGCGCCTCCCACCACACCTGGCTAATTTTTTGTATTTTTAGTAGAGACGGAGTTTCACCATGTTAGCCAGGAGGGTCTTGATCTCCTGACCTTGTGATCCACCTGCCTCAGCCTCCCGAAGTGCTGGGATTACAGGCATGAGCCACCCCACCCAACCCGTTTTACCTTTAGAGCCGTAGTTAAAATTTCAGTCTCACTTATAATCCTATCATATGAAGTTTCTCTACTGTCTCTTCTCTTTCCTTATTGTCTTTTGTTAAATGAACTATATTTAGCTTGTTCATTTCCATGCCCACTATTTCTGAAGATAAATAAGTTGTTACTATGATGATTTCTTTGAAGTTTCTCAAAAACATTTTCCAAATCTATGTTTGGAAATGAATAGGACTTACATTGATGTACCCTCCAGGCAAGAGTTTGGCAACATTTTAACTTACTTTACTTTTCCCCTTTCACCTTTGTGGTTTTTGCTAATATAATTTTGTTACTATAATGTGATGTAATCTATTAATAAAACTACAGCTCTTTTAACAGTTTCAAATTAATAAATTCTATAATACATATTCACTGTTTCAAGAAACACTTTAATGCCTGTGTTCCTTTTGAACCAGACTTGTAATTTTAAGACAATTCTGTTTTACTTATTGTAGGACTATCCTTCCTTCTACACTATAGTTTTCCCATTCTTGAGCACTAATTTGTTCAGCATAATAAAGTTGTCTTCAAGTAATTATTCTGTCAAATGTATATTGGGGTGTTATATTTTCTTTTTCTTTTTTAATTTTTAATTTTTATGGATATATAATAGTTGTACATTGTTATGGAGTACATGCAATATTTGGATACAATTATACAATGTGTGATAATTCAATCTGAGTAATGGAGATATTCATCACCTGAAAGATTTATCATTTGTGTTGGGAACATTCCAAATCTACTCCTCTAGTTAGTTTGAAATATTCAATAAATTACTGTTAACTGTATTGCTTCGTGGTGCTACTGGACACTAAATCTTATTCCTTTTATCACACTACATGGTTGCACCCATTAACTAAACCCATCTTTTCTGGGCACTTGCATATCTGCCAAGAAAATTTTAATGACTATAAAATTGTTGCATAGTACATGTTTTCCATTACTATAAAGTTGCTCTGTTATCTTGTGGGTTTCAGTGTTACAGAGGAGACTCCTGAGGCCAGTGCAATTTGGACCTTCTGGAAGTGTACAAATTAAAGTTATTTTGATTGTAAGAGAAAGACGATGACTGTGACTAACTTAAGAAAACAAGGCATTTGTTGAAAGGATCACTTTATAAATTGAAGGAATAGCTAAAATTCAAACATTGGGAAGGTTAGAAAGGTCAAAATAATTACTATAAATGTATGGATCTTTCTAGGGTGATGCTATTATAGTAATTTAGCTTGAATACTTCCAACAACTCAGTGTTTCTATCCAGGTTTCTCAATCATGAAAAAGAGAATCAGCCTTAGGGGGTACTGAAGACCCCCTAAGCCAGTTTGACTGATGCCCCATTATAAGTAACCTGATTTTTTTCTGGATGGAATTTTACAGGATTTTTATTCCTGTTATTTTTTTAAATGCCAAAATGGGTTTAGAAGCCCAGGTTTTTCCTTAGTTCAGAAATAATTTCTTCTAGCACAATAGCTTTATTGTTTCTATTTATTTTGTTCTGATCTCTTCTTCCAAAATCCCAGTTATCCTGACATTACGCACTTGTCCTTTGCCTTCCATACTGGTGACCATTTTTATGTCTTTTTCTTTGGTGTTCGGAGAGAGACTCTCAGTTGTTTTCTACGCTTATTCATGTTCTGCAGTATCTTTTCTGGTTTCCATGGGCTGCCTGCACTCCTTGTCCTGAGGCTTCTTTTTCAGAACACATCACTCCAACCTCTGCTTCCAGAGGTTGTCTTATCTCCTCCTTCTGTTGACCTTCTCGCCCTCCTCTTAAAAAGACCTTTTATGATTTTATAGGGCTCATCTAGATAATCCAGTTTAACTCTTTATCTCAAGCTCCTTAATTTAGCCACATCTGCAAAGTTCTTTCTGCCAAGACAGGTAACAGATTCCAGGAATTCAGAGGCAGGTATCTTGGAGCTAGGAGGACTTCATTCTGCCTGCCACAGTATATGACATTATTATCAACCAAACTCCAGTTATTCAAATTTCATGTTTCCTACATATTTCTTTATTTTTTCTGTTCCAGGATCCTGTCCAGGATTCCACAATGCATTTCGCCACCATGTATCTCCTTAATTTTCCTCTTTTCTGTGACAGTTTTGCAATCCCAAAGAAAAATTTTAATTTTGCTTGCTTATTTTTAACTTTTCCTCTTATTCTTCTCTGTGTTACCCATTTCTGTTTTCAATTCATCCCACTATACATTGTCCCATTTTGGTTCTTCTGCCTCTATTTCTTTTACTTCTTTTATTATTTGTCCTGGCTTTTTTGGAAACCAGTTTTTCTGCATTCTATCGAAAATGTCAAATGGTGTTTTCATCCCACAGTAGATGTTTATGGAGTACTGCTCTTCCTCTGAGTCATCAAGACACGTTGCTTTGACTTTGTTCTCAGTGTAACTTTCAAATGTGCTGCACACCATCTATATTTGGAGTTTGCCAACACCCAGGATATGTGGATCACATTCCTCCCCGGTGCACAGCCACGCTGCTGATGGAAGAATCACTTTCCCAATCAAGAGTTAGAAGACACAAGTCTTTGAGATATGAGAAAGATGACAAGGATATAAGAAAATGTTTTCATATCCAATCCCAGGTGTTTTTATGAAATAAAGTCTGGGCAGGTTTCTCTTGTTATAAACTCATCTGCTTTATTATTAGAGAAGAATTCCCCGTGGTTCTGTCAATACTTTTTTTTTTAGCCTGTTTTTATTGTTGTTAGGAGTAGTCATTTTTTGGTCATAGGGTATCCAACCCAGGAACTCACGGATAAAGGTACAAATTTCAAAGTTATCACACATGAAGATGAGGCAAGCTACAGGACTGGCTGATACTACTCAGGGATAAAATATAGCTAGAGGATTGACAAAAGCTCACATTGAGCTCCACGTTCCTCCATATGTTCACAGCTACATTAGCTCTGTTTGGGAGAGTTCAGACCTGAAAGCAGTGCATCTGAGAAAGTCCTCATTTGTCTGGCCAAGTGTTGAGCTAATACGGGCCTCATAAATGCTGAGGCAACATTCTACAGTGGAAATAAATAGTTTAGAGAAGAATTTTATAGTCAGATAGAATTGAGTTCAAATATGGGCCCAGCCACATGTAGGTGTAAAACCTGGGAGATGGTACTTACTTACATGGGGCTCTGATTCTGCATCTGTAAGATGGCTTTACTGAAAGAACCTATTCATAATTCACCAATGTATAATTGAAAATCAATAACCTGCACTTTTTAAAAGTGTTCATTTGATACATTTTAAAGTACATAGGCACCCATGAAATTATCACCATAATTAAGATAATGAGTATATCAATTATCCCCTCCTTTGTCATCCCTTCCTCACACCCCTCCCCACCTCCACCTTTTCCCCAGGCAACTCCTAATCTGTTTTCTGTAGATTCATTTGCATTTTCTACAGTTTTATATAAGTGGAGTTATGTAATATGTGCTCTTTTTTTCTGGCTTTTTCACTCAACAAAATTATTTTGAGATTTATCCATATTGTTGCATATATCAATAGTTCTTTCCTCTTAACCACTGAAGTCCAATTTATTTTTTTCTTTTATGGATAATGCTTTTGTTGTCATATCTAAAAAATGTTTGACTAATCCAGGATTATAAATATTTTCTCTTATATTTTCTTCTGGAAGTTTTATGGTTTTATATTTTACATTTGGGTCTTGTCTTAGTCCATTTGTGTTGCTATAACAAAATATCTTAGACTGGGCAATTTACAAAGAATAAAATTTACTTCTTACCATTGTGGGGATTGGCAAGTCCAAGATCAAGGCAACAGAATTGGTGACTGGTGATAACTGCTCTCTGTTTCCATCATAGTGCCTTGTTGCTGTATCCTTACATGGTGGAAGGTGGAGGGGCAGGAGAGATGCTCCGTTTAACCTTGAGCCCTTTTACAGGGTGTTAATCCCATTCATGAGTGGTCCACGTTAGTCACCTCTCAAAAGCTACACCTCTAATACTGTTGCATTGAAATAAAATTTCAACATGAATTTTGAAGGAACATCATCATTCAAACCATAGCAGGTCTCATCCCACAAATTATATACTGTGCTTTTGTTTTCATTCAATTAAAAAAATTTCTAACTTGCCTTTTTATTTCTTCTTTTATCCAAGGATTATTTGGAAGTGTGTAAGTTAGCAAACAAGTCTTTTACTGAATTTTTTTCCAGATATTTTTCTATAAATGACTTTTAATTTTATTGTGATCAGAAATCCTACTTTGTATGACTTAAAACTTTTCAGGTTTGTTGAGACTTCTTTTATGGCCCAGAATATGGTCAACTTTGGTAAATGTTCCATGTGCACTTGAGAATTTGTGCATTGCTGTTGAATGTTGTTGGCTGGAACGGTCTGTGAATGGAAATTAGATCAAGTTGTTTAATGGTATTATTTATTATTCCAGCCATTTGTATCCTTAGTGATTTTCTTTCTCCTTGTTTGGTCAATTATTAAGAGAAGTATATTGAAATCTCCAGCTATAATTTGCATTTATTTCTCAGTTTTTGCTTCATGTATCTTGAAGCTTTGTTATTAGATGTGCAAACATTTAGAATTGTTGCATCCTCTTGATGAATTGACCCCTTTAGCAGGTTGAAATAATCTTGCTTTGAAATCTATGTTGTCTAATAGTAATATAGTCAATTCAGTTTATTTGTTTTCTTTTTCCAATTAGCATTAGATTGCTGTATTTTTCCATCCTTACACTTGTAATAAATTTGTGTATTTATGTATCAAATTGCCTTCTTGTAGGCAACATATAGTTGTGTTTTGCTTTTTCTAAATCAAACCTCTGCCTCTTAACTGGGGTGTATAGAAGATTTAGATTTAATGTGGTTATTGATATGATTGAGTTCTAATCTGTCAAAACACTAATTGTTTTCTATTTGTTCTTTGTTTCCAGTTTCCTTTTGTCCTGTGTTCCCTTGGACTATTTTTTATAATTTCATTGGATCTCCTCCATTGGCTTGTAAGTTATCACTCTTTTTAATGTTATTTGATTGCTCTAGGGTCTGTAATGTAAATCATTAACTATCACAATCTTCAAGTGGTATTATACCACTTCATATATAGTATAAGAACCATACAGCAGTATCCTACCATTTCCCCCTTTTAGTCTTTGTAGCATTGCTGTCATACATTTTACTTTTGCATGTTATAAACCCTATAATACATTGTTATTTTTGAACAATTGATTATCTCTTAAAGAGATTTAAATTAGAAAAAAAATACTGGCCATTTCCAATGCTGTTAATTCCTTTGTATTGATATGTTTTTCTATTTGAAACTGTTTCCTTCTGCTGGAAGGACTTTCTTTAACATTTCTTGTAATGCAGGTCTGTTGTTAATGAATTCTTTCAGCTTCTGTATGTTTGAAAAATACTTTAGTTTGCCTTCACCATATGAGAGATATTTTTGTTGGCTACAGATTTTTAGGTTGCTAGTTTTTGTTTTGTGCCCCCCACCGCCTACTCCCTTGCCACCAGTTCTCCTACCTCACCCACCTCTGAACTCTACAGATTTTGCTTCATTGTCTTCTGGTTTGCATTGTTTCCACTGAGAAATCTGCTGTCACTGTTCTATTTGTGCTTTTGTATGTCTCAAGTTGTTTTACTTTGGCTCATTTAAGACTTTTTCTTTATCAGTGGTTCTAAGCAATTTGATTCTGATACACTGCAGTGTAACTTTCTTCATCTTTAATATGCTTGGATTTTGTTGAGCTTCTTTTAATCAAATTCAGGAAAATTTTGGCCATTATTTTTTCAAATAGTTTTTTTTCTCCCTGTTTTTCTTTCTGGAACCTCTTGGCTACTTGAAGTTTCCTCATGCTTCACTGATGCTCTGTTCATTCTTTATTTCATCTCTTTTCCCCTATGTGTATTAAATTTGGCATAGTTTATTGCTATGCATTAAAGTTCATTTGTTTCTTCTTCTACAATGTCTAGTCTGCCATAAATCCCATCCACTATTTCTTGTTTGCTTGGTTTTGTTTTTTGTGTGTTTTATTTTTGGAGGCATTGTAGTTTTTAATCTCTGGAATTTCCGTTTAGGCCTTTCTTGTGTCTTTCATGTCTCTACTTAATATGTTCAATTTTTCTTCTAGATTCCTGAACATATTAATACAGTTATAATACCTGTTTTGATGCAGTTGCCTACTAATTATATCATTTAGATCATTTGTGTCTTTTCTGGTTTTGTTTCAATTGCTTACTTTTTATCCCTATTATGGGTTGTAATTTTTTTCTTTTTACATGCTTCATATAATTGTGTGTGTGTCTATATATATGTGTGTCCTTTTTTGTTTGTTTGTTTTTTAGTCAAAGTCTCATTCTGTCACCAAGGCTGCAGTGCAGTGGTGTGATTTCAGCTCACTGCAGCTTTGCAACCTCCGCCTCCTGGGTTCATGCAATTCCTGTGCCTCAGCCTCCTGAGTAACTGGGACTAGTGGTGTGTGCCACCACGCCTGGCTAATTTTTGTAATTTTAGTAGAGACGAGGTTTCACCATGTTGGACAGGCTGGTCTCGAACTCCTGGCCTGAAGTGATCCACCTGCCTGCGTCTCCCAAAGTGCTAGGATTACAGGCGTAAGCTACCTTGTCTGAATATATTTTTTATTCCTAACAATATTCCCAAGTTTTGTTCTGAGACACAGTTAAGTTACACAGAAACCACTTGATCTTTTCAAAACATGAATACATTTAGTCTAGGGCTAATTTTTTCCCACTACTGAGGTAATCCCTTCTTAGTACTCTACTCAGTACTTGGTGAATTATGAATTTTTCTACTCTTAGACACTTTCTGGCCCTGTGTGATGGCTGAGAATTGTTCCTTCTAACTTTTTCAGGTGGTTCTTTCCCCAGCCTAGAGTATCTTCTTTGAATGCCTGTGCAAATGAGACTTTAGTTGAAGGCTCAACAGTCTTCTACAGGTTTCAAGTTCTAAGTATGGCTCTCTCTTCTCGTGATCTCTACCCTGTAAACTTTAGCCACCTGATCCTTGCCTGATTCCCAGTTCTGCTTCCTCAACTCAGTTAGACCATTAGGCCTTGCATGGGCTCTACCTCCCCATGCCTTGCCTTGAGAACTCTCTAGACCGTAAGTCAGAACAATCATATGGCTCTGTTTGTTTGCTTCCTGCCTCTAAGGGAACACTGCCTTTTATTGCTTGATGTCCTATATTTACTCCTATTGTCTTTTCATATAGTCCAGCTTTTTAGTTATTTTAGGTGGGATAATAAATCTGGTTTGTGTTACTCTATCTTAACCAAAAGAGAATGTCTTCAAAATCATTTTTGTAAGAACTAAATGATATAGGGCAAGAGAAGACCTTAGTATAATATCTGACACAAAGTAAGAAATCTGCAAATGTTAATTTTTAGCCAACTTAATCAGAATTTGTATGCAAGTATGGCTTTCAGATCAAGGCCAAAAATAGTTTTCCTCTACTTTGTTCTGGCCAGATCCCTCCAGGAATACTAGATTCACTCCCTGTTACCATAATTTTAAACAGGTCCTGACAAATTGGAGAATATCCAAAGGAAAACCACAATAACAGTGAGATTTCTAGAAAGAATGGCCTAAGTGAACAGTTAAAAAATAATGGCAGATATCCAGCTGAAAGAAGATAAATCAGCCGTCCTCTGGTAACCAAAGGGCCCTTGCATGAAAGATGATTTAGATCATGTCTTTAATGGGAAGGATCAGGATCAGTTGGTGGAAACTAGAGACAGTGTGATTTGGGCTCAATATTAATGCAGCCAGTTTCCTGAATAGTCAAAATCAGGTACAAATACTGAACAATACTTTTTCTCTTTTTTTCTGATGAATGCCTTCAGTCATCGTTTAACAAATCAATTTCTTTTCCAAATCCCAATGACATATGCTGTTGATTTCATTCGGTAAAATTCACGTGAAATGTAAACCTCATTATGTTTCAGGTTTGGCTCAAGTGACCTTCAGAGGCCAGGGCATGGTTTGTTCTTTTATTATTCTCTCTCCCTCTCCAGGTTGTTTTTTTGTTGTTGAAGCCTGGCAGAAGGGGATAGGATATATTGGAAGGGGTGGTCTTAACCTCATGCCCCTCCCTAGCTTGTCTGGTTCTTCTGCTGCTTGTGGCATGCATGGTGTGGTGGTCTCTGTGTAGATCATGTACCTAGATTTCTCCGGTTCTGCCTTGCCCTCCTCAGTAACTGTGGATCCCTCAGACAGGAGCAGTCAAGTTTCCTGGGAGCATCAGATCATGCCCCAAATCTCCCTCTTGTTAAAGTACATCTGCTTCCTGTTCTACCTGAGTGCTTTTTCATGTGGAGGCTCTGAAACTGCTCAGTTGCTCTTGGGGTAGCAGTTGCCTTAGCTTTTTCTTTAGAGACTCCACTGGTGGTCTCTACTCAGCCTCCTGTGTTAGATTACTTCAGTAAGCTATTTGCCTTCAAAAATGCCTAGGAAATAATCTGACACCATCTCTATATTCATATTCACATACATCTGAAACTTAAAGTACTCATGTCCAGTTTTCACAAAAGCTTAAGTTTCTCTTAAACTTGACACCAAAAGCACAGACAGAAAAAGCAAATATAAACAAATGAGACTATATCAAACTAAAAAGCTTCTGAACAGGAAAGGTAATTATTGACGGATTGAAAAGGCAATCTACAGAATGAGAGGAAATATTTGCAAACCATCTCATAAGGGATTAATATCCAAAATGTATAAGGAATTCCTACAGGTGAATAGCAAAAAAAAAAAAAAAAAAAAAAAAAAAAAAAAAAAAAAAAAAGTCCCAAATAATCAGATTTTAGAAATGGGCAAAGGACTTGAACAGATATTTCTCCAAAGCAGATACAGATAGCTAACAGGTATATAAAAGGATGCTCAACAACACTAATTGTTAGGGAAATGTAAATCAAAACCATGAGATAGCACTTTGGACCAGCTAGGATGGCTATTATTGATAGCATTAGGATATATACCTAATGTAAATGACAAGTTAATGGGTGCAGCACACCAGCATGGCACATGTATACATATGTAACAAACCTGCACGTTGTGCACATGTACCCTAGAACTTAAAGTATAATTAAAAAAAAAAAAAAAAAAACGGGGCTGGGTGGGGTGGCTCACGCTTGTAATCCCAGCACTTTGGGAGGTTGAGGCAGGCAGATCACAAGGTCAGGAGTTCAAGACCACCCTGGCCAACATGGTGAAACCCCGTCTCCATTAAAAACACAAAAATATGCTGGGTGTGGTGGCACACGTCTGTAATCTCAGCAACAAAGCAAGACTCCGTCTCAAAAAACAAACAAACCAACAACAACAATAAAACAGAAAATAACTAAAGTGTTGGCGAGAATGTGAATAAATTGGAATCCTTGTGCACTGTTGGTGGCAGTGGAAAATGGTGCAGCTACTATGGAAACAGTATGGAAGTTTCTCAAAAAATTCAAAATAGTGCTACCATATGATGCAGCAACCCTTCTCATGGGTATTTAGCAAAAATAGTTAAAATTAGGATCTTGAAGAGATATTTACACTCCTATGTTTATTGCGGCATTATTCACAATGGCCAAGAGGTAGACACAGTGTAAAAGTCCACTGGTAGATGTGTGGAAAAAACAAACATGACATGCACACAATGAAATATTATTCAGTCTTAAAAAATAAAATTTTGTCCTATGCTACAACATGGATTAATCTTGAGGACATTATGCAAAGTGAAATAAGCCAGTCACAGAAAGACAAATACCAAATCATTCCACTTATATGAGGTATTATCTAAAGCAGTGAAACTCAGGGAAACAGAAAGTAGACTGGTGACTGTGGGTAGGGACTGAAGCAGGAGAAAATGGGGAGTTGCTTTTCAATGAATATAAAGTTCGAGTCATGAAAGATTAAAAAGTTACAGAGATATGCTGCACATCAATGTGCATATTGTTGACAATACTGTACTATGGACGTAAAAGGTCGATTTTTATGTTGTATGTTTTAACCACAAGAGTAAAATCATTTAAGAAAAGATGCTGAGGGAGGGGGAATGGGGAGTTAGTATTTAATAGGAACACAGTTTCAGTTGGGAAAAATGGAAAGTTTCTGGATCTGGATGGTGATGCTAGTTGCACAACAATGTGAATGTACTTAATGCCACAGACCTATACGCTTACATATAGTTAAAATGGCAAATATTATATGTATATAAGAATTACAGTAAGAAAAATTCTTAAAAGGCCGGCTCACATCTGTAATCCCAGCACTTTGGGAGGCCAAGGCAGGCAGATCATCTGAGGTCAGGTGTTCAAGACCAGCCTGGCCGACATGGTGAAACCCCGTTTCTACTAAAAATACAAAAATTAGCCAGGTGTGGTGATGCACCCCTGTAATCCCAGCTACTCAGGAGGCTGAGGTATGAGAATGGCTTGAAGCTGGAAGTCGGAGGTTGCAGTGAGCCGAGAATGAGCCATTGCATTCCAGCCAGGGTGACAGGGTGAGACTCTTTCTTTAAAAAACAAACAAACAAACAAACAAAAAAAACCTTACATCACCCTTGACACACATTCAGTTTGGGAATGAGAGCTTGGTGCCCATTATTCCAGGCCTCCTAATGGCTACACTAAATCTCTTGGAAACTCCTTACTTTGGTAGGTAGCTGAAAATGAGTGCAAGAGCACACAATTTTGATGTTATCTTCAACTTCCTTCCCTGGCCTCTGCTTCTGTAGATTGAGAAGGGGTTGTGGGGAGGAATGTAGAATTTGTGACCAGGGAGGGCAGCTGTGAGGCTCCTTCTGCTACCGCTTCATGACTAGCTCAGAGGGTAGTCGCTGGCCCCACTGTTATAGGTTCCTTCCAGTACATTCAAAGCAGACTCCTCTTTTCTGTCTTTAGTTTTGGGCTCTGGTCAGCAATTGTCAGGTGACATCCTATTACACAGGAATAGCATGTACATAGGAAGATGTTTCTAATAGTTAGGGAGTCTCTAGATAGACAGAACTGCTCTGAAAAGTGATGAGCATCCGATTATTGATTTCAGGGTATTGTGAAGGATATTCCTGCTTGTGAAGAATACAAAAAGTAGCACCTTCAGAATCTTTTCCCTAGTCTATGAATTCTAGAGGCAAATTGATTTTTGTTTTACTTTTGTTTGAGGGTGAAGTTAGGAAAAAAACCAATCATTTAATTCTGAGTCCTCTCCTATATTTAGTGACCTGCTAAGTGCTTATTGGTCACCCACTCTACCAGGCAGTATGTTAAAACAGTGAAATACTGTAATGGAACACAAAGGTGAAATTCTGGTTCAATGAAAAGATAGAGATGTGCTTCTAACCCGACTGGACAGACATCTGCCTATATTCTTATTTTGCCTAAATATTTATTAAGTAAAATGTGATATATGCAGCTATGTAGTATTTAAAGATTTACATACTGAAGCACAGTTCCTGGTCTCAAAGATTTATGAAAACATTGGAGGAAAGACCAACCAATGAAAAGTTATATTTCATAATAAAAACTAAATAAGACTACACCATTATGTGCAAAGCCTCAAAGCAGTTCATGGTTGTCAACTGTATTCTGCAGAAAATTAATTTTATGAAGCTAAGTATCAATGGAATTAGAGTGGTCAGAGAAAGCTCAGTGGAGAAGATAAGACTTGAGCTTATGGAAAATCTCAGAATCCCTTCACTAGACAAGAGCCATAATTTTGAGAGTTCTTGAGTCTTCAGTGGAAACATCCTATTCTCTAGATAATGAGCTGTTGGAAACGGGTGGCATTTTCCTTCGTGTTTGGGTAGGATGTGCCAAAGAGTTTAAAATAGGAATCTCCAAGATGGTCTGTGGGTGATGTGAACAGCAACTCAACCAGCTCTGTTATTATTAGATGCAGATCGTTTTAGGTAAGTGGAAATGGCTGTTCTATAAAAATGTAAACTCTGAGTCATTCTCTGAGCATGGTGAGCGCTGGGCGCTGAGCCTTCAAGTGGATGCCCCTCCCCAATATTGAAAGTGTAGCCGTTCTCTTAATATGCTGAGGACTCTTCCCCCTTCTCACATCTGTCTTGTGAGCAAAAGGGGAAAGTGATCTTCCGTTTCTGAACAGGGAAAGTGTGTGTGTAGGTTATTTCCAGGATTAGTGAAGGCAAATAAGAATCAAAGCTACATGACTGCTGACATTAAATGGACCCCCCTCCACAAAGGCACAATTATACACATTCTCCCCCTAGTGTTATCTGAGTGGCTGAGAGAAACACCTGTATTCCAAAATAAGAACCTGCTGTACCAATCAGATTACACCATGTCTGAATTCTAACATTATTGAGTCATTCCTTCGGTTTTCTCTCTCCCTGGGTAATCTCTGATATACAAGCAAATAATTTATCTGAACTCATAGTGAGAAGTCAGACCCACTTGTACTGGTTGCCTTGGGAAGGAAAGTATAGAAAGTATGGTGAAAGCAACATGGTACAACCTGATAAAAACATTGATTCACTTAGAATACATCTATTTGTGCAACTTCATACCAACTTTGCCAAAGAATGGGAAAATTCAATGACCAATGCAGCTCAAGATCCCAAGAGCTACTGGGACCTCCAAAGGGCACACATTGTTCTTCTTTAGAACAACAGAGAAGAGTGTGTGCTGGTCTTCTTCCAGGAATCCTTCTCTTCCCTGTGTCTTCTGAACACAGAATGGTTTCTTCTTCTAGGATCTTCGGTTCTTTACTTGTGCCTTCACTTAGCATTTACTTATCTTTAACATGCAGTCTAGTGGAGCACATTCATGTCCATGTCTCTACTTGACCATTGTGTCAGTGACTATAAACCCCTAAAGACTTGGACAATGTCTTTGCTGTCTCACATGTTCCCACTGACCAACAGTCACCAGGGCAGACAGTCATTCAGTCTAATACACTCATCCATTGTTTGCTAAGTGCTATGAACACAATTTGGCTCTGCCCTCACAGAGATTATGGAAGAGAAAGAAACATAAAAAGTACAGACAGTACCTTTCTGGAGGTTGGTAAAGCAAAATAGCAAATTTTTTTTTAATCGAAGGGGATCAGGCAAGTCTTCATAGAAATGTCCTAAAAGTCTTTGACTATGAAATAGGGAACTACTCTAGGGCTCCCTGTCATGCATAAGGGATGAGGGCTAGGGCCAAACATCACAACCAGGAGAAAGTGGGACTGTAGACCTGGATGTGCCCATCTGTAAATGGTGATCCTAAGGGTCAGCTGAGTTGGGAAGTAAGTGATAAAGGCAGTTGTAAGACAGGCAGAAAGTGGCTTCCACTTAGCTAAGAAAGTATAGCTTCAAGTGGCTAGGCATCTGTTTATACCTGGAAGACTGGAAGATTGACAGGCAGTCAGCCCCCAAGAAATGTTTACTCAAGGGCAATAGACTGATAAGTGGGAGGCAAGGGTTATACTGAATTCCATTCCTAGAAGGATAACCTAGACTACCAAGCAAAGTGACTAAGCAGGATGGAGTGACCCACAGAATAGGTTCTCATACATACTGAATGAATCAATGAGTAAGGGTAAAGATCAAAGCAAAAGACTTGCCCCCTTGACTCGGATAACAGTATATGAAGATGGAGAATAAAAAGAAAGTTGTGTACTTAGACAATCTCGTTCTCAAGGGTTGATATTGAAGACATAAATCTGGCTGTCAAGCAAAAGAAGTTAAGGAGCAAGGCAGAAGTTTCATCCTAAATCTCACTAGTGGGTGCAGACAAGGTTCCCATTGTACTGCAGCATTAGCCAGAATTAGGCTAGGACTGAACCCAGCCAGACTTGGGGAGTTGAGCCTCGGTGAGATATTAGGTGTAGGATCCAGAATGAAGAGCAGACATAAGGTGTTAATTGACAGCATACCATGCCCCAAGCAAATGATTGAAGAGTGAAAATCAAATCAGTTGGCTGTCCAAAAATTGACAGGTTGCTGCTGAGGCGTCTTACTCCACTGAATTGACCAGCTGTTCTGAGATTTTACCAACACAAGTCCCCAGGAGAAAAGTACAAAAATGTGTTGTTGGAGGCATTGACGATTTGAGTGGATTGAGCACTGAACAAGAGGCCATTGGGGTTTCACTGCTAGAGGTCCAATTTGTTAACTTAATTTCCAGTGTCTGAGCTTTAGAAGAAATGTCAGAGGAATAACTGATCCATTCACTGAGGTACATGAGAGGCTAGAGACCTTGAATCAGTTGCCCTGCACTGGGTGATGTTTATGAAAATCCATTTGGCTTTCCATTGTGTATGTAGTGAGTTAACACAGTCAACTAGTATGTAGGGTGCCTTCTGCAGGCGTCTCCTGATCCATTCTCCACTTTTTACCTTCTTTGTACCCAGGGACAGAGACCTTCATTAGTGGTTTCCTTATTTTCAGGGTGATTTCAAGCTAAAGAAGGCGAGAAGAGAGAAAGAGGAAGGTGCGTTTCCTACTCCAGTTCCCTTCCTGTGCGTTGGCTGTGGGTGACTCCATCCCTCTCATGTCCTGCCAGATACAGCATTTTCCAGGTTCCAGGAATGGCATCCTTCCCTGGCTGCTTCAGGCCTGGTGGGGCTGTGAGAACTCTCCCTTTGAGGGGCTGGCTATCTGTAGTGATTTTCCTAAATCGTGCCCACACCTTTGTAAATAGTCTTTATATTAAAAACTCCTTGAGTTATTTTAATGGGACATTGATTTCCTTCTCAGGTCCTGTCAGGTGAGCCTATGCCATAGGCTCAGCCACCCTGTGGGCTGGTTCATCCGACTCTCTGGGTAGACACCAGCTCCACACTGTCCACACAAGAACACAAGAACCTGTCCCATCTGGTGAGCATGGTCTTTCACAAGGAGTGAGTATAGAAGGGAAAGAGCTTAGTGAAAGTCCATTCCCACTACTCAGAAATGACCTTCACACTCACCTTTCTGAGATTCCATGGCATAATCTTCATGGCTTAACAACAAAAGCTATCATTGCTCAGTGTTTTGCACTCTAAGACTTTCTGCATCTGAATTTCCTCAACCATAAAATCTGGGTAATACCATGTATCTCACAAGCATAATTTTGATGCAACACCAGGGAGAGAGCAGGTGCTGTATTAGATAGATCCTTGTGAGGAGTATGGAAGAAATAGGAACCATTGCAGAAATTCATGCTTTTCTGGAATTAAAAGTGTTTCTTTCTTCCACTAGGTGGTATGGACTGCCAGATACTCACAAAAAATCTTTATGAAATTTCTATGCTGCCAGTAAAGAATATTAACAAAGAGAGTAAAAAAATGAACAATAGTAATCTTCACCATTATATTGACTACTGATCATGTGAGGACTCTTTTTTACGTACTAATTCTAAAGACAATCCAGTGAGGTACACATTGTCATCACCATTATGTTGATGTAGACATGGAGGCCATACCAGCCTCAGGTCATTCAGCTCCTAAACAGTCAAAAATTCAACCCAGTCTTTCCAGTTCCAAAACTGGGGCCTGGGGCCTGGCACCTTCCCTACTTTGTTGTAACACACAGGACTTAGTCCAGGAAACATATTTCCTTTTTTCTTTAACAGGAAGTTGAGTACTGAAATAATTTTTTTTTAATTTTATTTATTTATTTAGTTCCTGGAGATGGAGTCTTGCTGTGTTGCCCAGGTTGGAGTGCAGTGGCACAATCTCGGCTCACTGTAACCTCTGCCTCCTGTGTTCAAGTAATTCTCCCGAGCAGCTGAGATTACAGGCAAGCGCCACTGTACCCGGCTAACTTTCATATTTTTAGTAGAGACGAGATTTCGCCATGTTGGCGAGGCTGGTCTCAAACTCCTGTCCTTTAGTGATCTGCCCACCCTGGCCTCCCAAAGTGCTGGGATTACAGACTTGGGCCACTGCGCCCAGCCCAAAGGATCTTGAAGCAATGGTAGAATGACCGCTTCCATGTTCAAGCCCAAACCCATGGTGAGATTTCCATTGAAACCGAGCCAGCTTTTTATGGCAGTAGACTCAGAGGCTTTGGGTGAGTTTGGAAGGAGGGACACCTGGTGCCTTCATGTTGTCCTTCAGCAAATTCTTGGGTCTCCGACACTGGGGAAGTCCTGGCTAACTGCTTGTGCTTTGGTTTCCCTGCACTCCTGGCCTTTCCTGCTGGTGAATAATTGAAAAGAGATGAATAGCAAATGTCCTCCCAGTGATAATTACAAATTTCCTATGTGGGGAGGGGGAATCCCACCCAGGAGTTTTACAAATACTGAAAGGAGCTTCCCTCATTGTTGCAGGATGTGACTTGAGTCCTCTGCAGCTTCTGGTCACATCTTAGGAAGCCACTCCTCGTCCCTTCTAGCCTGGTGACTTTGTAGCCCCTGGCAGCCTGAGTCATACTCTCCAATCAGCAAAGAGGAGTAGGAGAGCAGCCACCCAGCCCAGGTGGCCCTCCTTTGCGGTGGGTGGCACATTAGACCACCCCCAGAGCCCCTTTCTCTACCAGTCTCCTCTTTCCCTCAGAGGTACAGAGGTCGACAAGGAAGGGTTGAGCACTTGAGCACACTCTATGTTTTTATTCTTTTGAGTCTTCTTTTACTGGCTAGGGTCACGCACTCCCATTCAACGTGGTGTTTGGACTTGGAACCCGAGATAAATTACTCAGAGCAGCTGACTCCTCAGTGTAAATAATTTAGCTTAATAAATAAGTCAAAGTCACCTGTCTCTCCAGTATCTCTGGCAGCTGATTCATCTCCTGTCTCCTCTGCTCCTCAAGTTGTACTGCTGCCTGCTGGGCTTCTCTGGCCTGATGGCCTTTTCCTGTCCTGTCACTATCAACAGCATTTGGCAAGAGAGAGATGGTTCAAGTGCTTGCACGGTGTCTTTGCAATCACTCAGTGGAATCATTGAAACCAGATTTGCGTGTGCCCTGGAGTGCAGCAGGCAGGTGGGGAGGGCTGGGCCGGCTCTGGCTTCCTCCCCTGAGACTGGGGCAAGTCCCTAGGAGAGGATCAGGTGGGAGTGGGGGAGGGAAGGAAGGACCTGTGGAAAACAGACCTGGGGAGAATGTAGGAGATGGTGAGAGACAGGGCTCTGCCTCTGCAACCTGACCTGGGAAAGTAGGAGAGAAAGGAAAGTCATGAAGCTGCCTGGAGACCAGTGTCAAAACTGCACAACATGCGACGTTGCATCTGGAGTCACCAATCCAAGTGCAGTGCTGATACTGGGATGAGTCTTCTCTGGAACACTTTCCTGTTCTCTGCAATGAGAGGTAGGGAAGCAATCTCGTTAGTGAGGACTACTGTGTGCAGGTATGAGGGGAGCTGCTGGCACACCTTCCTCATAGGATTGCCTCCACACCAGGGCCTGGTGGAATGGGTGTACAGACTCTTCTCTGAGATTCTCTGGGCTTTAGCATGCTGCGATCCAACTCCTCTAAGCTTGGGAGGGATAGGAGACCCAAGAGTACACACATATCCATTGCAAAATAAAATAAATATTCCTATTTGAAGAACTCACTGCAGCAGCACTATCCACCCCCTAATAAAATGGCCACGTGCTCACATCCTAGGGAGGAAAGAATTGCAGTTTTCCACATCGCGCTGTGAGAACTATGGAAAGAAGGAGCAGGCACAGGCCAGTTCTGGCTGGAAAATTCACCCCTCCACCCAAGAGGACTGTTTTCATCAGTGCAAATCCCAGCCCCGCACCACAATCCAATTAAAGTAATTGTCGCCTAAACAGCCCTTGCAGAAGGGAGCAGCAGCTAAGAGGGGCAGAGGGTTCGGTTCAGTGTCTTTCAAGGAAACCGGATGGCTCAAAAATGCAAGAAACAATTTCTCTAGATGGAAAATAAACGCAATGAATCTAAATGCGGCAGGAAATCTTATGAGAAAATAAGACTTTGGGAGGATTTATTGAAAGACATAATTGTAACAAGTATATTGATTTTACATAGATAAGAAAACAAATTTTGTCAGGGATTGAATTTGGTTTATTACATTTATTTCCCCACAGAGTTAATGCATTTAAAGACATAGTTTATTTTTCAGATGGAGGAACATTGTTTTCAGAGACCTTTATTAGGTTCCTAACATTTCCCCTGACTTTTCTTTCCCAGAAAATTGGTTTATATGTGAAGGTAGGGGGAGGAAAGACGTTGGGAGTCTCCTCTTTCTGGAAGGTTCTAGAACCAAAGGCTGTTGGTGCCTCTTAGGCAGGGAAGTCATTTCTGCTCTCTGTCCTGCCTCTTGCCGTGGGAAGAACCACTGATGCTGGAATGTACAGCAAAAAGTCAGAACTGTTAACAGCTTTTCACTCTCCCCTTCTATACCCCCGGGTCTAGGTTCAGACCCAAGGGACTGTAGGCTCATGGCCACTTCATCAGTCAGAAACCTTCTGGGAAGCAGAAACCAGGGGCGCTGGTCTTTGGCTTCCATTTTGAAATCCTTGAACAAATCCTAAAGTTTTGTTGATGAGTTGAGTGTTACAGTGATTGCTACAGTTTGTGAGAGCTTGCAGCTTGTTAGGTAATGGGTTTACCCTTCTACAGCACTATGAGGTACCTCTCATCCCTGTTTTCCAGATGCAAATATTGGGCCTACGAGATTAAGAAATTTAACAAATAGATCTGCCCAACTCCCAGGCCTGTGAGTTTCATTTCCCTTCTGTTCAAGGGACTTGAGTTTTGTGCCAGTTCTGTGACAAGATACTCTATGCCTAATTCCCAATTCTATGCAGTGAAAGAATCCAAAGCTAGCCCCTCAAGCCCATGTCCATGTGCACAGCTGGACCTGGGCAGGGAGGGGGAGAAAAGGACACAGACAGGAAAAGTGGTGACCAACCTTGGCTAGGACTCTGACCCTGGTACCTAATGACTCCTTAATGAGACACATTGTCTTAGGCTTGCTCTCCTGAGGGCCACACTAGTGCCATCCTCTTTCCACCCAAATGGTGCTTAGCTGATCCACCTCTGGACCAAGGTCATCCCTGTTCTGTAGCCAACATTTGATCACAATTTAAGTTAAAACTCAAGAGCATCTTAGAGTTTATAAGGAGCTTTTACATGATCGTAATTAAAAGATAATTTGTTCTAAAATTTCTAGGGCAGAAATTTTACAGAGGGAGATACTGAGACTCAAAGAAGTTGGGTGCCTTCCCTACACTTAGCCAGTAACTACAAGATCTAAGACCAGATCCCAGGTTGCCTGATGAAGTCCAAGCCTTGAAGCAAGGCAGCTGCCTCTTGCCATTTCTGTTCCTGCTGATTCCTGGCTGAGCTCAAAGTAGCAGCCCTGCCCTGCTCTGGACTTGCCGAGGCACCTGTAAAACCTTTCTATCCTTTGTCTGATAGCCTTGGCCATGCAAATTATTCAGAATTAATCCTGCCTGCTCCTAAATCTCCCTGCAGCTTTTCACAAGTAACTAATACTTGTCTTAATCACATCCGAGGCACAGCTTTATATGCCACTTGCAACAACATGTTCAATTATGATTGATTGGAATTTAAGTTCTGATTTCTCTTAGAACATAATCAGTACTGAATGGGAAATTTTTACAGTGACAATTAAAATAATGAAAGTGAACTTTAAATGACATTCAAACAGTGTCACCTGGGAGTAACTCCACAATGCTGGCCTCCCCGCTGCATTCTGGGAGCTTGGCGATTCCACAGGCCTCTGTCTGGCATGGCTGTTAATGCATTTGGTGTCTTGCAAGGATGGGGGATTAACCACTCACTGGTGGCCCTTTTAAAACCCACTGCACGTTGCTGCTACTTAATTATGTGTTTCCCTGGGCTGATTTCTATTTACACCTAAATGGCATGTTAATTGTGCAAATGTGTAAACAGTCACCAAATAACTCTGCCCATGGAACCTCCCTGCTATGGAAATCCTCTTCTAGGAAACAGGTAGAGATGAGTAGGGTCTTTCTAAATGATAGACCCAGGCCCTTTGAAGGTCACAGATTTGAAAAATCACCTTAATATTGAGGTATCCCTTCAAGGAATGGCTCCCCAAACTGAGTCTGGTGAAAATAACACACCCATGTGGGAGCCTCATCTCTAGATCTTCTCTGCTTCCATGGGAACATATGAGCCGTGACCTCCTATTATTTTTATCTGAATTCACCAAACACACACAATGAAACAAAATTCCACTTAAGAAGGGAGAAGATTATGTTAACATCTTATATTCTTAGAATGGCTTGTTTTTCCTGTTTGACCTAGGACAACAGGACACCTATGCCTCTCAAACCGTCCTGGCACTGGAGGCTCCTGAAATTCAGTCCCATGATACTCTATCGTGAACAAATCACATTAGCCTCTCTGTTGACTCTTTGCCTTCCACAAGGCTTTCTTTCATGTCTTGCTTTAATTCATAGTCTTGCCTTAAACCTGGAATGTCCTCATCTCTTTGGCTTCTCTGTATTCCAGACTACCCAACCTTAAAGTCAGTGTATTTTGCCTGTCTTCTCATTGACACCATCCGTGACAATGTCAAGCCAACTCTGCATGCTACTCTCCTTGGCTAGCCCTGAACATTGTGTTTAATCTAGCACTTTATTAATAAGTCAGCAGTCTTACTGTGTTGGAGCCAGAAACTACCTTGAAATTTTTTTATATACTTAATAAAATACCAGTGAGACAGCGATAAAGATGATTAATGAGACAAACATTTTGGAAGACAATATTTTCTTGCTTTGTGGAATCTCTGAAGCATTTTTGAGTTCAATCCCCTTATTTCACAGCTGAAGAGAACTGAGGCTTGGATGTTGTTCCATTGCTTTCTAATGACTTTATTACACATTATTTCCTCCCACTGAGTTGTCAATAGGAACCATATTTTAGACCTTTCTTATGTCTGTCACAGTATCAAGCACAGGTCTTAGGAGGCTACAGCAGTGTCAATCAGATCTCATTCAAAACTGAGTAGCATTTTTCGCAAATTTGAGGTGAATTTAATAAAGAGAAATGTACAAAGACCTGCAGGTGATTTGAGGAAGCAAATGGGAAAGTGAAGCATCCCAAGTCTAGCAGCTCAGAGGAGCCATTGCCACCTCTGGGCCTGAAGGAACAGGTGGTGGCTGGCAGAACCTTGGAAAGATAGCTATTTGGAGAAGGCCACTCAACAAAAACCATGGCTTTGGTAAAAGGTAAGGGCCAACGAACAGTGATTCAGTAGGGAGGGAGCCCAGGGGTGAAAAACAACAGCAACAGAAAAACAATTTTAATCTGCTCCCAACCTCTAATCTGCTGCTGGTAGCTTCTAATGGCCAAACCCAACAAGGAGAGAGCAGGCAAGGAATAAGGTGACCGATGGTCCCAGTATGTCAGAAACTCAGAAATTTCTTGAGATGCAGAACTTTCAGTGCTCCAGTTAGTCAAACTGGTACAGTTTGACACCTTAGCTAGACAATAGCTCATCAAGGCTGGTCTCCTAGACATGCCAGACAAGGTGGAAAGTGAACTTAGAGGTACAGCCAAAATATATATACTACAGGACCCCAATAAGTATTTGCAATTTTTTAGTCAAAACTATATTGATTAGTGATATTTGTGAGTATTTATTTGGCTGGTGCAAAAGTAATCATGGTTTTTGGTATTGAAAGTAATGGCAAACACTGCAATTACTTTTGCACCAACGCAATATTTCTTCCCAACCTCAAAGTCAACTTAGAGAATATGATAGATAAATAAGACTTCCTGGTATCTTAATTTTTACCAGGCCCATGAATAATTTCTATTCCACTGACTGGTGGTCTGCAAAATCACGAGTGAAATAAAAGGCTGTTATTTTAAGTCTCTTAAGTTTTCAGATGCTTCGGATGCAATAAAAACTAACAGATTCACTTTATAACTTTAAAATAGTCTTCATTCCGTTATTCTAAAGTGATAACCTGGACTCCCTCACCTAGACCAGATGCTATTAGTGAAATTCCCCAGAACCTCACTTTTAAAGGCCATTATTTTCATTACATTAACAGTATTTTTAGATAGACACATGCATTCCCTTCTCCTCTATCTAGTTGGTGAACCTCCATTTGGACTGACAACCAGGCTTTCTGAGCATCAAGATACACATCATGGGTTTGACAGGAGCCAAGAACATTCACACTTTAGACAATACAGAAGTAAAACATAATAGATTTAGAATTGATCCTGGAAGATAATTGATCTTGGAAGATAATTTCTAATAGATTTCCTTATTGAGGTAGAATCTCCATCTATCTCAAATTGTCTAATATTTAGAAATATAACCTCCGTTAGAAATATAACCTCAGTTTATTAAAATGTATGTTTTTAAACTTTAAATGTATTTTTCTCTTCAAAATTAACCCAGCTAAATATGAACTTCTAAAATGTTCCATCAATAATGAAATGTTACATCTAAAATGTTTCAGCAGTTATTCTGTTACGTAACAAAATTTTCTAGCCATGGAAAGAAGAAGCAATGGAGAAAAGGAACTGAAAATCAAGGTATTAAACGTTCAATAGAAGCAGATCTCCAAATAATCCAGGTAATTGTGTTAGTAGCTAAGTTTTTCAAAATAGCGTACTTCTAATAGAGCCACAAGGGAAATCAGGAAATATTTTGAACTCACAAGAGAAAAGAAGGAGTATGGCATGAAATAGAGTATAGGTGGAATAATGGCCTGACAAAGAGGTCTATGTTCTAATTCTTAAAACCCAGAATACATTGTCTTATGTGATAAAAGTAACTTTATGGATTCAGTGTATTGTGCTAGGGAGATTATCCTATATCATCTAGCTGGGCCCAATGTAACAACAAAGGGCCTTTAAAAGGGAGGCAGAAGGATTAGAGTCAGAAAGAGAAGATGTAAGAACAGAAGCAAATATCAGAAGAGAAGACAAGATGGTAGACTGTTGGCTTCAAAAATGGAGGAAGGGGCTACAGACCAAGGAATGCAGGCATATTGTCAAAGCTGGAAAAGGCAAGGGAATGAATTATTTCCTAGAGTCTCTAGAATGAGTGCTGGCCTGTCAACATTTTGATTTTAGACCAATGACACTGATTTCAGATTCTGACCTCCAGAACTGTAAGAAAATAAATATGTATTGTCTTAAGTCGCTAAATTTGTGACAGTTACAGCAGAAATAGAAAACGACCATACATGAAAAAGTAAAAAATATTTGAACAGTAATAAAAGGCAACATATTAAAATATGTGAAATCCAGCTAATGTGCTGCTAAGAGGCAAATTTGTATTTTAAATTATTTCTATTAGAAAATAACAGAAGTCTAAAATCACTCATACAAGTTTTCACCTTAATAAAATGGAATAAAAGAGCAAATTGAACCAAAGTATGCAAAAGGAAGAAAATTATAAAGATCAAAAATTATAAAGAGTGGAAATCAGTGAAATAGAAGAGAGACAAAACATAGGGAAAAAAACCTTAAGAAATTCAACTCAATTATTTGAATTAGATTAAAAAGTTAAATATCCCTAAGAAGACAGATTGAGGGAAAAAAAAGAAATAACAAAATCAGAAATTTAAAAAAGGCGTATCACCAAAAAACTTACACATGTTGACAGAATATGGGGAAATTATGTACAACTGTGTGCTAAAAGAAAAAACTTGACAACAAATATGAAATGAAAAACCTTCTTTTAAAACAAAACTTACAAAAACTGACAAAAAGAGGGAAACCTGGATAAGCCTAGATCTATAGAGAAATTGAAGTAATAATTTAAAATCCCACAACGAAAATTTCTGGCCCAACTGGCTATTTGGTAAATTCAATTAAATATTTTACAAAGAAGTATGTGTCTTACACAAACTGTTTCACAAAAGCTAGAGGAGGAGTAATTTTCCAATTCATTTTATGAGGACACTGTAATAACAAAACCTGATAAGGACCTTACAAGAAAATAAAATTAAACACTAATATCTCTTGTGAACATATAGATGAAATAAAAATTCTTAATTGTTAGCAAATCAACTTGTAGCATTATATAAGAAGTCTAATATATCAAAGTGAAGGTTATTATAAGAAAGTCAGGTTAGTTTAATAGTTGAAAACCAATGAATGTAATTGATCATAACAGCAACAAAAAAGGAAGCACATAAGATCATTTCAATAGGTGCATAAAGGTACACAAAAAGTTCAACACTCATTTATAATAGATAAAAGAATAAAAGAGAATTTCCTCAATTTGATAAAGGATATTTATGAAAAACCTGCAACTATCATCATTTTAATATAAAAATATTTAAAATGTTTAAGATTAGAAACAAGGCATGATGTTTACTCTTGCCAGTTCTATTCAACATATTACTAGAGATCCTATCCAATGACATGAGACAAGAAAAAGTAAAAGGTACAACCATTGTTAAGAAGTAAAATATGCCCTTTGCAGATGACATAATTGTATATATACAAAATCCAAAAGAATCTCCCAAGAAAACAAAATGAAAATAACTACTAGATCTAACAAGTAAATTCAGCAACATCTAAGAATACAAGATCAATATACAAAAACCAATTATGTTTTATATACTAGCAACCAGCAATAGAAAAAACTAAAAATTAACACTATAATAGCATCCAAACTATAAAATTCTTAAAAACAAATTTAAGAAAAGATGTAAAAGACCTCTATAAAGCAACAAAATGTTACTGACATAAATTAAATACTACTTAAAAAATAGATATATCATGCTCATGAGTTGAATGACATAGCATTATGAAAATGTCAGTCCTCTGCAAATTGATCTGTAGATTCCAAACAGTGCCAAGCAAAATCCTAGAAAATATTTTTATAAAATAAATATTCTGATACTAAAGTTTATATAGAATTCCAAAATAATATTCAAGATATTCATAAAAATGAAACAGCTGGAGAATAAATACTACGTGATTTTAAGAATGACTAATAAGCTGTAATAACCTTGACAATGAGATAATCACATTTGTGTAGGCAAATTGATCAGTAAAACTGAAATAGATCCATGCATAAGAGGTCAAATTATTTTTAACAAAAGTGATGATTCAGTTCAGTAGGGAAAAATGTCTTTTTAATGAACAGTTCTAGGTCAACTTGATATCTATATAAGAAAAAAATGAGTTTGACCTAGACCTCACATTATACAAAAAAATTAACTGGAGATGGTTTATAGACAGATTATGTAAAGACAAAAACTATCTCCAGACAAAAACACAGGATAATTTTGTAACTTAGGGATAGCCAAAGATTCCTTAGAATAATAAAAGCTCATAAAAGAAAAATGAAACAATTAACTAAATTTTGTCAAAATTAACTTTTTCTTAACAAAAATGACAATTAAAAAATGAAACACAAAACAAAAAACAGGAAAAAAAAAAGGGGGGGGAAGCCATAGACCAGGAGGAAAAAAAATAGTAATATAGACCTTTTATTTAGAATATATAAAGCAGTCCTACAAACCAATAATAAAAAAGATAATAAAAACAGGGAAAACATACAAAGAAACTTGTATACACAAATAGAGTATAGAAAAATCTTGTTTATACTATTAGTATATGCAAATGTATTTACTATTAGTTAGCACATAAAAAGATGCTCAGCATTTTTAATCACCAGCAAAATGAGAATTAAAAATCAAAATGAGATTCTACTATACACCTGCTAACATGAGAGACTTTAATACCCAACTGACAATATTAGATAGATCATTGAGACAGAAAATTAACAAAAATGTTCAAGACCTGAACTCAGTACTAGATCAAATGGACTTGATAGACATCCACAGAACTTTTCACCCCCAAACAACAGAATATGCATTCTTTTCATTGCCACAGGGCACATACTGTAAAATTGATTACATCGTGGGAAGTAAAATGCCCCTTAGCAAATACAAAAGAACTGGAATAATAATAAACACCCTTTCAGTCCACAGAGCAATCAAATTGGAAATCAAGACTAAGAAATGTACTCAAAACCATACAATTACGTGGAAATTGAATAACCTGCTCCTGAATAACTTTTAGGTAAATAATGAAATTTAGGTAGAAATCAAGAAGTTATTTGAAACTAATGAGAGCAAAGATACAACATACCAGAATCTTTGGGACACAACTAAGACAGTGTTAAGGGGGAAATTTATAGAACTAAATGCCCACATCAAAAAGTTAGAAAGATCTCAAGTGAATAATCTAACATCACAACTAAAAGAACTGGACAACTAAGAGCAAACAAATCCCAATGCTAGCAGAACACAAAATAACCAAAATCAGAGCTGAACTGAAGGAGATTGAGACATGAAAAGACATTCAAAAGGTCAACAAATCCAGAAGCTTGGTTTTGTTTTTCGTTTTTTGTTTTTGATAAAATTAATACTTTGGAATGTTGAAGAAGATGTTGGACAACTGGAAGTTTTATATATAGTTTGTAGAGGTATAAAATAGTACAGTCACTGGAAAACTATTTGAGAATTTATTATGATTCAGGAATTCTACCCCTAGATGTTTACCAAAACAAGTAACACCATATATCCACAAAAGGACTTGTGTAAGAGCATTTATTGCAGTGTTACTCATAATAGTAAAATACTGGAAATCACCCAAATGTCCACAACAGGTGAGTGGATAATTAAATTGCAACATAATGATATAATAGGATATATCTTAGCAACTAAGAATGGACTAATAATACACAGCACAACATATATAAGTCTCAAAAACATCATAAATTTTAAAGCCAGATGCAAAAATTGTACTTACGTGTGATAATGTTTACATGAAGCTTAACCACAAGCAAAACTCATCTACAAAAATAGAAATTAGAATAATAATAGCCTTTTGGGTATAGAGAGGAGTGGTAGGGAATAGAAGGGAAAGGATGAGAAATTTTGAATGATGGCAATACTCTATATCCTGATTGAGGTGTTGGTTACATGACATATTGAAGTATTAGTTACATAGATAGACCAAAATTCATTGAACTGTACACTTGAGATCTGTACATTTTCCTGTATGTAATTATAGCTCTGTAACAAACATGCTAAAAAAAATGACACAAAAAAGCAAAAGTCCAGTCTCACCCCTGAGCTTTCTCCCATGGTAAAACAAAGTCTCCTCAACCAAAGCTGTATCTTCCTTTAAGCTTTCCAGGAATATAAGAAAATGAAACTTCCCTAAATCTAATTCCAATATGACAATACATTGATAAAGCCCGGTCTTTGGCTACACTGGGATAGGAAGCCAGGAAAAGCTACAGGATTGTGTGGAGCTGGAATAGAAATAGTGGATTGTCCAGAAATCGGCTATTCTAGGCTTGCAACCAGGGACTAGAATCTAATGTCAGTCCAAGGATCAACTCAGGAAGGCTATGAATGTTGTTTATAGAAGATCCACATAGAAAAATCCCATTTCGATTATCTCTCTAAGCAGAGATGAATTAGCCCAAGTTTAAGAGTGGGGGCATGGGCACTAGGAATGTCTAAAAGCAAGGATCATGACCCAAACTTGGGGATACTGAATAAAGGGTCCAAGTTAGGCTCCTGGGCCATAATGGAACTTGAATGTGAGCCTGGAAGAAAGTCAAGCTTTGATGTGGTAGAAGAAAATCTCCAAGTCACTGGGAGATGAATGTGTTCAACCATCATAAGTCTAACTAGATGCTGGTTTGGTCAAGGATCTATCATTGGATTAGTTTATTCTCTATGTAGACCAGGCTAAGTCTGCAGATGGGTCAGCCCTGCCATCACCAGTGGCCTGCTGGTTCTCCAGACAATTGGAAACAATAGATATAAAATGTGTGTGTAAGAGAGAGAGAGAGAGAGAGACACTTATGAAGGATGAAAAGTCTAAGATCTGCAGCCAGCAAACTGAACACACAGGATTGCTGCTGGTATAAATTTGAGTCTAAGTTCGAAGACCTGAGAACCAGGAAAGCTGGTGGTGTAAGTTCCAGTCCTAGTCCTAGTCCAAAGGCAGGAGAAGACTGATGTCCCAGCTCAAAGACAGGCAGAGAGAGAGAATTCCTTCTCACTCAGCCTTTGATTCTCTTCAGGTTTTCGAAAGATTGGCTGAAGTCCACCCATATTGGAGAAGGAACTCTGCTTTGCTCAGTCTAACAATTCAAGTGTGAATCTCATCCAGAGATCCTCACAGGCACACTCAGAAATCATATTTAACCAAATATCTGGACAACCTATAGCCCAATCATGTTGACACTTAAAATTTACTGTCCCGTTCTGTGTACAAGAGATAATAATGTAGACACGTCAGGAAGGCAGGACTAATTATGGGGCACATGGAAGCACTAGATGCTTTTCTGTGAGCTGTGAGGTTGAGGCACTAAGAGGAGAGGAGAGAGGAAGCTGGAAGGGAAGATGAGATGCTCAAGTTAAAATGTTTTCTATTTCCCACTGCAGTAAAGGTTTAAGGAAGGAGATTCATGGAGATAAATTCATTGTTCTTAGCAAAGGGCTATGATTTGAAATCTGGTTGGTCATGCTGTATGTGAGCCAACATTGCAAAATAGGCTCTAATTCCCACCTCAGACTGAGCCTGTGCAGATGGCAAGGGGAATGCCATGCTTAGTGCTGTGTGTTTCTGCCTCTGCTTCTTCTTTCCCAGCCCCAGGTATTTAGAAAGTGGCCACTGAAATCAAGGAGGCCCAGCTCCTACTCACCGCTTCTACCTACCCTTTGCTTTCATCCTGCCAGCTCCTTAGCTGTCCTTCCTGTTCCTTTACCTCAGGGTCCTGGTCTTGATTAGTAATTCACACCAAGGTGATAATGGGTGATAAAAAGCTAATGGCAATCCAAAGAGTTAATGGTTATTCAAATCAACTAACCACCTGCAATATACCAGCTAATTCACTTGCAATCCATCACACTATAGCCCAAAGTAATACAGTGAGGAGCGTTCCAGGCTGGCTGGGTAGATATTTTGTACCAATAGCTCAGTTCCATTGGCCAAGCACCAGCTATGCACCTGCCTCCTTTGTTACCAATGCCCGCAGTGTGTGCAAGGAGAATACTTCACACTCGTCAGTACACTCTTGCTGAAAACCTGTCTCCTGGCTTTCATTTTTTTGAATTTCAGTGACAATGGTGTTGACCTAAAGAAAGAAACAGGTGAAATTAATATGGGTGGAGAGTTTATCTGGGCCAAAATTGAGGCGTGCAGCCTGGGAACACTTCCAGACTGTGTTGGAAACCACTCTAGAGAACAAAGGAGTGGCTGAGGTTTTTAAAGAAAAAAAGGAAGAATCAGAAGAGGAGTTGATTACAAAAGTTGTTTGTCAGGAATCCTCATTGCTTTACAGTAATAACATTGATTAGTGATTGGCGATACATTGTTGAACTCTAGGATATGAGTTATGGTGTCCAGCACATGGCATTTTAATTTATAGCTATTGGTGGAGACATTTAGTCTAGAAAGAGGACTGCTGTCTCATTTTAATGCCTCTCTGGGCCTAGTAATTTAGAGCAGGCTCACTCACCTCAGATAAAGTTTATTTTCTTCCTCAACAGCAAACATACATTTAATGAACCCCTACCAGTGACAAACACTGTTAAGTGCTGGGGATCCTGAGGTGAATAAGAAATTTGCCCCCCCTTCTATTAGGTTGGTGCAAAAGTAATTGCACCAACCTAATATCAGCTCATGGCTTAGTGGTGTTCATAACCATCTGATTTCTATTGTCCCTGCTGTGTGCATCCTCAGTTAAATAGAAGTGTACTTAACCAACGGTACTTAAACACCTTGTGCATGTTTAGGAAACAGGATCAGAGTAACTGCCAGTATCTCTGTCCATAGGCCTTCTTGTTAAACAAAGGTGAACATACAGACATGACCCCATCCTTGCATCCATGTAGATTACATACTAGCTAGAGGAGAAGGAAGACTTTCCTATCACATCCAAATATACAAATACAAACCCTAACAAGATCCACGGAGGAGAAGTACAAATGCCTATGTGAGAGCCTGATTCTGTCTGGGAATTTGAAAAGACTTCCCTGAGGTGGTGACATTTGGTGTGAGATGAGAAGGGAGAGATAAGAATCTACCAGGGGAAGGGGCAGGGGATGAGAACTATGGAGAAGGAATGGGAAGAACCAAATTCCTGAGGTAGGAGGATGATGCACATACGAGGAATCAAAAGAAGGCCATTGTGTCTAGGTTAGAGAGCAAGAAGGTGAATAGGAAGGGGTGAGGCTGGAGGGGGAGGCAGGGGCCAACCCTGTTGGGTGATCATGGGTTATATGTTCCTCATCCCAAGAGTGATGGAGAATATTGAAGGGTTTTCAGCAAGGAAGCAATAACTGCACAATTGAGCACATTATGTCCTTTCTGAACCTTGGTCTTCAATACATTAAGACAGATTTATTGAATGATCTCTTAGCTTCTTTTATCTCTAATATTCTGTGATTCTGTAGCCCAGAAATACACCCTCTTTTGATAGTTATCAGCACTAGTCACAGCACAACTGATTCTTCCTCTGGGTGTGTTATAGGACTGTACCTGCCTGGCTTTTTGGAGTTAGGTACAGTCAATGGCATGTGAGCTAAGTGACCTGTGAAAATTCTAGGTAGAAACCTTAACAGCCAACATGTAATTTTCCAAGCTCTCTCTCCACCACAGTGGCCAGCAACATTTCAAATAGTGCAATATCTGGGTCCTAAAATGAGAATAATGGGGTGCACAACTCTCAGACAACCTGCAATGGGCAAATAAAGCCACAAAATAAGTAAACAAATAAATAAACCTTTGCTATTTGAAGCTACTGAGATCTAGGGTTGTTTGTCAGCACACCACACTGCTCAGTACAGCTCCTGTACTCTAATGCCAACGTGCATCATAAAGGACATTTGGGACCATTGTTTGGACCGTGGTGTGTAGTTGGTACTCAAAAAATGTTTTAAAATAGTGCAACCTTCGAGCCAGTGTTTTCCAAGTCATTCAGTCTGTGCCTTTGTTTATCCCATCCCTGAAATGGAACTGACCTCACTCCTGGAATTGCCAGAGCTCGAGGCTAATCAGAAGATAATGAAGCCCTTGACGTTCTTGAAAAGCTCTCCAGATGATAAATAATAGAGTAAGCTGGCACGGGCTCTTGGCTCTGGCAAGAGCACACAGGGATGCCATTGCCAATGTCTCCCTCTGGTCTTTCTCTATCATTCAGTGAACAATTCAGGCTCCGGAGGAAACTGTTAGGTCTTTCAGGCTGCAGTGATGAGAGCAACTGTAATTAAGTCCTTACAGATTCCACCTTGTTTTTTCAGCCTCTCAGGACATTTCAGTCCTGACATTTCTGCAGTCTTTTTGAGTTAGGATAGAAGGAGAAACATCAGTAATTTTTCTCTTTATCTGTTGCCCTACTTCTCATCCATCCTTGACACTGGGCCTTGAGCCAACTCCCACCATCATCCCAATTGCTACACACACACCCATGCACACAGCGACACAAAACATTGTCATCATAGGACAAAAAAAAAGTCCAGTGATCACACACTTTTGTTTGGAAAGAAGCAGAGTCAGACGAGCGGGGAGATGACTGGGCTTCCTGATATGGCTGGGGGAAGGTTCTGTACTGCTGCAAGCCGGTTCCTTAGACACAAACTCATACTCACACCCAGCACCCAGTTGACACAACCACCTCCCTCTACACCATGGGATGGAATGGACCTGGGACTGAGACGTGCAAGTCCTGAGTCTGAGACTTGCTCCTACCAGAACTGTCTGTGCGATCTTGGACAAGTTCCTTTATAGTTTAAAGCCTCGGTTTCCTCATGCGTGAAACAGATCTGAGGACTGAATAAGATTAGCTTTTAAAAGGCCCATTCACAAACTCAGGAAGCTCCAGCCAATTGCCTTTCCCCTTATGGATATCACCATTACCACTAAAACAAAACATCATCTGTCCTTGGTCTCCTCCTGTCCTCCCACCCCCCTTTCTTCTTCACTTTCTGTCCCTTTGTGTTTACTCTACTATTCGTTTTAGCCTAATTCTTCCCCCACAAAAAATGATCCTGAGCTGTGTATGAAGCCTCCCTTTCCCCACCATGGTTGAGGGAGAGCCACTGTTGACCTAGATTAAGGCCAGATGTCCATCAGTGAGACCAGAGAGGAAGAAGGGGTCCTGGCTTTGAATAGCATTCAGTAGCATTGGGGTGGAAGGCCTGGTGTCTCTATAGAGAGGCTGGATGATGGACAATGGGTGTACAGGGAGGAAAGCAGTGAGGTGTTTCCTTGGAAAGAGGCCTGTCACCTCCTCCTCCCCCTAGTTATTCTCCATTGTTCCCCACTGAATACTCATCTTCTTGGTTGAGGGGTCCTCTGTGGTCCCAGCCCCTCCCTGTCTTCCAGGGGCACCTGTGTGTCCTCTCTCCTCACTTCCCTCTAGGCAGCAGCAATCAGCTCACACTCTCAGGACAACTTCAAGAAAGAAATATCATTAGCAGGCCTAAAAAAAGAGAAGGAAAGAGGGTCAGTATTCCCCATGCATATTTGAATTACTAAACACTCACCAGGCTCATAGAGAACCACTTTCCATAGGCCCCTTCCACACGTGGTGTGCTTGGTGACACAGGGGGTCGTGGGAGTGGGGGAAAGGCCCAGCGTTTTGGACTTCTCCGCCCACAAACCCTGTCTTTCAATGCTAGGGTGGATGTCCTCATTACTCCTGCCAAGAGCAAAAGTATTCTGCTTTTGGGCAAATTTCTTAAGTAGTGTGGGCTTCACCCACAAGATGAGGCAGGTGGGCTAGGTGATGGTCTCTCATGCAGACCATCATTACCTGGTGGCTCTCTGCTGAGCCGTGAGCCCTCGGAAATACAGTGAAATATTTTGTGTGTCTGTTAAGGCATTTAGAGACAGGGAAGGGAGGGACCTATGACCTCATCAAGTCAATTTCCTGGGAAGCCTCAGTATTGGAAGAAGACCCATAACAAAGAAATGGAATGGGGTGTGGGAGGCAGATTAGAAATTAAGGCAACTGGAGTGCTAATGTAAGTCTGACTTGTGACCCGGAAGCTCAGCAAAGTCAGACTAAGTGAGTCTGCTTCAGGGACAACTGGCAAGAGCTAAGCCGGAAGTGAAGGCCCAACTGCCTGCTGGGACAGCAGCATTTCCACTAGGCAGCAGAGGTCCTGAGCATCTGCAAAGCTGATGCCTAGGATCTCTTTGGCAGAGACAGTGCCATAGGTGGTATGTCATTTTCTCTTCCTGGGCACACAGGAAGACTACGTTTCCAGCCTTCCTTGAGGTTAGATTGGGTCTACTTTCTGGCCAATGAGATGTGGACAAATGGATGTAAGGCACTCCCAGGCCTGTCTCTTATACATGTCTTCTTACTCTTTCTCAGGGATTATCAGGCATGGCCACCTGATCTGCATCAACATGTGATATAAGTGGAAATAAACCTTTGTTGTATCAAGCTGCTGAGATTTGAATGTTTATTGCCATGAGCTAGGCCTAGATTATCCCAATTAATACAGTGCTTCAGTCATCAAGTATAAGACAGTACAACTCTGTTTCTAAATATAGAAAATATAAAGTGGTAAATTAAAGCAGCAAAAATAAGGTAGTAAATATTCACTAGTAAGTATAAAGTGGTTAATATCCAGCCAGGCCGAGACCTTGACAGTCTCTTGACTGGACTGTGTGGTCACAGCAAGGACTGATAAGTTACCCCCAACTCCCGTCTGACTGCCTCAGAATGAGAAATTTTCTAAGAAGTGTTGCATCCTTGCTTAAACAATCTTTTAGAAATGAGGGAATCATTCATGTATTTCTACAGCAGAGGAGGAAGCTGGCATCTCTAAGGGATTGCTGTAGCACACTGATTCAGAGGGCAGGCTCTGGAACTAAGTAGCCTGAGTTTGTGCCCTGGTTCCAACACTTACTAGCTGGGTGATTTGTGTAAGTTGCTTAAACTTCTTTTGCTCAACTTCATAAATTGAATGTATCACTTGTGATTGCTGTATAACAAACTGTCTCAAAGCTTCATAGCTTGGAACATACATCTTTATTATTTCTTATAACTCTCCAGGTCACCTGGGTCAATCTTCTGGTCTCATTTATCCATCAGTGGTCAGGAAGGTGGCTCTGCTGATCTTGTCTGAGCCCGTCTCACATGCTTGCAGGTTAAGTGGCTATAGGCTTGTCTAGTGGTGTCAACTAGAACAACTGGGCTCAAGACTTGTTCCAGATGGTCTCAGCCTGTTTACACAGCAGTTGCAGGATTTCAAAAGACAGAACGCATGGGTGGCTTGGAATTGACACATCAACTCTACCACTTTATTCTGGTGAAAACAAGTCAAAAGTTTAGGTCAGGTTCAAAGGGTAGAGAAATAGACTCCATCTTTTTTAAGACAGAAAGTCATGTTACAAAATATAGTGATGGAGGGAGTCCATCAATGAGGTTCATCAGTGCAATCAACCTCTAGTTGTTATTGTAAGGATTAAATGTGTAACACATGTAAAATAGTTGAATAATGTTGTCTTGCAAATTTCAAAATTTCATATTTTCCTGCTGCGTTAATATCTCCATAAGCTGGCTGTAAGCACCCTGCCCAGGTGGCCAGCTGCACCAGGGTGCTGACCTCTGCCACAAGTCCTTCCTCCACACCCCTGACTGTGACCTAGTGACATTCACATGCACCAATGAAATTCCCTTGCATCTTTTGCTGTGTTCTCCAACCTGACCCTCAATAAAGGCACTTACCTGCAGCTCCTCCCTCCTTCCTGAATCCCCACATGCTCTATTAACACACTCCCTTGGCGCTGTTTCCGTGTGGCCCCCTTGTGGAGTGTAATGACCCTGTCTCTGTACGATGTGTGAGTATGTAGTAAATGCTCAATACACACGCACATCTGTCATCTCCATGACCTTCTTCTCTGTACAGTCTTCCCTGATAGAAATACTTAAACACTATGTGTACTGTGTTAAGCATTTGTATAATTATCTCATGTAAGGTTCACTACCACCCTAAGACAAGGTTTTTAGAATTGTTTATTTTTATAAATGCCAAAAGTGAGGCTTAGATAGGGTAAGTAACTTTCTCAGGTCACTAGGTACCATGATCAAACTGAATCCATGTTCTGAATCACTGACTGACTTCCACTGGCTTAGAAAGAACTTCACTTATCACTTCTGTATGGCAAGGCTGCCCCAAATTTCAGAGCCACCTCAGTTCCGCTGTAACTGTCCGCTATCCCCACAGCGAGGCATGCCAACACCTAGGCTGAGCCCTCCAATCTCCTATTGCCAGAGAGTTGGTTCTGTGGCTGACCTGGGAATAGGCTTAGAACTCTGGGCATGGTTATGTCTCCATGGTACCAACATCAGGTCATGGTACATCTTCTCCGCCTTGTCTACCCTAGATACTCATCGTCAGGTTGGCTGATACCTCCAGCTGACAGATGAGCCTTCTCTAGGACAGGTGCAAGTATACATCAGGGATGTTAGCCCAGCCCTCTGGAAAGTATTTGAAGGCAAGTCTTGCTATCTAAGCACATCAGTATGGATTAGGTGAGTCTCAGCCCTGTTTGTCTAAGTTGCCTCCTTCATATTAGTTCTTCCTAGCATATTGCCCTCAAACCTATCCTAGTCTTCTTTCTAGTTCCCTAGAAGAATGGGAGCTCTGCCCTAGAGTTTCCAGCCTTGCCTAAGCTCATAGTCAAGCTATACTCTTGCAATCAGGCTCTGCTTCTGCTACTCCCAAACATTCAGGACAAAGGTAACAGATGTGATTCTGTTCACATCTGTTGTGATTCTGGATCAAGGGCCAGATCCAGGTAGGTGGGAACAATATTGAGGCCATATCTAGACCCAGCAGAAAATGGTGCTGTGATCAACTAGCAAGGTCTGCTGTAAGACAGAGAGTTAGAATGACAACAGTAGTTACTGTTATTGGCATTCCAGGCCTAGACCAAGGATGCCATCACCTGCTGGAGTTCTGAAGTTGCATTGCCAAATTGCATGCTTGGTTTTGATGACCTTTGGACACCAGGCATTGAATGATTCAGCTGCCCCAGATACCACAGGGCAGCTCAGCCCCACATATTAGGTTAATTTCTCTAACTGCCTGATCACTCATTCACAGCTTGTTTTTCTTCCTTAATTGCGTAAATTACTCCCAGACATAGAACAGCTCCAGTGGAAGCCTTCTGAGTTTTGACCAAACCCAAGGTCTTTGATAACTTATAGTGTTTGATGGCCTTAGGGATTGTCCTTGTTCTAATTCTAACTCTTCTCATTGATGATGATAAGGATTCAACCCAAAGATAAGATGAAAAGAGAAGAAGCAAAAAGCAGCTGGAAGAATTATTTAGGATCCTTACTCCCAGGTTCGCCTCTTCCTGGGATATTCATGACTGCCTGAATATAGTCAGTACAAGACAGCATACCAGTGTGAGGTGCTTCCTCAGACAGCCTGAGTTGAAATTTTGCCATTTCCAAGTACCAGCTGTGTGACCTTAGGTAAGCTACCTACCAACCTTGCTACCTAACTACTCCATGCTTCTTCAGGTTTCTTGTCTGTAAAAATGAGGATAGTAACAGTTCCTACCATAAGAGATTGTTAGGATTAAATGAAATAATTTATGTAAAATACTCAGAGTATTGCTTGGAATATCTTTAAAATTCCATAATTAGCTTAGTAGATCTAGTTACTGTGCTGAGTTCATGCATTATCTCCTATTTTATGACTTTTTGAGATCAGGTTTGATAGCCCCATTTTGCTAATGAGAAAGGAAAGGCACGGAGAGGTTAAGTCTATTGTCCAAGGTGACACAGCTGCTAAGTGTCAGAGCTAGGATTTGAGCCAAGGCCTGTTTGACTCCTAAACAAATGCTTTTTTTCAGAAGGAGCATTTGGACCTAACAGCTCTAACCATCCAAATCAGAAGAAGCGGCCTGGTGAAAGTAAAATGAAACTTTTTTTTTTTAAGGCAGGCCTGAGATATAATCCCATTTGCTGTTCAACCGTGGGCAAATCACTTTACCTCTCTGGGCCTTAGAGTCCTTGGATGAGCCTTTTAAAGGCCAGTCTCATTGAGTCCTCAGATCCATTTCATGCATGAGGAAACCGAGGCTTTAAAATATCAAGCAGCTTGTCCAAGATCACACAGACAGTTCTGGTAGAAGCAAGTCTCAGATTCAGGACTTGCACGTCTCAGTCCCAGGTCCACCCCATCCCATGGTGTAGAGGGAGGTGATTGTGTTGACTGAGTGCTGGCCTCCCATCTTCTGAGCCTCTACCGTCAGTATCTCTGCTCCAGGCTGCAGCCGTGATTTCATAAATGGCATGTGTACTACTTAAATTTCTCCTGCCCAGGACCCATAGAAAGCGTTTCCTCCTAGAGCGAGAAAATAGTAGCAGCTGGGAGCCACCGTCTCTCAGCCCATCCTTTACTGATCCCTCATTTTCATTTCTGCTTTTCAGTGTCACATCCCATATTAACCCCATAGTCTGAAATGTTTAGCAAGTGAGGAGGGACCTCACAATGTTTAGAGGATTTAATTGGAATAAATAATATATGGAAAGGCAATGGTAAGGTACAAAATGCCTGTTAATTAGCAGAATTTTGAGTCAAGTAGGGGGTTTCTTCTAGCAAAAGTTCTTTCAAACAACAGATCAGAGTCCCAGAGTCAGCCTGAGCCCAGCCCCTCTATCCCTATCCTCTGGCAGAAATCTGTCGGCTGCCTTGAGTCTGCAGCCAGCTTTCAGAAACCTGGGATCTCTATCTTCCCAGCAGGAAAGGAATTTACTAAAACATCCACTGCATCCCAAATTGAGAAATCAGCTGCCCAGAATCCGTGATCAATATGTTGTCTCTCAGTGATAAAGTGTTTCCTTGGAATATGTTCCTCATGTTCCCTTCACGGTTCAGAGCTCCCAGAGGTTTGGGGTGGGTTCAGCTATCACGTGCTCTCATCACTATGAGATTCTTCATCCTCTCTCAGCCTCCCAGCTCTCCAGGATCCACAGAGCCTGGCATGAGGTTCCTACCCACCTGTGACTCAGGCTGTTAGCAGGGGATGATGAAACAAAAGAAAGGTTTCACCAGGGAGCATGGCTATAGACATGGAGGTGGTGGGATGTTGCAGTGTTTATGGAGTTCGTTTCAAGCCCATATCTAACAGACATGTGAGCTGTAGGTTCTCTGTGACATTAAAATGCATCCGCCAGACATCCCACTCAGCCCACAACCAGGAGTGCCTGCGCCACTAAGATGTCACACTGCTTTGTTCATTTGTCTCCTTACTATCTTCAACAGCATGGAGCTGTCTTCTGGTTGGCTCCCTCTCCTCTCCTACACTCTGGGCCTCCTCCCCACAATGGAGTGTCATTCTCTGTGGCATGTCCCTGTTGATGTTTGCCCTGACCCTCAGGACCCACTTATCTAGAAACCTCTGGGGATACTGAGAAGCACTTGGCATTTTCTAGTAGCCACCTAACTTCAGTGACCAAATCATTGGCTGTTGACATGTAGGTGACCGGAGATCTTTGGTCACATTACGGTTTTAGACACCTGCCGTTCTCCTCACCTTCTTTCTATGGCTGAGAGTAGAGTTCTTTCCGGTCCTGGACCTGCAGTCAATGAAAGGTGCAAGAGAGATGCTAAGAGGGTTGGAAGTAGAGAGAGAAAGCCAGGAAGCTAAGTACAGAGTGGTTTCTGGTATGTCATAGGAGCTCCTCCAATTCTAGATAGAATAGGAGCTGCAAACTCAAGGTTTCTCCTGGTTGTGCTTTGCGTGCATGTGTGTATACGTGGGTGTGAACAAGTGTTTGCATGTACGTGTGTGTATTTGTGCATGTGTTGGGAGAGGGTTGATTTCCAGGCTGCTGGATTCTAAACAATAAGGTGTTTGAAAAAGAATCTAAGGTTTATCAGCCAGGCGTGACGGCTCACGCTTGTAATCCTAGCACTTTGGGAGGCTGAGGCAGGTGGATTGCCTGAGCTCAGGAGTTCGAGACCAGCCTGGGGAACATGGTGAAACCCTGTCTCTATTAAAAATACAAAAATTAGCCAGGCATGGTGGCAGGCACCTGTAATCCCAGCTACTTGGGAGGTTGAGGCAGGAGAATCCCTTGAACCCGGGAGGTGGAGGTTGCCGTGAGCCAAGATCGTGCCATTGCACTCCAGCCTGGGCGAGAGAGTGAGACTCCATCTCAAACAAAAATAAAAACAAACCAAAAAAAAGAATCTAAGGTTTATTGTATTGGTTGGTAATTAATCCATTCCAAACCAGTCATAAAACTCAGTGGCTTAAAAGAGTAATGGCTTATTTTTGTTTGCCCATCTGCAGTTTGGCCAGTGGTTGGCTGATCTGGCTGGGTTCTGCTGGAAAAGCTGTGCTCTACCTGTCTGTGAGTCTGCTTGAGCTAGTTTGCTAGGGGGGGCACGTTCTCATGGTGATAGCTGAGGCACAAGAGATATGTGCCAGTAGAAATATGCAAGACTCAAGATGAGACCGTGGGAAAGGTGTGGATGCACGGAAAGGTGAAGAACTGGGAAGAGTAATTCAATTCAGCTCATCCATGTGCATTACACTGGCTTATTATAAGCAACACACTCAGGGAGAAGTCTGTACGCTCTCAGTGTGGATGCTCAGGGCTTGTGTCTCACAGGACTGGGCAGTGTTTACCAACAAAGCTGGCTGGGCACCTGGTGAACTGTGCTTGGGGCATGGTGGTGGGTGGTAGATTCTAGTCTCTGCTTGTTCCTAATTGGCAATGTCACTGTAGGCAAGTGATTTTAGTTAATTTAAGTCCTCTTAGAATCTGTGAGGGGAGGATAAGAAAATCTTAATTTGCTCAGTTGTCTCAGCCTGAGGGCCCAGAATTTAGTATTTTATTTTGTGTCCATATTTTCTTGTCTTCACCATCAATACCTGTGACGTTACTTCATGACTGATCTGGATGCATTTCTTGTAATAGCCATCTCTGTAGCCACTTCCATTATGGGTTTTTTGGGGCAGTAAATATTTGCCCATTTTTGGCAGCCTAGCAACCGAATCTTTCCAATGTTTGGTGTACCTCCTATCGTATGTACTGCCATAGAAGGCAGAATCCACTTCTATTACAGAAGCTGAAAAGACCAGGCACATTTCCAGTGTCCCTTGAAATAGACTGCAGGGATTTGTCCCATGCTTGGCCAATCACCTGCATCCATTTGACTTGTGAGCTGCTGCACAAACAAGCGAGGACAAGAGGGAGGCTGCCTTGGAAGTGGTGATGGCAATAGCATGAGGTCTCTCTAGGGACTGGGATGATGCTGGAGCTTGTGGTACACCCAGTGTCCAGTGTGGCAGAGAAGCCTGCAGCCTCGCTGCGTGGCCGTGGCAGTGGAGGTCTGATTTGGGCTATGGCTTCCCAGTTTCTTTTTGTTCTGTACTATTTTGTGAACCTGGTCTTCATTGCATTTTGACGAATCGCTGAAGTACCCAATACGTTGCAGACAAATTCCTATCTTGGCAAGTTCGAGTTTCAGTTGCTCGAAGCCAAGGACCCTGAGTACTTTGTCTTCTGTTCTGCTGTCTCATCCATCACCTGTAGAGGAGCGGGTTTGAGCCCATACCCCACCCATCTGGAAAGGCCGCTGGGGCAGAGGAGGTGTGGTCCAGCTGCCTCCCTCCAGACTGACGGCTTTGACATGCATACTTGAAATGTCGGTTAGGAGTCGCTCTCTCTGCCTTGCCCCTAGAAAGTAAAACTTCTCCAGATGGATATATATATATATTTTTTTCCGAATGACTGGGGGCTCCCTGAGGAGGAGTCAATGCACAGCTGCTGTGTGCCCCCTTTGGTCAAGTGAGCCATTAAAACATCCATGACTGGTCTGAAGGGGACCCTTGGGCTACATCTAGCAACTGCAGTGGTCCACCCCGTTACCCTGACAGGAGACTGCCCTCCCTGTGGGAGCCTTGCTTAGGCCACGAACAGAGTTAGGTGAGAAGGAGCAAGAGCTTATTGAGTCTCTTTTCCCAACTCTGTCCTTAGCTGGAGAGACCACGTGCCAGTGGAGATGGGTCCTACCAATCTTCGGACCTACACCTGGCATTACTCAGGACCAGGGCCCGGGAATAGAGGAGGGCAGAGTCAGGGGAGACTAGAGAAGGCTGTGAAGCAGGTTTGGGTACATGAAGGATAAGCAGCCACTTCTCAGGAGGCTCTTTGTTCCCCAAAATGAGCACCTCCCCTCTCTATCTCAGGACTCTGCTGCAGTTGGTATTTTCCCTGCAGTATCTCTAAACAAGTGCTCTCTCGGCAGTTTGGGTGGGACAATTCATTGTGCAGCACTATCCTCTGCAATGCAAAACATTGAACGTCCTTGCTCTTAGCCCATTAAATGATAGTGACTCACCCAGTCATTGTGACAATCCAGAACTCCTGAACCATTTCTATGTGAAGTGTAGGGGTGGTACCACCCTTAAGTGAGAGCCAGGCAGTTAAGGAGTTTGAAGGAGCTTTTGTTCAAACGCAAAGAAAGCACTGAGCATTCTGAGGTTTTGTTAACTATTAATGCTAAATCTTCATTTAGACTGCTAGACTCTCTGTAACAGAAAGCAGGATACTTTGCCCTCTAGGGCATTGAGGAGGTTAGTCTTGGTAGAAAAGCTTGAAGACAGAATCCTCAGCATCAGGACCTATTCTGTGGATGGGGTTCACTGGGAGAAAGGGTGAGAGGACACAGATGAAAGGCTTGGGTACCCAGGGAGTATACAGCTTCAGGAAGCTGGAAAACCTTGTGGGGGTTCAGGAGGGAGGTGGAGAGCCTAGATAGGGAGATGGAAGTGGAGGAAGAACACCTCACACAGGACAGCCCCTTTCCCCCATTTCAACCACCTGCTTGCCAAGACTCCCCTGGTGACTGATGCCCAAAGACTGCAGAGCTAGGAAAGGTTGTCGGCCATCAAAATCCCTTCTAGAGTTACCTCCAGGAGTGGCTGTGCTGGCCATAACAGTACTGTTGAAACTTCAGTGAGGAAAATCCCAGGCTGGTCAAGCCTGCTGTGTGATTGAATATCCAATTTTCCAAATACCTACAGCAAAGCAGAAAGTTCCATCCTGAGTAACTTCCATATGCTGAGGCCATGCTGGACACAGATGGAGAAGAAAAAGCTGACAGGCTCACATATTTTCCCTCTGTATGGGGTAGTGGGCACGTCAGCAGACATCACGCTACAGTGTGCTACATGAGACAGGACCCTATGAAAGGGAGAGAGGTATAAGAAAGAAGAACAGCGTCAGGACAGCTTTCAGAGAAGAGTTTTGAATGAGAGATATCTTTTATTAATACTTATTTAATTTATTGATTGATTTTATTGGTATAAACTTAAGGGGTACAAGTGCAGGTTTTTTCGTGGATATATTGTTTAGTGGTGAAGTCTGGGCTTTTACTATGACCATCACTCAAGTGGTGTATATTGTACCCATTAAACAATTTCTCATCCCTCACCCTCTTCCCACCTGCTCACCATTCTGAGCCTCCAGTGTCTATTATTCCACACTCTATGTCCACGTATGCACATTATTTACCTTCCACTTGTGAGAACATGCAGTATTTAACTTTCTGATTCTAAGTTATTTCACTTAAGATAATCTCCTCCAATTCCATCCATGTTGCAGCAAAAGACATGATTTCATAAGAGCTACTTTGATAGTGAGGCAGAGGTAGAAAAAATGGCATGAGCAAAAGTATAACGTATTTAAAAACCGTGTTGAGTGGAGGGTCAGTGGAGGGGAATGAAGTATTTGGAAACCCATAGCTGCTTTTTGGTTGGTTGGTTGATTGGTTGGTTGGTTTATCATTAATATGCTTTTGTTTACCATTTCACCTGGGTTGTTTTGGCCTGCCTCACTAGGCATCTGCGGATGTTTACTGCCTATAGGAAACCTTTGGAAGGCTGTGGGGCAGGCTTTTCCTCTCCTTTCTCTTTGGCCTGATGACAGGTTTTCTAATTCCCTCTCTAACACACAGTGGTCATGGCAGATGAAACACCCTATGTTGTCAGTTTCACTAGGGGTGCTGCTTTTGCGGCCTAGTTGAGTAAGCGCAGGTAGGCAGGTGGATAGGAGACTGCCCCTTCCATGCGTGCCCTTCCATGTCCCTGTGTCGTGCACTTGAAAGATGGCTTCTAGAAATCTTGAGAATAATGAGTATTTCAGTCTTGGCAGTTGTGCCATCAGGCAGCCAACTGGATGTGTTAAATTCTGTTTTATCTGTACCTAAAACTCAAATGCACTCAACCTTGAATTAAAATCTGCTATGCACTGAACATCTGTGTCCTCTCAAAATTCATGTCTAATTGTCAATATTAGGAAGTGAGGCCTATGGGAGGTAATTAGGTCATGAGGGTAGAGTCCTCACAAACGGGATTAGCAACCTTATAAATAAAGATCTCAGAGAGACGTCTTGTCCCTTCCACCTTATGCGGAGCCAGCGAGAAGTAGCCTTCTGTGAAGCAGAAAGTGGTCCCTAATCAGACACCAAATCTGCCAAACATCTTGACCTTGCACTTCTAGTAGGCTCCATAACTGTGAGAAAAAAAGTTCTGGTGTTTATAATCCATCCAGTCTACACACTCTGCTCCAGCAGCCCAAATGGATAAAGACATACTAGAAAGATGAATTTTGAGTTGAGAGGCCCTGAAGTGCACAGGACAAGAAGTTTTGAGGCCAAACCCAGACCCCAGTGAGCAACCCCACCTCTGCCTGCCCTGTGTCCTTGGACAAATTACTGGACGCCCTTCCTCCCAGTCAAAGGCCCCTTCTGCCTCCTAGATAATAAAATGGGAAAACTGAAACCTACCTCATAGCTCAGTTTACAATCAAAGAAGATGCGCCATGGAAAAGTCCTTTGGCAAGTGCAAAGGTACATCCCAGGTGGGTCGAGGAGAGCCAGAAGAAGGGGAGGCTGCCCTGGAGGTGCCTGGCGTGGGGAATGAAGACAATCCCAGTTAGTGCAGCCTTGTTTGTGCCACGGGAGAGGCCCCACAAGCCCTTCATTCCTAATTACCCTTAGATAATAAATGAATACAATGGTAAATGTTATTAGAATAATTTACTGTTCATCAAGAACAAGGGACAATTAGTATAATTCCCTATTAGTATTCACATGTCCCCTCGCTGAAGGCAGCTCTCTCCACCTTGGGCTCCCAGGGCTCCCATTACAGGCGTGGGATCCCCCTTGCGCAGTACCAGCCCACATCCAGCAGGGTTATTAGGAAAGGGGAGTTATTGGCTGTGTAATTAACTATGTAATTAACTCAGAGTGCCGAATGCAATCAGCATCTAATCTAATAGAAATGTGTAATTAAATTGCATCTTTAATCCCTGAGAAAATCTCTGGATTTGGGTATGGGAATCAACCTGGCAGGGTGCCCCCAGGTCTCCATTATCTTCAATTAGACAATTAATTGATATTCAAGTTACCTTTCTCATTCAAACCTAATTGAATTTCTCCCTACTCCCCATGAGGTGTAATGTGTTTATAAAGATGCTCCTCTCCACTCACTGACTAGAGAACCCACAGTAAAGTGGTCATCACCTGTCTCCCACTGCCACTTACCCAGATATTAGATGCCAGCAAGTGGCCCCTTTAAGAGACTGATTGGCACTTCGCTTTCTTCTTGGTACCTTTGTATCCAAACAGTGCAGTGGTGACTGGCTGGAAAGCAGCTCAATCTGTGACTAATGAAATTTTTTCTCCGTATTGTTCTGACATCAGGCAATTGTTGCCAACATCCCCATTTTGTTTTCTAGCTCCCTTTTGCTTCTCCTTGACTCAGCTGTCTTCTCCCTAAATTCCCCCTTTATCCCCTTAGTCTAACTTCCAGCAACCTACTAAGCTCTCCTCTACCCTGCACCACCTGTCTTCCTCCTCAGATTTAGCTCTTGGTGAGCAAATCACGCAGCCTATGTGATTTTGCCATGTTTTCTTGCTCTGCAAAAGCAATGCTCACAGTCCCAGCACCCTAACAGCCTCCCCTAGGCTAGCTTTCCCAGGGGGTTCAGAGAAGCAATTGCACTAGGATGGGGGAAGAGAGAAATGGAGGTGAGACAGGCTTAGAGGGTCAGAAAGACTATGGAAAATGGAAAGATACCGGGAGAAGGGTAGAGACAAGAAGAGATGAGGGGAGAAGGGGGGACACAGGCTGGAGAAAAATGTGAGAGAGAAAACAGAGAGGACGTGAAGAAGAAAATAGGAAGAGAAAGAGAAAAGGGGAAGGGGAGGAGTTAAGAGGAGAGAGAGGCCTGAGTTTAACAGAGCTGTCCTGAAGGACACAGAGCCAGCCAGCTAGCAAGGAAGGAGTGTCAGTGAGGAGTATCAGCCATTCAGGGAGGATCTTGCGGAAGGCCTGACTATCAAACAGAGGCTCTGGTGGAAGCCAAGCCTCCAATTGCACTATATACCTGATAGCCTAATCTGAAATGAGAATCTCGGGGGAGGTGTAGCCATTCTGAAAAAAGCTGCTATTTTTTTTTTAAAGAGAAAATATAATAAAACTTTCCTTATCCCCTCTGCCTTCAGAAGTTTAACAAAAGTGCATCCTTTCAGCGGCATCACTTATCTCCAGTGGCAATCAGCTTAAATACGTCCCATTATCAAGCTGCTTGCTACTGTACATCAGCGGGTGTTGTAGCAACACACAGTCGAGTGCGGATAACATGCCAGTAATTGCTTGTCTGTTTAAAGAAACTTCAGTTCCCAGAGAGGAGAGAGGACAAGTGAAAGCCAGTGAGACAGAAGCGTGTGTTGGAGCTGGGGCCTGGAGCAGAGGAGGCCTGAGCACTGAATGGCAGAGGAGTTTTGCAGAGGAGTTCCGGAGACCTAGGCATGAAGACTAGATTGGGGCTGGGTCAAAGAGGAATGGCTGAAAGAGTCCTTCCTTGACATTCCTTAGAAGTGGCCACAGAAGGTCAGGTGGAAGAGGTGTGGATAGGAACCTGTTCTCACTCATCTACAGGGCCAGACTCAGTGATCTGGGGATAGAGGTTGAGGTGTCAGGGTATAGACACCCCAAATAACTCCTCTACTTTCTTGTACTGCTGAGAATGGCAACGTTACTTACTCATATTTTGATCACAGGGTGACCTTTTCTTTATAATTCTTTAAAATATACTGGTAGCCTTGCCAGGGATTTTTAAGTCTTGAATCATCAACGTGTATATCTAGACTTCAGCGAGGAGATTGTGTTTCTGCTTTCTTCCTGCATCGCCTAACCCAGGGCTGGGGATGCAGAAAATCCCCTATACACATCGGATAAATGGATGATGAACCCACAAAGGTCAATGAGCCCTTATTTATGAGCTTCCACTGCTTGCCAGACCCAGAGCTAGGCTTCCAGGATGGTTTATCTCCTTTGTTCATCATAAAAATGCCAGCAGGTAAGTAAGTATTGCAAGCCCTGTTTTACCCATGAGGAAGCAGAGATTCAGAGTGGGGAGTAACTGGCCCAAGACCACATGCCCAGTAAGAGCTCAGCTCCCAGCCAAGCCTGCAGAGCTCAGCTACCAAGCACAATGCCCCAGGTAAGCACAGAAGGCAGCAGTGCCAGAACAGGACTCAGCCTCACCTTATACTTCCAACTCACCTCCACAGTACTGGATGATCCTGGAGGGTCTCTTCTCTGTTCCTTCCTGCTCTGTAAAATGGAAACCATTTCCTGTTTTGAGCTCAAGTCTCAGGTCATTGGTTCTATCAGTGGGAGAGGGACAGTGAAACACTATGCAGTGTTCCTCCCCCATCCCTTTGTCCGTAATGAAGCACTGCACTGTAAGTGGCAGTGTGGTGCATGAGGATAAATGCCCCCTCCCATTCTAGTGTTTTCCTTCGCTAATAAGCTGGGAGACCTTGGGCAGATCTTTGAACCCCCCGAGTGCTTTCAGCTCCCTTATGTTTAAAACAGAGATAATAATATCTGCTTTTCCAATCCTGCAGGATTATTCTAAGGATCAAATAGTGTAATGCCCATGATAATGCTCTTGAATACACAGAAGCTTTTCATTTTGTGTATCTAGGTATATTCATATTCATTAGGCTTACAGACTAAAACTAGCTACGAAATGCCACTGTCGGCATAGAGAGAGGACTCTGTGTCTTGGCAGACTCTGTTTATAGTTTATCCTTAAGGATACCCATTTGTTTGTTTTAAGAAGAAGATGTGGCTCTCAATAAAGATATTCATGGCTTTCAGGACATGAAAATGTGCTTTGGATGTCACAAGTTTGTTTGAATTTCACTCCAGGGAGCTGAGCTCAGTAAACACTTTCATGTGTAGGCAGCACCCTTAATCAAGCCAGTGAATCTTAACCTAGCCTTCACAATAAAAGTTTAAATAGAACCCTGATTAAATAATTGTTATTTTCCTGCTGAGAATCTCAGTTGGGATGCTGTCTTTAGTGTAATATGTTATGCAAATGTTATGTACAGCATATATATGTCTCCTCTGCAGCAAACTGTGTCTTTGATCGTACTAACACAGGGCTGGGAATCAAAGACTGGGTTCTAGTCCTTGTTCTGCCAGTGTCTAGCTGTGTGACCTTGAGAAAGTCACTTAATCTCCCAGAACCTCAAAGTCCTCATCTTGCACAAAGGATTGAAGGAGATCAATGGCTTGCCCTCATTTATTGCCCCTCCCCCAACCATGGAATCCATGTTTTAAAAAACGTCTGCCAATCTGCATGTATTATATGATAATTAATTTCCCCAAGTCTAAAAATCAAAGGCATTTGTAACTGGTAGACAGAGATTCTGATCAGGCTTATATAATCAGGGTTAACACTATGATTATATAGTTAGAGCTATGATAATTTCAAGTAGAAGCAAAGAAGTATGACACTTCAGGGTGTCCTGTAGCCTCATAATGGATAGATCGGGGAGTGCCTTTGACAATGAGAAATATTAACGATAACTCGCCAGTCCTTATCACTACCTGTGCCCACCCCCAGAGTTGTATAAACAGGTTGGGAATCTCCAAAGTGCCCACTCACTCTAAGTTTCTGTCTGCTCACTCAAAGCTCTTGTCCAGCCCTAATCATCTAAGATGCAGTCATTCTGGGGATTTAGGTAAGCATCAAATGAACAAATGTTCCTGCCTTCATCTTGCTCACATTCTAGTGTGTGTGGAAGAGAAGGGAACAGAAAACAAATATAATAAAATATTAGCTAAATTATATGGTATCTTAGAAGGTGGCAAGTATTTCAGAAAGACAGCAGAGGAGGGTGAGGGCTCCTCAGGGTAAGGTTGCGGTTGATAGGAGGGTAACATTTGAGCAAAGACTTGAAGGAGGTGTGAAAGGAAAATATCTTGGGCCCCCAAAATCACTAAGCTGAAGGGAAAATTCGAGCTGGGAACTGTTTAGGGCAAGCCTGCCTCCCATTCTATTTAAAGTCACCCTTCTGCTCACTGAGATAAATGCATATCTGATTCCCTCCTTTTGAAAGGCTAATCAGAAACTCAAAAGAATGCAATCATTTGTCTTTCACCTACCTGTGACCTGGAAACCCCCTCCCTGCTTGGAGTTTCCATGCCTTTCCAGACAACCAATGTTCATTTTTACATATATCGATCCATGTCTCCTGTCTCCCTAAAATGTATAAAACCAAGCTGTGCTCTGACCACATTGGGCACATATGATCAGGACCTCTGAGGTTGTTTCACAGGTTCGCATCCTCAACCTTGGCAAAATAAACTTTCTAAATTAACTCAGACCTGTCTCAAATTTTGGGGGTTCACAGAGGCAAGAAAGCAATATATACACACTTAGTGGGGAACAAGCAGGTCAGGCTGAAGCTGTAGTGAATGCAAAGTTCCTGTGGCTGAAACATGCTTAGCATGCTCAGAGACCAGGAAGAAGGCCAAGCTGGCTGGGCAGGGGAATCTGGTGGGTTGTCAGAGATAAGTCTAGGGAGAGCCTTGTAGACCATCATGATGACATTGACTTTTACTCTGAGGCAGAAGTCATGGTAGGTTTGGTGCTTGGTGCAACGGAGTTACATGATCTATCTTAAGTTTTGAAAGAATTATCTGCTCGTAGAAATTGACAATAGACTGCAGAAGAACAAGTGTGGAAGCAGGAGGACCACTTAGGAAGCTGTTACAGTGGTCATCAAGAGATGATAGAGGATTGACAAAGGTGGCAATGATGGATTAGTGAGAGCAGTCTATTTATGAATACATTTTGAAGACTGAGTTCTCAGGACTTGCCATTGCATTGACCATAAGATATGGGAGAGAAAGAGGAAGTCAAGGTTTTGGAATTCAAGATATCCTCTCTGTCCTCTGATGAAGTCACTGCATTGACATATATATCAATATGTATTAGTTCGTTTTCATGCTGCTGATAAAGACATACCCAAAACTGGGAACAAAAAGAGATTTAATTGGACTTACAGTTCCACATGGTTGGGGAGGCCTCAGAATCATTGCAGGAGGTGAAAGGCACTTCTTACATGGTGGTAGCAAAAGAAAAATCAGGAAGAAGCAAAAGTGGAAACCCCTGATAAACCCATCAGATTTTGTGAGACATTATTATTATTATTATTATTATTATTATATCTTCCCCAATTTAAAACTTTTAATTTAAAAGTAAACTTTAATGTGGAAAATGCAAACTTAGGGAGTGCAGAACGATCACACACAAGGCTGCCACTTCACACCTGGCGGGTTGCACGGTGGCCAGGCAGAGGCGCTCTTCACTTCCTAGATGGTGCACCCGCTGGAGACTTACTCACTGTCACAAGAACAGCACGGGAAAGACTGGCCCTCATGATTCAGCTACCTCCCCCTGGGTCCCTCCGACAACACATGGGAATTCTGGGACTTACAATTCAAGTTGAGATTTGGGTGAGGACATAGCCAAACCATATCCACAGTGTATTATACACATATAACAGAAGACTTTGTAGAAAGTCCCATGACTTACGATTTTGTATAAATTTCCCTTGACCTCTAGGAAAAATCACTTAAATAATTTATGAGAATCTATGAGCTTGCGTGAATTCTGGAGATGAATGACATGCTATATTATATCTTACTTGGCAAAAATTGGTGGGAAAATCCCATCCCAGAGCCAGTGCTCAAGTGAGGCATAGAAGCCAGAGTTTACTCCTCCATTCCTAAATGGACTTTGTTTGTTTAACATGGAGGGGGCTTTTATGGCTTTAATTTCCCTTGAGATCACTCTGATGCCACAAATCCTAAATGTGTGTGGAAAGTGAAATGACCCTGAGAGCTTTCTGCTGATGAACCAAGGCTTGGGAAAACTAGTCCTCTTATTTATAAGGGAAGGAAATAAATGGTTCTCAGTTCCCTACTGATCATGGAGATGAAATGGATGAAAACTGAAGTGCAGCTCAGCACCATAAAGCCTTTTCAGAACATGATAGAATGTCAATCAATAAAAAATTAGGCCAGAGCTAATCTTTGCAAAAGGGGTTCTGCAGAACATTGGATACAAGGACTACTAATAGGTGTTATCTGAAAAAATTCTATGATATGCATACAAATTTGAGAAATACTAGGCTGAACAGGACTAATTGGTTTTCTTCTTAGAGTCTTTAATAGGTTAAGGATAATATTTCCAATAAGATTAGTTTGATATGCAGAATTTTCTAAATATGTGGATATGAAACCCTATTTCATCCCCTGAGTAATACCTCACTTTGAGAAACGCTCATCTTGACCCCAAAGCAGTATTAGGACTAAAACACAGTCATAATCATTAAAAGCAGGAACATTTTTTACCTAGGACAGATTCTTTGTAATTCTTGCCTGGAGGTAGGTAAATAAATGAGAGTATCGCTTTGAGCTAACCAGTTTTATGGTTCTATTCATTTAGACTAAATTCTACAACTTTTTGAGCTGTAACTCTGGGTCATACCTAGAGGTTTGGTTTCAACATCATTTATACCATCAAAAAGTTCACAGAATTTTATGAAGGAGACAAACAACATGAGAATACTTACTTGCCATACAACTTGATAAAGTTGTCCCAGAACTATGTACTAAGATCTAGCAGACATAAGTTCAGAAAAAGAAAACACCTTCATAGGTGAAAATATGGCAGAACTTGGAGTCAGCAGACTGCTGCCTTGTCCATGCCTGACATCTGGCTAGGCTATATAATCATTCTGAAAATTAAATATTGCTACCATGCAGGGTTGCCTGGAAGAATAAAAGGACATAAATTTATATGTAAGCTGGACTGTAGTAGGTACTTAATAAATGTGGCTAACACAAATTTATTAATTGTAATAATAAATGAAGAAAACTACTCCAACAATATTTCTGCCTAGATTTTATGGTAAGGATGGGTTAGGAAAATTTATTTAAAGAAAAGGACATTGAAGTTGCTTAAACGATAAAGTGTATGAAGATAAATTAGAAGATAAATTCAGAGGACAAGAGACGCAAACATAAGTGGGATCACAGCATGAGCTATTGCCAGGGCCAGATTGTGAAGATGCTTGTGTAGCAAGATTCAGAGTTGAGACAGACTGATGCATGCATTGGGGCTCACACTGATGGTTTTAAAGAAGTGTCATGATCAGGACCCATGGTGGATGCATCTTTGTACAATTTGTCTTGTCTTGCTTGAGGGACAAGTTGCATTTACTTCACATTTCTTGATGACTTGAGGGTCTATGGTGTCATGGTGCTCTGAATGTGGACCACTGAGATTGAAACTGGTATAGTAGCCCACATTTGGTAACACTAAGCTCAGACCCATTTCGGCTACCTCTCCATACCTTAGAATCAGTGTTTTCATATTGTATTGTCCAGAATTTTAAGGTTCAGTGGAGACCATTAACTCAAAAGCTCCACATTAATTGGATTCCCACTTCTTGAAATTTTTACTTTATTCTGTTTCAACCTGAAATAAACACATATATGCCCATGTACACATGCACACACACCACACACAATTCAAATGTTTTATGTACCAAATGATAATACGTGAGAACCTAGTTGCATGTAAAGTTGGATTGCTAGGCTAACATGTTTTGGGGAAGATTTCAGAATAAACCTTGTCACCCTGTATTCTGTAAAGCATTTGAAATTCCTATGGCTAAATCACTGATGAGTATAATTGTAGCTCAACATCATTTTTATGCTTTTTATTTTATTTTATTTAAATTCAGAACTACATATACTCCTTATCCATTTTAGATTAGGGTTTTCTCAATATTATGCATCCGAAAGAATATATAGGAATTGGCTCTTGAGATGCATATGACTACACTCTTGTCATCCATAATCCTGACTTCAAGTTTTTGTGTTCATCAAAAATTAATCATTGGGTTGAATTCATAGTAAGTGACTGATAAAAATGTAAATCATACATATATACAACAAAATATTATTTTCTCTGTTTTATATGCTAAGATCTCACATTAGATATTACTTGAAAAGAAAGGAGTTTTTGCTAAATAATAAGAGTTAAGAAACTTACTGTCATAGGCCACACTTTCCTGTGTGTGTGAATGGCTTTGCCCATGGAAAGACAAGAAGCAGCAAATGGTGATGTGATATAATTTGAATGTTTGTCCCCTCTAAATCTCATGTTGAAATGTGATTCCCAACACTGAGGGTGGGGCCTAGAGGGAGGTGTTCAGTCATAGGAGTGGATCCTTCATGAATATCTTAGTGCCATCCCCTTGGTGATAAGTGAGTTCTCGCTCTTAGTTCATGTGAAAGCTGGTTGTTGAAAGAGCCTGGCATCTTTCTTGCCCCCCGTCTTTTGCTCCTCCTCTTTTACAGTGTGTTAGAATGGCTGTCTCTTCCATGATTGGAAGTTTCCTGAAGCCCTCACCAGAAAAAGATGCTGGTGCCATGCTTGTACAGCCTACAAAACTGTGAGCCAAATGAACCTCTTTTCTTTATAAATTACCGGGTCTCAGGTATTTCTGAATACTAATGCAGAACAGACTAACACGTGATGGTAAAACCAGTGCATTAACACCTTTAGCTCCACATTTGATATAGTTTGCCTCTGTGTCCCCACCCAAATCTCATCTTGAAGTATAATCCGCAGGTGTCAAGGGAGGGACCTGTAATCCCCAGGTGTCAAGGGAGAGAGGTGATTGAATTATGGGGGAAGTTTCTCCCATGCTGCTTTCCTGATAGTGAGTGAATTCTCATGAGATCTGATGGTTTTATAAGTGGTAGTTTTTCCTGCACTCTCATGAACTCTTTCTCACTTGCTGCCATGAAAGATGTGCCTGCTTCCCCTTCCGCCATGATTGTAAGTTTCCTGGGGCTTCCCCAGCCTTGCAGAACTGTGAGTCAATTAAACTTCTTTTCTTTATAAATTACCCAGTCTTGGGTAGTGTCTTTATAGCAGTGTGAAAATGGACTAATACAACATGTGAAGGGAGAAGGAGATAAAAAGGTAGAGTCTATTGCCGTTCGAATTCTTGAATATCCTCCCGATGGTTTGTTCTCTGTGTGTTGATGGGTAGAATTTGATTTCTCCTATTGCTGGTGCACTAAGTCTTATGACTCCATATTTTACCAGTGACTCTAATTAAGATAAAAATGTGTCTAGTTGCTTATTTAACACACACACACGCACAGTTGTACATTAGATGCATCCTAAATACACTTTTGTTAAGACTTCAAGATACATTTAAAGTACTGTACAATGGAGGGCACAGTTGTCTCAGTTTATGGGCCATCAAGTCAGAGGTAAGCAGTATTCCAACAAGCTGTTTACCATTTGAAAGAGAGATTTACAGGTCTCAGTAGGTGAGGCTTCTTTCTGGCTTTGTGGTGTTTTGTGCAGCTTGAATGAATGGGTCTGGATTTCAAGGCACCAGCCAAGTGGTATTTATAACAAAGCTAATATACAATGCTTTAGAGATTTCTTTTTTTTCTTTCTTTTTTTTTTTTTTTTTGAGACGGAGTCTCGCGCTGTCACCCAGGCTGGAGTGCAGTGGCCGGATCTCAGCTCACTGCAAGCTCCGCCTCCCGGGTTCACGCCATTCTCCTGCCTCCGCCTCCCGAGTAGCTGGGACTACAGGCGTCCGCCACCTCGGCCGGCTAGTTTTTTGTATTTTTTAGTAGAGACGGGGTTTCACCGTGTTAACCAGGATGGTCTCGATCTCCTGACCTCGTGATCCGCCCGTCTCGGCCTCCCAAAGTGCTGGGATTACAGGCTTGAGCCACCGCGCCCGGCCTAGAGATTTTCAAGCACAATCTCCACTTTAGAGAAAAATTAAGAAAATACACAGTGATTCTTCCCATTCTACAGATGAAAAGGGGATGTATTGCATGAAGCAATGGCTGCCCATCTGCAGGAGCACAGAGAGTGGAAAGTGCAACTTTTGAGTCAGAGAGACATGAATTCAGTGTTCAGTTCTGCACTCACTAGTCGCTGGTGATTGCATTTGAGCAACTTGTTAACCCCCGTGAGCCTTAGTTTCTTTATCTGAAAAACAGGATCAAAATACATGGTTATTAATGATAGAACGGAAAGAGATCAAATGAGATAACTACGAAGCTTTCCATATTGGGCCAAGGACCAAGGTGGAATGAGATAAATATGCACATGCTTCCTCCCCATTATCTGCCTCTTTTCTGTATTTCCAGATTAGATATCACTACCATGCAGGGCTGCTTGGGGGGATTAAAGGATATACATTCATATGTAAACTGACCTATAGTTATGCACTTAATAACTGGTGGCTAATGCAGTTCTACTAATGCTAATAATAAATGAACAAAGCAACCACAATATTTCCTACCATTTTGTATAGAACTGTGATGGACACAGAGTCATATAAAATCAGCTCATTTCTTTGCCAGTTAGGAATCTCCCTGATGAATGGTGTGCGTGAAGTACATGGTTTAGTGTTAACCTCCCCTTCTCAGGGTGGGCTGGCAACTCCAAAGCTTATGAATAAGGTGGGATCTGAGCAGGTCTTGGAAGGAGAGGAAAGAGACAAATGAATGGAAAGAAAGGAGAAGGCATTGTAAGTGGATGACTCAGCAGGAGCAGAGACCAGGAGATGTGAATGAGAGTGGTGTGAGAAGAGGGGTAGGGAAGCTTCTGGCTTGGTTAGGGAATTGGGAAAGTACCCAGGAGCAGGGAACATGGGACACATCCCAGGACATATGGAGGGCCCTGAAACCCCAGCTGAGGAATTAGGGCTTTATTTTATAAGCAGCAGGTGGCCAGGACAGATTCTTGAACAGAGAAGTGTCATAATGAAAAAGACAGTTTAGTAAACGAATAGGGGAGAAATACTCAGGATGGATTAAAGAATAAAGAAGTTAAGGCCAAGTGTAGTGGCTCACACTTGTAACCCCAACAGTTTGGGAGGCCAAGGCAGGTGAATCACTTGAGGTTAGGAGTTCAAGACCAGCCTGGGTAATATGGTGAAACCCCGTATCTACAAAAAACAAAACAAAACAAAACAAAACAAACAAACAAAACCCCACAAAAATTAGCTGGGCATAATGGCAACACTTGTAGTCCCAGCTGCTCCGGAGGCTGAGGTTTGCAATGAGCTGAGACTGCACCACTGCACTGCACTCCAGCCTGGGCAACAGAGAGAGACTGTGTCTCAAAAAAAATAAGAAGAAGAAGCTAAAACCAAAGACGCCAGTTAATAATTGCATTTCAGGAAAGTGGTGATGAGGACATGGACCAGGGTATTGGCAGTTTCCTTCTTGTAGGAAGAAGCAAGCCAAATAGATGCTGGAGGACAGATGTTCAAACAGCATGCAGGGCGGCTGAGGAGGTGTCCAGTATAAAGAGGTAATGCCATTCTTAGGACCAGGAGAACTGGTCTCGAGGAAAGAGAACTTGGAAATGTCTACCTTCAGAATTGCAATCAGTTGGTTGAGGCAAACGTTTGATTTCCCCCATCTTGTAAATAGGCAAGACTTACAATTTGCACAATGATATTATTAATGTCTAGGGCCTGGAAAAACAAAAATGATGTTTCAACTTCAGGCTTTTAAATCTTCTGATTTGCCCTGCTCTCTGCCTAGCTAAATTCACGACACTGGAGCCCGTTTGATGTTGAGCAAGGCTCTCTCCACACTGTCTTCTTGATGAAACCTTAAATCAATGGATTTCCCATCCCCATTCCTCCCTTTTCCTCTCTAAAGATGAGTTTTTTTCTGGTAACAGAAATTCTGTTTAAATATGTAGAATTTTGAAAGGAGCGACAGCTGTGGTAGTGATATTTTAAATTGTTAGAGTTTGTGACTTTAGGCTGTAAAATAGACGCCTATTAAAGTCCATAATTTAGGATGCTTCCATCATATACCTGTGGGGCAGAGACAGATGGAGGGTGGATGGACTGGAGGGTGAGGCCAGGTGCAGACCTGACTCTGCCCTGTGATGTACTGGACACTCCGGCTTAACTTTAAGGGAAATATTTAAGAGCAGGAGGAAGGCAGATCTGTGTGTCATTAATGCCTCCATGCCATCTTTACTGTGCTCAGCCCTGATCTGTGCTGTTGGAGCAGTGTGTGTGTGTGTGTGTGTGTGTGTGTGTGTGTGTGTGTGTGAGAGAGAGAGAGAGTGAGTGTGTGTGTGCATGGAGGGGGTGAGAGTATGCATGTCACTTGTACCGGGGTGAGTATAACACGGTACCTACCTTTGAGGAACACTATTCCAGTGCAGTGTTTCTCAAACTTTTTTTTCCCCTTATCAACTTAACATCCCCCATCTCTAGAGCGTTCTTAGACATATTTTCCTAACTGCCCTCCTCATGATATTTTAATATCACAGGCATACTGTGTATTTGCTTATATACTGTATATATAATTTTTTCCCTCTCATCAACCAATACTCTCCTGCTTAGAAAAGACATTGCCCCTGTTGAGAATGTATGTTCTAGTTGGAATGGAAACGATGATGTGTTTCTATTCCTCCCTGTATTGGAGGTAACTACAAACTCATAAACAAGCTCAGAGGACCTGTAGCGGGTGGAACAGTGGTCCAAAAACATACACCCATGTCTTCACCTCAGAACCTGGGAATGTTACCTTATTTGGTATTTTTACCAAATATCAAATTTTTATTAATTGCAGTTGCAGGTGTCTTTAAATTAAGGATCTCATTCTGGATAATCCAAGCAGGCTCTGAATCCAGTGATGAGTGTCTTTATAAGAGACACGCACAGAAGAGACACAGACACAGAGGAGAAGGCAGTGTGAAGACAGGTAGAAATTGCAGTGATGCTGTCATAAGCCAAGGAACACCCAAAGCCTCTAGAAACTGGGAAAGGAAAGGAGGGCTTCTCCCTTCGAGTGTTTAGAGGGAGCGTGGCCCTGCCGGCACCTTGATTTCAGACTTCTAGTCTCCAGAAGTGCGAGGGAATATATTTCTGTTTAAATTTCCTAAACTGTAGTTGGAACCACCATGTTTGTGATAATTTATTATAGCATCCCTAAGAAATGAATATAGGAGAGGATGGCCAACCTAGCCTCAGAAAGTACGAAGAAAACTCAAGAGGAGATAGATGATTTTTGGAGTAGATCTAGATGAACAGGAGGTGAGCAGACAGAGGAAAGGAAGAGTATCTCGCGGAAAGAACAGCACGTGGATATAGGGAAACAGCAATGCAAGAAGTGGTCTTGCTTCTCAGGCTCCATTATTGCCTGGATGCTTCTCCCCACCTCTATACATGGGAGATCTTGAGAGTTCAGTGTTAGGGTCTCGATTCTTTTGTTTGTTCTCTCTCCCAAAGTGCACTCATCCTTTTCCCATTACCGTCTACATGCTGAGGACTCCCAAATCTATCTTCTGGCCAGACCTCTCCACAGTGGAACCTCAGATTCAACTGCCATTTGATGCCCCAGTTGCCTGGGCATCTGCACCATCAGCTCTATTCCCACCCCTCACACTGCTGCTTCTCCAGTTTCTCCTTTCTCTGTCTCACCAATAATACATATCTTCATCTACCAGATTGCTCATTCAAGAAAGGTGGACAACCTCACAGAGGCCTGCCCCTACTTCCTCAGTCTCCACCAACAACCACCAGCAGCTCTCTGTCCTTCCTCCTCCAATAGACACATTCACATGGGTCCTCTTGCCTGCCACAAAAGCAGTAGGACACCGAGAGCAGGGCTCCAGACTATCTAAGTTCCAATCCCTATGTGTTCCTATCTTTGCCTCAGTTTCTCATCTGGAAAATGTGATACAATTATACCTTCCTCATAGGGTCATTGCGAAGGTTAAAACAACACATGTAAAAGTTTTGGGAAACTAACACTAAGTATTAGCTAGTATTACAATCATTGCCAATGCTTTCGTTCAAGCCCTTATCATCTCATCTCTCACTTAACACTGTTACAACAACCTCCTGCCTAAAGTCTCGGATTCCTTCCTTGCTCCTTCAGAAATCATTGTCTGCATTGAAAGCTTGAGTAGTTTCCACTACATTGAGACTGACCCCCCACCTCCCTACCACATTCCACTGGGCTCTGCACGACCAGCTGTGTCCATCTATCTCCTCAACCTCAGCTCCTGTGATGTCCCCTCACTTACTCTAGGGATGTAGATAGGCCATTCTGCATATCCCTGCCCTACAGTAAGTGAGGGAGCATCACGTGATGTGTACATTTGACTAAGTTTCAGGGAGAATATGACCACATTTTTTCTGGTCGTATTCTCCCTGAAACTTGGCCAGTTGCAACTGAGATTTGCTCAAAGTGTAAAACACACCCGGAAATTTGAAGACCTAGCAAGAATAAAAGTATTTCTAAAAGTCACTAATTGAAAATAGATTGCATGTTGAATGATAATATTTTGGATATATTGGGTGAAGTCAAATATATTATTAATTTTATCTCTTTGTGAAAATAAATTTTAGAATCACATATATGGATCACATTTGTTTCAATTGAATAGAGTTGTTTCATGGACTTCCATCAATTGTTAGGACATGCTAAGCCATCTCCAACCTAAGTCTTTGCACTTGGGCTTCTCTCTGCCTTGAACGCCCTCCTATTACTCTGTAGGTGGCTAGATTTTCTTGTCTTTGGCTGCCACGTCACCCCTTGAAAGAGGCCTCCTCTGGCTGTCCTCAATCCCAGCACTCTGTTTATTTCCTTCTTCGCACTATTCATTTTTTTTCGTTTGTTTGTTTTTTTTTAATCTAATTCACTTCTCCCACTCAAAAGTAAGCCCCATGATTCAGGAGCCATCTGTCTTGTTCCCTGTTGCATCCCAGTGCCTGCAGGGTGCCTTGGGCACACAGTCCATCTTCAATACACATTTGTTGAATCCATCTTCAACACACATTTGTTGAATAAATGAAGCAACAAAGAGATTGTTTTTAAAGAAGGCGTTTCTTGCCATTTAAAAGATTCTCTGGACTCTGTGGATGGCAGGAAAATGTGAGAGGGGACATTTAAAAATTCTCCCCCACTGAAGATAGGAGTGGCAGACACCAACCTCTAAAGAGGCAGAAACACTCAAAGCACAACACATAACAGAGATCTAACTAAAAGTGACTGCTTTTAATATGCAACAGCTGTCAGAGAAGGCCAGGGCTAGAGGATGAACTTAACTGTAGTTAAAGTACCTAGCTTATCTGTAGGTATATAGTAAGATTTTTATTTTGTTTTATTTCATTTTATTTTTTGAGACAAGATCTCGCTCTGTCACCCAGGCTGGAGTGCAGTGGTATGATCACAGCTCACTGCAGCCTTGATCTCCTGGGTTTAAGCAATCCTCCCACCTCAGCCTCCTGAGTGGCTGGGGCTACAGGCGTGCACCACCAAGCCTCACTAACATATGGTAAGATTTAGAGGGTACTAAAAATGAACCCCAGCATAACAGAGACACCCACACAGTGCCACAATGCCTGAAACTGTTCATACTAGCTAATACTTGCCAGATATTAGACTGTGCTAAGCATATTATCTTATTTAATCCTCACAATGATCTTATAAGGTAAGTTCCAGCACAATTTTCCTTTTATACTAAAGAAACTCAGACAAGGCAGTAATTCACCCTGGGTCACCTCATCAGTGAGGACCGGCCCCAGGATTTGGGCCCACATCATCTATGTCCAGTGTCTGAGCTCACAGATACCACAATAGGAGGCTGGAAAGGAAGCACCTGCACACCTGCCTCAAGTCCAGTTCCTGCTTTGCCACAACCTGGGGAATTTGAGATTAGTCCAGAGCCTAGTATTTGTTGCTCACTTCTACTCCAGAACTGCTTATCCTTCAGTGTTTCCTGGCCATATTCTCCCTGGATATGGATAATGTACACAGTTCATCCACCTGGAGTTAGGTTGATTTGCTTCTCTTCCTCAGCCAGTTACCAACACAGATTTATTGTTTCTGCTTACGAAATGCTCTGCAACCTGAACCCTTCTCTCTGCCTCTTCTCTCTTTGCCTTGGGTCAAGCTCCCATCATCTCCTCCCTCTAATCCCACAGGCTTCCAACTAGCCTTCTCCCTCCCGCATCTCCCACTGGAATCCTCTCTCCCCACTTTTGTAATAGTGAACCAACCTAAAAATGTCAATCTCCACTCCCTATCCCTTAAGTTCTTTTAGCAGCTTCTCATGCCTCTTAAAATAAAGCACAAATTCCTTCGTCAAGCATATAAATTCCTTTATGAGCTTCCCCCCACCTATACATGTGGACAGTTTTCCAAGATGACCCACTGGTTCCCTTCTCCTGGTATTTACCCCCTGTGTCATCTCTTGCCCTGGAATGTAAGTTGGATCTAGGGACACTCCTCTAGCAAACAGAATATGGCAGACAGAGTGGGACGTCATGTCTAAGGTTAGAAAGCACCTTGACTTCCATCTTGCTGGCACCAGATCATTGTCTTGATCTCTTGTTTACTCACCCTGCTGGAAACAACTGTCCTGTTGGGTGCTGCCCCATAGAGAGGCCCACATGGCCAGGAGCTGAGGGGGAGGTCTCAGGCCAGCAGCTAGTGCAGAACTGAATCCTGCCAACAGCCACTTGAGTGAGCTTGGAGCACATCATCCCCCTCACATCCATGGATGCTTGAGATGACTGCAGCCCTGGCTGACACCTCAATTGCAGCCTCCTTAGAGATAAAAGTGGACCTGAATTCTTGTTCTACAGAGGCTGTTAGATGAGAAACGTTTGTTGCTTTAAGCTAGGTTTTAGGGCAGTTTGTTAAGCAGTAATAGATAACGAATACACTGGGTTTTCAACCTCACTTTGTAGCCACTTCTATTATACTTGCACACTCAATACTCCTATCACACTGAATTTCTAGCAAGTCCCTAATATATCCTTCATCTTCAGACTTTTGTATATATCATTTATTTCTGCTGTTGATGCCATTTATTCATTTCTGGCCTGGTAACACATGTTCCTTTATCAAAACCCATCTGTAGTAACACGACTGTTCAGATGGCCCTTCCAGTCTACCAGGTAACCACTCCTCCTCTACACTCCCAAATGCTTCAGTGCATTTCATTTAGGGCACTTATAGTGCTGTGGTGGTTATGGATGAAGCGTGCTCCTTTCATGCGCCTTCCCCACCCTCTAATTTCCCTCGCTCACACTCCCTCTGCCTGGTCCCCTTCAGCCACTACACCCAGAATTCCTAGTCAGAAGGAGCTCTGTGTTCGTCTTCTATCTCCAATACCTCACACAGGGCTTTGGGCATATCCACAATTTAGGTTGTTCAGTAAACAGAATTCTAAAACTGACATTGAAGGAATGAAACTCTTAAATCAATTTCTTTATGTGTTATTATTCATTAATAATAATAATAATACAGTCATGTGTTGCTTAGTGATGGGGATACGTTCTAAGAAATTTGCCGTTAGACAATTTCATCATCCTTTGAACACCATAGAGTGTACTTACACAAACCTAGAGAGTATAGACTACTGCACACCCAGGCTGTATAATATTCTCTATTGCTCCTCGGCTACACACCTGTACAGCAGGTTACTCTACTGAATACTGTAGGCAGTTGTAACACAGAGGTAAGTATCTGTGTATCTAAGCATAGAAAAGATTCAGTAAAAATAGGGTATAAGATAAAAAGATACACCTGTATGGGGTCCTTACGATGGATGGAGCTTGGAGGACTGGAAGTTGTTCTGGGTGAGTCAGGGAGTGCATGGTGGGTGAATGTGAAGGCCTAGGATACTACTGTCCAACACTGTAGACTTTATAAATACGGCACACTTAGGCTACACTAAATTTGCCGAAGGCAAAGAGGGAGCAGACACGTAACATAGTGAAAGCAGGAGCAAGGAAGTGAGCTCTTATAGGACCACTGTCATGTTTGTGATCCATCATTGACTAAATGTTATGCGACACATGGCTGTTATAATAGTAAAATAAGAATATAACATAATCATAGTAATAACAATATGGTCATGATAATAGTAATGTTATAATGATACTCTTAATATTATTATTATTAACATATCTACGAGCCTGGCTCTGCACTAAATGCTTTCAGATACACTATCACTAAACCTCAAGATACCCTGCAGGGTAATTAAATTATATCCATTTCACCCAGACTCAGGGAGGTTAAATAACTTGTCTAAAGCCTCAGAACTAATGGTGAAGCTGGGATTCAATCCCAGAGCTGCCTGATTATCCCGTGAGTTCTCCTTTCTTTACAACCTTGAAATAAAAGGCATCCAAGAAGATATTGTTGAGGAAGAACCGGAGAGCCCTTCTGAATGTGAATGGCAGATTCCTGCGCCAGGTTCCAGGCACAAACAGTATGTGAAGATCACCACGGTGCTGACGGAGGGAGTGAAAAACTAGAGAATGACTTAAGAAGATCAGTAAATACGTAGGGGCGGCATGCAGGAGTGGAGCAGTATGTCCTGGTGAAGGCACACTGGGACCTTGAAATCCATTAGAAAAATGCTCCCCAAGGCCTGAAGCTGAGCTGTGTATGCAACGGGCTTGACTGATGCTTAGATGCAGGTTAGAGCCATGCTAGAAAAGGTTGCACCCGGTCTTGGGAATTTTGATGAGCTTTTAAAATTCAGTGGGACACCAGCACCAAAATCTTAATCTGAGTTTTGCCGCACACACTGGAAAGCAGGAAGCTCTCATCACGTGGAACCAGCGAACGTCATTACTGCCAATAACGACCGTAATGACCCCAATGACCCCGGCCACTCTGCGCACTTTCTGATCGTCAGTGGCTTCCCAGAGTTTCTCTTGAGAAAACCTTTCTCCATTACCCTCTGTCACCTGGTTCATAAAAGGTCTTAGCCCAAGGACTAGAGCTGATCGAGGACAACGTTCAAGGGAAGGAATTTTAGTTTCAGCGAATTTGAACAATTGTGACGTCAGTCCCAGGTCAACCAATCAGAACGCTCAGCCCAGACTGTCAAACCCAGAAACCCCTGGGCCCCAGGGCAGAGATACGTTTTCCCTCCAGGTGGCGTGGTATTTCACGGCTATTTTAAAATGCAATTTCAAATTACTAAACAGGATTGAGCAAACAGTTGTTGCTGTTCCGCTTTCAGTCTGTTTTCTTTTTCAAAATTATCCATTTCCCTTATCTCTCTCCCCTCCCCCGCTTAAGCCAGGCTATTGAAAAGCAAATTTCCTGGAGAGGTTGGGGAGATGGGTGTTGAGAATTAGCATATCAAACATACCCAATAAGCCGAATGGAAATTAGCAGAATCCCGACTCAGACATCTAGTCGCTGTACTAAATTGAGGTTAATGTGACCCTGTCCTTTCTGGTTTAAACAAAGATAGGGAAATCTAGTAAGTTCTATTCCATCTCCCTCTGAGCCCATAGGCATTCCACCCCAGTGGTGAAAATAAAAACAACATAAAAGGTGAGGGGGAAAAAAAGGAAAAGGAGAAAAAAGATCCCAAACATGTTAGTGGAATATATATGTATATTCCCTGATATATAACTTAATAAAAGTTTATGGACCCAGGATAAGGAAGCCACAGTGAACAGATGCACTGGGACTGAAATATGGTCCAATTAAGTCTGTAACAGGGTGAGCTTTACTTTGAACATTCTCCAAGTTGAAATGAAAGCTTCCCAGAACAGATAAATCAGGCAACATAAAACAAAAATGCTGATCCGGCACTGCTCCCAAAAGGAGGGGAGGAGGAGGTAGTAAGATTGGAAGGGTCTTGTTGGGCTGCATGGGGAGGTGAGGAAAAGAGGGTAGGGGCGGAGATTCGGGCAGGCCTTTCTACTGGGTGCTCAAACAGTTGCCGGCTCTGTGATAGTAAATAAACAACAGCTATTTAAACCACTCCAATTAATGCCTTCTTTGGAAGCTATTTGTCTGTTGAAAGGATGGCAAGGATTGCCTGGTGCAATTAAGCTGTTTGCTAGTAGTGCCTTCAGAAATACTTTGCCGGTAGCCACGGAGTCATCTGTGGTTCATGGCCAGCCTTCTTGCTGAGGGAGGGGCTTGGGCATAGAAACTGGATGGCCTGCTCTCCCTTCCTACACTGCCCACCTCAACACCAGTTAAGCATCAAAGCTAAGCTCGGCCTTACCTCCTCCAGGAAGCCTTCACTGCCTGTCTGGATCTTTAGACAAGACACAGAATTCCTTCTGGTTTCCCTGCAGAAGGCACCAAGGGTGAGACTTAACAAGTCCTCATGTTACTGGAAAAAAATCCCAATCCAGACCCCAAGAGAAGGTTCTTGAATCTTGTGCAAGAAAGAATTCGAGACAAGTCCGTAGAGAAAAGTGAAAGTAAGTTTATAAAGAAAGTAAAGGAATAAAGAAAGGCTATTCCATAGGCAGAGGAGAAGCTTGAGCTGCTGGTTGGCCATTTTTATGGGGTTTTTTTTGATGATATGCTAAAGAAGGGGTGGATTATTAATGAGTTTTCCAGGAAAGTGGTGAGCGATTCCCTGAACTGAGAGTTCTTCCCCGTTTTAAACCATATAGGGTAACTTCCTGTTGTTGCCATTGCATCTGTAAACTGTCATGGTGCTGGTAGGAGTGTCTTTTAACATGCTAATGCATTATAATTAGCATATAATGAACTATGAGGATGACAAGAGGTCACTCTCGTTGCCATCTTGATTTTGGTGGGTTTTGACTGTCTTCTTTCCCACAACCTGTTTTATCAGCAGGGTCTTTATGACCTGTGACTTGTGCTGAACTCCTATCTCATCCCGTGACTTAGAATGCCTTAACTTTCTGGAAATACAGCCTAGTAGGTCTCAGCCTCATTTTACCAAGCCCCTGTTCAAGATGGAGTCGCTCTGGTTCAAAGGCCTCTGACACTCGTATCAATCACCAGATCTAGGTTCGAATCTCTGCACTGTGTCTTTCCTCCTGTGGGATCAGGGGTGAAGTCTTTGCTCGGATTCTGATTCCTGCCTGTAAAACACAATGCCTATTTCACATATTGCTGGGGTGAGGGTTCAGTGAGATAATACATAGAAGTGGCATTGTATAGTGCCAGGCACATAGCTGGAGGTCAAGCCATTTTAGTATCTTGTCTCAACCTCCTTCCCTTGTTAAATGGGAATCAAATCCACTGTATTTATCATTGGGATTTAGCAAAGCTGTCTTGATTTTTATCTTTCAGAATGTACAATGGTTTGCTCATTGGAAATATTTTTGAGTCTCTGTGAGACAGTATTTCTAGGTGTGATGCTTACCCCTTTATCCGTAAGTAGGCATCCTTAGGCTGCTCTCTAATCCCTTAAAGCATCCTTTTGCTCTTCTATAAAGTGGCAGTAATAATAGCAATAATAGTAGCATCTTCCATACCACATTTTTGTGACCAGCATAATCTTGCATAGTAAGGATGAGGCATGTTGGTGCTCCATAACTGCTAGCTCAGGTTTTTCTCTCTTTACTAGAACTGTCTCTAAGCCTCACAGAAGTTGAACCAATTCCCCCAGGTACCAGAGAGCAAGTTGCCGAGCAAGAGCACCTCAGCTAATCTCTAGCTTTTCCACAAATTCATGTTGTCCTCTGATGGACAGCTGAGCTCTTCAAGAGAAGGGTCTGTATCTGCTGTGTATTTGTATCTCCCAGAGTTTGCTGAACTCTGGAGACATCTAGAGACTAAATGAACCTTTAGTGAATTACAATATGCCATGTAGGGCATCTTTGAGGAGGTCAATTTTCTTCCATAGATAATAGGGGAAGCCTTTTGTCAGGATCCAAGTGCTAAACATATGGCCTCTGTCTTTGGGGCATCCAGCATCTTCTCCCCTTGCTTTTTCCAGAGCATCTTTCCTCAGTCAGGAACACATCTCACATCCTCATCTGTACCTGGCCTCAGAGAAAAGACAAGGTCATTGGCACTTGGTGCCCTCTGCCAGGGGCTTCTGTGTCTCAGTCTGAGCTCACCTGATGGAGTGAAAGGCTTCACTTCTTCGTAGTAGAATCCTGCACCCATGGCCGGGCAGGAAACTTCCTGACCACTTGCCAAGACTTTGGGCATTCACAGTTAATCCCAGGTGCGAAGAGAAGGTTCTATATAATGACCTGCCTGCAGTCGTGGGAGCTGTGGTTCCAGTCTGCCGTCTGTACTCTGTGACTGTATATCTGCCAGCGATTGGGTTTTAGGGACAATGTCAAAGACCCAGCTGGAATAACCCGGCTGGGAAGTTAGAATGTCAGGGCCCCAACAGAACCATTGTGGAACTCTGGTCTGCAAAATTGGTTGAAGTAGACTGAAGTAGAGAGTGGAGCCAGCTCCAGGTTCTTTGGTCTTTCCCCTCCCTGCACATGAAAGATCCTTAGAAAGCCCCCAGCACTCCCAGAAGCTCAGCTTGAAAACTACTGACTCTCCCAATGCTCCATTCAGCTCGTCCATCTATGATCTTGATGGATCATAGTGGGACACCTGCCCTTGGGCTCCAGATGCCCACCTTCATGGTGTGATTTTCAGATGAGGTAGGGGCATCAAATTAGATCCCCAGGGCCTTTCACATAACCTGAAAGTCCAAAGTTCCAGGTAATACTCCTCAAGTCTTCTAGGTTTTCTTTACTAGTGGTTCCATTAACATGTAAGTGGGCTGAACTTATGCCCATGTCTGGGTCATCTTGAAAAGAATTTGTGTACTTGCAATCCTGGGCACAGGCTCTGGGGAGGAGGCTGGAGTCCAGGAGAGAGGGAATGGGTGACATGGAAAGTAAAGAGACCTCCCCTGTTCATAGCTCATTTTAGAACAATCCTGTGGGAGGAGACATTGCAGATCAGAGGGTTAACATTTCCTTAGCATCTACTCTGTGCAAAGTTATCTGATTTAATCCCTAAAATAACCCTGTAAGACAGATAACACCTATCTTCTCTAACCAATATATTATAGTATAAACTCCACGAGTGGAGAACATTTGTTTTATTCATTACTGGATTCCCAGCATCTAGAACAGTCTCTCTCTGCTCAGTAAACATGTGTTGAATGACTCATAGCTCCATTTCCCTGATGAGAAAACTGAGGCACAGAAATATTTATTGATGGTCATAGGTAACATAGCTGGCAAATGGGGGAGGCAGGATCCAAACGATATCTCCCTGACCCCAAAGCCCATGTTTCTCCACATGTGTTTGCTCGTGATTCTGTCTCTACATGTGCCCAACTTGAAGCAGGGCTGCAGGCCCATATCCTCACCCTGCAGTGCCTGTGAGACCACCATTGAGTTTTTGGTACTAATTTGGTGAAGCGGAATGGGGCTCTGGACTGAGATTCGGGGGTGCAGTGGTGTGGCCTCCCCCAGAATCACCTGTGTAAACCCTGCATATGCTCACTTGTTCCTGGGCTATAGTTCCTTGTCTGCCAAATGGGGGTCACCGCAACCTCCCACCAACCTCTCAGATAGGGTCAGAGAAGCAAATGAGACTGAGGGGGTAATGGGAGTTGAAACACTATAAAGCCATAAACACACTTATTTAAAGGAAAATTGTTCAATACGAGAGCCTGCAGCTTCCCCAATAAAGAGAAATTTACAGAAAGGGAGAGAAAGGTGAATTGCTCTCATCATGTTCTGACTGTGGTAATCGGCCTGGTTATTTGCTGCTTCATTCTGAACCCCTTCCCTCCCGACTTCTCCAAGAAAAGGAGATTATTTTTAATTACAGTTTTACACTGGATTAATGAATCTCCACAATAAGTTAATGAGCAGGACACGGCACCGGGAGACAACACGTTTGATTGCTTTTGGAGACTTTCGTAAGCTTCATTATTTCCAGGCCGTCTCTGCAGAGCCACCGTGGCCTGGGTGAAGGGAGCCAGAAGGACACCCAGGATCTCTGAGCCATTACATTTATGATACCTGGGGCACGGCCACATTAAAGCCTGCTGGAGAGCGGCTGGCTTGGCTGTTCTCTAAGGGAGAAATTCCCCTGATATAACCTAGTAGCCTAAGGTCTCCCTAATAATATCCTTGCCTCTCTGTGCCCTCTGTTAGCATTTTTGTTTAGATTCTTCTCATCACACATCTGGTCTTGCAAGGAGTTCCTGACAGGTGCCCCACTGTAACTTCTCTTAAAATCCTCCAATAGTTCCCCATGGCCCAAGGGATAAAATCCAAACTCCTTAGTTCATTAGGATCTGAGTTTTGCTTCCCTCTCCGGAGAAACCACAAGAGCCTGCTCTTTCAGGCCTCTGAGCATTTAAGTGTTGTTCCTACCGACTAGAGTATCTTTTCCTTTTCCACCTTCCTGACTAAATCTTACTTTCCCCTTGGGACAAATTAGCGGGGAAGCGTTGCCTGCTGCTCTGAAGCAGCTCAGAACCTCCACAACACTCTCACAGCACCACCCTCAGAGGCATTTACAAGGATCATTCTCCTGCCTGCTGTTCCCTTGTCTGTACACCTGCCTTCCCTGCCCAGCCAGATCATACACTTGCGAGCACAGTTGCACAGTCTTCCATATTCACCTTTGTATCCTCTGCCCTGGTATAGACACACAGCAGATTCTCAGCGAACGTGGATTTAATTTGATTAAGGAGCAAGTGAATGACTGAATGAATGAATTAGTGAAGGACCTCTCCTGTCTGAGTGGAGGAGATTACTTCCTTTTGGTTTCGCTCCCATGTGACATCCCTGGAATTGTGTTTCTTGAAAACATGAATTCTGTCCTCCAGGCTGCCAGTCATTAGTTTACTGCAGCTGTCAAGAGAGACTAGATTTTGCTGCAATAACAAGTATTCCCTGGTTTTCAGTGGCTTAACATAAGACAAATCTTTTTCTTGTCCTTCCACATGTCCATTGTGAGTAAGCTGGGAGGGCTCCCTTCCACGCAGTAACTCAGAGACCCAGGCAGGCAGGGGTTCCACCATATTGTAGCTGCACCATCTGGGAGCCCTCTTGGTTGCAATGGCAGGGGAAGAGAGAGACTAGAGAATGGTGTGACGGCTTTTTGCTGCCTCAATCTGGAAGCAATGAAGACTCACATTTCATTGGTGAGAGATAGTTATGAGGCCCCACCAACTGCAGAAGGTTACAAAATACAAGGTAGCCAGCAAAACATTTCATGAGTGTTACCATCCCTACCACTGTCTTAGTCTGTTCAGGCTGCTTTAATGAAATATCAGAGACTGTGTAGCTATGAACACCAGAAATTTATTTCTTACAATTCTGGAGGCTGGGAAGTCCAAGATCAAGGGACCAGCGGATTTGGTCTAGTGAGAGCCCATTTCCTGGTGTATAGATGGCACCTTCTAACTGTCCTCACATGGTGGAAGAGGCAAACAAGTTCCCTGAGGCCTCTTTTATCAGGGCACAAATCCCTTTCATGTGGGTTTTTCCCTCATTATCTAATTACCTCCAAAGTCCCCATCTTTTGATACATATTACCTTGGAAAGAGGATAAGATTTTTACTTGCAAATTTTGGGGGACCACAGACATTAAGATTGTAATAGCCACATTCACCTTAATCAAGTCTCTTTCCATCCCTGGATTCAAAGAATACAATGTCCAACTTTAATCATTCATTCTATAAATGGGGAAACGGAGACTGCCTTCGATCTGAGATCCATGGTTTAAATTAACTCTAAAAGTAGATAAATATCAGGGTGTTTCTGGGCCTCTATAGACACAACCAAATGGCTTCCCCTGAGTCCCTGAATCTATCCCCTAGACCACCAAGGACAGCTCATTGCACCTGTGGCTTCTGCCTCCATGGGGTTATCTCATTTTCTATCCCCTAATGGCCTCAGGGCAGGGTGGTTCTTTACTCTTCTACAGCTTCTTCTCCCTGAATTCTTTCCTTTGGGATGTTATGTGCTCATCTTCTTTGAAATCAGTCCTGCATAGCATCCTGTGCTTTTTAGCATATGATTGAGCATTGTGGAAGAAAGTCCCATGGTGAGAGCTACACACAAAGGACATTTTTAGTAGTATAGCTTGTCTTGATCTCCTGCTTCATGTCACTTTGTATGTATGCTGCTTTTCCAGACCCATAATACACAAACCATGTGACATCCCCCTTTCAAATTGGCTTAGGATTTTAGAGCTCAACTGCAGCCTTGTCCAAGAGAGGGAAAAAAAGGGGAAGGAAACTGCCCATCTAGTGTTTTGCCCACAGCAGGATAAAATGTAGCACGAAGACAGAGTAAGTCACAGAAATAGCTGTAATTCAGCACCCACAACATTCTGGTTATCCTAGCAAATGAAAGCTCCAGAGCCTGTGAGGTCCAAGGAAGACGCACGCCATATGTGGTTACCGAGGTTCGGAGGTTTATTTTTAGCAGAACAGCTTGGTGGGTTGTTATGTCAGTTTGGCCTGAGACAGAACCCTGGAAAAAATGCTGTCTCAATCAGCGTTGAAGCTGTTTGTGTCTATGGGGATTTGTTGTGAGAATGATTAATAAGCCAACATGTTTTTATTGGTTTCATTGTCTGTTTTCTGTATTAAAGAGGCGAAGCCACCCATAACATTTTCTGTGCCCTCCAGCGGCTTCCATTTGGGTTGAGGAAGGGAGGCCCAGCACATGCCATTAAGAGGCAGCTCGAAATCCAGACCAAGATGTACTCCTTGCTGTGCTGGGAGAAACTAGCAGGGGACACTGTGGGCTGAGGGAATCAGGGAAGGATAATGGGGTAGGCAGACCAAAGTAATGGCAGAAAGGCAAAAAGCTGCTTGAAAGGACCATTCACACAGCATAGCAAATGTGTGGTGGTGGAATTACACAAGGCCTTGGGTCGCTATTGAATGATCAGCCAACTGGCTCAGGTTCACATCAAGGAACAGCAGAAGATGGAAGGGAGAGATTCCAAGGACAGTTAAAAGTAGTATTTTCTCCTCTAAACCTGAAGTACATCCCTGTTTAATGCTCATGACCTTCTCCTTCACTTATGTTCTTTGAGTTACCCTTACTTACTGAATTCAAGCACTGTGAGGAACATCGCATTCTCTCTCCCACTGGGCCAAGCATATTGCCTTATATTTAGCAAGCATGCAGTAGATATGCATTGCTTTGAATGGAATGAAATTGCATTGCAGGTAGATTTCAAGATGCTTATGGCCAGCAGGAGTCTAAGGAGGGTAAGTGTGGGCCCGCAATTGTTAACACCAGGAATCTGGACTTGATCCTGAAAGCAATGGGAAGCCATTGATAATTGTGAGCAAGGGTGTCCTATGAGTCACAGTCGATGTGTAACTGGCTGATGTGGAGTCAGGAGACCTAGTGGCTTGTTATGGACCTCTTTCAGCTGCTCATGAAGCAACCAGCCTGGGGTGGTGTGAAAACTGCAAGCTCAAATGCTCACAGGAGCCAGGCAGCTTCCTGACAAATGAAAAGACACACTTTGTTTTCTTGCCACAGACACACTTTGTTTTCAGGTTAAACGTGTGAGACTAGCCTTCCCTTACATAAAGAAATAGCTCTGTTCATTTTCTTAGAAGCGTGAAGTCTTCTATCTCACTGGTCATTTTCCTGATTGCAATAGAATCAAGAATGCAAAAAAAAAATTCTTTTAATGTTTCTTTTCCTATAAAGTGACAGAACATCATAATAAATAGCAGCTAACACTTGTTCTCAGTGTCAGGGAGACCATAAGGAGTGGTGGGCGCAGTCCCAGACTGGAGCCTGTATTCTGGACTAAAGGGGAAAGCTGCTGTGTAGCTCCAGCCAATGGTTAATGAGCAGGAATATAAGCCTGACATCACTAAATCTTTTTGAAAAGTAAGAAGAAATCGAGGGCTGTCTATGACTTCTTCAAATCTCAAAATGTTGACTAAAATGTATTTGAAACACTGCAGTTGCCAAGCAAAATGTAGGTGCTGATTCCTGCTTTTTGGCCTCCTTTTGTGTGTAAAAAAGGATGCATCTGGAGCTCAAAGCCCAAGCGTCAAGTTCTGATAATCACTGACCTTGAGCACTGACCTTTACCTTGACCTTAAGGTCTTTGAATCTTGAACCCCTAATTTAAAAAATGCCTATAACACTTCTCTCCTTGCAGGATGGTGAGGATAAAATGAGATGATAGTGGGAAAGCATCCTGCACGCTCTGAGTGCTATGAAAACCTTTGGGTCTCTTAAGTCTGAGATGGAAGGACACACGACTGAACCCCTGCTTACCTTATAGTGAAGTTCCTTGGTGGGGATACTAGGAAGAATAATAGTTGTGCAACTGGGGCACTGATGACAGTGTTCCCAGAAATTACTGGGTCTCAGAAGCTTTCTGAAATCTGGGCATGGAGAATAACTTTGGCCACAGTTATCTAAGGCATTGCTAGCTGCAATCAGTGGTCCAAGTAAGGAAAGGTATCGCTGAGTGAAATGCATACGATTTTTAGATCAGCATAAGTTCTCTGAGATGTTTATTGAGTTCAAAGCCCTGGAAGAAAGGAGTGTTCCAAGTGTCAAGTTGACCCAGTAGAAAACAACAGCAAAACAGAGAGGGAAAGATGATAAATACAGAGACCCCGGTCTCTTGCCGCTGGAGAGGCCTGAAGTCTATCCTATCTTTAAAGCCCAGCTTGTATTTGGTCTCAGTTTGATAAGCTGTCACTGAAAGCCCCTTTTCATGTTCTCAGCTTTCACCATGGTTGGCTGGCTGAGCCACCGGAAATTATCTTACACAGAGACAGAATCAACATTGAATGGCTTTGGCTGGGATGCCCTTTCCAGTGTTAACCCTCTTCTGGCATTTGCATCTGTAATGGTCTGCTTTTCAGACTCACAGAGGGGCCAATCATAAAAATTAATGCAGTTAAGGTGTAAACTGTGTTTTGAACCATGTCATTGTGTATGTTGGATATGTGGGATTTCCAGTGGAGGACTTACCTAAATTCAGACATGTATGGGTGTATCTCGTCTACAAAATGGCCCACTGGTCCAGGAAAATTCACCAGAGGGCCATTTTGACCTGGTAGCAAAGCATTCATCTTCAGGGATGACAGTTATGAAGAATGTGTGATTGTGTCTCCAGTGGGGCATACAGACTCACTATGCCTCGTGTCAGGGAGACGGGATGATGAGACGCATAGAAACTGCTGCTTTACTGAAAACCTATGTGCCACTGAGACACGAGATTGTGTGCCCCTAGACCCAAGGGTAGCACAGAAGAATGCTGACTCCCATCCTCAGCACTAGCTTCCATAGCTATTCCACCATGAAGACGGGCAGCCCTGTAACAGACAGCGTAAGCATGTCCCTAAAACAATTCTTTGTGCGTTACTTAAATTCAAATTAACTTGGAATCCTGTATTTTTATTTGCTAAATTTGGCAACTTTACTGTGAAGTCTTCACTGTTGGGGGAGGAGAGGGTGCACAAAAAGCCTCATGGAAGCAGTGTTTTCAAGAGGACCCTGGGGACTTTCTTGGGAGCTAAGTTATAAGGCAAGCAGCACAGGGTAAGAGCCAGTGAAATGTGTGATGTTACTGATGTGACACCATCATGTGAAATTTGAGAAAACTAAGGTTCACTTTTTCAAAGAAGGGGGAAAATATCCATGGTTGACCTTAAGAAATTTCTTGCACTCAACTATATACAGTAAAACTCACCCTTTATAGTGTATAGTGATGGGAGTTTTACAGACAAATATAGTCATATAAACAACAAGCAGGATATGGAATAGTTCATCATCCCATACTTGTGCCGTGCCCCTCTGTAGTCATTTGATCATCTTAGCATACACAGAAAAAGCATTTGACAAAGTTTAACATACATTCATCATAATCTCTTATTAAGCAAGGAACAGAAGCAATACAGAATAATCTACAACAAATACAGAATAATCTACAACAATTATATTCAAGCAATTGTATTCAAGCAATACAGAATAATCTACAACAAATGTATAAAATATACTTATGGTAAAAATTAAAAATATATGAAAATATAAGTAAATTATGCCAAACATTACTACTTCTACTCAATATGAGTCTAAGAATTTTTAGCAAATGCAATAAGAAAAGAAAAAAATTAAAAATATAAAGACTAGAGGAAAGGCATGATTGTCATACTTCACAGATGATATGAAATAAATTTTAAAAATTAAAAAGAATTTATGAAAACACTTTGAATTAATGAAGCCAGCACTTACACAGATTGATAGATAAACTTGTTATGTAAAAATCAATTGTATTTTCATGTGTTCACAACAGTGAAATTTTCCAAAAATATAAAACAAAAAATGAAAATTTTGCCCATCAAATATTCAACCAAGGACTTGTATCTAGTCTATATAAAGAACTCTTACAATTCAGAAATAAAAAATTCAGTGCTAAACTAGGCATTTTACTAAAGAGGATATAATAATGACATGCAAATAAGAAGTTACTCAAAACCTTTATCATTATGGATGTGAAAATTAAAATTACAAGATACTGATGCACATACTAAAATGACTGAACTTTAAAATTAAAATCCAAGCCTATATGAGAATGTGAAGCAACTGTCCTCTGCTCCTAGTAGGAATCTAGTATGATACAAACAGTCTGGAGAATAATTTGGCAGAATCTTAAGAAGTTAAACACACACCTATTATGCATCCTACTTATTTCACTCCTAGGTATTTAGCCAAGAGAAATGAAAACATATGTCCATACAGACATTTGCACATGAATATTTATAGCAGCTTTCCTTGTAATAGCCAAAAACTGGGAGCAACCCAAATGTCCATCATCAGGTAAATGGATAAACAAATTGTGGTACATCCATACAATAGAATACTACTCTGTAATAAAAAAAGATTGAACTATCAATATACACGACAACCTGATAATGTAAATAACCCAAATATTGAAGTCAAATGGATTAATTTTGGTAAAAGTCATACAATGGAACACAATATGAGAGTGAAAATGTACAAGGTATCGCTATAGGCAACAATGTGGATGAATTTACAAATATAATGTTGAGCCTCAAGCCAGACACAAAATTATACATAGTCTAGATTTTTATGCATATATAGTTTAAAAAAGCATCATCTCTATTGTGGTGAACATCAGGACAGTGATTACTTTCGAAGAAAGGGATTAGTGAGAGGGAAGGGATCTGAAGGGGCTTCTGGGCTGCTGGAAATAGTCTATTTCTTGATAAGAGCAGTAGTTTTATGGGCCTTATTTTTCTGTCAAAATTTCTCAATCTACACTTACAATTTATTTATTTTACTGTACATCTATAATATTTCACTGAAGTGGTTTATTACAAAACAATATTTTAAAAGGTCTTAATGGTCTTGTTTAATCTTTACCACGGACACACTATTTCCCAATATATATATTCAGGTTGTGGATTCTAATCTACTAATGAAGATTGTCCATGATTATTATGGGTTTGCGCTTTACCTTCTCATCTAGACTCTAAGCTCATTGAGAGTGAAGACCGTGTCTTAATAGATCTTTGCATCTTACCTTACGGAGCAGTTTTGAATTTCTTTGGACACTTCCTGTTCCCATAAAGATATTGTCATTCCAGCCATACATTCTCAATTTTTATTTGGAAAATATGATCACACATATATATCTGTATCATGATGTCCTATATCTAAGAGATATATAATAAGCCTTTGATTAATATCACTTGAGAATTTCTTAACTTTTTATATTACAGTGAGTAAATTGGTATTTTAAACAATACTTATCAAAATAATCATGTCCTTCCACAGACTTTGGAAATCTTATAGGTTGTCTCTCTGAACCCATCAGTTAAAAGCCCCACAGTTTGTAGATACCTTCTAGAACCTGCAGGGTCTCAGGGTCAGCCCTGGGGTCTAGATCCCTCAAGGCTAAGTGAACTGCCAGTTCTTGTAGGATTAGAAACCAAGAAACGGAAAGTACAGTACCTAAGACTCAGATTTTGTGGCCAGAACAACTTTGATTTAATCCTAGCCTCTCCAATTCTTGGCTATGTAACCTTGGGCAAGTTACTTAACTCTGTTAAGCCTCAATTTCAATCTTTGAAATTGAAATAATGATTGTTATTTTATAGGGTTATTATGAGTATTAAGTAAGGTCTTGCATCTGAAGTACTCAGGACAGAGCATACCAAGTATTAAGCACTGCAAAAATAATAACTATTATTATTCCAAATTGTTTATTTTGCAGAATAAGCTCTCAGGAATGCACTGACATTTATGCTTATGTACAGTCAGTAGTATTTACACACACACGGAGGCATGTGAAGGTTTCACATCCTCTCACTCTAAGACCTATCTTTGTTATCTGGCTTAAACCACAGATGTGAATCAAGGGCACGTTGAACCAAACCCAAAGTAGGTAAACCCTGTAAATAGCTGTAAGATATTCCAGGGAAGGGAGCTGGGAGAGAAACACTCCACGTGAACAAATTGAGTTATTTAAAGAAACAAATTCTGGAGTGAATGTATGCCATAATGTGGGTCACTGGATTATTTACAATTCTGAGATACACAGGCAGTTGTACCCTCAGATTAGAAAGCGTTCCTCAGATTCCTGGTGACTGGACTTCATTTGTCTATTTACTTGCCTTTTCAGTAGGATAAACTAGGAATTGGGTCTGGGAATAGGGGTACTTGAAGAGAGAGTCTCGTTTTAATAAAATGTTGAGAAACTTGCCATGGAAGTATTTGGAAATTTGGACTCTATTACAACATTTTCCATTAAAAAGTAGTCACACCTTGAAGGTTTGTCAGACAACTGCAGAAGTAAATAAGAACATGTTGATCTTTACACACTTAGGTGATGGGGTCACTAGTTGCCTCAGTGATAGGTTTTGTGACCATGCTAATTGCCATGTGGATAAAGAATGTTAACATTAGTAAATATTAATGGCTGAGACTTAAGCAATGTGTATGAAATTCAACACATTACTGGGACACAGTTACTGAAATTCAAGAGTATTAGAGACAGAGCATCAGAGACAGAAACGCACAATGGAACTAATGGCATATATATTATCTCTAAGTTATGAGAGAAGACTGAAGTAAATGCCATCTAGACTTGCATTTACCTAGAAGATGGATGTTGTATTCGTCTGTTTTGTGTTGCTATAAAAGAATACCTGAGGATGGGTAATTTATAAAGAAAAGAGGTTTATTTGGCTTACGCTTCTCCAGGCCGTACAAGCATGGCACCCAGATCTGCACAACTTCTGGTGAGGCCTCAGAAAGCTTTTATTTGTGGCAGAAGGTGAAGGGGGAACAGGTGTGTAATGTGGTGAGCGAGTGAGCAAGAGAGAGGCCAGGCTTTTATAAACAACCCGCTCTCTCATGAACTAATAGAGCAATAACTCACTCATTTTTGAAGGCACCAAGCCATTCCTGAAGGATCCGTACACGTGACCCAAACACCTCCAACATGGGGATCATATTTCAACATGAGATTTGGAGGGGACAAGCATCAAAACTATATCAGATGGAGAGAAAATGAACATATAACCATGATATGTTTGGACCACCAAGTATCTTCAGAAGTTGATGGAGCATGTAGATCTTTGTTTCTTTGAGTTGTGCTTGTGTGGGAACTCTCTGATCTCTTAATCAAAATGAATCATTCCTTTCTCTGAGTTCTTGAAACATGTGTCTTATTCTGTGCCTACATACATTCAGCAATATTTATACAACTTTCATCTTAACTTTTGTGATACACAGCCTTTTTTCTTTTTGAGACAGAGTCTCACTCTGTCCCCAGGCTGCAGTGCAGTGGCATGATCTTGGCTCACTGCAACCTCTGCTGTCCGGGTTCAAGTAATTCTCCTGCCTCGCCTCCTGAGTAGCTGGGATTACAGGTTCCTGCCACCGTTCCTGGTTATTATTATTATTATTATTTTTTTGTATTTTTAGTAGAGATGGGGTTTCACCATCTTTGCCAGGTTGGTCTTGAACTCCTGACCTCGTGATCCACCTGCCTTGGCCTCCCAAAGTGCTGGGATTACAGGCGTGAGCCACCATGCCTGGCCCTATGATCCACAGTCATTTTAACAGTTTGGCCACATACAGGACACAGATCTTGGTAATAAATGAGAATGCTATTCATTGTGCCCCTTGGCAATGGTTGCATCAGATACTTTATACCAGGTGTTGCAGACTTAGAGCCTGCAGACAGTCAGCATGTGTGTTTTCTTTGGGGTGCATGATATGAAAAAATTATTTCAAATGTCTTTGGATGGAGCGTACATTTTCCAGGGACATATGCTCTGTAGATTTCCATTCTGTATTGTCTTATACATGACTTTCCTCATTCATTTACGTTATTTGCATAACCCTTGCAGGCTTGGGATTTGTGATTTTAATGGTAAAATAAAAAATAGCTTTTGAGCAAAACAAATACTTGCATCTTCATTTTAGAGAAAGAGGTAATAAGTTTAGTCTGGGGATTGAGAGGAAGTAGCTTTAACCCTAGATAAAGAGGGGAGAAAGGAATGCAAGGAAGGACTGATCAAACATTGAGGATCAATTATTGAGAAGGAAAGCATATTTCAAATTAAGCAAAAGTTACTAGTTGGTAAAGGAAAGGCTCTTGCGTGTGTAGGTCAGGAGAGTGAAAGACAATCTGAAGTTTAGGCTGCAGGTCCAGTTACGGCAGAGGAAGCTTTCTTCACCAGAAAAAGGAATCTAAAGTGAAAAGGGCCAGAACACATAAATAAATGTCACGTACATAATCCAGACTAGCTATTAATAGTTTGGGTGATTTTTAGACATCAGTTAGTGGTGCAATTTAGGAAAATAAAAATCAAAGCAAGTTATTCCATTTAGGATTCCCTTTTCTGAGATCTTGCAAACCCTCAACTTCACTAGTGGCTCTGACATTAGTCTCTGTGTCAATGAGAACTTGGTAATGACTGTTTACAGACCCACCTTTACTACCAGTATGAAGCTCTGAAGAATATATAGCTTATTTATTTTTGCACAAATGGCATTTACTGGTTTTGTTTCTTATAGACTGCTATGTTAAAATATGAATGCCTTGGCGGTTATATGAGGATATAATCCATCCTAATCAAGAGTGAATAAGAGGCCTTGCTGTAGTCCCAGCACTTTGGGAGGCTGAGGCAGGTGGATCCTTTGAGGGCAGAACTTTAAGACCAGCCTGAATACAGCAAACTGATGGTTCTTGACTCTTTATCCAATTTGCCAGTCTGTGTCTTTTAATTGGACAATTTAGTCCATTTACACTTAAGGTTAATATTGTTATGTGTGAACTTGATCCTGTCATTGTGATATTAGCTAGTTATTTTGCTTGTTAGTTGATGCAGTTTTTTCCTAGCATCGATGATCTTTACATTTTGGCATGTTTTTGCAATGGCTGGTACCAGTTGTTCCTTTCCATGTTTAGTGCTTCCTTCAGGAGCTCTTGTAGGGCAGGCCTGGTGGTGACAAAATCTCTAAGCATTTGCTTGTCTGCAAAGGATTTTATTTCTCCTTCACTTATGAAACTTAGTTTGGCTGGATATGAAATTCTGGGTTGAAAATTCTTTTCTTTAAGAATGTTGAATATTAGCCCCCACTCTCTTCTGGCTTGGAGAGTTTCTGCTGAGAGATCCGCTGTTAGTCTGATGGGCTTCCCTTTGTGGGTAACCCGACCTTTCTCTCTGGCTGTCCTCAACATTTTTTCCTTCATTTCAACTTTGGTGAATCTGACAATTATGTGTCTTGGAGTTGCTCTTCTCGAGGAGTATCTTTGTGGCGTTCTCTGTATTTCCTGAATGTTTAAATACCTAGGAATCCAACTTACAAGGGATGTAAAGGACCTCTTCAAGGAGAACTACAAACCACTCCTCAGTGAAATAAAAGAGGACACAAACAAATGGAAGAACATACAATGCTCATGGATAGGAAGAATCAATTTTGTGAAAATGGCCATACTGCCCAAGGTAATTTATAGATTCAATGCCATCCCCATCAAGCTACCAATTACTTTCTTCACAGAACTGGAAAAAACTACTTTAAAGTTCATATGGAACCACAAAAGAGCCCGCATTGCCAAGACAATCCTAAGTCAAAAGAACAAAGCTGGAGGCATCACGCTACCTGACTTCAAACTATATTATAAGGCTGCAGTAATCAAAACAGCATGGTACTGGTACCAAAACAGAGATATAGACCAATGGAGCAGAACAGAGCCCTCAGAAATAATACCACACATCTACAGCCATCTGATCTCTGAGAAACCTGAGAAAAACAAGCAATGGGGAAAGGATTCCCTATTTAATAAATGGTGCTGGGAAAATTGGCTAGCCATAAGCAGAAAGCTGAAACTGGATCCTTTCCTTACTCCTTATACGAAAATTAATTCAAGATGGATTAGAGACTTAAATGTTAGACCTAATACCATAAAAACCCTAGAAGAAAACCTAGGTAATATCATTCAGGACATAGGCCTGGGTAAGGACTTCATGTCTAAAACACCAAAATCAATGGCAACAAAAGCCAAAATTGACAAATGGGATCTAATTAAACTAAAGAGCTTCTGCACAGCAAAAGAAACTACCATCAGAGTGAACAGGCAACCTACAGAATGGGAGAAAATTTTTGCAATCTACTCATCTGACAAAGGGCTAATATCCAGAACCTACAAAGAACTCAAACAAATTTACAAGAAAAAAACAAACAACTCCATCAAAAAGTGGGCAAAGGATATGAACAGACATTTCTCGAAAGAAGACATTCATACAGCCAACAGACACATGAAAAAATGTTCGTCATCACTGGCCATCAGAGAAATGCAAATCAAAACCACAATGAGATACCATCTCACACCAGTTAGAATGGCAATCATTAAAAAGTCAGGAAACAACAGGTGCTGGATAGGATGTGGAGAAATAGGAACACTTTTACACTGTTGGTGGGATTGTAAACTAGTTCAACCATTATGGAAAACAGTATGGCGATCCCTCAAGGATCTAGAACTAGAAATACCATATGACCCAGCCATCGCATTACTGGGTATATACCAGTAATCATGCTGCTATAAAGACACACACACACGTATGTTTATTGCGGCACTATTCACAATAGCAAGGACTCGGAATCAACCCAAATGTCCATCAGTGACAGACTGGATTAAGAAAATGTGGCACATATACACCATGGAATACTATGCAGCCATAAAAAAGGATGAGTTTGTGTCCTTTGTAGGGACATGGGTGCAGCTGGAAACCATCATTCTCAGCAAACTTTCGAAGAACAAAAAGCAAACACCACATGTTCTCACTCATATATGGGAATTGAACAATGAGATCACTTGGACATGGGAAGGGGAACATCACACACTGGGGCCTATTATGGGGTGGGGGAGGGATGGCATTCAGAGTTATAACTGATGTAAATGATGAGGCGATGGGTGCTGACAAGTTGATAGGTGCAGCACACCAACATGGCACAAGTATACATATGTAACAAACCTGCACATTATGCACATGTACCCTAGACCTTAAAGTATAATTAAAATTTTAAAAAACGAATAATGTAGGTGAGAGAGAGAGAAAAAAAAAAAACCAGCCTGGCCAACATGGTAAACCCTGTCTCTACTAAAACCAAAAATTAGCCAGGCAGTGGCACACGCCTGTGGTCCCAGTTACTTGGGATGCTGAGGCATGAGAGAATCACTTGAACCTGGGAGGGGGAGGTTGCAGTGAGCCAAGATTGTCCCACGGTATTCCAGCCTGGGTGAGAGAGCGGGATTCTGTTTCAAAAAAAAAAAGAGTGTATAAGAATCCCCAGTAGCTCTCTGCTTAAGGGTAGGCATCTTTTCTAAGGAGAGAAGCCTTTGCTTAAGTCCAAAACTGAAGGACACTTTGCAAAATATACTCCACGCAGATGTCTTTCCTTCCATTTGACAACCTCCTTCCTGGAAAAGGCAGGAAGAGAGTAGATGAGCAAATTGAAATCAGCACTGGGATGGCTGACCCATCTGATGAGCTCCTTTGTGGACTTCAGTATGGAAAGCATTCCTCTGGGAACAGCAAAATGATGGCAGGTAAAATGATTAGACAGAATAGGTACCTAATGCTCCCTAGATCCTGACCCGTTTTTTTTTTGCTTTGCAACTTTAAGTTTTCTCTATGGAGCTTCACAGGACATCTTCCATCCGTGAGGCAGTACAACAGGAAAGGTACCAACACATATGTGATCAAAGGATGAAGAAGTGGTGGAAAACTGAACAACAGAGTTCCTGGTACTGAATAGAGAATATCAGCAACTCTGGTCTCGAGTAGAAAAGCAATGGGTATATCGGCAGTTGATTGGTTGTTTCTCCCTTCAGCAATGTGGGAGTGAACACCTGCCAGTTTCTCGCATGATGACTGAGGTCCTCAGTTGCAGGCAGGTGGGACCACAGCTGCAGAAGCTGGTGCTTCCTTGGAGGAAATGAGGGGATCACAGGCAGAAGGATTAGGAGCACACCGAGTAGAAATTTCCATGGTTGAAAATGAATAGAGTCCTGTGCAAAAGATGTGCTCTCTAAGGTATTTTGTGTTCACGTAGGGAAAAGCTTAGAGTATCGTGGGTTCACAGGTTATAAGTAAGGTTATTGGGTCTACAGACAAAGCCTCCAAGATCTCTGCCTCTAAGTGGTCTTCTCGTTATACGTAGTTGGGGTTAAGTGTAAGATAGTGTCATCTGTTAACCAATCTTCATCAGTTTGCTTCAATATATCTACTTTTTAAATTTAAACAAAAATTTTTTGGAGGTGGAATCTCACTGTGTTGCCCAGGCTGAACTCAGATTCCTGGGCTCAAGTGTTCCTCCCCACTCAGCCTCCCAAGTAGTTGGGGCTGCAGGCACATATGGCCATGTCTGGAGAGTTTTAGGACTTGTTGTCTCATATCTCAGAAGTTGCCATGAAAAGATTCCAGAACATATTTTATGGAACTCTCTGTCTTGGGGTGTTGTAGAAAAGAAAACCTTGATGTAGGTGCAACATATGGTAGCAGCTCTCATAGCTCTGATTCCTTCTGGATCCTATTAGCAACTGGGGCTCTTGCTGTACAGGGAAACAAGGACCCTCTCCTGGCATCCTCCCAACCCTCTTCTCTGCAGCCCCCTTCTGGAAAGAGCACAGGGACATCTTTCCTAGTCCCCCCACCTGCTTCATTCAGTGCTTCACAAACATTTATTGACCACTGACCATATACTGAACACTGTGCTAAGTGCTTAGGAGAACAAAGGAGTTCCTTTCATGGCTGCCTTGATTTCCTCTTTTATGCATTTACCTTAGATCCCTTTCTGAAAATCAACCTTCCAGTTTGCCCTGCTTCCTTTTCTAACGTCACCATCACCAACTTATTTTAACCATTATGTGTTGTGAGAATTCGTGTATCCATAGCTACAGAGATTGCAAAGTCAAAGGGCTCATAACTTCTTCATGTCCATTATAGTTCCATTTAAGCCTGTAACAATGAAAGAAACCATTGATTATGAAGGGGATCTGAAAGTCACATACACCACAATCCTAATTCTTTTCTTCTCTATATGTGATTATAATAATTACGGTAACTACCATGTATTTTGTGGTTTTGTGCTGGTGGCAAAACTTTTCACACACATTGCCTGGCCGAATTCTCTCAATACGTTAAGGTGGATAAGGTGGAGGATTTTATCTCCATTTTATAGATTAGGAAACTGAGAACCAAGATCATCCTATTGGTACAGGGTAGATTCAGGAATTGAACCCTTGCTTTTTTGACTGTAAAGTGTTGGCTGTCTTGATTTGCCACAGTCCAGAAAATGCTGAGTCGTTATTGCCGTAACTCATCTATAATTTTATATGTAACCCACAGTGGCACAGAAATAGAATTTTGTAAATGTTTTGAGATAACATTGTACTAGGAACTGCAAGTACTTCTTAAAGAGATCACCTTCCTTATGGGGGCCCCAGTCATGCCAGGCTCCTTGTTACCTTGTGAGTAGACAGTATTTTTTGTCTGGCTTGGGAACTGATTTGACTGGCAGCAGAGGCTCCATTTCCTCATCTGCAAGGAAGGTGGATGAAGTGGTGAATCCTTTAGGTCTCCTCTGATAGCTTCTGATGGAGACTGCTTCTTTTGAGCTTCCTGAAGCTCAGAGCTTGAACCTTGCCTGACTGTGAAGACAGCATTGCCCAGGAGACAAACCTTGATCTGGGACTTGGAAGTCTGAATTTCCATCCTGTGTGACCTTGGGCAGGTCACTTTCCATCCTAGTTTCCAGGTCCCTCCTGTGTCAAATGAGAGGAGGTATGGTGATTGGATAACCTCCAATGACCTTTCTAACACTACATTTGTCAGTTCATTTCTATAGGTAGCATGAGAGAAGTTGCCGCCTCCTATTCCCCAAGCAGTTTCAGCCTAGTCCGTGTCGCACACCAAGAGCCAGGCGTCCACTGTGAGACTGTTTGATTGTTCCTGCTTCACTTAAACCATTAACTTCGTGATAACATTCTGGGGGGTGTCAGGTTATAACAAGGACATAAAAATTATGAGCTGGGTTTGTCATTGACTTCATGGCCTTTAATGGCCCTGCTGTCTCCTTAAGCAGATGGGAGGTAATCTTATGGCTGAAGCTTGGGGAAAGGAAATGTCTGGAAGGCCTTCTGCACAGAAGAAAAGACCGGGCAAGGCCTGCCCCAGCAGGCTATAGGCTGGCGTGATAATAAAGTATGGTGGCAAAATGAAACATTAAAACACCCCATAAAAACCTAAGTGCTTCATCACCATCACTAATGAAAATATATGATTGCCTAATAAAATGCTTCAAGCCAGCCGCTGGCCATGGACCTGCATTTATTAACACCTGTTACCACTGCAGTCTCCTTACTGGGAAGGGTGACCTTCCACCCCAAATGGCCCATGGTCTGGGGAATTCAGTATGGGCCAACTATTTGGTCAGTGGGTCTCACGGGAGGATCCAGCCCACGTGGGACCCAGGAACACCTGTGCTTCCTTGGGCAATAAAGAGACAAGGGCAGTGGCTGGTGAGCCAGCCAGAGCAATAAAACAGCAGGTTCAATCTGTCTCGAAAGTGCCTTGAGGACTAGGGATGTGCCAGGTGTGTTACAAACACAGAGAACAAAACCTGATGGTGTTGAAATACACCTCGGGATACAAAATAGGCTTCTTAGTGGGCATAAAAGAAATCATTGAATTGTTTTGCTTCTTTCTGTCTCTTCTTCTTTGACAAGTATTTCATTTATTGTTTAAAACAAGAGTCACCAAGACCATCTAAAGTTTGAAATTCTGGGCCATTTGATTTGCTGTTAGACACTGAATCAAGCTTCATGCTAAAATGTTTATCCTGATGGCATTTGCACAGTACTTTGTCATTTACAAGACTTCTGCAATTTGGAAAAAAATCACCTGTCACCTCTGATACGTGTATGATCTCATTTGATTCTAAAATAAACCTTGTGAGGTTGGTAATGTAATTATTTCCAAATTTGCAGAAGAGATTTAGAGTGGTCAGTTAACTTATTTGAGGTCTCATAGCTTGTAAGTTTCAAAGCTGGTTCCCAAACAATGGCTTCCGATCTCTTAATGTGATGTCCCAGCACCATGAAGTGGAAATAACCTACCATATCTTGAGACCACCTTCGTCCTAAGGATGGCTATCACCATCCAAACTTAAAGTGGCATGAATTGTAGCCACATCAACTGCTTCTACAGAAACAATAGGATTTGCGTGCTGGACATGGGATCCTAAAGGAGCCTGAGAAAGAAGAAGGGACCTCCTGCCCCAGAATAGCCCCTCGGGTCTCCTACTGTCTGAACTGTGACACATAAACACTCATCACTTTGGGTTTTGGGAAGTTTTCTACCATATTACTAAACTGGACTTTTCTTTTTGTCTTTATAAGATGAGGATTGAATTAGATTCCCTTCAGTTTTTCTTTAGCTCCAACTCTTCATCTCTCTAATTTGCAATTCTGTCTCACGTGGTGCTAAGGTGGGAACACAACATTTATGCCGGTTTCAAGGGGAAAATAAGGGCACATCTATTAAACAACTAATGTTTAGCAGAAACTGTTCAGATATTAACTCATTTAATCATCAAGCCAGCCTCCAAGGTAAATATTATTGTCGTTATTTTAGAGACCTAGAATTTGAGTCTGATACAAGTTAAGGAATTTGCTTAGTCCACCAGATGCAATGGGGTTGACTTTTATCCCAGGTCTGTCCAAAGCCTAGGCTCTTTCCATTGCACCACACTGTCTCCCAGTGACAGCTCCCACCTTGAATTTCCTTGTCTCTGTCAGGAAGACCCTTGGACCTTAAACCCTATTATCTAACTCACAATGTCTCTCTTCTCATAACTTGCCTCCCAGTGAGGCCACTTTATTACTGACTATATTCTCAAATGCATTTTTCCTTTCCAGCCACTACAATTTTCGCAAGCAGAGGGGCATTGTTAACTCGAGTTTTCCTCACTGGACTTGACGTTGGCTGATTGCATTCCGCCGACATGTACTCCTCCCGCTGTGTTGCTGAGATAGTCCCCTATCATTTCTGCATCCCAAGCTGGCAGGGTGTGTGGCTGTGCAGCATCTTTTTTCTAATCCAGAACGAATAAGATAGAACTACTTTGTGCAGGAAAATAAGAGGCTCATATAATGAGAAATCCAAATTACTGTTTTCCTACAAGGATGGAAAGGAAAACTTACCTGCATGAATTTCCCTTCACATCCCTGTCCTCTCTCCTTCCCTCCCATCTTCCCACTTCTCTCTTTCCTTTGCCTTTTTTGAGCACATATGGTATGAAAATCACAGTTTTAAACTTGAAGGAAAGATGTGTCAATATTGAAAGAATTGTTAATAGTGCATAAAAGGCCCAGTAGTAAAGAATTCGTTTTATGGGTTTAGATATGGTATCACAAGCCAGAAGGGAGTGACTTTTTAACTACGTACTAGAAAATTTTCAGCTACTTATTGGAAATTTTTGCAGTACATTGGCCAGTCTTCTAATGGGTTAGAAGTGAGGGCCCAGGTAAGTCAAGACTTCCTTGGAGGAAATGGCTTTGGGCGTGGGAGCCCAAGGAAAAGAGTGGGCTGGGAGGTGGATAGCTGTACTCCAGAGCAGAGAATTTTGGGGAGAAGACTTCAAGAATTCTGAGGAATGTTGAGCATGAAGGCTGACAGTAGCGGTGACAGAAGAGCTGTGTGTTTCAAAAGCAATAGCTTTCCATTTCTCAACTTAGCAGAAAAATAACTCAACCAAGAAGAGTACTCATATCTGGACCTAGGAGACCATCAAGTATCATGACTCAGGATAGAGTATCATGACTCAGGGCAATGTTTGCTGAGGGCACACGAGGCCACTGTGAGGCTATTAAGCAAGGCTTACCTTTGCTTTTCATCACCTGCTTAACTGTTAGCAAAACAGTGTTCTCATCTGCAAACATCTCATCTTTAAAAATTAGTTTTCCAAACTGCAAAATGGGGAGAATGTCAACTACTCCAAGGGATTATTAAAAGTATGAAATGGGATGTTACATTTAAAACTCTATGCCTCGCTCATGATAAGAGCCTGATAATTATTAAGAGCACTTTGTGGTATTGTTTTTTGTATTTTGAGGTCATACTGTGGAATTCATGGAATATGCAGGGCTTCTGTTACTTTTTCTGCAGGTTTCTCTGTTGCTATCTCCATATTAGAAGTCACTCTTTTTCCTTGGGAAATGATGAGGGAGGAGGTAGGTGAAAGAGGCTGTGATGAAAGAGTGAGGCTTGCAGCCCTTTAATTTTTTGTGTATACCTGTGTGTCCAACTCTCCGAATCTGGACTTTATTCTGGTCCTACTAATAAGATGTTCCATGGATTGCTAGGATAGCTGAAGGTGCCAGATGGCCTAGGACACAGAGAAGCCACTTGGTCACCCTTATGAATCAGGTGGTCTTGGCACAGAAAAGGTATTTTTAAAGCTAGCCACATCAGCCTGCGGGTGTCTACCCATGGATTACTAAGTGGGCCATGGCAGGAGGCAGCATTAAGCTTAGGAAGGAAGTTAGAAGTGGCTGCTCTAGACAGGGAGGGGCCATAAAATCTCCTTCGTTCATCAGCAAATCCATTTGTCAGGCATTCATTCGTCAATGTGCATTTACTCAGTGGCCACTATATGAATCATCGATTTAAGCACTTTACTGCTTTTGTGCAAACTTATCCTTTCTGTTTCAACCCAGAACTAAAGCACAGGGGCTTAGCGGGAAAAAAACAAAACAAAAACAAAACAAAACAAAAAAAACACCAGGAAGCCATCAGGAGTCCGCTGAAAGACTGACTGTGTACATGCTGGCAATTTTCAGAGGGACATTCATTCAACCTGCCTTTATTGAGACCTGTTCTGGCCAGGCATCATAATAAGCACTGTAAGAAAAACAAAGATGAATAAAACATGTTCTCTGTCCTTGAGGATCTAACAGTCTACTGAGTAACGCAAACAAATCAGGAAATAAGAATAACATAAAGTGATACACTTTGAAATAGAGTGGTATGGAATGTGCTCTGGGAGACATCATAACTGCCAGGCAAGACATGTAGAAATTCAGCATTCTCCTGTCAGGTCCTTGGCAGCTGGGAAGCCAGGTCCAGACAGCAGAGTGAAAGCTGGATGCAGACCTTGAGTCTGACCAAGGGGGTTGGGGAATGCAGGCAGTGGCGGTTGAGGGTGGGCATTCACAGGTCATTGAGCAAAGTACTAGGTTTTTGCATATGTTGGGAGGGGGGCGGTTCATTTTGTTTTCATATACATGCATGTTAGCTATTTAAACGAAGTGTTTAAAAATCACAAACCAGCCTGACACATTGGCTCATGCCTGTAATCCCAGCACTTTGGGAGGCCGAGGCAAGCGGATTACTTGAGGTCAGGAGTTCGAGACCAGACTGACCAACATGATAAAACCCCATCTCTATTAAAAACACAAAAATTAGCTGGGTGTGGTGGTACATGCCTGTAGTCCCAGCCAGTTAGGAGGATGAGGCAGGAGAATCGTCTGAACCTGGGAGGCGGAGGTTGCAGTGAGCCAAGACACCACTGTACTCCAGCCTGGGTGACAGAGTGAGACTCCATCTCAAAAAATAATAATAAATAAAGCCAAAATCACAAACCCCAGAGAGGTCAAGCAACTTAGAGCCATTCAACAAGAGACTGCCTGAACCAAAATGACAACTGTCAGAGATCTTGGGACTGTATCTTAGGGGGCAGGCAGTTCTGCAGTGGCAGCTGTGCAGAAGCAGAACATAAGTTGTAAATTCACTAAGTATGGGGTTGAAACTGCCCTTCTTTTTGTGATGTGTCTGTGTCCTTTTTTTTTTTTGAGACAAGAGTCTCACTCTATTGCCCAGGTTCAAGTGCAGTGACATGATCATGGGTCACTGCAGCCTCAACCTCCCAGGCTGAGGTGACCCTCTCATGTCAGTCTTCTAAGTAACTGGGACTACAGGCTCACGCTACCACATCCCACTAATTGTTGAATTTTTTGTAGAGGTGAAGTTTTCACCATGTTGCCCAGGCTGGTCTCAAACTCCTGGGCTCAAGTGATCTGCCTTGGCCTCCCAAAATGCTGAGATAACAGGCATGAGCTATTGTACCTAGTCTATGTCAAATATTCCCCTTATGCTTAATAAATGTTTCCTCTGATTATTAATAATAGCATGTTAATTTCTGCAATACAAGTAGCTGCTCCATTAGTAATCTTCTCTGTCTTACCTAAACTTCACTCTATTCTGTGGCAACCAAGAAGTCAGTTGGAATGCAGAGCTTTGTGGGGAAGAAATCCTATATCCTGGTGCAGAGAGGACTCTCTGGAGGCAGAAAATGGGCAAGGATGAGAAGCAGTGTCAGAGCATTCTGGCAAGGCAGACAAAGTTCGTACAGAACATGGTCCACTGAGATCCCCTGCTTTTTTCCTCTCAGTTTTAGAATTGCCTCAGTTGGGTGGGACAGCTGTGTATTCTTCCCAGGAAATGAAAGCATGTTTCCACAGGCAGAATAATTTCTTACTTTTATCTTTCCGATAGCCTCTGTGTAACCAACACTCATTAAATGAGGCTCTGATCATATGCCCCAGGCAACTGAATTTGACTTAAGGTTTCAATAGCAATGAAATTTCAAACAATTATCCAGAGTTAACAATTCAGAAAATATACAACTGTCCTCTGCCAAAGAAAATATATTCAGTGATACTTAAGGCCATTGTGATAGTTATGACCACTGTCATGGGGTCTTGTAGTGGGGGAAAGAGACTGAACTTAACTCCAGACATGGCATGGGCAAGTGGGAATTTATAGCCAAGAGGCAGTGTGGGGGTCAATGGGTGAAAAATTACTAAGAGGAAATACCAAGAGTGAGGAAGATTCTGGCTAAGTTTGACAAAATTCTTGTTGAAGGCAGGTGTGTTAGTCTATTTTGTGTTGCTATAAATGAATATTGGAGGCTGGGTAATTTATAAAGACAAGAGGTTTATTTGGCTCATGATTCTGCAGGCTGTACAAGGATGACCCCAGCATCTGCTTAGGTCCTGGTAAGGTTTCAGGAAGCTTTCACTCAGGGTGAGAGGCAAAGGGCAAGCTGATGTGTCGCATGTCCAGAGACGGAGCAAGTAAGAGGGGAGGATGTACCAGGCTCTTTTTAACAACCAGCTCTCCAGTGAAGTAAGAAAACAAGAACTCACTGATTACTGCAGAAAGGGCCCCAAACCACACTAACACCTCTCACTAGGCCCCACCTCCAACACTAGGAATCACGTTTCAACAAGGGATTTGGAGGGGACACACATCCAAACCATATCAACAGGCCAGAGTGATCAGACATCACCTGGAAGATGGTAAAGGAGGAGGAGCCTGATCAGATATTGAGGATGATCCAATATTGAAGATGGGGAGTTCTGGCTAAACTGATTTGACAGCGTTACTTCACTAAACGGAATCAATCTTTAGAAGGAAGTGTACCAGTGGGCTAGGAGAAGGGTTAGAAATCTCACTAACATCTTGCCAGGCAAAGAATCTTTGTCATCTCCTGCAGACATATGTTTCTAAATTGTCCGGGTAATGCAACCATACTAGTTTGGGAAATTTGGGCACAAGAAAATACAAAGCCCTGGATGATCCATATGATTGATTCAACCTTTTTTTTTCACAGAAAGATAGGGTGGTTTAGCAAGTTCTGTCTCAGAGCCTATGGCAGAAGTCAGCTAACACTAGGTGCTCAATAAATGCTGACTCACTAGGATGGCCCTGATTTTCTACCAAAGGCTCGAAGAATGCATCCTTCTTGCTTAAACCACCACCCCAAAACAGCTGCCTCATTTTCCTGATATCATCTTAGCAATAAATCTAACTGAGCTTTTAAGTTTGAGCATCTACGATGTATGATAAAGAAGACATCACCAAAGAGACAGAACTTTTAGTTGGGTCTTCAATAGAGTGCAATGAAGATTGATGAAAAGAAACAGAGAAGGCATGTCAGATAGTGGAAAAGGCACAGCATGTGAACGTTCAATCAGTGGCCAGGCATGGTGGCCCACACCTGGAATCCTAGCACTTTGGGGGGCTGAAGTGGGTGGATCACTTGAGGCCAGGAGTTTGAGACCAGCTTGGCCAACATGGTGAAACCCAGTCTCTACCAAAAATACAAAAATTAGCCAGGCATGGTGGCATGCACCTGTAGTTCGAGCTACTCGGAGGCAGAGGCAGGAGAATCGCTTGAACCCGAGAAGCAGAGGCTGTAGTGAGCCAAGATTGTGCCACTGTACTCCAGCCTGGGTGAGAGTGAGGCTGTCTCAAAAAACAACAACAAAAAAAGGACAATCAGCTTTTAGAAGACATTAGGCAGATTTGGTTGGTTGAAGTTAAAGGTTATGGAAGAGCAGCTACTTGAGATAGGTACACGCAAAAAGGTAACCAAACCAAACGCTGCTCCAGGGATTTTTGTTAGATGAGCCTTGGTCCCTGGATGACCCAGGCTTGTTTTCCTTTCCAAATCCAAGAATCCTGGAAGCAGAACACCAGACCAATGCCACTTTTAAAAAATGGTTGTCTGCTACAGTGTTGCTGACAAGTGCTTGGTTGACCTCTTCCTGAGGATCTCCAGTGGGTGAATTCATTAGTTCAGAAGAGACCCTTCCTCTGGGGGTAATTTTTGGTTTTCAAAGATCTCCAAGTATTGAACTGAATCTGCCTTCATGTGACTCCTAACCATTGGCTCTAGTTCATTTTCACTCAGTAGTCACCAGTTCATCTGCATAAGAGACGTATCTTAAGTGCCTATGAAGACAAAATAAGGAAGAAAATTAACATGACTTAAATTTCTGCTTGCTACCACTGTATTGTAAAGGCTACTTTACATTAATTATCTCATTTAATAATCACAGTAATCTTATTATATTGACCCAGATCAAATCGTCCATATTAATGATGCAGAGCGTACACACACAAACACACACACACACACACACACACACACACACAGGAAGTTGTTAAAGGACATAAAATTAGGCCTTGCTATAGGGGAGTAGCTCTTTACCAAGGAAGAACAAATTATTCAATTCAGTATTTTCTTCTTCCTTCTGCTTCATTCACCTTTTGTGTAGTTTGTGAGGGGCTGGGTGTTAAAGGTGGACCTAGGGACAGAGGACATGAGTAAGCTGCTCACATCTAACTCTGACATAGACTTTCCGAGTGAAGAATGGGTGTGCAGGTACACATGAAATTTATGCATACCTCTGCCCGGGTTACCAAGGCAGAGTCAAGGAATACTTGGGTAGAGGCCTCAGCTAGGAGTAAAGAGTGAACTCAAGAACTGAACAGAGTGGCTTTGTGGGCCAAGGCAGGAATTCAGTTTCTAGAAGCCATGCCCAAGTCCAAAAGTAGGTTCCATGACTCCAGTTCATAGGGGAGGGCTAGGGGTACAGAGGTTTAGGAAATGTCTTTAAGTCAAAGTTTGTAACTGGAAGAGTCAGTGGGAAATGCAGCTGTAACCAACTCCAAGAACTTCTGTGGTTTCCAGAGACTGTGTCAGACACCGCTGCGGAACCAGAGAGGAAGAGGTTAGGGCCAGAGCCTATCCTCACATTGCTCACAGACTGGTGAGGGATGCATTAACTAAAATAACCTAATGTATAAAGGTCCAGGAGACCATATAAGCATGTATGAATGCTATGGGAGACTGCAGGGGTGCAAAGTTATTTCGGGATATGGGTCGAGAGGTTTGGAGAGGAAATGAGACTTTTCCTCTCCAAAAGATAAGTGGAAATAATCAAGCAAAGCAACAACAAAATGGTTAAAGATGTGAAGAGGAGAAACCATAGGTTGGATGAGTGAATAGTTCCATTTGACGGAGGCACAAAGTCCCTGAAGGGAAGTAATGTGAACAGAGGTTGGAAACTGTTGCAAGGGCCAAATCACCAAGGATCATGAATGATTTACTGGATTTGATCCCATAGATAATGAAGAACTCTTGAAGGTTTTAATCATTGAGTAACTTGATAAAAGCTGTGGGCATCAACTCTGTCCTCTGGAGCCAAGAGAATAACTTTAAGCCCTTTGAACAGAATAGTCCCTAAAATGTTTAATTAAGGTAGTCTCAGGCTGGGCACGGTGGCTCACGCCTGTAATCACAGTACTTTGGGAGGCCAAGGTGGGTGGATCATGAGGTCAGGAGTTTGAGACCAGCCTGACCAATATGGTGAAACTCCACCTCTACTAAAAATGCAAAAATTAGTCAGGTGTGGTGGCACCCGGCAGTAATCCCAGCTACTCAGGAGGTTGAAGAAAGAGAATCGCTTGAATCTGTGAGGCGGAGGTTGCAGTGAGCTGAGATCACGCCACTATACTCCAGCCTGAGCGATGGAACAAGGCTCTGTCTCAAAAAAAAAAAAAAAAGAAAAAAAAAGTGGTCTCTTCCTCTTTTATCTTGAAGCTAAGTGTCACCATTCTTAAACAAACAAAAACTCTCTTGTCTTTAAGGCTTGGTTTCAACCTCCTTAGCATCCTGGTCACCCTTCCCTATACACATTACATGCTATTCATAAGCAACTAATACTTATTACAGTCTTACAGTTGGCCAAGTATTATGGTAAAGATGTTAAATGAGTTATGTTATTTAAAGATCACAATAGTCCTATAAGAGAGATGTCATTTTAGCCCCATTTTACAAATGGGAAATCTGCAGTTTACAGAGGTTAAGTTGCCCAAGGTTAGTGAGTGTCAGAGGTAGAATTCAAACCTACGCTTTCTACATGCAAAGCCAGACTCCTAAAAACTACACTGCCCTCTCCCACCAGCCCCCCACTGCCCAATAACAAAAGAGGCTCTGTGGAACCTCCAGACCACCAAGCAACCTTTCTTTTTCTGAACCTCAGTTTCCATACCACTAAATAAAGAGTTTGGACTAGGACCTCTCAAAGGTCCAGTTCTGATATACCAGTAAAAGAGTTTTGTTTGTTTATGTGAATAATTGCAGTCTAATAGGGTCAGGGTAGTAGTAACTACATTCATTGAACTACTCAAGAGTGGCTGAGGACTGAATTCTAAACACTATCCATTCTTAGGATAACCCTAGGAAAAATCTCATTTACCCTCCAGTAGCTTATTTTATACAAACAAAGATAGAAAATAGATCTTGTGGGATAATATGTATAGCATATTTGAAGCATACCTTAAATTAGATATAATCTTGGACCTACATATACTTTTCTTTTCATGATAATAGTAATAACAATAATAATAATAATAATTTATTGATGGCTGAGAAGAAGGGAAAGGGAAATATGCTTCTGACGGGTACAGAGGAAGAGAAATCCAATAACGTCTTTTACCTTTCAGCACTAAAAGCCTGAATTAAAATGATTGAGTGTAGCACTATAAATAGAAATATAAAAGGGTATGGAAATGTGAGAAAATAATCCCAGCCATGCTGAAAGCAATGCAGTGTAGGGACTGGTTGTGACCAGATAGGACAGGCAGGCACCTCTGGAGACTGTCTGGCTCACTCCCATCTACCTCTGTCATCTGCCAGGGTGAAACGGCCAGTGTGGAAAAGTAAGGCAGGACGGCAAGGTCCCTGCCACAATGTGGTCTCTCATAATCTTTACCCTTGCCCCTGCCTTGGCCAGATCAGTTCCCCTGTAGCCATACCAGCCTAACCCACTGGGTAATATGGTGGAACTCCCAGTCCTGTTTCATGGGTGCCATGCCTAGTCTTCTAGTCTTCCAGAATCTGGATCCAGCCTTCTGACTCTTGGTTCTTGCCTGCACATAAGTATGACAGATCATACTGCTCTTGCAGTATCTGCTGAATTGTATTCTCTATCCTGGCTTCAGCCCTACCCCATTGTTTCATGACCCAAAACCCTTTTGACCATACATAAAGGTTGTCGATTTAGTTGTCGATGTGCTAAATACTCTGCGTAGAATCTGAGTTTGAGTTGAGCTTGTAACTCTGTTTAAGATCTCTCATCCCTGAACTAGATGAATGAGAGAGGAGCCAGGCCAGGAGCAATTTTTATAGGCAAGAAAGCTTCTTACATAAGACCAAAGTGTGTTCGGACTAAAGAGATAATCCTAGAAGTTGCATCTCAGAGATGATGCTGAAACTGAACATGGAAAATGATCTCAAATTGAGCTGTGTTTCAGGGCTAGATGAAGAGTAGGAGTCAAGGCATAGAACTAAACAAAAGCTTTCAGATAAATAAGAGGTAAAATAAGGAACTGTGAGTAACTTAGAGGTACTATAGATAAATCGCGAGGCTGAGAGCCATTGCCTGAAGCCCTTGGCAGGTACTTGCAGCTGGGGACTTGGGCAGAGGTTCATTCATATTTGATGGGGTCTCTAATTCAGTGGCTGAGATACAGGGCTCTGAGTCAAAAAGATGGATTTGGATCTCAGCTCTACTGTTAGCTATGCTGTGGTTATTCCAGAATTTTTACAACAGAGTGCTTGAGGGAAGCCATCTGGTTGGAATAAGAGGTTGAGAACTTGTCTTGAAGAGACCACTGTAAGTAATATTGAAAAGAATTAAATGTCTATATCTGAGAATGCCTGAGGATGGAGTGGTAGAGCAGTGCTAGTCAGCCATTGTTACAATAATGCTACATAACAAACAACCACAGAATGCCAGTGGCATATAACCATAAGATTTTAACTCCATGCACACCAGTACACGGTCAGCTGGGGTATATCTCATTCAGGTTCAGGATTTGTGGGTCCCTGGAGACACTGCAGGTCACCGTGGCTCAACTCATCTGTGTTGTGCTTGGTCAACTCTCATTTCAAGCAGAGAACTGGATCCAGGTTTGCTCTACCTGTCTTACAACTTCTTAGAACAAGTGGCTAGCTGGATTATATTCTACTCATGGAGAAAGGCAGCACAAGTGAGTGTGCTGAACCACACAAGCATATTTCAGCCCTTTGCTGAAGTCATGTCCATTAACATCCCATCGGCCAACACAAGCCACAGGGCCAAGCCCAAAGCTGCATGATAGGGAAGCATACACATGCCTTCTGTAACCAAGTCCAGAGCTCGTACTATGTGCTACATGACAGTGAATAAATCGAGAGACAAGGTATTGGGGCATGGAAAGTGACTGTATTTCAGAGAGCCAGCAGACTGAGAAGATGGTAGACTAGTGTCCTAAAGAACCATAGCTAATTTGGGGCTCCTCTTATGTTAGGGGAAAGGGGAAGAGGGGAGGGGGGTTAATTTCAAAAGGTGACTGATGACCACACACACCTGAGCAGCAGTGAGGGTAAACTTCTTTATCCTTGGTCTGATCACAATGCTCCTATGAAATTTTAACATAAAATTGTTATGTGTGTGTACACCCTTATTTCTCCAAGAGTTAGTTTCAGGGAAAGGACTATTATCATCCTTGCTTTAAAGTTAAACTACAAACTAAATTCCTCCCATAGTTAGCTTGGCCTACGTGCAGAGATAAGCAAAAGGAGTTCACCTAAAAGATATGATGGTTGATGGTTAGAAGCAAAATGAAGTTAGGCTAGGTCTCCTTTTCACTGTTACACTTCTACTCTGATGACGTGGGAAGAAGGCTATGGACAGAAGACAGTGCTGGCAGTGAAGAGTTGAGACCAAGTCATCCTTGGGTAGAGTTGCATAGTATGTGGCCTTGGATAAGTCTTAAAGTTTCTCATGTAAACTTCCATTTTCTCCTTTGTAAATTTAGACTGCTAAAACTTAGAGGAGCACAGAATGCAACCGAGTGGACCCAGGAGCCGTTCTTACTGGGTTCCATTTTTAGTCCCAGTGCCAACTAGCTGTGTGTCCCTGTGCAAATCACTTAATTTGGTTTGTGCTTCAGTTTCCTCATTGGTAAAATAGGCATCATGATAGTGGTAATGATTATTTCATAGGATTATTGAGACATTAAGGGAGTAAATGTGTATAAAGTACCTAGAAAATCGCCTGGCACAGAACCTGCTAGAAGTGGATGTCACATCCGAAACGCTCAGCCACCCTCTGGACCTTCCTGTAGAACACATTTGCTATCCCTCTTGTCCTTTGCTCTTGCCTTTCCTTCTGTCCCACCCAGTAGAATCCTTGCTGTATAGTTTCTGCTTACACATTCCTGCCTGACTCTGCCCTTTCAAGGGAGCACATTCCCAGTGAGCTCTATCCTTCTCAAATCTGAGTTTCCTCATCATTTCTCGACTTTGGGACTCCTTCAAGGCTTGCCAAGATAAAAGGGCCTATATGATTTGGGAGCATATAGTAAAGATGAGGAGAGAGCCTGGACTCCCAGAAAGAAGGGAAGGTAGAGGAAGTCTGGAAGTCCAGTGCTAATGTGGGTATATTCAGAGTTCTGTGACCCACTATAGGTCCTACATATGGAGCCAGGGGCTGGGTGGCACCTGGAGCCCCATGAGCTATTGGGGCCTACAAAGCTTCAATCTTGTGCGTAGTGATCTTTGTCTTCATGTTCCTAGTCTCAGTCCTTTACAGTTTTACCAACAATTTTTAAACTAGAGTCAGTATTTTGCATCTAATAACTACTGTTTGTCCAGGAGATCACAAACCCCCACAAAGGGCTAGGAATTCATCTTATATATGTTTGTAGCCACCACCCTTTCCTTTCCTTTCAAACCATCCCCTTCTCCATGCCTACCACAAAGGTTAGGGCATGGTAGATGCTCTCTATTTACTGAATAAAATATTGCACCAACTGGCAGGGAAATCACTGCCAGGGTTACTGACAGAGATCAGTTATCCAAGTCCACTTCTCTACTTCCTAGAATGCCTTCAGTATCCAGAATTGCAGAATAAAACCACACACACACATCCCCATGCTGAAACACACACACACAAACACACACACACCCCACCACACACACACTTAAAGTTTAATCATCCTATTTATTCTCTGGGTTACCAGAATTTGGAAGAAGTAAAATGTGAAAGAGAAAGACTGACAAAAAAATTTCTCATTTTAAACATTGCAGCTAATTCCATTAATTGTGTTGTGATGCAATTAAGCATTTCATTTCAGAGCTATTAAAGTTTAAATTATTTATTAACAATTACAGATCATTACGTGATACTGTTCACTCTGCAGAACAGGTGATGAATAATTTAGCAGCTTTGACATGGTTTTCTCCTTACAGCCCTCTTTGGATGGTGTCTATATTTGTACATGTCAGCTTGCTGATATATGTCCCTGTTTGTGTGAACCTACGTGTTCCTTCTGTTTATGCAGGATCTTCCTAATTTCTGAATATAGCTTAAAACTTTTCACTCCTAAAGTTTTATGACATAGATTGCAGGTGAGATAGCAATAATGGAATGTTTTATAGGTAAAATGTGCATTTTCTTCTTATGGTTGAAATGGACTTCAATTCTAAGAGTAAATGGGAATTACACTTATTCATTACAGAAACGTTTTCCTATTCCTCTCTCCTTCCTTTCAGGATCTTTAATCATTGTTATCGTTGCATTGTTACTATATACAGGCATGAGCACAAATTAATTCTTTTGCTTCAGTACTGTTTAAAGATTGTTTTTAATAAAAATGAAAACAAAATTATTTAATTTTAAATATACAAAAGAATCTCATGATGGAATCAATGCAAGCTGTAATTGACAAGTGGATACTGATGTTGCACAGAGATAAAGACGAAAGTCCAGTTACTATGGAACCTAACCAATCAATTTTAACAGCATGCAGAGGGGTTCACCCCCTGACATTCTACCTGGGAAGGATTCTAACTGGGGTCACCCATTTCCTACATTAGGAAATTATTCAAGACACATAAACCAAGAACACAGCTACACTTAAGTGACTTAATAAAATACTATCTATATGGGCATAAATATATTATTATCTATTTTAGGAGTTTAAAGTGGAAGCCATTTATTCATTCAAGAGATATTTTTTGAGTCTCTAAGTGGTGCCAACATTCTGCCAGATGCTGGAGATACGGCCGTAAATAGGCCGAGGTGGGAAGGTTTACTGGATTCAAAAACCATTTCTAACAGCTTTATAACTCACTCTTTTCCGGTTGATCTTCCATCATTCCTCTATCTTTTGGTGACTTGTCCAGGAATGGGGACAAGACTTTCCATTCCACACTAAAATTGATTTTTGTATCAAAAATCAATTTATCAGAGCATGTTCTCTACCGTTAACTTGTGTATAGATTTGCTGTGAGCTCTTCGAAGCATAGTGTCATCATTATTGTATGTTGTGGATGGATCCAGATTAAGAGTGTTTTTGTAAACATTCTGCCAGGATCTGGTCAGGGATGGTAATCTCTCTCTATCTTAGATATATATATATTTTGGAGATATATCTTTATACGCATACACATACACATACATACACACACCTAGGAGCACAATTGCTGGTGTTACTGGTGGAGATTCTTGACTACGAATTGTCCAGGTTCTTGGCATGCTGAGCAAAGAATTGTACAAAATGCACAAACAAAGCAACAGAAGAATGAAGCAAGGAAAGCACAGATTTATTGAAATGAAAGTACGCTCCACAGAGTGGGAGTGGGCTTGAGCAAGTGGGTCAAGAAGGCTGGTTACCGAATTTTCCTGGGTTTAAATACCCTCTAGAGGTTTCCCATTGGTTACGTTGTTACACCCTTTGTAAGTAAAGACTTGGCCCATGACCAAGTCTGATTGGTTGTGGAAGGGGACTGATTAGAGTTGCTTTCCATTTTTCATTTGTGACACAGTGGAAAGGTGGCGGTTACAAAAGGAGTAGCCTCTGATTCTTTCCTTCCTTAGGTGGGGAGAGATGGGGTTTTCCTTTCCATTCGGTTCTAGGAAGTGAGTGCAAATCGGCTTTAGGTTCTCTGCCTCCAGACCCTATTCTCCTGCCTCCCTGGGTCAAATAGTAGTTCTGTGTTTAATCATTCGTAAAACTGTCAAACTTTTTTACAGTGGCTGTACCATTTTATATTCCCATGAGCAGTGCAAGAAGGTTCCAATTTCTTCACATCCTGTTATTAGGTCCATAAATATTTATAATTGTGATATCTTCCTGCTGTATTGAACCTTTTGTTAATATATGACTTTTTTGTGTCTATTGTTACCTCATTTGATTTAAACTCTATCTTATTTAATTTTTTTTTTTTTTTGAAACAGTCTCGCTCTGTTGCCAGTCTGGAGGGCAGTGGTGCGATCTCAGCTCACTGCAACCACCTCCTGGGTTCAAGCAATTCTCCTGCCTCAGCTTCCTGAGTAGCTGGAACTACAGGCATGCACCACCATGCTCAACTAATTTTTGTGTTTTTAGTAGAGGCATAGTTTTACCATGTTGGCCAGGATGGTCTTGATCTCTTGACTTCGTGATCTGCCTGCCTCAGCCTCCCAATATTTTATTTAATATTAGTATTACTACCCCAACTCTCTTTTGGTGACAATTTGCATGGACTAGATTTTTGCATCTTTTCAGTTTCAACCTATTTATGTCTTCAGATGTAAATTGATCCTCTTATAGATAGCATAGAGTGAGGTCATGTTCTTTTTTACTCCATTCTGAAAATCTCTGTCTTTTGATTGGACAGTTTAATCCATTTACACTTAAAGTAGTTACTGATGAAGAAGGACTTCTGCCATTTTGCTATTTTATACATGTCTTAAAGCATTTTTATCCCTTATTTCCTCTATACTGCGTTATTTTGTGTTTAATTTTTTAATGTTGAAACATTTTTATTCTCTTATTTCTTTTTGTGTATGCTTTATGGATATTTTCTTTGTGATTACCATAGAGATTCCATTTAACATCCTAAAGTTATAATACTGATTTGTTTGTGCAACTTTAATAGTATACAAAAACTCTGCCCTTATACAGTTTTACTCTTCACCTCCTCCTGTTATTGGTGTCACAGATTGTGTCTTTACGTATTGTGTGCTCTGTAACAGATTAACAGCTGTTTTTATGAATTTATCTTTCAAATAATGTAGAATACAAAAAGTGGATTTGTAAACCAAAATTACCATAATAGTAGCTTATGCCCTAACTGCTCGCACTTATTTTTTACCAGAGATCTTTATTTCATCACACAGTTTCCAGTTGCTGTCTAGCTTCCCTTCATTTCAACTTGATGGACTACTTTTATAATTTTTTGAAGGGCAGGCCTAGTAGTAATGTACTCTCTCAGCCTTTTTATTAAAATCTGAGAATGTCTTGATTTTTTCTTTATTTTTGAATGACAGTTTTGTCATATATAACATTCTTGATTGATAGTTGTTTTTTTTTTTTCTTTTAAAGCTCTGAATGTATCAACCCACCGTCTTCTGGCTTCCAAGGTTTCTTGGATGATAAATGAATAACAATTTTATTAAAAATTATTTAGATGTAATGAGTGGCTTTCTTCTTGCTTCCTTTAAGATTCTCTCTTTGTCTTTGGTTATCGAGAGTTTGATTAAAATGTGCCTTGATGTGAGTGATTCTGAGTTTATCCTACTTGTAGTTTGTTGGGCTTGTCCAATTTGGGAGTTTTCATCCATTATATATTTAAATATTCTTTTTGCCCCTTTCCCCTTCTGTTTTTCTCCAGTTCACATAATGAGTATGTTCATTCATGAGATGGAGTCTCATAGGTCTTTAGGCTCTGTTCATTTATTTTTCTATTCTTTTCCTTCTGTTTCTCAGACTTAATAATTTCAATTGTCCTCTCTTCAGATTTGCTATTTTTTCTGCTTACCCAAATCGACTTTTGAATCAGTATATTTTTATAACAGTTTTTGTAATTTTCACCTCCAGAATTTTTTGATTCCCTTTTATAGTTTCTATATCTTTATTGACATTTATATTTTGTTAACAGATTGTTTTCCTGTCTTTGTCCACCTCTTTCTTTAGCTCTTTGATATTTTTAAGATCATTGTTTTAAAATCTCTGTCTAGTAAATCCAACATCGAGGCTTCCTTGGATGCATTTTCTGTCAATTTTTTTTGTTCCTTTGAATGGAGCATATTTTCACGCTTTTTTGTATGCCTTAACGTTGTTATTATTGTTGTTATTGTTGAAAGAAAAATATTTGAACCTTATATTGTGGTAAGACTGGAAATACATTTCTCCCCCTCACCCCAGGGTTTGTTATTTCTTTGTTTTTGTTTTTAATTGTTACAGATTGTGTCAGCCTGAGGTGAAAGTTTGTGGTCTTATTTGTATTTCCTGAGCCCGTATCCTTCCTTGGCCATGCACAGTGGCTTTCTGTATTTTCCCATATAAGCAGATGTTTTTGAATCATCAAATTAAAAAATCAGGTTCCTTTACATTCTTTGGAAACCACTTCATCTCGTGGAGATTGAAACCAGGTCCAGCCAGCCACTACATCTGCATCTCAGTAATCAAAACACAGAATCCCAATACTAGGGGGCAAGGTCCTTTTTGCCCACCCTTGCTTCAGTTAGCCACACCAGGAATATGGGTTGCTGGGCCTAGAGCTATCTACTCTGGGGCTAGGAGTTGGGATGGCTAACCACTATAGAACTGGTGGCTTAACTTGATGGATATTAATTGCAATTTCCCGGCCAAGCTTTCCCCTGGATGCTGTAAGCATTCAAATAGACGCCATCTTTGCAAAATAGTTCAAACAGTTTTTGTCAGTACAATTTTTGTTTATTGCAGTGATGGATTCTTGGTGCTTCTTATTATGCCATCTTCCCTGACATCATTACTCTAGAGAGTTATTTTCCAGAAGGACCAAGCACAGAAGGACACAAAATGGAGCCAAGCAACCCCAGGAAGCTTCCTTTTTATTCATTTATTTATTTGTTTGAGATAGAGTCTAGCTTTGTCACCCAGGCTGGAGTGTAGTGTTACCATCTCTACTGACTGCAACCTCTGCCTCCTGGGTTCAAGCAATTGTCCTGCCTTAGCCTACCAAGTAGCTGGGATTACAGGTGCCCACCACCACGCCCAGCTAATATTTGTATTTTTAGTAGAGACAGGGTTTCATTGTGTTGACCAGGCTGGTCTCCAACTTTTGACCTCATGATCTGCCCGCCTTGGCCTCCCAAGTGCTGGGATTACAAGCGTGAGCCACCACGCCTGGCCAAGCTTCTTTTGCACAGGGACTATTCCTTCAAGAGATCATCTCCTGAGGACCGTATGCAACAACTGGGCTTCTGTGAACATCTGCAGCCCTTGAAGACTTGGCTGTACCAAACCCATTGAACCAAGGGGAGGGGACCAAAGCCATAATCTAATGAGATTTTAAACACTTGTAGAATATCTATTAAACTATTGTTCTCCTCCGAGGATCCAAAATCTAAGAGTCATTATGGGAGTTACCGACATGTGCAACATAGAGCCCATTCTTTTGAAAAGTTTATCATCTATAGCTTCTTTGCTAGGAGCCTAATGTTGCCTTAGAGAACAGGCATGATAGGTGCTCAAAAAAAAAAAAAAAAAAAAAAAAAAAGAACAATTTTTGTGTGCTGGGAATGCCATGAAATATGCAAAACATTAGGGATAGGAAGAGGATAAGGGAAAAGTTTGCAGATTGGATAGCAGTGTTAGGAAAACTGCCAGAGAAGAATCCTCTAAGTGGAAATAAGGAATAGTTTAAGCTTATAGGTTAGCATGGCTGAGGTAGAGCGTGCCGGAAAATGAGACTGGAAGAGTTTATAGATGGCCAGCAATGAATTTTAAGAAGGGCAGGAAGAAGAAAAACTATCAGTGGCCTAGATTAGAGGTCACAAAATACGTTATGTAAAGGTCCAGATACCAAATAATTTAGGTTTTGTGGGTCGTACAGTCTCTATTGTGGCCACTTGACTCTGACATAGTGTGGAAAGCAGCCATAGATAATATGTAAACAACTGGGTGTAGCTATGTTCTAATAAAACTTTATAAAAATAGGCATGGAGGTAGATTTGGATTGCTGGTTGAAGTTTGCTGACCCTTGGCCTATAAAAATGTATTTCAGAGTGAGACTGAGACAGTAGAGTCAAGGATTTCTCAGTGAACTTGAACTGATTCTTACCATTTTTATGCTCCAGCTCCTGTTGTTCAATGGAATAACTAATACTGGTCTTTCTTCACATGAGTTATGTGGAGATCCATTACCAGTGAATGACACCTAAAGTCCTTGACTACCATAACACCAACTATCTAATTCTCTTTCTTCTCAAATTGTTTATTTTTGTTCATTAGAAGTTTGACTAAAATGCCAGCTGTGTGTAAACTAGAAATAAAATTCTAAGCTCTGTAGCTGACTGAATGGATTCCCCTCTCAACCAAAGGGATTCCAAAGAAACCTGAAAAAGTAGTTCAGGCCATGACAGGAAACAATGAGGGGATGGGGTGATCAGACATGCTTCATTATAATCTCTTCTCTTTCGGGGTTCAGACACAACTGACTAGCTTTAACATTAAAACAGAGATCCTAAGATTGACTAAATAGCGTTAAGATACCAACTCAAACCTGACTCTGGTATAACATCACATAGGCTCTAAAGGAAATCAAAGTATTTTACCCCAAAATATATTTATTTGACATTTTTTGGAACAGCCCTGAAAAATCATTTCTGGAGTGGGGGAAAACTGCATTTCGTAGAGAATCCCCTCCCTTTCCAGATCTTTTCCTGATCCAAGATTGATTTAACTAAGTCTCTGGCACCTTTTAAGATCTGATAGGAGACATGTACCATCTATTCTCTCTGAAGCCTGTTATCTGGAGGCTTCATCTACATGACAAGAGCCTCAGAGTCCACAACCCCCTTTATCTTCACCTGAAGCATTTCTTTATGCTGACTTCAACTCTTTAGGCAAAACTTAACTCTCTCAACTGTTTGCCAGTCAGGAAATCTTTGAACCCACCCATGACCTGAAGCCCTTGCTTTGAGATATCTCACCTTCGTGGGCCAAACTAATGTATATCTTATATGTGTCGATTTGTGTCTCTATAACTTCTGTCTTCCAAAAATTTATAGAATCAAGCTGTAACCCAACTACCTTAAAGTCTTGTTTTCATGATCTCCTGAGGCTGTGTTACAGGTCCTCACATTTGGCTCAGAATACACCTCTTCAAATATTTTTTTGAATTTAGCTTTTCTTGTCAACATATGTATAATGCATTTTCCTTATCAGTATACCTAAAGGAGCTATTTTACTTCTGAACATTATACAAATTAACGATTACTTTCAACAGCATAAATACATATAATGTTAGTTTCCCCTGGGTCATATCAGTTGAGAGCATAATCATGGGAAATTTGTCACAATGACAATATTCTCTGGTTTATAGTCCTTTCGAGCAAAAGAGCTGGAGAAACAGCTCTACAGATGTTAATTTTTATATTTACAGAGTGCTGGGCTTGTCTGCAAGGTACCCCTGAGTACCTATTACAATTGTCCAACTGGCCGCCAGGTCGCCTCTTGTTTTCTTTTCTTACTCACCTCTGATAATATACCTTTTCATATTAGAGCCCTATGTCCATCTCTCCAAGAGAGCTTGGTTCAAGACCCAGAGGGACAGAATGAGAAGATAATGTCGGCAACACTGAACAGTGCTACTTTTGAAATCTTCCTTCCTCTAAACCTCTAGGCAAGGTTCCTGGATGTGGTAGGTAAACCTTAAGACCTACCCAGTGTCACAGTGGAAGGCAGTTGACACATTCAAAGGGGAGAAGGGAGTTTAATAAAGGCATTGTATTAAAATGTACAAAGGGGTAGGGTTAAGGGACCCACGAGGGATAGTACAATACTGTCAGAACTAGCTCCCAAGCATGCGACTTAAGGAGCAGAGGTAGAGAGTGGTTACCAGGTCCTGGAGCAGGTAGCTGTATGACAGAGCTGCCAGGCAGGAGCACAGACCTTCTAGAGGGGATGCAACCAATCCACAATGACCCAACAAAGGGGGAACTGCAAACCTCCCCTTGTTACCACTGTTGAAATTTGGGTGCCTTTCATTGGTAATAAATCCATATGCAGTTTAATTTGGCCTCCCCTTGGCCAAATCTAAACAGAAAGCCGGAGGACAAGAAACTTGTTGCAGTTCATACATGTCAGCTCTCTGGTGACCCTGGGGAAGCTAACATTATCTGTATTTATGCTGTTGAAAGTAATTGTTAATTTGTATAATGTTCAGAAGTGAAATAGCTCCTTTAGGGAATATGTACTGATAAGGAAAATGGGTTATACGTAGCTGGTCTTGTAGTCAAAATTTTGACGAACCAGAATAAACAATTTGAGAAGAAAGAAAATTAGACAGTTAGTGTTGTGGTAGTCAAGGAATCGAGGTGCCTTTTATTGGTAACAAATTCCCACATTGCTTCATTTGGCCTACTGTTTACCAAGTCCAACAAGAAGCTGAGATGAGAGAGAAAGTTGTTGCACTTCATACCATTCAGTTTTCCAGAGCACAGAGCTGGGTGGATAAGGGCAGAGAGCAGATCTGGAGAAGCAATAGAAGTCCAACCTATCCTCCCTCTAGGTTTCCCAAAGGGTGAGCTCTTCTCTTGTCTTTTACACCATCTGGAAAGCTAAGCAGTGTCCTTCATTTATAGCCTTCAGCTCCTTTATTCACCACTCCACAAAGAGGTTCATCAGAAACGTATCTCAGCATAGTTTTAGCAGCATGAATTCCAAAGCTGCACATGTATAAATCCTGGCCATACCCTGGTCACCCTAGCTGGGTGCTTGGGCAAGTTATTTAAAGTTTCCATGCCTCAATTTCCTCATTTGCAATGTGAGGATAACAATTGGATCTGCCTCATGAGGTCACTGATGATACGTAAAGTCCTTGAACGACTGCCTGGCACATAGTAGGCATTTACACACAGGTTAGCTCTTTTTTAATATCATACCCAGGGTAATATAATAGATTGCTGTTGAGATACTCACCTCATGGTAAACAGACATTACAGTTTGGTTTTGGGATTCTTGCTATATGAACCACACACTTTAATTGATAATTAGACATAAGTATAGTGATACTCTGGTTTTATTTCTAAATCTTCTCACTTAAGGTTTTCTGGAATTTTGTTTGAATCCTTTCCTTTTGCTTCATTTTTCAGCCTTAGATCATGTCAATACATACTTAGCCTTGGATTGGGGCTGTTTAATTGTAGAGAATTCAGTATTTCTGTTTTCTGTGGTACACGGGCCAAACTCAGCAATGCCCGTGATGTTAAATATATACATTTTCATAGCTCTATATATTTCCTTCTTTTTTGAGACAGAATCTCACTCTGTCATCCATGCTGGAGTGCATTAGCACATCTAGCTCTCTGAAGCCTCTACCTCCTGGGCTCAGGTGATCCTCCCACCTTAGCCTCCTAAGTAGCTGGGACCATAAGCATGTGCCACCATGCTTAGCTAATATTTTAAAATTATTTTTGTAGAGATGGGGTCTCTCTATGTTACTTAAAGGTGTGAATACTAGGAGTTGGGGATCACTTGAGACCATTTTAGAGGCTGTCCACTAGAAGTAGTATAAAGTTTCATATGGATTTCCATGTCTTTTGGTGGAAGAGAACCCCTTCCAGGTTGAGTTCTACTAGAAAGAGTTCTCTGATGATTGAAAGGTAATTTCTCCATGGCTACCTCTTATTTTATATTGAACAATGTCTGGCTAAATGCAGTCATTTGGGGTTCTGTTGCTTAACCATTTTATGGTCTCTTATATGTGGGTCACAAATACAGTTTGCAAGCTATAAACTATCAATGTTGGTTTTGTCAGCACTGGAAAGTTGAACAACTCCTACAACTTTAGTTATCACTTCTGTAAACAACTCTGAAAGTCTTCCACAGTTTCCAAGCTCATGCTCACCTCAAGCCATAACTTTCAAAGGTTTAGTCAGAATCGGAAAGTGCTAAGTCCAGAATCACCTCTTCTACACCCTATCCTTGTTAACCTCACTACCTCCACCAGGGGCATTACCGTTTCCTGATTTCACTCCATGTGAAGATTCTGAAGCGACCATCAAACTGGTCTTTTCTCCCACTACCTGTGACTAGTTGTCAAGTTATACTGATTTGGGGAGCTGGGTAGTATGGTAGAAACCATCTAAGCTTTAGAGACTGGCAGGGTTGGGTTAAAATCCTGGATCCATCAATTATTACTTATTACCATTTAAGTGTTTGTGTAGGGGGTTGGGGAGCAGTGTGAGGGAATGTAACAGAAGAACAAGTTGGAAAACTTTGAATGCCATCTAAGTTATTAAATATTGTGTAGTGGAGGATCAGGAGCGGTAGCTCACGCCTGTAATCCCAGCACTTTGGGAGGCCGAGATGGGTGGATCACCTGAGATCAGGAGTTTGAGACAAGCCTGGCCAACACGATGAAACCCCATCTCTACTAAAAATGAAAAAATTAGCTGGGCATGGAGGCAGATGCCTCTAATCCCAGCTACTCTGGAGGCTGAGGCAGGAGAATTGCTTGAACCCAGGAGGTGGAGGTTGCAGTGAGCTGAGATCACACCATTGCACTCCAGCCTGGGCAACAAGAGTGAAACTCTGTCTCAAAAAAAAAAAAAAAAAAAAAAAAAAAAAAATTATATATATAAAAAATGTAGTGGAGAGTCACTAAAATACTTTTACAAAAAAAGTATGAATCTAAAAAGCTAAAGTTGGCACAATTTTCTTTTGTCTCCCTTTCTGCCTGCACTCCTCCCTTCCTTCGCCTTTTTCTTTCTTTCTATCTTTCCTTTCTTCCCTCCATTCTTTCTTCCTCTCTTCTTGTTTGTGAAATGGAAAGAGTGAAGGACGGTTTCCCTCCTCCAAAGAATCCCTTCATTCCTAGGGTCACTGGGGCACCGTGTGTTCCTCTGCTGAGCACTCAGGCTACTTTTGGGATGCTTGTGGACAGACTCATCCTTTCTCACCCATACACTTGGGCCCCGTCAGGGAAGTAAGGAGCTCTGTTATTAAGTGTGGAATTTCCCATGGTACTTACCGCAAGCATTATGTGTGGTAGATGTTCCATAAATTACTGTTAAATTAGTTAATTAAGGAAAGAAAAAAATAAGAGGGTAAAATCCAGAGGTCCATTGAGTTCTTGAAGGTCACTATGGTGGGCAGCCTCTAAGGGTTCTCCCAGTGGTCCCACCTCCGGATATTCACGTCCTTGTTCAAGCCCCTCCCTCTGAGTGTGGGCAGGAGCCGGTGACTGGCTTCTAACAAATAGACAATGGGAAAAGTGATGGGGTATCACTTCTGAGGTTGGGTGACAAAGTGAATGTGGGTTCTTTCTTGGGCAGCCTCTCTTATTCTCTTCCTTATTGCTCAGCTTAGGAAGTCAGCTGACCTCTTGTGAGGCAGTCCAGAGAGAAGACCCTAGAACGAGGTACCAGGATTGACCACATGCCCACCTCCACATGAGTGAACTTAGAAGTAGGTGCCCTGAACTCAGTCAATCTTCCATGAGTCTGCAGCCTCCAAGAGCTTGACTTCAACCTCAGCCTCCTAAGTATTGAGCCAAAAACACTCAACCAAATTACCATATTTCCCTAACACATAGCAACAATGAGATAATACATGTTTGTTGTTTTAAGATGCTAAATGTTGGAGAAATTTGTGACACAGAAATAGTGAATAGAGTCGGCAAAAAGAACCAACCCATTCCCACTACCATTTGTCCTTGTCTTCCTTGCTAATTCTCATACTGTCAGCTTCTACATGTACCAAGCATTTTACTGGCTCTTTGGGAGTGAGGGCTGTGGGTGGTGGGGTAGAGAGAACAGAGGACCTTGTGATTCAACCAGGCAGTTTCCCAGTGACTCACAAAGGCAGTGGGTGGGAGAAAAAGCATTGGTTTTAGCACTTGATACCAAATTAATAGTAGCTCTCTCAGACCACAAATTCCTCTTAGCCCCATCACCAAGGCAAGGAAATAGTTGCAGTTCTTACAGGTATCACTGCAGAGTGCACTTTGTGACCCCTGTCCTCTCTAGGGCTGTCTTCAAGGAACATCTGACATAATTGCACTTGAAAGCAGGTACTGTAGGCAAAAAGCTTGGTGAGAATTGCTTAATGCCACCCCTTCCCTTGCAAAACTGCCTGCTCCTGACTGTTTTCTGCTTGCACTAATGTTCCTCTGCAGCCCATGTCTGTGTCCCTAGTGATAGGAACCATGTCTATGGCATTCTTGGGCATGAATGCCATGAGCGATTGAGTGCTGGAGAAAATGTCTTTTGAAGTAGGGACACAATCTTGGTGTAAGCGGAGAGAGCAGACTGAGAAAGCTGGCATGTGGAATGCTCACGTCCACATCTTTCCAAGCTATTTAGTAGAAGCTGGCCTGCCAGGTGACCCAATTCCAGGGGTGGTAGATATACATGCCAACTCCAAGCTCCCTGCTGGGGCCATCCCTCCCATGAGAAACAGCTCGCTGTAGTAGCTAATGAGAGAGCCAATGGGAGATAAATACCCATTAGGCAGATTTCCTCTGGGCCCTGACCTTTCCTGCAGAAGCTGCTGCAGACTAGTGGGACTGGGAAGAGGGGAGGAGGGAAGGAGTTAGTGGCTGAAAATGCCTAAATAAGTGGGCCTGGCTTCTGCAAAGAGTACCCTGTGATGCCATGCCTTGGCAAACAATTTGATGCTGTTTGAATTTGCAAACTAATGATAAAAAATAATTACTAAATAGCTCAATAACTGACAGGAAATTACCCTTGTTTCTCCATAACAATGCAGCAAGACAATTCAATTAGGGCTACTGTAGATTTAAAAAAAAAAAAAAAAGTTTGTTTACAGGATTCACTTCCAACAATGACAATAGATGAGAAAGATAGGAGGACTGGGGAGAGGAGGGGCTGGAAGGGTTTCAAACCTTCCCTGGTTGCAGATGTCTGTCGACACAGGAGGGGCAGGCACCGTGAAAGCTGTTGGATGGAATTCTCCATTCAGGTGGTTGAGCTGGGAGCGTCCCTCACGATAATGTCCCATTGGATTGCTTGATGAGAACAAGCTGAGGTCAGCTGGAAACCAAAGAGAGGAGTCATCCTATTTCACCCTGCCCCACCTGCACCCAGTTGCTCCAGATGGGTAGCCAAGGGCTGCTGGGAAGAGTCCACTGGCCCTGGGACACCAACAGGTAACTGGAGCTGAATGGCATTCCCTTTGGGCATTTGCCCAGACCCTTGTTATTAGTGCATTGTTTCCAAATTTGAGTGTCCAGCTCCCCAGAACCACGCCTTGGTCCTGGGTTTCATTTCTCAGGGACCCAGAATTAACCAAGAAAGGTTTGCAGTTTTTGCTTTTTCTAGAGATGTTTGCCATCTGAAAAACAATTCTTCCAAACCAAAAATTATTTTAAACTCCAGGGAATGGTGTTCTTATGATAGAACTATTCACAGTGGTGGGGACATAACTTTGTGCAAGGGGTTTTTCAAGACCTCAGTCTCCAGCCGCTCTGCCCCAGTGCGATGAAGAAGAGCAGTGAATCCAGGAGTGGGGGAGAAGAGAGGATTCTAGAGCTCACTGCAGAAGCCATGGGTCTGAATCTCCTCAATATATCTGAGTCTGACTCTCCCTCCTGGTATATACCCAATTCAACAACAACGACAACAAAGTACCCTTATAGGTTAGGCAATTCTCTGTGGGCAAAATTGTCTGCAGAAATCAGAATTTATTCTTCAATCTCTCCTGGTGAATTACCCCAGTACTTAAAAGGCAGGAGAAAAATGGGGAGGCAGTACAGTCTCGGTAGGGAGATTAGCTTTTTAAGGCAAATATCTGCTCAGAATCACCCTCTGGTCCCTTAGTGCTGTGGACGTCAGATGCCAGGAGCCCTCCTCAGCCCCGTGGTTTAGGGGTATCCCCCCTACCAGTAAGACCCAGAGGTTCCAAGGAAATGTGAGGCAGGCAAGAAGCTGTACAAATGTTGTCATCTTTAATATGGTCAGTTTCCCTGAGTGATCCGGTGCACAATTTTCTTCCCCTTATAAATAAACCCAGCTGAGCCTGCGTTTGCAGCTCCTCATCACTTACAGAAGCAAATCAGCATTGCAATGTATTGTTTCTTACTGCAGGAGTTTTCAGAGCAGAAAGTTAAACCTTTATCTGCACATTCAAGCGAGGTTCCATCCATTCTCCCTTCCCACCTCCCTCTACTCCCTCCCTGCTATGTCCCCTCCTCCACCCAACCCCACACCAGAAAGGCAAAATCTGTAGACGAGAGGGCTCTGTTTTTCTGCCTGGGAACCCAATTACAGTTGGCTGTTGTGAAATTAACGTTCACAGCCATGAAATTATGCTATAGACGCTTTATAGAAATCACTCAATCAAACAGAGTGAAACCTTTTTTATATGGTAATCATTTCCCACCATCAAATTTCATAGGAAAGAACAGTTTGATTGAACCACCTAGTTAAACTGTGTATGAAATTAGTCATTCTCACCATAAACAGTGTTCTGCTGCCTTCCCAGACAAAAGCTAACAGAATCAAGGTAGTAATTGGTTAGGAAACGACAGGTCCTGATTCTGCCTGAGTGGTATTCCTGCTCTTTTTATCATTTAACTGGAAATCCTGAAGTCATATGCTGCTTCTTCCAGAGTGGCCCAACCTAGTGGGCAAAAACCTAGTTGTTGAACCCTTTTCCTATTAACTGGCAATGTGACCATGGGCAAGTGACTAGACCTCTTTGAACCCATGAAATCAGGAATCAGACTTAGTCTCACTTTGGTCTAAGGTAATGTTAGTTGATGGAATCTGCTTCTAATTCTGCTCCATGAAAAGGTTTGCTGTACGGGAACACTTGAATGAGCCTGTTCTCTCAGATCAAAGATAAAGAATAGAGCGGGAGAAAAAAATAAAGATATGATGATGAAATCAGCTCCTTTCTAATAAGCCAGTATTGTGGGTTAGTCAGTGGAAAAAATTAAGGTCTCAAAAATGAGTGATCTCTAATTTTGTATTAAAGAAACACTGAACCGTTTCATATGCGTGATATCCGCAGTCCTTTCCATTTCAAATAGCTGTTTTGATGTTTACTAATTTATAATCATAAGGGTCTCCTTTCTCTCTCCTGCTGAATTTCAGTGGTTTCTCTCTGTCTCATCTGAAAGTTATAAACCCTCGCTTACCCTGCTGACCACAAGGCATTTCCTGGAGAGGGTCTTAGGTTGTACCGAATCATGCATAAAAGCCTGTAATTTTGATGTGTTAAGGATTTAGACATAATAGCTCCTGGCTGTGAGCTCTCTTTATTTTCCCTTCAGTAGTGCTGTCAGTTAGTTTATGAAAAACTCTTATAAATTCTGATCATGTGATCTTAGTGTCCTGTGGTAGTGCCAGGCTTTTCATTTCTATATGGTTTAATAGTTTATAAATCATTTCCATGTGGATTATCTCATCATATGTTCAAAACTATCCCATGAGGTAGATAATATTATCGGCCACAATCTACAAGTAAGAGAGTAAAGGCCCAAGGAGCTGAATTGGCTTTGTTGACTCCCTCGACTAGACAATGGCAGTGCCAGCATGAGGACTCAGGAAAGGGTAGATGCAAAGTAAGGCCTGACGTATGCTTGTCAAAAAGCTTAAAATAGCAAAAATCATAACAATAAAAAGCAGGATATAAGTCAACTGAGGTTGGTCTGTGCTCATCTCAGATGGCTTTACCTACAGGCCTGGGGACTCAGCTGGACCTTTCTGTCTCTATGGTCTGTCTCGGTCAATGGGTCTCTTGTCCTTCAGACATCCTCTCATCCTTCTTCAGAGCATGGTGGCCTCGGGTTACAGGAAGGTAGAGATTATAAGGCACCATGATGCCTTGGTTCTGGGGCTTCTATAACATCGCCTCCACCACATTCTATGGGTCAAAGTCACAAGGACGACTTAGATTCAAGGAGTGGGAAAACAGACATTACTTCTTGATAGTAGGAGCTGCAGAAGACTGTGGCCATGGTTTTCAATCTACCACAAATGGTTACCAAGCGGTAGAAATTGGACACATTTAATATATAGGCACTGTGCCTGCTGAGACCTGGATATTTTGAGTAGACAGATGAGCCTTTGTAGGACAGGAATGAGTTCACTGGACGTGTGCTAAAATGCAAGGCAGGGCTTTTGAAACATTCCAGATTAGTGGAAAGAGCTCTGGATTAGGATATCAGAGACTTGGGTTCTTGCCTTGTGTTTATTATAAACCAGCTGAATTAGCCTGGGAAGTTGAGTGCTAGCCTAGTTTTCTGTAATGACAGCGTAATGCTCCTCCCAATCTTGGTATGTCCAGGTGAAATACTCAATGGGCAATCTATAGAGGGCATAAAGCTCCTTATCAAGATCTACAAATTGCAGGGTGCTGGGAGGGAGGAATGGGACAGGGCCTGGTGAGGAAACCAAGGCAGGAGTAATTAAGAATCACACTCAGTGACTTGTTTACGGGATTATCTATGAAGTTCTCATGCTTCCTATGTATGTGCTCAGCTAGATTTTTCTATCCTGTTCGTTTCTTTAGACTCACAAATTGCTTGGCACTTCCTTAAATACTGCTCAGGATTGGCTAGAATGTTCTCCAGGTTTTGATATCAGGCAGGTTTTGGTTGGCTTTGCTCGCTCCCCTCTTACTAGCTGGGTGTCTTACATCGGTTTTCACCTCTTGGAATAACAGTTTATGTCTCGGGAAGGTGTAGACACTTGTCAGGTGAAGGTTATGACACCATTAGCAGCGGCTGGCACAGAATGAGTGTTCAGTGACTTCCTTTCCTTGATTAAACTGTAAGCTTCCTGAGGGATTTGGATCGCCAGAACCAGAGGCACAGGAAGAGACCCAGTGCTGCCACCCAGTGCTTTGTTCACCACTGTACCTAGCCAGGTGCTGGCACGACGTTGACACCTAATAAATATTTGTGGAAGGAACAAGATCCAGAGCTCCGATCTCCTGTCCTGTGCCCTCTCTCACACCTGGCACCAAATCTCTTTCCCCTGGGTCTCTCTGTCTCTAGTGCCTGAGACACAAGTGCAGTGTCTAGTAGTTTTCTTCATGTTGTAGGAAGTGGTGCTTTGTCCCTCAGTAAAACTGCCTTGTGAGCTCTCCAGGTGTCAAAAGCAGGAAAGAGCACACCAACTGGGTGGCCAGGACCTCCCTATTCCTCTCTCTGCTGCTAAGCAACACTCAGTCTCTGGCATATCATCTTACTCCTGTGCTTGGATTTCTGACGGGTATGATCAGGAGCCATATCCCATGCTCTTTTCAGATTTCCCATTCCTTGAACCCACAAAACACCACACATTGTCATCTTCAAAGGGTGTATGTGGGGAAGGGCATGGGGAGGATGGCAGGGGTGAGGTGGGCAGGGGTCATCCCAGAACAGTTGCCATCACAGCCTGAGCCCAGAAGCCAGACGTTTTCTCCAAAGTTCGACATTCTCTTGGCAGCTCCAACCTGCCGTCCTGAGACCCCCAGCCACCCAGCTTCCAGGAGGGAGGCTGCATTCAAACCCTTCCAATTCTCCCACTTGATCAAACAGCCCAGGGCCCTGGAGACTTTTTCTCCTGTTTGAAAAAGCATCCCCAAATCTGGTCTCATCCCCTGTTTGAAAAAATATTCACAAGTCTGACAGTGCCCTCCCCAGTTTGGTCCCAGTTTCCCAGAACTGTCACGGTGGCTGCTGACATGCCAAGAGGGAGCAGTGGTGCGATGGTCATCCCTGCTCCATGGGCGTCTTTTGGGGAATTAACATTCAGGGCCTCTGGTCACTTCTGGCTGCTGAGGTGAGGACATGGCAGGTCTGAGGGAGGAATGGAGGTGGGGCAGGAGTAGCAGTTGAGAGTCAAGGGGGCCAGAGAATAAAGAGAAAGAAAGATATAAGCACTGAAAAGCATTTCATTTAGAGCAGCAGTGACCACAATCTCTTGTCTTCCCCGGAGAATCATGGCTTTCCAGAGTCATGTAGCCTCTGTGTTTCTGCGAAGCCCCTGTCTGCTCCAACCACAACAGAGGGAAGCAAGCTATCAGCTCACAGGACAGTGAAGTGTGGCATGACGTGAGGTTGCAGCAGAGGCAGGGTCAGCTCTGGTCACTGGGAGGGTGATTGGGAGGGCGGTGGGCAGGATGTGCTCCTGTCCAGATGCATCTTCCCTGCACGGAAGAGCAGTACCTGCTGCTAGTGCTCTTGGATTATCACGCCCTTGATGCCTACAGATGCTGCTTCTAATGGGAGACAGATGGGTGACTGGAAGCCTGCAAAGAAAGATTCTTATTCATTGGTGCCCTGATGATATAACATTGAACATGAGAGAGTTAATAAGAAATTTCCTTACGGCCTTCCCAAATGGGAGGACTAGAGAACTGGCCTCCCTATTAGGTGGAAACTACAGTGAGAGTATACTGCAAATGGTGAATGAGCGCCATGTTTCTTTTAAGCCCCCTTGTGATTAGAATTAAGCCAGATGCATAGGAGTTCCTAATAAAATTCTTGAGGGACAAGAGGGATGAGGAGGTCTGTAGGGTTTCCTTCAAAAGTGCTGCCGGCCTCACTCTCCTTAGCATGAAGACACCACTCTTTCTTAAAAGTGTCAGTTTCAGGCCAGGCACAGGGGCTCAAACCTGTAATCCCAGCACTTTGGGAAGCCAAGGCAGGCTGATCACTTGAGGTCAGGGGTTTGAGACCAGCCTGGAAAACATGGCATAAATCCTGCCTCTAATAAAAATACAAAAATTAGCCGAGCGTGGTGGCATGCACCAGTAATTCCACCTGCTTGGGAGGCTGAAGCAGGAGAATCTCTTGGACCCGAGAGGCAGAGGTTGCAGTGACTGGAGATCGCAGAACTGCACTCCAGCCTGGGTAATGGAGTGAGACTCTGTCTCAAAAAAAGAAAACAAAAACAAAAAACCAAAAAACCTATTTCTTCATTCTGGACACTCTCAAATGGAATTCCTACTTCTCTTCACCTTGGAGCGAGCCACTGTAATATGACTGAGACCTTGGAATTGACTCCGTGGTAATTTCCCCTGCCTTTTTTACTGTCTTAGCTATTCAACCTCAGCCACTTCCATCTTCAGCAGGAGCACCCAGTGACCCCCCTCCTCACCCTCATATTAACTTTGGCCCTAGAGTACCCATAATCTATGCAAAAGGATTTTCATGAGCTTGCCCTTCTACGTCTACTGCTAAAAGGAACTCTTGTGAATGTGCCACGGGAGGCATGGACAAGAATAGTTATAACAGCACCATTCACAAAAGAAATACTTGGAGACAACCAAATGCTCATCTGTGGGACAATGGGTAAGATGTGCATTCAGTGAAATATTCTATAGCTGTGACACATAACAATATGCATGCATCTCAGTAATCTAGTGTTAACCAAAAATAAATCCCAATTAAACATAGCACAACATCCATATAAAGCTATCAACAAGTAATTACTGTTTAGGAAAATATAGAGATACAATAAAACCCTATAAAAAGAAAACCAAAAGAGAAAAAAAAAATGATTCAGAATGATGGTCACTTCTAGTGTGGAATGGGAATGGGGGCCCCACGTAGCTGCAGCTAAGTTATTGGTTGTTTTGGGTAGAGGATTTGTAAGTGCTTGTCAGGCTATGAAACAGAACTAGCTAACTAAATAAAAACATGTAATGAGAACGATAGAGTAAAGGTTGCTGCCAACACGTTAGAAGGGGAACATACACAAATGGTTCCAGCTGGTGGCCAGAGAGAATTCAGAGGCATGTTTCTCACCCAGCAAACTGGGTGCTCTCTCTCTCTCTCACTCTTTCTTTGTCTCTCTGACTCTTCATTCTTGCATTTCGTGACCCAGAAATGGACCCTCTTAGCTCATTGTACCCTCCCCAGGTCTGTAAGTAATAATAAATTATTGAACTTATTTCCTACTGTACATTGAATTTGCACCTTCAATCTGAAGAACCAGGGAGTACCCTAGCCAGGGTAATTGGGACACCAGGGAGAAAACATGGTCAGGCTCCCAGTGCCAGAGCGATGGTCCGACAGGCATAAACTGGATACCAGTCACCCAAGAACTACAAGGGAGTCTGTCAGTATGAAGAAGTTTCCTGTGTGAGGGACCTCCTGGTCACAAGTTGGACTAGGAAGCATTAGGGCATCTGTTAGGTAAAAGAAATAGCCTATGAAATGCACACTGTAAACATTATGCCCAGCTTTACATCATTTTCTGTTGGACCAGGGTTCCTAGCCACTCTAATATTGAAATCCTAGTTTAGAAAATAAAGAAACTGGCCGGGTGCAGTGGTGCACACCTGTAATCCCAGCACTCTGGGAGGCCAAGGCAGGCAGATCACGAGGTCAGGAGATTAAAACCGTTCTGGATAACATGGTGAAACCCCATCTCTACTAAAAATACAAAAATAAAATAAAATAAAATAAATTAGCCGGGCGTGGTGGCACACACCTGTGGTACCAGCTACTCAGGAGGCTGAGGCAGGAGAATGGCGTGAACCCGGGGGGTGGAGCTTGCAGTCAGCCAAGATGGTGCCACTGCACTCCAGTCTGGGAGACAGAGCGAGACTCCGTCTCAAAAAAAATAAACCACGCATAGGCCAAAAATGAGTGTTCCACGAACTAAGATTATGATTAATTCAATTCTGTGCAGTTTTTTGGGGGAAAATCTCTCTGGAGAGGAGTCTTAAAACATTGCCAAGAAAATAACAGAGCTGGCTGAGTGGCAGACAACTTCCTTTCCACTCGTAAGCCAATAGCAGAATGAGGGCATAGCCCAACACTTACTTTAAATCTTGTGCAAGAGTTGAAGTCGTTGCTTCCTGTCTTACTTTCCTATTGCTGTTGTAACAAATTATCACAAAGTTGGTAGTTTAAAGCCACACAAGTTCATGACTGTACAATTATCTTAATGTGAGACTTAAAATAGTACAAGTTGATTACCATACAATAGGTCAGATTTTTGACTTGGGTTTCGCTGGGATAACACTGATACATTTGCAGGGCTGTATTCTTTCTTGAGGCTCTAGGGGAGAATCTTTTTCTTTGTGTTTTCCCACTTCTAGAGACTGTCCACATGACTTGGCTCATGGCCCCTTCCTCTGGCATCAAAGCCAGCAACGGCAGCTCCAGTCTATTCTCATTGTATCATTCTGACCTTCTGCTTCCCCTCCCACTTATAAGGACCCCTGTGTTACATTAGGCCTCTGGTAATCCAGGATAATCTCCCCATCTCAAGACTCTTAATTTCACCTGCACAGTCTCTTTTGCCATGTAAGGTAACACATTCATAGCTTCCAGGAATCAGAAACAGCCACCTCGGGGGAACAATTATTCTGCCTGTCTCTTTCCAGTGAGGACACATCCAATCAGCTCCTTTAAACTAACTCTTCCCTCTCTCCTCCCTCTCACTCCAGTTCTTTTGCAACCAGCTGTGTCGAGGGCACAGTACTGGAGGAAAAGAAAGAGGAATTAATAGACTGGGAAAGCAGGAGCAGGATACATTAAGGGCTTGACTCCATCTCAGAAATCACCAGCCCCTGAATGAAGTCAGTCTGAATCAGTCTCTAACTCATTTCATCTAGCAGGGTATTGGAAGTCTGGGCCATAGTAGCTGGGTGCAGCGAGGCATGCAGTCCTGCTTTGGAGTCAGGAAGCCCTGACAATGTAGGTTTAAGAGGAGAGTCAAGAAATTCAAACTCTCTTATAGAGATATAATATTGGAGCCTGGAAAGCCAGATATCGAGCCTAGATCAATGTGCAGAATCAATAGCCTCTGGCCAAAGACTGGCAGGGACTCCTGTTTTCCCATCATCCTCTGCTTAGTGAGATTCTTAGAGTCCATTTGAGGACAGTGCAACTTAGAGACCTAAAGAGAAGTATGGAAAATACATGGAGGCTGGCAGAGTTCCCAAACTATATAGAAACTATAAAAAGGCTCTTAAAAACCTCCTGAGATTTTTTACTATGAAGAGACCAAAAAAAAAAAAAAAAAAAAAAAAAAGAAAAGAAATCCCTGGTAAGTAACATACTCATTTGCTCCAAGTCAAGCTTTATCACACAAAGTACCTGGACAAGTCATTTCCTCTGTCTGGACCTCAGTTTCTCCTCTAAATAATGAGGGGTTTATATAGATCCCTGTGTCTGTGTTTGACAATTGCTGTTTTCTTGGCATACAGTGTGTTTAGCCTGTTCTCCATGGGGGTTCAGGCTGATGCCAGACATTGCCTTTTCCTACAGCACCAGCCTCTTTTCTGCTGACACCCACTGCCTGTGCAGAGCTTTTCAGGGTGTGCCATTAGGGCCATATGACACAGTGACAGGCAGGAGCTGGCTCAGAGAGTTAGTTGAATGTGCTGTTGACTCCACATTCACATTGGTAGCTAGACAATGGCCATGGTGGCCTATGTACACCACAGAAATGGGGAAACACTGCAAAGCAGGGATTTCCCTACCACCACCTGAGCCCATTTAGCAGAACCCACCCACTGGATAGCACTTCTGCTTCTGCTGGTCCCACTCCTGGAAGCAGGAGAGCAGCATCAAGAATACAGGCCATAGAGTCCATCACCCAGTGTTCAAATCTTGATTTGCTATTTTCTACCTGGACTACATTAGACCTTATGTAACAGTGCTTTCTATTTGATAAGGTTGCTGTGAGGATCAAATGTATGTAAACACTCGGCCCGATACCTAGTGCATCGCAACCTCTCAGTAAGTGTGCTCCGTCTGTTCTGTTAAGATCAGCGAGATTATTGAGGAGTTTTACCAACACTGTCGTGAAAGAGGGAAAATACCTCCCTTCCATTTGTATTTTGCATGTCTCATGGGGGATCAATGAAGAACTCCTGTGTGCCAGTAATTTATAGAGTTTGAAGGGAAACCCTGATTTCACAAATCAAATTTTTTTGTTCCCCTGCCATCAGGATTCAGACAACAGTCTACGGTGGACTGTGTTGGGAGACAGATGTAAAGGGAAGTATCATGTGGTTCTCAGAGTCATTCCTACTCAACAACCTCTAAGGCTTTCTTACTAGACTAAGCTTATTTGTCCCTTTGTCTCTTTCCTTAGGATCACTTTTTTCCCCAAAGCCTCCTCAGTCCTATAAGAAAAGAGACATCTAAGTGGACAACCCTACCAAGATTTATACAGGCAGCTCCCAAAATGTGCTGGAGATCCTGACACTAACACTGGGATTTTGAGCCCATAAATAAATAAAACAATCTCTGTGTAAAACAATCTCTGTTCTCATGAGGCATATGTGCCCAGGGATACTCCATCCTCACCGAGAATTATGCAAGAGAAATTCAGGTTAAATGTATCTTAATGGACTGAAGTTTTACATAAAGAGGCATCTTCTCAAAATGAAAGCCATACAATAGGAATTCTAGAGGGAAACAGGGTCTTTTCAAGAGTAACTTTACAGTCAGAAAAATAATTCTTGTTTTGCAGAATAGTGATGTTGGAGAACGGCAAAGATATGGCCTGAGCGCTTAATCTTCCCATGGGTGCTCATGGGAGACACACCTAATTGGTCACAGCCATCTCTCTCCTGGAGCTCATAAGCAGCCTCAAAACACTTCTCAATGAAACACTCTAGGCAGCCAGCGTCAATCAATCAGAGTGGCATGTGATATTAAAATATATTTGCCATCCTGAGTTTAGATGAAATGGGGGAATGGACGAGATGTTATTATGAGGCCCTTTCTAATCCTAGGGTTCCATAACAGTCGGTGGTAGCATCAATCTAACACTGTATCCTCAAACTGCTATTGCCAGATCTGGATGACTATCACAATTAATTGGTGAAATACGCTTGCAATGTCTAGTAAAGATAGCCTGTTCTGTCTAGTAGAGTTTTTATTTTCCTCTGTATATCATGAGATCTCTATTTGCCCCATATTTTCTGCTGATGAAATATTATTGATGGTGGCGGAGATGGTGATTATTATTAAGACTATCAATAATAGTAAGAAGAAGGTACCCTATACTTCCTGGTAATAAAATGAGGATGATTAGTTAGCTTGCTAACGTATGCCATTCATCTTCTACCTCTCTCTTCTTGACCTCCCTAAGGCACCACACCCATTAAGGTAGCTTTTTAAAGTGATATTTCAGTTCGTCGCATGTGTCAATCAGAAAGGTAAGGACCCATTTTTGCACTGATGTCTGTCAATTCAGTTATGAGAGAAAGATACTCTTCCCCATTACCATTGGGTAAACACATGTAAAGAAGCACTAACCATTCATTCTCTGCATTCATATTGACCTATCTTTGCTAGATACCTTCTTTTCTCTGTTGAACTTTCAGCTCATGACCTTTCTAGTGTTTGCGTCTTTATTTCACAGCTGACAAAACCAAAACCCAAACTGCGAAAGTGAGGCTGAGTCTGTACAGGAAGTCAGTGTCAGAGCACAACTAAAACCCAGATCTCCTGGCTGCTGTGTGCAACTTTAACCACAGGCCGATTGTTTTTCATTACATCACACTTACCAGTGAGATGCAGTCTACCTTTGGATTGAAAAGTTGGGTGTTCTGATTAAATCAGATCTAGTTCTCAGTTACGAATTGAGTTCATCTCTTTTGAAAAAGTCCCTGTGTGTTAGCTGACTCGAGGCTGTGCAGGTCAGGGCGTTTTCAGTGTGGAGCAGATCCCCAGCTATAGATGGGCGTCTACATGTCTGTATTTGCATTCCCTCCCACACACAAATACCCAGCACAGCACACACTTGTTAATTTAATTTATTTATAAACATAACCTGCCAAATTTTGAGATGATGGATGATTTGGGGCTTTAATAAATCCAACATTGAATGAGCCCAAGAAATTGTCTAGTGTCAGCTTTTCACTAAATGCAATTAGTCATGTGGAAATATTACAGATATAAAAAATAATCTTCAGCAGAATTTCATAAATTTGGTAGAGTACACAGAATCTAGGAAAGCTGCTTGTTTAGAAAGTGAAAAAAGAAAAAACATGGGAGAAAGCAAAGAAGGAAGAGAGTGAGGAAGAAGAAAAAGGAAGAGGAGGAAGAGAAGGAGAAAGGAAGAGGGGAGAGAGAAATAAATATTGACGAGAGAGAGAGAAAGACAATGTCACCTGCTCTTGCAATTCCATGACTCTTTTCTGTATACACAAGGCAAGCATTGCTATTCTTTGCAGATCCTTTGCCCTGCATACATTTGGCAGTGAAGATGGAATGGCAGCTCCTCATTTTGGTGTTTGCACTGCCTTACTTTCACACTTATTCATTTTCCCTGCAGTCATCCTTGAGGAGGTTCAGACAAGTTCCCAAAAGAGACAAAGCAAACAATGAGTAGGGTTGGCCCCTGGAGCTTTAGGATCCACATTGGCAAACTGCACTCACTACTAGAAGTCATCCTCCTCTTCTCAGATGGTTCCTGTTCTTGTCGTCTTCTTCTCCAGTATTGGTCCAGCTTCCAGAGTGTTGGTTTCAGGTCCTGGACAGAGCCAGGACTGGGAGAAATAATCCCAGCCATAGGATCTTCTTGAGAACAGGGGATGTGTCTTATACATGACCTGGTCACCAGTGGCTGGCCCAGGACTTGGCAGGTAATAGGTTCTCAATGAATATCTGTTGGATGAATGAATGGTTTTGACTTTCCTCATCTCATCTAAGTTGAGAAAAGATTCACTAGGATCTTATAAATAAGTTCTTAAGGAGGTGTATTCCATCCCTGCCAGAAAGTGCTCTATTCTTAAAGAGTAAACAGAAAGAGAGTAACTTAATTCAGAACCTTTATTTTCTAATAATGAAACTATAAGCTCTGGTGGAGCATGTTCTTGAGCTCATTCTTGAGGTTGATCTGCAAAGTAAAGTGAACTCTAAGCTAAGGTGATTAGAGTTTGTGCTTTACTGTGTGATGTTTGTTTTCATTGCTTGGTCCTGTGATACAAATGTGCCTGAAAGACAATACGGCACAGTGGTTAACATAGAAACCAGCCTAACTCATTTAACCTTTTGTGCCTCAGTTTCCTCATAGAGGGCAATAGTACTTACATTATATGATTGTGGGTGAAGATTAACTGAACTGATCTTGGCAGAGCACTTTGAACAGAGCCTAGAACGTAGTAACTACTGTGTAAGAAGGATCTATTATGATGTTTTGATTGAAGAAAAGACAAAAAAGAATGAGCTATTATTTTTCTTAGACTTCATCCTATAAGACTATGAAATGCGAATAGTAAACAACCTCCCTGCCCCATTTCTTATTTGTGTGATATTGATACTAAGCACAACATAGTAAGTGCTGTATCTGAAATAGGGGCCCTATTTAGTGGTTTAGGGAGATGCTGACATTTGTGTTTTTTAAATCTACCACTGGAAATTAGCATAATGGGGAAGACCGTGTGAGGAACATTCGCATCAGGAGACAGACTGCCGTCAAAAAGGAAACAGAGATGCTCATGCAGTCATCCAGATTCTGAGTCATTGAGTGTGGGGGAGAAAATCTCAATAGGAATAAATAGAATTTGATGCATAAACTGTGATTTGAGCAGCAAGTCCTGCAGTATAGTTGGGGCTGGCTTTTCAACTTAATTATGCACATGTGTCTCCGGCAGAGTTTATTGAATCATATGGTGTAAACCATAAACAAACACTAAAAACCTGGCTGGGTTGATGGCTACAAGCTATAAAATGATCTTTAAAGATCAAATATTTATTCCAAAATCCCAGGAGCCAACCTCTCTGCATTAAAGTCAAAAGCAAGTCATCCATTCTTCCTCAACAGTAGTTTATGAATCTTCTTCCTGATTGGAACATGCACAAACAAATTACGGTCCCCTGAGTGCCACGCCGCACGGAGGAGCCAATTTGGGTGACACACAAAATGCATAATCTAAAGGATTAGTAAATTGCCTTGGCAGTGAATTATCTCTGCAGAGCTTGACATAAATCAACCTCGTGATGCGCCATTGAGGGAATGTAAAAGCCTGGGCTCCCCAATAGTTTTCTGGATTCCCTCTGGCAGGGCCTCATTAGGCCTGGGAAGGCTGATACACTCAGCAGGGTGGCTTCTGAGGGTGGCTAATGGGAAAAAAAATGCAGACATTCCATCCTCTGCCTACTACAAACAATCTCATGATTAGCTGCAAAACCCAGGCCGCCTCCTCATTTCTCAGGGAAGAGAGGCCTATATTGTGTTTCCCAACCCCACTCCAAGGCTGCTGCCTCATTGCTAATTTCCATTCCATTTGGGATCTGAAATGCAAGCTGATATCACCAGGCTTTGCTGCAATTCTGGGTTACTCCTCAGAACGTTTGTTCCTTTTTCTTTTCTTTTTATGGAGCAATTCACAAGCCAGCTCAAAGCTCATAACTCTGCCTGTGGCTGGCTGGTGGCTTTGCCTGTGTGTTTTTACAATAGTTATATATGTATGCACATATACATATTGAAGCATAAGTATAAATATCTGTGTGTTATGGCCCATGCGAGGGAAGCCTCCTTCCTGCAGGGAGTTTGAGCTATCTGCAAATGACCACCTGGTCCTGTTCATCTTCCAAGACATTGCAAGTCCAATCAAGCCTCCCAGATAAGGAATGTATTATAAAGATACATACATGTCAAGATGCTGATGCAAGCTATATCAGGGACAGCAAAAATAAAGAATAAATAAATAAAAAGTCATTGGAAGATTCTGTTTGAGGAAGTTGTCTATGATGGCTTTCCAGCATATTTGCTGGATGTCCTCTGCTTATATACTGAACCAAAAATCGTATTTTTATTGCTGATGTTGTTAAGACCATCGTTTCCTCGACCCTAATCCTGGTTTGGTTTGTTTCCTTCAATATGACTTTGTGTTCTCTAAATAGATATTGCCAGCTGAGGTCCTGGGGGCCGTGTGCACTTGGAAAACAGATTTTGTTTACCACCACCTATAAATTTTTGTGAAGAGTCAATATTCCAACTTAAAAAAGAAAGATTTGTTACTTCTCTTGCAAAATAAATCAGAAGATTGGGTCTTCGTTGCACCAAGGAATACTGCTGTCCCACCGTGTGGCAGGAGCGAGGTCACTCTGAGAGGAATCTCAGCTTCAGAACATCCAGATATCCTCACATCTCCCTCTGCCCCAGATCAGCTCCTGTTCTCCAGTGGAGCTATTCACACTCCAGGTCATCTTTGAGGCTTGTGGGAGTTACTTCAACTCTCATACCTCTGCAGCCAAGGAAGACTTGGGACAAAGAAGATCTGAGACCTCTTGTCTTTGCAGGCCCAGTGGCCATCCTTTAGGCCTCCTGGACTTTGACAGTTCTTTGGCACAAGGCAACCCAAACTAACTAGATAATATCCAGACCCAGGAGCCAGAATGTGCTGGTCCATTTCTGTATTACTATAAAGGAATAGTTGAGACTGGGTAACTTATAAGGAAAATAGGTTTAGTTTACTCACGGTTCTGCAGGCTGTACAGAAAGCGTGGCAACAGCATCTGCTCCTGTTGAGGGTCTCAGAAAGCTACAATCATGGCAGAAGGCAAAGCGGGGGAGCAGGTGCATCATGTGGCAAGGGATAACAAGCAAGAGAGGAGGTGCCATGCTCTTTTAAACAACCAGATCTCATCTCACCACCAAGGAGACAGCATTAAGCCATTTATGAGAGATCCACCACCATGATCCAATTACCTCCCACTAGGCCCCACCTCCAACACTGGAAATTACATTTCAACGTGAGATTTGGAGAAGACAAACATCCAAACTATATCACAGAGTAAGAGGATGGAGGAGAAATACCAGCTCTGGGAACTTCTTCCCCTAGAGAGATTCAGGAGACCTAGCAACCGTAACAGAGGAGATCCTGCACGGGCTCAGGTAAGCACCTGAGTACAATGTTACCTTTATGTGGCATAGAGACACCTTGGAGGATTCGGGGAAGCAGGGGTGCTAAAGATTTCTGATGTCAGGGAGGGGCCTTGCCCAAGAGCCTGAGGGTCCCACACTTCGCCATGTATGGTAATGGGCAGTCCACCAGCAGTCTACAAGGCCTATAGTGACTTTGTGGATTCTCTGTATTTTTCCACCAGAAGAGTTTCCTTAAACACAAGGTAAAATTGCACTCTTTTCCCAGTTCCTAAACATCCAGGACATGGTTTTCTGTTCCTTGCCTACCTCCCCTTGCCTGCCCCACAACTTATGTGGATGTGAGAATATTCTGTAAGATGTCCTCCTGGAAATGCTATGCTTAACCTCCATGCTGGTCCTTGTTCATTCCTTCTGCTGCAACCCTTTATAGATGAGGCCCCTTGTCTCCAAGCACTGTCAAGCTGCCTGACAGTAGATTGAAGCCTTGAGTGTGGACACTGGTTTGGGAGAATATTAACCAGAGTCCTTGAGGTTTTTATCTACAACTTAACACTCAGAGAGAGATGAGCACTAGAGTTTGTTTATATGGTTCTAATAAAATACCCTTGGCACTAAGCCTTTACATCACTGATGGCATCGTCTCGCTCACTGCATTCTGGCATGGTACATACCTTTCGTAGCAACAGTGCTCTGCCTCATTGCCGCCTCTCCATTTTCTACCACCATAGGGCACTTTGTTCTGGAAGTTTGTCAGTACCAAAATGATCTGAGTGCTGTTCAGAGAGTCCTGCAGAATAACAGTTGGTGGCTGAAGGCCAGGAGGAGTTGTACTATGATAGGCTATAGCCATGCTGAAGAGCATCTGGGCAAGAGATGCTGCCTGACTCTCAGTCTCATGCTAAAGGAGTAAAGAGATGAAGAAACTCATCACTGCCTCCTGAAGGGACTGCCACTTGGGCTTCTTTGAGATGATGGCACCTGTGCCCTTCGACCCTGGCCCTATAAGCTTAGTATATAAAGCTTATATATAAAGCTTAGTATATAAAGCTCCATAAAGCTTAGTTCAGAGACTCTTATTCCTGGCCAAGACCCTGAAGAATCTGAATATGCGGTGGAAGAGATGCTGGATTCCTACTGGTGGCTAGCCAAGTCCAGCAACTGGTTTCCCCAGGAATAAAACAGGCCAGAACCAGAGCTCTGGAAGTCTTCCTCGCACAGCCATAACATGCCAGAGTGCCCTAGAGGTTTTCATGGAGCAAACCTGAAAAAATTGAATTCTGCCCTATCCAGGGGAACTGGTGAAGTGCTGGGAGACGTGGTCGTGGCAATATCATTTGTATCTGAGCATGAGCAGTTGTATTTGTGTTTACATTGCTCAAGAAGCTTCTCCAGTGTTCACATTTCAACTTTCACCTTTACACAACCACCTTTTACCTGGTTTCCCCAACACAGCTTATCCCAACCAGCATAAGCTCATTTGCGATAACAAGTCACTGAAAGGAATGTTTACCAGCTCTGTTTTGGTTAGTCGCGGTGGTAGGAGGATCCATCCTTGCTCCCCAAGCCCTGTCTTGGCAGGCAAGTACCCTTGCCTTGCTCCTTGCCATTCTTTTGTTAACTGAAGCCACTAATGGATTGATGTTGAGTGCCCTCTCAGCCCCTTACCCACTGTCTGGCCAGGGTGCTAAAGGAAAGAGAAAGCCCCTGCAGCAGGTCACAGGCGGAATCAACTGCTGCGTCGAGGAAGTGGGTAATCCACAAATGATTGTGAGCCAGTGAATAAGCACACATTGATTATGCTCATTTCACTACTAGTGGAACTGCCTATGGGGAGGATGGGCTGGGGAAAAATTGATGAGCTGGTTAATGTGGCTTATTGGCGAGACAGTTTTAACACCATGTGGCTTTAAGAGTCCTGTTTAAAAAAAATTAATGTGGAGATTGCATTCTAATGGGTCTGAGTTCATACGCAGCGAGTTCCAAATATGTGTCTCTAGGGGCAGTTCTTGCATTAGGCTCTTTGTTCCGAAATCCCTTGGGGTGGAAGAGGGTAACGTATCATATTGAACATTTGTTAAGTGTCACTGGTGTTGCGCACACACCATGTAGAGGATGCAGTCGGGTGGGATGTGTGGATGTGTGTCTCCCTAGTGCTGAGCACGTAACAGTAATGAGATGTCCTAACTTGGAAGCTGAGATGTCGGGGAGTCAAGGGTTGATGAATGAGATGGATGCTAAATGGAACTCTGAAGGGGAAATCAAACCCTAATGGAGTTAGAGAAGACTTAGATGATATTGAATGTATCAAGAGCAAAAGAGACTGAGGGCAAGAGGAAAGAATGTAAAGAAGGAAGGAAGGAAAGGAAGGGAGGGAGGGAGGGAAGGAAGGGAAGGAAAAAGAAAAGAAAGAGTGAGAAAGAGAAAGGAAAGGAAAAGAGGGAAGGGAAGAAAGAAAAGAGGGAGAGAAAGAGAGATAGGGAGGGAAGGAAGAAAGGCAGGCAAGTGAGCTAGAGAGAAGCTAGACAGAAGAAAAGGATGGATGGATGGAAAGAAGGAAAGAAAGAGAAAGGAAAGGAAAAGAGAGAAGGGAAAGAGAGATAGGGAAGGAGGGAAGGAGAGGGAGGAGGGAGGAAAGGAAAGAAAGGCAAGCAGGCGAGCTAGAGAGAAGAAAAGGATGGATGGATGGATGGATGGATGGATGGATGGATGGATGGATGGATGGAAGGAAGTAATGAAGGAGGGAAGGAAGTAATGAAGGAGGGAAGGATAGATGGATGGATGGATGGAAGGAAGTAATGAAGGAGGGAAGGAAGTAATGAAGGAGGGAAGGATAGATGGATGGATGGATGGAAGGAAGTAATGAAGAAGTTTAGTTGAGAGAGGGGGAGAGATAGGGAGGAAAGAAGGGGAAGGAAGGTACTAATGATTCTCATCTATTCTTCTATCACTAAAATGCATCCTGGCCTCCACCTCATTGCTCACTCCATTGTTCACACTGGATTTAACTCTAAACCTTACTCAAGTCCTTTAGTAAATCATTCCTGGGCCATTCTAGCTCACAAAGATTTCTATCACTGATTATCTCATTAAGTAGCATTTCATGTGTTATAATAGAAATTTACTTTTGCTTTAAAATGCTGTTTAATTAAGCTCTTTCTCCACTGTAAAAAAATTAAAAAATAAAAATGTGGCTCAAATATTTAATTTGCTCAAATATTTTATCAGCTCCTTTAGAGCACATTTTATCACTTACTCATCTCTGCACCTGCCATAGTTTTTGGTACAACATTGGAACATAGAGGAGGCAAAGTTGGTGATTATGGACTGCACTTGATTTGAAATTTGAGTCATGCAAATTAAGAATTCTCCCCACCACCTTGAAAAGGCTAAAGCCCTTTGCTGTTTTTGCCCAATACCTAGCAGGTTGGTCCTGATGATATTCTTCTCCTTTTTCCCCTCTGCCTTAGTTTCTACTCCTTAGGATCCTCCTTTCCTTGATCTCCATGTCCCAGCCCTGAAGAAAGTGAGCCAGTGAGAATGTCCCCCTCCTGCCATCTTGGCAATGATCTTAGCCAAGCCTGGTCACAGTGGCAAGTCTTGACCTCAAGACTCCCTTCCTACCCAACGGAAGCCCTCCACCACTCCATTGAAAGCCAATGCACAAGTTTTTCCTGGTCAGGAAGTCCTACTGGCTTTCTCTCCTGGTTTCCTTATTTTTGCACCATGTTCTCAAACCTGGAGACCCCTCGTTTCATGGTTCCTTCAAATGGTCAGCTCTGTGGGAAGCCCTGCCTGGTTCCGGTTTCTCACGGTGCTGCTACTCACTGGGATCATCCCTTCAGCTTCTTGTGCTGAGCTCACAAGCAAGTGATCCTCAACCTGGTGCCACATCCTCTTCTTAGACACCGTGCTTATCACAGAGGGAGATCTGGACAAGACTTGTCATTGAACTACTTGCCTGAGCAACATGATTCAGATTGTTTTCTCATGTGACCACCTTGCTTCTACTCAGGGACACCAAGGCGTGAATGGCTGGTGCCCAGCATCTCATCTCATCTCAGGGATACCATTAGGAAGGTGCCCAGCATGTCATCTCATCTCAGGGATACCATTAGGAAGGTGCCCAGCATCTCATCTCATCTCATCTCAGGGATACCATTAGGAAGGTGCCCAGTGTCTCACCTCATCTCAGGGATACCATTAGGAAGGTGCCCAGTGTCTCACCTCATCTCAGGGATACCATTAGGAAGGTGCCCAGTGTCTCACCTCATCTCAGGGACACCATTAGGAAGGTGCCCAGCGTCTCGTCTCGTCTCGTCTCATCTCATCTCATCTCATCTCATCTCATCTCATCTCATCTCATCTCATCTCATCTCATCTCAGGGATACCATTAGGAAGGTGCCCAGTGTCTCACCTCATCTCAGGGATACCATTAGGAAGGTGCCCAGCGTCTCACCTCACCTCATCTCATCTCATCTCATCTCATCTCAGGGATGCCATTAGGAAGGTGCCCAGCATCTCATCTCATTTCATCTCATCTCAGGGATACCATTAGGAAGGTGCCCAGCATCTCATCTCACCTCATCTCGTCTCATCTCATCTCTGGGATACCATTAGGAAGGTGCCCAGCATCTCATCTCACCTCATCTCGTCTCATCTCATCTCTGGGATACCATTAGGAAGGTGCCCAGCGTCTCATCTCATCTCATCTCAGGGATACCATTAGGAAGACCCACCTTGTTTCAGAGATATGGAAAACACTCGATTTCCTTTTTACCTCCAATTTCCCCTTTCCCTGAGTACTTTTTAAACCCTGAGTTCCTTTACATCTGGCTTAAAAGAAATCCCATTTAAACCTCCAGAGCTTTTAACTTTTCAAAACTTTTTCTTACTTTTAGTCTCATTTGATCGTTACGATATCCCTGCGAGGTAGGTAGAGCAAGCATTATTCAACCCATTTGAATAATGAGCAAAAGAGACCCAGGAAGATGAGTGTCTTGCTCCAAGTCCCCTGAGAAAGGACCTTTGTCTCCTGACTCCTGGGTCAGTGTTTTATTCGTCATTCTAAGGACCTAAGTGACTTGGCCATCCTCTTTTCAAGCTCGCTAGTGTCCTGGGTCCATCCAGCAGGAGAGGGAGGGGGGATGAGGATGTGTGGGGACAGGGCTGGGGGTGGTGCAGCAAGGAAGAAGGTTCATAAGGGGAATAATGCTTACATGGCTTACATGTCAATGGCTACTCATTAGCAAGGAGAGGTCAGGGCACCTGCCGATAATGATGTCTGCATTATGGTACTTAATGGAAATGGTGCAGTACCTGCCCCATCAAAGTCTAATCTGCCCAAGAGACACCCAGGCCCAGCACAGCAAGAATGAGATCCCTGCTGGGGATAGCTCCTGGAACTGAATCCAAAGCCATTAGTATCAGAAGTCCCCGGCCGTGCATTTAGCAGGCCCTGCTGATGCAGATAGTGCAAAGACTACAGCCATTATTGAGGCCAGGCGGGGACTGGAAAAGCAGCCCTGGAGACTGGAGGCTTAGATTAATCTATCTGCCTTGAAGGATGCTGAGATGCCTGCAAGGAGGGGCTGAGGAAGAATGAATGGAGGGTCTTCGCTGTCCCCGGTTCCATGGGGGTCTTGGCATGAACACTCTGCCCGTTCTTTAAAACACAGCCAAGTAGTTCCTCTCCAGACTCTGTCCCAAGCACAACCATGCCCAGGTCTTACTCATGGCATCATGAAGGACTGCTTCCCTGTTCCTTGTCTAGCTTCCTCCAGGGAAGCCAGGGTGAGTGGCTCAGCCTCCAGGCCTTGCAGAGCCACCATCAGCAACATTCCTGGTAGCCATGTCTGAGACAAAGCAGGAAGGTTGCTGTGGTACCCCACGCTGCAGCACTGTGAGCACTGGACCAGGACTCTGGGCACTTGGAACTGGGGTTGCTAAACCTGTCTCTGCATTGGCCAATGTGTGGCCTTGGCAGAGGCTCTTCCCTCATGCATGACTGTTTTATCTGACAATGGAGGTACCAATGGCTGCCCACTGGGTGGCCATCAAGACTTGATTTCATTTTGGAAAAGAGGGAACAAGAGAGGTTTTAAAAGTAGAAAGAGACCAGGCATGGTGGCTCATCCCTGTAATCCCAGCACTTTGGGAAACCAAGACCTGTGGATCACCTGAGGTCAGGAGTTTGCGACCAGCCTGGCCAACACGGAGAAACTTCATCTCTACTAAAAATACAAAAATTATTCAAGCAAGGTAGTGTGTGCCTGTAATCCCAGCTACTCGGAAGGCTGAGACAGGAGAATTGCTTGAACCCAGGAGGTAGAAGTTGCAGTGAGCCAAGATTACACCACTGCACTCCAGCCTCGGCAAAAAAGTGAGACTCCATTTCAAAAAAAAAAAAAGTAGAACTCTAAAGGCAAAATATTGCTCTTCTGTAGATGAGAGCAGCCATTCCTTTTTTTCCTCCCTGAAGGTAGCACTGCCAGCTGGCATCCCCAGGGGATTATCAGGTGAACAACAGGCTTGACACATTGGATATCTCTCGGGGTCCCATTGGTTCAGGCAGGGCACAGTCTCCAGCCATTAAAGGGGCCAAATATGCAAAAGAGAAAGCCCCTCAGGGCCTCTGCATACACTTGTAGCCTGGCCCTCCAGGTGGCCTCAGAGACCATCCTGTGCAGGTAACATTTTTATTACTCTTCTCTTCCTCTGGCCCTGCCCTTCCCACAGTAACAGGTTTTTTTCTGACTCATGGCAGCCACAGCATCAACACCTAGCCCTCTAGCTTTCTCCTGATTTTGTGTGTGTGTGTGTGTGTGTTTTTCTTCCAAAGGCCTGTCTCTCATTCATCCATGTTTCCTTAGGGTCCACAGGTAGTTAAGATTGAAAGACCTCAGCAAAATTAAACAAGCCCCTGGCTTTTTATAGAGGAAGAAAATAAAGCCCGGAGGAGAAGCTGCACTCAGAGCCAATTAGAGATGAATTCCAGAGTAGAATCTCATTCTTCTAAAGTCAGGAGGCCTCATGTAGAACTAAGAGACAAAATGGAGAAGATGAGATCATATGACCTCTCAGTCCAGCCAAATCTCTGCGCCTAAGTTATCATAAAACACCCTTCAGATGACCCATATAACCTTACAGATATAATTTAGTTATTTTATTCAACAAGAAGATCCAGATTGATGCCGTCCTGTATGGTAACCACCATATGGCATTTCAGTTGCATGTGTCATTTCAGTTATTAATTAACATTTAGTTCATCAATCTTATTTTAATTAAAATAATTAATTAAAACAATTAATTAAAATTTAGTTCATCGATCTTATTAATCCCATTTTAAGTGATTCCAGGGTGCAGTGGCCACCATATTGGACAGTGCAGATACAGAACATTCCATTAATCAGGGAAGGTTCTACTGGACGGTGCTGGTATAGGGCTGGGATTCGTTCTCTCATTTTTCAGATGGAAAAATTAAGGCTTAGAGAAGGAAGAAGACAGTAACTTGTCTGATTCCTGTAGTCAGTAACAAGAGGGACTTTACTTTTTGTTACACCAATTTCCACACCTTTGCCTATAAAAGGCAAAAATTGCATCCCATTTTGAGGTCCTTGGGAGTAGGGGCTCCTGAATTTCTACAGCAAGTGGTTTAGAGAAAACAGCTTGATTGGAATGAGGTTCTTGACACTGTTTTCATTTTAATTTATGTAAATAAGATTGAGAAAATGTTGTCTCTTCATAGCAAAGATTGGGACAGAATAGATAGAGATGTAGGATTTTGGCTGAACCTGTCCTTCATGGCATCCCCCTCTGTAAGCTGCGTTTCTCTTTGTTTTTATACAATAAAGATAATATTTATAGAGGCTTACTTCTCCTTCCCCCCAAATGATAAAAAGAAACAACTTTACTTAGTATAGCAAAAATTGTCTTACCTTGTTTGGTAGAAATTATCCTATTTTGACCATATCAGTAAAAGCAGATACATGCTATGCTGTTATTAATAGAAGTCTAGTATTAAAGGAGAGAAATTAAAACCTCTATCTACAATAAATGGCCAGACTACATCTGTGTTATTCATGGGACCTCATTTGAGGAGGACTAGAGATAAGTAAATGCATATTGTAAATTAGGTCATGAGACCTGGAACAAGAGAATGGACATATTTAATAAAAAGGAAGACTCAAACGGAATATATATGGTCATTTCTAAATATATGAAGAGTTGTTGACTGAAAAAAATATATTTGTTATGTGTTTGCCTATTGGATGGAACATTGGCTTATTTTCAGCTTTTTTATTTTATGTTATCTCATTTTCTTGGCCAGGCATAGTGGTTCATGCCTGTAATCCCAGCACTTTGGGAGGTTGAGGCAGGAGGATCACTTGAGTCCAGTAGTTCAAGACCAACCTGGGCAAAATAACAAGACCCCACCTCTACAAAATTAAAAAATATATATATCAGGCATGGTTATGTGCTTCTGTAGTCCCAGTTATTTGAGAGGCTGAAGTGGGAGGATTGCTTGAGCCTGGGAGGTTGAGGCTGCAGTGAGCTGTGATTGTGCCACTGCACTCCAGCCTGGGAGACAGAGTGAGTCCCTGTCTCTAAACAAACAAATAAAGAAAAAACCCTTTCTGTCTTAAAAATAAAAATCATATTTTTAAAAGTTCCCTGGGAGCTGCATGTTAAAGAGAAGCTGATTTCATCATCATCATCATCATCATCATTATCATCACCATCATCACCAAGGTCAATAGGTCCACTTGCTCTAGACCACATTTCCAAATAGTGTGGGGGCTGAGCCAGAAGATCTCACTGCTGCCTCTTCATATCAAGGCATTTTCATGGGGCTGGGAGATATCAAAGAAGCAGTGTCATAACCAGCATAAGAGCCCTGAACCAGTAATTGTTTCTCCTGAAAAGTCTCCCAGATTATCACAGGCATGAGACATTAATAGACAGTTCTAATCTGTTTACCCAGAAACAGCAGCCATCCAACATCACTTTGTGTTCATTATGTTATGTTGTCTTATTAATGTTGGTTTACAGTTCCCTCCCTCTTCTATATTAGGGTTTTCTCTTCTTAGCTTTTAGACTGAGTATCACCCTATCAGGGGTTATTTTGCCTTATAGAATATTTGCCCTTATGGGGAATCTCAGAGATCATGCAATGCAAAGCATACATGATCTGTGTCCACTGACAAGCCAGCTCTTATGACTTCCCAAAAATTGTTAGCTGGTAAGCTAAGAATTTCTCTATTCTCCGTTTAAGAAATGGGGTCCCTGGAAAACCATAAAGCCACCGAAAGTGGCCATAAAGGAGTGAATATATTTGAGCAGAAGAGAATGACCAGTAATCTTGAATTTCACTCAGTACATGATCACTCATGATATTCCCTTAAAAATCAACCAATAATCAGAGAATGTAATCACCATTTTTATGGGTTTGGGCTCTAATCTCATATGTTAACTGGCGTATTGGATCATTGCTGGAGACTTCATTAGAAGACCATTCTTCCAGTTGGTTTTGGGCAAAGACAATGAGGCTTCCCTGAAACTGTAGGTAACTAAACTACTTGAATAGAGTACAAGACTCTTTCACCATGTAACATAATCCCTAGTAGAAGTTTAAAGCCATTGTAATGTTCTCTACGTTTAGCAAAGAGGTGGAGTCTACTTCTGTCTCCTACACAGTGTAGTTAGAAATCTGAAATGCACAAGTGTTTCTTCAACATAATTCATCAACCCCTGAGATGAATCTACATTCGTAACCTGGAGAGCTATTTTGAAGAGTATCTATATCCCTTAAGTTACTTGTGTTTTATTAAACATAACTTTCCATTACCTACCATACTATGTGTTCAAGTAACCATCTTTCCCCTGCAGTTTCTGCTAAATTGAGAGTTCTCTGTGTTCCTCAAGTTCTATTTCTTTTCCTACTGGGCACATAGCTAGACCTCATTTCCCAGTCTCTGCTGTGACTGAGTCTGGCCTATAGAACGTGGGCAGATCAAATGGATGTAACCTCCAGGCCTGGCTATGAAACACTCTGCACATCTCATCACACTTTTTCTTCACCCCCATCTGCTGGCTGGATATGAGCAAACAGCACAGGACTGCAAGAGATGGAAAGGTCACAGATTGCAAGGATTCTGGATCCCTGAATCACTGCATGGAGGAGAGCCACCCAGGAGAACTGCCTGACCAGAAACATGTACAATGGAGTATTTCATCAAACGGAACTAAAATTGTACAGTGTTAAGTCAGTGACCTTTGAAATTGTTATAGCAGTTAGCCTCCCCTTTACTAATACATTATTTCACATAAATTACAGTGTTTATGTCTAGATTGCAGTTTACACAAATGCTAGAAATCAGAGGATACATGTCTATAGTATACATACCATAACATACTTTGCTATAAAATACTAGAAGTGGGATGGATAGAGCAGAAAGATTTTCTGGTTCTGTGGAATTTGGTCAGTTGAGCTAATGCTAACTAGAGGTCAGACTGTAACTGAAGCACAGATGTGAGAGGTTTTGAGGCCAGGTTGTTGCAGAAAGGGATTTTACCCAAGTATCCTCTGGCTGTGTTATGAGGGTTATCAGAGGTGGACATACGTGTTCATGATAGACAAGACCGTAGTCGGGGAAACAACAGTGTGAGTCAAATCAGAAGACAAATATAAATCAGCAGTAGGCCAGGTGTGATGGCTCACACCTGTAATCCCAGCACTTTGGGAGGCCACTGTGAGCAGATCACCTGAGATCAGGAGTTCGAGATCAGCCTGGCCAACGTGGTGAAACATCGTCTCTACTAAAAATACAAAAATTAGCTGGATGTGGTGGAACACACCTGTAATCCTAGCTGCTTGAGAGGCCGAAGCAAGAGAATCACTTGAACCTGGGAGGCAGAAGTTGCAGTGAGCTGAGATCATGCCACTGCAATACAGCCTGGGTGACAGAGCAAGACTCGGTCTCAAAACAAAAAAAACAAAAACAAACAAAAAATCCAGCAATGAAACTGATGAGTGTGATGAGATCAGCAATAAGTCCTAGTCAGGAATATTGAGGGTGGGGTGGGCTGGCTGCCAGGAGTAAGTTGAAGTAAATGGTTCAAGGTTGAGTATATACAGATGGCACATGTATGCTGGAGATTTATGGTTCTGGTTTTCTTTGGAGCCAGTCAACCTGGTGGCTTTGAGGGTAGGCTGTTTATGAGCCAATCAAGAAATAATCCCAGTTAAATATCACTTATGCTATAAGACTTATTTTCTGTACAATTTTGAAGTAAAAAAAGTTTGAAATGCTTCATCAATCAATATAAAATTATTTACATCTTTGGGCCAAAGAAGCACATCATCCACTGAAAAAAATGTGTCACAGATAAGAAATCCACTTTAAAGAAGATATTCTAGAGAAAGAATTCTAGAGTGTGTATTAGATGTTCTAGAGAAGAAGAATTTTAGAAGGTATACTATAAAACATACTGGCCAAAAAGAGTTGGAAGCTCTGGGGTTGAATTTTAATTTGGCTACTAACATGCCGTGTAACCTTGGGCAAATCAGTCTTATTGGTTTCAGTTTCTTCATCGGTAAAACAAGCACATTATACCCATTACAAATCGCAAGTCATTTCCAACTCTGACATTCTACGAGTCTAAGATATTATCTTTCCTAAGTCTGTTTCTATGATGCTACAGAGGTGAAGGGAAGGGTGCCTGCCTTTCTACAGAAGACCGGACCCTGACTACAAATTTTGGTTGACTCTGGGCACAGATTGTCACCCATTAGAGGGTGCCCCTCATTCCAGTGATCTGGACAGTTCAGCCCTACCGTGCAAAGGGGACTCACACTGCAGGTGCCTCAGACAGTTTCTCCTGAAGCACATACGTCAGAGAAAAGATCGCAGGCTTTAGAAGTAGACAGAAGTGGCTGTGGATGTCCTTCCCTCCTCACCTTTTTGTATCTCGGACAAGTAATTCAACCTCTGTGATCCATTAGGGTTCTCATGTGTCAAATCGGGATATAACCAAAGTCTCTTAGCGTTTGAGAACAACACAAACCACATCCATGTTCTGACTCTCTTTGTTAATTAAGCAAATGAAAAAACGTTGAACAAGTTTAACAAAAATCAGACCATATTTTATATATCTACATTGAATAAACTAATATTTCTTTTTTTTTTTTTTGAGACGGAGTCTCGCTCTGTCGCCCAGGCTGGAGTGCAGTGGCCGGATCTCAGCTCACTGCAAGCTCCGCCTCCCGGGTTCACGCCATTCTCCTGCCTCAGCCTCCCGAGTAGCTGGGACTACAGGCACCCGCCACCTCGCCTGGCTAGTTTTTTTTTTTGTATTTTTTAGTAGAGACGGGGTTTCACCGTGTTAGCCAGGATAGTCTCGATCTCCTGACCTCGTGATCCACCCGACTAATATTTCAATTACGTAACACACAGGTAGAATATCATTTAGCAACACTGAGGTCTGTTATGAAAGTGATGGTCAGATAGAATGGCTCTTTTCTCCTTTAAACTCCTACCTACCTGTGTTCTCCTCTGCCGCACATCTTCTGTGTGATAAAGGATTCAATGAGAAAATGTTTGTAAACTGCTTGGCATGACACGGCGAGCAGGCACTCAATAAATAGTAGCTATTACACTGATGATGATGTATGGGCAAACCTGAAGTTCAGCAAGCCCTTGCAAGCACCTCTAAGTCACCCTGGGGAGTGTGGTGTAGACTGAGTATTTGCCTGGTACAACCCCCTTCTTGAGTCTCCATCCTGCTCTCCTTTTAATCCTCCTGGCAGCCATAAAGCATCCTTAAACACAGCCTCTTTGAGCACAGATCTCTGGCTCTTTGGCTCTGGAGCCAGCCTCCACCTGCAGGGCCACTTGAGTCTTTAAGAAAGTATGCTAAGGATCCCTTCTGTTCCTCGGCATTTATTTACTGTGGATTATTTATTGTGGAAATATGAGATGGATGGTTAGGAAAGGAGAGAACAAACAAACTTACCTTCCTCGCTTGCCTTAACGTGTTTGAGTTCCTACTTGTATGCACTGAAATATCTATAATTTACTTTTCAGTTTTGCAATGTTTATGGCTTTCATGTCATTTGAAGGTTATTTATAACAATTATATAAGGAAGCAAAGTGCCATAAACTGAAGTAATTTACTGTAAAATATCTGAAATGCTAAAATATCAAATGGTGCATTACTGGAGTGCTAGCATTGCTCTTGGAAAAAGGAAAAGGAAAAAAAAACTCTAAAAATATAGCCTGTACCCCATCAGCCAGTCTGTTAAATTCATCTTGCAGATTTATAAACTAAAGAGCAACTGGCAAGTATTAATTTAATTGCTTTGAGGGAGGGGTTGAAGTTGAGAGAACATGGCTCCCCAATCCAGTGCTTATAAACTTAGATGGATTATTTTGGAGCAAAGGGATACAAAGGTGAAGTCAAGCACTGTTGGCATCAAGCTGGCCGTGACCTTCTGCTCCTTCTGCTAAATCCTGACATCCTGAATCCAGATGACAGGCATCATATTGCTGGTAGCAGAGAGAGAATTAGGGAGCAATGAGCCTGAGTCTAGTTTCTACTTCCAGAAAGCCAATTAAGTAACTTGAGGACATCAGGTCAGTGAGTGATTCAAGTCTGGCCGGTGGTCACTCCAGGGAAATGCAGGAGCCTCTCCAACCAGGGGAAAGGCCTTTAGTCCTTCTCAAGGCTATGTCCTAATAAAATGACTTTTTTCTCATCTCTCCTTTTATTCATTGATTCAAGAAAGGTTGAATACCTACTATGGGTCAGGTTTTGGAAACACAGTGGTGAGCAAGACAGTAGGATCCTTCATGGAATTGAAAATCTGGAGCCTCAATATTAAGAACTATGGAGATATGTTCACTGTAAATCTGATAATCCTACAGATTCTAGTCTGAGTGCAGAGGGAGTTAGCTTATTGAATACCCAAAGAGATGATGCCTGTGTTCTGGGAATATGGAAAGAGTGCTGCTTCTAGAACATGGCAGTGTGGCTTGCTTTCTGATTTGTTGCTGGAGACTGGGGTTGGTGAGGAGAGAACACTCCTTAGACAGCTGCCGCCTTACTTTGCTTCAGCTATGGGAAGAGTTGTTGTTGGGAGTAGTCTTGCAATTCTTTCCCGAAAGTAAAACTGCTTTGTGGGCATTTATCAACCTGAACTAGCCACAAGAGACTAATGAATTTCAGGTTAGTCTCCTCCAAGTGAACCAGGGCACGTGGGCCCTAGGGATCATCCCTCAGTTGTAAACCCTTTACTGGAACTATGGAGGTGGTAGAAACATGGAGATTTTCCCTGTTTCTCAAACAGGAGGGTAGGAAGCAGACATGGAGGCTTGGCCGTATATGCAGGCGACTTAGACTTTCTACTAAACATCATTTGGTGAATGATGAGGAAGGCAGCTCCTCTGCCCCTAAATCTTCCCCGTTTGTCTTGTGCTATAATTCCCCCAAATCCTCCCTTATCTGCATTCCATGAAGTCAATTTTAGCTCCTCCCTGTAGGGCCTTTTGGTGTTTGTTTGTTTTAAACATAAAAACTACACTAATAAATTTTTTAAAATTATTTTAATAAAATATTTAAGCATATTTAAATAAATAAAAGATTATTTATTAAAGTATATGTCTAAAAAGGAACATACATGAAAATAGATTGAATTACCACAAAGTTAACACGCCCATTTAAGTACCACTCACATAAAAATAAATAGAACATTTCTAGCCCTCCTTCAGACCCCTCATGCTCCCTTCCAGTCATAACCCCACTTCCTTTCCACAGATCATTACTATCACAATAATTACAGTAGAGGACATACCTTTTTGTTTGGTTTCACTGATTCAACATTATGTTTAAAAATTGTGGTTGCTAGTAATAGTAGTTTACTCATTTTCATTGCTGTATAGTATTTCATTGTAAGATCGTATCACAATCTTTTTTTTTCCCCCTCAGGAAAAGCTGATTTATTACTCAAAGATTGGCATCAAGGATGAACAGAAGCTTAAGATCCATGGTAAGCTACTCCCTCAAGGCCTAGGAAAGTGCCCAAGGTGGTTGGAATCTTGTCTGCATGTACTTCACAGTGGACCACAGCTGAGTGACCCTAAAAGTACTTTGCCCTGGGTTTTATATAGCCTGGGCACCACTTGTCTCGATGAGCACAAATGTTTCAGAATAAGGAGATAGCTTAGATTGTTTCAGACACTTCCTCCTTATCTCAGGGTGTTAAATTCTTAGTGCATTTTTCAAGGAAGAGTGGGAAGAACTGGGTTGGCCAAGGTCATCCTTGGGATGGAAAGGCCAAGGGGACCTTTCCTCCTAAAACCTCTTTACCTCCATTTTTCCTCCTTAACTCAGTTGAGTCAGGCTTTGGGCCCTACCACGTTATGAAACAGCTCTTTTTAAGGCCACCAGTTGCCAAACCAATGGCCACATTTTTGTCTCCACTTATTCTTTCAGCAGCACTCAGCACAGTTGATCATTCCCTTTCTTGAAATGCTTTCTTCATTTGGTTTCTGTTAAACTTTAGCCTTGGTGTACTTCTTCCTTCACTGGCTGCCTTCTCATTGTTTCCTTTGCTGGCTGGTTTGTCTTCTTGCATCTTTAAATGTTGGGTTTTCCCTGGGCTTAGTACCATGGAAAATTTCTCCTACGGTCCTCATTTCCCAGATGATCTCATTCAGACCCAGGGCTTTGAATTGTATCCATATATTCATGACCCCAAAATTTATTCTGGTGGGGACTCCCCCAAATTACAGACTTGTGTATCTAGCTGCCTGCATTTTACTTCCACTTGGATGCCTAATAGGCATGTCAAACTGAGCTTGTTCAAAACAGAACTCTTGATACACCTCCCATGCAGAAACTGGTTCCAGTCCCAATGTTACATCTCCCTAAATGGCAGAACTAAGACTAAGAATGTTAAAATAGCTGCAGCACTTAGAACAATACTTGGCAATAGATGGTTAACAATAAATGTTAGTTGAATGAATTAATAAAATTAATCTCATAAACCAGTTTCTACCTGATGTGATGGAATGCAACCTTGCAGGATATAGAAGGTAGGAACAAACCTTCCTCCTACTCTAACAGCTAATACATTATATATGTATGTGTGTGTGTGTATGTATATATATATACATACACATATCAATACCCACACATATATATATACACACACATACATACACATACACAAACATATACACACAAATATATACACGTATAGCTATACACACACACACACAGAGAGAGAGAGAGAGAGAGAGAGAGAGGGAGGGAGAGGGAAGGAGTCCTTTCTATGTGAGTGGAGATCAGCAACCATTCTCATTCCATAGGCCATCTGCCAAGTCTGTGTAGGGGCTGAGAACTGTTTTTTGCCATAGGCAGAGGGATTCTGCTAAGGAGACAAAAAAGTAGTAGAACTTTTAACAGCCTTGTGGGCTGATATGAAGGATCAGAATTTGGAGGAGCCTCAAACTTGCAGTCAGGTCTCACCTGGGTTTCTCCCCATTGGCTTTTCTTGAGCACTGGAGTGGCATTGGAGCCTAACAGGCTGGGCTGGAAAGTCGGAGATAAATCTCCTGCAGTCTTTTGATTTATCAGAGACACAGTCTGGGTAGAGACAAGGTTCTCTACCAAGAGGGAAGAATCTGTTTTTCCAATTTTGTGCTAAAGACTTACAGTTAGAACTGAATGAAACTAAACCCACAGCCCAGTGCCAACTTAGCTCAATGTCTAGTTGGTTTGAAGTGATTACTCCTCACCCATATTCATGACAAAAAAGAGCATGAACCACCTCACCTGGCTCTGACTACTTTTACGTTTTTCCTTTTATTGTCCTTTGACCAGGATGCGCCTAGGGATGGCTTTCTTATTTTTATCCTGCTTGGGATTTTCTGAGATTGTTGGATCTATGGGTTGCTGTTTGTCGCTGCTTTTGGGAAATTATCAGCCATTATCCCTTTGAACAGGTTTTTTTTCCTGCCTTATTTTCTTGCTCTTTTTCTTCTGAGATTTTTAATTACACAAATTTCATATTGGCTGACAGTCTCCTACATAATTCTCGTGCTTTTTTCTCTTTTTTCCATTATTTTTTTCTTTATGTACTTTATTCAATTGGATAGTTTCTACTGCACTGTCTTTGAGTTTCCTATTCTTCTCTTCTACTGTGTTCATCCCACTATCAAACCAATTCAAGGAATTATTTTAAGTCAAAGTGAAATACACAAACATAAAAATAATTTTAAAGTGTACAATTCAGTGGCATTTAGTCCCATCACAGTGTTGTCCAACCACCACCTCTAGTTCTACATTTTCATCACTGCAAAAGTAAACCCTAATCCATTAACTATTCATTCCCTATTTCCTTCTATCCCTAGAGTTACCCTGACAACCACCAGTCTGCCTTCTGTCTGTATAGATTTGTCTATTCTGGGTATTTCATATAAGCAAAATAAAAAATAAATGACATTTTGTGCCTGGCTTCTTTCACTTAGCATAATGTTTTTGAGGTACAACCATGCTGCATCATGTATTAGTACATTCACTATCTGGACCACTAGACGGTCTACTTCTACTGACTGTTTTCCTTTTCATTATAGGTCATGTTCATTTTCCTGTGTCTTCATTTGTCTCATAATCTTTTTCTTTGCTTGTTTTGTCATGGGCAGGGCTATGCAAACCTGCCCCAAAGTTTCAAGGCTGAAAAAAAAAATGGTTGACAAATCCAGTTTCTTAGAAAGAAACATTTAACAGGGACTTATGAACAGAAGCTATCTCTGTGTCTCAGGTGGCAGTGAGACAAGATGGTGAATCCCTATGCCACTACCCCCCAGGACTTGGGGCTTGTATACCACAGGGGAGGGGTCATTCAGAAGGGATGTGTAAGACAATGGAAGCATAATAACATCTAGGTTGTTTAACCTAAGGGTGAGATTTATGGTAAGTACCTGCTCTTATACAAGGCACAGCAGATAAACAAGAAATCTTGGAGGCCTTCCTGGAACATCGGTTAATCAGAAGCCAACAGGGCAGATTAACATCCAAGGTGGAGTTGCTTTAGCCTCCACAATGCTAAAAATTGTGTATAAAATGACTATAGAGTCTGATATACCACAATCTTTATCCATTCTACTGTTGATGGTCTGTAGAATGATTCTTGATCTGTAGTTATGATGAACAATGCTGCTATAAGCATTTTTGTATATATCTTCTGGTCTAGATGCATTTCTGACAGGTATACATGTAGAAATGAAGTTGCTGAACCATTAGGTGTGCATATGATCAGCTTCATTACATACTGCCAGACAGACGGCATGCTGTCCCAAGTGGATCGTCCTGCCTTTTTTTCCCCACAATTCTGAATGAGCATTGTTGGCTTCATATCTTTGTTGACCTTTGATATTGTCAGTCTTTTACATTTTATCAATTATGGTGGATGTGTATTGGTATTAATATCTCCCAGTATTATTTTTTATAAATCAACTTTCTGAGAAATAATTTACATAAATTTTATATTATTTTAAATATGCAATTTGATAAATTATTGACAAATATAGTATATACTTCTTGGTAGCCATCACCCCAATCAAGATAGAAAACATTTTATTATCTCAGAAAGTTGTTTCCCCTTGCAGCCAATCTTTACCCCTTGACATCCAGATACCCTTCCCAAGACAACCACAGGTCTGATTTCTATGACCACATGCTAGTTTTGCTGTTTCAGAATTTCATAAAGATGAAACCGTGACAGTCTGTACACTGTTGGGTGTTGTATTAATCTGTTCTTACGCTGCCAATAAAGACATACCCAAGACTGGGTAATTTATAAAGGAAAGAGGTTCAATGGAGTCACAGTTCCACGTAGCTGGGGAAGCCTCACAATCATGGCAGAAGTGCAAGGGACGGGACATCTTACATGGTGGCAGGCAAGAGAGACCTTGTGCAGGGACACTCCCCTTTATAAAAACATCACATCTTGTGAGATTTATTCACTATCACAAGAACAGCACAGGAAAGACCCACCCCCATGATTGAATCACCTCCCACCAGGTTCCTCCCACAATACGTGGGAATTGTGGAAGCTACAATTCAAGATGAGATCTGGGTGGTGACACAGTCAAACCATATCAGGTGTGGATTATTCAACTCAGCTATTACTTTTGAGATTCATCCTTATCATTGTTATGTGTATCAGTAGTTTGCTCCTTTCTACTTTGGAAGAATATTCCCTTGTTCATATATCACAATTTGTTTATCTATTCATCCACTGACAGACGTTTGGGTTGTTTCTTATTTGGGGCTATTATGCATAAAGCTGCTATAAATATTTTTGTTGAAGTCGTTTTTTGTGAGCTTATGTTTTCATTTCTCCTGGATAAATATCTGAGAGTGGGATTGCTGAGTTTTAGGTGAGGCGAATGTTTAACTTTACAAAACACTGAAAATTGTTTTTCAAAGTGCTTCTGCCATTCGGCATTTTACCACCAATGTATGAGAATCCCGGTTGCTCCTCACCCACCTTTTATATTGTAATTTTAAGCATTTAGGTCACTGTGGAGGGTTATCGCCTTGGGGGTTTACTTTGTATTTTCCTGATGACCTATTCATTTGAGTGTCTTTTTAGTCTGCTTGTTGTCCATTTGGATATCTTGTTTGGTAACGTGCCTGTTGTGCCTTTTCCCATTTTTGAATTTTGGGTTGTCTGTCTTTTCACCTATTGAATTTTAGGAATTACTTACACATCTTGGATACTTGCCCTTTGTTGGCTGTACATTACAAATATTTTCTATCAAACATCTTTTAAAAGGCAAATCCCATGGAAATAGAGACCCTGCTGAGTCACGGCCACCTAAGTTAATGTTTAAAATTCATTCTGTTCTTAGTGGAGGAATTGTAGGATTTACTGAGCAATGAAGAAAGGAGGAGGAGGAGGAGCAGATCTTACCTGAGCCATAGAGATAAAAGAGCAAACATGACACCGCAGAGGAAAGGCTTTGGGTGTCGCCATGGCAAAATACTCCAACTCACATGCAGCCATCTGTGGTTGCCTATGCTCTGAAGATTAAAGTTGAATTTGGGTTTAATAGGAATTAGTCTTGAAATTGATTAGTAAAATCTGTCATTGACTTTGTAGTGGTGAAGTGTGTGTCATTTGACAAACTAGTAAAGAACTTAGAATTTCAGAACCCCCCAAAAGCTGGGAATTGTCTATTCCCATCCCCCACATTTTGCAGATGACAAATTGAAAATCCAGAGCAACGTGCCCAATGTCACAACATCAGGTTTGTATTCTAAAGACTGATGTAATCTACTTTGTGTCTGAAAGATTGGAAAATACCACAAGTGCTTAGCATCTTGATGGATAATTTGTGACAATTATCAGAGAAATGTCATATGCAATCTTCAAGAAAATTCCAGTTGAATGAGGAGGTAACATCCTTCCCCAGAATGATATAAGAACAATGAAAGGGGCTTTATTTCAAGTGTCAACACAGAGAGTTGGACTCAGTTCAGAGAGCTCTGACAGTGACCAGCTTTGATAGTCTTGGGGAAGGCCATGGCAGGTTTGAGCATCAGAGTCTCGGCCCATCAATGATCTTCAGAGCCAAACATACTACTTCTTTTCAGAGGTCAAAATATGTATTCACCTGCTGATCAGCCAAGTTCTTGAAGACCTGCCCTGGAAGTGGGTTTGCAGGCAATTTAACAGGAGCAAGTGCTTGATAAACATGTCCATTGATAGATGGATTGTGTTTGCTGAGAAAAGAGGCTGGATAAAGAAAGTTCATTTGGCTTCAACTCTATTCCCAAGGGCTGTTAGTCTAGGAGACCCCATCCTGGAACTTGGAGGAGAGGTGGATGTACTGAGACAGGTCATTATCAAGGGGCACCAATGCTGCAGGTCAGCACTCAATAAATATTTCCAGCACTGCTAGCAGGTTTGCAAGAAGAGCAAATACTCCTGAAGAACAAGCAATAAAATGGATATTTTTATACTACTTTATTTTTATTAATGATCATAATAACAGGTGCTGCTTGTGAAGCAAATTTTGTTATAAGCAGAATTCTAGATACTTTGTAGTTAACAAAACACATTCACAAGCTTTCCTCATTTCATTCCACAAATACCCTGTGACTTAGGCAGAAAAAATAATAATGTTTTTGTATAACAGATAATGAAATGGAGGCAATGGTTTTCTTTTATAAATGGCATAGAATTTGGAAGCAGACAAGCCCATGCTTAAATATTAGTAAGTTCTTGTTTTTTTTCCATGGTTCATTTCACTTAATACTCTGTTGGCTTAAGAAATAGGTATTCTCAGGAATAGAATGTGTCATTTCCAGAATGAAAAGGGAAACTGAGGCTCAAAAAGCTTAAAAGCTTAAGGGTGTATAAGAACAAGTTTATAGCAAGGCTTGAGCTAAACCTAGGCCCCTAACTTTCATGCAGCCCACCGTCCTGATATTGTGTATTATTATCATTATTTTGATATCTTTAATCCATTTTTTTTAGTGTGTATACTTTTCATACTTGTAATCCAGCTGTGTATATGGGAGTAGAGTAGGGTTAGGTCTGTGGGTATTTCTTATGCACACTCAGACTAAAGGACAGCAATATATCCATGTATCAAAACTGCACTTGTACCCCCAAAATTTACACAAAAACATAGAAAGCATTCCTGAGTGTAGAGAGGAAATAGTTAAGTCAGCTCTATTTTGGATGAACCCTGTCCACCACTTGACTCTCTGAGATTCTCTTTCCTATTATAAAAAATAGGATTTGTTCATTTTCTGAAGGGATTGGAGTAATGAAACTGAAGGAGAAACAGCACCTATTTTGTGTTGGTCACTAGGGAAGTCCAGAGACAGGCCAAGCATCACTTTTGCCTTGGAGGAGAGCTCTTCATTGCAGATGCCTGAGTCCAATATCCTGTTAATCCTCTGCCCCTCAAGTTGCTCAGGATTCCCTACTGTGCATTCCTCAACACTAACATCTCTATCTCCTTTTCTCTGGGAGCCTTGAATCTGTTGGGCCAATCCAGTCTATTCACTGGTACCAAGTTATGGTAGACCAGTGGTTACTTGTGAGGTTGCCACAGTGCAGTGAAGACTGCATGGCCTTGAAAAGCCCAGCAGAAGAAGGTTTCCATCCAGCCTTATCATATTGTGTGTCTTTCAGCAAGTTATTTGGCTTCACAAAGTCACCATTTCCCCACCCATTATCACACAGAAAATCATTTCTAAGTCTCGGTGTTTTGAGGCACTTTGTAGGTACTAAAACAGACAGGATAATTATTGTTCTTGCACAAGATGACATTTGCAAAGATGGTCCTACGGAGCTGACTCATCATCTGCAGCCAGCCAGGGGCACCTAGTGCCACTGACAAATTTAAGATAATGAGCTGGCTATAGGGCAGCCTCTTCTTGAGAAAGCAGTGCATGGTGACAATTCTCTCTCTCTCTTTTTTTTTTTTTTAATTCAGTGGAATGTCAGTTTCTGCCTTTATGAATGGGAAAAGACATGGAATCATGGTAGAAACGGACATTCCACTAAGAACTTCAATCCTTGGATTGTTCAGACTTAGTACCTTTATGGGAAGCACAGGAAGTGAAATCTAAAGCATTACCACAGCCCTTCTTCTGGATCAGTTGTGATGAGAGGGAAAAGAGAGTATAGGTGTCCCGTAATTATATAGAGCGGGGCTGGAAGCTGAAGGGCTCTGTTCAAGCCAGCTGCTTGACTGAAGGACCCTGAGGCAAAGCACACCTCAGAGAGACCATATCCTAGCTCTGTTGCTCATACAGTGCACGCCTGTGTCACTCTGGGCAAATTATATCACATATTTAAGCTTACTTTGTCCCATCTGTAAAATGGGGTTAACAACACCACCCCATCAGGGCTCTTGTAGGAAATTTTTTTTTTTTTGGGAGATGGAGTCTTACTGTGTCGCCCAAGCTGGAGTGCAGTGGCATGATCTCGGCTCACTGCAACCTCTGCTACCCGGGTTTAAGCGATTCTCCTGCCTCAGCCTTCCGAGTAGCTGGGATTACAGGTGCCTACCACTATGCCCAGCTAACTTTTGTATTTGTCGTAGAGACAGGGTTTCACCATGTGGTCTAGACTGGTCTCGAACTCCTGACCTCAGGTGATCCACCTGCTCGGCCTCCCGAAGTGCTGGGATTACAAGCATGAGCCACCATGCCCAGCTCTTGTAGCAAATTAAATGGGGAAAGATATAAAAACTTCTTTGCATATGCTTCAGTGTGCAGACCACCCACTGCCTTGCGCATGGAGGGAACGGAAGGAGGAGAAAGGGAATGCGATTCGTGATTCCTGCTTTGGAGGTGCCAATGCCTTGCTTCCTGGCTGCCTAGCTCTGCTGTCTGGGAATTCCCATCTTCCTCTAGGCACACCCATCATGGGCAGGTTCTTTTCTCTACAAAGAAAAGAACTCCCAGGCTTTATCCCTGAGCTCTCTTTCCAGTCTGTTATGATTAACGTGTGCCTGGTTTCCAGGAGGGAGCATCTCTTAAAAGAGCATTGTCTCCTCCTCTCCATATCATGAGTCACAGGCATCAAGGAAAGCCTGGCCTCAGGTAACTGGGGCTCAGCACCAGCTATGGCACCCAGCAGCCCTGTCCCAAAAGATCCCCTTCCCTTTCCTGAGTCTGTTTCTCCACTGTCAAACTAGGGTTGATGAGATGACGTCTAAGGGCCCCTCTGGCTTTAAAACTCTATGACTTCTTAAAGGCTAAGCAAAACAAAATAAAACCCCAGGAACAGATAAATTCATCAAAATGAAAAACTATAACTCAGTTATTAGACGCAGGCATTGGAGGGAAGCCAGAAAAGGCTGACACAGCTCTCGCTTGCAAAGGCAACCTCCCCTCTCCCTCTCTGGCCCCAGCTCACTGCTCACTCACCATGCTCAGGAAGAACCAGTCGAAAGCACAGGCCCTCCACGGGGAAGCCAGACTGTGAGGTCTCCAAAGTAGAAGGGGTGCCTGTTTAATGCATTGCTGAGCTGCAGAGTTCCACCTTCCATGACAGTTGTAGGAAATTTTGTGGCCTGCCCACCTGCACCAATGGGTTCCTGAGTCAAGGGATTAATTTGATCCACCTCTGAGATGCAGCGTGATAGAAAAAAGAGCCTTGCCCTGCAATTGGAGAGGGAGCTGTGGAGAGTCAGTTTCATTACCTCCTAACTGCACGACTTTGAACGAGTTATGTAATCCTTTTCAGAATCTCACTGTCCATAATACTAAAATGGGAGCCTATCGCTCTGCTTATCTCCAATGCATTGTGCATGTCAACACTTTTTAAATGGACCTGAAAGTCCTCAGTTAGGGCTAAAGCACCATGCAAATGTCAGATCTCATCACTACTGAGACCATGTCCATATTTAAGGGTTTGGCTAGGCTGCTCTGGTGCAACTACTTTGATATTGGCACTGATTCTAAATATTGTTAGAGTATCCTGTGCTTGGCAGTTGTTGGAAAGGACCTGGGTATCCTCGTTCCCTGAGACACCTGGGGGTAAAACTCCTGGATAGAAGGCTGCACAGGCAGTGCCATTCATCCCCAGGGCATCTCAGCACAGTCCTCAGAGCATCCTACAGCTGGGCACATGGTTCCTCTCCTGTGCTGCCCAGTGGGAGGAAACTGCATTTGGCAGTGCAGGTCAGGAAGCCAGGGAGGAAAAGGCAAAGCTCTCCCTGAAGATCCCATTGTTTCCTTTTCCTCCCTCCCCACCGACACCAGTGGGATCTCAGATCATCTCAAAGGTGGCATCCCATCTGTTCTTGTGCACAGGCTGGCTGCTTCCCTAGGGATGAGGGCTTTGCGAGAAAACAGGAGTACCTTTGCTCTCCCAGTTTCATGTCCTCTGCCCAAATTATTCAAAAGCACAAATGATCCTGAGATGCAAATCAGGCTACATGCAGAAGCATACCCAGTTGCTCTGGGAGGTTTCAGGAGTCAGACAGTCATAGCCAGTGCCCTGAACCACAACCTATGTGGTGCACCCTGCAGTCTACTGAACAAGTGCCCCATAACAGTCTATTCAGTGTCAGGCATTTTGGTGGGTTCTGGGCAGAGGAATAGGGGCCATTAATATCTGCTAAGTTGACTTTGCTTGTCAGTGTCAAGCAACCAAATTATTCTCCATCTGAGAGGGTTCATTTCCGACACGGTGTTCATGGATGTCTCTCGATAAACTGAGAACATTTGAAGCCATTAAGAAAAATGATTTCCTAATTATTCCTGTAGTTAGAGGGCAGGAGCACACAGCAAGCTGATGAGCTGTCTCTCTCCATCTCTCTCCAAGTGCCCCACACTTGTAAAACTGGAACCACAGTCCAGCTACCTTGGAGGACGTTCAAGAGCTGAGTAGCCAATAAGAGGCTGTAGTTCTTATCCTGACCAGGTATTAAGAGGGTAGAATGTTGCTGTTTTCCCTTCCTTAGGGTCACGTGTGGCTCAAGGTCTTCCTCCATCCCTGGGGTGATTCTGCAGCTGCTGAGAGGCCATTGCTCTGGCTCTCGACAAGGGTTGCCACTGCTCTCCTGAGCCATCAGATCCAGCCCCCTAGGGCTTGCTGTGCAGAACTTTTTCTCCTCCTTTATTCTTTCAGACATTGCCAAGCTTCTGGTCAGAAAGTTGATGCAGGGTGGAGCTGTGGGGAGCTTTGGAGCAGTGGGGAGCGTTGGTATGGGTCTCTGACCCCAGAATGTAGGCTCAGGGAATACCACACCCAGGCAGCAGTGCAGTGTGGGAGCACAAGTGTTTGGTGGTTAAGGCATTGTCTCCCCAGGACAGCAACAGGTGTGGTACAAAATGCTGCATGTCAGTGCCGACCTTCCTGTATTCTCTCTCTCCTCTCACTTCAATCTCTTGCTAGCTCCTTTCTCAGACATCTTCGAACACACCCATCTCTTTATAACACCTGGTCATACACTCATCATTTCCCTCTCTGTTCCTCCCATCTCTACCTGTAAAATAAAGAACATGAACTAGAGTTTCTCAGAAGGACCTTTTGCTCTGAGAGCTCATGACTTGATGATTTCACATTTTCTTTCTTTAAACTTCCAGAATGGGAACTGAAAAGCATGTGAACCAAGTGCCGATGATCCTGGAAGCTCAAAATCCTTTCTTAAGAGGGCTTTTGCTAGGGAGGGTTTTCCAGGAAATAAAGTGTCCTTCCTCTTACTCCATGACAGGATGATGGGTTTTCTTGGGAGGACACTGCAGGCCCTGGAGCCAATTCGCTTGTGGAACTATTACTTTCAGCATGGCAGACAGCTGTCTTCCCTTTTTTTTTCTTTTCTTTTTCTTTTTCTTTTTTTTTTTTTTTTTGAGATAGGGTCTCACTCCATCACCCAGGCTGGAGTGCAGTGGTGTGGTCTCAGCTCACTGCGACGTTTGCTTCCCAGGCTCAAGCGATTCTCTTGCCTCAGCCTCTCCAGTAGCTGGGATTATAGGCACCCACCTCCATGTCTGGCTAATTTTTTTTTTGTAATTTTAGTAGATACGGAGTTTCACCGTGTTGGCTAAACTGGTCTCGAACTCCTGGCCTCAGGTGATCTGCCCCCCTCAGAGTCACAAAGTGCTGGGATTGCAGGTCTGAGCCACCATGCCCTATGCTATCTTCACTTTTGAGTTATGGGGTCATTCTACTGTTTTCTTCCAGCAGGCTGGGTGGGCCTCTGTCGGTCGGTACTGCTTGTTAGAATTGTTCTGGAAGAACACAGCCAAGGCATGGTACCTTATGGCCTTGACAGAGAACACCAGCCGTGCTCGTCAGCTCATTTTGCTTCATGTTAGCTAGGAGCTAGGATAAGGATGGAACAAGGGTCTGGTCAGGAGATTGTTGTTCTCTACTCATGGAAGGAAGAGGAAAAACATCTCTTTCTGTTACCCAGCAGGTGCCAAATGAACAGGAACAAGACACTGAATGGAGAAGCATAGCTTGATTGCAGGCAGCACCTTGAAAATTCTCTTTGGCTGTATGCCAGTGGTATTGGCAATGTGTATGTCTTTCATTGTCTATATGCCATTTTTAGACTAGACATAGAAAAAGCAAAGCTGTTAAAGGAAAGGGAGGCGGCAAATAAGCTATGCCCATTGACTAACATAGATAAAGGAATTATATGTCTAGAAGCTTCCTTTAAGGCAAAGCAAAAAGGGGAAGATGATGGGTTTGGATAACTTTTATTTGATAGGAGGAAAAAAATAGCATTTTTCTGGAGAGGCAAGTCACTTATCTCCCATGACAGAGCCAATGACTGATTGGAATGTATCTCGTAGCACGTTTGCAGAAACAATAAATGGCCAGTGGGCAATGTCTTCCAATGAGATTGTGGATTATAGGAGCAGGAGGGTAAAATCTGGGGAACAGGGTGTTTGTACTGGGCAACAACGTGGAGGTTGCTGACAGGGGACGTGTTGGGGAGTAGGTTCTGTGTCCCCAGCCCTTCCTTCCTTCCCTCTCTATGCCTCCTCTGCTATCCCAGCTTTCTGGTCCCCAATGCTTAGTGGAGGGAGAGGGCTGGGTGTGGAACAAAGTCAGGTAGGTAGTGCAGAGGCTGAACCGAAACAGCTCGGAGATTTGAGAGAAGCTTGGAGAGAAGTAAACTGGATTTCTATTTCTTGTTTGTACTGTTAAAACATTCCTTTAATGTGAAAGCCTTTCTGTTAAATGAAGGGGAAAGGGAACTCTACGACAAGTAGCAACCGTAAAACAAAGGGAACAAAAGGAGGAAACTGGTGAAATGGGTTTTGTTGCTATAGATATATGGAGACACATGGCTGGGCTGATGAATGGATTGAGGCAGCATTTGCAGCAAAGAGCCTGAAACAAGAAAACGGAGACAGCGAGTGAGAAGAGGAAAGGGGCTTGTCTCAAGAGCATCCACTGGGAGTTAAGCCAAGTGGCTGAAAATAAAATAGCCAGCTCAGATGCCCCTTACCTGGGAAGTGAGGGAGGAAAACAACTAAGAATAGATAAAAATTGAAAATAAATTTTGGCCTATCTCATTTAATTCGCAATTGCAAGTCCGCCTGGGTCAACCACAATGACAGCAGGCAGCAGGGACAGTCTAGAAGACAGGGCAGCCTTAAGTCACTGGATGAGAAATACAACAAACTTTCAGTGAATGGATCTGAGAACCGCTTTCCAGGTTCAGTCTAGTCCCTCAGACACACACATACACTCACACATACAACTTACGCACACAACTCACATCCCTTAGAAATGGAACAAATAAGTTACAATAGCAAGAGATGCTTAGAAGTAAACCTGTCTTGCTGCAGGTAGAGAGGAGTGTAAATTTCATGCAGGACCAATAAAATGAGGCCACTCTCCTCCAGGAACGGTACCAGTTATTGCATCACAGGTGACCTATAGGCACAGAAGGTCTATAAATTGCAGTGTTTATAGAGTCATTCCTCATTTGTGCTGGTGGTGATTAAATTGTGGGGGTATGCGTAAATTCCAGGGACTTCGCCATGAAGTCCACCAACCACCAGGTTAAGAGCAGAAAGATTCAGTCAATAGCCCAGGGCCGGGGCTGGGGGACCTACTCCCCACTTTCGGCCTGCGACGAGGTTCTGTGTTCATTCACTCCCTAACTTCATGGGCATGCCTTAGTGCTGGGCTGCCTGGAAAACTGGGACAGACAGAGGGTGATGCTCATGTTTCTAGAGAATGGGATTTGGAATGGAAGTGAACCCTCCTGTTTCAACCCTTCTTCTCCTCTGTCCTCTGAATAAAATTCACATGCTTGGTGCACAAGCGTACTCTTAGACCAGCCTTAGTCCTGTTTCAAGGTAAAATCCACTCATCCTCTGCTGACCTCTCACAGCTTCCTGGACACCACCTGTGTCTTTGCCAATGCATCTTCTCCTGGAACGTCCCCTTTGCCCAGATGTCCACTCATCTGGGCCGATTTGCTCAGTCCTCCACCTGATAGATCCAGTCTCCCCTTGGCTGATCCCAATCCCTCCCCTCAGTCTTATCACCTGGCATGGGAAGCAGAGGAGTATCTTCCCCTCTAAACTGGGAGGTGCTTCAGCACTGGGCAGTGTAGTTCCTCTCAGCAGCCTTGTATCTGGTGGCTCCCACAATGCCTAGAATACGGAAAGTGATCGCTAAGTGACTGAAAGAAGAGAGCAATGTCGGGAGCCCAGGAAAATCGAGAGCTTCACCTGCCTTCTGGGTCACATGGCCCCTCTGCAGTGTCCCCATCACTATGGGCAGGAAAGAGAGGTGGTTCCAGCCAGTGTGGCTCAGGACAGCCCCAGCTATCCCCATCCAATATTCACTGCTCACCTCCACCCTCTGCCTTGGTTCCATCAGGACAAAAGCCAAGTCTCCTTTATCCCTTTCTTCTTCTTTACATCAGCTTTTGGAGGAGGTCAGGATGCCAGGATGACCACTTCCTGTCAGGGATAATAATCCTCAAACAGCTCTCTGGGCCAAAGGACGTTCTCCCTGCACCCCCTGGCCCCTGTCATGCTACTCTGCCCTGCTTTTCTTTGCAGTGCTTGTCACTACCATGAGATGCTATGCAGCTTACGTATTTATTTTATCATTATCCTCTTGCTAAAAGGTTAGCTCCTTGAAGGCAGATAATTCTGGCCTATTGTTTACTGCCTTACACTGGGATATGGGAGGGGCCTAGTCAGGGATGCTGAAAGAGTGAGTAGATGCAGGTGGTTCTCAGATTGGAAGGTCATTAGTTCCTTCTGGGTTAGACCTGTAGCCCCATCTCCATGCAGCCAAACTGCTCTTATTTTTGAGACAGAGTATCCCTCTGTCACCCAGGGTTACTGCAACCTCTGCCTCCCGGGTTCAAGCAATTCTCATGCCTCAGCCCCCTGAGTAGCTGGGATTACAGGCATGCACCACCACACCTGGCTAATTTTTGTATTTTTAGTAGAGACAGGGTTTCACCCTGTTGGCCATGCTGGTCTCGAACTCCTGGCTTTATGTAATCTGCCTCCTCACCTTGACTTCCCAAAGTGCTGGGATTACAGGTGTGAGCCACCGTGCCTGGTCAGCTCTTATTTATTGTGTATGGGGAGTATCTAACAATTCTCCCTTTGCTTTCTACCGATTGGTCCAGGCAACCCTGGCCCCCAGCCCACTAGGTTCCGATTCTTCAGCCTGCTCTGTGACGGCACCGGTTCTCATTGCTCAGCCTGCAGGGGCTGACCCTGGACCCTCCTCACACCAGGTGATGCAGCTGGGGGACAGGTGATTGGACCCGCCCTCACCCCAGTGCTCAGGATTCTCCTGGCTGACTTATATGAACAGCTTGTTTGCGGAAAAGAACGCTAAGCAGAAGGGTAGAAGCCAGCATACCTCGGAGCTAGGTGTTTCCATGCACCTTATCTCACTGACTCTTCACCGTGTTCTTCAGAGGTCAAAATGTCAACCATATTTTTAAAATCTGGTAAGTGAGGCCAATCAGATATTGTGCCCAAGGTCACACAGCTGGTAAGAAGCATAGCTTCAAGTCTGGATCACTTCTGATGCCATAGGCCAGTCTCTTTAACGGAGTCATGATGGCAAGAGGCATCCTGAGGAATGGGAAAGACTATTGAGGGCATTTATTTTGATGTCTGTTTTGAGTGTGACTTACGGTGTGACAATTTTTGACATTCAATTCCTTTGGAGATAACAGTCTGGCTGAAATGACAAAGATATGACTCCCAAGAATCTTGAAACAGAACAGGGCCTCCTGAATGATCATGTATTGTCCAAGCCACCCATTAGATAGCTGGGGAAACTGAGGCCCAAGAGGAAAATGGTTGCATACAGATTCTCGCAAATAATAACTAGAACAGTGCCTGGGACCCCAGGCTTCAGTTTTCTAGATTGTGTGTTGACCACCTAAGGCTGCTTTTTTTGTGGTCTTAGCACAGCAAAGGGAGATAAGTCTCCAGCCTTTCCCTTTGGACCATTTTTAAGCCAGGAACTGTGCTCTTGACCAATGCATGGGTTGTGGAATTCTCTGAATCCAGACAGGTGGTGCCCAGAACGTCTGAGATGGGCTAGTCCACTGGAGACCTAGGGCCAGAGGCTGGCGGTGGGTGACACTTCCTGAAAGTAGAGGGAGGACAACCTGAAGACCACCCTGGGCCCAACCAGAATCCAGACTGAGTCTAGCTTTTTATCTTCCCTAAGGGATGTCTCACCTTCCAAAGAGGGGCAGTGACATAATGGAATGTGTCTGGCAAAAATCATGCCATCTCGACCTCTTTAACTCCACCAGCCGGGACACAAATCAGGTGGTCTCCAGGGAACCAGCCTCGGGATGGGATATTTATGACCCTCCTTTGGAAATCTGGCTCTGGGATGGCATCTGCTTCATAAGCAGACCTGCCCACGTAAAGCCTAGACAGCTGTGAGGTTGATTTACGCCTTTAATACCACAAGCTTCATTTAGCCGATCTGAAAAACACATTTCGGCGTGTGAAGCTAGAGTCTTTCTCTCCTCGTCCATCCTCACTAGACATTAATTTCGACAGTGGGTTTTGTCGTCATTGTTCTTGCTGTTCCTTTTCAGACAGGTCTATTCTTCTGTCTTGGATGACATCCACGCTGATCGCAGCTCACCATGGGCTTCTGTGGAGCCAAGGGGGCTGGGAGCTAGAACTGGGCAGGGGGGAAAGGATCAGGCATCTTCCCTATTTTTGAATTTTCCATAAAAAAGAATTGTCGGAAGTAGTCATTACCTTCCTCTGCCCCAGATCAAAACTACAGCACCCTAACATTTTTAACTATTTTCATTTATCCAAATAAACACACTGTTTACACATTTTCAATGAAGCTCCCATAAATGTTGAAAACGGCTTTACTCAATATTGCCTCATTAGTGGAAAGGTACTGCTCTTGGTGGTGAAGTTCTTGGTCGTGAATTTTCTTGTTTGGTGGAAGGGCAGAGCAATAAGATTTTGTAGGTTTTTTAAATCTCTCAATACCTTTAATCGTTTGCCACAGCAACAGACAGCAGAATGGCACACGGGCTAGCTTGAGAGCATCATTATCTCCACGTATCCCCTGGGACCCTGTTCATTTTCTTTTCATGGATTCTCCATAAGTTATACATCAAACCACATTCTTTGGATGCTTTTAGATTTCCCACTTTCAAGTTGTTATGTCTTGGTTTCACTGTGTTTCTTCTATTCTTTTTTTTCTTTTTCATTGGTTCTTTTCATAAGACATTGCATCCCTCCTCCCTCCACACACAAACACACGCACTCAACTGCTCCAAAGCAGCCTTTTGTATCCATCTGTGCCGGTTTTTTCAGTAATGAAATCATTTATCCTGAAGGGGTTGTGTTCTTCGGTGTCCATGACACTTGGTGGGGATGGGGATGCTTGATTAGGCCAACACTCTGTGGGAGGAAAGTTCACTCCCTGTCTCATCCTAAACAAGAGGACATAATATCTGAGCAAGGCTGGGACTTGTTCAAGGTGACACATGGTAAGGCAGGCCACCAGTCAAAGCCTAGAGACTTCCTCGCTCCAGGCTCTGGCCCAGTCACCAGCATGGTTAGGTGGATGCCAGCGTCTCCAGGTGGAGCCCTCAGGGACTTTACAGGAATAAGAACGGTCTGAGGTTGATGAGAGGAGGAGTGAGCAGTGATGGGACAGGGACAGGGTAGACAGGATTTCTGAGATAGTCCAGGTAGATGTCTACATTTAGGTAACTGGGACCTCGTGTTTTCCTAGAGGCCTGAAGCCCACTCTAGGTACTGTGAGAAATATATTCACCTGTCCAAACCCAAAGAATGGACTTGGAGACATGAAGAACAGCCAAAGTGAGACTTTTGATGGCGGTCTTGCAAGATCGGGTGTCTGGAAGGCAGGCACACCCGGGGTAGTTACAGCAGGTAATTTATTTCCTAGGATGCAAGTCCCTCCCCCACTTCTTCACTGGTCAAGTACTATGGGGTAACAATCTTCCCAGACATCGCCTAAGTTTCATTATCCCCCTTATGAGGTTATACCCTGGTCCTCTTCCCCACTTAAGTTTTGATTTCCCAATAATGAAACTTTCTCCCCTTCCATGGGCTGACCACTCCTCTACATTCTGTTTACTTAGCGTGACTTTCTAGCTGCATGAGCCATGTGGCTTGTCACATCCGCAGGCTGGCTGCTGGTATTTAGATTTATCATGCCGTGAAAATGGACCATTTAAAATATTTTCTCACAGTACCAGCACGATGAAATATGCCTCCCATCCCCACACCTGAGCACAACCCTTTCACAGATTGAGGGTGAGTCCAGATATGAAGGCTTGCTGGTAAAGAAATTTCCAGGACTGAGATGTCTGCAGCAAGCAGCCCACTCCTCCAGGAAGAACCTCTGAGGGCATCAAGGGAATGGGGAAGTGGAGAAACTCTGGTAATTACCATTCGCTCCCTGCCTCCTCCCCCATGCCCCTCCGGTCTACCAACCAGAAAGAAACTGGGCTGAGAAGGGCGAATTCTCTTACTCGTATTTCATGCGATGTGGGATTTTTCTTTCTTTTTCTCCTTTCTCTCTTTCAACTCTCTTATAAAGACAGAACAGTTCTCTTGTCAAGCAGGCACCCTCTCTGCCCCCATCCTGGTGCCCAATCACAGTGACAAATGACACTTTTGGGAGCCCCTGCTCAAGAGTTTCTGCTCCTAATGAGAAAAGGGATGGCAGAGTGGTCTGGGCCTGGAGTTGCGAAGGGGTGTCCTGCAGTCCAGATCCACCAAGCCTTTCTCGCCTGCCACCCCAACCTCTGCCAGCTCCATTCCTTCTGAAGACCCCAGACAGCCCACCCTGTTTATTCCTAGGGGAAAAGGAGGTTTGAAATCATCTGTGACCAGGGCAGTGGGCATGGGGGGAAACCAGGTGGCTCAGAGGAGTGGGCCTCAGAGATAAGGAAGGAGTAAGGAAACGAGAGGACCCAAAAAAGAGAACACGTGGGAAGAGACACACGGGGGGATGAATATGAAGAGAGGCAGAAACAGGAGAGAAGACAAAGACAGAGGAGAGGAAAGAGCAGTGTGAGAATTTCTGCGCACGTTGGGTGCAATGGGAGGAGCGGGGAAGCTGACATTGCAGCTCACTCATCAAAAGGATTTGAGGGCCAGTCTCCTTTAAATCTTACTCTCAAGGGAGGAAGAGAAATACCCTTATCCCCCCTCAATTCCCAGCAGATCGCATTCCATTTCCTCTCCTCTCCAAAAACACTGCAATTGCTATTTTGCTTTTAGTCAAACGAAATCTGTCTAATTAAAAATAGCTTTGTAAGTAAGTGTCAAGGGGGGAAAGTATGCGCTTGCCCTTGTGGGCCTGGGTACAGCCTCCAAACCCACCATGCCTCATTTGGGTAGGAAGGTCGTTTTTGTTTCCCCAAGGAAAAATGTCCTTTTTTTTTTCCCCACTGTTTGCTTTGGCATGAAAGAGAGAGAATTATCTGGATGGAGACTCGGCAGGGAGTTGCCTTCTATCTGCTTTGCATGCTGTGCAATGTGAATTGATACTGTACTGATCATTTGGAGGAAGGGAGGGGAGTGTGTGGGGAGAAAGCATTCAGCATTGAGAGCATCTGCAAAAATCACTTTGCTAAGAAATGATCTTTTTCCTCTGCACAATGGCAAGATGTCACCCTCGGAATCTTCTGACAGTGGTGGTGGTGGCTGAGAGTGAGCATAATTTCCCATGTCTCTGTTGGGGTAGTTATTTATACAATTCTGCACTGAAGTCAAAGTCTTTTTTTTTTTTTTTCTTTAACTTTGCTGGTTGCTGTGGTGGCTTTTGCAACAAAATAATTACTTTTGTGCCAAGTACTTAGGTAACAAGATAAATAAGAGGCAACATAACTGCAGTGTAAATATGGAACAAGTGTCTGTGAAGGGAAAAGCAGCCTAGGGCAAGAAAGAGCTTAGGGCTGGGTGTGGTGGCTCACGCCAGTAATGCCAGAGCTTTGGGAGGCCAAGCTGGGAGGATAGGTTGAGCCCAAGAATGTGAGACCAGCTTGGGCAACATAGTGAGACCCATGTCTCTACAAAAAAACAGCAAAAGATTAATTAACTGGGTGTGGTGGCACTTGCCTGTGGTCTCAGGGATGTGAGAGGCTGAGGCAAGAGGATAGCTTAGAGCCAGGGGGGTCGAGGCTATGGTGAGCTGTGATTGCACCACTATACTTCAGCGTGGGTGACAGAGTGAGATCCTGTCTTCCTCACTCCCACCAAAAAAGAAAGAGCTTGCCTTGGTTTTCTTCATCTCGTAAATCCCCAGGAACCTGCAGAAGCTTCCTTTCTGTGCCCTTCAGTGGGTCTGTGACTTCCCAGGGAAGGGCCTATGGCTAGTGCCCAAATCTCAGGGTGATAGGAACTTCTCTTTTGTGATATGGTAAGGGTTATTCATGGGGAGGGCTCGGGAAACAGGATTTGCTTTGTCTCGTGGACAAGATTTATGCAAAGCACAGTTTGTAAACCCAGAAAGCTGAATCTGGGTTCTGGCTCTGACCCCAGTATGTGAGTGACTTTGGGTCAGTCACTTCTCTTCTCTGGAGTTCTGCATACTCATTTCTAACATGGGGAGTGGAACTGGGTAAACTCATGGATTTCCCACCTCTATGTGACTTCTACCCAACATTTCTATGACTGAGTAGACTTTGGAATCCACAACTCGGGAGCTAGGAAATGTGGAATCTAAATTCTGAGTCTGAATCTTTACCTGGTCAGGCAATTGTTATTTGATAATACCATTTGTAGTAGGTTGACTAGTGATACCTTTATCGAGGTCCCCAAAGATGTGTCCTTTGAGAACCTCCTGTGATTGTCTTGTTAAAAGGGTCATTAAGTTAAAGATCTCAAGGTGAGATTATCCTGGATTAGGGTGGCCCCTAACTGCAATGACAAGCCTTTGTAGAAGCAGTGAAGAAGAAGCAGACACAGACACACAGGGCAGAGGCCATGTGAAGACAGAGGCTGAAATGGGAGTGATTCAGCCACAAGCCAAGGAATCCCCAGAGTCACCAGAACCAGGAAAAGGCAAGGAAGGGCTCTGCCCTGGAGCTCTTCCTAGGGCAGAGGGAGGGCATATGATCCTGGTAACACTTAGATTTCAATTTCTGGCTTCCAGAACTCACAAAGAATACATTTCTGCAGTTTTAAGCCACCCAGTTTGTAGTAATTGGTTACATCAGCCCTAGCAAGCTAATACACCATCAATAAGCCTAGAATGAGGACCCATCCTCTCTGTTGGGTTTCCACCCGTCTCTTAGATATCAGAAGATGATAACCTGTCTCAGTGGGTCTGATGGGGAAAGCAAAAAAGGAGAATGTATTAGTCTGTTTTCACAGTGCTGTGAAGAAATACGAAAGACTGGATAATTTATATAAAGGAAAGAGGTTTAATTGACTTACAGTTCCACGTGGCTGGGGAGGTCTCAGGAAACTTATAATTAATGTGGAAGGCACCTCTTCACAGGGTGGCAGGGGAGAGAATGAGTGGCCAGTGAAGGGGAAAGCTCCTTATAAAACCTTTAGATCTTATGAGAACTAACTCACTCTCATGAGAACAGGGCAAAAATGCCCCCATGATCCAATCATCTCCACCTGGTCCCTCTCACAACACTTGGAGATTACAGGAACTACAATTCAGGATGAGATTTGGGTGGGGACACAGCTAAACGGTATCGTTCCACCCCTTGCCCCTTCCAAATCTCATGTCCTCACAATTCAAAATATAGTCATGCCCTTCCAACAGTACCCCAAAGTCTTAACTCATTTCATCATTGACTTTAAAGTCCAAGTCCAAAGTTTCGTCTCAGACAAGGAAAGTTCCTTCTGTCTATGAGGCTATAAAATTAAAAGCAAGTCAGTTAATTCCAAGATACAATGGAGGTACAGACGTTAGGTAAATGTTTCCATTTCAAATTAGAGAAATTGGCCAAAACAAAGGGATTACAGGCCCCATACAAGCCCAAAATCCAAAAGAGCAGATATTAAACCTTAAAGTTCCAAAATGATCTCCTTTGACTCCATGTCTCACATCCAGGTCATGCTGATGCAAGAGGTGGGCTCAAGGGCCTTGGACAGCTCTGCACCTGTGGCTTTTCAGGGAACAGCCTCCCTCCTGGCTGCTTCCACATGCTGATGTTGAGTGTCTGCAGGTTTTCCAGGTGCACAGTGCAAACTCTTAGTGAATCTACCTTTCCGGGGTCTGGAGGACGGTGGCCCTCTTCTCACAGTTCCACTAGGCAGTGCCCCAGTAGGGACTCTGTGTACAGTCTCTAACCCCACATATCCCTTCTGCACTGCCCTAACAGAGGTTCTCCATGAGTGCTCCATCCCTGCAGCAAACTTCTGCCTGAACATCCAGGCATTTCCACACATCCTCTAAAATCTAGGCAGAGGTTCCCAAACCTCAATTCTTGACTTCTGTGTACCTGCAGACCCAACACCATGTGTAAGCCAGCAAGGCTTGGGGCTTGCACCCTCTGAAGCAACAGCCTGAGCTGTACCTTGGCCCCTTTTAGCTATAGCTGGAGTGGCTGGACACAAGGCACCAAGTGCCAAGTCTGCACATGGCATGGGGTCTCTGGACACACCCCAAGAAACAATTTATTCCTCCTAGGCCTGTGATGGTAGGGGCTGCCGTGAAAGTCTCTGACATGCCCTGGAGACATTTTCCCCATTGTCTTAGTGATTGACATTTGGTTCTTCATTACTTATACAAATTTCTGCAATCAACTTGAGTTTCTCCCCAGAAAATGGAGTTTTCTTTTCTATGACATCGTCAGGCTGCAAATTTCCTAGACTTTTATGCTCTGCTTCCTCTTGAATGCCTTGCCACTTAGAAATTTCTTCTGTCAGATACTCTAAATCATCTCTCTCAAGTTCAAAGTTCCACAGATCTCTGGAGCAGATGCAAAATGCTGCCAGACTCTTTGCATACCAAGAGTCACACTTACTCCAGTTCCCAACAAGTTTCCCATCTCCATCTGAGAATACCACAGCCTGGACTTCACTGTTCATATCACTGTCAGCATTTTGATTGAAGCCATTCAACAAGTCTCTAGAAGTTCCAAAGTTTCTCACATCTTTCTGTCTTTTTCTGAGCCCTCCAAACTATTCCAACCTCTGCCTGTTACCAAGTTCCAAAGTCACTTCCACATTTTCAGGTATTTTATAGAAACACACCGCTCTCTGTGATACCAATTTACTGTATTAGTCTGTTCTCATGTTGCTGTGAAGAAATTCCCAAGACTGAGTAATTTTAAAGGAAAGAGGTTTAATTGACCCACAATTTCATGTGGCTGAGGAGGCCTCAGGAAACTTACAATCATGGCAGAAAGCACCTCTTCACAGGATGGCAGGAGAGTATGAGTGCCTAGTGAAGGGGAAAGCCCCTTATAAAACCATCAGATCTTATGAGAACTGTCATGAGAACAGGATGTGGAAAACTGCTCCCATGATTCAATGATCTCTACCTTGTCCCCCACCATGACACGTGGGGATTATGGGAACTACAATTCAAGATGAGATTTGGGTGGGGACATAGCCAAATCACATCATAGACGATATGAGTTAGAAGAAGGTGAAGAGGTCTCACCAAGTCCTGTGCCTGCCTTGGCAGACATTGCTCAGAAGTATGGCACAAGGAGGGTTATAGTTATCGGAAAGGTGTTCTCGGTCACTTTGAGAGGTGAGACATTGTGACAAGTCCACTCAATCAGCAGTGAGGAGGCTTGGTTTCTAACCCTCTCTGTTCTAGCCCTCTCACTGTTTGACCTTGAATAAGTCTCTACCTTTTTGGACTTCAGATTATGTACGATGAATATGAGAGTATTGATCAGTGGCTTTTTACCATATTGTAGCAAATATTTTGCAATGCCCCATAATTATTCCAAACTGAAATTCAAAAACAAAACAACCTGTCTATACTTACAATTTGCAAAGTAAGTATAATGTACTATGAGTGATATAAAGGAAGAATAAGGAAAAAAGTGATTTATAATAATGTAAGTTTTTCAATATATACGTGATCTGCATATTTATACTAGAAAGTACCATAAGGTAGAACTTAAAGGCTGTCACTATATCTCAGGTCACAGTGAAAGAGAAAAAAATGTGGACGGTACTAGGTGGGTTGTATTGATTCAAACAGCACAGACCACAGTGCCATCAATGACATGCTTTTCCCAAATGGTAAACAATTGGTAAACTTCTAAACAACACATTCTTTCCTTGATTTTCAAGGAAGTCATTTCTGGAAGATACAATCTATATTAAAACCATATTTTAAAACATACTATGGTTTTATGTCATGCAATGAAGTTAAGTTCTGGGCCTGGGTAATTGTAAGCAGGTTTTTCACCTATAGAACATTCAGATATCATGTGGGGTGCAGAACAGTTCCACCTTGGGAAGACTTCCCCACATGTTGCAGGGTTTCTAGCCTTCCATCTTACCTTGAATGCCAATAATCACCCCCCTCCCCATAACTGTGATAAATGATAATGTCTCCTCAGATTCCCAAACTTACCCCTGAGGAAGGCATCAACCCCTTGAGAGACACATTCCTCTAGGGCCCCTTCTAGCCCTAGGCTGAACCCCCATCAACTCATCTTCTTTTGTCAAGACCTATCCTGTCAGTCAAAACAATATTTATGGCGCCCCCATTCCTTGCTCTGTGCTGTGCTGAGGCTAGAGACGAGGTGAATTATGTATATTCTCAAGCAAGGCTTGGGATGATCTGATGGCTTGAACCGAGTTCCTCTTTCTCCCCTACCTCCCCTCCTTCTTTCCTTCCTTCCATTCTTCCTTCTTTTCAGTTTTTAAAAAAATTTGATTAAAAAATGCATTATTTTTACTAATGCATAATAATTGTATGTTGTTATGAGGTACATATGATATTTCGATATATGCATGCAATGTGTAAGGATCACATCAGGGTAAATAGGATGCTCATCACCTCAAACATTTGTTATTTCTTTGTGTTAGAACATGTCAAATCCTCTCTTCTTGTGTATCTTGAAATATACAATAAATTATTATTAACTGTCGTCACCCTACTGTGCTGTCGAACACTAGAACTTGTTTCTTCTATTAACTATATGTTTGTACCCTCCCTTCCTCCATCCTTGTTCTTCTTTTGTCTTTTGTTTCTGCTGCCAAGTGTTTCCTAAACATTAGGCTGGTTAAATAAGAAGGACCAGGGGTCGGGTTCACATTTAGATTGGTGACTACTGCTCCCAGAGGCTCAGATTCGGAAGGTCTGTGGTATTCACACAAATGCTGTTTTCAGACACGACACAACAGAAGTGGGCACCTGTTGTCAGCTCATTTTTAGAGGAGGACTCTCTGTTTTGGAGTCTATATCTGGAGATAATTTCAGCCAGACATTGCACCTAGAAGATGTTCAAATTATTCACTTGTAAAAATATCAGAGTCAAATAATGCAGCCTTGGTGCAAGAGCAGTTACAGAAAACTGCTCTCCAGGGAATGAACATCTGGGGCTGGATTTGCAATCAGTCGAGGCCACACGTGCGCTTAACCAGGCAGGGCACAACAGTGTTCTGATCTGACGCACAAGGCTGTTTGCTTGTGTCAGCTACCAGGTCCCCCACAATAGTGATATGGCATTGAATAAGCAATAAAGATCAGTTATAGAGGTAAATTATAAATTCTAGTGATTAAAAAGTAAAAGATAAGATGCATCCATCACAAATGGGTCTGCGTGTGGGAGAGATGGTGACATGGACACACTTTTAACCAGACAGAAAGATGGAAGAAGGCAGCTTGTGGGGAATGAAGCTTGCCCTCAATGTGAAATTTTGCTGTGGTAACTGGTTTTTTAGGTGCTACTGAAGAGCTGAGCCCAGAAAGGTGGCTGGAGCAGTGGGGAGCAATTGAGACTGGCTCACTTGGGTTGGAATCCCAGACTTCCTCTTTCCTACTGCCGGGAATATAAGCAAATGGCTCAACCTTTTTCATAAAATGAGAATAATAATGTGAACACTCTGAGGCTGCCAGGTGAGCGGTTGGGGTGATGCACATTGGAGACTTCTGACAGCTCTGGCAAGTTGCACATACTCAGTAAATATGAGTTCTGTCCACCTATCAACTCCACTTCACCAACAAAAGGCCAAGTAATAGGAGAGGAAATTACCAAACCAGAAGAGCCCAGAATTGCCTGGAAGAATGAGAATAAGCAAGGGTTTCTGAGAGCCATTTCACACCTGGCCTGGAATTGGATAGTGTGATCCTAAAGTCAAGTCAGGCAGAGCCTGGCATTAGGTGGGGGAAATAGAGTTTCTCTAGTCCAAGCTCCTCTCTTGGAAGGAAAGCTTGAGAAGAATTGAGCAATGTCTTACAAAGGTGCCTTGCAGCCCCAGAGCACCTGAGGTCATCGCTTTTAATTTGCCAGCCTGAACCCAGTGTGCTCAAAGGCAGAGATTCCCTCAGGAATCCTCTCTCTGCAGAAGAAGATGGATCAAGAAGGCCTTTTGCTTATCTTAGCCACAGCCTTCCAAGAACAAAGGGATCAGTATCGGCAACCTACAGTGATCACACCACAAGCACTTATTGGGTTTCTTCTAGGTGCTATATCTTCCTAAATGCAAAGCTGATCATGTCACTTCCTTGCTTAGAGATGTCCATTGACTTCCCATCACCTACAGGACACAGCCTGAGTCTCATCGGTGGTAGAAAACGTCCTTCCATCTGACCACTTGCCACTGCCTGCCTCCAAATCCCTGGTCCCCAGATGGCCACAGAGGTGCCACATGCCCACACACCCTACAGTACTGTCACGATTCCTCGCACCTGGGAGATACCCTGCTTTCTCAAGTCTCTGTGTCTTTAGGTATATTTTTCCTCTGCTTCCATTACTGTCCTTTCTTTGTCACGAAGCAGGTCTATATCAAACATCGCCACCTGTGTCGTGCCTGCTCTAGCAACCTCCAGGAGAGATGGGCCACCCTCTCAACCAGGGATGATTAATTATAGATCCCTCATCCTTTCTCATCTCTTCCCCTATGACTCTCACCATATGCATGTTAGACTTCCTCATTCTACCTTCATATCACGAAGTTTTTCTATTTTTTATCTCTCTGTCTCTCTGTGCTATATTCTGGTATTCTTTAGATCTAGCTCCAAGTTTATGATTAAGTGAAATATGCTATTTATTTTGTTTCTAATTAGGATGGTTTTAATTTTCAGAATTTTTTGGTTCTAGTAAAAATGAGGGGTTGATTTTATTTTAATAATATCTTGCTTAATAAGTCACACATGCAAAACCCACTTTTATTTATTTAAACATGTTGTTACTGGTTTCCCAGGGCTGCCATAACAAAATACAACAGACTGTGGACTTAAATATTAGACATTTATTTTCTCAGAGTTCTGGAGGCTGGAAGTTCAAGATCAAGGCGGAGGCAGGGTTGGTTTCTCTTGAATTCTCTCTCCTCAGCTTGCAGATGGTCATAGGCTCTCTGTGTCCTCATACAGTCTTTTCTTGGTGCAAATGCATCCCTTGGGTCTGTGTGACTCTACATTTCCTCTTCTTATAGAGACACCAGTCAGATTGGATTAAAGTCCACCGTGACAGCCTCATTTTACATTGATCATCTCTTTAATGATGACTCCAAATACAGTCATATTTTGGCCAGGTGTGGTAGCTCATGCCTGTAATCCCAGCACTTTGGGAAGCCGAGGTGGGCGGCTCACCTCAGGTCAAGAGTTTGAGAACAGTCTGGCCAACATGGTGAAACTCCATCTCTACTAAAAATACAAAAATTAGCTGGGCATGGTGGCGGGTATCTGTAATCCCAGCTATTTGGGAGGCTGAGGCAGGAGAATCACTTGAACCTGGGAGGTGGAGGTTGCAGTGAGCCGAGATCATGCCATTGCATTCAAGCCTGGGTGACAAGAGCAAAACTCTGTCTCAAAAAGCAACAACAAAAAACAAGTACAGTCATATTTTAATATGACTCCAAATGCAGTCATATTCTGAAGGACTAGTAGGTGTGCCTTCAAGATATGAATTTTGGGGGACACATTCAGTTCATAACAAAATTCAAATTGTATATTTCTGTTTGTTATAACTATATTCTTCACTTGTCTGACACTGCAGTTTGAATTTTTCTGCTGATTCTTGTTGTCTTGCAAAATGAGTGTTTTTCTGTTGGGAAAGTATGTTCTTTAGAACGTACATGTAGGGATTCTTCGTGGCCATACATCCCTCTAGAGAGAATTTTCCTTTGCTTCTGGGAGACATCTGGGGTGTTTCTAATTTGTGGCCACTTAATTAAACGTTGAGTTTGGATTTTGTGGGGTTTCTTTGGTGGGGGTGGAGGGGGTTATAGTGCACAGAGTTTGCATGAATTTCAGCCCTTAACTCGTAGGAAGGCAAGTTGGTAGTTAAAAATTCTCTGAAGAAATTTTGTTTTTTGTTCTAGCCAAATACAAGGTCAGGAAAGCCCCTGATCCTCACCATTGTTTCTGCTTAGCAAGTTTGTATTTTTGAAGTTTACCCTCTGTGGCCAATTGATTGTATTCAGGGCCCCAGTTCTTCATCTTTACTGAATTAGTTTTCCCGGAACTATGACAACAAATTATCACATAGCTGGTGGGTGAAAACAACAGAAATGTATTTTCTTATAGTTCTGGAGGCTGGGAGTCTGAATCGAGGCATTGGGAGAGCTGTGGTCCCTCCAAAGGCTCAGGGGAGAACCCTTCCTTGCCTTTTCTAGTGGATGCCTCTTCTGGTGGCTCTCGGCATCCTTAGGCTTGTGACTTCATCACTCTTACCTCTGCCTCATGTTTTTCCCTATGTGTCTGTCTGAATCCTCTTCTCTTATTATAGGGACACCAGTCATCGGCGTTAGCCTCTCCTTTCCCCAAATCTGGGATAATGTCACCTTGCAACCCCTCACTAATTATATCTGCAAAGATCCTGTGTCCACATAAGGTTCTGTTCTGAGGTTGCAAGTGAACATGAATTTTGAGGGGTGCTCATCAACCCCTCACACCTTTCCATATACATATCCTATGCCCTGGAACTTTGTAGTGACCTCCACCTCTGGTGTTCATTCCAGCTGTGTGACTTTCTTTAAACAATAGAATGTCTCTTGCTATGGTACAAATAGAGACTTGAAGAAGAGCAAGGGCATCTCCACTCACTGTTCTTGACCTCTGCCACTGTCCTGAGAGGGACCTGCCCCCAGTTTCAGGCAGAGGCTGAAAGAAACATGGAGCTGAGCAGAGTCATCCCATCATTTCATCCATCAGCCATCAGTGTTCATGTGGATGGCCAGATGACGGGCACAGGTGCAGGTGAGCCCAGCCATGATCAGCTGAACTGCCTGGCTGCTTGGCTAGATGTGTGAGTAAGGAGCAGTTAGTCTTGCATGTCACTGAGGAGCTGTGGTTGTTTCCCACACAGTAGTGCTGTGGCCATAGATACCTGACACCCCTGCTGATTGAGTGTCCTTTTGAGGGTCCTGGCTTTATGAGGGGTTGCCTATTGAACCTCCCACCATGCTCAGGCCCTAGTCTTTGTCTCCTGTGCCCTGGTGCTCCAGTGCCTATTAAAATGGATACTCTGAGGCTGGGCACGGTGGCTCACACCTGTAATCCTGGCACATTGGGAGGCCGAGGTGGGCAGATCACCAGAGGTTGGGAGTTCAAGACCAGCCTGGCCAACATGGTGAAACCCCTGGCTCTACTAAAAATACAAAAATTAGTCGGGTGTTGTGGCACATGCCAGTAATCCCAGCTACTTGGAGGCTGAGGTAGGAGAATTGCTTGAACCTGGGAGGCAGAGGTTGCAATGAGTGGAGACCATACTACTGCATTCCAGTCTGGGCAACAGAGTGGGACTCTTGTCTCAAAATAAATAAATAAATAAAAATAAAAAAGTGAAATAGACACTCTGGGACAGCAGGGATCTGCCGGAGGAAAGGCCAATGCCAGGGCACACATACCTTCACTCTTTCTTTTCAACTTCTGGCCTCCAAGGAATTCCCTTCCTTTCCTGACAATCAACTATTTAAGAAGTATTTTAAATCTGGAATACACAGAAATGCACTGGTGTGAAGAGGCTACTGAGCCCCCAGAACTCTCTTTCCTAGCTAGTTATCTTATTATACCTGTTCATCAAGCTGTGGTCATCCAAATAGTAGAGACTCTGAAAAGTGCCTTGCTCCAAGTGTCTTTTTCTACTGACTCCTGAGGATGGGCCATGGGTCCTCACCTAGACAGGCATTGTTCTGTGGCCAGAACACTCTTTGGGATCTTACTGCAAGAGTATCTGCAATGACCCCGAGTGACATGCACCAGAATCTTACCTGCTTTGGTGCACACACATGAAAGTTCTCCTCTTGGCACCTCTTTCACCGGTTCCATAGCCACAAACTGTTCTGGAGCCCAGGGTCAGCGTTCCATGGCCCAAGGGGCACTTGTGATTTTTCCAGAGTCAAGGACGCTCATATCACTGAAACTGCCTCAATTCTTATCAGTGAAGTCCAGAACCATGATCATTCCCTGCCACCAACTCAGAGAGGATATTTTTCTATTTCAGCTCACACGGCAAATATTTTTCTTCCTTGTAAAGGTTTAGCATCTTCACAATATAGGCACTGATGTTTTATCATGAATAAATCCGTTGTAAGTACCACTGGCTGGGTTCTTCTGTTCAATCCTGAAGCAACAGGAGGTGATAAGCCCTCCTTTCCAGTTCAGGGCTGCATCCTGCTCTTTCCAACTCTTATTTGCAACCACACTCTTTGCCTACCCCTGCTGCTCTTAAGCTGCCAGGAAGTAAACACAGTGATGAAACTGGAAGCAGGTTTATCCAGGAAATCCATAAGCCCCTAGCATTTACCACTGGGATTCTCATATTGGCTGAGTCTTTGCAGCGTTTCCCCGAGGGGTTGAAGTGGAATCTTCTTGGGGCTGCTATGTAGACTCAGTTGTGTTTTGGAGAATAGGGGGGAACAGCCACCTTCTACCTGGAAGTCAGGAGGCCCACAGGGCTGGACACTTTTTCTCCAATGTGACCTAATAAGCACTGACTGAAGGATAAAGTGCCTGGCCGTGTGTCTGAGAGTAGAACTGAAATTCATTGTGAAGAAAAAGGAGAAATCGAATGAATTTTTAAGTCAAGAGAGGATGCCTTAACAGAGGCCTTAACTGTAGTCAGTGCAGGATCCCATTACTGATTTGTTAGGGGTTCTCGGGGTAACAACAGAAGATTGCAAAGAGGAAAAACAGCAGCCAGCTTCGGAAGACAAGGCCTTTCAGATGCAGTCCCTTTGCCCAGCGTGCACAGTGTTGTCCTCATCCCTGTCCTCCTGAACCAGCATGTGTGGCTCATTTCCCATCACAGAGTGAGCGAGTCAGGCGTGACCCATGGAAGGAGGATTCTTTCTAATATGCCATAGGCTTCACATCACCCTCATTTGAAAAGCAGTTGCATCCAATAAGCTGATATCTGTAACAAAAATCCCAAATGATTGACTTACAGTAGTACGAAGTCACGTTTCAGGGGACAGCAAATTACAATGTGACTGTAATTGTATTCATTTACGGCCAGAAATATAGTTGTTCCAGAAACTGCACCTGTTAGTAAACCTGCATGTGAAGTCAAATCAAAATAAAAATGTCTTGAGAGCTTAGAACCAGAGGAGAGAAGTTCATTAACAGGATGGTCCATTCAGTGGCTCAGGCGACTGCAATCTGATCACTGTCACCTGTTAAGCTTAATCAGGCCAATGCTCTGGGGAATACAGAGACTCCATTGAACTCAGCTCCTGGCACCCATTTCCACGTTAGGATGGCCTTGCCATTGGGAGGGGATACTCTATTGGCCTAGAATCCTCTGTCCCATTCACGGAACTGGCAGTGCCACTGCTAGATTTAAGGGATCTGGTTTCTCTGTGACTAATTTTCTTCAGATCGACATACTCTTTCTTTTGATTTGTTCAGGCCTCCACTGGAGTTACAACAGTCATTAGCCTATCATCATTAGGGAATGCTCTTAAGCCTAACACTGTCTCTCTATTACTCCTTCCCACCAGTCGCCCAGGTTCTGCTCTGCATGGATACACAGAAAAATTCTACACCATCTTCCACAAGGCAGCTCATCAAGAATTCAAGTCTTGCTATATTCAGGGTTGCCACATACAATTGTGTAAGTTGTGCACTGAACAAGGGAATATGGCCGTGCAGAGTAGTGTGAGTGGAAAACCTGATGTGAGGCTTCCCCTACTTGTGGACAGCAGCTTTTCTCTTTTTACACAAAGGCTATATATGAACTAGCAAAGGGCATGGCTATTATGGTACTCCAATCTCAATATTTTTGGATCCCATAACGATTTTTCAACACTTGGTTTGAATCAAGCCAAGATTCAAACCCAATCCCATTTATCTTAAATACCAAGTTGTTTCATCTTTCAACTTGAAGCTCCTGAAGTCATTCTGTACAATGCTTCACCAACCAGGATGAGAGATATCTGGCATAACCTAGTGTTCTTGGTCAGAGAATGTTTAATGTCACTAGGATCAGGAAGCCACAAATTGGATTTCCATAACAGGAGATGCTCACCAGCTCAATGAAAAGATGGGCCCCCAAACTTTAGAACACAGAACTTAAGATTTGCCAATGTCAGTATATCCCCCGATGCCTATTTTGAGTTCAGCTCTATTCTTTTCTCTATAATTGTTATGGTTGAACTCACACTAGCATTTATCTGTGTTCTCTCTTTGAGGAACTCAGCCAGAGAAAGCCGTAGACAAAATGGGATTTTTTTTTTTTTTTTTGCCTTATCCCATTCCCTTGTGAGCAATTCAGAACAAAATAGAATATGAGGGAACTTTAAAAAGTTTGTAGAAAAGTGGAATTAAAAGACAAAACTGAAAATATAAACTATTTTTCAACACAATCCCTATCAAGTTCAAGACACTTTTTTTTGTAAGTGATGAGATCAGTTATTTAGCCCATTCCTAGAGAATTGAGGCTCCTGGGAATTTAATCATGTCAGTGCAGTCTTTTTTACATTATTAATTATTAATAATGTAACTATAATAATATAATTATTTTATATTATTAAGAAAACCTAGTATGCTTTACATCTTCTAATTTTAGGAAACAAAATGAAGTCATAAAGAGCCAAATCAGGACTATAAGGAAGATGACTAATGATTTCCCATCAAAGCTCTCACAAAATTGCCTTTATTTGATGAAAGGAATCAGTGGAAGCATTGTTACAGTGGAGAAGGACTCTCTGGTGGAGCTTCCCAGGGGGTTTTCTGTGAAAGCTTTGGCTAACTTTTTCAAAGCACTCTCTTTCTAAGCAGATGTTATTATTCTTTGTCCCTCCAGAAAGTCAATGAGCAAAGTGCCTGAGTATCCCAAGAAACGGGTCCACTTTTGCTTTGACTGGACCATTCCACCTCTTGGTAGCCATTGCTTTGATTGTGCTTTCTTTTCAGGATGGTACTGGTACAGCCATGTTTTATCCCCTGTCACAATTCTTTGAAGAAATGCTTCACAGTCTTGATCCCACTTGTTTAAAATTTCCATTGAAAGCTCTGCTCTTGTTGGCAACTGACTGGGCACTCATCAAGTGAAAAGCTTGCTCAACCTTAATTTTCCAGTCAGAATTGTGTAAGCTGAACCAACGGAGGTGTCTATGGTGTTGGCTATTGTTTGTGCTGTTAATCATTAGTCTTCTTTAATTAGGGCATGAATAAGATGAATATTTTCCTCGCAAATTGATGAGGATGGTCTGCTGCTGTGGGCTTCATCTTCAACATCATCTCTTCTTAAAATGAGTTACCCATTTGTAAACTGCTGATTTCTTTTGAGATTTGCCCCCAGAAACTTTTCATAAAGCATCAGTGATTTCACTATTCTTTTACTCAAGCTTCACCATAAATTTGAGGTTCATTCTTGCTTCAATTTTAGCAAAATTCATGTTGCTCTGATAGAGATTCTTTACAAACTGATATTTTCTCCTCCTTGGTACCTCAAACTAGATCCTGTTCAGACACATTATAACAAATTAGTATGAGTTTGGGTGCAAAAAAATTTTTTTTAAATCCATGCACGGTGTGTATGTGAATTTTTTTTTTAAGTGGTCAGCAGCTACCTTTATTTGGATTAGACATGTGAGTCAGACCAATATGGCTTGTGAGCAAAATGGGTGAAAATAGAGGAAACTGACCGGGATGTTTAAATGTTAAACTATTTAAATGTTAAACTGTTTAAATGTTAAACTATCGTCTAACATCATTTTAAGGTCAGACTTGAGTACAAACTTAGAGAAAGCTGATGGAATGCCAAGCACCAGCGTGAAGACACCCTATATGTACACAGTGGCTATGTTATGCCTGGCAGCTGCCACCTTCCCTTCTTAGAACAAAACGGGAATGATTGAACTGTATTAGAAGAATGAAGTTAGTCACTAGGGAGCACACTTCCAGATGAGGCTTGAGATGCTAGACTTCAGATAAAGGGACTTATGTCAGGTAGCCTCTGCAAATGAGGAAGACTAAGATTTAGAAATAGAATAGACAAAGTAATTTTTTTTTTTTTTTTTTTTTTTTTTTTTTTTTTTTTTTTTTTTTTTTTGAGATGGAGTCTTGCTCTGTCACCCAGGCTGGAGTGCAATGGCATGATCTCACTTCACTGCAACCTCTGCCTCCTGGGTTCAAGTGATTCTCCTACCTCAGCTTCCCAAGTAGCTGGGATTACAGGCACCTGCCATCATGCCCGGCTAATTTTTATATTTTTTAGTAGGGACAGGGTTTCACCATGTTGGTCAGGCTGGTCTTGAACTCCTGACATCAGGTGATCCACCCACCTTAGCCTCCCAAAGTGCTGGGATTACAGGTGTGAGCCACTGTGCCTGGCCAGCAAAGTAACTTTAATTAAAAAAAAAAAAAAAAAAAAGTATTCTGCTAGGATGATCTGTTTGCAACAGACACAAAAACATTTTCCAGTTTAACCCATTTCTGACTAAAAGTCATTGTAGGGCTGAACCTTAAGGAAAACTAAGTTTAAACTTCCTTTGCATAGTATTTTGTCTTTTCTCCTTGGGTTAGAGGTGCAGACAAGAAAACATGATACAGTTTTGAATTAATATGAAAGAGGCAAAATTTGACATTTTAAAATGGCCCAAGACATCCCAGTGTTCATTTTGCTGATAGGTGATATACTCTAGAGAACCGGGAGTGGAGGGTTTAGTCATAATAAGCCTATGTGCTATGGGTCAGGTGACTCATGAACTTGTCAAGCAGGCCAAGTTCTTTAGCAGTTTCTGGTTTTGTCCTGCTTTTAGTAATGTTGCAGTGGAACTTCGGCACATAGGTATTTGGTACCTCTTCCCTATAACCTAACCCACACCTCTTTGCCCATTCTGAAGTCGGTCAGTCCGTTCTTCCCAGTGCCCTTAGAAGGTGAAGGTTTGGGCTGGGCCCAGGGATTCGCGTCTGTAATCCCAGCACTTAGGAAGACTGAGGTGGGTGGGTCACTTGAGCCTAGGTGTTTGAGACCAACCTGGGCAACATGGTGAAATCCCGTCTCCACAAAACAAAAACAAAAACTGAAAAAAATTAGCCATACATGGTGGTGCACGCCTGTAGTCCCAGCTTCTTGGGAGGCTAGGGAAGATCGTTTGAGCCCAGAAGGCAGAGGTTGCACTGAGCCAAGATCATGCCACTGCCCTTCACTCCAGCCTTGGCAACAGAGTGAGACAGTCTTAAAAAAAAAAAAAGAAGAAGAAGAAGAAGGTGAGGGTTTGATGTGGTTTCTGACACCATCTTGCGCTTACTCATTACTGCCATTGTTTCAAATGCTGCTGAGGATGTGGGTTCTGAGCAGTGTTCTTTGTATTGTATCCAACAAACAACCTCCCTGCAGGCATCTCTTAACCTGGGGCCAGTGGTTGTTTCTCTCATTTTTTTTTTTTAATTTTCTCCTCATACTTGTAGGGGTTCTGCAACATGAACATTAAAAGGACGAATGGTATGAGTAAGTAGAGGGCATAGACAGATACAGGGCTTAACCGTTCATGCAGAGTCTCAGGTCTTTGTCCTTTGAAACCACTGGCTTTGGAAAATCCTCAAACAGAAATGTGGAGAGTATTGGAATTAAAGTCGTCATGGTGGGAACTGAGTAGATGATTTGCAGGGGTTCAAATCCACTTGCAGCTTCCTTTGAGGAAGGCATAGGTTGCAATGGGAAAGAAAGGTAGCTGAAACACAAGCTTGTAAAATAGAAAGGACTTAAACCAGGCTGATGGCTCCCACAGCAGCGTGTCTTTGAACTCCTTAGCATACCACTTCAGGACGTTTCTAAACTCTACTGGGTAGAGCTCTTGCAGCAGCACCACCTGCAGGGCCATGAACAGGGTGATGGGGACGCGGGTGAGGAAGAAGAGGCCCAGCAGTGACTCCATGCCGTGGCATAGTCTGTCGGTCGGGCCTGGACCTGCCAATGTGAGAAGAGTCAGTGTTTTCTTAATACACATTTTTCATGAAGTTTTTGAGAACCCCTCATATTTGAGTTGGAATCCTGGAGATCATTTAGTCCAGTTCTATCGTTTTAGAGATGAAGATGCTAAAACCCAAGAAGTTAAGCGTCTCTTTAGCCTGCACCGTAGGTTACTAGAGGGTTCTTGTCTTTTAATTTTTAGCCAGGAAAACCTCCCATCACAGCACACTGCCTCTCTTTTTATCTCAAAATGACAGTGAATTTTCTAAATCAGTCTATAAATAAGAACATCTCTTTCACTTCTAACCACCTCTGGTAAACAGTGACTGCTTTGGCCCTACCTGGCATTCTAGAGTGTTTTCAGCGACCTGGTTTTTATCCAGGCTGCAGTCCAAGCCCAGGCCCACCCCTGCCTTCCTCTCTGTGCCTGTGGTCCTCCACCCCTTTTTCTCACCTGGCGCTTGTGCAGTACTCCATGCATGACAGCAATCAATAACCTCCTTATTAATTAAATGACACTTTATAAAATCTCTCCTCCAGGGGCTTTGAGAAAGCCAGCTTTGGCTAGCCGTAAAGTTTTCAGTAATCATTTAAGAAAAAAAATGTTATTTATCATCTTTATGTCAGATCACGGCCGCCACATTCTCCCCAGGAGTTCAATCCATCAAGCTCCTCAATGCAAGAATGTCTAACAAGGTCCCTGTCACTTTTGGTGACATATACAAACCTCACCAGAGGCTCCTGACTCCCACCAGGATCAAAGTTGTAGGCACCACTCCAGCCCAGCGTCCTCCACCCCAGAAGCCAGCAAGACAGCGTTGCCTTCCTTCCTATCTTTATTTGTAGAATACCAGTGGAAAAGAAGGAATCCTTCAAAGTTTCATCCTTTCATGAAAATGGGTTCCTGTGGGCAAGATATCTGCCATTATGCACCTAACCTTTTATATCTGAGATTTTCAAGAGAAAATGGTTTGACTATGGTAATAGGTCAGCTTTTTGAGATTTCCAACTCTCTTGTGCACATTCCACATTTATAACAACTGTCATAACTACTAGCTATATAATATTTTGCAAAGCGATTTCAGTGATGCTATCTCACTTGATCCTCACCTCAACCTGATAAAATACACAAGGGGTTATGGACATTCTCATTTTGCAGATGAGTAAACTGAAGCATATGTATGGTCACTTGGGTTCTGGTGGCATTGTAGGGTTTGAGCTCAGATTTTGCTTCAAATCCCATGTGTTGCAAACTATTATATCACCTTGCTTTCTAGCCTCACCTCCCTTGCTGCTTTGTGTGTAGCACAATTGCATTTTGAATTAAGCTATTGTTTGTAGTCCTTTCTGTTTACCTGTATCAGGAACACTTTACCTGAAACAAAATGCTCAAGACTGGCTGGGCGCGGTGGCTCACGACTGTAATCCCAGCACTTTGGGAGGCCGAGGTGGGCAGATCACGAGGTCAGGAGATTGAGACCATCCTGGCTAACACAGAGAAACCCCGTCTCTACTAAAAATACAAAAAAGTTTGCCAGGCATGGTGGTGGGCACCTGTAGTCCCAGCTACTCAGGAGGCTGAGGCAGGAGAATGGTGTGAACCCGGGAGGTGGAGCTTGCAGTGAGCCGAGATCACGCCACTTCACTCTAGCCTGGGAGACAGAGCGAGACTCCGTCTCAAAAAAAAAAAAAAAAATCCTCAAGAACAAGACAAGATGCCATGTTTGGACTTTCCAATCAACTCAGAGTGGAAAGAAGACTTCATGTTGTTCCAGCTCCTATGCTGAAAGCTTCAGACTGGGTGGGGTCCACTCCCCTGAGCTCTGGGGCTACTGTGAACAAGCCTGAGCTTGTCTCTGACCACTGGTGTTTGGGCAGGGGTGAATCACACCATCATCTGAGGAGCAACTCATGCTGTCTGTTTCTCCAGCAACTAAAATGAGATTGGAGAATATCTGAACTGAATCCAGGTCACACCTAGAAGGTGTATGTGTTCGTGAGCTCATGTGTGTATATACGTACACAGTCAATAGGACATATCCAGTTTCAATTCACACTCAGTACCTGCACTGTGTTGAGTGTTTTCACATGGGTTGCTTTTATTGAATTCGAATCCCTCGAAGTGAATACTATTGTCTTCATTTTTTTCAGACAAAGAGTTGAAACTCAGAGAGGCTGTGACTCGACATTTGATGGTGACATACCTTCCTTTCCCTTCCCCCACCATAGAGTCCCTGGGATTACGGGTCACACTGCTTCCTCCTGGATGGATGTTTTATCAGCATGTCCCTGTGAGCTGTCGCCTGATTCTTTTCTTATTACCATCAAGTCTAGTCCTGACCAACAGGACCCAGGCCATTGAAATAGTATGATGTTCACTCATTGCTCAAGAATGGGAATGGGAGGAAGGCTACAGTTCTGCCCTGAGTGAGGGCCTTGGCTTTTCCTTCCACGGATTTGGCTGCAGATCCAGAGACATGAGAGCTGGAGGCTTCTGAGTGAGCATCCGTGATTTTCTGCTCTTTTTCTTGTTTTTTGACGACATGCTGAGCCACTGTGACTGATTTACTGGCTACCCCAAGGCTGAAAGCCAGTGTTAGAATTCCCTGCAATGGAAATGGTTTCTGCAGGCAAAAGTGGAGAAACATTAACTCATAAGAACAGGTGTTTGTTCAGAATGGTGGTTACTGGAGCCTGATGTGTTCCCCGGTACATCCTCCTGGGAGGTGGTGGGCAGAGAAGAAAAGGACTCAAGTGAGGTTAGAGAAAAACAAAGTAAGAACAAAGGAAAAAAAAAAAAAAAAAAGGAACGAGAGCCTTGTAGGGCTTGTAGGAAGGAACATACAATTTTTTTTTCATCTGTCCAGTTTCCATTCCCTTTGAGTTCTTTCTATGCCCCAGAAACTTCCCTTTCCTCTCCTACAGATAGCCCATGGCTGTAACTACTACCAAATTCACAGAGGCACACTAGTGCCCAGCTCTCACTCTCTTGAGCAATCTTGAAGAATTACAAAACCCCTTCCCTCTCAGCTCAGCTGGAATTGGTGAAACTCTCAAAAGAACATTAGATTAGGTAGATAGATAGACAGACAGAGAGACAGTTTAGATAGGTAGGTAGGTAGGTAGGTAGATAGATAGACAGACAGATAAAAGCATCAATGTCTACAGATACATAAAAATGAGCAAGTTGATGAGGTCCTGGTGCTTCAGTCAAATTTAACTAAAGACAGCCACAGTAGAGAATGCAGGCTACGCAAGCCCAGCTACTTAGAAACTTCAAAGAGCTCCCCCTTTCCAAATCTTTCATATTTTTCCATCCCACTTTGTCCTTGGCACATTCACCCTTCCTAAGGGAGAGGAACCTTTTGAATGCTTACTATGTGAAACCACTTGTATTCATCAAACACCTTCTTGTTACAAATGAAATACTAACTCAAAATAGCTCAGAAACAAAAAAGATAAACGTTGATCCTTCAGCTAAAGCTTGAAAAGGCAGGAGGGATTGCAGCCTCCTGGCTCTGCATCTGTCCTCACACCTGAGTCCAGGTTGGGGCTCATTCTTTTGGGTTCCTTTGCAGGGAGAGCTGAAGCCACCAACAGTTCTGGAGGCCCTGGTTTTAGGAGTGGTGAACAAAGAGAAAAGGGGACAGGTTGTCAGCCCAGCTTCAGAATGAAGATCTTGGGGGAAGGACTCCAAGAGGATGGACATGGACCATGTACTTTATCCTGGACCAGCATCACAGCCAAAGACCAGGATGAGTCAAGTATGTGAGTCCCTGCCCAGGTCTGCAACCAAGGGATGGATGGATGGATGGATGGATGGATGGATGGATGGATGGATGGATAGATAGATAGATAGACAGACAGACAGACAGACAGGTGTCAGATAGATAGGTGATAGGTGATAGATAGGTGTTGGGTGGGCAACTTTGCAAGCAATAATAATGAGTGTGGAGGTGGATTTACGCACAAGAGGAATTGGACATAATAACACTCAGAAAATCGGAACATGAGCCCCACAAACGTAAAGCAACGGAACATGAGCCCCACAAACGTAAAGTGAACACTGAAGTGCTGGAATGCATCATTTCATGTAATCCTCAGGCCAAGACTACCATTTAATAAGCTCGGTGAGGCAGGGCTCTGGGTGTGTTTCACATCGTATCCATGGTAGCTGGAATAGCACCTGGCTCATAGCAGATCCTCATATATGTGCTGAGTGAAAGTGAGCTTCCTGCTATTATGAAGCCCATTTTATGAGGCTTGGCGGGGTGAAAGAACGGGCAGAAGGAGAGGATTTGACCTCAGGGCTGTCTGGCCTGCTTCTCCCTCCTTGTACCCCATGGAACCGCCCCCTGCTGCGCAGTGCCATGAGCTCTCTGACCAGCACAGGTTTGCATTTTGCAGCCAGATACAGGCTTCACATGTGGGCCTGTCCAGTAGAGCCCTTCCTTGTCTCTGACAAGGCAAGGGAGAAAAGTGTGGCAGACGAGACCAGCTCAGATAGGAGGCAGGCCGGGCAGGAGATGGAGGATGGGGAAAAAAATTAGAACCAACCCTAGGGAAACCTGCCTGGTCTCCTGAGCAGGTGCCAGGCAGGCCAGGGCATGGCATCTGGGGCTGCTGTTGGATTCAGAAGTAGTCCAGGTAGCTGTCAGGATCCAAGTGACACAGGGAGGAGGATGGGTCAGCTGGTGACACTAGATGGCAGGTTGATGGAGGTGTGTTTGGAGCATAGGAGTTATCTGAGGGCAGGATTTTAGCCACATGAATAGGACCCAGGCATGGTGACCAGGCCCCAAGCAAGTCAGCCGGGGTCCAAGTAGGACTGGCCAAAGTCAGTGAGACGCTGAGGTGCCGGGCAAGACTGCTGAGGCAGAGGCAGCATGGTAGGACAAAGCCATGGATTGTCTGTCAGTGGGTGCCCAGAGTGCACCCCGATATACTATTAGGAAAGTAACAACCAGACTCATTCCAGACTCTTCCCCCAACTACACACACACACACACACACCGCAGCTCCTGTTGGAAAAGCTGGGGAAAAAAGGGACTGACAGAAGAAAGCAACAAGAAAAAAAATTACCTTGGAGTCAAAGGAAGCAGGCAGGCTGGGCGTAGTGGTTCCTGCCTGTAATCTCAGCACTTTGGAAGGCCAAGGTGGGCAGATCATTTGAGGTCAGGAGTTCTAGACCAACCTGGTCAACATGATGAAACTCTGTCTCTACTAAAAATACAAAAATTAGCCAGGCATGGTGGTGTGTACCTGTAATCTCAGCTACTTGGGAGACTGAGGCAGAAGAATTGCTTAAACCAGGGAGTTGGAAGTTGCAGTGAGCTGAGATCGCGCCACTGCACTCCAGCCTAAATGACAGAGTAAGACGCTGTCTTAAAAAAAAAAAAAAAAAAAAAAAAAAGGCAGGCAAAACCCACCCTTCTGGGTAGTGGGGTAGTTTTGGCTGCTTCTGTGTCTCTTTCTTCCCCCAGCCAGGCCTCTGTGGAACTGCCCCACCCCATCCCACCTTTTTCCTGTTGCCTACCTCATGGCTGACATTGCACATCTCAACTTTTAATTTTCCAAAGTCAGACACTGCGGTTGCCTTGCAGCTGCGCATCTGAATTCCCTCCTGTCCACAGCCAGCTTTGCCCAAGTATCAGTCTGGGGAAATCTGGAAACCGAGCCCCTGATGCTTTTTGGCCAAGCCCTCGCTGGCCCGAGACTGCCCCTGTGCAGGTGCACTCTTCACAGTGAGGAGTGCTCTCTTGATATCCTGGGGTGTTGTGGAATGGAAGAGTCTCTGAGGTCAGCTTTGGAAAAAAATCAAGAAACTGAAATATCATTAGTGTTTAACTCCTCTCTCTCCACTACTAGCCGTTAAACCAGCGAGAGGACCCAGTGTCCATGTCGGCTCATACTTTAGAAACGATTCAGCCACCGAGAGTGGATAAGTGCTGATAATTGGCTGCCCCGGAGGAGCTGTGGAGGCTGCTGCTTCCCAGGAGAGCTGCCCCATAACTCTCAGGGCAGGAGGCCCTGGCCCTAGCCCTGTGCCTCCTGGCCTGCTGTCCCTAAGGGCCTGGCCTCTGGTTGACACAGAGCCGATGCTGGCCTCGCACAGCAGTGGACTCCCTTGCCTGCAGAGCTATGCCTGCTGAGCTAACAGAGAAGCAGGGGATGGGGAAGCAGAGCTATTAGCTCGTCTGAAGAATGCTCCCTCGATCAAATAAATGAACTGCACTGTTTACTGTGTAAACTTGGACTGAAGCAGCCGCAGTGAGGGGGCTTCATCATAAGGACTGTTAATATTTATGACCGACATCAGTGGCTCCTAGCGACACAATAATGAGCCCATTACCCCCTGAGCTGGCGTCGCCACCACCTTCCAGCAGACGCAGAGAGGAGGAGGGGAGGGGTGGGGTGGTCGGATGGGTGATGGGTGCCCAGCAGTACCAAAGGCCTTCCTAATCTGCATCTTAGAGTCCATGCAAGATGTAGAAGTGTCTGCTGAGTACCCACTGTGCACAGATCATTGAGCCAGTGCTGAAGATGTAAGGGATTCTAGGAAACCACTGAGTAACCAGAGGAATGAGTGCTACCAGAGGTTTGACATTCAAGCTGCAGTTGGCCCCTTGTCCCTGGGTTAGGCAAGGCTTCCCAGAGTAGAAGGATATGGCTTCCCAGATGAACAGCCTCAGCTCTGGGAAGCTAGGGTGATCTTTACATAGAGAAAGTGGGCTCCCAGGACCGGGGGGCTCAGTGTCTCTCCTGCAAGACTGTCTCATTCTTCCCTAAAGGCCTCCCTGAGCTCTTCTCCAGCTCTCTCCTGGAGCAGGAGCTCCAATTTGAAGCCCTCAAAGCTGGTGAGAGTGGGCTGGCAGGAGAGGAGGCAGCAAGGGAGACAGTGAGAAGACCCTGAGTGAGCTTAGTGGCTGCACACTGAGGCTTTGGTCCTCCCTTGAAGTGGTTGACTTAGGGCCCCCAGGGCCAGCTGCTCTCCCTGGGTGGGCCAGGCACTGATCCTTGGCACCCAGGACACTTCCTGGCCTAAATGATCCACCCTGGCTCTAGGCCTGCTCTGCCAGTCCCACTAACTGTGTGACGTTGGGCAAAGAACTTTCCTTCCCTGGCCTGATTCCATTTTTGCACAAGAAGGGATTTGGGCCAGAAAGGCATCATTAGCTTGCCCTAATCTAACCTGAACGGCTTGAAGAAGCCAGACCCAGGATGTGTACATGCATGGAGAAAAGCAGAAAGGGGGAGGGGGTGCCAGCCAAGGCACTTTGGTCCAAGGCTAGGCTTCTTGGGGTCCAAGAACCCCCAAATTGTAGGCCACAGTGTATGTGTGCGTATAGCATTCATTATTCTTAAGTAGCTCAGAAACAGTTCAGAATCACTGCATGCAGCCGTAAGGTTCCTTCAAATTCTGAGATCCTCTAATTCTAAAACTCCCACACCCCATGGAACTCTCTCCCTGAGTTACGTTATGGACGGGGTTGTCCGAGTCTCTCTGGATGCACAGTGGGGCAGCCTTCAGGAATGGAGAGATCACTGGGGCTGGCACCCATGTGGTGTATTCACATATCACAAGGGTGAGGGCACAGCTTTTGGAGTTGGACCTTATTTGGAATCTGAGCTCTCTGATTACAGTGATGCCTGTAAGTCTTAGTCTCTTCATCTGTGAAATTGGCATCATAATGCAGGGTGAGTCTATGTCTGAAAACACAGGTGAATACATAATGAGCCATTTATAGATAGTACATTACAGTCCGTGATAAAATAATACTGTGTGTTAAGGTTGCATGGCCACTTCCTAGTAGCATCTACATCAGAGGGTGGTTTAGAGGATTCTATGCAATGATGAATATAAATTCCCTGGCACAATGCATGTGCCAATAAATGTTACCAATAATAATGATTATCACAACGTTTATCTCTGTGCCATGCAGATCAGTGTCCTGTGCTAATGTTCACCTCTGCCTCCGCCAGGTGGTGCCTCTGATTATGAGCACACCCTCGAGTTCACCCAAAGTGCAGTGTGGAGGGAGGATTCCTGAATTTGGAGGCCTCAGTGGGAGCAGATAGACCCAAGAGGAGACAAACTAGGAGTCCAGTCAAGCCACTGGAGGCCCAGAGGATCTTGCAAGGACAGCAGACATGTGGTTTAGAGGAACAAAGGGCAGGCAGGCAGCAGAGTCCAGCAGTAGCTGAGACAGTGGTACAAGGGAGGCTGTCTATTTATAGCACCCGATGGTCCCCAAGTGCTGATTGTGGCCCCAGAGGAGCCAGAGACCAGCAGGTGAGTTCTATTCTTGATTGCTGCGAGTTCGGGTTCGCAGATGCTGTGATTACTTCTCAGCAGGGCGGTGGGAGGGGTGGCCAAAGTAAAAGCAATGCACATGGTGTGGGCAGCTGAGTAGCATTTTCCAGAGCAGAGAGGACCTGATTCTCCTGCTAAACCTGGGTCTGCAGATGCTGCTCTTTCCCCATCATTCTTTCATTAAAGTGGAGCCAGGAACTTTGAGGGGGTGGGGCATAGTAGCTGTTGGGTAGAGATGCTTATAGCGAAGCTAGAAGGTCTCTCCTGAGTTCTTCAAATGAAAATCAGATCCCTAAGGGTTCAGGATGAAGCGTAGTTTGGAAGGAGGGGAGGCTGTTTGATGGATGGAAAGAACAAAAAAATCTATTAGCAGTGCTTTGAGCTCCTTAGAGAACAGTTCCTGAGGAAGCCAAGTAAATAACTTCCTGATACCCAAGATTTGTTAATTAAGCACTTTGAACAGGCTTTGGGAGGAGGGGCAGACAACTGTAGAATCCGACTTCTGAGTCTCCTGGCCTCAGGAGAGAGGGCATGTGTCTCAGTGGCCAGAGGTGTCTCCCAGCCTCCGTGTAAGGGATGGAGCTGCTTCACTACAGGAGGGAGAGCTGGTGCATGGTGGAACCCCATGTAGAGAGGACAGGGCAGGGCCTGAGTGGCATGGTGGCACATGTGTTGTGCTGTCCTTCTTGACCCCGTGAGCTGTGTGTCATGCAGAGCTAGCAACACCTGACATGTCCAGGAGAAAAGCCACCCGGCCTCACCCAAGGGGACTCCGGGAGGAATGTCTGCCTGTGGATCCCAGCATCTCTGCAGCAGTGCATCATGAATCTGGTTCAAGCCCAGGAGACCCTGGGCTCCCCTTCTGATGTGCACATGCTCCTGGGAAAAGTAATGCATGGAATCGCTGTGTCTTCTTTAAGGGAGGTTGTTCAGATCTGAGAGTTCCTTGATTGGAAAAAGGGGGCCAAAGAGGAGAAAGAGAAGGCAGCACTAAGAGAAAGAGGAGGGGAGGGAGCTGGAGGCTGCTCCTCCACCCAGCCTGAGGGAAGCAGACACCAAACCTCACCCCAGAACTCCTTAGCCTGCTCAGGGGCCTGAAGCTTGCTCCAGAAGAGGCCCAAGGAAGAGAGGAAAGAGGATAAGGAGCTGGGGACAGAGAATAGAACTCCTGAGAGCTGATACCAAGAACTTGTTTGCTTTTTTCTCCCCAAGGGGTCTTCAGGCAAGTCTAATCTGGGTCACTGTCCTGGTTCTAGGGAGTAGACCTAAATGAGACGCTCATTCTCCTCCAACACCCCTCCCGTCTTCGTCAGGTGGTTTTCCTGTGTGACCTCATCCACTTGGTGTCATTCCTACAAAGGGCCTATGAAAAATAAATGTCTGGTCCATGGAATCTTCATCTGGAGGAGTCCTGGAGGGGGAAGGAATCCTAGGCGGGTCCCTTGTATGGGAGAGAAAAATCCTTAAAGTAAAGTGAATGTGTCCAGCTTGGCTGCTACCCCAAATCTCCCAGGTCTAATTCAGCCAGCCCTTCCCAGACAGTAGGCTGAGTCTCATCCCCATGCAAGAATCATGAGTTACCCTGACTCCAGGCTTGTGGGAAATTCCCCATGACAACCAGGTGGAAACCTAGCCTCTCTATCGCAGCCTGAGAAAGAGGCCTCACACCCAGCACCACATCCCACAGTTCTGCACAAAGCCAGCCCAGTTTGAAGACAAAGAGAAGGAACTCTCCTTTCTTCATGTGGAAGACACATGCACACACAAGTCTAGCTGAGGACATGATAAGGAAAAGCTCATGGACGTTCCAAGATGGGCTTGGCCCTGTACAGCTGTGTCATGCTGAGTCCCTGGGCACTGAGGAGGGTGGTCGGTGGGAGAGGACTCTGGTAGCTGGGAAGACCTGGGTGAAATCTGAGTTGGCGACGGGCATTGTCCCCGTCTTTCCACACTCTGTGCAGCGTCGTCCCCAGTGAGGCCCAGGATGGAGTTCCCCCATAGCAGATGGGCAGAAGAAAAGTGCGGAGGAAGCACACAGAGCCAGGGGACTCAGGAGGGAGGGCGCCTATCACTGCCTCACCCATTCCTTTCTATGTGGTTCTAGTCCAGGCTGTTGATGCTGTCCTTTGTGTTTCTGGCTGAGAGGAGGGGGTCTGTCTCCTGTTCCCGCCTTTGCTTTCTGCACCTAACTTTCCCCCAGCCTCAGCTTCCTCCTTACCTCTGCCAGCTTATTTATTCCAGGTAGTGACTGAAAGCTACAGATGTTTATTTCCTTTTTATTTTTTTGAGAAGGATCTCGCTCTGTCACCCAGGCTAGAGTGCAGCGGCGTGATGTAGCTCACTGTAGCCTCTGCCTCCCGGGTTCAAGCTGTCCCTCCCGCCTCAGCCTCCCCAGTAGCTGGGATTACAGGCACGCACCACCACCCTTGGCTAAGATGTTCATTTCCTTTGGAAAGATAAGGAAACAGGCGCGGGGTTGTGGAAGACCACTCTGCCTGGGAAGTGCAGAGCCTGGATGTGCACGCAGTTTCCTGACAGGGCAGCCCCCGTTGTTCTGCTGTTACGCACACTGCACTTGTTGGTACACTCTGGAAGATCCTGCCATTGCGCCTCATCTAAATTTGTCCTTCCACCACTGCTGCCCAGGTCTCAGACTCATAATTTCACTTTCCCTTAAAGGTAAGGCTGGCATTTAGAGTAAGAAGCAAAGTGGTCCGGATGGGCAAGTTCCACTACCCTATCTGGGAGAGGAGGACCCTTTTGTGTGTGATGTGCCCAGGAGTACTGCAGAATCAATAACCATGGACTCCTCCAGACCTCCAAGACATAAGCCATTCCTGTTGTTTGAGGTACCATGGGCCATAAGGATGGGCAGAAGGGCAACCTCTTTAAAACCATTAAGAGCAACTACGTATCATTCCAAGACTGAAAGAGCAGTATGCCTAGGATGTAAACCCTCTCAAATTCATCTGTGGATTCCACACAATCACAATCACAATCACAATCAAAATTCAAGCAGAATTTTTTTAAAAATAGAATTTGACAAGCTGGTACTAAAATGTGTATAGCAATGCAAAACATCTAAAATAGCCCAAATGATTTTGAAAAAGAACTGGGTTGGAGAACCCACCCTCGCTGATTTTAAGACCTACTGAAGAGCTATTTTACTCACGACTGCATAGCGCTGGCATAGGGTGGACTTATATATCAATGAGGCAGAATAGAGAGTCAAGAAATAGACCCATACATGTATGTCTAATTTATTCTCAGAAGGGGAGGCAAGACAGTTTGTTGAATGAAAGGAAAATCTTTTCAACAAACTGTTCTGGAACAACTAAAAGTCCATACAGAAAGGAAAAGAAAAAAAAAAACATGAACCTTTATCCTTACTTTATTCTCACCATACCGAAAACGTGACTTGAAGTGGATTTTAACCTAAATATGAAAGCCAACTGTAGACTTTTAGAAAAAGCTGTAAGAGAAAACCTTCACAATCTTGAGTTAGGCAGATATTTCTTAGGACACAAAAAGCATAAACCATTAACAAAAAACAGTGATAAATTGAACTTTATCAAAATTTAGAACTTCTGCTCTTTGAAAACTACCATTAGGAAAAGACAAGCCGCAGATCAGAAGAAAATATTTATAATAAGTATATCTGACAAAGAACTTACATCTGAAATATGTACAGAACTCTTACAACTTAAGAGTTCACAGACACCTTCCAAAAGAGAATATAGAAATGCAAAATAAGCCCATGAAAAAATGCTCAGCATCATTAGTTCATCAGAAGAAGTGTCAATTAAAACTGTGGATATTATTACACACTCCCTGGAATAGTTATAAAGACTAATAATCCTTAGTATTACTTAGTATCTGGAGCAATAAGCACACAAATGATGCTGCTATGGATGTAAAATGGTACAACTACTTTTGAAAACAGTTTGGTAGTTTCTAACAAGGTTAAACATAAATTTACCATATGAGATGCCAACTGGACACTGAAGTATTTAGCAAAGTAAAAGGAAAACAAATGTCCCCACAAAGACTTACACAGGGAGTACAAAACACACAGTAGCTCCAAACTGCTGTGTCGTAATAGCTTCAAACACATGTCAATCAACAGGTGAATGAATAAAAAACCTGTAAGCTTCACAGCTTGACTTAAATACAGCCATGTCACGAATCATCTTTTTAAATTACAAACATAGGTTTGTAATGTCATCCTAGCAGTTTAAAAAGATGAGCTCATGATGCATTCAGCAATATGGATTACTCACACCACATTCTGCTGTGTGAAATAAGCCAGGCATAAAACCGTACACATCATAAGATTCTGTTCATATCAGTCTCTAGAAAAGACTGATCAACTGTTACAGCAATTATAAATAATGCTGCAATGAACATACATGTGCATGTATCTTTGTAATAGAATGATTTCTATTTCTTTGGGTATATACCCAGGAATGGGATTCCTGGATCAAATGTTATTACTGGTTTAGATGTTTGAGGAATCGCCATACTGTCTTCCACAATGGCTGAACTAATTTACATTCCCACCAATAGTGTAAAAGTGTTCTTATTTCTCTGCAGCCTCACCAGCATCTGTTGTTTCTTGACTTTTTAGTAATGGCCATTGTGTCTGGTGTGAGATGGTATCTCATTGTGGTTTTGATTTGCATTTCTCTAATGATCAGTGATGTTGAGCTTTTTTTCATGTTTGTTGGCTGCATGAATGTCTTCTTTTGAGAAATGTCTGTTCATGTCTTTTGCCCGCTTTTTGATGGGACTGTTTGTTTTTTTTCTTGTAAATTTGTTTAACTTCCTTGTAGACTCTGGATATTAGACCTTTGTCTGATAGATAGATTGCAAAAATTTTCTCCCACTCTGTGGCATACATACACATGGAATACTATGCAGCCATGAAAAGGAATGAGATCATACTCTTTGCAGGGATGTGGATGGAGCTGGATGCCATTATCCTCAGCAAACTAAACACAGGAACAGAAAACCAAACACCACATGTTCTCACTTATAAGTGGGAGCTGAACAATGAGAACACATGGACACAGGGAGGGGAACAACATACACTGAGGTCTGTTGGGGGGCAGGGTGAGGGAAGGGAGAGCATTAGAAAAAAACAGCTAACGTATGCTGGGCTTGCTACCTAGGTGATGTGTTGATAAGTGCAGCAAACCACTGTGGCACATGTTTACCTGTGTAACAAACCTGCACATATACCCTGGAACTTAAAAATAAAGTCACAGCAAATAGATCAGGGTTGTCTAGAGCCAGGAGTGGAAACTGATTGTGTAAAGGCACAAGAAAACATTTTGATATGATAAAAATATCCTACACTTTTTTAAAATGTATTTTTATTTTTCATAGAGACAGAGTCTCACTGTATTGCTCAGGCTGGCCTCAAACTCCTAGGATCAGGCAATCCTCCCACCTCAACCTCCCAAAGTGTTAGGATTACAGACATGAGCCACTGTACCCAGCCCTGATATTTTATGTATCTTGATTGTAGTGGTGGCTATAAAGACATATACATTTGTGTGAGTGTATCCATGTATACATATATCTGAATATATATTTGTATTATGTACTCATCAAAATGAACATTTAAAGTGAGGGCATTTTATTGTATGTAAGCTATAACTCACTAAAGTTGCTGTAAAAAGACAACATATATCAGGTCTTTCTGACCTGCTTACTTCTAACCATTACAGTTCCCACTGCACTTAAAGCCCTGACTCCTCACCGCATTCTACAGGGCCCTGCATGCTCTGGTGCCATCTCTCACCACTGTTTCCAAGGTCATTGTCTTCTAGGCACACTGGCCTACTATTATTCCCTTCTGTGGCCCTCCGCACAGGTAGCCCCACTGCTCTACGCTCAGCTCTGTGTCCCGTGCCTATAGGGTCTCCACCCCAATAGTTCTCTACTTAGCCTTTACTGCGAGTCATCATCATTAGCTCCCCAATTTAAATGTTGTCCCTCGACTATATTTGTCTATGACACTCTCTTCCTACCTAGGCCTTATCACAATTTATACGTACATGTGAATTAATGAGGTGTCCTCTTTTTAAACGTTTTTCCTACCCTAGACTGTAAGATCAAAACAGGATCAAGTTTGCTTTGTCCCCTACTGCATCCCTAGCATCTAGCAATGTCCCTGCAGATAGTCGAGTCTCCATAAATATTTGGTAGATAAAAGGATGGGCAAATTGATAAATCAACGAATCAATATTTTTCTTTAGGAAGTTGTTAGGAATCAGTGGATCACCATGGTGAGGGCTACATGTGGTGGAATAAAGGACTCAGCCTTGGGTGTGAGGCCCTGGCTCTCTCACTAATGCACAGACCAGACTGGATTCACTAGGTCAGGGTTGGGGCCCAGGAATTCTAACATTTAACAAGGGTCCCAGGGTAATTATGATGTAAGAATGTATGATAATAACTAGGTAAGCATATATATCTATAGCATATATATACACATATATTCCTATAAACACTTGCAAATCCATATGTAGAGATTTTTGAGCCATTGTTTCAAAAAATGCAATTCCTTACTCATTTAGCTGTATCTGTATTTTCTCATTCAACAATTCCTGGTAGAATCCCTCTAAGTTGCTTGACATGTTATTATTCTTTCCTCTTTATTAATAGATAAAGATACAGTGCAGGGTATGTGGTGGTTGTTAGTGCTATTCACCAATATTGTCTTCTTTTCCAGACACATGTACATAGAATTGTACTTCCTGGCTCATCTTTGGCTGAATAGGGCCATGTGACTAGTCATAGCCAAGGAATTATGACTTCTGCATTGAAGCATTTAATCATCTGGTTCAAGGCCCTCCAGAACTCATTTCCCTGTGGCACAGCAACTGGAAATATTTAAGGTAATGTTCGTTCCATCAGCCTGGGTCCCTGAATGACCCCAGGGAACAGAGTCCTTTACTGGCTTGACTTGGACATATAGTATGAGCAATCAATCCATTGTTATTGTTTTAAGTTATTGAGCTTTTGGAGTTACTCCATATCAACACGCAGCCTAGCCTAACTGAAATATATTGTTGTACCAGAATTCATTCAATCATTCTTTGCCACTAACAACAGTACTCCAAGAACATCCTTTCACATATATCGTTAGACGCTGGTGTGAGTCTAGACAAATAGAGAAAAATATGGAAGGATACATAAAAGGCTGACATAGGTTCCATGGTTTTGTGGAGGATTTGTGGCTGAGAATTATTAGTATGGAGGAGGTTGGAGAGAGGAAGAAGACACAAAGAAAAGAAAGAAAGCAAAAAGCTATGTACAATGTAATCACATTTATGTAATTCTGTAAAAGTATAAATCTTTATGCAGTCCTACATAAACATATCTATATCTATGTTTGAATTTTTAAAAAATAAATACTTAAATTACTAATTTTTAGAAAGAAAGCCACCAGAGCATTTAAGACCCTAATGAAAATGCAAGTGTTATTTTGGATGCTCAAATACTAGGGGATTATGGAGCAGTTATTTAGGCTTCTGCTCCGGTCACATTAAGGGATTAGTAACTGCGTGCTGATGGAGAAGTGAAAGCACAGCATTCAGGGCAGCCTGGTGTTGATGCTGGGGAAGAGGATGGGTGGCGTGGGGGAGGGAAAGGACTGTGATGCCTTTCGATATTAGGTCAAAAAGGGTGCTTCAGAGGGAGAAGGAATAGCAAAAGGGCTTTGGGAAAGCAGATGAGGATACTGATTTGAAGGAGGGAGGTGCATAAGCAGAGCTAGCAAGAAGAACCCAGTCATCAATATATACCTGTGAGATCACCTGGTCTGTCATCATTTGATAAGAAGGAGCTATTTTCTTTTCAGATTATCTCCTGTAACTAGCACAATGCCTGACTTGTCAGAGTAAGAACCCACAAGCATTTGACGAGAGAGTGTGTGTGTGTGAGAAAGAAAGAAGCAAGGAAGGGACTTGATTACATAGCTTATCGGTTGCAGAGCCAGGAGTAAAATTCAGATGCAGGCTCATTTTAGCTCCAGATTCTTCTAGGAGTACTTGAAAGAGATCCACAGAGAGATAAGAGGAAGGGAAAGAGAGAAGGGAGGGAGATAGTGCTCTCTTTCTCTCTCTCCCTCCCTCCGTCTCTGTTTTTCCCCCTTCCCCTCTCTCAGAAGTGGAGGTGCATTGTATTGAGGGGAACACCAGTAGGCCCTTCTCCAGTAATTCAGGTTGTGTAACAGAAGGACACCCCTCCCTCTGTATGTGCTCCCCAGTGTTAGGAGCCTCTTAACTCATCCATGAGCATTCGCCCCCTTTGGTTTTAACAGCCCACCAGCCATCTCTGCCTTAGTTTGTCACTTCCAATAGGCCCTGGTATCTGACCTCGTCAAGTACCCCGTGGGGTCAGGCAGTCTCCCAGTCCTCTCTGGACTCAACTATCTGAAAAGGATTGGCCTGTAATTCGAACAAAATAGACTGAATATGTTAATGAGGGAGTGCTTTTATTTTCTGTAGCCTTTCTGTAGCATGTGCATTTTCCTGAGAAAGAGGATCTTTGGAGCAATCCACATGTCTTTTCCCTGGAAAGAGATCCTCAGAGCTATCTTTTCTACAACTGACCACATCCTGAAGATAATATCTCCTGGTCTGGTTATGCTAACTCTTCATGAAATGTAGAGAACTGGCCAAGGATTCGAAAGTGGTTAAACAGAGGATCTGATAAACTCATCTATATCAAGGTGTTAGGGTCTGATAACCCCTTAATGTGTTATCTTTCCAAGCAGACTTGCATTATTATAGAGCACAGAAAAAGTAAATTGTTATGCATTAGCTGATAAGGCAGTAGACGCTGGCTCAATTTTCCAAACATGAATATGTTTGATGTAAGTGGATCATAGAAACTAGGTGGTTGAGTATTAGATGATTCGGGATGTGGTAAGATACGGTGGATACAGGTTATTAAGAATTGGGTTTGGATTGTGTATCAAATGGTATGCTTTTAACCAGAAATAATAGATTACTGAACTAAATGTGGCTGAAAGATTGAGGAAATTTTACTATATTATATAACAACTCCAGTTTGGTTAATTCAACAGCAGGAAATGTTTCCTCTTTCTGTTGAACCCCATATGACTGAAAGGTGCTGTAGTTGTTCTATGTACTATGTGAATATGACAATCTTAATTATAGAAAATATCTCTCCCTTCACTCCTTGGGCAACTTTTTTTCAATAGAGAGAAGAGCCTTTTTCAATAGAGAGAAGAGCCTTTACAGAATCCCTTTGTATTAATCAACATGGACTTACAGCCATAACAAATATCACCAAAATTCTAATGGTCAAATACAATTAAGCCTTATTTCTTGCTCAGGTCATTCTGGTTCAAGCAGACCAGAGTGAGGAGAACGTTCTGCTCCATGAAGACATTCAGGGATCCAGCCTCCTTCTATTTAGCAGCTTCAGCATCTTCTGGGATTTCAGAATAACATGCTGGATCCTCTGCACCTGCCCTGTGGATGGAAGGAAATGTAAGACATCCTCTTAGTTCTCATTGGTGATGTATGAGTTACTGTCAAGAAAATGAAAATCATCAGACTGGTTTATGTTGTGCACAAACCCTAAGGTGGCCCCCAATATTCCCTGCCTTCTGGTATCCGTGCCCTTGTATAATCCCTTCTGCCTTGAATGTGAGTGAGATACGAGACTTTTTCCAACCAATGGAAGATGGCAAAGGTGTGTGAGTGAAAACATCCTTGAGTATGTTTTGTTAGAATGTCACGTTTGTGATTACATTATGTCACTTTATATAAGGCTCTGTCTCCCTGAGATTTCTGCTTGCTGGCTTGATGAATTAAGCCAGGTGGAAAGGTTTTAAGTGGGCAGCCTCAAGCCAACAGCCAGCAAGGAACAAAAACTCTATATTCCACAATCACCCTGTATTCCACAACCCCGAGAAAATAAGTAAGCTTGGAAGCAGCTGCTTCTCCAGTCAAGCTCCCAGAAGAGAACACAGCCAGGCTGACTCTTGAGTCCAGCCTTGTGATGGCCCAGGTAAGCCATGGCCAGGCTCCTGACTGATAGAAACTGTGACATTACATGTGTTATTTTAAGCTACTAAGTTTGTGATAATTCGTTGTGCAATAATAGCTTAGTTAAATCATGATTAACCACTGGAAGAAGAAGGAAGCCAACATATCTGATGCACTGGAGAATGAACATCCATTCAAAATCAGGCTCTTCCAGAAAAGACAAGGGACACTTGGCTATAGGTAGACCACAGACAGTGTTTGGCATAGTGTCTGCATTCAAATATATATATATATATATTTTTAATATATATATATTTTTTATAATATATATAATATATATATAATATATATTATATATATATTTTTTATATATATATATTTTATATATATATATTTTTTTACATATATAAATGGAGGATCTTATATACATTATTTTGTTTTAACAGAAGTACAGAGAAGTTTTCTGTAAAATGGAAATGAGTATCATGAAGTTTTCAATGAACAGTGTGAAACAGAAAAAAAACATCAGCATTCATTAGGTCCCAGACCTCTTTGAGAATCTGATGAAATTCTGGACAACCTCTCCTCCCACAAGCAAGATGTACTTGAATACCTACACATAAAATGTTGCATTCAATTTTAGAATGTGAAGAGATCACTTGAGGCCTATCCAGAGGGCTCTAAGGTAGGTACGTACTACACAGGGCTTGGAGACCTGGACTGCTCTGGTCACGTAGATGTGAGAGGGTGATATCAGCGGAGAGTTGTAGTGAGTAAGAAAATGTTCTCAGGAAACCTCAGCTTGTCGTTATATGGCAGAAACATGTTCAGATGTGTGACTCAGGGATCACTTAAAATAGTTGGGGCTGAAGACAATGAAGACAGTATCCCAGGCGTCAGGGCTGATGGGTAAGGATGTGAGTTAAGGAAGGCACTGACACACTGCAAGGAGGAGAAGGTGAGAAAGCAGAGGAATGAGGGTGGAAGGAGCAAGAACTGCACCTTCCAGGTGCACTAGGGTATTACCACCTCCGCTTTCCCTGTGCTGGGGTGAGGAGGAGGAAAAAGAAAGGACTAGTAGAAGCTGTTTCTAAGAGATCTCTGGCTTCTCCATGAGAATTGCTGAACTTTGTTTCCGATTCAATGGCAATCCAAAAAAATTAATATAAGCATTTTTCCGGACCATATAGATAACCACCTTAAAACCAGCCACTGATTTCATTGTCCCCATTTGCCTTGGCATTGTGGTCCTGTCTGTAACAATTAGCACTACAATAATTGACGCAGTCTAGATAGAAAAGAACAGAGGGGAAATTGCAATGTAAATGGCACACTCCTGCCAAGTGAAAACCAAATGACTTCATGGATGCTGATGTGTTCGTGGGAGAACTGAGTTGTCACAAGGCACGTGGAAGCAGAGGCAAGCCAAACTCAGAGGACCTGTTGGATGTGCTCATGTCCTGGGTGGTTGACTGAGTTTTAGCAAAGCAATACTGACTGTAATAGTTTGGATTCTGTCATCTTCTTTGTATTTAATCTGTAAATTTGTTTGGGGTTTGTGGCTGCCACAGACAGCCTGTTCTTCTCTTTCTGGACATGTGGTAAAATGGCACGGTGAGCAGGACACATGATTAGTTCTGGCCGGTGAGTTATGAGTGCGAAGTGACGCTCCACAGTATTTAGCTGCAGTGTGAGTCTCTCCAGCACTGCCTTTGCCTCTCGCAGTACCTTCCTGTGTGCTGCTCCAGGTGCGTCCCAACTCCTCTGTGCCTCCTCTGGAAGCGGGTCTGTAGAAACTGGGTCCATGGTCTCCCTTCCATTCTAACTTCCAGTTGGATTTGCCCCATGGAGTGTTCTGGCAGGAGACTGCAGGGCAGGAGGTGAATGGGGTCCAAAGAGTAGGAATAAGTCCCTTGGCTCCGTGTGCCAGGTCAGTCTGGGTTGGCTGCATCCCTCTGCCAGTCACTCTCCAGGTGCTGGTAACTGCTTCCCCACCTTGTGTCTTCATGGAAAGGCTGGCTAAGCATTTCTAGCCTTCTGGTAGTAAACTGTAACTTAACTGCTTTCCCTAATGCCTCCTTTGCCTTGTAAATAGTGCAAATAAATAACAGATAAACTGCTCCTCAAAGACTTCAGTTTAGGTGTCCTTTTTGTCTCTCGCCAGGACTTGACTGGTGCAGTATTGGTGGCTGCTGGGTCAGATGAGCTCCCTGCTACTCAGAGAAACAATCAATGTTTGCAACCACTAAGAGGGACTTTTGTTATTACTGCCTATCCTGACAGATTCAGGCTATGACTATTTAAGGGGGTAAGTATAATAAATTAATAACTAGTTTTATGTTTTCAGATGTCTTAAAACTATTTAAGGGGATCCATGCAAAATGTTGTTCCCTTAAAAGAGGGCACATTTCTCTCACATGGAGAAACACTGGTAAGAGGTAAAGACTTTGAAGTCAGCCAACTTGTTGTGGTGTGCGGGTGCTGCAATTTACTTCAGACAATGCATCTATAAAAGGAAGATAAGAGCTCAGCAGGCGATGACCAAATAGGAACAGCTCCCAGTGAGATCGCTGTAGAAGGCAGGTGATTTCTGCATTTCCAACTGAGGTACCTCAGTTCATCTCACTGGGACTGGTTAGACACTGGGTGCAGCCCACAGAGGGCGAGCCAAAGCAGGGTGGGAAGCATCAGGAACCATGCACTCCAGCCCAGATACTGTACTTTTCCCATGGTGTTTGCAACCGACAGACCAGGAGACCCCCTCCAGTGCCTACCCTACCAGGGCCCTGGGTTTCAAGCACAAAACTGGGAGGCCATCTGGGCAGAAAATGAACTAGTTGCAGGAGCTATTTTTTTGTTCATACCCCAGTGGCGTCTGGAACACCAGCATGGCAGAACTGTTCACTCCCCTGGAAAGGGGTGCTGAAGCCAGGGAGCCAAGTGATCTGGCTAGGCAGGTCCTACCCCCGTGGAGCCAGCAAACTAAGATCCACTGGCTTGAAATTCTCACTGCCAGCACAGCAGCAGCCTGAGATCAACCTGGGACACTCCAGCTTGGTGGAGGGAGGGGTATCTGCCATTGCTAAGGCCTGAGTAGGTGGTTTTACCTCAACAGTGTAAACAAAGCCACCGGGAAGTTCAAACTGGGTGGAGCCCACTGCAGCTCAGCAAGGCTGCTGTGGCCAGACTGCCAGATTTCTCCTCTCTGGGTAGGGCATCTTTGAAAAAAAAAAAAGGCAGCAGCCCCAGGCAACTTATAGATAAAACCCCCATTTCCCTGGGACAGAACACCTGCAGGAAGGGACAGCTGTGAGCACAGCTTCAGCAAACTTAAACCTCCCTGTCTGATGGCTCTGAAGAGAGCAGTGGACCTCCCGGCACAGCATTCGAGCTGTGCTAAGGGTCAGAATGCCTCCTCAAGTTGGGTACCTGACTGGGAGCCACCTCCCATTAGGGGCTGACAGACACCTCATACAGGAAAGCTGTGGCTGGCATCTGGCAGGTGCCCCCCTGGGATGAAGCTTCCAGAGGAAAGAAAAGGCAGCAATCTTTGCTGTTCTGCAGCCTCTGCTGGTGATACCCAGGCAAACCGAATCTGGAGTGGACCTCCAGGAAACTCCAGCAGACCTGCAGCAGAGTGGCCTGATTGTTAGAAGGAAAACTAACAAACAGAAAGGAATAGCACATCCACTCAAAGACCCCATCTGAAGGTCACCAACATCAAAGACCAAAGGTAGATAAATCCACAAAGGAGGGGAGAAACCAGAATACCTCTTCTCTGCCAAAGGATCACAACTCCTTGCCAGCAAGAGAACAAAACTGGATGGAGAATGAGTTTGACAAACTGACAGAAGTAGGCTTCAGAAGGTGGGTAATAACAAACTCCTCTGAGCTAAAGGAGCATGTTCTAACTCAGTGCAAGGAAGCTAAGAACCTTGAAAAAAGGTTAGACAAATTGCTAACTAAAATAACCAGTTTAGAGAAGAACATAAATGACCTGATGGAGCTGAAAAACACAACATGTGGACTTCATGAAGCATACACAAGTATCAATAGCCAAATTGATACTTGCCAATCTTCTACTTGAAGAAGTAGAAGATTGGATATCAGAAGTAGAAGAAAGGATATCAGAGATTGAAGATCAAGTTAATGAAATAAAGCAAGAAGACAAGATTAGAGAAAAAAAGAATAAAAAGGAACTAACAAAACCTCCAAGAAATATGGGACTATGTGAAAAGACCAAATCTACATTTTATTGGTGTAGCTGAATGTGACAGGGAGAATGGAACCAAGTTGGAAAACACTGAGGAGAATGTCCCCAACCTAGCAAGGCAGGCCAACATTCAAATTCAGGAAATACGCAGAACACTACAAACATATTTCTCAAGGAAAGCAACCCCAGAACACATAATCACCAAATTCACCAAGGTTGAAATGAAAAAATGTTAAGGGCAGCCAGAAAGAAACGTCAAGTTACCCACAAAAGGAAGCCTGTCAGGCTAACAGTGGATCTCTCTGAAACCCTACCAACAAGAAGACAGTGGGGGCCAATATTCAACATTCTTAAAGAAAAGAATTTTCAATCCAGAATTTCATATCCAGCCAAACTAAGCTTCAGAAGTGAAGGAGAAATAAAATCCTTTATAGACAAGCAAATGCTGAGAGATTTTTGTCACCACCAGGCCTACCTTACAAGAGCTCCTGAAGGAAGCACTAAACATGGAAAGGAACAACTGGTAACAGCTACTGCAAAAACATACCAAATTGCAGAAACCATTGACACTATGAAGAAACTGCATCAACTAACAGGCAAAATAAGCAGCTAGTATCATAATGACAGGATCAAATTCACACATAAAAATATTAACCTTAAATGTAAATGGGCTAAATGCCCCAGTGAAAAGACACAGACTGGCAAACTGGATAAAGAGTCATGACCCATTGGTATGCTGTATTCAGGAGACCCATCTTACATGCAAAGACACACATATAGGCTCATTTACCAAGCAAATGGAAAGCAAAAAAAAAGCAGGAGTTGCAATCCTAATCTCTGATAAAACAGACTTTAAACCAACAAAGATCAAAAGAGACAAAGAAGGCCATTACATAATGGTAAAGGGATCCATGCACCAAGAAGAGCAAACTAAACTATCCTAAATATATATGTACCCAATATAGGAGCACCCAGATTCACAAAGCAAGTCCTTAGAGACCTACAAAGAGACTTAGACTCTAACACCCCACTGTCAACATTAGACAGATCAATGAGACAGAAAATTAACAGGGATATTCAGGACTTGAACTTAGCTCTGGACCAAGCAGACCTAATAGACATCTACAGAACTCTCCACCCCAAATCAACAGAATATACATTCTTCTCAGCACCACATCACACTTATTCTAAAATTGGTCACTTAATTGGAAGTAAAACACTCCTGGGCAAATGTGAATGAATGGAAATCACAACAAACAGTCTCTCAGACCAGAGTGCAATCAAATTAGAACTAGGATTAAGAAACTCAAAACCACACAACTACATGGAAACTGAACAACCTGCTCCTGAATGACTACTGGGTATATAACAGAATGAAGGCAGAAATAAAGATGTTCTTTGAAACCAATGAGAACAAAGACACAATGTACCAGAATCTCTGGGACACATTTAAAGCAGTATGTAGAGGGAAATTTATAGCACTAAACCCACTAGAGAAAGTAGGAAAGATCTAAAATTGACACCCGAACATCACAATTAAAAGAACTAGAGAAGCAAGAGCAAACATTCAAAAGCTAGCAGAAGGCAAGAAATAAACTAAGATCAGAGCAGAACTGAAGGACATAGAGACATGAAAAACCCTTCAAAAAATCAATGAATCCAGGAGCTGGTTTTTGGAAAAGACCAACAAAACTGATAGACCACTAGACAGACTGAAAAAGAAGACGAGAGAAGAATCAAATAGATGCAATAAAAAATGATATAGGGGATATCACTGCTGACTGATCCCCCAGAAATACATACTACCATCAGAAAATACTATAAACACCTCTACACAAATAAATTAGAAAATCTAGAAGAAATGGATAAATTCCTGGACACATATACCCTCCCAAGACTAAACCAGGAAGAAGTCAAATCCCTGAATAGACCAAAAACAAGTTCTGAAATTGAGGCAGTAATTTAATAGCCTACCAACCAAAAAAAGTCCAGGACCAGATGGATTCACAGCTGAATTCTACCAGAGGTACAAGGAGAAGCTGGTACCATTCCTTCTGAAACATTCCAATCAATAGAAAAATGAGGCCAGAGTCATCCGGATACCAAAACCTGGCAGAGAAGCAACAAAAAGAAAATTTCAGGCCAATATCCCTGATGAACATCAATGCCAAAATCCTTAATAAAATACAGGCAAACGGAATCCAGCCGCACATCCAAAAGCTTATCCACGATGATCAAGTTGGCTTCATACCTGTGATGCAAGGCTGGTTCAACATACACAAATCAATAAATGTAATCCATCACATAAACAGAACCAATGACAAAAACCACATGATTATCTCAATAGATGCAGAAAGGCCTTCAACAAAATTCAACACCCCTTCATGCTAAAAACTCTCAATAAACTAGGTATCAATGGAACATATCTCAAAATAATAAGAGCTATTTATGACAAATCCACAGCCAGTATCATACTGAATGGGCAAAAACTGGAAGCATTCCCTTTGAAAACCAGCACAAGACAAGGATACCCTCTCTTACCACTCCTGTTCAACATAGTATTGGAAGTTCTGGCCAGGGCAATCAGGCAAGAGAAAGAAATAAAGGGTATTCAAATAGGAAGAGAGGAAGTCAAATTGTATCTGTTTGCAGATGACATGATTATATATTTAGAAAACCCCATTGTCTCAGGTCAAAATCTCCTTAGGCTGATAAGCAACTTCAGCAAAGTCTCAGGATACAAAATCAATGTGCAGAAATCACAAGAATTCCCATACACGAGTAACAGACAAACAGCCAAACCATGAGTGAACTCCCATTCACAATTGCTACAAAGAGAATAAAATACCTAGGAATCAAACTTACAAGGGATGTGAAGGACTTCTTCAAGGAGAACTACAAACTACTGCTTAAGGAAATAAGAGCAGACACAAACAAACGGAAAAATTTGGTACAAAGATAATAAAATACCTAGGACTCTAACTTACAGGGGATGTGAAGGACCTCTTCAAGGAGAACTACAAACCACTGCTCAACGAAATAAAAGAGGACACAAACAAATGGAAGAACATTCCATGCTCATGGATAGGAAGAATCAATATCGTGAAAATGGCCATACTGCCCAAGGTAATTTATAGATTCAATGCTATCCTCATTACACTACCATTGACTTTATTCACAGAATTGGAAAAAAGTACTTTAAAGTTCGTATGTAACCAAAAAAGAGCCTGCATAGCCAACACAATCCTAAGCAAAAAGAACAAAGCTGGACCCATCATGCTACCTGACTTCAAACTATACTACAAGGTTACAGTAACCAAAACAGCATGGTACTGGTATCAAAACAGATATATAGACCAATGCAACAGGACAGATGCCTCAGAAATAACACCACACATCTACAACCATCTGATCTTTGACAAACCTGAGAAAAACAAGCTATGGGGAAAAGATTCCCTATTTAATAAATGGTGTAGCAAAACTGGCTAGCCATATGAAGAAGACTGAAACTGGACCCATTCCTTACACCTTATACAAAAATCTACTCAAGATGGATTACAGACTTAAACGTAAGACCTAAAATAATAAAAATCCTAGGAAAAAACCTAGGCAACACCCTTCAGGACATAGGCATGGGCAAAGACTTCAGGTCTAAAACACCAAAAGCAATGGCAACAAAAGCCAAAATTGACAAATGGGATCTAATCAAACTAAAGAACTTCTGCACAGCAAAAGAAACTATCAGAGTGAACAGGCAACCTACAGAACGGGAGAAAAGTTTTGCAATCTATCCATCTGACAAAGGGCTAATATCTAAAATCTACAAAGAACTTAAACAAATTTAGAAGAACAAAACAACCCCATCAAAAAGTGGGCAAAGGATATGGACAGACACTTTTCAAAAGAAGACATTTATGCAGCCCAGAAACATATGAAAAAATGCTCATTATCACTAGTCATTAGAGAAATGCAAATCAAAACCACAATGAGATACCATCTCTTGCCAGTTAGAATGGCAATATTAAGTCAGGAAAGAACAGATGCTGGAAAGGATGTGGAGAAATAGGAATGCTTTTACACTGTTGGTGGGAGTGTAAAGTAGTCCAATCATTGTGGAAGACAGTGTGGCACTTCCTCAAAATACCATTTGACCCTGCAATCCCATTACTGGGTCAAAGGATTGTAAATTATTCTACTATAAAGACACATGCACGTGTATGTTTATTGTGGCGCTATTCACAATAGCAAAAACTTGGAACCAACCCAAATGTCCATCAATGATAGACTGGATAAAGAAAATGTGGCACATATACACCATGGAAAACTATGCAGTCATAAAAAAGAATGAGTTCATGTCCTTCGCAGGGACATGGATGACTCTAGAAACCATCATTCTCAGCAAACTAACACAAGAACAGAAAACCAAACATGACATGTTCTCACTCATAAGTGGGAGTTGAACAATGAGAAGACATGGATACAGGGAAGGGAACATCACACACTGGGGCCTGGTGGGGGATGGCTAGGGGAGGGATAGCATTAGAAGAAATACTTAATGTGGGGGACAGGTTGATGGGTGCAGCAAACCACCATGACACATGTATACCTATGTAACAAACCTGCACATTCTGCACATGTACCCCAGAACTTAAAGTATAATTTAAAAATCCAACTCTTAGGAATGTTGTAAAGTTTAGATAATGCATCTAAGATGCTCAGTGGATGACGTGGCATCTAGCATTTGCTCTATAAATGATGGTTAATATTAACTCATCAGTGATAGCTACAATTAAACTGTTACTAACAATAACCTAAAGGATTATTGCCTAGAAAGTAATGTATAGAGTAATCGGGCAAGGGATGAGGAAAAAGAAAGAGTTAGCCAGCAAGGAAGGGGTTGACTATGGAGCAAGTGATCAGGAGGCAGGAAGACCTTTGGAGAAACAGGAGGAGGGACTGTGATTAGGCCAGCAATGGCAGAGTGGAGTGAGGCCAGGCCCAGAGCTGATGGCTAAGGCACTCTAGAAGCTGCTAGAGTATCTGTGGGAAAGCCTGGGATATAGAGGTGAGGTAAGACTCCCAATTTTAAAAAATGTTTTTTAGTGACAGGATCTCACTCGGGCACCCAGACTGGAGTGCAGTGGCATGAACTCCTAGACTCAGATGTCTTCCCACCTCAACCTCCTGAGTAGCTGGAATTACAAGAATGAGTCATGATGCCCAGCTAATTTTTTTTTCTTTTGTAAAGACAAGGTCTCACTATGTTGCCCCAGCTAGTCTTAAACTCATGGCCTCAAGCAATTCTCCTCCTTCAGCTTCCCAAAATGCTGGAATTACAGGCATTAGCTGCCACACCCAGCCCACGGCTCCCCATTTTTGACCTTCATCCCCGTATCTTTGATGCAAGACACCCAAAAAAAGCAGCATGGCAATTATCCCAAAAATAGGCCACCCAGGACCAGTGCACAGCCCCTGCCTTTGTTAAGATCTGATAGAAAGAGCTCAAAGGCAGGCCTCCCTGGGCACTGCCAGCTACTGGGTCCTTCTAAGCTTTGGAATCCTCACACCTGCCAAATGCAGTGTGGAGCAGCTTAAGGGCCACGTATAGGTGAACTAGCCATGCATCATGGGCCTTAGTCTTTCTCTTTGACATCTCCATTGTTCCCAGGTAAGGCATGCTCAGAGCTGGCATTTCCTCTAATAAAGCTGCATCCACTGTCATATGGTGAAAAGAATTCTGGCACCCCACAGCCACTTTTCTTATTGATGATGATGGTAATAATAATAATTTTATGGTACTTTTATACAACATAAGCTACAAACAGAAAATAGTGCCTTCGATCAGGAAATGTGTCACACTTTTTTTCTGTCAGAGCCCCACACTTGCATATATACAATACACATATAGAGCTCACATTTAGTGTTCTCAATAATGCTGTAAGATAGTTGTCATTTTCCTCATTCTCAGGCAAGGCACCTGAGCCTCGGGGTGATGAAAGAGATTACTTAGATGATCAGAGACTGAGAAAGTGCTCATGTTGGGACACCCAGGGAGGTCTTATTGGAGCAGGGCTAGGCTCGAATCAGGGAAGGAAGCTGAGAACCTGGAATCCCAGGCTGAGCCTGGCCAAGTGTCCACCTACAGGGAGTTCCAGAGGTTAGGGCACTAAGTCCAAAAAGCTGTGAGCAGGAAACCAGAGTGAGAAGAGCTGGCCAAAATTGGTGAGGTGGGGAGAATACATGAAGGCCTGATTAGAGATAAAGCTGAATTTGAAAAGCTAAGGCAAAGAGAAAGTGAGATAACCAGAGACTGAGGAGACCCAGGACTTTCAGAGACGAGTTTCAGGCAGACTTCTCCCCGAATGCCACTGGTAAGACACTCTCATTAGGATGGGTTTGGTCCCTAAAGCAGATTGACATCACTGGACACTTTGACTCTAATTCCAGGCCAGTGCTATATCCCAAGATCCTTATCCTGAGGTTCATGTGTGTACAGAATTTTGTGTCTGTGTGTTTGCAGATGTGTGTGCCCTTGGGAAGATGGTTCATAGCTTTTATTATATAGTCAATGGGATCTTTGTGCTCTCCCACATAAGCAACTCAGCTGCCTTCACCACATATGCTTGCCGCCAGCCCCTGAACAACTTTGTTCTGAAATTTAATGTCCTGCCCAATCGTTTCTATGAGCCACTCTTCTAACTCACCTTCAATGAATTGATTAATTGATTGATAAGAACTTCTTTGGTGTCTAAACCAGGACTAGACACCACAATAAATATAGCAATTACTTAAGGCACAGTCCCACTCCCAAGATTCCCCTTAAGATCTGGGCTTGGAGACAAGAGACAGCATGAGGAGCTGACTAAAAGACAGCATAAAAGTCAGACATAGAGACATTACCAGTCAGAAGAGGAGAGATGAGTGAGAGGTGGGTTACCAGATGGCCACACGTGTTGGCTGTGGTCAGGTGGGAGAAAATTGTGACCTTGGACCCAGACCATCTGGGTTTTAGTTCTCACTACCACCTGCTGCACTGTTGGGTGAAGGATTAATGTCTCTCATTTGCAAAAATAGGGATCAGAGCATTCATGCTGTAGGTGTTGTTACGAACACAATGGAGGTTTATTTAAGTTCACGTGGGTGCAAATGTCACATGGGTGCAAGTGCCTAGGTCAGGCAAATAGTCCACGATGCTCCAAGCTCATCATGAGCACCACAGGTATTTATTTTAAAAGTATATATTGTTGGATTTTCCTATCTATGAATGTCTTATACATTGAATCACATTTTGCAATCTTTTTCCATCCCAAGTATATTGTAATGGTCACCTATGTTAATAGAGGAAGTTCTGGTTAATTCTTTTGCACTTACTATACATTGCAACACTGTATTTATACCTTATGTTGGTAGATTTTCCCCCAAAATATTTACTATTATAAATATTTCTGTTATAATCATACTTGCAGATGTGCAAGAGTTTCTCCTGAAGTGGATTTGCTGGCTGGTAGAGTATTTGCATTTTATGCTTTGTCAGAAAACCACATTATTTTCCAAGTACTTGTACTAATTTACACTGTCATCTCTGGTGTATGAAAATTCCATTGCCTTTCTGATATTTGATATTGTCAGACTCACGAAATTCTGCATCTGATTTTGATGGCACTAAATAGTAGATGGTTTTCATTTCCATTCCTCTAATAACTATTGTGAATAAGTATCTTTATTATAATTGTCTTGGCTGTACCAGTGTTGTTATGTTAAATGCCTCATGATATCTTTGTCCTGATTTCTTATTGACTCATAAAAGTCCTTTATATATTCTGAATATTAACCCTTTCTGTTTGTGTAGCAAACATCTTCTCACAGTTTTGGCTTGTTGTTTGAATTTCTTTATGGTCTCTTGATGAACACCTGTAATTCTTGAAATGAATTACTATTTAAGGCAAGGCTATGAAGACCCAACTTGTTGGTTACTTAATAGACTTTGATAATAAATGAGAACATCAAGGATGGTAGGGTGGGCTGAATACATATGACTTAGAGAAAGAAAATGACAAGCTCAGTCCTTTAAATTCTCATTCAAGGTAACGTCAAGAAACCAGATGTTTCTGTAATTGCACTAAAATATTATCTCATCGACCATAGCTATATAACCAAGGTACCTAAAAACTCATTGCAAAATTTGATCTTGTAGCTTGAGAATTGCTACACAAATTGAATTTATGACTGTCCTAAATTTCTTAAGTAAAAGTGAGGGCACTGATTAAGGAAGAATGGGATGTGAGCATTGGCGGGTGGATATTTTGGTAAATTTGGATGAACTTAAGCCAAGATGCTCACTCCTTAAAAATTTCCACTTACCAGCAGAAGCAGCCCATCTTCCTCTACCCAAAACATCAGCCTATCCTTGCTTAAAGGTCAGCTAAAAACCCCGACTGAAGCAGTAACCTTGCATAGGTGGACTGATGTCTTTTAACACCCACCTTCACCACTCCCAATTGCCTACAGGGCTCAGGGAAATGGGTATTTTACATAGTGAAAGAATTGCAAGGTCTAGCTAATTCAAACGATAAAAAAAAATAAAATAAAAGAGGAGTATGTGTGGCAATAGATTTCAGGAGTGCCAGATCAGAGAAAAAGAAACACTGTGTAGAATCGGGTCAAATGTATTGATATGAGTGCACTTAATGAAGATTATAGATTTGGTGTGTTAGTTAGAACAGCTAAGAAGTGCCCTTACAGTGTGCTTGGAAGGTTGATTGCAGCTTGAAATCAGTGAACTACAGTGAATGATGAAGCCACATTTCTTTGGTATAATGCAGAGGAAGAAATCCAACCTCTGCAAAGACGTGGGCAAACTGGAGTGGATGTGTTGTATGTGAGACCCACTCATCCTCACTCTAATATCTTCCTGGAGGGCTCAGAGGACACTTTCTTCACCAAAAAGCAAACAAATAAATAAAAACCAAATACCAACAATAAAACAAAACAAAACAAACACACTGGGAAATAGATTGGTGAAGGGGAAGCCAGCCTCCTTGAAAAGCTCTATAGGGCTTGTTCTCTGTAGGAAGGATGGGTCATGGTAGATGGTTCTGTAATTTTGGTGGAGATGATGGTACCCAGCAGTGGTAGAAGCCAAGGGGCAGCCCTTAACCAACAAAACCACAATGGGCACTTTTGCCAGAAAAAAAAAAAAAAATGCAATAGGGCCTAATGAGCAGCTAATATCAATGAATATTTATTAAGCATTTATAATACACTAGGCATTGTAAAATATGCTTTCTGTGCATCCTCATTGCATTGTCACAGTGACAATGAGAGGGAAGCGCTACAGTATTTTCCCATTTTACAGATGAAGCTCTTGGGGCTCAGAGACGTTAAATAACTTGCCCTCTCTCACCAAAGAAGGTGGGAGAGGATATTTAACATCTCTAAGGTTGACTTATGGTAATCACAATGGGTAGACTTCAAAGGAGTCTTTGGTAGAACCTAATTCATTTGTGGAATGCTTAGTAATGAAATTAGTTTGTTACTAACTCAGTCTCTAGGGCTGAAAGTGATGTTTTACTTGATATAAATAATTGAAAAAGTTCCAAGACTGATGACCCAAATCTTGGCACCAAAAGTTGTGGCCCTTCGCCTAATTCTAAGAACTGAGGCAGTTCACCAACCCAGAGGCTCTTGATTAAAGGAGAGACTAGGTGACTCTAAAGAAGGACTCTACATCCCCAATGCGAGTTTATGCTGCATATTTGTTTTCCTAAACTTCACCCACAGAGACCTATAGCCATTTATCATGATTCGTATGCCTGGAAGAAAGGGAATTAACCAGTCTTTGGTGAGGTAGATTACTAAATATTCGCTGAGACCTGACACTAATCCCTAATCCCCGAAGATCACAGACATTACTATGGTCTACCGATTAGAGCAAGGCCTGATGGAGATCAGAGGCCACCCCACACAGCATGGGTGTGGCCCATCTTACATTGAGGGAGAGATCACTCAATGTCTTGGCTCTGTGAGAAGGTCTCTAACTCAATTCCCCCAGCCCCTTGCATGGATCCAGATTTTGTCTCTTACCTCTGTACAACTATGGAAATAGAGGTTCCAATCACTGGGGATTGGCAGAAGCCCAAGACTTGAGCATAGCTTCACAACTGTTGTAGGTGGGGTCTTTAGCTGGTCTTTAAGCAAGGATAAGTTGGTGTTTGGGATAGAGGAGAATGGGCTGCCTCTGCTGGCAAGTGGAATTTTTTAGGGAGGGAGCATCATTGTATTTACATTCATCCATATTGACCAAAGGGTCCTCCTTCCAATTCTCAGATTTGTGTTTTTACTTCATTTTTTACTTCTAGGGATTTCTCTTTTTCTCTTGTCAATTTAGCACATGTATTAAAAAATATGGTTACTTTTCTCAATTTTATCAGCACTTCTAGATGCTTACAAAGAGGAGGAATTATATTACCTACTCTGGGAGATTTTTTTTTTAATCATAGTACCAACAGCACTTAGCACTTTTGATTTGTGCCGTAAGTAGATACATACATATGTTTTCCATTCTACCAGATGCTAAGTTCCTGGTGCAGGTCAGGGACTGACTGTCTCCTTTATTATTATTATTATTTTATGAGCTCAGTTCAACAAACACATAAGGAATGCTTACTCTGTGTTAGGCACCATGCTGGGTGCTGAGGAAGCAAGTTTGGGGTTCTTGTATTTAATGTTTTCTGTAAGAACAACTCTCTAGCCAGCACCCTCCATTTACTGGGATCTCTTTATGCTAAGTGCTGAAACATCCCATGCGCATTCTGTGTTTTTGCCTATGCTGCTTTTTCACACCTGAAATACCTTCTTCTCCACCCTTTTCCTAGCCTACTGCTACCTGCTTTTGAAGGATACTAAGCCCCACCGTTTTCATGAATCTTACTCGATCTTGAATATTAGAGAGGCTCTGTCTCTTCTCTTTCTTTGAATATAATATTGCCATTTGTGCTGATCGATGTAAAATGTGAGTACTTATTTCTTCATGTAATTTAATATTGTCAACCTCCCCACTCCAATCCCTGCTAGATTTCAAGCTCCCTGAAGATGAAGGCCGAATCCTACACCTCACTTGTATCCTCCATGGTTCATTGAACAAGTGCTAGCTACATGGAGACTGCTCAATAAATATTGAATAATTCACGAGGGACTCAATAAATAACGATTGCTTAATTGATTAGCTCCGTCAATAAATCTTGCTTTGAACAGAGGTACAGCCATTGAAGATACTCAAAAGGCAATCTGGGTCACTGTGCCTCCGGATAGGGGAAAGCTCCGTGAATATAAGGTCTGGTGGGAGAAGGCAAGTTATTTAACCTCTCTAAGCCCCAGGAGCTTCATCTGTGAAATGGGAAAATATTGTAGTGCTTCCCTCTCATTGTCACTGTGACACTGCAATGAGGATGATGCACAGAAGGCATTTATCACATTGCCTAGTCCATTATAAATGCTTAAAAATATTAATTGATATTAGCTACTCATTGATCTTAAGAACTGGATTGAAAGAAACACCATGAGAAAAATTTCTTTCTGTGGCCATAGTACCCAACAGCTTCATGTTTTAGAAGCATTGTACCACTTTACTCCCCTAATATTCTTGTGAGGTCACCAAGAGTGTAAGTAGTCTGTACAAGTGAGTGGGTCGTAGGGTCATTTGGAGACTGTCGTTGACTCCTGATACATGGTCCCTTCTGTGATCCTGACTGTGATAGGAAGGGTCAGGGAAGGAGTGGTAGATGCATTTACACATCTCATTGTTCCACACGCATGCCCTAAGAACTTACTAGGTACCAGGCACTGTGCTGGACACCAGGATTTCAGCTGTAAAAGTACAGTCAAAGTCCTTACAAACCATGGAAAGGGGCCATCAGGAGCTATGGATGCTCATGACCAGAGCCCGTTACTCAGTCTGTTGGAGGAGAGGCTTTCAGGAAAGACTTCCTAGAGGAAGTGACACTTGGGATGAGACCAAATAGAAGAGATGGGAGTGATGTGGGACCCCCCACAGCAGCTGCCGTAGGGGTGTAAGATGGAGAAGACAGTGTGTCCATGGCTGTATTAGACCCAGCCCGGGGACTAAGCTACAGTCATGGATGTTCTGGCTGTGCCTCCTGTGCAATGGAATCAGGAGGTCAGCAGCTCAAAGAAATGCCTCCACTCAGGATCTCTGCATCCCCTCTCTCTCCTTCCTGGGCCACTCAGCCACCTCCTGGGAGAGAGAATACAGAAAGCTGATTTCTCCCCACCTGATGCTTGAAACGGGAGGAGGGAAGAAGAGAAGGTGACTGCCTGGATCTCTTACTTGGGATGGAGTGTTGTCATGGAAACAACTTTTCACCCTAGGATTTTTGGGGGCTGTCAAGAAGTGACAACCAGATCTGGGACACTGGCTGGAGAGGCCACGAAAGGCCATGAGAGGTGATTTCCCACCTGCCTTCTTCCTCCAGAGCTTACCACTTGCAGCAGTCTCTTCTACCCCACCCCCAACCCACATACATCCTCTTGTCACATAAACATCTCCTTCAGTGGTACCTACTGACTTTTAGCCTTCTAAACCAGAAAGAAAAACAGTGATGAGTTACCAGTCTACAGCATTTCACCCGCATTTATCTCATTTAATACTCTTAACGACCTTGAAATTCATTCATTCATTCCTATAACAAATATGTATCAAGGACCAACTCTATACCAGGTGTAAGCTTTATTATGCTCTTGTCATCTTATGAATGAGGGTATGCAGCCTCTGAAAGGTTAAGTGACCTACCTTGGGTCACACACTGAGTAAATAATAAAGTCAATGAACAGATTATAGAGATCAAGTCAGCTGAGCTAACTTCAAATACTTTTTCCGCTATAGTGGAAAACACTTTTCTAATTAATTGGTCTTTGGATTATTCCATATGGAGTTTTATGGAAAAAAAAATAAATTCTGGGCATGCCAAGCAAACAATGGCTAAGTGCTTTCATCAAAGAGTTCATTGGCAAATTACATTCATTACCTATCTACCCTATTGGGAACCAAACAAAACAAAAACGTGAAGTCAAGTCCTTTGTCTTTCTTCAATGCCTACTCCCATCACTCTTTCCAAGAAAGGCTCTGATACTTACACAGAGGTATAAGCAACAAAAATACCTTGATCAAGACCAGCCTGGCCAACATGGTGAAACTCCATCTTTACTAAAAATACAAAAATCAGCTGGGTGTGGTGACAGGTGCCTATAATCCCAGCTACTCAGGAGGCTGAGGCAGGAGAATCGCTTGAACCTGAAAGGCAGAGGTGCAGTGAGCCGAGATCACACCACTGCATTCCAGCCTGGGCGAGAGAGTGAGGCTCCATCTCAAAAAAAGAAAAAGCTTGAAATGCTACCCCATCGTGGATGAGAATTGTGAGTATTATGTCCTGCAAGGGTGAGGCTAGAACACTTGCTGCCATTCCCACAGTGGAGGTCTGCTTTTGCAAACTCAGCAATAATGGAAAGCACCTGTTCAGTCTTAGGCATGGTAGAAATTTGTGGGGGAGGGAGAAATGCAGAACCCACAAGCCATGTTGTGTTGGAAGAGAGAGAAAGTAAAAAGTTTGAAACACTGTGGTGTCATAAAACCAGCCAGAAGAACTGATTTTGGGGATTAAGAGTGACTAAATTGTTGGCCAGACACGGTGGCTCATGCTTGTAATCCCAGCACTTTGGGAGGCTGAGGTGGGTGGACCACGAGGTCAGGAGTTCAAGACCAGCCTGACCAACATGGTGAAACCCCGTCTCTCCTAAAAATACAAAAATTAGCCGACCGTGGTGGCACATGCCTGTAGTCCCAGCTACTCAAGAGACTGAGGCAAGAGAATTGCTTGAGCCCGGGAGGCAGAGGCTGCAGTGAGCTGAGATCACGCCACTGCACTCCATCCTGGGCGACAGAGCGAGACTTTGTCTCCAAAAAAAGAGTGACTACACTGTCACATTCGCTTTTTCGTTTTCTAACCCCCTCTGTGCATGTGCAAACCCATTAGAAAAGCAACAAGCAGGGCTGGTGAAGGAATCGGGGGAAGGCTTCTCTCATACTCTGTCTCCCACATAGAAGCATGGTCCCCAAGTTTTAAGTCTTACTGCTGCCACTTTCTGATTGAGTGTCTTTTAGCAATTTATCCTCTGAGTCACAATTTTCTCATCTGCAGAATGAGTGTAATAATAGCAGCCTTGCAGAGTCATCATGAGGACCCAGTGTAACCATCTGCACATGAGACAGGAGCAGCCAGCACCATGGAACAAGGTAAGGTTTGGAGGGAAAGAGCCCCTGCTCAGGACATGCCTCTACACACTGAGCTATGTGACCATCAGAAACTCACCACACCTCCAGCCTCATCCACCTCACTTTTCACATGAGAAAAGTAACAAACTTATGCTTTGTTGGAATCAAAGGCGATAACAAGTAAATGTAATAATGCTGTTAAACTGTCAAGTCCTATTCAGATGAAAAGATACACCAACACCTTTCTCCTAAGCAGGGCATTGTTCCTCCGTGAATACCTACAATCAAAGTTTTCCCAGGCCCCATGTATGCACTGCCAGTGCCAGTGCTGGGGTATTACAAAGGAGCAGAAGTTGTGGGCCCCTCCTGGCTGGAGAATAACATCAAGGTAACCCTAAGCAGGAAGTGAGGACGGTTTAGACTGCACTGTCTCAGTGACATGCTGGGGTAAGGAGGAGGCACAGGATGTCAGAAAGGCCTGTAGATGAGGCCATGGAGGATCTGAGGCTGCGACGGGTCCAGGAGGATGAGCATCCTGGGTGTCCCAGCCTGAATACCTCCAGAGGCAGACAAAGGCTGGGCAAAAGGAGTTCGCATGAGAGATGTGCAGATGTTCTTATCAAGCCCAAGGGAGAGTAAGAATGTGAGTCAGGACAGGCAGCAAGGCCCAGAAAGCGTCCATTGTTGTGCAAGCCACCCCTGTTTGCAACTGGGCTCAACCCTGCCGAGGGGCCAGGAAGCTGCGGTGTATATCTGCCCATTCCAGTGCCGCAAAGAATTGACAGTGCTTCCTGCCAGGAGCTTTCTGACATTCCCTTGGCCAGAGAATGTCCTCAGGCCAAGAGACACAGAGAGCTGAGGACTGCGGGCTGGTAGGCCGAGGGGATACGAATGGGGCACCGGTAGCATCTGCTAGCTTTGGCAGATGGGAGCTAGGGCCACTCCATGCTAAGGGACAGCATGAACAAAAGGAAGAAGATGGGTTCAGTGAGGAGCTCGCCACGCTTGGCTCCAGAGGGAGAGAGTATTTGAAATTGGGACTATCCACAGAAATCACCAAATATATGAGGGGCAGCAAGGAAACTCTAAGAGGGTAAAGTGGGCAGCAGTGTGGAGCTGCTGGGCACCACTGATGGTGGGAGGTGTTATAGAGGGAAATGCCTCTTGTTCTGGGGTGATGAGCTTCTTGCAGCACTGGCTGGGGCCTGCAGTTGGACAGTGGTGACCGGATGAGTGACCAGGCATGGTTCCACTCAATGCTGGTGAATGAGCTCTCCCCTGGCAGTTTGCAAAGCTCAAGCCCACAGCTCACTGTGGAACTGGAAGTGCCACAGCACCCACCCCTGCCGCCAAGCCATGCCCCACTTCTGCTGCTAAATGGAGAAAGGACGGAGCCTACATTAGAAACCAGAGACCTGACAAAGTGGGCGGGACAGGAGGTTCCTGGCAAGCAGACAGACAGAACTACAGAATGCCACGAGAGAAAGGAAGGTGGCTGGTCTTTCGGTCAGAAGTGCCGGCTGGACGTGGAGCACTGCTACAGTGACCGGCGCTGCCACCACTCTGAGCAGCAACTCTCCCAGACCCTCCTTCACCTGCAACTCATCCCAGTGGCTGCTCCTCTTGAATGGCCGGGGCGAGAGGGATACTGCATGCGATGGGACTGATAAACCGATTCAAATAGCAATAGACTCACTCACCGATACTGTCTCATTGAAACACATTGCTCATTTATTCCCCTTCATCAGCCTTTGAGACACAGTCATTATTTTCCAGATGAGCTAAGGGAAGCCTGCTCAAGGGTATTTGGCTGCTGGGGGCTGAACCCTCTCATTGCAACCAGGTTCATTTGGCTCCAAGTCCTGTGTGCACTTTATGAAGTCATAGCAAGGCCTGGACTAGGGTGAGAAAGGACAGGTGTCTAAGAGGCGGGACTTAAGGAGGCGCTGGCCCTCAGGGGCATGCGAGGGCAGGGTGAGCACCTGAGAGTGAGGGCCTCCTTAAAGTCTGCAGTCCAGGGTCCTTTAGTCCCCTAATCCCAGAGCAGAACAGAAAACCTTCAAAGCCAGCTGCTGCCTGAAGAGCCTCAGACTTACTCCCCTGGGGCGGCAAAGCGGTTTTCTTTACCCACAGGGCCCTGGAGTGCTGACTGGGAGATGGGGCTGTCAGGGACTCATGGGGAAGAATAGCACATTTGCTACAAACTCATTCAGCTTAGTTTTACCCTGTGGCTGCCTCTGTAGTGTCATTTGTGACACCAGGAATGTGTTCCATACACACTGAATAGCTTCTCTTCCCATTCGTGCCTGTGCCTGGAACTATACAATCATTCATTCATTAATTCATTCATTTATTTGTAGCCTTCCTCTTTATATAGCCTTAGAGAGCCACAACTCGAAGTCAAGCCTTATGTCAGGCAGCAGAGATACTGAGGTGAGGTTGAAGAAAACACACGTGTTTCTCCTCTCATGGACTCCAATGACACGGTAATTAGAAGTCATTAGCAGTTTGCTCCCAGCAAGTGGAAAGCAGTGAGAATTCTGAACCAAGCCTTCTCTGGACTTCAGGGAAGTCCCTCTAAGGAAGTGGCGTCTAAACTGGAACTCCACTGCCTCTTGTATGTCTACCCTGCAGTTCCTACATTTAAGGGTTTCTGGGAACATCAAAATATCTAGTGTGAGTGGATTTGGCCCTCTCTGAGCCTGAGAGAGTAGGTGTGCAGTAAAAGTTAAGGCTTGCTAGCTTGGAGTCTTATGGCTCCTTATAGGACTGAGACTTGACCCTGTGACTCCAGCCTAGGGTTATGTAAGGATGTGGCTGACCTCAGAGGAGTCCACGGGAACTGTAGCTGTGCATCTGGAACCCATTTATTTGCTGACACTTCTCATTTCCTTTCAGAACAAACCTACATTCCTAGGCCTATACTTTTCTTGAGAAAATGGGTTTATTATAAGTCACTCGATAAAACACCCTACCATGGCTTCCCAGTACAAACCCTAGTTTCAATTAAGTCTTATTTTCTTGTTTCCTGAACTGATGATCCCCAAATCTATCTATCTGTTCATTAGGATCACCTGAAGACCTATGAAAATGTCCAACGTCCAGGCCACACCCCAGACCAGTTAAATCAATCACTGAGGCTAAGATCAATATGTTTTTAAGCTTCCCAGTCAGAATTGGAATTTCAACCGCTGGTCAGTTTCTCCTACGCACACAGGTTGATATGGGCGTGATTGTGGGGCTGGTGTGGCCATCTCTCCCTCCCTATAAAACTTCTCCTACTAGAGCTACAATACTTTTAGGCCCTCGGATAGCTGTGCTTTTCGAATTCTTATCCTTCCACTGTTCTACCTCTTTTATTCAAGGCAGCCTTTCATACATGCATTTATTCTTTCATTCACTTACAAGAATATACTGAATATGGATTCTAGGAACTAGGAATGAATTGTTGACCTTGGGCTAGGGTGAGAACATTTGAATGGTTCTTCATGGTGACCCCCTCCCCTGCCCCCATAAAAGCCTCTCTCCTTCCTTCCTTCCAGTCCATTGATGCATGGGCCCAGGCAGTGCCAACCGTTTCCTTGCTTGTAGTCAGTGTCCCGCCTACCAATGCCTGCCTTCCCCTCCTGTTGGAGGGTATAGTAGTCTGTTTTCACCCTGCCAATGAAGACATATCCCAGAGTGGGTAATTTATAAAGAAAAAGAGGTTTAATGGACTCACAGTTCCACATGGCTGGGGAGGCCTCACAATCATGCTGGAAGGTGAGGAGGAGCAAAGTCATGTCTTATATGGTGGCAAGCAAGAGAGAAAGACAGCCAAGTGAAAGGGGAAATCCCTTATAAAACCATCAGACCTCATCAGACTTACTCACTACCATGAGAGCAGTATGGGGGAAATTGCCCCCATGATTCAATTATCTCCACCAGGTCCCTCCCACAGCATATGGGAATTATGAGAGCTACAATTCAAGATGAGATTTGGGTGGGGCACAGCCAAACCGTATCAGAGGGTCCAAATGCAACTCTTCTAGAGTTAACTACCAATTCCCAAAACCTCTTGACTGTTTGTTTCACAGAGATATTTTTTTGAGGTCGTAGTAAAAAATAATTTTAGAAACATGCCCTGATAAGTCTGGGTTCCTGAAATTGAGGGGGTGAATCCTTCAGCCCTAGTAGCCCTGAATGAGTCCTGTCTTCTGAACTTGACTCCAAGCCTCCGTAACAGCAGCAGTGATGTCCTCAAATGACACAGTCAAAACTCTCACTAGATGCTTGTTGAGTGAAATTTAACAGATCATGTGATGATTGGAGAAAGGGAGGGAGGAAGAAAGGAGAAGAGAACAGGAGGGAGAGGAAAAGGGAGGAGACAGGCAGTAAGCCAGAGATGAGAGAGACAAAGAGACACAGAATGGAACCGATCTGTCCTGCCCATGGCCTTGTGGAGGACAGAGGAATGGGGCATCTGAGCTCACTCACACTGCCAATTTGAACTGTTCTGCCCTAGCCTCCCTCCCTACCCACCTGAGAGCATTGGGAAGCTGCCCCATGAAGGCTTTATACAAAGCAACACCATAGTAACTGTTTTCTCCACTAAAAGATGCCTATGCAGTGAAGCTCTGCATTCTTGTCTTCCCTCTCCGCAACTGGGAGAGTCTTCCACTCTCTCCAGCAAACCACTCGCCAGCCACCGAGTGACTGTATCTCATACTGTCACGACTGTCTTTACCAGCATTAGTATTTTCTTTGTTCTTTCGCATTTCCCTGGCTCTGCTGGTCTAAAATGGGCTTTCCGTGACTTTAATTGGCTATCATCAGCCTTGAGCTCAGTGAGGCAGTCACAGAGTTCATTTGACTAAGGCACAAGCAGAGACGAAGTCTGAACAACTTGCTCAGGGTCTCCAGCTCCAGAGTCCTGCAGATGAGGGCTCACACTCCCTAAGTTTACTATCCTTTCCTCAACCCCATCTTGTCCTTCCCCAAGGGGGAAATCTCCTCTACAGTTATCACAGTAGGAGAAATTATACCTCCCTGAATTGTAACCTGGGCATCTGTGTGTCAAAGCAGAGAGGAAGTCAAGGAGGTAGCTTGTGTCTTGGAGGGGTGTGAGGGGCTGGCCTGGGTAAGCAGATGGACAGAGCTGAGCTGCCGGGTTCCATGTCAACAATGGCAAGTCCATGAGGAATTTCTGTAGAATTAGATATATTGCTGGACGTGAATAATTAAGGATTCTGATGTGGTCAGGTAGATTAATGTCCCTCTGAAAGCTCTGGATCAATGTTGGAAGGGAAAAAAATAAAAGACATGCATAATTTAAAAAAAACCATCAGAAACTTTGCTTGACATGATGACATTACTGATTTTTTTATGATCTTCTCAAATATACTCTATAACCGTTATTAATTTAGTATCGTTAATAGCTCATCCTTCAAATGTCAGGCAAGAGCCAAAGCTGAAAAACAGAACTATTTAGGGCTGGAAAACGTCCAGGGAGGAGAGGCGGAAAGCTCTAGGAACATGAGGCCCTGGGCTGCCTCCAGCTTCCCGAGAAACTCCCAGCCCAGCTCTCTGTTGCTGTGACTTCTCCCTCTTGGGCTACTTTGTTTGTGGTTCACAAAGACGGCCAACTCTGGCCCATTCGCTAGGCATCCGCCACCTTGGCTTGCCTGACCTTATGCACAGAGTAATGCCAGGGATCCAGTGCGGGAGAATGTTGAGGTGCTCCAATAAGTCTCTCCTCTGAAATAAAGACCTCTTGATGGTGCCCGATACCCAAGTGCTCATGATCAGGTGTGGCATCCTGTTGGGTTAAGTATCACCTTCTCACAGCCAGATGTCTCTGAAAAGGCAGGTGCTTCTGCAGAGGACAGTATACTAATACAATGTACTAGTATTATTTGTAAGGAATGTTTACAGGATGCTTACTATGTGCCACGCCCTGTTCTAAGTACTTTACATGCATTATTGCATTTAATCCTCATAGCAACCAAGAATATTATTACTTCCAATGTTATGTATAGAAAAATAGATTCAAAGATACTAAGTAACTTAACTGGGGTCACACGGCCAGTAAGTGTTGGGGCTAGAACTCAAACTGGGTCTGACACCAGCAGCTGCATCTTTAACCACTTTGTTACATCTGTCATCCTGGTAGATTCCTGATGTATTAATCAAGTGACACTGGATTTATCCACAAAGAAGAAAGCACCTTGCTCTTCCAGAAAAAAGGGGAGCGAAAAGTGGTGAAGTTGTGGGTGGGTAAGGAAGGAGTTACTGGACAGAGGTGAAAGAAACATTTTCCCCAGCAACAGTCTCATCTCCTCTAAACGACTCTGGAGGGGAGGGGCTCACATGTCACCCCACTGAGCCCCTGAAGTGGCTCAGAAGACCCAGCCTCCTGGATGATTCTTAGAAAGGTTGGAAGCATATGTTCTCCAAAGACTAGAGGAGACTGAAAAGTCCCCCAAAATTCCAAACCTTTCAACCTAGAGTGGACTTGACCCTAGAGAGCCAAGGTGGGGCATGCCAGGAACAGATTTCTTAAGGGACAGCAGCTTGGGAAACAGAGCTAGCTTGAAATCAGAAGCCTTAGATTGAGGTATTGATGTTGGACAAGCTTGCTTGCTCTCTCTCCCCTCAGTTTTTGCATCATAAAGTAAGAGTATGGCTCTGAAGGCTTCTACCAAGCCTGTGTTCCTGTGACATTGAGTTTTTCTTAAAAGGACAAAGCATGACCATATCCCCCAGAAGCCTGGACCCTCAGGAGCCAGGGTGCAGAGATGTCTGAGAGGGTGCAGAGATGTCTGAGGGTGCAGAGACGTCTGAGAGAGAGCAGAGTAGGAAGGTAGTGTCCTCACCATCGGGCCCTCAGCATGACTTGCCTCGCACAGTGGGATACCCAGCAGATTCTCCAAGGACCTCAGAGTGCTGTGTTCTTATTTCTTTAAGGACTGTCTTTTCTTAGACAGTCCTTAAAAGAAGGGAAGGGATGGCTACTCCTACATTGAGCCAAGATACAGATTTAATTTATCTGCTCAGTTCAATGGCTCAGGAAAAGCAAATCCAGAGTTGTTTGACTGCTCTAATGAGTCTTCAACATAAATGAGCGAGCAGGGTTGCCCATGTAGACACAGGCTGAGCCAGCAGCCAACAGTTTGCTCAGCTGCCTGCGAAGGTGGCTGGATGTCTCCACAAATCACAGTGTACCTGTGCACGTACACACACACAGGCACAGTTTCTTACTATTAAATTAGCCAAGTTGGATCTCAGCACTGGGAAATCTGCATTTTAATACCGAATCAGTAATTAATAGCCTAGACACTTAGTTCACTTTCCTTTGATTGGCTTTACGTAGATACAGAATGGACAGAGGTGTCCTTCCTTCCAACCAGCAAGCTGTTTCTCCCTCACCACCCCTCCTGCCCCCCTCCTGAGAATGAATATGTTCCTGTCTCATTTGCATCCTATTATTACTGCATTGAAGCTATAGTCACGTACAACCTCTTTATATTCACTTGAAAATTAAATTATAAAAGTTTTTCTGGGTTGCAATTTATGTTCTGGTTGGAGCCAATTGTTTTTTGTATTCCGGCAAATATCACAGTCTCCAGGACTTAATGAATTCATAAGCATTGATTCCTAGGGGGAATAGTATGCATAGTATATTGGAAAATAGAGAAGCTCAGCCTAATGTCAAAATGTTTTACTTTCTCCCACCCAAGCCTTACATACACTTGGGAAATTCTTGTGGACGCCAGGCAGCTTATGTCTGCAGGCACCTGTCAATACTGCCTGCTGTACTGAGGGGTGCCTGCAAAAAGCTATGCCTTCTGAATATAGCAAGCAATGGATGCTATAGAATCTAGATGTTTTTATGCCATCTGTTATTTTAGGAAAATCAGTAATCAGCCTCAACCCCTACCTTGGCCACTCCCCAGTTCCTAAAAGCCACAGCCACTGCCTCTGTCCATGATGGAAGTCACACACTTGTAGCCGACTGACATATTTTGTATGTATTTTATTACTTTTTTTTTCTTAAAAGCCAACATTTAAATATTTGGAGATTTCACCTAAAAATCCAAATTTTGACCTTCTTAAAAACATCTGAAGGTCTGAGAGCATTGAGCCGACGTTCAACGTGATGGCAGTCTAGAGGTGTGGAGTAACAGCAGTCAGCTTCCTTTAAACAGTGTATGTCAGGAGACAGACTATAATTTGATCCTCACCACTTGTGGATAGCGGCCCAATAGGATTTGCCGTTTTTTCAGAGAACGTGTATGCTTTTGTCTCCACAATCTCTATTAAAAGTGGGAAAACAAAAATAGACCTAGAAAGCAAAGATCTCAATCCAGGGGCAAGAATATATTTTTTTGAAGGAAGTGAAACAATGTTGCTGCTTAATTTCCAAACAGAGCACTCAGGAATTTTTCCTGAACCTAGCTTACTTTATGTAAGGACATCCTAGCCATTGTTTTATTACTTGCCTTGCCCCTGGAGACATTTGAATTTTAGACCCCTTGACCTTGGTGGTTTTTAGGGAAACTCTATATCAGGCAGACCCTTTCAAGCTGACATGGCTCCCCATCTAGGGGTCTCAGTGTCAGCCACCCTTCCAGACCCGGGAGCCTCTGCCCTAGTCCTTTGATGCTCTCAGGCTGCTTTGGCACTTCCACTTCCCGAAGTCCAGGCGCACCAGTGCTTGACGTCAAGCTGATATCTGGGCCTCCGCTGTCTGTAACGACTTGTCTGCCTCACCCCTGAGTCCCTTGGTGTGAAATAATAAATATATGTATATATTGGTCCCTGTCCAGTTCTTGACATAGAGCTCCTAAAACTCTTATGGGTAGGGAAATTGGAAGATCTTTTATTCTCATATTTGGCCTTTGGCCCCACATCCTGACACAGAGCTCCTAAGACGTTTGTAATTTCCCGAGAGACAGGAGCGTCTAACACAGAGCCCCTGCATCCCTCGGAATTTCCTGGGTGATAGGAACATCTCTTGTTTTAATGAGGTAACTTCCGGTGGGTTCCTGGATAGCTTTGGGAACCAGCCATGTGATTAGAGGGTTGGAACTTTCGGTCCCACACCTCCAACCTCTGGGGAGGGAAGAAGGGCTGAATGTTGAATTGCTCACCAATGGCCAATGATTTACGCAATCATGCTCACATAATAAAGCCTCCATCAAAAACTAAAAGAACGAAGTTCAGATAGCTTCTGGATTGCTGAATGCATGGAAGTTCCTAGAGGGTGGCACCCTTTGGATAGCTCCAAGGTGTGCAAGGAACTATTCATGTATCCATGGAAGCTCCATGCCCCTTCTCCCCTACCTCGCCCAGCGCATCTCTTCCACCTGACAGTCCATCTGTATCCTTTGTGATATCCTTTATAATAAATGAGTACACAGAAGTAAGGTGTTTCTTTACGTCTGTGAGCCATCCTAGCAAATTAATTGAACCTAAAGAGGAGAACTCTGATTTATAGCTGGTCAACCGGGGACTCATGACAGGCATGTGAAGTGGAGACAGTCTTGTGGAATTGAGCCCTTAACTTGTGGGAACGGATGCTGACTCCTGGTAGATAGTGTTAGAATTGGGCTAACTTTTAGGACACCCAGTTGAGGTCCATTGGAGAATTGCTTAGTAAACCCTGACACATCTGGTATCAGACTTGAAGTATTGTTTCCAGTGTTGAGTGCAAGAGTAGGAAAAATAGTTTAGTTATTCCTATCTCTTTCATTTGGCGACACCCTTAGATTGGCACTCACCACTTCCTCTTGGATTCAAAACCCTGCATTCTTGTCTCCTGGGTCATTACGGAGCTAATATTGCACATCTAACCTCTTAGCCTGTCCTAGTTTACTGTGCCTCCATTCCTCTACCTGTTGGGCATTGCCAAAAAATTATGTAAGGCAGAAATTCAGTGAGGGAAAGAAGGGCAATGTCCTGGAGACAGAAGGAAGCATCAAGGTCAAACCAGAGAGGCAAAGTTACTGGTATGGAGACTCTCACAGGTAACCTGCAGAGCTCAGACTTCCTCCCTCTCTTTATGGTGCTCTCTCCATTATCTGGCATCCATCTGTGCTCATGTGGACAATATTTGTGCATAAGCATTTTTAATGAGACCATCTGCTGCCCTTGAAACTCACATCACAGGGCCCATGTTGTAGAAAAGGCTCTTTAGCTAGCAATGATGGTGTCCAGGACAATTCTATGTTTTACCATACTTGGAGCCATTGAGAGGGACTTGCAGGACTGACCCATCTCATCTTTCTTTGCATCTTTCAAGAAATTGATGAGTAATCTAAAAGGTGTATGTTTACAGACCTGCAGTTATAGTATCAGAGTTTCCTCTATGTGGTGGAGATTATGGGTCTGAGACCTGAAAAGAAGTGATCCACTAAAAGGATAGGTTGTCTCAGCTCCTGGTGCTGACTCAGAGAGGAGCCTCTGGGCTGACTTAACCTCTTTGCTGTGCACTCTCATTCTGTCTCCACCCAAACAACATGGCAGACATCAGCAGTACTTCCCATAATTCCCGACGAGGAGGCTGTGTGCAACAGAGTCATCATAGGCTATTCTGAGAAATAAACCTGTCAAGGCATAATTGCTCACTCATCTTAGCCCCATGCATCGTGGAAAAGACCACGTGCCAGAATTGGGAGTCTCTTTTTCTTCCTGTCTAGCACCATCTTTTCAGGAGCAGCAATTCCAGAGACAAAACCTGGGGAGATTTCAGCACCACCGGGTGTGCCTTCTGAACAGCAGGAGTGGGCTTCCAGCTGGAGCCCAGATGAAGGTTAACTACAGGACAATTTACCAGTAAGTGGGAGTGGTATTAGCAATTACATTCTGGCTGAGAGTGACTAATTGCTTCCACCTGGGAAAGCAGATCCAGCCCCAAAGGAAGGTGAAGGTCATCGCTGCTCCAGGGTTAGAGCTACAGGAACGGCTGCTCCACAATGCCACACATGGTTCTTGCTGCAAGGTCTTTCGCAAAGAACACTGACTGCCTACATCTCTTGTCTGGGATGCAGTTCTCTTTCTCCCCATTCTCCTAGTTTTGTTTTGTTTGCTTTTCCTGATTTCTAACATCTGACCTTGTCTGTGCTACTTTCTGCATCTCTCTTTGTCTTACTGAGTCCCCTGGCATATTTCCTCCCTCCTATCTGTCATGGACATGTGAACTAGTGCTGGCCAATGAGGCAGAAGTGAGTAGCTCTGGGCTGTACTTCCTGTAAGTCTGTTGTATTATATATGTACCTATCAATATATTTGTATATACAAATAGGTATACAACAGCTGACTCAGCTGACACATAGCTTTTGCTTTATTCTTACCCCTTCCTCCTGACCAGAATGGACAAGAGATTCCCAAGGATGCAGCATTCATATTCTGGCCTCCAAAGAGAGTCACACGAAAAGGATGCCAGGGCAGAATAATAAAAGGAGCCAGGCCCCTACAGGGCATTATGGACGATTCAACCAGTTCTGGACTTTTCACCTGAGATTTACTGTAAGGTGAAAAAAATAGCCTCTATGTTGTTAAGCTACTGCTGTTGGCTTTCTGCTATTTGCAGCTAAACTCAGTCCTAACAGATACATAAATCCTTTTCATTTTTCCAGAGGGTCTTCAGAAATACTGCCTTGGGTATCTAACTATTACTAACTGAATTGTGCCCCTCTAGAATTCATATGTTGAAGTCCTAACCTCTGATAAGGGAATGTGACTATGTTTGGAGATAGGGTCTTTAAAAAGGAAATTACATTGAAATGAACTCATGAGGGTGGTTCCTATTCCAGTGTGATTGGTGTCCTTATGAAATGAGGAAACTGGAGCACAGACACATCCAGAAAGGGAAAATGATATAAAGAGACATAGGGAGAAGATAGTCCCTGAGAAGAAACCAACCCTGCCAACACCTTTATCTCTGACTTCCAGCCTCCAGAATCACAAGGAAGGTAAATTTCTGTTGTTTAAGCCACACCCTCCATTGTAGCTTATTTTAATGGCAGCCCTGACAAACTAACATAAAGACCTATATTTCCTGACCATGGGATCCTCCATGGTCAGGAAGGGGCTTAGCAGTTGGACCACCTGTATTAAAAATGCGTGAGATTCCTGTTAAAAAATAGGGTAGAGTTCAGGAATCTTTATTTTAACCAGTTTCTCTGGTGATTCTTAAGTGCTCTATAGTTTGAGAATCACTAGTTCAGTTCTTTAAGGTCTTACAGAACACAAATGAGATAGAGGAGAAGTTGACAGGCCAGTGACAGGCTGGGGAATAAGAAGTATTTGAGGGACAGACAAAGACTGACCTGAGACCAGGAGAGAGAGAGACACTTCAGAGGAACAGTATGAGCTAAGACTCCAAGGTGGGAAAGACATAGGTGTGTTTGGTGGCAATGATAATAGTAATAATGATAGTAATCTCAACTAGCATCTTCATGATGTCTTATAACTTACAAAGCAATTTTAATTATATTATCTAATTTAAATCTTCAACTGTAAGGTGAGATTTATAGGTAAGGATTACAGGTGGAGATTACCAGTGAAGTTGCATGTCACCTCAACCCAGTGAGGAAGTTAATATTTTATTATCTCCATTCTGCAGGGGGAGACACCAAGTCTACATACTAGAAACAGTATATGCTAGTTGTCAAGGTCTCCATGGTTTTTGGGGGACAACCAGGAAGCCCTGATGTGAGCACGACTCCACTTCATGCTGCAAGTGGCCAGAAGCCATGATCCCCTAAAGCACTGCAGCTCTGCCTGCCTTGACAATGGAGTAGGGAACAGAATAAAATAATCCTATAAAATGATCTCTTGAGAGAGTGATTGGCTAGAGAGAAGATAGGAAACAAAGGAAGAGGGTAGCTTCCTCTCTTGCACTTGTGTATTTTGGACCTACTTTTAAAGGGTCTATAGTGAAGAGAGCCCATCAAGCAGGTGGTGCTGATGAAAAGAGATGGGACTTATCACTCATTCTACCCCATTAAGGAGGTACCCTCTTTTCTTACCACCTTCAAACAAGCCCACTTGGGAATTTGGGGGTAAGGCAGGACTTCACCTTAGAGACAAGCATTCTTCCCTTCCAGGTATGTACAACAGTAAAAAGGCAACTGGGGAATGATGATTGAGCACGAGGCATCCTTGTCACTGTGCTGAGGCCATGGCATTTGGACAGAATAGACCCCAACACTGCTCAAGGGATAAGTCCACTTGTCTTTCTGTTTGTCCATCTATATATCCATTCTTGATCCTTACTATAAGTATTTGATGTTGTGTATAAATGCCCACAATATAAAAGAATGAAATAAATACTCAAGGGAGTTATTAGTTAAGGAGACTATGAGAGGAAAATATGGCAATAAAAATAAAGGAAAAACTAACATACACACCATTGAATGCAGACCATTAGATATGGTACTGTGGCAATTGAGTGCTTCAAAATGTGACTGGGTTTTCCAAGAGCCAAAACAAAGACAGGATAAAACACATGGTTACAAGAAGCAAACTGCCTATAATAGGAGGAAATTTTATTAAAGAATGCCAGTTGTAAGCAGAAAAGCAGAACTCAGCTCTTCCTGATGATGAGGCCCAAGAGGAATTTCTCCCATGAGTCCTCATGAAGAGGACCCCATGCTCTAGAGGAAAACATTCTTAGCAAAATCCCCACAATGACATTTGTTAGACTATTCATCTGAACCTCTCAATGGCATAATGCCAAAGCATAGTACAGGAGAGGCAAAGCGGCCTGCATGGGAAGCATGGTGATGGTGTTTTGAAAAAGGGTAACATTTACAGTTCCTAGAGCTGAGAGTCTTAACTTTGAGAAGCTATATGCCCTTGGAGACTCTTGTAAAAAGTTTATAACCTGTACAGATAAACACGTATATGCACGAACTACAAAACTTTATATATAATTTCAGAGGGAGGTTACAGACAACTCACACTCCAGAAGAAGAGCATTTATGGTGCATGAGTTAAGAGGCACTGAAAAACGAGGACTGCCTAAAAAGATGATGCCAGGAAGACAATTGAAAATGTTGCTGGATTGATAGATTTGATCCTATATTTCCTGACACTATTTTATGCATTCCTAACGAAGTTTTCCTTTGAAAATTCACTTACCTAAATGGAATTTCCCTCTGATACAACAGCAGTGATAAAATATATATCTGGGATTTCCATGGACTAGCCATACTTTTCCTTATTCCTCCCACAAAGTAACTAAAAATCCTGCATGTTATATATAAAACAGATATAAGAAAACTCTGAAAAATGAAGAAAAGAAGGGAAACTGGCTAGGGACTTCAGAACCTAAGGAAGAACATGGGGGTAAGTTTCGTGAATTTCCTTTTTGCTTTGTACACTCCTATTTGGAACTGAAAAACCAGCAACCCAGAAATACCAATAGGTAGGCGAGGATTAAACAAAAGTCTTCTTTTTCTAGCCAAACAAGTAGGAAAAGAACAACCTAGAAAGACATAAAACTTTCAGACAATAACTGCTCTACTTCAGTCAAACACTACAGAAAAGACTGTAATCCCACCTCCACCCATGCCAGCAACAGTAGAGTAGGGAGCCTAGACTTACAGTCTTGTTAGAGTGAGGAACCCCAGCTTTTCTGCTGGGGTAATAGCAGAGAAGAGCAAGTAGGGGGCCTGAACATCAACTCAGCATTACCTACCAGGGGATAGTAAGCCACACTCTTCTGCCCACTTAGTGTCAGTATAGAATATAGAAGGAATAGTAATGAGTTGCTCCAACCCCTCCCAACCAGAGACTTATCAGTGGAGGCCTAGCAGGGAGCAGAACTCCCATCTCTGCGACAAGAACCACACTCCTTGGGTGTAGCAAAAGAACCCAAGTTGGAAACCTGGACTTTTATTTGTAGTCAGCAGCAGCAAGATGGCACAACCCCTTCTCTACCTGGATGGTATTAAAGAAAGCTGGCAAAAATAGGATGTTTAAACAAAATTCATAGTCTCATAACCCAAAATATCCAGGGTTCAATAGAAAATTACTTGTCTTACCAATAATCAGGAAAACCTCAAACTAAATGAAAAAAGGCAACCAATGGATGCCAACAGCAAATGTGGGAGAGATGTTAGAATGATCTGACAATGATGTTAAAGCAGCCATCATAAAAATACTCAAATAAGCAATCATGAGCCCACTGGAAATGAAATTTACATAGAATGTCTCAGTAAAGAAATAGGAGCTATCAAAGAGAACCAAATTGAAATTTCAGAAATGCAAAATACAATAATTAAAATAAGCTTAATAAATGGGCTCAGAAGAATGAAAGAGTCCAAGGAAGGAATTCATGAAATGAAAGATAAAACAATAGAAATCATCCAATCTTGACTGGGCACAGTGGCTCATGCCTGTAATTACAGCACTTTGGGAGGCCAACATGGGCAGATCACTTGAGGTCAGGAGTTCAAAACCAGACTGGCCAACATGGTGAAACCCTGTCTCTACTAAAAATACAAAACTAAAAATTAGCCAGGCATGGTGGTGTGCACCTGTAATCCCAGCTACGTGGGAGGCTGAGGCAGAATTGTTTGAACCCAGGAGGTGGAGGTTGCAGTGAGCCGAGATTGCACCACTGCACTCCAGCCTAGGTGACAGAGCAAGACTCTGTCTCAAAAAAAAAAAAAAAAAAAAAAAAAAGAAATCACCCAATCTTAACAACAAAGAAAAAAAGTATACTGGAAGAAAAAATCTAACAAGCAAACAAAAAACCTACAGATACTCAGGAACTTGTGGGACTATAGCAAAAATCTACATTTATGTAGGGAGGAAGAAAGAACATGGTAAACTACATATATATATATATATATATTTATATATGGGCAAATACAATACAGTTTCATTTTCTTCTTGAGTTTTCTAAACTATATTTGATTGTTGAATGAAAAATTACCATCTGAAGTCGTTCTAAATGTAGAGAAAATATTTAAATTATATTTCAAACAAGGGAGGGTACAAGGATATAAAGAGAGATAAAGCTTTTTCATTTGGACTGATAAAGTGATTCAAGTAGACTGAGAAAAGTCTATTTAACTTATTACCTCAGACAACCTCCAAAGAGCCCATACATTTAAAAGCACCACAGATAAATGAAAAATGAATTCCATAAAATGTTCAATTAACACACAAGATGACAAGAAAAACAAAACAGGGAAATATAAACAAGGAACACAAGAAGAAAACATAGAATACAAGCAAAAATGCAGGCTTGAGCCCTAGCATATAAATAATTACATTACATGTAAGTGATCTAAATATACCAGTTAAAAGAGAGATTGGTACAATATATTAAAACATGACCCAACTATAGACTACCTATAAAATTTACTTCAAAAATAACTACATAAATAAGTAGAATGTAAAAGGATGGAAAAAGACATATCGTGAAAGCATTAACCAACAGAAACAAAGGATGACTATATTAATATCCAATGAAATAGGATTCAGAGCAAAGAAAATTACTAGAGTCTAATATATATAATAATAAAAGGGTCAATCCTGCAAGAAGACATATCAATCCTACATGTGTATATGCCAACAGAGCTGTAAAATATGTGAAGCAACAACTTATACAATTAAAAGTTGAACTAGTAAACCCACAATTATAGTTTGAGACTTCAATGCTCCTCTTTTAACAAATGATTTAAAAACTAGACAGAAAATCAGCAAGGATATAAAAGAAGTCAGCGATATCATCAACCAACAGAATGTAATCAACATTTATAACATTCCACCCAACAACAGTAGAATATGCATTCTTTTAAAGTTCTAATGGAATACACACCAAATGTAAATCATATCCTGGGCTGTAAGACAAACTTCAACAAACTTTAAGTATTGAGATTGTAAAGAGTACCTTCTGCTACAATGGAATCAAACTAGAAATCCATAGTAAAATTATAACCAGAAAATTTCCAAACACTTGGAAACTAAACAATGCACTTAACAATTTTTATTTTATTGTGTTTTTTGTAATTTTTTATTTTTCATTTTTGTGGGTACCTAGTAAATGTATATATTTGAAGGGTACATGAGATATTTTGATACAAGGATGTGATGCATAATAATCACATCATGGAAAATGGGGTATCCATCCTTTCAAGCATTTATCCTTTCTGTTACAAACAATCCAATTATACTTTTAGTTATTTTAAAATGTACAATTAAATTATTGACTGTAGTCACCCTGCTGAGCTATCAAATACCGGGCCTATTCATTCGTTCTATATTTTTTTGTGTGTGCCCACTAACCATTCCTACCTCCCCACCACCCCAAACTCCCCTTCCCAGCCTCTGTTAACTATCATTCTGCTCTCTATCTCTGTAAGTTCAACTGTTTTGATTTTGATTCCACAAATAAGTGAGAACATGCAATGTTTGCCTTTCTGTGCCTCGCTTATTTTACTTAACATGATGACCTCCAGTTCCATCCATGTTGTTGCAAATGATTGAATCTTATTCTTTATTATGGCTGAATAGTACTCTACTGTGTATATGTACCAGATTTTCTTTATCTGTTTATCTGCTGATGGACACTTAAGCCAGTTCCAAATCTTAGCTATTGTGAACAGTGATGCAACAAACATGGAAGTGCAGGTATCTCTTCAATATGCGTAGTTTCTTCCTTTTGAGTACAAACCCAGCACTGGGATTGCTGGATTGCATGGTAGCTCTATTTCTAGCTTTTTAAGGGACCTCCAAACTGTTCTCCATAGTGGTTATACTAATTTACATTCCCACCAACAGTGTACAAGGGGTCTTTTCTCTCCACATCCTCTCCAGCATTTGTTATTGCTTGTCTTTTGGATATAAGCCATTTTAACTAGGGTGAGATGATCTCTTATATTATAATTTTGATTTGCATTTCTCTGATGATCAGTGATGTTGAGCACCTTTTCATATGCCTGTTTGCCATCTGTATGTCTTTTTTTGAGAAATGTCCATTCAAATCTTTTGCCAATGTTTTTGATCAAATCATTTGATTTTTTCCTACAGAATTGTTTGAGCTCCTTATATATTCTGGCTATGAATCCCTCATCAGATGGGTAGGTTGCAAATATTTTCCCTCATTCTGTAGGTTGTCTCTTCACTTTGTTGACTGTTTCCTTTGCTGTACAGACGCTTTTTCTTGAGACAGAGTCTGTGTCGCCAGGCTGGAGTACAGTGGCACGATCTTGGCTCACTGCAACCTCTGCCTTTTGGGTTCAAGCGATTCCCCTGCCTCAGCCTCCCAAGTAGCTGGGACAACAGGCACACACCACCACACCCAACTCTTTTTTTTTTTTTTTTTGTATTTTAGTAGAGACAGGGTCTCACCATGTTGGCCAAGTGGTCTCGATCTGCTGACCTTGTGATCCACCCGCCTGAGCCTCCCAAAGTGCTGGGATTACAGGCTTGAGCCACCGCGCCCGGCCCTGTGCAGAAGCTTTTTGATTTGATGTGATCCCATTTGTCCAGTTTTGCTTTGGTTGCCTGTGCTTATGGGGTATTACTCAAGAAATTTGTTGCCCACACTGATGTCCTAGAGAGTGTCCCCAGTGTTTTCTTGTGGTAGTTTCATTGTTTGGGGTCTTAGATTTAATTATTTAATCCATTTTGATTTAATATTTATATACGGCAAGAGATAGGCGTCTAGTTTCATTCTTCTGCATGTAGATATCCGATTTTTCCAGCACTGTTTATTAAGAGGCTATCTTTTCCCCAGAGTATGTTCTTGGCACCTAGGTGTGCGGATTTGTTTCTGGATTTTCTATTCTGTTCCATTGGTCCAGTACCATGCTGTTTGGGTTACTACAGCTCTGTAGTACAATTTAAAGTCAGGTAATGTGATTTCTTCAGTTTTCTAAACAATGCACTTTTAAGTAACCCATGAGTCAAAGAGGAACTGTCACATGAAATTGAAAACATATATTGAGCTAAATGAAAACCAAAATACAACATACCAAAACTTTTGGTACATAACTAAAGCAGTTCTGAGAAGGAAATTTATAGTACTAAATATATATATTGGGAAAGAGGAAAGCTCTCAAATCTATCATTTAAGCTCCCACCATAAGAACTTAGAAAAGGAAAAGCAAAAGAAATCCAAAGCAAGCAGAAGAAAATGAAATAACAAAGAGTAGAAATCAATAAAAACAAAAATAAGAAAAATCAATAAAACAAAGAAGTGATTCTTTGACAAAATGAGTAATATTGACAAACCTCTAGCTAGACTGACAAAGAAAATAGAGTGAAGACTCAAAGTGTCAATGTCAGGAGTGAAACATGGGCTATCACTATAGACTCTGCAGACCTCAGAAAATAATACAGAAATACTGTGGCCAACTCTACACACATTAATTTGATAATTTAGATGAAACTGACTGACTCCGGTAAAAAAAACCACAAATTACCACTACTCATCTAATAGGAAACAGGAAATTTAAATATCCTGTAACTAGTAAATAAATCAAATTCATAATTGAAAAACTCGTAAAAATAAAATCTCTAGGCCTAGGTGGTTTTATTAAAATGTTCTACCAAATATTTAAGAAAGAGTTAACATCAATTCTACAAAATATTTTCCAGAAAACAGGAGTGAAACAGTGAGGGGGAGTCATCCCAATTAATTTTATAAGGATAGTTTTACCCTGATAGTAAAACCATGCAAAGACAGTATAAGAAAGAAAGGGAGAGAGAGAACTGTATAATAATATCTTCTAGAAATGTAGACAAAAAATTCCTAGCAAAATATTAGCATATAGAGTTCAGCAATATATGAAAATTAATGCTACACCATGGCCAAGTGGGGTTTATTTCAAGGATACAAGATTGGTTCAATACTTTGAACCAGCCTTCTAAGCCAGCTAAAAAGGAACTACATTATTAGCCAGATAAAGAAGAAAAATCATATTATCACATAACTCAATGCAGAAAAAGAATTTGATAGAATATTTTAATAAAACAATCTGATAAAATAGAAGGAGACTTTCTCAGCTTCATAATGAGTATCTACAAAAATCCACAGGTAACATTATATTAGTGGTGAAAGACTGACATCTGCAAATAAGGTCAGTTTTATTTCTTCCTTTCTAATCTGTATGTCTTGTCTTTTCTTACCTTACTGTACTGGCTAGAACATCTAGCATTATGTCAAACAAGAATGGTGAGAGAATACATTTTTATCTTGTTCCCAATCTTGGGGTAAAAGACTGACCCTATTTGCAGATGACACAACTATCTACACAGAATTCCCAACTCCCCCTTCAAAACAATAATGACAGAAAAACTTACAGAAGGTCCCAGAATATAAGATAAACACACAACATCAATTATATTTAATATACTAGCAATAAACACATGAACAACAAAATTAAAAATGCAATACCATTTACAATCTCTCAGAAAACATGAAACCCTTAAGTGTAAATCTAGCCAATCATGTTGAAGACCTGTATGCTGAAAACAACAAAATGCTGATGAAAGAAATCAAAGAAGATCTAAATAAATAATAAGGACATACAATGTTCATGGGTCAGAAGACTTCACAATGTAAGGATATTAATCCTCTGCAAAATGATATGCAGGTTTAATTCAATTCCTATCAAAATCCTAGCAAGATTTTTGTAGTTGTAGATGAGATTATTCTAAGATTTATAAGGAAAGGCAGAAGAGCTAGAATAGCTAAAACAATTTTGAGCATGGGAAGAAATTAGTCTACTCAATTTCAAGACTTGTTATATGGCTGTAATAACTAAGACTTGTGGCAGAATAGATGTATAAATAAATGAAACAGAATACAGAATGCAGAAATAGACCTACCCAGATAAAGCCAATTGATTTTTGACAAAAGTACAAGAGCAATTCAATGGAGGAATTATAGCCTTTTCAACAAATGGTGCTAGAGCAATTGGACTTCCACAGGCAAAAAGTAATAATAATAAATTGAACATTATTAAAGTTGCTTTTGCTCTGCAATATGCCATGTTAATACAATAAAAATATGGGCTAGTGACTGGACAAGAGTATTTGCAAACCACACATCCAACAATGGTTATCTACAGTATATGAAAACATCTCAAAACCCCACGGTTAAAAAAAAAAAAATCCAATTACAAAATGGGCAAAAGTCATGGGCCAGGCACCTTGACTCACACCTGTAATCCCAGCACTTTGGGAGGCCAAGGCAGGTGGATCACCTGAGGTCAGGAGTCCAAGACCAGCCTGGCCAGCATGGTGAAACCCTGTCTCTACCAAAAATACAAAAATTAGCTGAACGTGGTAGCACGCAAGTGTAATCCTAGCTACTCAGGAGGCTGAGGCAGGAGAATCACTTGAACCCTGGAAATGGATGTTGCAGTAAGCTGAGATTGCGCCACTGCACTCCAGCCTGGGTGACAGAGTAAGACGCAATCTCAAAAAAAAAAAAAAAAAAAAAAAAAGTCATGAAGAAACATTTCACCAAAGAGAGTATACAGGTTGCAGACAAGCACATGACATGTTCAACATCATTAGGCAATGGGGAATACAAATTAAAACCACAATGAGACATCACTAGATACCTAACAGAATGGCTAAAGAGAAAAATAGAGACAACACCAAGTGTTGACCATGACACAGAGAAACTGGATTATGCACACGTTGGTAATGAGAATATAAAAAGCAACATACAACTACTCTGGGAAATATTTAGGTAGTTTCTTAAAATAAAACATGCAACTACCATACTCCTGGACATTTATCCCAAAGAAATGAAGACTTCTGTTGACACAAAAACTTGTACATGAATGTTCATAGCAGCCATAGCCGTAATAGTCAATAACTGGAAACAACACAGATGTGAAAGACATCTGCAAATGATTGCTTAAACAAACTGATACGTCCATATCATGAAATACTCCTCAGCAGTAGAAAGGAACAAACTATTAATATATGCAAAAATCTGAATGAATTTCCAAAGAATTCTGTTGAGTGAAAAAAGGCAACCTCATTATGGAACATTCTTGAAAAACATTATGAAAATGGAGAACAGATTAGTGGTTGCCAGGAGTTAAGAGAAGGTCATTAGGAGGAAGTTAGTGTTTCTGTACAAAGGCATGATGGATCCTTGGGGTGATGCAAAGACTCTGTACTCTGCCTTTACCAATGTCAATACCCTGGTTTTACTATGTACTGTAGTTACATGCAGTGTTATCATTTGAGGAAACTGAGTAAAGGGAATCTCTGTATTAGTTCTTGCAACTGCATGTCACTCTATAAGAATCCCAAAATAAAAAGTTTAAAACAGCAAAAAGATACGGCCAATTTGATGTGTAATGCATCTAATGTGATGATTACAAAAAGAATCTTGCCTGCAGGGGACAAGGCATGGGTATAAATTCCTTCTGTGTCTACAACAGGCCATGCTATCTTAAGCAGACCCCTGGCTTTTCTGGGTCTCAGTTTTCTCATCTGTTAAGTGACATATTTGAGCTAGATCATCTGTAAATGCTTTTCTATTTAAAGTAGAACTGTGTAGATGGGACAGAGAATAACTGATAGAGATTGATCTCAAAGTGACCAGAGTGCAAGGTGCTTTATGGCAGTGCACCACTTCCCTATGAAGTCATACACATCTCACTGAGTAAGGAAGCAAGCTACCTGTGACTGAGACCCTGAAATGAACCAGGTACAACAGTAAGCAGGCCACACATGTGATACTACTTAGACAAAGCACCAATAATAAACATGTACATATTTTTATTTCCATTTTTTTCAGGGAAGAAACTGAGTCTTGAAGAGATTGTGTAACTTTGCAGTGAATGCAAGCACTGGTAATTACAAAGTGTGAATTAAAAACCCAAAATGCTGCCTGCTAGCAGAATGGTAAATTATTTAACCTCTGTAAGCCTATGTTTCCTTACTTGTAAAACAAATAAAACAGTTCCTGTTTTTCTGCGAAGAGTAGTTGGTATTATGCATGTAAAGCTTTAACATTAAATTTACTATATGATGAGTATTCAAAATTTTTTGAGATTATCATCATCATCATCATCATCATCATCACCACCACCACCACCAGAGTTTCAGCCTGGATGTTCTGTTTTCAAAGTTCACATTCTGGACCTTCAGTCCTGGCAGCTGCTGCGTTCTCCCTGGGCAACTCCGTGAAGTGCTTTCTGATGAGAAAGGAGAAGGTAGAAAAGAAAGCCCAGCTCTAGCTATGTCAGTTCTCAGCAGTTGTTTTAACTTACCTCAGAGATGATGCAATCCTAGAAATCAGCAGTTTTGCATAGCTTCTCCCATACCTCCTTCACCTACATCCCTGACTCTCAGTCATCCCCCACCACAGACAAAGCTGCTTATTTCCTAGATGGGAAAACAGGACTGGTGGAGTGGAGAGCTTGATCCAGTTTACACAGCTGGTCAGAAATGATGCCCAGGACTAGAGCCCCAGCCTTCCATTTCATTTCCATGTTCCCTCCCTCAACCAGGAACTGGTGCCCAGACGACACATCTTTTCCTGGTGCAGAATGTCCCCGTGGTATCAATGATGTTCAGGAGAGTTCAAGAGAAAGGAAGATAAATGGACACCATGTAGTTGAGGAAGGCCTTTTGGAAACAAAGACTTGAGTTAGGCCCTGAATGAACAGAGGATGTCTGTAAGGGGAGGGGAGTGGGGAAAGCCATTCAGACCAAAGAGTGACTGGAGGGAAAGTATGGAAGTGGAGATGCCTATGCTAAGGATCAGACAAAAGAATCAGCAGATATGCATCTCAAGCCTGCTCCCTGCTCTTATTCTGATGACCTGACCTGAGCAGTCTCACCCCTTGAGCTTTCCCATCTTTAGAATGAGAGACTTGAATTCCTAGCGTGACTTCTCTCATGGTGGTGCTGAAGACAGAATGAGATCAGGACTAGGGTTCTCTATAAACTGTAAGGAGATAGGTCCAGGTACAGGGTCGCTGGTGGCAGTGGGGAACCTCAGGAGGTGAGTTTAGAGAATCCTGAGGATCAGGCTGTGGAGTTTGGACAGCAACCTCTAGAGCTGGGAGAGGAAACTGCTCCCTGTAGGCATGGCCAGCTCCATTCCTACCAGCAAGAACAGGGACATCAAATACAACGACCTGCAAAGTCATCAGTGGGTCCTAGAGGCTTTGATTTCCAAGCAAGCGAAGCACCAGCAGTTCTCCTGCCAGGTCCTCATGGAGAGCAAGACATGGAGGTGAAGGCCTGTGGGGAGCCCTGACCCCTATACTCATTGTTGTATTTCCCACAGGCTCTCCAAGGCTCCCCTACTGGCCTTCCAAATAGGAATAAAGACCTGTGCCTTTGCAGCACATTTGAATGGACTTAGGAAACTGTAAAGTGCCGTCCCCACGGAAGAGCTGGCAACTTCTGGGAGCAGAGACATCTGGGCCTTTGACGGCAGGTATCTGCCCGTGCCAGCCCTCCTGGTGCTTCTCCTGGGCCCCACGCTTTCCCAAGTCTCAAAGGGGATTACACTGCAGAAGAAGGCAGAGTGCTGCTCAGGCTTAACTGAGCTCGCAGACTGGTATTCTCTCCCCATATCTTCTAATTAATAGTCAGGATTAACAGCTGCTGCTGCTGGGCCTAAGCCATCTAATCAGAGCCTCACAGGCTCCTGGGTGCTCAGACTTCCCCGCACTCTGCAGCCTCCCCCAACCCTTGGAGAAATGCGTTCAGAAATTAAAACAACAACAAAAAGTACAAGAAATCCATCCCCCCTCTCCAGCCCCAGCGCCTCCTGGAATTGGAATTGTGCCTGCCTCTCACCTCTCTGAGATGAAAGCAAAAAGTGTCACTTCCCTGGGGCCCCTCTGGGTTGGGAGGGCTTCTTGAAGCTTTGCTGAGAAGGGACAAGATGCCTGTCATTCCAGCCCACAGGCAAAACACAACCCATAAAAGCAGATCACCTATATGATAATAATAATAATGTTATAATTTTTATGCTAACGTTTGATTTCTAAGTGTTTTACATGAATTAAAATATTTCATATGTACAAAGCCTAAGTAATATATACCATTACCATTCCTCTTCTATAGACCAGTAAGGGAGGAACAAAGAGGCTATATCACTAGGCCCCAGTCACACAGCTTGTTAGTAATGGAGCTGAAATTTGAAAACCATGCAGCTCAAAGAAAGCCTGTAAGCCCAGGTATACCCATGCTCTCAACCAACTCACAAAACCATACTACTGTGGAAGCAGAAGTTGGGAGTCCAGAGACCTGTCTTTCAACTTCCCTTTGTAGGGGTGACTCCAACAGCACCTGAGTCACCTCTACAAACCCTGGGGCTATGAGGCACACACACTGAAAACTCTGGTAGAAAGCCCTCTGCTAGTCATGTTGGCAGGGCCCAGAGCTGGGTCCCAGGGTCAATGACTGACATCTCTGGAGACACAGAAGACCATGAATGAGTGGCCAGGGACCCTGGTAAGCTACTCAGCCTGCACTAGTACCTGCAGAGGCCTGCCCTTGGGGAAGGATTCCTGCCCCCTCCCATGGATCTGGCCCACTAGGGCCACACCTTCAGTGTGGGTCAGACTTTGATCTGCTCCCAATGGGCTCCACCTCCTTTTCTAACATACCTACAGCCCCTTCTCATTTTATGCATTTGTGTTTGCTCCACAAACATGGAAGGACCATCTACTAGACAGTCTGCTTGGGGGCTGATGGTAAAAAGATAATGTAGTTTTCTGCCCTCAGTGGATACCCCTGTCAAAAGCTCCTCTTCCTACACTCTGCTGCCCAGAGCTCCCACTGGACCACTTCTCAGAGGAGGCTTTCATGCTTCTCATCTGGTACTTTCCATTTCTCAAGTGGCAATGATGCTCTAGAGTCATGTGATGCTGAAGCCCTGTTTCCAACCAGAACCAAATTCCAAGTCACACTCAGCAAACAGACCTGCGCTCTGCTGGATCAATTTGATAAGTTAAATGGAACTGAAGTGTTACCTGTCAATGGTGAATCCATGAGGGTGCTGAGAGCAGTAGAAAAACACATAATTTGGTGTTAAATGGAAAAAAGTTTAAAGCCTAGTGAAGGCACTTCCTAGCTCTGGAGCTCTGACAGGCAGCCTCTAAGAGGGCCCCCACTGGTATTCACACCCATCTGTAGCCCCTTCCCCTGGAGTGTAGGCTTTCCCTTAACTTGCTTTAATGGGTGGAAGGCAGTAGAGTAATGGGGTGTTACTTCCAATATTAGGTTATAAAAAAGCTGTGGCTTTTATCTCAGGCATTCCGTTTCCTTGTCTCTAAAAGCCCCCACGTTACAGGAAGTTAGCTGCCATGCTGTAACATTATGGCAGTGATCATGTGGCAAAGAACTGATATCTCTGGACAACAGCCAGGGAGGCTCTGACATGCATGAGTTTACAAGCTGATCCTCACAACCCCACCTGAACCTGGAGATGACTGCAGCCCATGAGAGACCCTGAACCCACAACATCCAGCTAAGCTGAGCCCAGATTTCTGATCCACAGAAACAGGGAGATAATCAAAGTGCAGTGTTTTAAGCGGCTAAGTTTTGGGGTCATTTATCATGCTGCAATAGGTAACTAATACACTAGCTGAGTGATAGTGAGCAGCTTTTTTCCTCACTTTAATATAGAACAAACTGAAACATATTTAAAAATAGTATAATAAATCCTGTGATGGTTAATATTAAGTGTCAACTTGATCGGTTGAAGGATGCAAAGGATTGTTCCTGGGTGTGTCTGAGAGGGTGCTGCCAAAGGAGATTAACCTTTCAGTTAGTGGACTGGGAGAGGTAGACCCACCCTCAATCTGGGTGGGCACCATCTAATCAGCTGCCAGCAAGGCCAGAATAAAAGCAGACAGAAGGTGGAAAGATGAGACTGGCTAAGTCTTCTGGCCTTTATCTTTTTGCCATGCTGGATGCTTCCTGCCCTCGAACATCAGACTCCAAGCTCTTCAGCTTTTGGACTCTTGAGCCTACACCAGTGTTTCGCTGGGGACTCTCAGGCCTTTGGCCACAGACTGAAGGCTACACAGTCGGCTTCTCCACTTTGGAGGTTTTGAAACTCAGCCTGGCTTCCTTGCTCCTCAGCTTGCAGATGATCTATTGTGGGACTTCACCTTGTCATCGTGTGGGTCAATACTCCTTAATAAACTCCATTTCGTATATACATCTATCTTATTAGTTCTGTACCTCTAGAGAACCCTGATTAATACAAACCCCCATGTGCCCATCACCTAGTTTCAACAATTATGCACACATAGCCAATCTTGTTTTATCTCTATCCCCAATGTCCAAATTGCTTAACCTTCCTTGGCCTCTCTTTCCTCTTCTCTAAAATAATATGGTTTAAAACATTTGCCTATCAGTGATCGCCTGAGTGAATGCATACAGAGTGACTAGTATGGTGGCTCCTACACAGTACAAGATTGATGAATGTCTACTCTTGCCTTTCCTTCCTTTCACATCTTAGAAAACCCAATTTGTACTGCAGTTTAAAGATGTGACCCATTAAATTACAGGTTGGTGAAGACAACCTTACAATGACACGATGGCAAGGGCTTGGCATGAAGATTTTGTTCAGACTCCTTATGTAGGCATCAGCAGGAAATTACCATGGAAATGCCATTCTTCTGATCTTCCCTTCATTAAGTAACAACACATTTTCTGAATGCCTGTCTTACCAGAACTAAATACAAGGGTGACCAGGGTAGGGTCCCTTGCCTTCAAAGAACACAACATTCTAGAGAGTAGAACCACACTTGAGTAACCATGATAGCACTTTTTTTGTTGTTGTTGAAGTATAGAGGTGCATACAAAGTCCTATAAGATCTCCAATCTCATGTATGGGTGGTGGGGGGAGAAATAGTCTTTACTGATACACTTTGAAGGCATATGGAATATTTGACCTTCTACAAATAGTGTCTGTAGGTCAACAAGCAGATACGGGCTGGCCAAACAGCCCCATGGAGGTTGAGAGGGGGCAAAGTGGATGGCATTTTAGTGACATGGCAGGGATGGAAACAGGAAAGCAGAGGCAGTAGGCAAAAACCATTCCAGCAGAGGCTGGAGGCTGTGCTGAAGATCAAATAAGAGGGAGCCAGGATGGGGTGGGGATTTATTTCTAGGACGGGTGTGTAGACAGAGAAAGACCAGAGGAGAGAGAAAAATTCAAAGATGCAGGAGAAAGAAGATAACTGACAGAGCCAAGTCCCGAGGGGATGTGACAAATTAGGATGAGGTGTGAGGTGTGGCAGAGCAGGGGTCCTCTTCTCTGAGATGGGTGGGAGGACCATTGGCAGCACTGAGATCTTTAGAGCTTCTTGTTTAAAGAATTCTGTTTCTCGATTACTGAAAGTGAGGAAGCGGTTGGGCAAGGGTGGGGATATCACAGAGAAGTATTCACCATAGACAGAGAATGTGAATCACTTCATTAGCTTCCATTCTTCTGGAAGAGAATGGGCAAAGAGAAGTGGCAGAGAGACGTGGCAGATTCAGTGGACAAGGAAAAAGAAACACGTTATGCACTGAATGTGTGTGCCCTCTCAAAATTCATATGTCAAAACCGGGGATTACCCCAGTGTGACGGTATGTGCAGGTGGGGCTTTGGGAGGTAAGAAGGCTTAGATGAGGTCGCGAGGATAGAGCCCTCCTGATTGAGATTAGTGTCCTTATAAGAGGCACAGGAGAACCTACTTCTCCTCTCTATTCTCTGTCATGTGAGCGTACTATGAAAAGTGAGCAGTCTGCAACCTGAAAGAGGACCCACCAAAGTTCTATCATGCTGGATCCTTGATCTTGGACTTTTCAGCCTCCAGAACTATAAGACATAAGTTTCTGTTGCTTATAAGCCACCCAGTCTATGGTACTTTGTTACAGCAGCACAAACTAGGACAGAAAAGGTATGTTAGGAGCCTGAGAACTCCCAAGGAAAGGTATTTAGGGGAGAGTGACAAATTGGACATTGTTGGGGATGGGTAGCAAGAATAGTACTAGGTTGAAAGGAGAAAGATGGTGCTATGGCTGAGTGTTTGTTTCTCATTCCAAAATTCATATGTTGAATTTTCGTATCTATGTTTATACGTTGAATATTCATATTTATATGTTGAAGCCCTAATCTCCCGTGTGAGGGTATGTGGAGGTGGGGCCTCTGGGACATCATTAGGCCATGAGGGTGGTGCCCTAATAAATAGGATTAGTGCCTTCTAAAAAAGGATTCTAGAGAGATCCTTCACCCCTTCTGCCATGTAAGGACACAGCAAGAAGGTGGCTATGTGCAAACAAGGAAGAGAACCCTCAACCAGAATCAGCTGACACTTTGATCTTAGACTTTCCAGCTTCTAGAACTGTGGGAAATGCATTCACATTGTTGAAGACACCCAGTCCCTGGTATTTTTCATAGCAGCGCCAACTGACTCATGCCTGTGAGTAGAGATAAAGAGGCACTAAAGGCAAACTTTGTTTTCCCCAAAGAAAGTTGATGTGAAAACATGCTTTAAGAGTGAGCAAAAGGAAAAATATTTGACATTTCTGGAACTTATAAGCCCTGGGGAAAACAACCTATCCCAGGTGGGTAAGTTGTGTGCTACACGAGGAGGGGGTATGGGGTGCAGGACTGGGGTCATGTAGTCCCAGGCATTGACTCGTGGGTTGGAGACGGGTGCAGCCCATCTCCCACAATGCCTTTCCTCTAGCACTCTGGCACTGATGAGCCCAAGATGCTTTATAACTTTCAATTCTCTTTTTATGATCCTCGGAACTTGTCGCCATCTGCTATGCAGGGCTTTAATGCAAATCGGAGTTTGCTTTTATGGTTTCAATTAACCTAATAATAAAGCGGGGCAGGCAGGCTCCGAAGCATCTTCCCCTCCCACCCACTTCCAGGCAAGCTTCCCACCCTCCTCCCCCCAAAATAACAGACCATGATGCCTTCATCCTGCAGTTAGAAACCCTTTGCCACATTAACCATGTCCTGTCTGCACCAAATTAACCACCTCCTGATCGTACCATAGTTGCTGCTGGGAATCCCTTCAGAGGAAACAGATCTAGGGTCTTCTGTGACAGATGCTACTTGAGCACAGAGGCCACTCAGGCCAGGAGGTCTTTCCCGGAGCCCAATGTAAAGGGAAGACCATGACTCTGAGAACGAGACACACTGATTCAGATCATCCCTGTTCCATAGCCGGTCACCTTGGGCATCTGTTTGAGCCTCACTTTCCTCACCCATAATAAGAGGGCAATTGCATACAGCATGCATGGTGCTATGAGGACAATGCATCTGCCTCCTAATAAGCCCCCATTTGCTTTTGGTAGGAACCAGGAGCAGGTTAGGAAGATAAATCTAGGATCACCGAGGGGTGTCAAGACTTTCAAGACTTTCAAAGCTAAAACTTGGAAAGTCCTGGGCAAACAGGAAGGAGCTGGTCACCCTAAATATGTCTTCTCTCCAAGGTCTCTTTAGTGGCACTCCACAGGTGGATAGGTAAGGCAAGGTAGGTACTTCACAGATAAAGCAGGTAAGGCAAGGTAGGCGCTCCACAGGTGAGGTAGAATCCCAGTTCCCAGTTTTATTCTTTTGCTCATGACTTGCTTAGAAATTTCACAAAACCTTGGGGAGTCAAGTTTCAAAAATATAAGTATCACCATTAATTTATTCTTAAACTATGATTGAAAATAACATAAAGATTATTAGCATTTGCCTAGTACTGTATAGCATACGAGCTGCACTTAATACATAGACAACCTCTGCAAGGTAAGGAAGTTATCCAAGGCCATGTAGCAACAACATCATAGGGGTCCCTGGTCTTGAGCAGGTCACTTAATCACTCTTCCTCCCTTTTCTCAACTATAAAATGGAGTTAAAATATTTAGCTTGGTGAGAGTGAAAGATAAAGCATTTAAAGTGCCTAAATTTTGTAGGTGATCCATTAAATGGTGGCACTAGCTCATTGTTGTTTTAAACCTAACAAAATTGCTGTGTGTGTTATGCCCAGACTGTGTTTGTTCCCCAAAGAAGACCACCAGAGTCCAGAGTCAAAGCCAAGTGGCAAGGATCTTTACTACAAGTTCGAACTTGGTCCCTCCTTTACACAGTATACAAGAGGGCCCCGATCAATGCGTGCGTTTGCTTTTTATAGCCCGAAAGTTGCAGGGGAACAAAGAAATTCTTTTGGCTCCCGCGCTTTCAGTAACCTTGAACTGCTGTCTCCTTATCGGAGACTTTCCAGGTGGTGTTTGTACTGGGCTCAGGGAGTTTCAAGCCTGGGGGCTGAGGAATGTGCCCAGCTCCTTTCATTCCCCCCTTCTTTTCAGGTATCTTTAGAGCCAATCTTGGGTCTTATAAGTCTGATTCTGTTTCAGCGTTTACAGGTTGGTATTGGGCTCTGAGGACCATGAGTTGTACGGTGTCAAATTTCTCCTTAATAAATTGTAAAATTCTGTTAACAACACAAGGTCCTACGGTAAGCAGAAATAGTAGACTTAGCAGGGGTCCAAGGAAGGGGGCTAACAGAGAAAACATAGAGGAATTCCACCATTGGTCTGCAGCTGAAGCAAACTGCCGTGTTTTTACTTCAGTGCTTAACTTGCGTAACTGTTGGACCCGGTCCTCTACAAGTCCTGATTCATTTATGTAGAAACAACAGTCTTCTTTTAGAAATATACATGTACCACCTTTTTCTGCAGTGAGTAGGTCTAGGTCTCTCCGGTTCTGCAAGGTTACCTGAGCTAGGGACGTGAGCTGTCACTGAAGGGAGGCAAGGGACTCAGCCGACTCCTCCAGAGCAACAGCAAATTGTTGGTACAACTTGTTACTTTCTATGAGGGTGTGACCTAGGGCTCCCCCCGCCAGTCCGGCCGCAATGAAGGATGCGGTGAGGGAGATTCCTGCAATGAGGGGGAGAAATATGGCTCGTGCAGGTCTTGGTCTAGGGTCTGGGTGAATAACAGCACTAGTCCAGTTACCGGTATACCCTAGGAACTCGCCAGCAGTTAGTAGAGTCAACGGGGGAACTAATGTGACAGGGAGACACAGTAGGTTATTAACAGAGGGACTAGGTAGGTTCTTAGATAAGGTTCCGTTACACCAGAAGAATATGCCTGATGGAGCCCTTAAGGTGATATTAGGGGGCGTTGCAGTGATACTGCAGAGGCTGGAATTGGTTCCTGAGAAACAGTAGGGAAACTTCTCCTGACTGGGGTTTAGGTATAGGGGCACGTTCAGGATAGGAGCATACGAGAGGTTTCGGAGGTTGTTAGCTTGGGCAAAGGTAGAGGATCCCCATGGCGGAGGGACAGCGGTTAGCGGTGGACGCCCTAGAGTGGTGCACAGAAAGCAGCCAGACAGGCTATGAAGTCCTGTAAGGTTAGCAAGTTTTAGTCCTTCTTGTAATAACTTTAACCAGGAGAAAGGACATAAGTCTTGTGTTAGTCTGTTTTCCTGTCATTGGATATTCCTGTGGACCAGGGGCAGTACTTGTACTAGGCCTCGCCACAGATAGAGATGACTGCTAGGCCATGTGGAGGAGGGGGAGTAGTATACAGCCCCATGTTGAGGTGAGGTCTAGCGGGAGTTCCAGGGGTCTCTAACTATCTATGTATATGAAAAGTCTTTATCCCGTCTACGATGGAAGGGCCACTTAGGGTCTAACTGTTTTCTCTCTCCCCAATAACGGGGTCTATGGATGTTACAATAGTTATAAGGACAGCCGGCATTTTGGTGCCACCAATAGTGTTTACAATTGTATTTAGTCTGATCAAACTCAAAGCGTATTATTGGTGTTATAGGTTTGGCTATTTGAAAACCAGTAAAATTTAGTAGAATTGGGCTGTTGCACCCTGAGGAAGGGCAATCAGCACTGGCCAATAATTTTCCGGGCTTATGAGGTTGCCCAGGGTGGGTTCGGTTTTCATAAAGCCAGAATCTCCAGACAAAGGGATTATGAGCTGGTTTTGTGATTTCTCTAGCGGCCACTAGGGCGACTAACGTTAGGGTTAGACTACCTAACTGCATGTTTGCAGTGAGCTATGCTGCCGGCGCAGGGTGAGTTTTAAGGGGTTGTTTCTAGCTCTGTCCGCAGTCCACACATCCGGTGCTTCAGCCGCCGCCGTGATTGGTCCCAGAAGATCGGAGGTTGGGTCCACTGGCTTGACGTGGGTGTAGTGGATCTACGATGCGATGCCTTCTACCTTCAGGGCGGTGGGTGTGGTTAGGAGTACCTGGAGTGGTCCTTTCCACCTGGGTTCTAGGGTCTCTTGTCGGTGTCGCTTGACTAGGACCTAGTCTCCCGGCTGGTACGGATGGGGTGTCGGCGGGGGACTGGTCTCATATAGTTCTTTCAGCTTGGGCTAGATTTCTTAATGAATTTTCTGCAAGGCTTGTAGGGAAAATAAGAGTTCAGAGACATTTTCTGTTTTAGACTTGAGCAGATCATCTTTTAGGCCAGGAACTAAGGGTGGGGGTCTGCCATACATAATTTTATAAGGAGTAAGGCCTAGTCTGTAAGGGGTATTACGGGCCCGGAACAGAGCGTAGGGGAGAAGGACCACCCAATTAGTGCCAGTCTCCATAGTTAATTTAGTAAAGGTCTCCTTTAAGGTCCGATTCATTCTCTCTACCTGTCCTGAACTCTGGGGCTTGTAAGCGCAATGTAGTTTCCAATTTGCCCCAAGGATGGAAGCCAAATCCTGACTTACCTCAGCGACGAAGGCCGGCCCATTATCTGACCCTATCTGGACGGGGAAGCCATACCTGGGGAGGATATCTTCCAGGATTTTCTTTGCTACAACCTGAGTAGTTTTCTTCTTGGTGGGGAATGCTTCAGTCCACCCTGAAAAAGTATCTACAAAGACAAGTAAGTACCGATACCCGTATTTTCCTGGCTTTAGCTCAGTAAAATCTACTTCCCAGTAGATACCGGGCCTGGTTCCTCTAAGCCTTGTTCCCGTTGCAGCCTGGGATTTGGGGTAGGCGTTGTTAAGCTGGCAGACTTTGCAACTTGTCACGATGTTGCTGGCCGTCTCGGCTGTATGTCTGAATTTGAGCTTAGAGCGTCTGATCAGGTCTATCATCCGCCGAGCACCCAGGTGGGTGGTTCGGTGGATGTGTTCTAACACTTGTTGTCCTAATTTTTCTGGTAGGATGGTTTGGTCATTAGTATCAGTCCACCACCTATTCTGGATCTGTTTCAGGGGAAGCTTGTCAATCCACTGGAGATCTTGTTCTGAATAATCAGGGAAATATGGCAAGTCCCGGGGGCCCGGGTCAGGGAGCTGGAGTGCAAGGAGTTGGCTGGGAGCCTTTGCCACCTTTCTTGCAGTTTGGTCTGCCAGAAAGTTGCCTTGAGCAGTTGGAGTAGTTAGTTTCTGATGCCCCGGGCAATGCACAATGGCTAACTTTTCTGGCCTCTATAGGGCTGTTAGCAGGGCTAGGATTTCTTGCTTGTTTTTTTATCTCTCTCTTTTTTTTTTAGCCGTCAGTAACCCCCGCTCCCTGTAAATGGCCCCATGTATATGCGCCGTTGCAAAAGCATATCGGCTGTCTGTATATACCGTCAGCTTTTTCTCCGCCCCTAAGGTAAGAGCTTGGGTGAGCACTATTAGTTCGGCCTTCTGGGCCGATGTCCCCGGGGGCAGGGGTTCCGCCCAGATTACCTCAGTCTCTGAAGTCACTGCCGCTCCAGCGTATCTCTGGCCCTGATGCATGAAGCTGCTCTTATTAGTGAACCAGACGAGGTCGGCGTCAGGAAGTGGGCGATCCTGCAGGTCTTCTCGAACTCCGTGCACCTGAGCTAGTACCTCGGTGCAGTCGTGGAGTGGGGCGTCCAGGTCCGGGTTGGGCAGCAGCGAGGCAGTCTCTTACCTAGTGGCCAGCCTCCTTGCAGTAGGCACGTCTTTTTTCAGATTATCATGCCTGGGGGGGCCGCCTAGGTTGGGTGTACTCTGGCTGTAGATGTTCTTTCTGTACTACTGCTGCCAGGACCTTGGTCATTTTTTTTTAGTGGCCTTAAATTGCCTTTTTTCTGGAGTATCTCTGTTATTATAAACCTGCTGGGCTATCTGAAGGAGGTCTTGAATCCGCTTTTCTTCCAAGTCTTTTAGTTTTTGGAGTTTTTTTAATATCTGGGGCTGCCTGATTTATGAAAGACATTACAACAGCTGTCTGACTTTCTGGAGCCTCTGGATCTATGGGGGTGTACTGTCTAAAAGCTTCCATTAATCTTTCTAAGTAGGTGGCTGGGCTCTCTGTCTTTTCTTGCCGAATAGAATATATTTTAGCCAAATTAGTGGGCTTGCGAGCAGCTGCCCGGAGACCTGCCATTAGAGTCTGGCGATAAAGGTGTAGCCGTCCCCTACCTTCTGCCGTGTTGTAGTCCTACGCCGGCCTGGTCAGAGGAAAGGTTGCGTTTATGAGGTCAGGGTTAGCAGTCGGTTGACCGTCGTCCCCCGGGACCAGCTTTCTAGCTTTTACCTGTATTCTCTCTCGCTCCTCCGTGGTAAACAAGATTCAGAGGAGCTGCTGACAATCATCTCAAATGGGCTGGTGGGTGAACATGACACTATCCAGTAAAGCCAGTAAATCTTTGGGGTTGTCTGAAAACCGAGCACTCTGAGTCTTCTAGTTATACAGATCACTGGTGGAGAATGGCCAGTACTGGAGCTTGGGGATTCCTGTGTCATCTGGGGGTCTTATTTCCCGAAGGGGTAAAGCCACCGTGGAGTCAGGCGGCTGGGGGGAGGGGGGCTAGTCCGCGAAGTGCGCCCTCGCGTCCGCCCCGCCGGCCTTTTAAAGTTACTTTCCATTTCAGCGAGCCCGCCTCCCCTCCGCCTGCTCCCTCCCTCTATCTCTCTCTCTAATCTTTCCCTTTCTGTCTAAATCTTTGATTGACATACTTACAGGGTCACTTCTTGTAAAGGAATGTGGGTTAGAATCCCTGTAAAGGAAATCCGCACCGGAAGCCGGGAGCCCGGGGACCGGGGCCGCGGCGCCGGAAGCCGGGAGCCCGGGGACCGGGGCCGGGAGCGTGGCGCCGGAAGCCGGGAGCCCGGGGACCGGGGCAATTCAGACCACGAGCGCGCACCCAGGGACCGGGGCAATTCAGACCGCACGCGCGCACCCAGGGACCGGGGCAATTCAGACCGCGAGCGCGCACCCGGGGACCGGGGCAATTCAGACCGCACGCGCGCACCCGGGGACCGGGGCAATTCAGACCGCACGCGCGCACCCGGGGACCGGGGCAATTCAGACCACGAGCGCGCACCCGGGGACCGGGCTCAGAGTCAGCTGTTGCCCGGATCGCGAACGCGCTCCGGCAACTCAGATCACAATTTAAATCAGAAGAGAGCCAGGGGACGTCTCCCACCGGTCTCCACTGGCTGTCCTATAGCGTGTCCGCCAGGACTGTGCCAGCTTCAGTTTCAGACCTCGCGAGTCACAGATTCAGATTCAGAACAGACACTCAGACACAGACAGACAAACGGAGACGAGCCAGCTCACCTATCAGTAGATTGATCTTAGCAGATCCATTGACCAGGGGTCTGGTGGGCTTGGGGAATCCCGGACGAGCCCCCAGATGTTATGCCCAGACTGTTTGTTCCCCAAAGAAGACCACCAGAGTCCAGAGTCAAAGCCAAGCGGCAAGGATCTTTACTACAAGTTTGAACTTGGTCCCTCCTTTACACAGTATACAAGAGGGCCCCGATCAATGCGTGCGTTTGCTTTTTATAGCCCGAAAGTTGCAGGGGAACAAAGAAATTCTTTTGGTTCCCGCACTTTCAGTAACCTTGAACGGCTGTCTCCTTATCGGAGACTTTCCAGGTGGTGTTTGTACTGGGCTCAGGGAGTTTCGAGCCCGGGGGCTGAGGAATGTGCCCAGCTCCTTTCATGTGTTTCTATAAAAAAGAAATCTGGCATGTGGCCTTAGGTGCTCACCCATCCTTTCTTTGGATGTGAATGTCCTATATTTTCTGAACTTGATTGATTAGCTGGCATCAGTCGGCATTTTTTAAGTAAACACAGACTTTGATTATAATTTTTGGATTTTCTTCTCTTGAAGCAAAGGTGAAATGTACAATCTTATTTAAACCATCCACTCATTCATTCATTAACTCTATGAATATTTTATTGGGCTTCTGGCTCCCAACTGGATTTTCCTAGGCTAGACATTCCTCTACTCACCCAGAATACATTTTAGTTTTCAAGCTGAAATCACCTTTAGGTTCAGAGGTTTCTCCTAGCTAGACAGACAACCCTTCTAGAAAGGTGAGTGGGAGTACTGTTTGGATCTGGGAGCAGAGATCAGCTTTAGGACTGTACTTCTACTATAAGCATGAAGGCAAAGGCCCACAATACTTTTGGGGCCCCCCCAAAATGTGTTAATTATTTTTAATCAGAAAAAAATAAATATACTCCATCCTGGTTTATATTTATACCATCACAGTTATAAAATATTTTACACACACACACACACACACACATACACACACACACACACACACACACACACAGTTTGTAATGGATTAAAAGGGTCTATGAACATAAATGCCTATGGCCCATGAATGTCAATACAGCCCTAAGCCAGTATCTTTCAGAGCTGGAGCTTTCAACTATATTGTGGTTAGGAGAGTGGCCAGCTATAGGAACGATTCCCTAAAACTTCTAATGCGAGGCTTCCTGCAAATGAAAGGGACATGGAGGCTACAGAATGACTGGATGGATGGATGCATGGATGGATGATGGATGGACGGACAGGCAGATGGATGAAAGAACAGATAATTACGAAGGTACAAAGATGAGTAAGCTATCAGCACCAGAAGGAGGAGACTTAGTGACCTGCAAATTCAGAGGGAGAACTGACCTTGTGTTCTGCCTAGACCCAGCTAAAAAGGACCCCATGAGTCTTTATCCTTTTTAACCAGACTTTAAAAATCTTACTGTAAAGTTGGTATTTAAAGCACACATACAACTCCCATTGAGTGATTTAACCGGGTTTTGTATATAACTAACTCAAATGCAAAGGACTGGCCCTAAAGCTAGTAAGTGCCATATCCAAACCCAGGGCTGTGGCTCAAGTCCCATGTTTTTCCAGAACCATGGGCTGCCTTTTGGGAGATATTGCCTGCTAAAGTTTTATTTCTTTAATACTACACACTATTTCACTTGGCTTAAAGATAAGAACCAGTTTCAACTTAAAAAAAATAAAAAATAAAAAGAATAAAAGAAAAGCTATAACACATAAACCAAAAACACCACTGACATTTTCTGATACATATCTTAAATTTCACAGATGCTTCTTGTAAAATGATTTAGCTGAGAAACAACAATGAAGGCATTTAGTTTCCAAGCAGTGATGGCACCAAGACAACTGTCAGAAAGTGTGTTTGGCATGAAGACAAGAGTTGGTTTTTGTTCCTCTTTGGATGTTTGGGGCATCTTCTCCATGCTCTCAGAGAATCCCTGAGAGACAGCCCTTGGACTTGCTTGCCCTCCACCAGTCACTGCCAGGGACCTCCTGAAACACCAAGATCCCCAAGGGACCAAGGTGTCTATTGCAGGCTTAGCTTCTTCATTTTGCCTTCTTCGTGCCCTTCTCTCCACATCCACAACCCCACTCCCACTGTCATAAACCATATTTAATAAAATGTAGACACCCAGGATGCTACAGTGAATGATTATAACATCTCTGATGGTAACTAGACATTGAAAGGGACCCATTAAAACTAATGAATAAATGGGCCAATTCGCACTGAAACGCAATTGTAAATAAGCAACCTCAGAAGTGAGAAGGGCAGGGGCTGTTCGTTCTCATTCCTAGTAAGAGGCAGAGATAAATTGGGTGCAAATGGAGATCCAATAGGTGCTGACAGTGACAGATGAAGATCTATGAAAATTGGGGATACTTTAATGAGTTATGTTGAACAGATGCAAGAGAAATTGGTCCAGGAGGGTGCCCTTGGAAAGCTCTGTAGTCCTCCATATGCTTGGGTTTGTAGTTTGTCTCTCAGTCACGTCATCTTGATAAATGAATGCTCAGCTCTCCTTTTAGGTCCTCTTACTGGGCTAGAAGCTGAGGCCAAACTTGTGGTTTTTCTCTGTTGCAGTGTGCAGTATCTTAAGCACACCATTTTCTCTCTGTGTGCCTCACTTGTGTTATCTCTACAATGGGAGTAATTATAATTGTGCGTCTTGCCTCAAAGTCTTGTAAAGGGGATGGATGTGACAATGAATGTGAAAGTGCCACACACCACACACACAGTGGGGAGGGATTCAAGAGACAGCTCTAACACAGTCTGGCCGTGTGGCCTACCATGGACTACTGTTTCACCTCTGGAGGCCTAAAGTTTCCTCATCTATAAAATGAGGAGCTTGGATGCGTCAGTGGTTCTCAAACCTGGCTGAACTTCAGAATCACTTGGGGAGTTTTTAAAAAAAATAGTGATGCCTGGAAACTTCCTCAAATTAATTACACTAGAACCTCTGGGGTTAGGCCCCAGACATCAGTCTATTTTAAAGCTCCTCAGGTGATGCCGTTGTTCAGCCCGAGTTGTGAACTGCTGAACGAGATGATCGCTAAGGGTTCTTTCTCTATAACATTCTGTGACTCTCTATAATTTGTTTTATAATTGCATGAGACATATTAGCTTTGATCCAGAGCCATTTCTACCTTAAGGGGAGACATCCCCCAAATAACAATGACAGGGTGGCACAGAAAGGCAAGCCAGGTACTGAAGCAGTGGATTCCATCTGTTTCAGAGCCATGGTTCCTATGAAAAGCTGGACACGATGGTTGGCATGCTTAGAGCAACATTTTTTAGTATTTCCTCCTGAAAGTGGTTGAGATTTTTTATAAATGAAATCACACTCTATGTAACCTTTTGAGGTTAGTTTTACTCACTGAGTGTAATGTTTTTTGAAATCCATCCTAGTGATGCACACATCAAAAGTCTGTTCCTTTTGATTGCTGAGTAGTAGTCCATGATAGGCATGTACACAATTTAATTAAACTTGCCCATTGAAAAAAACTGTAGTTCCAGTTTTTGACTATTATAAAGAAAGACGTTATACACATTTTTATACGGGTGTTTGCATGAAAATAAGTTTTGCATTTTGTGGGATAAATGCCCAGGAGTGCAATTTATAGGTCATATAGATAAGTACATGTTCAACTTTGTAAGAAACTGCCAAAACCATTTTCCAGAGTGGCTGTGCCATTTTAAATTCCTGCCAGAAGTGTGTGAGTAATCCACTTTCTCCGCATCATCACCAGTATTTGGTGTTAGTCACTCTGATAGGTATGTGGTGATATCTCATTGTGATTTTAATTTGCATTTTCCTCATGTTTAATGATGTTAAATATCTTTGATGATTTCAATTATTTTAGTGTTGTCAACTTTTTTTTTGGCCCAGGATATAATTTATCATGATGAATTTTCCATGGTTGCTTGAAAAAAAATTATACAGTCATCCCTCGATACACACAGGGGATTGGTTCCAGGACCTACTCCCCAGTCCCTGACTTCTACTAACAAAATCCACTCATACCGAAGTCCTGCAGTCAGGTCTGTGGAACCCACATATAAGAAAAGTCAGCCCTGCATATACACAGCTTTCATATCCCACGAATACTGTATTTTAGAAAAAGCAATCCTTGTACAAGTTGACTTGTGCAATTGTTCACCACGTTGTTTGAGTCAACTGTATTCTGCTGTTGTTAGACAGAGTTCTACATACGCCAATTAGATCATGTTGATTGGTTGTATAAACTGAAAATAAAATTCTAAGTCCCACAACCATCTAAATGGACCCCTGCTCTTGGCCAAGGGCATTCCAAAATTAACCTGAAAAACTAGTTCAGGCCATGGTGGGAAGTTGGGGTTTGACATGCCTCATTATACCCTCCTTCCTTTGAAAGTCGGGCACAATGAACCAGCATTAACATTAAAACAGAGCTCTTAAGACGTTTTGTAGCAACAAGACACCAAATTCTGGTGTGACATGAGTACAGCATCATATGAGAAATAGCCGACCCTGAAAGAAATCAAAGTATTTTACCCTAAAATATATTTCTTTGACATATTTTGAAATGGCCCTGCAAAGCTGTCTCTTGTGGGAAAAATCTACATTCCATTGAGAATCCCTTTCCCTGCCCAGGTCTTGTCCGTCATCTAGAAGAGAACTAACTAAGAGTCTGGCACCTTTTTAAGTCTGATAAGAAACATTTATAATCTATTCTCTCTGAAGCCTGCCACCTGGAGGCTTCATCTACATAATAAGAACTTTGTCTCCACAATCCCTTATTTTAACCCAGACAATCCCTTTAATGGATTCCAGGTCTTTAGATGAACTCTTTCAACCAATTGCCAATTGTAAAATATTTGAATCCACATATGCACCCATGATCTGGAAGCCCAATCCCTCTCAACCCTCCACTTCAAGTTGTCCCACCTTTCTGGACCCAATCAATGTGTATCTTATATGTATTGGTTGATGTCTTAGGTCTCCCTGAAATGCATAAAACCAAGCCATTTTGGCACCTGTCATCAGGACCTCCTGAGGCTATGTCACAGGCATGTCCTTAACCTTGGCAAAATAAACATCTAAATTGATTGAGACTTGTCCTACAAACTTTCTGCATTACAAAAGGTTGTTTGCATTACAAAAGGTGTTGTTAATTTCTTCTATATCCTTGCTAATATTCTCTCTAGTACTCTATCAATTGCTGAGAATGAGGCACAGAAGTTCTCAACTATAATTGCAGATTTTTGTATTTCTCCTGTCTTCTCTAACAAGTTTCTGCTTCATGTATCATGAGGTTCTGTTGTCTGGTGCATACACATTTAGGATTTTTATGTCTTCCTGGTGAATTGATCCTTTTATTTATTTTAAAGATATAAATTAAAACTTTGAAGTTAACAATTTATTGAAGTCAGAAATAAATTAATATGTTAACTATAAAAACCTAGAAGTCCCAGGAATTTGCTTTCAAAGGATTTGATTTCAAAGAATTCCTTATAAATAAGGATTGATTCTTTTATTAATATATAATGTCCCTCTTTGTCTCTAGTAATTGTATTTGAAGTTTACTTTACTTTTTAATATTTTATATAACATACCAATACATTTACATAATGCATATATTTACATATTAACATGTAAATTTATATAACATTCTTAAAATATTGTAATTATAGAGATGGATCATAGATCAGTGGTTTCCAGGGATTAGGGAGGATAAAGGAGGTTGATGTGGATATAAAATGATGGTATACGGGATCCTTGGGATAGAACTGTTCTGTATTTTGGTTCTGGTGGTAGTCACATAAATCTATGTATGTATAATTTATATGCATTATAAATTGCATAGAACTAATATGTACACACACAAATGATCATACAAAAAAACTAGTGACCTCTGAGTAAGTGTGGTGGGTTATATCTGAAACTGCCATTGCAAAATTATAGCTGAGACAATTGTTATAGTGAAAAAGATCTGACATAACCAACTTCATCCTCCTTCTAAACTCTAAGCTGTTCTTGTTCATTCCTGGGTGTCGGCTGAACTAACTTTGAGAGGAACTTAGATTACAGTTTAACTTGGAAACAGGAAAACAGTCTTCCCCAAAACAAACCTTCCTGCCTGGAGACTAGACTGCCTTTGCAGGACTAATTATGATTTAGAAGTCATGCAGCTGGAGGCTACAAGATCCTGACCCTTCCCAAATTGCTTCTGGGGTTATAATTTCTATTGTAAAAACCTAAGATCAGTGCTTGAGATATTTTGCAGGCCCTGCTGGATCAGCTGGCACCACCCAGATCCATAAACTGCCTCATCTGGTCTTGTGGCCCTCGCCCAGGTATGACTCAGTGCAAAAAGACAGCTTTGACTGCTTACTATTTCATCTGACTCAACTAATCAGTACTCCAAACTCACTGGCCCCTACCCACCAAATTGTCCTTAAAAAACCCCAATCCCCGAGTTTTCAGGGAGACTGATCTGAGTAATAATAAAACTCCAGTCTCCCATACAGACAGCTCTGTGTGAATTACTCTTCCTCTACTGCACTTCCCCTGTCTTGATAAAACAGCTCTATCTAGGCAGCAGCCAAGGTGAACCTGCTGGGTGGTTAGATATCAATTCTAATTTCCTGATTTTGATTTTATTCTATAGCTTTGCAAGATGTTACTCTTCGGAGAAGCTGGATGAAGACTATACAGCACCTCCCTGTTTTACTTCTTACAGCTTCATGAGTCTACATTTATATCAAAATAAAAATTAAAACAATTAAGAGCATTCTTACTTTTATATATTTTTGAAATTTTCCATAGTAAAACATTTGGAACAATGTATGAGAAATTAGCATAAATTCTGCTCCTTTATACATTCCTGATTGTCTTTTCCCCATTTGCTTGGTGTTACAGACACTGCATGAAGACAGTCAGTCTGGGACTTTGTATGTTTACCCCTTGATATCACTGACATTTTGATGTTTCAGTCTAAAATCTGACTTGATCACATATTAAATCTCAAGGCTTTCTCAGCCTGGGCAGGAGGCCCACTGCCTAAGTAAGCTGAGGTTGGAAGGGAACTTGCTTGGGGGCCTCACATGGCTATGATCACTACCATTTGGTGCTGTTCTTATGCTTGTATTCTTTCTTGGATTTGCTGTCCTTCTCTTCTCACTGATTTATCTGAGTAAGGGGGAAAGGGCCTCAGCACTTGGAGTCCAAAGGTGTGGACTCTGCACCAAGCCTCACAGCTGAGTCCAGATTTGGGCAAGTCACTGGCCCTTACAGGGCCCTCGTTCCCTCACCCATCAAATGAGGGTTACTGTACAACAACCACAGATGACTGCAATGAGAAACTAATGAGAGGGCATGTTAAGGAATTTATTAACCACATTGTGTCATGCAAATGCAAACTGTGATTGCCATTAGTTCCTTCTCCTGACTCTTCACAAAAGCTCTTTAGCACTAATTCTCTTAGGACACATAGATTGCTTGCACAGTATTTATTTAACTTTGGGTCATTTGGTGGATGTTGCATGCTTGATTCAACTTTGGCAAAGCACATCCTCCTGTAAGCCATGCTTAGAAGTTAAAAGAAGGATTTCAGACCACGCCAACCTGGAAGAAGTGAGTGCTGACCTTCCAGGGACCTCAGGACTTATGCAAGTGAACAAAGAAAGTCCAGGATGAGGTGCTCAGGCAGTGAGCAAAGCTAGGAAGAAGAAGATGCTCTCAGGAGAGAACCTATGAGTTTGGAGTGATACTTAGAGAGTTAATTCTTAGTGGAAGTCCTGTTTGTGCCCCTGGGCTTAGGCAGTAGGAGTGAGAAAGACTCAGGAGACGTTTTCTCAGATGCCTCATCCACTGTACTCATCAGGGTTCTGCAGAGTCACAGAAGCATCAGAATATGTACAGATACATAAAAAGAGATTTATTATGAGGGATTGACTCATATGCTTGTGCAGGCTGAGAAGTCCCAAGTCTGCCATCTGCAAGCTGGAGGTCCAGGAAAACAGTGGTATAGTTCTCACCCAAGCCTAGTGGGCTGAGAACCAGGGCACCGATGGTTTAAGTCCAAGTCTGAGTCTGAAGGCCAGAGAGTGAGGAACACCTACGCCCAAGGGCAAGAGAAAAGGGGTTCCCCAGGTCAAGCAGAGACAGTGAATTTTCCCTTCCCTGGCCTTTTTGTTCTAATCAGGCCCTCATTAGATTGGATGGTGCCCACCGGCATTGAGGAGGGCCACCTTCTTTACTCAGTCTGCTGATTCAAATGCCAATCTCTTCCAGACACGCCCTCACTGACACGCACAGAAATAATATTTTACGTGCTTTACTTTATAAGTGCCTTGAGGACAGACGCTCTAGCTTTCAAGGCTGCCTATCCCTTACCTGGAACATAATAGGTGCCCCATAAATGTCTGTTGAATGAGGGTATGGATGACAAAGTGAAGAAAAGGGCAGCAGAGAACAGAGAAACAAAGGCAGCAAAGAAGAGTGCGGAGAGTTGCAGGGCAGGGCTGTGGAGGGTGGACAGGCCATAGAGGGCAGTGCAGCTGGGTTCTGGCAGCTTCTGCACATCTCAGCTGTTGCTTCCTCTTCAGCTCCCCACAGGCAGGTAATGGTGTCCCTCACCTGCAGGCACAGAACTGTGGGATTGATTGGACAACCATCCTACTGCACAGACTGAGACCATCATTAACAGCTGCAACTGCTCATTTCTCACACCTGAGGTTTGAAAAACAGCCACTCACAAACCCTGAGTGTCCACTTGCTTCCACCCCACCTGCTGTTTGCTGTGCTCTTTCTTCAAGGTGCTGTGTCCTCCCTGCCTGTCCTGCTGTGGGGTCACCCTCCAGCCTGGCACCTCAAGTCTCCTCCCTTTGCACCTTGTAACTGCCACTCTATGTTCTCTTCATGCATGAGGCTCCTGGTCCTGAAACAGAGTGGGAATTCCTGTTAAGGGCCCTCTGCTAACTCTCCCCACCCCATACACTGCTTTGCAAGCATGGAAGTGAAGTAAAATCTTAGTTCATTCAAGGGAAATTCCAGACACCTAGCTAGCCCTGGGAAGTAAATAGGCAACATAATAAGCAAGAAGGCAACAGCAGCTTAAAACAATAGCCAAGGAAGTTAGAGTCACAGGATGTTTGGTTCCTGACAGAAACTAAAGGTAACATCTTAAGGTATGTTCCTGAGTTGTTTTTCAGAAACCCTAAACCCCACCCAGTGGATCTGCTGGCACACAGACCTCAGGTAGAGGAGCTGAGCCCTGAACTCTGGTCATCATTCTTTGTTCTAAATTTCTTCCAAAAGGGCCTGGGGGAAGTCACATCCACAACCCAGAGCTAACCTTCTTTTCTGCTGATCCCAATTTTGAAGCAAAACTTCTCTTCCTTAATGAATTGCAAATCAGAAAATCTTTTAATCTACCTATAACCTGTAAGGTCTTACTTCAAGATATCCCACTTGTTGAGGCCAAACCAGTGTAAAATCTCCATGTACTGATTTATGATTTTGCCTGTAATTTCTGCTTTCCTGAAATTTTCCCTGTCTTTAAGAACTCTTGCTTGTATGCCATCAGTGAGGTCGAGTCTTAAGTGTCAGCTGCTCAGTTCTCCTTGCTTGGTGCCCTGCAAAGGAATGCCCTCATTATTCCCACTGCAAACATCAGTGTGGGTGTTTGGTCTTACTGTGTGGACAAGTGGACCCCAGTTCAATCAGGACACAGAACTTCCACTGGGGATGTTCAGACCTTATCCATGTCCACTCAGATTCTTTTTTAGGGACTGGGTTAGGTTGCTCTTCCCCAAGCTATGGGTCTGTTCACATGAGTGAACATAGTGGCTAAAGGCATTGACCATACAGTTCGAGGTTCAAATCCTGGCCACAGCACTGGCCATCTTGGGACCTCAGGCAAATTAAGTAAACTCTGTGGGCCTCCTTCCCTCCTCTGTGACGTGAGGTTAACCATAATACCTTGTCATATGTAATAAGGTCAGGAGGCCATGAGGTCATGCAGGTAAAATACCTAATCTGGAACATTTGAGCTAGTAAGTATTCTACAAATACTGGCTGCATTATTTTCATTGTTATTGTTAATTGGCATATAGTGCAGAGCCATCACCACCGCCTGCCTTGACCGGAATCCTGTTGGGATGGTGATTAAACATGGCAGAGCTGATGACCCTGCTGTCACCTAGGAGGAATGAATCATGCCGGGACAACCTCCCCAGCGATGCGAACTCTGGCTCATGGGCCTCTCCACTGATGCTGTGGTTTCCAGATTCCCCAAATGTCGCTTGCTGACCCAAATGACACTGAGGTTGAAAAACTCAGACATCAGACCCAGACAAGGCATAATTCAAAATATTTAGCACACCCTTTCCCCACCCCACCCACAAACACACACAGACACCCAATTCTATGGAGCTCAAGGCCTCTGGGATGTGGATATGAGAAGATCAGATATATAAGAACAGAAAATAATGCAATGGCCATGTCAGATGGCTGATTCCCTCTTAAGGAGGCAAATCGGCAGATGGATTTTAGGTAGAGGCTACATATGCCAAGATGGTGCATACATGTGGTATGCAGAGGAGAGAGAAGCTGGGTTCACTCGCCCTGGTCAGGGTGAACTGTCACCAGAGAACAAAATGATTGGAAAGGCTGTGCACCAGGGGAGACTTCTCTTTTAGGAGGCGTATGCAGGAGGAAATTCGTCAGAGGAGTCTGCCTGCTAGACCCTTAGCAAGTGAACAGGAGTGTGGGAACAGAGACACAGCTGACCCCTTAGACATCCCGAACGCCACCTTCGGAAGGGGTGTGGAAAAGCACCTCCCTCCCTGCACCCTCTCCTTCCTCTGGATAAGGTGAGGTCCTGGGCTGGTCCCCTGACAACAGGAACTGCTTTCCACGACAACCTAAGATGCTGCTGCTGCATCCAAGGGAGAATTGCAGTCAGGCTCGCATTAGCCTCAGGCAGTGCGTAAAAGGGGAATCAGCACTGCATTAAAGGGAAATGAGTATTTGTTTTGAAATGTATTTAAAAGCTCTGGCTGGTTAATTATTTAAGGACCAGCGGGTATCTCAGCTGCCATGGAAACCTCTGGTTATGCGATTCCTTCCTGGAACCCTCAGACATCGCACACATTCACACACGCAAACACACACTCTCATGCACACTGACACACCTACACTCACCTAGGCACACTCATACACATATGGTCACACACACACACACATTCGCACACATGCATTTGCACACATACAGTCACAGAGACATTCGCTTAAACACATAAATGGCCACACACACGCACACTCACATTTGTACACATTCACATGCTTGTATACATTTTCACACTCACACATACTCAAATGGTCACATTCACACACTCGCATGCATTCACATTCACACAAATGCAAACACACATGTATATACACTCACACGAACACATTCACACTCACTCTCACACACACAGGACTCTGTTGGAGCCCTGATGTTTTCCTGCTCTCACTATCCATGGGGTACTCAGAGACTGCCCCAGGACTTGTGCAAGATGTCCTGGGTTATCCCTTCCAGCTCCTTTGACTCCAAGCAGGCTGCCGCCCTCTGCACACGGGGCCAGGCACAGCGTGTCTCCCTTTCTAAATTACAGTCAAGCTGGCGCCATTGTGAACAGGTGGGGCCACTAACTGACTTTGCTCAGAGTCCACCACCAGGCTTAGGGGAAACAGCAGGCCAGACACACAAGGGACTAGAATCATGACTGACATCACTTGCTGTCTGTGTGATCTTGGACAAGTTCTTTCGCCTCTCTGAGCCATAATTTCCTCATCTGTCAAACAGGGATCATAACAGCAGAAACACCTTTTATTTGGATGATCTTATTTGATCCTCTGGGCCACCCTTGAAACAGGGGTCATTTCTATCCTCATATGCTAGATGATGAGAAACCCCTGGTTCAAAAAGAATGACAAACTTCCCCAAAGGTACATAAATGAACCCAGGTGGTTTCCCACCACAGACCACTTCTCTGCACTCTCCCCTCCTTACCAGGGAATTGCTATGAAGATGACAGGAGATGTGCATGGCATCAGAGAAGGTGAGTCTCCCCATCCACACCTCCTTTGCCCTGAAGGATCTGGATGGATGCCCTGCACTCAGGCCTGAGGCAGGTGGAGTTTCCTGCTGGCTTCGGGAGCAGGGTCCTCGCCTTGGAAGATTCAAGTCCAAGGGCTCAAGTTTCCTTTCGAAAGAACTTTTCCAGAGCTGGAGTGGCACCTCTCATCCCTCCCTACGCTGCTGTGGCGCTGCACCACTGAACTATATAATTGCATATTTGTTCCTGTTGAGTCTTGAAATATTAGGGCCCAGTGTATAATTCCAGGGCTCCTGCACTGAAGATACTGCCATGTAACTACCAAATTAAAAGACAAATAATGTGGCCAGAGCTGCAAGCCCATACTGCCCTGCTTAATTAATGGAAACTTTTATTAAGAGCAGGCAGAAAAACAGACCAACCTCTGACACCAAGCCTTCTCAGAGGATCCTCAAAGGGATAATAATGGCTCCTGAATAAATCCTGCATCAGAATCTACTAAGAGTCTTTCATAATATCTTGTCTGTGTGCAGCTTTGATGACTGTGTTTGTGATGGGGCAGGGACGGGGTCACACTGGCACAACAAAGGCTAAGACTCTGTGGCCAGGAAGATGTTGAACATGCAAGCTGGTGGGTCTCCAGATGCCAGGGACCCTCACTGCAAGGGAGGAAACACGTTCGGGTTAGGACAAATAGATCAGAATCCAGAGAAATGTAAAAAGATTGTTGTACACGAGGACAGATGAGTCCAGATAAGCAATTTGTCAAGAATCACACAGGCAGAAATTTCTTTGCAGAAAAGAGACCCTGAGAGTATACAGATCAGAGGAAGGAAAGGAGATGAGGTCTGACCAGCAGGAAAGGGCAGGTGGGCCAAGACCACACAGGTGACCAAGGGGATGGAATGTAGGACAAACATTGTGCTGGCTGAGGAGTTTTTTGTGCATTCCCTCCCAGAGCCCCCAAAGGATTCAGTCCTTAGCTTTTCAAAGACCTGAAATAGGAAGGCACACTTTGGTTTCCTCTGACCAAACGGACTGTATACCTGGGAAGTGACAGCCAGTGCCCAGGAAAGGAAGCCCAGGCCAAGTGTGGGATGCAAGTCCTGTAGGGCAAGGCACCTGGACACAGAGGGTGATGCATTTACCAGTCCTTTTCCTGGCCTGTACTACACACCAGGCACTGCGCCGAGGACCCTATGAACATCAGCTCTGTCAGCACGATGGCCCCACCGGGTGTTTCCATCTCCACTGCACAGGTGAGGAATCTGAGCATAGAGAGGTCATGCAATTTGCCCAAGGTCATAGAAGGAGGTGGTGATGCTGCCTGGGAGCCAAACCAAGGCATCTGGCTCCAGAGCCTGGAGATCAAAGTCCAGAAAGGACCCTTTGGGAGGTTCTAAAGGGGAAACAGGGAGATTGAAAACATGGTCCCTCCTGCTGACAGCAGTCTGCAAACACAGGCTGGGGGTCAGCACTGGGGCAGGGAGAAGTAACAAAGCCTCCCTCTCCTGATTTCTCTCTCTCTCTCTTCCTCATTCTGTCTTTTTGCCTCCTTCTCCCTCTCTCTCCCTTTCTCTTTCTTTCTGCTCCCAAGTCTCTGCCTTTCTCTGTCTGTCCTTCCCCCTCCGTACGTATCTCTGTCTTCCCCTCTGTCTCTCCCTTTTTCCCTTTCCCTGTCTCTCTCCCTCCCTTCCTCTCCACCCCTCCTTTGTCATTTTTTTCTTACCCTTTCTCACTGTCTCTCCTTCATTCTCTTCACCTCTGCCCCTCTCTCTCTGCCTTCCTCCCTCTTTCCCTCTCTCTCTCTCCCCCACCTCCTCACTCCCTCCTTCTATCTCTTTCTTTGTGTGCGTCTCCCCTCTCCTTATCTTCCCCTTGCTAGAAATAGGAATAAGGAGGGGGAGAAGTAGAGGAAATATATGACAAATTGGCAAATAACTGTGTCTAACTAGCATGTTTCTCAAACTCATCTGGGATCCGTCAGCGGTTCCTTCAACTGTCTATATTTTCACAGTGCCATGTAATGGTTATCTCCGTCAAACAAGTTCTTATATGCAGCTCTCCTCCCTGAGACCACCTGTGGGAAAAACGGGTTAGGCACCGGAGTTTAGATTTTGCTGCCACTTCTGCCTTGGTTGAAAATGTATTGAAAACACGAGACACTTTTGTTCTGAAGACAGTGAATTTAGTGCCAGGTAATGAGGTGTCAGGAGAGGGTTGACAGGGGCGTGTATGGCACAAAGTCCTCGTCTCCTGGATCTCTCAGAAGAATCTCACCAGCCCCAGCTTTCCTTTGAGGTCCTAAACTCAGCTGCTGCAGGGCATGAGGGTTCCAGGTCACAGCTCTTTAGTGACATTAGATTTCCAGTGAGCTGGCAATGCAAACAGTGGGGACCCTTGCCCAGTGACAATCACAGTTTCTCCTCCTTCCTTTGCTGGTGCGTGGATAGGCCTGAGATGCAGCTACCTGTACACTCATCCCTCTTACTGAATTATGTGTCTAGAGAAAATCTTTTGGTCTCTGAAGCTTTCATTTCCAGCAGTGTCAAAAAATAATGATGCAAGCTCTCTGCTTTGGGGATGCCTTCCAGGATCTTGCGAAAATGAATGAAGCAACTGGTTGTCAAGGGCCAGTGTCTGCCCATGACTCCCATTCTACCAGTCACGGAGCTCCTCATGAATGAAAGCACTGAGGCCATTTTTCAGACCTTTCCTGATGTCCAGCAAACGGGCTCCCGGGGATCCCCAAACTCTCTTTCAGGCATGACGGATAAGCAGAAGAAAAACTGGATGCAATTTTTAACACCACAATCGAAAAGCAAAGCATAAGGGTTTAAAACTCCCAAAGTCCACAGCCCTCCCCACTGTCTGCCTCTGAAACCCAGGAATTGGCATGGTGCTAGCCCTAGGATCACAGTCAGAGGGCTGGGTGCAACCTCAGGCCCCTCCTAGGATCTTCTTTCTTTTCATTCATCTTATCTCCACTTAAACCTTTCAGACACCTCTGCATATGGTCTCCCTTAGGGTAATTATCTCCTTTCACCATTTCTTAACTTGTAGATTCAACTCTTCTTTCATTACTTCCAAAGTTGCCTCTTTCAGTTACCCGAGAGATGTCCTTCATTCTGTCCCTGGTGAAACTGTGTCCCAAAAAGTTAAAGAAAGCAATGACTAACAGAAATTGAGTTTGCAGGATGGCAGATAAGAAAAGAAGGAACTTTCTGAAACATGTACACTCCCTTGCTTATAAGAAAAAGGATTTGGCCGGGCGCGGTGGCTCAAGCCTGTAATCCCAGCACTTTGGGAGGCCGAGACGGGCGGATCATGAGGTCAGGAGATCGAGACCATCCTGGCTAACATGGTGAAACCCCGTCTCTACTAAAAAGTACAAAAACTAGCCAGGCGAGGTGGCGGGCGTCTGTAGTCCCAGCTACTCGGGAGGCTGAGGCAGGAGAATGGAGTAAACCCAGGAGGCGGAGCTTGCAGTGAGCTGAGATCCGGCCACTGCACTTCAGCCTGGGTGACAGAGCAAGACTCCGTCTCAAAAAAAAAAAAAAAAAGAAAAGAAAAAGAAAAAGGATTTGCCTAAAATGAGTCAGAACCAAGATGGCTGACTGGAGTTTGCACAGAGCGAGCTTGCTGGTGTCACAGCCTGAATTTCCACTGCATGTTTCATGCTAACTCTCCGAATATGCAGAAGCCACCCATGGGTTAGGATGAAGAAATAACTGTGCATGCCCAAGGACTTTCCAGACCTCCTCCTTCCCTCTGCAAATTACCTACTCATCTCAAAATCTACCCCTTGAATCTTTTCTGATATAAATATTGCCTTGAAGCCAGTGTGGGGAGACAGAGTTGAGCCTGACTCCTATCTCCTTGGAAATTGACATTAAACAGAAAGCTTCTTTTCTTAAAAAGCTGGTGTCATAGTACTGGCTTCTAGCACATCAGACAGGGAGCCTCCTTTGCTCTGTAACCCTGGCAGAGACCATGCTCTTATGTTTGAGAAGCTCAGATCATCTCCACCTGCAGCTGAAATCTTTAAGACTAAAAGGGGCTTCACCAAGGCCCACCCAGAGATCTCAGGACAGTTCCTGGATACCTGAGGGAAGATACCCAGAATACAATCTAAGATGGGTACAAACCACCTTGACGTGTTTCATGGACTCAGGGCCTCCTGTTCTCAGCTTTGTGTACAGATAATGTGAATAACAACAGCACCGAGACATCACAAATGTATCTGTATTCATGGGTAAACTGTGTGTGTACTTGTGTATGTACATGTGCGTGTGTATGAGAACACACACGTGTGTGTGACAGTAAAAAACAAAAACAAACAAACAAACAAAAAACACTGGGTTCTGAATGGAAAGATGCAGATTCCAGTTCTGTGTGTTGTTTATCATCAAGAAATGATTCCTTATGCCTATTTTCCACCTTGTGAAGTTAACTCTCCTTTTATTAATACTGTAAAATGCCTCATGTAAGTTTCTGGGAGATAATTCCAGTAGAACCACGACATAATCATGGAACTGGGGCCACTTCCTTATTCTTCTTTAACTTCCGTGAACATACCTGTAAAATGGGGCTGAGACTCTACCTTGTAGGACTGTGGTGATGAATAAAGTAGACACAAATGTGCTCTGTTCATGGTGAATCATGAGAGAAAGGGCAGCCTGAACTCTGCACATGTACCCACACAGCTCTTCCATGAGGCACAATTAGGTCTCAAGAATTTCTTGCAACTTAAAATTGTAGCATCAGGAACTCAGGAGCGATTACCAATCCTTAGGTAGCTTCGTCTCTATGAGCCTTCTAGATCAGAGAGTTGGCATCTCCTAAAGCCAGTGACTTCCCATTAGGGAACAGGGATCCTGCTTTCTAAAACTGCATCAAGAAGATCCCCCTCCTCAGTTATACTCAGAGGGATCTCTCTTCTAAAGGGAGAAACAAGCAAAGAAACTAGTGAATGGGAAGCATCAGATATCTGTGCAAGTTAAGGGGAGGCACGCAAAAGGTTCCATCAGTTTTTATGGAAATTAAAAATATGGGTTCCCATTCCCCAATCTGAGGACCCAAACTATTTCCACCCCACTTTTTAAATGGGAGTCCTACCCCTTGTATATCTCTGTTTTCATCATCTCAGATCTTGTTGGCTCCCTCTCAGAATCTGGTAGTGCTCTCCAGTGAAAAGACATGTACAGGTAACTAAACAAAAATCCAGTTAAGCTGCTAGGTGAGAAATGCAATTGCTAAGAACGAAGCATGTCTAGTGTATGAAATGCTGTATTTTAAAAAGGCCATTGCTATAGGTTTCCATGCAGAGGCTTGGCACACCACAGCTTTGAAGGGTAACAGGCACTATTCTTCCAGGAGGCTGATAATGTAAAGGTCACAGGTTGTTTCTGTTACAGGGAAGGTAGGTAGATGCTTGGACGCTACAGGAAAATGCATGGCCAATAGGGCCCTGAGATGGTGGGGGTGGAATCAGCACCTCTCCTCAATCAGACATAGCCCTGCCCAATTTACACCTCAGACATCGACCTCCATGGAGCAGACACATGTGGAATGAGGGCATCCCAAATTATGTGTAAGGTCAGTTACATGAGGCCCTCAGAATTCTTCATCCCACAGACCTTTTGAAGGTAATGTGTAGATTTGAAAAATCAAATGAATAGTTAAACGCTTTGTATTGAAGCTCCCTGTTCCGCATCGCTTCAAACACTTTTCATACGTGTTAATGCTCCCTTGAGTCTGCACTTTTCCTTGGAGTGGAGGTGAGACAAGAATAGATATTATTAACTCCATTTTATAGGAGAGACTGAGGCACAAAGTGGGATAGCAGAGGGCCCACAGGGAACCAACAGGGAGCTAACCAGAAAGCAGGGTCAAATGGACGGATCCTTTTCAGGTCTGAATGCATTTGGCTAGGGAGAGGGAAAAAAATGTAAATACACAATGCAAACACGGGCAAATTGGTTGTGAACCCGAAGTGAGGAGTGGAGTTGGACCCTGGCCTCTAAAAGCGATGAATGAGGGCTTCCTTCCTCCATGAGTAGGAAATGTCCCAAGGAGGCAGGCCTGCTCACTGCTGCCTCACCGCCCTTGTTTTAGCCATTTTTCCTCGTACGGTTGGCCTCCCAGGTCCTCTCTTTGCTTATTTTATTTTTGAGACATGGTTTTGCTCTGTCACCCAGGCTTGAGTACAGTGGCACAATCTTGGCTCAATGCAAACTCTGCCTCCTGGGTTGAAGCGATTCTCATGCCTCAGCCTCCCGAATAGCTGGAATTACAGGTGCGTGCCACCATACCCGGCTAATTTTGCATTTAGTAGAGATGGGGTTTTGCCATGTTGGCCAGGCTGATCTCAAACTCCTGACCTCAAGAGATCCACCCACCTTGGCCTCCCAAATTTCTGGGATTACAGGTGTGAGCCACCGTGCTCTCCCTGCTCTCCTTGCTTATTGGACTTCAAAACTCAATCCAAGCTTCACAGCTTCCAGGAAGCCCTCTTCAAAAGAAGTGGGGAGCATTGGCCAACTGTGTAGCTGCCTGAACAGCTGCAACTCAATCCTCTGAGCTTGTGCCATCCACCACAGAGGCCAGTAGCCACAGGTAGCTCTAAAGCAAATGAAATGAGGCAAATTTGAAATGAGATGTGCTGTAACTGTGCAAGACACACCAGACTCCAAAGAGCTTGTGTGAAAAGAAAAACGATGTAAAATTGATATTTTTTTATACTGATTACATCTTGAAATGATATTCTGAATATATCAAGTTAAATAGAATGTAATACTATTAATAAAATTAACTTCACCTGTCCCTTTTTACATTTTAAAATGTGGCATTTCGAAAATTTAAAAAGAGTAGATTTTAAGTGTTCTCACCCCACACCCAAATAAACATAGCCAGTGATGTAACGCATATGTTAGCTAGCTTGATTTAGCCGCCTCACAATATATACATGTTTCAAAATACCATGCTGTACACCATGAATGTATATATTTTTGGTCAATTAAAAGATAAATATTTAAAAAATAAATTCAAATGCACATGTGTAGCTTGCCTCTACAGCTGGCATATTTCTACTGGATGGTACTGTTTTCAGATACTTCTACCCAGTCGCTAAGAAAACAGTTGTGAGACCTCCCCAGAACGGAGTGGGCATGTCTGAGAAGTCCATTTTTAATCTATGTGACAACCTTGTGTTCTGCATGGAATAATCCCCTATATCCCATTAAAAAAGGAAACTGGGGACTGAGATGGGAGGACTGCTTGATGCCAGGAGTTCAGACCAGTCTGGAAAACACAGTGAGACCCCCATTTCTATAAAAAGTTTTAAAAACTCAACCAGTCACGGCAGGGTGCACCTGTAGTTCTAGCTACTCTGGAGGCTGAGGTGGGAGGATTGTGTGAGTCCAGGAGTAAGAAGCTGCAATGAGTGGTAAGAGGCTGCCACTGAACTCCAGCCTGAGCAACAAAGGGAGATCCTGTCTCCAAAAAAACGAAATAAAATATTTTAAAAAGAGGAGACTGAGGCCCAGAGGGACTGAGAGGCTTGCTCAAGACCACAGAGTCCCTGAGAGTCAGACCTGCACTGGGGCACACATTTTCTGACTTCCAAACCTGTGTTCTTTTCCCCATAGGATTTCCTTTCTGTTAGAAACTCTGATCTTAACTTCCTCTCTACAGTGATTCCACAGCAGGACATAGCTCTAAGCTGTTCCCAGCAAGGATCAAATGTCCCCATTGCCCTGGGACTCCAGAGAAGCCTAATCTCATGCCTCAGGTTTAGTGCATCTGTCCAGAATTATAGCTCTTTCTCTCTCCTTCTACCAACATATCCACACCTTCCTCCCAAGCTTCCTTACTTAGCATGGAGTAGAGGGATAAAGCAGGCCACCTTCATGCATACACTGAGATTCTGATGTGTGTGCCAGAATCTCATGCATACACTGAGATTCTGATGTGTGGGCCTGTGTGGTGCACAGGCCACCAGCCTGCCATGGCTGAGCGGACATTCTGACAAAGGGGCAAGGAGCCAGCATCCTTTGACCTAAACCTTTGCCTGGCTCCAGGGAATCTGGATGCTCTGAAAAGAACACAGATGATGCCCTCCACCTAACCATGGCAAGGCGTGGTGGGAGCTTAACAAACTTCTCCACAAGCTCCAGGAGCTTCTCACAAGCCACAACCGCATACATTCAAGGATTTAAATTTTAATTGGTCTCCATTGTGATGAGTCCTATCTTAGTTCCCAAAGCAACCTTGGTTTTATGCTACCAAGACTTGATGTATCGGTTCTCTTTCTAGGACTACTGCTCCCTCGTGGACTAGGGCAGAGATGGTGTCATGCTGACTTCTGTCCTTCTTCCAAGAATGCCTCTCACAGAAACCACCTGCAAACAGAAGCCTCATCTCTTATACCAGCTGTTACCTTTTCTACCATTAAAAATTACCATTCAGGACTAGACTGAAGACCTTACTCCATTCCTCCCTAACTACAGGACTGCTTTCTAGGGATCTCGTAACAGGAAGGAATCATCTCTACTCCTCAATTCCACAGGGAGCAGATGTCCAACCAGGAGTTCATAGAGAAACAAGCGCTACAGTCCTGAACTCCTTAATGATTAGAAGACCGGGAAAGTCATTGAACACCTTGGGACTTTATTTTGTCCATCTGTAATTGGCAAAATGCACTCCACGTCTACTTTGTAGCTCCTCTCCTCAGAGAGAGGGTAATCAAAGAAAATGAAATGTGAAGGAGACGGACGCATATCCTGCTAGCGAGTGGAGTACCCGGGAGAAAATAAACAGGCTCTCAAGTGCCAGGCTGAATGTATCAAAGGACAAGTGAAGTATCACAGAGAGAAATGAAGTAAAAGAGGAACTGAGATATGTTAAGTCTCTGAAATTGACAGAAAGAGACAGAACAGTCTTGTCGGGGAACCTGTTGAAGATCCAGGAGTTGAGAAATATGTTTAGAGATTCTCAGGGCCAAAAATGTGCTCAGAAGTCAAATACAGGAAAGAAACTTAGATGATTTCAAAGATGAACTCCTTTGTGACAGTTTTCAGGCCCCAGGAAGAGTGAGTTGCTGCTGCCTCAGTGCCCACAGGCTCTCAAAGTGCCTCTTCCTGCCTGGACCACAGTACCCAGCACACTAGTGATGAACGCCTGACCCCAGGTCTACTCCTCTACCAGAAGGTCTGGAGACACGGAAGAGTCTCCAGAGCAGAGGCCAGGGCTAATCTGTCTTCATACTCACAGTACGTGGCACATTGGAGCTGTTCAATGCATGCCTTTTAAATTGCTGAGAGAAATTTCGGGAGTGACCTCCTCGAATAGCCAAGGCTAAGAGAGCCAAGAAAAGAGTTTGCGGTCTCCCAAACAGGCAAGGCTGGGAGAGGAAAGGCAGCTCAGGGGTTGATGGGTGTGTTTGGGGAAAGGTTTTCGGTGAGGGAAAATGGGGCAGGCAGTATTTCACACTGGGCATTCCTGGGAATTATCTAGACCATGAGATCATGGCTTTCAAGGAAGGTAACAATAACTAAAAGGAAAAAAAGAGGGAATCTAAAAAAAGAGGAAAGACCAAAGTCAGAGAATCTCTGACCAAACTTCTGCCTTGAAGGTTGGCAGGCAGCAGGAACATCACTCAAAGTCTGGCAAAGATGTGCTAGAAGGGAAGCGTTGATCCATTTTTTTCCATGGCTCAGGTGAGGTAGCAGCTGCCACCCAAACAGTATCATCTGAGAGAAAATACCTGTCTCAAGCATCCCTTTCTCCCGGAACATGGTCACTGCTCTCTTCTTTATGTCAAAGCATGCATATTATATTGGTCCATTCTCATGCTGCTAATAAAGACACACCTGAGACTGTGTAATTTATAAAGAAAAGAGGTTTAACTGGCTCACCGTTCTGCAGGGCTGGGGAGGCCTCATGAAACTTATAATCATGGTGGAAAGGGAGGCAAGCATGTCTTTCTTCACATGGCCACAGCTAGGAGAAATGCAGAGCAAAGGGGGGTGGAAAAATACCCTTAAAAAATCATCAGATCTTGTGAGAACTCACTCAATATCACAAGAACTGCCCTCATGATTCAATTACCTCCCATGGCATGTGGGATTATGAGAACTGCAGGTTCAAAATGAGATTTGGGTGGGGACACAGCCAAACCATATCCAATATATATTAAATGACTCTGTGGGTACCTAGCATTATGAGGCATCATAGGGACAAAGAGAAAGAGGATGGTCCTTGCTTTAAATTGCTTACAAACCCCTTACTTAGCCATAATCCATCTATGTCAAACAAAATAGGGCACCTTGCTATCACAATGTCACTTACAGAGGAACAAGAAGAAACGGAGTCTGCTCTCTCCTCTCACTGATATTTTCTCCATTAGTTAAACAGAGGCTGGGTCTGAGTAGGTATAATTTGTGAGAAAGAACCCGCTAATGACAATTCCTGTTTGGTAAGAATTAATAACAGACGTTAGAATGGGAAGGGAAGGCCCTAGATGTTAGGGTAGACCCAGGATGGGAGACCGTGAAATCAAGATGAAGCGAGTGTTGTTTACTCACAGGTACAAAAGGGCAATCTCACATGGTACTCTGGGTCTTCCTGCTGTGATCCCATCACAGAGCAGGGAAGGAAAATGCTGCAAACTGTCTCTTTATTCCAACAATTCCTGTGTATAGTCTTATGTTTACTCAGCATATGTTTCATGAACACCTGTGATGTGCCATGTATAGTAATATTCTAGAAGCTGGAAACACAGGAACGAACAGACAAAAATGCCTGCCTTCATGGAGCTTACATTCTAGCAAGAGGTGACAGACAATGAACAAATAAACAAGGGAAATACTTATAATAGGTGACAGGGTGATGGGTGCAATAGGAAAATAGCTCATGGATCATGTAGACTGGGAACAGAAAGTGTGCAAATTAAAACAGAGTGGTGAGGGCAGGATGTACTAATGGCATGACTTCTGAACAGGGACCTGCAGAGGTAAGACAGCAAGTCACAGAACATCTAGGGAAAAGAGTATTCTACAGCAAGAATAGCAAGTGTAAATGAAGTACCCAAGGAATGATCTTCTGTGAAAAGGATCTGGGTTGGAACAAGCCCTTTTTCAGGTGAAAAGTCTGTAATGAGTCCCTATGCTCTTTGGCAACAAATCTAAATTATTCAACCCAACATTCCACGTTTTCCCAAAATAATCAGCCTCGCTATCCTATCTCCCTAGCACAGCTCCTCTGACGTAACTAGACCAGGCTCACTAATATTCCCTGTGCTAAGCTCATTCCATCTCCAGGTGGCTATCAGGTCCAACCCAATGCCTGTCATGAAGCATTAGTTAACATAGAGTTGGGCTCCGATATAAGGGACAGAGATTGGGTCATCAAGAAACAATGCCATAGGAGGAATCTGTCTCAAAAATTAACATGAGATCCAGTTCCTCTCTCAGTGAGTCTGTCTATGCCCCGACCCCATTCCCTATATGCCCAGCTGCCTCTCACTCCCTGGCCTCCACTAGGATTTACCTGGTCTACGGAGTCACCCAGCTTCAGTGCTCTTGGCTCCTCAGCTGGGATTGAACTAGTTCCCCATTTTCTCCCCATCTCTAGGATGTAATCATTTCTCCCCCATCCCGTACTAATCCTAAATTGTTCAACCAATTCTACACTTTGATCTTTATTTTCACTTTCATGACCCACTTTGATTCCTCTTGCTTTCAAGGCTGTCCTATCATAAACCACCTGTTAATTCTGCCTATGTACACTTGGGAAGCCACTTCCTCTTTCTGTACCTCACATTCTCCATCATCTCGGATGAGAACGTTGGACTTGAAAATGTACAAGGTCTCTCCTGTTCCTGGCATTCTGAGATCTTATGTCTCATTCCCACCTTCATGGCCCTACTCATGCTACTTTCTGATGTTCATTGCTCAGTCCATTTTTATGAGGTCTCTGCCCTGAACCAAGTGCTGTGTCACGTCCTGGATAGAGAAAGATGCAAAGGACATAGTTCTTGCTCTGAGGGAACTCACCAATCCAATCAGCCACCAGTGCCATGCAGTGCAATGAGGGCTCTGACAAGGGTGGGAACACCTGTTAGGAAAAGGATGGAGCAGAAGGTGTCTGGGTGGCCTTGTCCAGAGACACACAAGCTGCACCTTGAAGACTATGTCAAAGACAACTAACTAAGGCATGTGGAGAAGTTGTTCCAAGCAGAAAAAACAGTGGTACAGGACAGGCACAAGAGAACACAAAATATTTTAAGAACCTCCAGTAGAACAGAAAGGCTGAGGCACGAGGTGGGTGTAGGTGCATAGCAAATAGTGAAGTTCAGGAGATAGGGAGGAGTTAGACCATGAAGACCCTTGAATGTCACTTTTAAGAGTTTGCTTATCGACTTACAGAGAATGGGAATGTTTAAGGGATTTAAAATAAGAGACTAACAAAAACACATTTACTTTCCAGAAAGACGGCTTCAATAGCAGTGAGAAGGAATCGGAGGTGTGTGAGGCAAGCATCAAAGAGCAGTTAGAAGATGTTTGCAGTTATCCAAGTCACCGTGATCAAAGTCTGGGCAGAGACAGAGGCCAGGGAATCAGACAGAAAGATCCACTTCTAGTGATATTTTAGAGAGAATCGATAGGACATGGTGACCACTTGACTTCGGGTGAGGTAGAAGGAGAAATTAGGTTTCTGGCTGGAGTGACTAAATAAATGGTAACCGCCTTTAACAGAGACATGGATTGTTATAGAATAATGTCTGTAAATTTGAGTGGAAAGGGTTGAGGTCAGACTCAACCATGTTACATTTCAGGTACATTTCTCTGCCTGTAAGCTTTCCTATCTGTTATTTCATAGTCTCTGACTGTCACTTTATGGAAACACTGTGGTAAATATCCTTATATCTATTCCTTTAGCATTTCAATGTGATTTTTTTTTTCAGTATTTCCCGTGGTTTTGATCCCCTATGTATATGCATCTTCAATCTTTTTTTTGTGTGAGATGGAGTCTTATTCTGCCACCCAGGCTGGAGTACAGTGGTGTAATCTCAGCTCACTGCAACCTCCACTTCCCAGATTCAAGTAATCCTCCTGCCTCAGCCTCCTGAGTAGCTGGGATTACAGGCACCCACCAGTACACCCAGCTAATTTTAGTATTTTTAGTACAGATGGGGTTTCTCCATAGTGGACAGCCTGGTCTTGAACTCCTGACCTCAGGTGAACCACCCCCCTTAGCCTCCCACAGTACTGGGATTATAGGCATGAGCCACCGCGCCCGGCCTGTGCATTTTGAATCTTATTGGAGAGTTCAATATCCATTTATGCCCCAAGCCCTCTACTTTTGGGTACCCTCTGGTGTCCAGCACTGTGCTCAGATCAGAGAAAATGCTATCCCCACCCTGTTGTCAGGGCCGTAGGAAGAGCCAGCATCAGAAGCCTAGGAGATGATATAGGCGGGAGAGACAAGACGTCCCTCTCTCCTTCACTTCAAGAACATGTGTCCCCCAGCATGGAGGGCAGGATCGAGCTGCTCATTTCATGTTCGCCCTTTTATGTTTCTGTTTTGAAATTTGATGTTCAAAAGCTCACAGGCTGTAGTAGGTAATCAATCCAAATGGAAACGTGTAAGGGCCAGCAGAGCAAGGAGAACGTGTTTCTGAAGAGGGGGGAGTATTTTTCTTAGGAATTTCTTTGTGCCACACAGAAAAATCTTTCTAATAACAAAGAGAAAACTCGTGAAGATGAATAGGGGTAATGAACTCCACTTGTTCTGTTCTATGCAGGGGAGTGGAGCTGCTCGAATGTGAATGTCCTGGCAGGAGGGGGCAGCTGTGCCCACAGTGAGTGGGATGTAACCTTGAGGGGTTAGCGGGAGGAAAGGGAAGAAGGAGAAGGGAAAAAGAGGCTGACCCTTTTTCAAAGGAAAGAAGGAGCATTATGAACGACAAGAAAGAAGGGGAGTGTTTTGATGAAGTGTGTGCCCTCCCAGAGGGAAAGAAAGAGTGAATTAACATCTGTTGGGTAACTATTATGTGCCAAGACCCCTTTTCTCATTTTGCTTAATTCTCTCAATATCTCTGAAGTCATTTTTGTTATTATTGTCATTATTATTATCATCCTAGGGGCATTCTTAACTACTCCTTCCTGCAGAAGGTCTCCAGCAGGTTTAATTCAGGCACTACCTCACCCAACGTGAAGTCCATCGTCCCACTGACCTTTGCCATGGGCTGAGTGTGTGTCCTGCAGCGTCATGAGGCTGGGAGAAGATGTCCACATGGGTAATTCATTCAAGGACTGAACAAAATCTCGTGCTGATCTCAGATGAGTCACTCCCTTAAGCAGTCATCAAAGGAGGTTCTGGAGGCCAAGAAATGACCGGCTGGCCACACAGGATCCCAAGGGAAAGGACAGCCAAGCTCCGGGGCAGATAACAGGCTTTCCAATGGCTTGTGGGAACCTTATGGTGGTCCCTGTGACCTTTAGGTCTTGCTGGGCACTTGCAGCAGGCCAGGGGCTGTCTCTCTCTTTCTCTTTTTTCTTTCTCTTTTCTCTCTCTCTGTCTCGCTCTGGCTCCCAGTCTCACTCTGGCCCCCAGGTGCCATCTTGGCACACTGCAACCTCCACCTTCTTTCTGGTTCAAGCGATTCTCCTGCCTCAGGCTCCTAAGTAGCTGAGATTACAGGCATGTGTGCCACCACACCTGGCTAATTTTTTTGTATTTTAGTACAGATGGGTTTTCAACACACTGGCCAGGCTGGTCTTGAACTCCCAATCTCAAGTGATCTGCCCACCTCAGCTTCCCAAAGTGCTGGGATTACAGGCACAAGCCACTGTGCCTGGCCTGGCTGTCTCTATTTCTATTGATGACCTCATAGCCTGTAGACCCGAGGGTCTTACACCACATACATTTATTCCCTCTCCCATCCCTCCTGCAGCCTGGGAAGCTGTAAAAACAATGCTAGCTCTACTCTCCCTGGCACTTCTCCAGGACACTGGTTTGTACCCACCAATCCCATCTCTGTTGTCTCCTTGGCAAAACCCTCCTTCTCCCTTCTCATATGCTCTCAGTTGACCTTTGGTGAATTGTTTCACTGGCAATGGTGACTCAGCAAAGGCATGAGAAGATGAAGGCAAGAATACTCCAGAGTCTAAGTCTACATATTACACATCACAGAAGGTTTCTCATGGAGAATATTTGGTCATGATACCTGCTAGCAGAGGGTACACATCCCCAGCCTTCAGATTTCCACAAAGCCATGCTGCTGCTGTGGAAACCGTGTGCCAGTAGCACAGGGAAGAAGCTTCCTCTACCCTTTTTTCAGAGCTTTTATCCCATTGGCCTTGCCATGGCTTCTGCAGACTCTGGCTGTCTGCCTCACCGCTCACCAGGGACAAGCAACGAGAGCCCTAACCAAGAGAATGGGCAGGTCACAGGTCAGTTTTCCAAGCTCAATTTCCAGGCTGCCTTCCCTACCCCGCAGACCTCAGCTCCAGCTTTCTGATGTGAAGCCCAGGGCTCTACTAAGCCTAAAGCTACTTTTCCCTTTTCTTCAAAAACAAGGAAGGATTTAACTTCCAAATCTTCTAGTGAAGAACAGAAAGGGGAGAAAAAAGCCCAATCATGTTGTTTTTTTTTAAATTTATTTTTAAAGCATTCTTTACATTTTTCTTTGTTCTGGCAAAATATACATAAAACGCAATTTAGCATTTTAACTAATTTTCAATGTAAACAGTTCAATGACATTCAGCCATCACTACCATCCATTTCCAGAACTTTTTGATCATCCCAAACTGAAATACCTTTTTTTTTTTTTTTTTTTTTTTTTTGAGACAGAGTCTCACTCTGTTGCCCGGTTGGAGTGCAGTGGGGCAATCTCAGCTCACTGCAACCTCCGTCTCCCAGGTTCATGCCATTCTCCTGCCTCAGCCTCCCAAGTAGCTGGGATTACAGCTGCCTGCCACCATGCCTGGCTAATTTTTTGTATTTTTAATAGAGATGGGATTTTGCCGTGTTAGCCAGGATGGTCTCAATCTCCCGACCTCCTGATCTGCCCACCTCGGCCTCCCAAAGTGCTGGGATTACAGGTGTGAGCCACCGTGCCTGGCCCCCAAACTGAAATTCTATACCCATTAAACTGGAACTCCTCATAGACCCTCCCCCAGACCCTGGTAATGACTATTCTCTTTCTGTCTCTATGAATTTGAACATTCTGGGCACCTCATGTAAGTGGAATTATGTAATACTCATCTTTTTGTGTTTAGCTTATTTCACTTAGCATAATGCTTTCAAGGTTCACCCATGTTGCAGCATGTGTCAGAATTTGTTTTTGAAGCCAAACAATATTTCATTGCATGCATATACTACATTTTGTTTATCCATTCATCTGTCCATGGGCATCTGAGTTGCTTCCACCTGTTAGCTATTGTGAATAATGCTGCTACGAATTGGTGTGCAAGTTATCTGTTTCAGTCTATGCTTTAAATTATTTTTGGTACACACTTAGAAGTAGAACTGTGGGGCGAGGGCAGTGGCTCATGCCTGTAATCCTAGCACTTTGGGGGCCCAAGGCGGGCAGATCACTTGAGGTTGGGAGTTCAAGACCAGCCTGGCCAACATGGTGAAACCTTGTCTCTACTAAAAATACAAAAAATTAGCTGGTCATGGTGGCAGGTGCCTGTAATCCCAGCTACTCACGAGGCTGAGGCAGGAGAATCACTTGAACCCGGGAGACGGAGGCTGCAGTGAGCTGAGATCTCACCATTGCACTCTAGCCTGGGCAACAAGAGTGAAAGTGTCTCAATAAAATAAAAATTTCTTTTTTAATTTTAAAAGTAGAATTTCTAGGTTGTATGGTAATCTAGAGACATCATCATACTGTTTTCCACAGTGGTTGCACCATTTTACATTCTCACCAGCAATGCAGAAGGGTTCCAATTTTTCTGCATCCTCACCAACACTTGTTATTATTTTTTTTCTTACAGCCATTGTAAGCAGTGTGATAAAGTGTTCCTAATGGTCATATTTTCCCATGTTAACATCATCTTACAAATCAGAAAAGTGAGGCTCAGCAAGGTTAACTGGCTTTCCTGCAAATGTAAAGTTGCCTAAATGACAAGAACTCCTTGTGCCCCCTCCCAGATCCCACCTGACTGGTTGATTCTCCTCTCTCCATAAGCCTTAGTTGAAAGTTTAGAGGGTCTTGGAAAGTGTTTGAAGCAGACGTTTCAATACGATATGCATATGCTGTGAATATAATATAAAGATAACATATATATTATTAATACACCTCAAGCTGATCCTTCTTCTGAGCAATGCTACCAGTCAACAGGAAACATGACCTTTTCCAAGCCAAGGGGAGACCTAAATGTGAGTAAAGGAGAGAAAGAAAGCCCACACCTCTCACCTAAGCACCACGGATGCCATAGGCTTATCAGGAACATCAAATATACACAGAGCTCCTCCCCAAGGAGAATGAACAGCAGCTCCAAACCACCAAGACCCAAAAACTAGAGGGCCATGGACATGATCTGCTCAGCACAACAGTGGACCCATAGTAGCTGCTGGATGACGAGGGCATGACAAGCCATAAGGAGACAACCGGAAGAGTGCCAGTTACCCAAGTCCTGTTAAGGGACAGGCACCTCACCCGACTCTGACAAGCATGATTATCTCTGATTTACAGATATTGAGAAACTGCAGCTCTGAGACAAAGTCACAGAACTTTCTGGCAAATGGAGTCAGGATCTGAGCTCTAATCCGGCTGGTTCTAACCCACATTATTTCAACTTCGACCATTCTCACTGTGGGATACCTACGTAGAAACCCAGGAGCACCAAGCTGTGGGCCGGGAGGTAGGCCAAGCCAAAGGGTGAGCATAGCATGACTTCTAGGAGCATCTTTTTTTCCGCAAAATGTTGAGAAAAATGGCCAAAATCAAAACATTACTTTTATGTTAAAAATATACATTGTGGAGTAGAATGCAAAGTTCACAAAAATTTTTTTTTTTTTTTTGAGACGGAGTCTCGCTCTGTTGCCTGGGCTGGAGTGCAGTGGCCGGATCTCAGCTCACTGCAAGCTCCGCCTCCCGGGTTTACGCCATTCTCCTGCCTCAGCCTCCCGAATAGCTGGGACTACAGGCGCCCGCCACCTCGCCCGGCTAGTTTTTTGTATTTTTTTAGTAGAGACGGGGTTTCACCGTGTTAGCCAGGATGGTCTCGATCTCCTGACCTCGTGATCCGCCCGCCTCGGCCTCCCAGAGTGCTGGGATTACAGGCTTGAGCCACCGCGCCCGGCCAGTTCACAACAATTTTCTAAGATAAAGCACACGGCTTCAAAGAAAGTTCACACTGACAGCTAGCTGCCTTAGGCAACACTCCCAGAGCCTTGGGGTAGGTGTTCCTGCCTCTGCTGTTGGGACTCTGTCCAAGGAAAGCTCAGCTGTGCTGTCTTATATTCGGGCATGAGATCTCGGGCTTTGGAGACCTACCAGCCTAGGTCTGAATTCTGGTTCTCACTTGCCAGCCATGGGAATTTCAGCTTTTTCTTTTTCCTCAGGCAAGTGATTTAACATTTCTGGTCCTCATTTTTTCTTATCTATAAATTAGGAAAAAAAATAGCACACCTATTTTATAAAGTTACTATGAAGATCAAACAAGTAATAAACATAAAGCATTTATAGTTGTGCCAGGCACACGGTAAGAACTCTACAAGGGTTTTTTATCTGATCATTATGTACTCTGAACCTGTTTAATTAAATATAAAATTGTAAAATTTTATCTATATAATCGCATATACTATATATACTAATACATACCTTGTAAGGGTGTCATGGGCATTACATGAAATGTTACGTATACAACACAGTGCCTGGCAGGTAGTAAGTACTCCACAAATACTACATATACTGGTAGTTATTATATCAGCATTGTGGCTATGGCATCATGACACCATTCCCAGGAGAAGCTCAAGTTATGACCTTAATCTGTTGATGCCAGTTTCATGCATTTCAACTTCCTGTATATTTTACCTATGGAGGCCAAGGGCCCTCTGAAATTTTGCTGAAAAATCAACTTGCAAAAGGCAGGTTAATTGGAGCAAAGGCATACATATTTATTTAATGGGTGTATATGGGAGCCTTCAGAAGGAAGACCCAAAGATACATGAGAAATTGTTCATTTCTATGCTTAGGTTCAAACAAAACATGGACAGGTGTGTAGAGATATGATTGAACAAAAAAGGTGTGATCTAATATTAATAGACCAAGTGTGGAAACCCAGAGAGGCCTGTTTGTCTAGATTCTTCTTCGCTTCTCTGAGCAGCGTCCCTTCTTTCTGAGTGTGGGGCAGGCCCTCTCTGGAATGGAGAGGGTTTCATGACCTACGGTCAAACAGGCAGGTCAGATTATTTCTTTTTCTTTTCTTTCTTTTTTTTTTTTTTTTTTTTTTTTTTGAGACATAGTTTTTTTCTTTTGCCCAGGCTGGAGTGCAGTGGTGTGATCTCAGCTTACTGCAACCTCCGCCTCCTGAATTCAAGCGATTCTCCTGTCTCAACCTCCCCAGTAGCCGGGATTACAGGTGCCCACCACCACACCCAGCTAATTTTTGCATTTTTAGTAGAGATGGGGTTTTGCCATGTTGGCCAGACTTGTCTCAAACTCTTGACCTCAGGTGATCCACCCTCCTTGGCCTCCCAAAGTGTTGGGATTACAGGTGTGAACCACTGCGCCTGGCCAGATAATTTATTTGTGGCCAGTTTTTAAACAGAAAGGCCCAGGGAAAGTTAGAGTCATATTTTTAGGTTTTCTGGCTGGCTGTGAAAAAAAAAGAGGCTCTGGTTTCTAGGAGCCACCACTGGGGAAAGGGATTCTAGTTTCTGTGGGTACCCTCAGGGGAGAGTGGGACTGGGAGACAGTAGGGAAGGAGGAGGACAGAGAAAAACTTCTGCTTCAGGGGCTGCTTCTGAGGCTTCCATTGTGGGGTGTTGTTTACTGAGCCATAACACACACACCCATTTTCTTTCTTTCTTTTCTCTGTTTCTTTTTTTTTTTTTTTTTTTTTTGAGATGAAGTCTTGGTCTGTCACCCAGGTTGGAGTACAGTGGTGCAATCTCAGCTCACAGCAACCTTCACCTCCTGGATTCAAACGGTTCTCCTGCCTCAGCCTCCCTAGTAGCTGGGACTACAGGTACACACCACTATGCTCGGCTAATTTGGGTAATCTTAGTAGAGATGGGGTTTCACCATATTGGTCAGGCCGGTCTCAAACTCATGACCTCAGGTGATCCACTCTCCTCGGCCTCCCAAAGTGCTGGCATTACAGACGTGAGCTATTACACCCAGCCAACACACCCATTTTCTAAACAGGTATCTACAGAAGACAGAATCCTGGGCTCTTTGAGTCATATATTTGAATCAGTTTGGTATTTCTGAAATCGTTAGGAAGGCTGTTGTTTTTCACTGTGACTCAAAGAAGGAATGTCCAGCAAGCCATATTCCTAGTCTGATATCTTTCCGTCTCAAAGCATCCATCCTCCTTCAATAAGGCCGACAGCACAGCCTCATCCCTCATCACACACAGAATCTTTGTAAGCAGTGTACAATCAAGTGTGCTTTCCTTTGTGTCCATCTTGTTTCTTCAACTAGATTGTGAGTTCCCTGTGAAAGGGACAGAATTTTCACCCGTGGTATGCAAACCATGAGGTCTGTTTCTAATTGGTCCGTCCAAATAAGGAGTCGCGTTTGTAATTGAAGGCATCATTTTGCCATTTTTTCTGGCCCAAGGGGGTACCTTGTTCTAATGTGCACCTATCCATGGCAGCCAAGACGACCTCCTGTACACCCCCCAGGGTAGAGGATGTTGGGAACCCTGGTGGTGCTTAATAAATATCTGAAGATGGATTCTATCATTTCTGAGTCTGAGTTTGGCGTCCCTTAGGAGAAACCAAGAAGCTCGTGAACTGACAGTGAGGATGCAGGCTCAGCATATCCTTCCTTAGGCATGATGTCTATGAACAATAACAATCCATAACTGAGTGCCTGAGATAACTGGTATCACCACTTATGGGTATAAGCGACTGGGTCCTGTCAGTAACAATCCCCGAATGGCCATGGTGGTTGGATCCTGAGTGCAGGGCAGCATCAGCCCTGCTAAATGCCCCCTGAAAGTCTTCCCGGTCACATCTGAGAATTTCTAGGCACACTGCCCATGCTACAAGAAGCCAGTTTCAGGCCTCCTGGAAAAGGCACTGCTCGAGAGCCTGGGTTCCTGAGAGAGCTGCTCGAGAGGCCCGTGCAGCTCTGGCCTGGTGCCTCAGAGGGTCTCTCCATCCACAGCATCCACACTGAACCCTCAGGGTGCCAAAGCCACTTTTGATTTGAGAGGACCAGGGAGGGATGCCTCACACCAGAACCTTTGGCCCCTAAGCAGAACCATGTGGACACAGATCGACCAAGTCTAGCTCTTCCACTTCTGAATCTGCCTACTCCTTCCTCACTTGCTAGAAATCAGTCACTCTGCGAGGGCAGGAGGAAACTGCTGACTGCTCTTCTCATCACTTCTGATCAGTCCCCAGTTCAGCCACAATAGCAATAAGAGACCCAAACAAACAAACCTCCTGGGATCTAAAAGAGAGGGTAAAATGTATATTTTATAAAAAGGCTTAATACAGAACAGGTGTGCAAATGGCAGGCTCCCTTGGATCCTCATCTCAAGATTTACATAGAGATCAAATGAACTGGGGCTCAGCTAGGACACTTGGCTGCAAAAATTTATCTAGCCCTTTACACACCAGAAAACACACTCTCAAATACTATCTCAGTTGATCCTGATGAAAACTGCATGTTGAGCTCAGAGTTTTTATCCTATGTATGTTTCTCAAAGCATAGGAAAAAGTTTCAAACTAAGGAACCTCAAGGACAGAGGAAACATCTTAGAGGGGAAGCTGGAAAAGTCTAATGCTTAGGCAGAAATATCAGCAAGGAAACAAAGCATTTGGCTCCTAGGCCTGACAAATATGCACCTGCATGTGAATGTGTGTGCATGCACGTGTGTGTTCATATGCTTGTGTGTGTGCCCATGTGTGTGTGCCAGTATGTGTTTATGTATGCGTGTGTGTGTCTGTGTGTTTGTGTATATGTGTGTGGGTGTACATGCATGTGTGTGCCTGTGTGCCTGTGTGTGGTGGGTGTACATGTGTGTGCACACAATCACAGGCATTGAGAACTGACTGCAATGCTCTCTTGGAGGTCCAGGCTGGGAATGGAGAAGGCAAACTGCCAAGAATCCAGGGCTGAGAGTGGTTTCATTGTCTCGTATCATAACAAGGGCCGTCGGAAGCTCCTGGGCGCTGTGCCACCCATCCTCTGGTCCAGGGACAAGCAATCTTGGCATGGTTTACCCACCTTCTGGTGAAGGTGCCAGGAACTGTTTCTTCACTGACCATCTTTCCAGTTTCTGTCCAAGGGACAGGCCAGATGGAAGAGGTCAGTGGAGGAGCAGCCATTCCCTGGGCTCTCCTCCAGGCTGTCAGCCCGGAATGATCAGCACATAGATAGCAGTTTAGCGAAGGTGATGTCATGTGCAGGAATAGAATGGTGACCATGGAGAGGAACTAGATGGGGAGTAGTGGTGGGTGGGTTTGCGTCCTGCTTTGACAGGGGTGCTGGTCACCATGTGAAGATGGGTCCAAGGACAGGGAGGGGTGTCCCGGAGCGGCAGGCCAGCAGTGAGGATGATACCTGCTCCTGAAATGCCCTGGAATCAGGTATCTTCTCCCACAGCATTCCCAGGATGGGTCAGAACCTTCTAGTGCCAGACTGCTGACCTTCAGGACCAGCTGTGGGGATACAAAACACAAGAGATGATTTGAGTGACAGGAAAAGGAAGGAAGTGGAGAGACAAGGAAAAACATGGGACTGAATGACTGTCTTGTACTTTCCAGCCCCATCTTATCTTCCAGCATTTGTGAGGCACTTAGTGAAGGTAGGAATAAAAGGCAGTGAATTGGATATCAGGGAAACTACAGGAAGGAGGATGCAGGATACAAAGGAAGAAAGGCAGGGAAAGGAGAGAAGAAGGAACATGTTGAAAAGGTTGAAGGAAAAGCAAGGAAGGAGTGGAGAAAGGGGAGTAAGAACATCCCCGATATGGTTGGGATCTGCTTCCCTGCCCAAATCTCCTGTTGAAATGTAATCTTCAATGCTGAAGGTGGGGACTAGTGAGAGTTGATAAGATCTTGAGTACAGTTCTTAATGGTTTAGCACCAGCCCCCTAGTGTGCCCCCTAGTGCTGTTCTCATGATAGAGTTCTCACGAGATCTGGTTGTTTGAAAGGGTGTGGCGTGTCCCCTCTCCCTCCTGCTCTGGCCATGTAAGGCATGCCTGTTTCCCCTTCCCCTTCCGCCATGATTGAAAGTTTCCTGTGGCCTCCCCAGAAGCCACCATGCTTCCTGTACCACCTGCAGAAATGCGAGCCAATTACACCTCTTTTCTTTATAAATTACCCAGTCTGAAGTATTTCCTTATAACAGTGCAAGAACAGGCTAATGCAATCACCCAACAGGTGAGCAGACAGCAGACCCGCAGAGCAAGTCTTGCCTTTAACCTTACAGAAAAGGGTACTCCGGCCTAACACTGTCAACAGATGAAGAGAGAAGGTCAGGTAGTAGAGGAAGGACAGATGTTTGAATTCCAAATGGAGCCTTCACAGCTGTGGACTATGGCCCACTAACCCTCCAAGCCTCAGTTTCCTTAACCGTAAGATGGAAATCAAAGAACCTGGTTTTCAGAGTTGCCGTAAGGAATATGAGAAACAATGGCTATGCAAGCAGTAGCACAGGGCAACACAAAGGCAGGGGCTCAAACTCGGCCCAGCCATTGTATTAGGCTTCCAATAGGTGCCACCTAACAAATCAATGCACACGTAGAGGATTAAAGTAACCCCTATTCCTTATGTCACAGTTCCTGTGGGTCCAAATTCCAGGCCCTTCGCTCAGTCACCTGCTTACAGTCTCACTGGGCCACAATCACGTGTCAGCCAGGGCAATGATCTCATCTGAAGCTAGGGGTGCTCTTCCAAGCTCTCCAGGTGTTGGCAGAATTTAGAACCCAGTGGTTGCAGGTCTGAGGCCCTCAGCTCTGGCCGCCCACAGCTCCCTGCCATGTGGCCCTTCCCATATATGCCAGGACCACACAGGACAGCATGTCTCTCTCCAGTTTGCTCAGACACAGTCTAATATAATGTAACATGACCACGGAGGGACATCTCCTCACCTTTGCTGGATATATCATTGCTTAGAAGCAAGTCAGAGGTTCCCCTGCCCTCAAGGAGAGAGGACTATACAAGGGCTTGACTCCTTCACTGTCACCCTAGGGTATGTCCCTGGGCAAATGGGTCTCCTTGGTCTTCACTTTCCGTTTGTGTAAAATGATTATTCGCAACAATGCTTCCTCCATGACAGCAGTTATGATGGTTAAATTAATCAATTAATAACTGTAAGGCACTTAGAATAATGTCTGGTCCATAGTACACATCATATGTGCTTATGACATGTGTTTTAAATGAATGAATTTGGAAAAAAAAAAATCTGTCATGCAGCAAGCACTGAATAAAGGAGCAAATGTCTGGAGTTGGCTGGCTAGTGCTAAAGGCAGGCCCAGGAACTGCCACCCTGGACCTGAAGGTGCTGGGTTTGTTGTTGTTGTTGTTGTTGTTGTTTAAGATGGAGTCTCGCTCTGTCACCCAGGCTGGAGTGCAGTGCACAATCTCAGCTCACTGCAACCTCCACCTCCCAGGTTCAAGCAATTCTCCTGTTTCAGCCTCCCGAGTAGCTGAGATTACAGGCGCGCGCCACTACGCCAGGCTAATTTTTGCATTTTTAGTAGAGACGGGGTTTGACCACGTTGGCCAGGCTGGTCTCAAACTTCTGACCTCAAGTGATCCTCCAGCCTTGACCTCCCAAAGTACTGGGATTACAGATGTGAGCCACTGTGCCCAGCCTGGACCTGAGGGTACTCTTTCTCTCTGTGCTGTATTTCCCTTGGGGAGCAGAGAGATGGCAGTTAATGCTCTGGGCGGAGGCGTCTGCAGCAGCAGCCCCCACGCCCACCTCCTGCTCCCTGGCTCTCTTGACTTCCGGAGGAAGATGGGGTGTTCTGGGGAGCCAGGACCTGGAGTCTCAGCCCTTGCCATCTCTCCAGCAGAAACCCAAGACAGCTGCCATCCCCATCCATCTTTCCCTTTCGAATCTAATTTATGCATAGTTTTTCTCATATTTGCAAACCATAAGAAACCCTTAAAACTAGAAGACTGTTTTCCATTTCTGAGGTGGGTTCCGCTGGCTGCCACGCACACTCACACGCATATATTTGAACAAGTTTGATTCAGTGTAGCTGACACAAAAACCACTTATACGTTTCTCCTACATCATCCTAAGTTAATACTCCTGACAGGCTGCAGGAGGCTTTTCAGCAATTTTTCTATTTCAGCTTTTTTCCCCTCTGCCTCCTGCCACCTCCCACCTCCCCCTTCCTTGCTGTAAAATTTGCTTTCCGCTCAAAAGCTGACCAAACCTTTGCAATTTGTATCCATCGCATCTTAAGACCAAATTGAAAGGCAAGCAGCAGCTCTAAATGGGAATGGGCCAGCCCAGCCTTGCAGGGATGGATTCCATTTGTGCTTGATGTGGGGGAATTTAACTGTTCACGAAAGATAAGAGATGCGCTTGCTTCAGTCCCTTCATCAGGGAGCTCCGACTTGGAGGGGGCGCTGCCACCCTGGGCCGTCTCTGCCGTTCACCTGCTCAGCCTCCTGCTTCAGATGGTCTGGCTTTTGTGTCCTGTGGTGGGAACTAGGCAGGATCCCCAAAGCCACAGGCTGCCTCTCAGACCGTGGAAGCCCGCGCCCAAAGGGGAGTGGCTGGCGTGTGCCAAACAACTACAGATATTCTCTCTCTCTCACTCCCTCCCTCTCTGTTTCCATCTCTCTCTATTCCAGTTTTTCCATCTCTATCTCCCTCTCATTCTCTGCCTCTCTGTCTCTGTTTCTCTGCCTGTCTCGCCCTCTGTTTCTAACTCTGCCTCTCTCTGTCTCTGCTTCTTCCTCTGTCTACATTTGTCTCTTTTTGTCTCTGTCTCTATCTCTGTCTCTGCCTCTGTCTCTATTTCTGTCTTTGTCCCTGTCTCTACCTCTGTCTGTCTCTCCCTCTCTCACCTCTGTCTCTGTCTCTCTGTATCTTTTTGTCTCTATCTCTGTCTCTGTCTGCCTCTGCCTCTTTTTGTCTCTATCTCTGCCTCTTTTTGTCTCTGTCTCTGCCTCTGTCTCTTTATCTCTGTCTTTTTGTCTGTCTCTCATCTCTGTCTCTGCCTCTCCCCCTCTCTCACGCGCACACACACCCACAAGCCTGTGAGCCTGAGGCCCTGATGTAACCTTGGCCTCTCCTGCCTCCGCCCTTCACCTTGGCCTCCACGGCCCCGCCCTCTCCCCTCTCCCAGGGCACCACACTGCCCTTGGGGTTCTTTTCAGCTGGATAATATGTGGGGGGCAGGGGATCTGCAGGCCGGCCACCAGGAGCTCTGCTTCCCCCCAAGCACTAGCATTACCTAGGAATGTGACCGCAGCTCTACCCACCCGCCTCGCCTCGTCCTAGATCTGCCCCCACTTCGGCCCCGGCAGGAGGCGGACCTCCAACTCCAGCCCTTCAGCCTGGAGACCGCCCAGCCAAGGCCCGCAGCTTTCCAGGACCAGCTGGCCAGCAGGGGGCACGCTGTCCTCGCAGCTGGCAGCCCAGCCAGTGACAGGCAGCAGGGAGGGGAGGGGCAGGGGAGTGGCAGCGGCTAACCTTGCAGGGGAAGCAGTTATTTAAGGCCCAAACTTCTCTGCTGCTGGCATCGTATTTCCTGAGCAGGAGCCCTAAGACTCAGGGCCAGCCAGGAAGAAGGCTGAGCTGGGGGAGAACAATTAAATGGGAAGCACAAAATTCGCACAACCTGGCTCTGGGTGCAGTGGCAGGCTACAGTGTGACCCGGGCTGCTGAGGCCACCCCAGAAAAACAGCAAAGTGAAAAGGACGGTGCTGCCATTCAGTCCAATACCCCCACGTGCTTGACCTCCCACCACAAATGTCATTGGCATTGCTATCATTACTATTTTGGAGATGAGAAAATGAAGATGCAGAGAGGTTAATTAACCTGCGGAGAGTCACGTGGCAGAGGAATGATCTGATCTAGAACTGGCCGCAGACTGCCTGCTTGCCACAGCTATGCTGCCTTCGCTGTGATGACCTGAGACATCTTCCTGGCCAATGGCCCTCAGCCAGCCCCCTAGCACCCTGCTAGTTTGCAGCACAGTCAAAGGGGTGACCCCTTCAGGTATTCTCATTTTCAGAGGAAACAGGAGGCCTGTAAAGGGTTCAAGACCTAAGCATTTAAGGAGGCCTTGGAGAAACACTGGAATGGCCAGAAGGAAACTGTCTTGTCCTAACTCTCGCTCGGCCATTACTAGACCGTGTCACACTGAGCAAGCTGCTTGTCATCTTTGTGCCTTGTCTAAGAAATGTAGAGCTAGAGACAGATCCAAGAATCTTATCCAGGGCCCATGAATGGGCTTGGAGGGCCCACAAATTCCCTAAAAATTATATGTGAGAACTCCTGTGTATGGGTATTAGTTACATGGGCATTTATCGGGGAAAAGAGTTGCAATTTTCATCAGCTTCTCAATGGGGTCTGTGAGCACAGAAGGTCTGAGAATGGCCATATCCGATGACCTGTAAGTCACTTCCAGCTCTGATATTCTCAGACAGATGACTGACCCTCTAATGAAAAAATTTCAGGTCTGAAACCATGAAGTTTATGCAAGTGATCTGTGGGACCAGCTGTGGAGAGAGCCATGGTCTCAGGGGGTCACTCCTATGTCTGAGTCCCCCTGCTTCTCACCTGATGACAGGTGTTTTATGCAGGTTTGTATGTTTAAAATACCAGGAGAAAGGACAGCCTGTAGGTGACTCTGGTGAAAGGAGGCCCTGGAGGCCCCCCCAGACTCAGCCCCTGGGGCAGTACCTCACTGATCATGTCACCAGGTGTCACTTTAACTGTTTGTCAATCTCCCATGAACCAAGCCAGGGCTTCCTCTAGGTAGGTCTCTAAGGATAGTGACAGGGTCCTCTGTAGAGGTTCTAGACAGTGCTGGAAAATTGGCCCAGGTCTTCCTGGAGAACCCGAACACCCTACTGTGCTGGGTAAGAGGGAGGAAAATCTTACTCTTCTTTATCCCATTTGGTTCTTATTGCCCACACGTCTGTTTTAAGGTCAGATCAGGTTAAAATAGCCATCATCTTTATCCGTGATGAGAAAGAAGAGGGAGTTGTCATAAATTAACAATACAAGCTGTAAGAGGGTAAGAAGTGGTCATGGAAGGAAAGGACATCTGTCTGCCTTGCACTGTGACAACAAAGATGCTCGGGGTTGGTTCCAAGTCTAAGAGTCTCAGATGTATTTGGATTGGCTGGCAAGACTACACTCTTCACCCCAGACTGCATCCCTAGTCATTGTCAGAAATCTGGTGATTCAAAGCCCCAGGAAGATAGCCCACCTTCCACCACCCCACCTCCTCTCCTCCTTCCACCACCCCGCCTCCCCCACACCGTCCACCACCCCGCCTCCTCCACACACCGTCCACCACCCCGCCTCCCCCACACCGTCCACCACCCCGCCTCCCCCACACACCGTCCACCACCCCGCCTCCCCCACACCGTCCACCACCCCGCCTCCCTCCACACCGTCCACCACCCCGCCTACCCCTACACCGTCCACCACCCCGCCTCCCCCCACACCGTCCACCACCCCGCCTCCCCCACACACTGTCCACCACCCTGCCTCCCCCTACACCGTCCACCACCCCGCCTCCCCCACACCATACACCACCCCACCTCCCCGCCACTGTCCACCACCTTGCCTACCCCCCACCGTCCACCACCCCGCCTCCCCAATACCGTCTACCACCCTGCCTCCCCCACACCGTCCATCCCCCAACCTCCTCCCCACTGTCCACCACCCCACCTCCTCCCCACCATCCACCAAAGCTACCTTCCACCATCCCACCTCCTCTTGCCTCCCGCCTGGTTGGACTCTTCAGCTGATGGTGCCTGGAACCTGTGCCAGGTCTCCTCTGCACCCCTCCAAGCACAGAGTGGGAGCTGGAGATGTATTTGGGTACCAGGTAGCGCCACCAGGCAGGCTGGGGCAATGTCTGGACCAAGAGGAATGACTTTATGCTGTGTCACTTTCATTAATGTAGGTTAATAGGATATCATTTCATAATGACTTGACTTTCTTACTTTGCAAATACTAGCAGAATATGAAATTTGCCCAAGTTTTCCTAAAATGTGTGTCTAGATCACCTAGGATTTGAAATTGAAATTCTTAATAGGTCTCCAGGTCAGCCAATGCCCAGCAGTCCAGGGAACCCAGTCTGGCTGGCTTATGCTGTTGGCTGATGTTGAGAACAGGAGATTTAGAGATCTGTAGCCATGCTCTGAAGCTTCAGGGTCCACCCAGGATTAAGCAGGCAAGGAGAGAGGGCTTGATCCTAAAGGGTATGATGAAAGGAAACAGACAGTATATGGTAACAGGCACTGCCAGGGTCAATAAGCAGTGACCCACAAAAAAGGTAGGTGAGGGGATTCAGAGACTGTGATATGGAAAGGTGAGAAGACAAGTAGGTGACCATCGCTGTGTCAGTCCATTTTTGCATTGCCATAAAGGGATACCTGAGACTGGGTAATTTACAAAGATCTTTTCTTTGTTTGGTTTATTTTGTTCGCAGTTCTGCAGGCTGTCCAAGAAGCATGGCACCAGCATCTACTTCTGGTGAGGGTCTCAGGAAACGTTTACTCATCGTGGAAAGTGAAGGGGGAGTAGGCTTGTCATATGGCAAGACAGAGAGAAGTGAGAGAAGAGGAGCTGCCAGGCTCTTTTTAATATTCAGATCTTGTGGTAACTAATAGACTGAGAATGTACTCATTACTGTGAGGATGGCACCAAGCCATCCACGAGATCCACCCCCGTAACTCAAACTCCTCCCACCAGGCCTCACCTCCAACACTGGAAATCACATTTCAACATGAGATTTGGAGGGGACAAACATCCAAACTATGTCAACCATCAACTCCAAAGATTGGTAAAGAAAGCAAGGTGGAAACTCAGCCCAGAGGCAGTGGAGTACTGACTGGACAAATAATCCAGATAAAGCTCCAGTCCAGGCGCTGGAGCTCATGTATACCAGCGGAGGCTTGGCCTTACAAATCAGAATGAAAAGCAGTCCTGAACCAAGGTAGAAGGTCTGAGCAATGCTGGCAGCAAGTCTACCTTGAAGCTGAATTCTCTTAGTTGACTCCAAGGGCAGGACAGTCCTGAGTGTAAGTTGGGTGTTAAACTATAGGTAGGGCTCACATGGCTCCTGAGAATGGTCCTATAGCCTCAGATTGAGGATGAGGAGGGAAGTAGAGGTAAGAGCATTGTGCAAAGAAAAAGAGAACAAAGTGAACAACTGCTTGCTAAACATGGAGGTGGAATCCAGTGCAGTCCTTTTGTGGGCCATTCTGACTCCCACATGGCTAGAGCCAGATTATCAAGAACACCTGACAAAGATGCCCTCCATGATGCCCTGCTGTGTGAAGGGTTACTGGAAGACACAGACTTTCTCTCCCCAAAGAGAGACACTACAAATGTCAAACCCCAGGGATGCTGCAGATACTGATTCCACAGGTAAGAAAGGGGAGCTCTCATTTGGTCCCTTCTGATGTCAGCCAGGTCCAGGCTGACCCAAGAGGTACCTGCTGCACAGGGGTAGAGGGGCCTGGCTGTATCTGGTTGAATGTGCTGTCTTCTTAAACAGCTCCCCAATCCATGGTGGACTTCTCAGCCAATATGGTGATGACTTCCTAATGAAGGTGTGTATGAGTCAGAGTTCTCTAGAGGGACAGAACTAACAGGATATATGTATACATGAAAGGGAGTTTATTAAGGAGAATTGACTCACACGATCATAAGGTAAAGTACCACGATAGGCCATCTGCATGCTGTGGAACAAGAAAGACAGTGGTGGATCAGTCTGAGTTCCAAAACCTCAAAAGTAGGGAAGCCGACAGTACAGCTTTCAGTCTGTGGCCGAAGGACTGAGAGCCCCTGTTTAATCACTCGTGTAAGTGCAAGGGTCCAAAAGCTGAAGAACTTGGAATCTGATATTCAAGGGCAGGAAGCATCTAGCACAGGAGAAAGACGGAGGCTGGAAGACTCAGCAAATCTGCTTTTCCCTCTTCTCCTGCCTGCTTTATTATAGCTACACTGGCAGCTGATTAGATGGTGCCCACCAAGATTGAGGGTGGATCTGCCTCTCCCAGTCCACTGACTCAAATGTTAATCTCTTTTAGCAACACCCTCACAGACATATCAGGAACAATACTTTGCATCCTTCAATCTGATCAAGTTGACACTCAATATTAACTATCACAAATCCACCCCTTGTCAACTTGAACCCACACACATCACCTGAAACCATACATAATCTTCAAATAGACAATAATGTCATAATTATGCCTAACATAATACAGCTATCTTTCATACAACCAGAAGTGCACCAATTCTTAATCCAAATGCTGTTATAGAAGTTAACAGCACTTAAATTCTGATATGAAGTCAAGAAATCTTATGTCACATGATAAAGGAAAAATAAAGGAAATAAAATGAAGATATTTTCTTAGTGCAAGTGTATAATGCACAAACACGTTCTTAACAACATGCGGAGGAAATACTCATGACAATTACAGTCCTCATTTCTGCAACTGGTCACATGGTCATAGCTGGTTTTGATGACTACCTTCTTTGATTACCCATTCTGTATTTCCTTTGCCTTCAGCAAGCACCTTAGCAGGTTGTGGTTTTTTACCTGGTGGAGGGACCCAAACCTTCATTCCTGAAGGATCTGGGCCATTTGCAGTCCTGCCTGGATTGAGTTGTTGTAGTTTCATGTTGACTTTAATCACAGGGCATGGGATTGATGCCCTAAGGGATCTCCTGTATTCCATGCATACTCTTCCTTACCTCCATTGTGGAGCAGTAGACTGATTTCATCTTGATAGTCCAAGTCAATCACCCCAGCCAACACTGTAACTCCCTTCTTAGCCTGTACACTTAGAGGTAGGAGGAGCCCAAAATGGCCAGATGACAATCTTAACTTCCAGTTTAATTGAATCATTTTTGTGTCTCCTGGTGGCAGCATTCCTCCCTCTGGAACTAGGACATCTAGGCCACCAGAACGTAATGTTGCTGGAACAGAAAGTAAGATTTCTGCTAGTGGGTCACTAGGGGTGATGGTGAGTAGTACCACTTCCACTTCCACCCCTTGATTCCAGAACCTGTGAATCCTGGCTATAAGATAAACAGTACCATATATTGGATACTGATTCAGAGCATACACAGCCTTCTGTAGAACTTTACCCCAGTCCTGCAAAGTATTGTCACCTAGTTGGTATTGTAATTGTGACTTCAAAAGGCCATTCCACCATTCTATTAGTCCAGCTGCTTCAGGATGGTGGGAAACAAGTAAGACCAGTGAATTCCATGAGCGTGATCCCACTGCCACACTCCTTTAGCCATAAAGTGAGTGCCTTGGTCAGAGGCACTGCTGTGTGGAATACCACGATGGTGGATAAGGCATTCTGTGAATCCACAGATGGTAGTCTTGGCAGAAGCATTGTGTGCAGGATAGGCAAACCCATATCTGGAGTGTCTATTCTGGTGAGGACAAACCGCTGCCCTTTCTATGATGGAAGAGGTTCAATATAATCAACCTGCCACCAAGTAGCTGGCTGATCACCCAGAGGAATGGTGCCATATCAAGAACTCAGTGTTGGTCTCTGCTGCTGGCAAATCAGGCACTCAGCAGTGGCTGTAGCCAGATCAGCCTTGGTCAGTGGAAGTCCACTTTGCATCCTTCAATCCAATCAAGTCGACACTCAATGTTAACCACCCCAAGGTGCTTACAATTAGGTTCTGATAGCAGGAGTAAGGAGTGCATGAGCAACTCCTCCCCATGCTCTCTAGTCCTGGCACCTCAAACTTTCTGATGTTTCTTGGCTATGATCCAATAACGTTTGTCCTCGCCTGGCAGCTTATCGCTCTGGCAACAGGCATGGTGGGCAAAACATGGGCTTTAGATTCAGACCCAGGTCCAAATGCTAGCTCTCCACCGACTAGTTGTAAACTCTTGGAATAATAATATAACCTGTCTGAGCTTCAGTATATCATATAATGGGGATAATAAAACCTATTTCATTGAGTTTTAATAAAGATTCAATAATAATGACAATGTTTATTTAGCACTTACTGTATTCCATGCACTGTGCAAGTGACTTACATAAATTATCTAAATGGAGCTTAGGCTTCATTTCAGTTTCTTAGTTTCCTTTGCCTGTAGGGCCATAAATTGGCACCTGGGCTCACCAGTTCATAGCTACACAATTGCAGGTATTGTTTCCTTGAAGAAATGAACAGTCCCTAAATGGGCTGGTCTGGCAAATCTGGTTCTCTTCAAGAAACCCAGATATGATGTCAAGCAGGGGAAAATTATTTTTCTGAGTTTCAGAAATCTTCAAGAACTGCACTGTGCCTTAAACATGGACTCTAATCCCTCATCCAGTCACGCCAAGACCACTATGAGCTTGTTCGGATTGTCTTTTCATTCCTAGCTTCCACCACTCTGCAGAAATGAGTCATCACTGCCTTGTCCCATTTGTCACTCCATCCATATTGTTTACTAAGCCTGAAGACCCTTCCTCTTCCCTATCTGGAAGTCTTTCCCAATGTTAAGGTCTTCCTTAATTCATGTGTTTTCATGGGGCCTGTTCCTTATGTGCTTTAGTCCTTATCCAATTTGATCTCAGCCATTTGTGGATGAATCTGCCTCTTATAACCTTCATCTCATGGACAGAAAAAGTAATGCCTTATTTATCCTTTTATCTTACCCTCTTCCCTATTAAAGGAACCTATCAGAGGATACAACACATTTTGTGCAGTTAGGTGAGATCAGTCTGCACATCTCCTGACAGGTCATAGAGGCTAGAGATGGAGGAAGGAAATACTTTGTAAGGCCCCAGGACTGGAGGGGCAGGGACCTGGGAGCCTTCGCAGGTCCACTGCTTCTTCTGGGAGGTAAAGGCCAAAGATACTCTCTCCCAGGTTGGCTTTGGGCAATCAATGGAGTGGACTCATCACTGGGAGGCTCCACCCTCCTTTCTAGGTCCATGTTTCTGACTCCAGGGCCCCTGCCACCACCTGATTCTAAAACACCTCTTCCCACAAGGTCTCCCACTGCACAGTTTACTGAAAACTGGTCTGTTCTGAGTTGTGTGCCCTGAGGCATTATTTCATACAGAACTGGATCTGATAAATGAGGCCAGCCAGGTGGCATCTACTGTCTAGATGGAGCACTCTAGACATGTAACACTCCTGCAAGAAACACCTTGGAGGGACCTGGGCTCCCTCTCATGGTGTCCCCTCATCTCTAAGCTCTCCTCAACGGGTCACAGCAACTTCCACATTGGAAGAACAAGAGGGGACAGTCCCTGTATTTGGATGGCAGAGCCTCCCTACATGTTGAGGACAGGGCTTTGTCCTGCAAACTGTGACACAGACTGTTCTGTCCCCCAGTGTCCCAGAAAGCAGCTGGGGCACAGTCCTGTGCTCTCAGACACACAGGCACTCAGCCTGTGGCTTACTCCTTCCTCTCTCAGCTGGTGCACTGGCCCTCTCCCATGGATTGGGTGGAACTACCATGTCCGCTGCCATGACTGTTTTATAGAAGAGAAGAAAGTTGGTTATAAACCACATCAACCTGTCTTCAGACAATGACAGCCTAAACATTACCCCCTAGGTAAAAAGCATATCTGCTTTACAAACCAAGTCTCAAGAAAAGTCCCTTAGCCACAGTCTTTCCCATACTTCCATGCAGACGTCTGTCCCTAAACTTCTGTTATAGGGACATTCTGTAGCTGGCCCTCAGATCATTGCAACCAAATGGCAACATCAGGCAAGTGAGTAGGGTGTATATTTCCAACCTGAGACAGACTTGGTGGGGGCATATAAGAGGGTTGCCTGAAATTGGGGACAAGGTGCCAAGGAGGGATGAAATGTGCAAAGAAAGGGAAACTTCAACAAAGGCAACAAACTCAGTCCCTCACAGCTTGCCTGGACCTGTCTTGGCGTGCACAGTGTCCTTGGGGGGCCACCCAGCAGGGCTGGTCAGCCTGCAGCCCAAGCTGGAAGGATGCTCCCTGAGGTTCCATGTCAGTCTCTTTCCCTCTGCCCGTCTCCCTCTTCCCCTGGGCAGCTCGTTTGCTTGGAGCAGCCTCTCATTTCCCTGTGTTGGTTTAGTCTCAGGCCCAGACCCTGTTCAATATTTGTTTCCCCAGCTTCGCTATTTGCTCTCATTTCCATATGTTTAACATACATATTAGCTACCTCCTGCCTCATCCCATAGTTGTCACTGGTTTTTCCGGCCTCAGTCTGAGTCCCAGGGCCACTGAGCACCTGTTATCCCAGCAGGACGGTGCTGAGTTGCTGTCGCCTAAGCACTGGTGCCACCCTCCCTATTCCCCTACCCACTCAGGGGACCCAAGTCTGGACAGCAGGACCTCAGAGCTCCCTCTCCCCTTTGCTCGCCCCATCCCAAGTCACCCTTTCTTCCTTCTGGCAATGTAATATTGATTGATATTCTAGAACTATAATTTCTTCCTTAATGAGAAGTCAAGGTAAGAATACAATTAAAAGTTCTTAAAACGGACTCTGAAGCTTTCTTCATATTGTCCCTTCCCACGGCCATCATCTCCCGCTAAACTTATTTTATCTTCCTCACTCCACATTGGCCAACCTGCCTTCATGATAAGCTTCTTGATGAATCCTAGTGATCATCTAGCCCAACCATGGAGCTATGGCTTAAACGGTCCTTCGGTTATCCACCCCGCATTCCTTTCATGCACCTGGCACTGGGCTAGGCACCAGAGATTCAGACATGACAGGGATAAATAGGAAGAAGCTGGAAGGACCTCACATTTAGTGTGGGAGGTGGAGACCCAACTATAACACCGTGTGACAAATTTAAGAGAGAGGTGGAAAGGGGTTACCGGAAGAGGACCCTAACTCAGCCAAAGGTATCAGCAAAGGCTTCCCGCAATCCTTTCATGATTGATTATTCCACATTTAGGGGAACTCACTACCTCCCAAAGCGTCATCCTTTCCCTTTCTGAGTTCTTGACACACATACTTCTTTCTGTGAATATGTCCCTGTTGCCTGCAATCAGCAATCTAAATTTTTTTTTTTAGTAAAAAGCTGCATTATCCTTGAATGAACCATGTCCCTCTGCCTCAATGTTTCTCCAGCTGTAGAAAGAAAAGGATAAAGCTCAGTGATTTCTAGAACCCCCTCAATCTTGTTGGTTCTACAGCAGATTGGCTCTCAGGGAGGCCTCTCCCCACATCCTCACTGCACCTTCTAAAAAGATGCCACGGGTCACCTTCCCTGTCTTCTCCACAGCCTCTGGCGTCTTCTCCATTAAGCCCACCTGCTCACTCTGCTAGCTGGCTTCCTTAAAATCCTGCTCGTCATGTTATCCTGATTCCTTGCTGCCTGCAGGAGAAATCCACATATCTTGGCTTCAGATGCATTCAAGATATTTTATAACTGGCCCCAACATACCTTCTTCTTCCTGCCCTCTGCCACCATGGAACTGCTCCTGCTGTAATGCCTGTCTCACAGTTCCCAGACATGAGAGTTCATTTCAACTCTGTACCCCTGGATAGGCCTCCCCATCAACTTGAAAATCTGCTCCCTGTCTTTATCAATCAGCAAACTCCTATCTATACTCAAAGCCTGGTTCACAGCCTAGGGGTAATAAATCTATTCTTCCTCTGTCCCCATGAAGCACACTGTTCATGCTTTCATAACGCAATCCTATAAGTCTGTCCTCAGTCCTACTCATGTCCTGGAATTTCTGCTCTTGTCTGGTCCTGTCTACACTGAATAAAGATAACCTATGCAGCCAGTAGGATAGAGCTGTGACAATGTGTGACTTCCAGGACTAGGTTATAAAATGCATTGCAACTTCTGGGGAATCCAGCAGCCACGGGACCTGCAAATAGCCTAAGGGGAAGACCAAGACCAAGGGGACAAAGCTGAAGCCTCCTGCCAACACTCATGTATTAGTCTGTTTTTGCACCATTATAAAAGAACACCTGAGACTGGGTAATTTGTGTGTGTGTGTGTGTGTGTGTGTGTGTGTGTGTGTGTAAAGAGGTTTAATTGGCTTGCGGTTCTGCAGGCTGTACATGATGCATAGTGACTTCTGCTTCCGGGGAGACCTCAGGAAGTTAGCAATAATGATGGAAGGCAAAGGAGGAGCAAGGCATCTCACCTGCAGGGAGCAGAAGCAGGAGCAAGAGAGAGTGAGCAGGGAGGTGCTGTATACTTTTAAACAGCCAGATCTCATGAGAACTCATTCACTATCACAAGAACAGCACCGAGAGGATGAGGCTAAATCATTCATGAAAAATCCACCCCCATGATCCAAGCAGCTACCACTGGGCACCACCTCCAAAAATAGGGACTACAATTCAACATGAGAGTTGGTGAGGACACAGATCCAAACCATATTAACCACATCAACTTGCCGGCATGCAAGTGAGCCATTGTCTCAAGTGAATCCTTCAGCCACAGTCAAAACTTCAGATGACTGTATTCCCAGTCAACGTCTTGACTGCAACCCACGAGAGACCCTGAGCCAGAGCCACCAAGCTAAGTGGCTCCTATTTTGGATCCATAGAAACTGTGAGAGATAATAAATGCTCATTGGTGTTTCAAGCCATTAGGTGGTGGGGCACTTTGTTACACGGCATTAGATAACATGAACAACAGCTTTTACCCTATTGCACTAAAATGTATCTTTTTACAGGCTTCTCTGTACAATCTGTCAGCATCTTTGAAAACATGGGCATATGTCTTTCTCCTCCAAATCTAGTGTCGAGCAAATTGCATGATGCAAAAAAAAGCAGGCTATAAATAAATCCTTGTCTAACTTATTAATTAGTAATTAATTTTTTAAAGCCCTAAAGATCTGGTTTATGTTTCTCCTTGTTCAACTACTTGATTCTTTACTTTGGCTTCCTTTAGGCATCAATCTGTGCCATACCCCCACCTCCATACTCTACAGGGCTCTACATAATATTTGCAGTTTGCAAACGACTTTTTACCTGCCTGTTCATTCTTACAATGACCTTCTGAGGTTGGCAGAGCAGGTACAATTAAGCATATTTTACATAAAACAGGTTAAGCTTCTTGTCCCAGTTTGTCAAACAGTTCCAATTTTCCTAGACTTTCCCAGTTTTCCTAGGAGCTCAGTTCAGTGTCCCTTATACCACCCTTTCTTGGATAGGTAAGCTGGATATTATAGATGCTTCAGCTGCTTCTGTCTAAAGACCCATCATTGGGGGCTTCTGAAGGAGCTGAGCTTCCTATTTCAAGATAATGCAGACAATCATTCACACTTACAAGAATTTCCTACCTGGCTACCCTTCTCTCTTTCCAAGGCTGGAAGCTCAGTCGCCCTCGGCCACCCTGGACTATGATGACACAGAGTCTGGGTGTAGTCTGTGCCTTGGTTTGGTGTTCTATCTCCTGATTACCACAAGCTAATGCCACTCACCCCTGTTAGCTGCACGCACACACTGCAGACTTCCTGCGAGAGCCATGGTGGTGTTTGCTTGGAGAGATTGTCTGAAAAATAACCTCTTTCCCTAGCATCCAGAAATAGCTCTTGATGTTATCTTAAAAAAACAATTTTGGGACCAAAATTTAGAATAAAGCTAAGTGCCAGTAAATGCCTACATGACCGCTTCCAAGGGAAATCAGAAAGGATTTCTAGAGCCACTAAAACCATTTATTATTGTAAGCCTGTGGAGCTGAAAAGCTCCTGGACTGAGTGTCAGAAGACGTTTTTTTTTTTTTTTTTTTTTTTTTCGAATCCCAGCTCTCATCACAGTAGCAGTATGAGGCACTGAACCTCTTTGGAGTACAGTGTTTTTGTCTGTAGAAACACAGTCATCCTACTTTCTGTATTAAAATCATGAGATCAGGGACAAGGTGAATAAACATCATACTCATCATGTACCAAACACCTAGGATGTGCCACATGCCAAATTAGGCACTTTGCAGCTCTTAACTCATTGAAGTTTCACAGCAATGCTATGAAGTAGGCATTTTCCCTACTTAAGTAACAACTAAACCAAAACTTAGAATAGTTAAGTAGGATGCTCACCAGGCAGTAAATCAAGGGTAGAACTAGGATGCAAACTTCAGCTTTTTCCACTTTGCTGTGATGACAAGTAAGAGAATACATCCTAACATGCTCTAAACATTCCTTTTTAAAAATATCAAATGACATGAAAACAAAGAGGAAAGAACCCATCATTAGGAGACAGGCCCAGTGATACATGCCATTCTCCTTGGTTCTCCTTTTCTGACTTCCCAGGGCAAAGACTACACTCTGGAAGCATGGATCCTGGACAGCCCATGTTCCCAAGCTTCTGCAGATGAGGGTGAGGGAAGGGTGGGCACCCCACACCTCCTGCAGACCAACAAAAGTTCTCTCTTACCTGCCAGTCTAGACTCCACCTCATCCCTACCCTGTTCAAGGAACAACAGGGTTTCGTCGTCTCTCTGGGAAGCTGCAGATGGCTCATTTTTGCATTCTTCCCATTTCTTAAAAGTACTGCACATGAATTTTTAAATTTTTAAAAGTAAAATTGATTTAAATTGATTCTATTTAAATTTTCTTTTATTTTAAAGGTTTCACAATGCCTCCCAGGATAACTTCAGCCTTTCTGTGTGTTCAAAAACAGACTTTGGAGCCTATATTGAACTCACATACAGCTCCTTCCAGGTCACAAAGGCTGCTCTTTTCAACTCTAGAATTCCACATTCTGTGAAGTCCTAGTTCTCCTCTTCTGCACTTTGTAAATGGTACCGAGGTCTCAATTGCTTAATGCTCAGGACAAAACCCAGAACTTGACATTTTTCTTGCCCAACATTTTTCTTCCGACCCAGATTCCACAGAGCTCATTTGTACCTCTATTTGCCCATGAGTCCCTAAAATAGAGCAACCTCTCTTTAATTCTATTGCCATTCAACTGCCTGACTTTGAGTACATAACTGAGCCTCCTCTGTGACTCAGTTTCCTCTTCATGATCACTGCTCTATGTCCTTCCCACAGCTGCTGTGACAATGTTGAAGATGCCCCACAGTGACCACACCATCCTTGTCCCTTTTGGTCACTGTGCTGAGAGAGGCACTTGGGATTAGACTCTTCTTTATCCCTCAAAAGATAACCCTGGGGAGGAACTCATTTGATCACTCTAATTTTCCATGGCTAGTTACACATACCAGCCTCCAGCCCCATCCTTCACTTGGCTAACTCTAGCTCTTCGTATCCTGGTCCTCTGCAGAAGTCACTTTCTCTAGGAAACTTCCCTGGTCGCACCCAGTCTTGGTTAGGTGCCCTTCTTAGGGGGTCTCATCACATCCCATCATAACCATCACCATGTGGTGTAATTGTTTCTCTGTCAGTCTCATCCACCAACCTCTAAGCTCTGTGACAGTATCTCACCCTCCTTGTTCATCACTATATCCAGAGCCTAACAGAGTGGCTGGCACACAGTAGGTATGAAAAAGCACAGAATAAGCCTGTCTGTCCTGCTGCTTCATGGAACTACTATGGGAGTGTGTCTTTTAGCAAGCCACTTCATGTCTCCTGGCTTCAATTTCCTCCTCTTTAAAAAGCATGGTTTGAACTAGCTGTTTTCTATCATTCTTTCCTGCACAATAATCTGTAATTCTGTGATTCTAAATAAGGTAATGCATTGAAAGAACATGGAAAACTGTAGCACTTTATCCAACATAAGGATTGTGTTTAACGTTACTATTATTATTCCACATGGTTTTCCTGATCTGTGCATCCTGGCAACTCATGCTTCAGAATAGATGCAGCCTTTCTCCCGCAGCCAAAAGACTGGCCTTGCCCAAGACCGCCCCATAGGTCAACAGCAGTATTGCCACGGGGGTATGGATGGGTCTGACCCTCCTTTTCTCTTTCTTCACAAGAGCCTTGGGAAATGTGTGAGGATCCTTTCTTTCCTGCCATCTGAATATTGCCTGGGCTGAGTGGATGGGACCTTGTTTTTGCAGACAGTCTGTGATGACCTTACTGAATTTTTTCATCTGGCCATTTGGTTTTGAGGATTTTTTTTTCTTTTTTAAAAAAGCAAGAATTGAAAAATCAATAATGAAAAAAAAATGAAACAAAAAAATAAAGGAGAAGACAAGCAGACAGTCAGTGCGCCTGAAGTTTAAATTAGAATACAACGGTTTAATGCTCCCAAAGACCAGACTATCGTTTCTTATCAGATTTCCCCTTGAATGAGCAATTGTGAAGCCAACCTGTCCAGAGGAATGAGTTGTCATTCCGCCAGATGAGCAAACACCATCGATTTTAATGTGTGTGATAGAAACAAACAGCACCGAGCTCTCCCACTCCACACCCTCCGCTGGACACTATTCAGTGAAAATAGATGCCCTGGTTTTGTTAAGTGTCCAGGCAGAAGCACTAGGAAGGAAGTGGCAATGGAAAGTTCAGGACTGGATGCAGGGAGATTCTTCCAAACAGACTGGGCCCCAAGAGCCTCCCAGTTCAGAGAAAACACTGAGTCATGAAACATGGACCCCCCAAGGGGTCCTTCCCCCCATGGGAAGGACTAGAGAAGAGGATCACAGTTCCTTGCCAGGACTGGAGAGGGAGGAGCCAACACATCACCTCCTGGAAGTCTTCAGACAGCTGCCACTGGGCCAGGGCAGGCACAGAGGACAATAAATGGGGCCAGGAGCAATGGCAAGACCTGCTACCGGGCCTTGTCGTCAATGCCCAACCTAAGCTGCCTCCAAACCATGAGAACTGACTCAAAGAGAGTTTGCCTTTGAGATTTTGCTGGTGATAATCTGTTATCAGAGGCAAGAAGACTACTCAGTAGAGAGGAAAAGAGGAGGCCCCCTGGCAACCTAGGAGCTTGCCCCACAGCTCCCTAAAAAGACTCTGTGGCCTACTGTCACTTGCAATGTCTGCTAACCAAACACTCAGGGATTTTCTCTTCAAAAATCATGACTTCTGGTCTATGGCCTTCTGTGTTTATCTGGTTAATGAGTAGGCATCAAATAAATATTTATACAATTCACTGACTGATGTTCTGTACCAACTGAGAAGACAGTTCCTCAGTTGGAATAAACCGACCACATTAATGCTAAAAGCAATGGGCAGTTAACAGATATCAAGATATCAGCTTCATAAGAGGCCTATGTGAGACCAAACAAAATCGAGACAGAGAATATTGGACACTGATAGTCAGGCAAGTGTTCCCTGCACTTCTCTAATTAGTTTACTGTCCTTATACCCAGGAGAGAGAGTCCCCAGTCTGGAAGCTGAAATCTGAGGTCTGACTTGTTATTAACAACACAAAATGATGACACACCCCAATGTTTCAGTAACAATAACCCTTGGTTGTTCGGCTCTACTTCTACATTTGTAGTCTACAGGAAGGTAATCATGAGATAGGGAGAACCCCAAGAATTCAGTGATGGCGAATGCCATCTTCCCCTGCTAGCTAAACCTAGCAAAACCTACACACAATGAAAGTGATTTGGCAACTGAAAAAGTCAATGCAGAGATTATCTGTAATTGGGTGACTTGAGGATTTATAAATACCCAGAACTCCAGTCAAGGTGATTTGGGAGCAAACTCAGAGAGAGAATATTGGAGTGAAATTGTAATTTGGCAAGCAGAACCCTAATCAATCGTATTGTGCCTTCCTAGGAGAAAGTCCTCTTCCAAGCCTTCCCCTCCAGGCTGCTGTGAGTGTGTTCATCTGACAGGCAGGCACCTGCCATAAAGATTCATGCTTCAGTCTGACAAAGCCAGTTGCCATTGGAGTCACAGAATTCTTTTCTCCGGTTCTAATTCTATGATCCTCAAACATTGCTCTGATAAGCTTTGGACCCATATGGCTTGCTTGCAGAGAAAGAATAGACTGGACAGCCCATAGCAACTTACATACAGTCCATCTCATAATACCATTCCAACATATGCCTCTTGAGGCTTTTGTTAATGTAAACGAGTGGATCTGAGTTCAATTGACAGCACGGTTCTGAGGTCCAGGACCCAGCGCTGAGGTCCAGGACCCAGAAAAGGGGGAATTTGTCTAGAAAACTACCAGTCAGATGCTTGAGACCCTTCCTTCACAGACCACCCTCCCAGGGAAAAGTAGGTATTGAATTGACCTCTTCTTCAGAAAGGTGGCATTCAGGCATTTAATCCCCACATGTATGACATAGATTTTTTTATTACCCTTCTATTTGTCAATAAGGAAGTTAAGATCCAACGGCTCAAGGTCACAGAGCATGTGGTGTTTTGACTTCACACAATCCTGAGGCTTCCTCAGCAACATAAAAAGAATCACAGAAGATTTCCAAAGATCCTCCCCTCATCCAATCTGAAAAGGCTAGGCATGTGCTCCCCTCAATCCTATGTAAAAGGGCTGGCTGGCATGGGGTCAGATTGTCTTTGGAAAGACAGAGATCAAAAGGAGGTACTTTTGATCCCATCCCGCTGCACCTCCCTATTCCATTTGCTGGCTGCCATAGCCTCCGGCTTCCTTTCTGGGTCACTCATAGGACCCTCGGCATTGGGTTCCTCTTGCTGAGGCCTAAGAGGCGTGGCCATAAGAGAAATGAGTCTGCTCCACCTGGTGGGACTCCCATAAACATGCATTTTCACCTACAGACCCCGAGCCCCGAGCCCTGTGTGTAGAGAACAATACAATGGTGTGGTGCCTATGCTGTAGTGAAGTATAGGCAGGGAGAAGGAAGGCCATCCAGTGGCTCCCAGGCACTCTGTGGTCTAAGAAGCAAACTCGCCCTTCTCCTCCTCCTTGCCGCTGGCTGAGGGGCACCGCTGGGGAATCTCCCAGGGAGATACAACCACAGAGTCACATCCTTCCCTATTCCCTGTAGCTCTTCTCTTGCATAATTAGCCCATAGGGATTGTAGCCACAGTCCAGGCCTTCCAAGGGCCAGGGGACCCCATCACAGTGTCTGTGGGGCCAATGTGGGCATAGGATTTTACACAGTAGAATAGACACAGAGTTGTGCCTTCCAACTTCTCTCTCTTGGTCACGGTCCTCTCTAGACCCTATTCTGTTCTTTATTCAGACCAAGATTCTCGTTCCCCTCCCTAAACAGCCTTTCTCTCCCCAGAAGAGTCTCTGAAACCTGTATCTTCTCTCACTGCATTAGTCCGTTTTCACACTGCTGATCAAGACATATGAAAGATCACATAATTTATAAAGAAAAAGAGGTTTAATGGACTCACAGTTCCACGTGGCTGGGGAGGCCTCACAATCATGGTGGAAGGCGAAAGGTACCTCTTACATGGCAGCTGCAAGAGAGATGAGAACTAAGTGAAAGAGGCTTCCCCTTATAAAATCATCAAATCTTGTGAGACTTATTCAATACCAGGAGAAGAGTACGGAGGAAACCACCCTCATGATTCAATTATCCCCTGCTGGGTCCCTCCCACAACATGTGGGAATTATGGGAGCTACAATTCAAGAAGAGATTTGGATGGGGTCAGAGCTAAACCATGTAACTCATCTCAGCAACCTTATCCAGTCTATCACCTCCCCTCCCTCCTTCTCTCTTGGGCAGTTTTTCTCTTTTAAATGTCTCTCACCAGCTCCCATTTCTTAAAGCCCCTGGTAGATCCTCAAATCAAAAGTCCAACCAACGTTTCCACTCCCTGTGCTCCTCCTTTCCTCCCATCCTGGCCTCAGCATGGCTCCACAACCTCTTGCAGCATTTATGCTTGACCTGCAGGAGAACTTCCCCATGATTTATTTATTTATTTGTGAAAAATAAGGTTCCAATTATGGCATATCCATATAGTGGAATGCTTTGTAGCCATTTAAAATGATAGGGTAGAAGAAAATTTAATGAGGTGGAAAAATGTTCACAACAATGTACTCAGAGAGGAAAAGAGGCTACAAAACAGTGTGCGGGGAATGCTTGCATTTTTATTAAAACACATGTGTGGATTTATTCCTACGTGACTAAGAGTATATGAGCCTAAATGTTCTCAGTGGTCAACCAGGCATCTGGGCAGTATGATGATTGCAAATGATATCTTCTTCCTTGTGCTTTTTATATTTTCTAATTTGTTTTACAATGAGGAAATATTACCTTTGAGATGAGAAAAAAACATAGTAAGAGAGTAAGACTGTGTGTGTGTGTGTGTGTGTGTGTGTGTGTGTGTGTGTGTGTTTCCTTGAGACACCAGTAAAATGCCCTTTCCATCCTCTCTCTCTCTGGCCTTTCTGTTTTTATCCACATTGGCATATGTACTTGTTATTCTGAGCAAATGAGCCAATTGAAATAAGACTCCATTTATGCAAGCAGACTGTGGCTGTTGGTAGTCCAAAAATGTTGTCAGCACTAAGCAATTGCTCCTTTACTTGTCTGAAATGCACCATATTCTCCAGTTGTGCCCTGCTCCAAACTTAGGTCAGCTCAGCTGTTCCAGAAAGCACGATGGACGCCACTGCCATCTGAGTTCTCACATGCAACTAGAATCGTCTCTTTGCCACGGAGAGGCAGCGACGTACAGTGTTTAAGAGTGTGCATTATTTTATTACTAGACTGACAACTTGGGTTTGAGTTTCATCTCTGCCACTTGCTATGACTACTAACTCTCCAAGCCTTGGTTTCCCCATCTGGAAATGGACAACAATAATGGCAATATCCAGTAATAGGATTGTTTTGAAGACTAAATGACTAAAAATAATCAAGTGCTTAGCATAGTGCTTGGCATATAGTATTTAACAAATAGGAGTTGTTATTAACCATGGACAACCTTATTTCTTGGAGGAAATAAGTTTGAATCTTGTATTTTTAGTCTTGTGTACTTGGCTTTTAATTAAAGACATAAGAACAGATTTCAGCATCTCAGAGAAGATAAAGAGGGGAGGAGGTGAGGAGGGGAGGAGTTGAGGTGGAGTATTCTGTTCTGTTGCTTGCATCTCAGAAATATTTATAGACATGGGCATGACATATGAACAGGTCACAATCTTTCAAAAGGGCTCTTCTTTAAAAGGGCATCCTTCATTCTAGCTTTGCTGTGCCCTGAGCACAAGACCATATTTTAATAATGACCTGCCTAAAATCAACAGAAATACTAGCTTTCAGTTCAGTAAAACAGAATCTGAGGGCTGAAAGTAACCTCAATCCTCATCCAGTTCAATGTCCAAATGATAGATTTTGAATCTCTCCCTAAACACACACATGATGTCATCAACTGGTCTATGCTCTGCTGTCTCAAGTTACCAGGAACTCATACCTCCTCGGACAGCTCACGCCATGGAGGGCACTCAAAAAGTTAAATCCGAATAGAGATTCTTCCTTATGTTGAACCTAAATCTATCTCTCTGTAGGTCTCTACTTATGGTCCCATTTCTAATGCTTGCAAAGAAAGAACAAGCAAGACCTTTCCTCTGATGGCATTCTTTCAAATATTTGCAGCCAGGGACCATGTATTCCTCTCAGCTTTGTCTTCTCCAAGCTAGATACCATCAACTTCCAAAACAATTACCAATATGCAAAGTTTTATGGCCCTTCATTGTTCTAGTTCCTCTCCTCTAAATTTGGTCTGGTCAAGTGTGGGGTCTAGAATACATTTCTTCTTATGTGATTTCACTTACTCAGGATATAGCAAAATGACCATCTCTTCCACTTTAGACATTGCAGTTTTATTCATGTTGCCAAGAGTCTATTTGCTCTGGGTGGCCACCACCAATTTACTCCCAACTAAATCCCAGGAAGAAAGGTATATATTCCTTCACAAGTACTGCTTCTACTTTATAATGATCTTATTCTGTAATTGTGAGTTTTTCTTAAAACCCAATACAGAATGTTGTATTCTCCTTGGTTAAATTTCATCGTTTTGGATTCATTTCATTCTTTCAGCTTGTGAAGAACTTGGGGGCACCTGATTCTGTCATCTAGAGTATTTGCTAACAGTCCCAAATTCTTGTCATCCACAAATTTGATGACTCTGACTTCTGTCTTTATAAAAGTCATTCATTAAAACTTTAACTAGCATCCAGCTGAAGTCAAACCCTGGAGAAGTTCACTAGAAACTTCTCTCCAGTTCATCATCAGTTCAGATTTTTAGATCCTTCACAAAGTTATCTGCCTAAGAGTCCTTTGATCCTTTCTGAATACATCTTAAGATATGGTGTAATATGGTATGATTTTTTTTCAGGATGAAAATCAGAAACACACTTTCCTAATCTACTAATCTAATACCTAAGAAACAAAACAGACAAGTCTGATATGGCATGCTCTTAGAGAATTCTAGGTCTTAGGATTCTCTGCTTCTTTTTCTGGATATTCTCAAACTATCTCTTCTTGTAATTCATTTTGGAATTTCATTTTATTTCTTACTCCCTTGCTAAAAATGGACCTGACACTGGCCTTCTGGTCTCCTGACAATTATCGACAATCCAGGATTCCCCAAAGATCACAACAGCAACCTGCGGAATGAAAGAAGAATAATCGTGAAGTGTAAGGTGATTTTGCCCGTCAGGATCTGAAAGAAGTAAATATATAAACAAATAAAAGACAATATTAGAAAATAAATCTGTTTCCTTGGGTTTGGAATAATTTCTTCACTATCATTCTAAAGGCGCAAAAAGCAGAAATCGAGAGGCTGATGGATAATTACTACATTAAAATTAATTTGGGACAACTCCACAGGGGCATCTCATCTCCACACTCCCTGTGGGGTTGGCTGAGGTTTTGCTGCAGATGCACTGCAGTCCAACCCCTTCTTTCAGCCCAATCAGGCACCCCTCAGTTCCTTACAGGTGTGGCTCCTGATGGTGTACCTAATAAACCTCCTCCACACAAATCTCCAAAGTCTGTTTTCAGAGAACCTGACCTAAGACAGTTGGTATCAAGAAGCAGATTTTTATATGGGATTTTGGAGCAGTATCACTCCCACTGTAGAGTAAGCTGTAAGTGAGTGCTTTATCACTGGAGTCCTGTTAGTCCCTGGCATGCTGTATTGGCACGGTTGTTAGAATGTTTATGAAATACCAGTGGAAGGGCAAGTATGGGCAGGTGAGATATTTCAAATATTTGAGAAGTATCGGTAAATAGTAAGTTTCAAATTTATGGAATTGAATGCCATTGCTGAGTGCTACTGATGCATTAGAGAAAGACAATAAAGGCTGAGGGGGATTATTCATGAAGTTAAAGCTAAGCGTGAAAGTCAGAGGGTCTCCTTAGCAGCACAGAACAAGAACCCCCTCTCTTGCAGCAGGAGGCAAGAAAAACTGAGGGTCAGGCCAAAAGCTGAGTTACAAGGGGAGCAAAGCCTTAGAGGAATTTGAATTCTCAACTTGAGCAAGTCTGCTCCACCAAGGTGAGGGCTGTGACTGAGAAGGAGGGAACAGGACTATCGAGATGGGGACATCTATGTTGATAAATTCAAGGACCTTGAAAGCCCAGATGTCCACAAACTCTCTATGGAGGTGCCCCATCCTCCTTCTTAGAAGCTGATGCTCCCTCTCCTATTGCTTAAAAGTGTTGCAAAGGCATCTTATTTGAAAAACATGCATACTACCCTCTGTATGAAATGCTACCCTAACTTGTATTCTGTTTGATACAAGATCCATAGTTAGTGTAACATCAACTGGAGAAGTGCTGGGTCTACCAAGGGAGAGGGACATATGCCAGGGACTATGGGCTGTAGCTCCTGTGCAGCAGCAAGAGATGAGAGAGCAAGCACTAGACCGACTCCTGAGGGTGTTGGGTCAAGGGTGGCAGGGCACAAGGCTGGATAAGTGAGAGTTTACTGGTATGGGAACACCGTTCCAGGACACAGAATAAATACTCTGGCAAGTACTGTGAGAAAGGGTGCTAATATGCTAAAAGGGTATCTCTTGGAAGCTGGGAAAAAGGGATGGCTCTGCCAAATGAAGTAGAAATGCCAAAATTGTAGTAGCAGATGATGGAAGAACAGGTATTAAAGCTCAGGTAAGTTGCCATGCTGGAATGCACATACTGCACAGAGCCAGAAAACCTGATCAGTTGACCATGTTCTATGGGACAACCTGAACGACACTTCATTCATCAAAGCGATGAGGAATGCATGGGTGAGGCGATACTATGGACTAAACTGTATCCCTCCAAAATTCACATGTTGAAGCCATAACCCCCAGTGTGACTGTATTTGGAGCCAGGGTCTTTAGTACATAATTGAGGTTAAATGAGGTCATAAGAAGGGGGCCTTAATCCCATAGGATTATTGTCTTTATAGGAGAAAAAAATGCAAGACAGCCCATTATCTCTGTCTGTCCCTCTCTGTCCCTTCCTGCCATGTAAACACACAGTGAGAAGGCAGGTATCCACAAGCCAGGAAGACAGCCCTCACCAGAAACTAAACTGGCAAGAGTCTTGACCTTGGACTTTCAACCTCCAAAACTATGAGAAAATAAATGTCTGTTGTTTAAGCCACCCAGTCTGTGGTATTTTGTTATGGCAGTCTGGAACTGACTAATAGTATTACCAAAATTCTTGAAAAATTCAGTGGTGGCTGTCCTCTGTAGGCTAGAGTTTATAAGAGGAGAGGCTGTTCTAGTACTAAATTCCCTAGTAATAACAGAGATGACAGAGTCATGAAATAACAGAAGCCAGGTGGTGGCATTTAACCATCCAAAGCAAGGTGTATGCAATGTCATAATGATTGACAAAGTCAATGTGGCAGCCAGGTAGAAGCAGCCTGACCTGCAGAGAGTTAGGAAGATTAAGGGACTTGTAACATTAGTGAAAATGTTAGGGGTCCAAGTGCCTGGGGCATGCTAGGACATTTCCTCCAAGATAAAGTGCAAATTATGGCTTCTCCCATATCCCAGCAATAAAAAGGAAGCACAGTGCTTAATACATTTCTTCTGATGCTAAAGGAAGCATATGTCACACTTGAGAATACTGTGCCAATCCACTGCACGGCTAAAACGGAAGGCACCAGGTTTGAATGGGGCCCAGAGCAGGAAAGGGTACTTCAACAGGTCGGTCAGGTATGCAAGGAGCCTTAATGCTTGTGCCATAGACCTGGCAGACTCTATGGTATTAGGGATATCTGTGAAGGGAAAATATACCATGTGGAGGTTACAGCAAATCCTAATAGGAGAATCAAAATGTAGACCACTAGGATTCTGTAGCAGGGCCATGCCGTGTACAGGAGAGACTAATATACCATTCAAAAAATGACTACTAGCAGCTAAACGGCACAATAGAAACTGAACATCTGACCAGAAGACATCAAGTGGCTATGCAGCCAGAATAGCCCTTCATAAACTGAGTTCTACCAGATCCACCAACTAATATATCCAGGCAGGCTCAGCAATGACCCAGTGTTCAGAGAAAGTAACCCCAGGGCCAGGCACAAGTAGACCCCAAGGGTTTAAATAAGCCACATCAGCAGGTGGCCCAGACCGTTCTGTTTGTACCACAGTTACACTGGCATCTCTCTTTCAACTCACCTCTGGACAATAACTACCCGATACAGGAGAAAGAGATTCAACATGGGCATGGATGGGTTCATTTGATGTGTGAGCAGAAACTGAAAGTGAACTTTCGCTGCACTATAGCCCCGCTCAGGGGTGATCCTCAAAGAGCAATGAAGAGAAGCCCTACCAGAAGGTGAGACATCTGGTTGTCCACATTGAGTGGAAGTAGAAGTGGCCTGAAGTAAGGTTCTATATGGTCTCCTTGGAAGTGATAAGTGTCTTCGCCAGTTCATCGGGGCCTGTAAGAAAACAGATTAGAAGATTGGGACAAGAAAGAACGGAGAAGAGGCAAATGGATTGACCTATGGGACTGGCCCAAAGTGTGAAGATCCTTACTTCATATGTTAATATCCTCCAGAGAGCATCCACCCCAGAAGAGGACTAAATAAGCATTTAAAAGAGAGCAACTCAGCCAGCTGACACCAGCCAGGCTCCAATAACTGAATCTTGACTTGCACAGTGGGTTTATGAAACGGAGTGGCCACAGTGGCAGCAATGGATATGATGCACGGACTCAGGGGCATGAGCTCCTGCTTATCACGGCTGCTCTAGCTCTTAACGCTGTCAAATGTCCAACCTACCAGCAGAGACAAACGCTATGTCTCCCATACAGCAACATCCCTAGAGGAGACCAATCTGACGTTTGATGGCAAATGGGTTACATGGAACTTCTTCCACCCCAGAAGCAGCAGAGGTTCATTTTGATAAAGAAACACATATTCCAGGTATGGGCTTACCTTCCCTACCCACAGGCCTCAGCCAGCACACTATCTAAAGGCTTCATCAGTGTTTAATCCAGCCACATGGGATCCTGCACAACATCACATTAGACCAGGAAACCGACTTTACGGCAAGGGAGGGGAGATGGAGCACATGACCATGAGTTCACTCATCTTATTACATGCAATGACGCCTAAGAAAAGAACAGCCTGATGGAGCAATGGGATGGTCTTTTGAGGGTACAGGTGAGGTGCCAGTTTCGATATGATTCTCTGAAAGAATGCAGAGCTTCTCTTCTAGGATGCAAAACACTGCCACACTTCCTAAATTCAAGACCATTATACATATACTACATGTATTTATATAGAAATAAATTCAGATACTGAAGAAACGCAGTTGGGGCACTCCTCTTTAACATCATTCTTAGTGACCTCTTATATTTCCCAATGTAAATTTTCCACTGGGAACAGACCAAGAATGTCATTAAAACTTATGCTATTGTTGGCTGGACCCATTGGCTCATGCCTGTAATCCCAGCACTTTGGGAGGCTGAGGCAGGCAGATCGTCTGAGGTCAGGAGTTTGAGACCACCCTGGCCAACAAGGCGAAATTCTGTCTCTACTAAAAAAAAAAAATAGCTGGGCATGGTGGCACACATCTGCAGTTCCAGCTACTTGGGAGGCTGAGGTAGGAGAATCACTTGAACCCAGGAGGCAGAGGTTGCAGTGAGACAAGACTGTGCCACTGCACTCCAGCCTGGGTGACAGACCAGGACTCCGTCTCAAAAAAAAAAAAAAAAAAAAAAAAGAGAGAAAGCAGCAGGCACAGAAAGCACTCACCCTCCTGGCAGGTTAATTTCCCTTAACAATCAGATGGAGTTTGGGCTATTCTTTATACAACGCAGGCAGAGAGAAATACACTTGTTTCTCCAGTGATCCACTGGAGTTTTTATTGGCACTGTTCTACCCAGTTTTGACAGTAGCTTGGTATATGTGTAGCAGCTATAGCCCAAGAGGAGTTTGGTGACCGGAGCTCAGACCCCTCAAGGATAAGCATATGAGTCACATCACGAGGTAAGTCACACAGGCTAGCAGAGGTGCTAGCTCAGGGAAAGGGAAATCAAAAATAGATATAAAGTAGGAAGTCAGGAGGGCATAAGGTTTTTCAGAAAATGAGAACAGCCAGAATCTTGGAGAAGCTGTTCACATATAGGGGTACTGCAGGAAGAACACAGAGCCAGGCACTATAATGTTTATAATGCAGTGGGTTCTATGCTGCTTCACCAAGACCCTGCCTCAGGACCTCCCAGCCATGTGAATGTTGGCTGCTGGTGGCTTCAAGATGAGTCACTTCCCAGGAATTACTTTTAGCCAAGGGTTCAAGGTAACTACTCCCCTTCCCAGAGGCCCATATCCTTAATCAGGGACAACTCTGAAGAGCCATGTTGGTTCCAGAGCTTCTTATGAGGTTGGCCAAAGCCTTTGTTGCAAATGTGTCATAGGTCAAATTCTCCCTCTGCTCACTCCTGCCTTTCTCCCTCTCTTTGAGATATTCCGGAGACCATTCTCCAATAATCCTCCTACACACAAATCTCCAGCTCAGAATTAGTTTCCAGGAAACTTGACCTAAGACAGTGTTCATTATTTTATAGCCATATCTATCTATCTTCCTACTTCTATGATGTTTTTCTCCTATGCACAGCTGCTCAGGTGTGGAGAAGAGAAAGTGGGTTGTTTCTGTCAGAATTAAGATTTTTCAAGGTAAAGTGAAATGGAAAAAAAGTAAGCAAAAACTGATTTGAAGTTATTTTAAAATAGATTGACTAAAGTTATGTAATAAGCAAGCAAAGATGGATAAAGTGGGAAGAGAAGATGGGGGTGACTGATGGATGGAAATGGGATTCAATGAGTTGAAAGTTTTGAGGTCAGCATATTCATGCAGTGGAAGTATTTGGACAACAGAGGTAGAAGGATAGAAGCTTTTAGTACAACCACAGAAGTTCATTATTTTGGAGGTGGAGTTGTTTCTGTGGATGATGTGGTTTAGCATCTCATCATGGAGTGAATGGCTCAGCTGAAGTAAAGAAGGTCACTGAATATGAGAAATTCAAGGAACCAGGAAGCCAGGACTTTAATGTGGGGTCCATAAGGATGTTGACTTTGCCTAGGATGAGAACTGGAGTTGAAAAGAAGAAGACAGCGAATCAGCACCGAGTCGTAATGCATAGGGACACATGGCAAGAGGCTCCTCAAATGATTATTAGGAGAAGGGGGAGAAACAGGTAGGCTGATCTGGTCTGAGCCTTAAAAGCTATAGGCTTTTACAAAAGGAAGGGAGAAGGGGCAATGGGTGGCCAAGAGAATACTCTTCGTACCTCCCAACTCTGAGATACAAGGGTAATAAGGATAAAGATCTACGTTTGATAAAAGTCAGCTAAATTTTGGCTAGAGCAGGGACAGGAAGAACTGAAACATAAAGGTTAAATGACTTGTGCGGAATCATACAGACTGTGATAGAATCAGGATTCAATCCCAGAGCATCCATCTGCCTCCAGAGCTCATACTCTAAACCTCCATGCTAGAGTACCTCACAATAGCTGTGTCACAGAAGCGAAATATCAACAAAATATACACATTATATTCAGCTCTTGTTGATGCTCATCAGTTAAGTCCATTTTTCTAAGTGCATGATGGTCAAACATGTTTGAGACATGTTGATACAAGCTGTTGTGCCATGGATTCAGAAAAAGACACTACTGCATAGATGATAGGGGCTTGGCATCATAGAGAGGACAGATCAAATACTGTACAAAGTAAGTATACAGTTCAAGGCCTCAACCTCAAAAACATGCAACACTGTCAGCAACCTCAGACCTCCTTTTCCATTCTCAATCCCCACTCTCAGGCAGCCAAGAGCCTTCAGACTGTTTGCCCAGGGTCACCCACTCTGGTCCCCAGTACAATGATACCTCCTCTTCATAGCACTCCACAGTTTGAGTCTGTCTTTTGATCCATCCCATCAACACTGAACTAGCCAAAGTCCATATCTTGGGGTATTGCCAGTGGACTAGCCAGCTAACACTGGATTTCCTCAATTTGATGTGGCTATCTATTTAATAGCCACTTGTTTTTTAAATGGGAGAGAACCTATATTATATATGTAATATATATATAACAATTGTAAGACATCTAATTTATGACTCTTTAACATGTGCAAAGAGTACTTTGTTGGAGGAAATAAGGCATTTAGTAAATTTGATCTGTTCTTTTTTAAAATTTGAGACTCATGTTAATATTTCTTAGGACTGTTTTAATATTAAAACTTATGTATATGCAAAGGGTAATGTGGATGTTAAATGACATTATTAACTAATAGCAGACCAGAAAAAAATATGTATATAGGATAATTTAAAAGACTTAATGTGTTATCCCACCTGGAGGAACTTGAAAAGACGCCACTTGTCACCTAGTGACCAAAAATGCAATTTCTCAGAGCAATGGACGTGTGCTAGTGGGAATTTTAGGTCCACTTAAGAACAGAGAGGATTTACGTTTGGGCAGGTCAGACATTTATTGTTGCCTTGAAATCTTCGCAAGTCCATCTGCATTTGAGACCCGCTCTGCTCTTTGCTTCCCTACAGTCACTGTATCCCTTGAGATGACAAAAGAAGCTTCTTAGGGCTGCAGAAGTTAGGTTCCACCTGGGGTCACTTTCATTGTATGCTTATTTATGTTTATGACATGGCCACTGCCATATCCTATCATGGGGTGAGGCCCAGGGTCTCAGCATCCCTCATTCTGTACCATATCTGTGATGAGCAGGACAGATGAGCATCCCTCGTGCACAGCCAGCTGCAGCCTTCATCCACCGTCTCACCAAGGAGGCTGCAGCTGGGGGAAAGGGGCTGTGCAGTGTGGCTGTAGGGATTGATGGGTTGTTAATGCAGTGAGGCAGTTACATTGTCTCATCCTGACAATGCTGCCATTTAACATCCTCATGGGCGGGCACCGTGACCCAACCACAAAGCTAATGAGGCTTGGCACACCCCAGCTCAGTCTTGCCCTCTGAATATTAGTTAACTTCAACATCTGCAACATAAATGCTCAGTCAGTCCATGGTGGTGCAGAATGGAGCACAGTGCCTCTTGCACATGGAAGTCAGGTCGCTGGAGCATCTGTCCTTTTGGAGATTAACCCATGCTAGGCATGGGGATAAGAAGGGATCAGAGAGATGCGTATTTCTCAGGCCTTTGTCACACAAAATTCTATATGAAGATGCCGGAAGAGACTTTTCCGAAGTGCATTTTGCCAACTGTCTTTGCCTTACATAGAAAGAACATGAAGCCTGTAGGTGGGAAGGTGACTTGGCTAAAACTAAAACAGAGGTAAGGCTTCAGCCCAAGGCTTCTGGACCTCCCAAACAAGACATCCCTTCACATGGAGCCTGGTCCCAAGTGAGAATAACTTTGACTCTATCCAAGCTTAATCCATGATATCTCCCTTGATACTTCCCTCTCCCTTCCCTCCATAGAAAGTCCCTGGGCCTGCTGTTAATATTTCCTGAGTTGGGCCTTGCCCATCCCTTTTTTTTTCCCCCACCTTCACCTTGGTTAAGTGCTCATGACTTCACTCCTAAATCGTACCAATGCCTTCCTAAATGATCTCCTTTGTCTTAGTGTTGCTCCACTGCTTCCTCTGCTTGCCATTTGTAGATTCAGTTTCTGAAAACTCCTTTTCTTACAGGCTTTCTTTGCTCAAGAACCTGCTGTGGCTTTGCATAGCTATTGGACTAAGGTTTACACTCTAGTTAGCATTCAAGGTCTCATTGCCTTTTCTATCATATCTTCAACTGTTTCCTGCGTGGTTCCAGCAAAAATGGGCTTCTCCTCATCCCCTCAACACACTAGTAGCATTCTTACCTCCACGTTTAAGTAGTTCCGCCTCCTCTCATTTAGAAAATCTCTACTTCTTTCTTCCCAAGAGCAATTCTATGCATTTTCAATCTCACCTCAAGCTTCCCTCTTGCATCAAATGTTTCCTGAATACCACAGCTGATTCATCACTCACTCCTCTGACATCCTATAGCTTTGTCTCCAGGACTCACTTGAGCCTTTGTTATAACTTACCTGCATTGCTCTGTGTATCCATAGAGCTGAATCCTATGTCCTTTCAAGCAATTTGTAAATTGCTTAATGAAAGAGATTATGTCTGTACTTTGGTCTCCCATCATAGATGACTAGACCACAATGTCTGCCTAATACATTCCCATTCAACTGAGTTGAAAGCAAAGTTTAAGTCCACTTTGCCTCCAGGCTAGGATTTATTGACACCTTCTCCATGACACACCCTCCAAAAGATAGTACTGACTCCACAGAAAACATCCTATAACTCCTAAAACAAATTATAGGTACCAAATCCCCATTAACCCACTTATTGCAAACAGTGCAACATACAATCAAAATCCGGAGAAGAATCAAGATACTTCTCTAGAATTTATCACAAAATTTGACATATGTAGGGGAAACACTTTATATTTTAATCTAGGACTCAACAACCTTAAATCATAAACCTTAAATCAACCAAAGCTCAGCCCTTTACTAAGTACGTTATACAACATTTCTAAACTTTGATTGCCTTATCTTGGAGATTTAGTAATATCTTGCTTTTCACAAGGAGGAGGATTAAACGTACTAGCATATGTGAAAGTATTTAGCACGGTACCTGGGCTACAGCACTTGTTCAGGACATGTTTTAGTTTCTTCCCTGTGATTCATCACCCAGTAAGAAGCACCAAAAGCATGGCGCCAGGCACCATCAGTGGCCGCTCCATATTGTGTGGTGGGGTCAAGAGTGAATACTAAATACCAAGGTCTTTTCAGAGGCACAGAAGGGTTTGTCAGCCTAGAAATGTCTTCACTAAGGTAGCACAGAATAGGCTTAAATGGAAATGTTCCTTCCACATTTTCATGACCGTGCATGTTACCCTGTCCTCTACTTTGCAAACTCAGGTGGAACATCCTTTCGCCTCCGGCAGCCCAGCTACCTATAGCTCTCCCTGTCAGTGTTGGCTTCTGGGCTGTAACGTCCGCTGCATGGCTGTGGGAGAGGCAAGGGAGCAACCAGCCGGGCAGAGCATTTGAATTTCTCCCCTGGCCTGGTGTCCCCTTCGAAGGCAGAACTTCCTGCCCAAAATGGACATGGCTTGAACATTATGTTGTGTTAATTCATGGCTTATTCATTGAGCTGTTCCAAGGGAGAAAAAAATTATAATGGGTAGAAACAATTTAGAGATTCCAGGAAGAAAAGGGGGGAGAATATATGCTCCAATTTTTTTTTTTTTACCTCAGTGCAGCAATGGGTCTTTCTGGGGATACCTGGGGCCCAGAGTGGTAGTGCACTTTTGGGGAGCTCTATCTATACAATGGCTTTTTCTTGTCTACTCTGTGACAAGGCAGGAATAACACATGCCAGGTCCAGACCATTCACCACCATTGCCCCTGGCACCTCACAGATCTTCTTTCTGCAAGAAAGATGGCATTTCAGTGTTGACAACTTCTCTTTCAAGCTATGTGTCACTTTGATAAGTGAGAAAATCAGGGTTCCCCCAAGGACGGGGCATTACAAGCAAGGAGTACTCAAGGTAAATCAGAGAAGTCTGGTGGGAAGAGAGGGGGCAGTAAGGGAGCCTCTTGACCCACCATCTTCCCGACAAGCATTGCTAGGAGAATCAAGGCAGAGCAGGCCCATGCGGATGAAGGAAACCGAGGTGTCCAAGTTATAGGACACTGGGGTAGAAACAGAGCTTACACCAAATCTAGTCTTCCTCTGCCTACTCAGAAGGTCAAAAGCATTACAGCCAAGAGTTCTGTAAAGCAGAGACCCCCTCGGCCGTTGTCTGTTCTTTCTTACTACCACATGAGCTTATAAGCTAGTAGAAAGTATTCTGCTCGCCTCCACAGAAGCTACTTAGGATGAATCACTCAGAAAGTTCAAAAGCCTGACTTTCACAGCAGGTGTGACCACATCACTACAGCCAGTTAGTGGGGTGGGGGTGGGGGGTAAAAAAAAAAAAGCAGGTTTCAGCAATGTTTTAGGAAAAACCCTAACGATTGTAGCTGCCTAATAATAGAGCCAATTGTCCAATAAGGCAGTGAGATCCCCATCAATGGAGGTGTTTAACAGGAGTCTGGCAGAGTCATTCCTGAGAGCACTCTCCCCTGGGTGGGAAATCGGACTAAGTGGTCTCTATTTCATGCATCTTCTGACTCTTATCTTCTACAGGAGGAGATATAGAGGATAGAACAGACTGGACTCAGTTCCTGTACTAAACTTAGGTCTACGTGCAGATGGCACAGAGCTTAGTCTTGGAGGATCTGTGTCAGACCTCCCTCCTCATCTCCTATCTCCTTCTCAGATCTTCTTAGTTGGTTCTAGACCATGTCCCTATCTCTTCGACTATCGGAGGGTAACATTAAATGCTAATGACATCCTTGAGGGAGGCTTTTCCTTTGGACTTCTCTTTTGGAGCTACTTGGAATCCGGCATTTAGACAGAAAGAGGGAAAAGGTGACAAATTGTCCTGACTCTAGCCCTTCTAAGTCCCGTTTCACTTGTGACCCTTGCAGGAATCTGCAGGATCTTTGATGACATACCCAGTTATTCTCCCAGAGACCCCAGCCTAAGGGACCACAGGCTCATCCCCCACAGAAGCCACAGAGAGCAATGGTCACTATTATGGGTTCTGGAGTAGGAAAAATGTGGGCTTGGATTCTAGCATTTACCAGTTGCCAGCCATGGTGTGACCTGGGGCAAGTTATTTTCATTCTCTTAGCCTCAGTTTCCTTATAGGTAAAATACGGAGGATTATTACCACCTCATTGGGATTTTTGATATTAAGTGCTTAGCACATTCTATTTATGTAATAAAAAATGGTGGTTCTCATACCACAACATTCTACTCACCAGCAGCATGCATCTGTCTCCACATACTGTCTTCCTGCCTCCTACCAAGATCTCTGCCCCACCTCAAGCCAGCCTCTCTGCACTCCTTCCCATTTCCCTCTTGCATATCCAAGGACATTACTTTAGCAATATGGCCCTTCTTTATCCTCCCTTGCATCATCAATTTTTTTTTCATTTTCTACTAGAACAGTTTCATCAGCATACAAAATACCCCTATATTGCTATTTCTCTCATCTTAAAAAAAAACAAAAACAGCTTCTTATGATTCTCACTTCCCTCCCAGTGACTAATCTATTTCTTTGCTCCTCTTTGCAGCAAAATCCTTGCAAGAGTTACCCTCATTCACTGTTTTCAATTCCCCTTTTAGCATTCTCTCCTAAACTCACTCCAGTAAATCCTTTGGCCACACCAATCCACTGAAACTGTTCATATCAAAGTCACCAACAACTTCAGCATTATTAAATCAATTCTCTGTCCTCTAAATTGACCCTACAGTGAACTCCGACCCGGTTGATAACACCCTTCTCATTCATACATTTTCTTTACTTGGTTTTCAGGATATCACCCTCTCCTGAATTTCTTTCTGCTCCACTGGCCACCCTTCTCAGGCTCCCTTGCCGATCCTTTCCCTTTACCTATACCTGTTCCTGACAGAAGGTCAGAGTTCCATCCTTGGTCCTCTTCACCTCTCTACCAGCTCTCATCATGTGTGATCTACAGTCTTAGGGCTTTAAATAACATCTATATTCCAATAGATTCCAAGTTTACATTCCCATTCCGGACTTCTTTCCAACTAGTATTCCACTAGCACACTAGTATATCCAGTCTTCACGTGGATGTCTACAGATGTGTAAAAATTAGCATGTCCGAAATTAACCCCTTATTTTCGCTTCCACATCTGTACCTCCCAGAGTCTTCTTCAGCTCTGGAAACATCAATTCTGTCCTTTCATTTATTCAGGCCAAAGACCTTGGAGTCATCCTGGACTCCATTCTCTCACATCTTCCATCCAAACCCGGGAAATACTGTATCTTCCAGCTTCAAAAAGTATTTCCAGAATCTGGCTACAGGTCATAGCACCTACAGCTGTTCTGTATTTGCAATTGCAATGCCCTGTCTACATGTAGCACTTTCAATCTCCGATTCTCATGTCTACCTTTTTAAATTTTTCTATAACTCTTACCTCTTTCTAACATGCTATATAATTTACCTATTTTATATCTCATGCTTAACATCTGACTCCTGCATTCCCATGCTGCCTGCACGTAAACACCATCAGTGCAGGGGTCTTTGTTTTGTGTACTGACCTATTACAAAAGCATAACACAGTGTCCGGCACAGGGTAAGCAAGCAAACAGCAAATCTCCGCTGAATGCAATAATAATTATTAAACCATTTCAGTTCCCCTTACAGTAACACATTTAGACACAAACCTGACATACAGAGCTATACATAGCATCCATTTCTTCAGAGACCCCAGCAACCCAGCAAGGACGGATTAGGCAGTCAACGTCATTGTCTGACTAGTGGGTCTAAGAATGTCTCCGCAGCAGTCTCTGTCTTCCAAGGGGCATAGATCCTCCTCCTGGTAAGGATGGCTTCTTGATCAATCAATCCACTGAGCAACTGCACTATTCACTATGGGAAGACAGGAGAAGTTAACACAAGGTCCCTGCCCAAAAGGCAACACTTAGCCACATAAAACAATAAGCAGACAGTACCAGGCAGTATATCATCAAGTGCTAAATTGGGTGTTATTGACTCTAAGTGCTGTTAGAGTTCAGAGAGGGGAGAAATCAATGAGTAATGTAGCCGTGGAGAGCTCTGGGCCATCACTCCCCAAGTTTCTTGAGGGCAGGGACTGTGCCATCTTTTTCTTTTCATTTATTTTTCTTTTTTCCTTGCCTCTCTTCTTCTTCTTCCTTTCCATAGATCCAGTAGAGTAATGCACCCAAAAGAGATATTTAAGAACTGCTCTCTTTACATTTTTCCCTAACTTCTTTCATAAAGGATTTGAAGTAGCTTAAAGGGATATAAAATAAATAAATGAACACACTTTAAACAAAGGTGGCAAGGAAAAAAGCAAAACAAGGGTAGAGACAGAAAATGGAGCTAGGAATGAGGAAAACAGTATAAAATACAAGCCAGAAAAGACCATGCCTTCACAAGTGATGAACCACACATTTGGCTCTAAGCTTTTGAATGGACTATTTGAAAAGAAAAACCTGATTAATTATGCAATTCGTACTCTCTGTATGACAAAAACAGACCAATCGTTTGGCAGATACAAAACTATTCCAGACACTTATGCCTTCCATGAACTTCTCCCCAGGGTCCCCATAAGGCAGACACGTTGGGATGTAATGAGAAACACCCGGGAGGAGACTTGGAGAGCAGACTCAGCCCTGAGTTTCATGGGTCTGTTAGTTCCACACACACTCTCCACCGTCTGGGACTACTCCTATTTTGTTAATCTTGGGGGTTATGGGACAACCGCACCATTTAACTGCAGCGTGAATCTATAAATTTACAAGGTATGAGAGAGCAGGACAAATTTAGGAGGGAAACTGCTCCTAAAACATTATAGGATATAAACAAATACTCGGCATGCACACACACACACACACACACACACACACACACACACACAGAGAGATGAAGCTAGAAAGAATCTTGCCATCTACTGCATATGCCACATTTCTCAGGTAAATAATCTTATCTCCTGAACATGCCACATTTCATATGTAAATAATCTTAACATATCCTGAACACATTTCCCATGTAAACCTTACCATCTCCTGAGCATGCCACATTTCATATGTAAACAATGTTAACATATCCTGAACATACGTTTCCCATGTAAATAATCTTACCATCTCCTGAACATGCCACATTTCATATGTAAATAATCTTAACATATCCTGAACATGTTTCCCATGTAAATAATCTTAACATATCGCGAACATGTTTCCCACATAAATAATCTTACCATCTTCTGAACATGCCACATTTCATATGTAAATAATCTTACCATCCCCTGAACATGCCATATTTCATATGTAAATAATCTTACTGTCTCCTGCACATACCACATTTCCCATATAAATAATCTTACCATCCCCTGAACATGCCACATTTCATATGTAACATTATAGCGATGTCTGTATTTCATTATTTCTCTTGCTAGATTTTAAGTTCATCCATACCAAGTACAAAATGGCATTTTGTGGATCTTTGTAGCTCTCATAGTGCCCAACACCGGATCTTGCTCTAAATGTTTTTTCACTCTATAAATATTTATTGAATGCCTACTAGCTGCTAGACACTCTTACGGCAATCAACAAAACATTTGAATTTTTACCCTTAATGGAATTTACAATCAGGACAGAGATGGATATGAGACAGACAATGTCTGGAATAAACAAGTAAATTATGTAACACATAAGAAGGTAAAACTTACTGTGGAAAAAATGAAATACAGTGTAAGAGGGATGTGAAATGTGTGTGTGTGGGGGGGATGGGTGTGTGTGGGTGTGTGGGTGTGTCTGTGTGTGTAGTGCAGGTGGTAGTATTAACCATGATAGTCAGTATAGATTTCATTGAGAAGTTGAGATGTAAACAAAGAGTTAAAGATGGTAAGGGAGTTAACCAAGCAGATATCTAGGGAAAGAATATTTTAGGCAGAGGAAATAACTCAGGCTTCAAGACAAGATATATATACATTCATTGAACATTCCCTAGCCCCCAAATAATTGTGATTTATTGGGACTAGTGTTAGAGATGACAGTATAGAAAGAAGTACAAGGACTAAAAAATGTGGAATAATAAACATTTCTACATTCTTAGTAAAACAATGAGTTGTTCAAAATGTGGAGCTGTATATTTTCAATGAAGAATAATATTGACTGTGATGCCCAGCTTGGAAGGAAAAGCTCTTAGTCAGAATAGGCTAGGCGAGGCTGCAGTAATAAACAAATCCAGAAATCTCAGTAGCTTCGTGTGAAGAGAAATATTTCTTCTTCATGCAAAGCAGATGCTTCCATCTCTCCAGGACAGCTCCCTTTAAATACTGGCTCAGGGACCCAGGCTCTTTCCATCTGTGGCTCTCTGATCTTGATATAGGTGCTTCCATAATAAAGCAGAACATCAGAAGAGAGAATACGTAGAAAACTTAACACTGTTCCTTTATCCTTTGGCCCAAAGTGACTCATGTCACTTATACTAAAGTTCATTGGCCAGAACTAGTCACATGTCTCAATCTAGCTGCAAGAGATGCTGAGAAATGCAGTATTTCTATGTACTCAGGAAAAGGAATGAAACTTAGGAAGAGGGTAAGTCAGACTACATTTGAGTTTGTGGAACTGCCAGACAGGTGAACACTGATTTAGGTCCCATTCTGAAATAAGTCTATATTATGATTGAAATTCTCAGGCGGTGGGTAAACCCTGTCAAGATTATAATCAATAATATCTGGAGGGCTTTGTTTTATTCTTTAGATCTTAAAATGTTAATAAAATGATTAGAGAATGATTTAACCCATATTTTCCAATAAGATAGAGGCATACATTACCCTACCCCACTATTTATCTAATAAAATTAGATAAAACAAAGTACATATCTCCCACAGAAGATATCTCTATGTTCTGAAGTTGCAAATGTTCTGAAATAGATTTTAAATTGTTTATATCTAAGGAGTCACAAAATTTTTTTTAGCATCCAGGTGCAGTGGCTCACGCCTGTAATCCCAGCACTTTGGGAAGCTGAGGCAGGAGGATTGTTTGAGCCCAGGAGTTCAAGACCAGCCTGGACAATATAGTGAGACCCCATTTCTACAAAAAAAGAAAAAATAAAATTTTTATCAATATACACTGGAATGAAAAATCTCTAACGTGTAAAACTTTTTCTCCTTCTTATTCTTCTAATGTTTCTGTGACCTGTCTGTTGTTGTCTTACATTGGTCTGAGCCTCTATATTTCATTTTTTTCAGATCCCTTTTTGCTAATTTCAGATATTTCTCAGCCTCTGTTCTTAATTGCTCAATGTTTGGATATTAAAAAATCAGGCCAGGCGCGATGGCTCATGCCTTTAATCCCAGCAGTTTGGGAGACCAAGGAGGCTGGATCACCTGAGATCAGGAGTTCGAGAACAGCCTGGCCAACATGGTGAAACCCCGTCTCTACTAAGAATGCAAAAATTAGCCAGGCATAGTAGTGGACATCTGCAATCACACCTACTCAGGAGACTGGTGTGGAAGAATCGCTTGAACCCAGGAGGCAGAGGCTGCTGTGAGCTGAGATCATGTTACTGCACTCCAGCCTTGGCAACAGGGTGAGACCCCACTTCAAGGGGGAAAAAAAATCAAGTAAAATTATGTATTTGGAATAGTTCTACAAAGATGCTTTCCACCTGTTTCATTTGTTTTGCGTATTAACCAATGGTGACTTTACATCCTGCTCATATGTTTTTCTACCTTTCCATATTTGTGCATCCTCTGTTTCTTCTGGTTCCTAATCATGAATAATGGTTTTAACCCTATACATCAGGGATAGAAAGAGCCTTATAAACTTGAATAGAAAGAAGTCTAGACTGGGAATCAGACTTGCCTTCTGAATAAAAGCATGATTTTGGACAAGGCATGGTGGCTCATGCCTGTAATCCCAGCACTGTGGAAGGGTGAAGTGGGTAAATCATCTGAGGTCAGAAGTTTGAGACCACCCTGACCAACATGGAGAGACCCCATCTCTACTAAAAGTACAAAATTTAGCCAGGCTTGGTGGCACGTGCCTGTGGTCCCAGCCACTTGGGAGGCTGAGCCAGGAGATTCGCTTGAACCTGGGAGGTGGAAGTTGCAGTGAGCAGAGATCTCCACTGCACCCCAGCCTGGGTGATGGAGTGAGACTCTGTCAAAAAAAGAAAAAAAAAAAAAACACCAAACAAACAAAAAAACACCATGATTTTGGTTTCTGGTAAAGTCCCTGACCCTTCTGCAGCTGTATCTTTTAAATACTCGGGAGTTTTATGTCGCAATGACTCTAAAACTCGGACAGACGGAGCACATTCAAGACTTTGTTTTCGAATAATCTAGCTTTGGAAATGCTGAAAGAGCTATGATAGTTCCAGCACAAGATTGACCTGGCTTCAGCTGCTGGAGAATAGGCTCAACCAGGGCAGCCGAGATGGAGACACATAAAAAGAAACAAAAGCAATGAGAAGATTTGGTTCATGTATGAGATGATAAGATAATTTCAGAAAGTAACTTAAATTTTCTCCATTCCTTTGAATCAGACTATGAAGGTTGTCTTTTCGAGTTCATTTTGATCAGTGTTTCTTACTTGAAAGTCATTCAGTTCATTGAAATTTTCTAATGAAATAAAGTAGGTTGAAAATTGTATCTTTTTGAGTTTCAAGAATTACTCTTAGAATTTCATGATACAGGCTGGGTGCGGTGGCTCAAGCCTGTAATCCCAGCACTTTGGGAGGCCGAGACGGGTGGATCACGAGGTCAGGAGATCGAGACCATCCTGGCTAACACGGCGAAACCCCATCTCTACTAAAAAAATACAAAAAACTAGCCGGGCGAGGTGGCGGGCGCCTGTAGTCCCAGCTACTCAGGAGGCTGAGGCAGGAGAATGGCGTAAACCCGGGAGGTGGAGCTTGCAGTGAGCTGAGATCCGGCCACTGCACCCCAGCCTGGGCAACAGAGCAAGACTCCGTCTCAAAAAAAAAAAAAAAAAAAAAAAAAAAAAAAAAAAAAAGAATTTCATGATACATCTTGAGTGTGTTTATGTTTAATCTCATTTTTTCTTGTTCTTTATTATAATTGCCAGATATTTTTCAGACATTTTTAAAATGGCTCTTGGATTTTTATTTCCAATTTCCAATACTTCTTCATTTTTCTAACTCATTAATTCCCATGCTACCACTATGATGTATAACTTCTTGTTTTTCTACTGATTTTTTTATTTTTTTTTCTATTCTCTTAATTCTTGGATTCTTAATTTTTTATTTTTACTCTTTCTTATTTTATAAAAGCAATTGAGATTCGAGTTTACTTTACTACTTGGCAATTCAAGGATACAATGATAGAAATCTACTTTTAAGAATTTATTATAGATTTTGTGACCTTGACTATGAATTATTTTTTGTAAACATGTCATGACTATTTGAAATAAGTGTATTTCCTCAGGTGACACATTTTGATACACAATATGTAAAATTAATCTTGCTTGTTGTATTTTTCAATCATTACTATCCCCATTTATTTGAGTCATTTTGATCTATTAAAAGACTGAGAGTGCTATGTTAAAGCTTCCCTTTCTCTGTGATGGCATTATTCATGTGTTCCAAAGTCATTTTAAAATTTTCAATACTATGATATTTACAACAGAAACATTAATGACTATTATATCTTTATCATGATGAACGATCTCATTAACCTAACTGCTTTCGTCTTGAATTCTCCTCTGCCTGTTATTAATAATGACTTTTTCTCATCTGTATTTACTTGATGTATCATTTTACATACTTTTGTTTTTAAATTTTATATGTAATTTTGTCATACATAAGATATGTATCTGTATATAAAACATATACATGAGATATAAGATATACATATACAAATATAAAGATATAAATAAGATATATATCTGTATATAACATATATACATGAGATATAAGATATACACATATAAACATATATAAAAGATATAAATAAGATATATCTGTATATTTTTTATATATATATAAGATATAGGTGGACTCTACAATTTCATGGGTTTGATTTTTCAATGTATCTAAGAATCCTTATATTTTGATGTATTTCCTCATCACTTTTTTATAAAAACTTTTTATTTTAAAAGTTTTAGATTTACAGAAAATTTGCAAAATACTGATTTCCTTTCCCCTCACCCTCATTTTCCATTAACAACATCTAACATTATTCTGTATCAGTTGTGTATTTGTCACAACTGAGCCGATATTGATATATTATTAGCAGCTAAAGTTAAACATTTTTTTTTCAGATTTATTTAGTTTTTACCTAATATCCATTTTCTATTCCAGTCCCCATTCAGGAACCACATCACGTTCAACTGTTCCATCTTCTTAGGCTCATCTTGGCTGTGACAGTGACCTTGATGATTCTGAGGAGTACTAGTCAGGTTTTTTGTACAGTGTGCCTCAAGAGGAATTTGTTTGATGTTTTTTCTTAAACTTAGATTATGGGTTTGAGGGAGGAAGACCACAGAAGGAAAATGCCATTCTCATCACATCACGTCAAGGGTGGGAACTACCACCATGACTCGTCACTGTTGATACTGACCTGGATCACCCGGCTGAGGTAGTGTTTCCCAAGTTTCTCCACTGTGAAGTTACTCTTTTGCTCCTCTTTCCATACTGCTCGCTTTGGAAATAAGTCTCTATGGGCAGCCTCCACTTAAAGATTGGGTAGATATGCTTTACCTCCTTGAGGGTGGAGCATCTACTCAGATTATTTGGAATTCTATGCCAGTGATTTGTCTATTCTTCTCCACTTATTTATTCAGTTATTTCTTTCTACCAGGATAAACTCATGGTTATTTATTTTATACTTTGGGCTAAATACAATACCATTTTACTTATGTTTTTGCTCTGGTTTTTGCAGTTTTGCCCATTTAGAGCTCTTTCAGTTGGCCCCGTGTCCCCCGACATCATCTTTCCACTGTTTTGTGTGTTAGTTTAGTACTTCCTTACTTTCTGGCATAAGATGCTACAGACTCATTTTGTATATTTCCTATCTCAGTCCTAAAGCCAACCATTTCTCCAAGGAGCTTTAGTTCTTTTAACTGAAGAATGGCGTTAGAACAGAACATCTGCACAATTGTTGCTAGTGGGGTGTCATTGCTTCTTGAACCTCTTAGCTGAAGGAGCAAGGAAATACATGTCATTTATTTATTTTTAATTTTTTCAATAATTCTGAAATAATTATAGAATCACAGGAAATCTTTTCAATGTTTATCTGGCTTGCTCCAATGGTGACAACTTCTACAACAGTATGACAACAAAACCCAGGAAATTTGTATTGGCACACTACTACTAACTAGACCACAAACCTTATTTAAATGTTACCCATTTTTGCATGCATTCACCTGTGCATGTGTGTGTGAGAAAGAGACACGGGGAGAGAGAGAGACATCTATGCAAACTGACCTCAAGTATAGATTTGTGAAACCACCACCACAATCAGGAAGCAGAACTGTCCCATCACCACAAAGGAACTCCTTTGTACCACCCTTGATAATCACATTCATACCTCCCAACTCCATCCTTATCCCTGGCAACCACTAACTGGTTCTTCATCTCTAGAGTTTTGTCAATTTGAGGATGTCATATGGAAGGAATCACATATTCTGTAACCTTTACAGATTGCCTTTTTCTTTCTTTCTTTTTTTTTTTTTTGCTAGGAATACCTTTAAGATTCATTCAAGTGATTGCAAATATCAATAGTTTGTTCCTTTTTATTGCTGAGTAGTATTCCACAGTATGGATGTACCAAACTTTGTTCACCCACTTACTCATTGAAGGACGTTTATATCATTTCCAGCTTTTTGGGTATTGCCAATAAAGCTGCTATGCACATTCATGTGCCACTTTTGTGCGAGCATAAGTCTTCACTTCTCTGGGATAAACGTCCAGGAGTGCAATTGCTGGGTTGTATTGTAAGCGCATGTTTAGTTTTATAAGCGACTCCTACACTATACTGCAGAGTGGCTGTAGCATTTTACATCCCCACTAGTTCCTCCTTTTCTGCATCCTTTACAGTATTTCATCATATCTTTTTTACTTTTTTTAACTCTAGCCATTCTAATAGGTATGTAGTGATATTTTGTGGCTTTAATTTGTATTTCCCTAGAGATTGATGATGTTGAACAGCTTTTCATGTGCCATCTGTATCTCTTCTTTAGTATTTGTGGTTTTTATGGTTGAGTTGTGAGTCTCCTTAGTATATTCTAGTCCACTGTAAGATGAGTGGTTTAGTAATATCCGCCCCCCACATCTGTAGCTTTTCTTTTCATCCCCTTCATAGGACATTTCACAGAGCGAAAGTTTCTAATGTGAAGAAGTCCAATTTATCAATTTTTTATGCATCATTCTTTTGGCATTTTATCTAAGAACTCTTTGTATCCAAGAATTATGATTGTATGCTTTACATGTAAATCCACTATTGCTAACAATTATTATGAAGACTAATATATTTTATCTTTCTTCTGTTATCTTGCTTTATACTTCATTGTATTTACTTCCTTTAAGTTCCTTTTACTTTTTTCTCCTCTTTTCTCCCTCCTATGATTTGGCTTATATACACTTTACATTTGGGCTATATAGTTGTAATGTTTAAAATAATTCAATGAATTTTCTTAATTATCAAGATTAATAATGAAACTAAAACTACTGACTTTGTTCTGTATAAAACTTAACCTGCTCTGATTTTTTCTCTCCCCACTAAATTATTATTCATATTTTGCATCTTATTTTATAAGAATAGACTTTTTGACATTCATATATTTCACAGCTATAATGATAACAATTATATAATTCTATATTTACTTGGTTTTGTTGCTCATTGGTAATTCTATTGTAAAACTATCATTTTTAATCATTTCATTTATTATTCATTATTTCCTCAATTCATTGAATAATTTTAATTCATAAGAGATAAATTGTTGGTAACATTTCTGAACCACATCTAAAAATAACTTTTTGTGACTCTCACATATGAATGCTAACCCTTCAACATATGGGATTCTTAGGTCTCTGTTTTCTCTCTTGGTTTGCTCTTGGTTTTAATATTCTGCAGGCACTCTATGATATTCTGATATTTGGTGATGTGGAAGAGAAAACTGAGGATATGGAAAGAGTGTCAGATGAGAATTCTTAAGTAAGTGAGAGAACCAAGTGCCAAGAAATGAAAGGAAGCAAAGAGTTTCAAGAAGAAAAATTAAATCAATAATTAAATGTTGCCCCAAAGGTCAAGTAGGTTGATCATTGAGAAAAGTTATTGGATTTGCAATTAGAAAATAATTGTAACCTTTGAAAGAGCAATTTCAGGAAGACAGTGAAGGTAAGAGCCTGTTTCTCCGAGCTGGGAAGGGCCTTAGAGAATATGAAATCTAAAGTCTTCAACTTCCTGTCCAGAACATAACAGAATTGACATGTCCAAGGTCATAAAGTTAGTTAACGACACCAGTAATAGACACCAAGAATACAGAGTAATAGACTCTCCTGGATCAGTGCTCTTTTTATCTGTGACAATACCAGAAATGGAGAATAGAGGCAAAATGATCTTGTCGAGGGAAGGAAGTTGTGATGAAGAGTAGCTGAAAGGGGTAAGTACAGTAGATGTGGATCTTTGAAGGAAATGGGTGGGCAAAAATGAGAGAGATGGGGGTGAGGGAAGAGAGAGAGGAAAGAGAAAGAAAGGGAAAAATCTGGAAAGGTAAGCATGTCTTGCAGACGTTAGCTCAGAGGTACACACACACGAGTCTGAAAAGAGTCTACCAAAATGGACATGGCCTCACTCTGCCAGGGTCAAATGGAGTCTATCAATTGCTTTCCTGGAAAGCAGAAAAGGAACATGAAAACAGGCTGTACCTGGAAAAGGCTACTTTATACTTTAAATATGTGCCCTTACCTGTGGAAGCATTGGTAACACTGAAAAGTTTCAGCCAGTACTGAGCTGACTGTTTCTGATCTACGCACTGCATCCTCCACTGGATAAGACACACATTCTGAAAAGTCCTCTCCTGCCATCCAAACCAAGCAGTGCACCTAAACTGTGGATTGGACCACAGTGGGACATATGAAGAAAAAGGAGTGCTACTGAAGACTCAGAGTGAAAGTAGGGTCAGAACACAGAGAAGCAACTTTCAGTGAACAATATATTATACACATACACACACACACACACACACACACACTAGATGTAATGGAACACAGAGCTAAACTCACTTCCAGCTAGAGTAGGTAACTTAACTTAAGTGCTTGGCAATGTCTATTTCAACATTCTTTTTGATATTTTACTATTTAATTTTCTCATTTTACATCATACTTAATTTTATATGACACTTTAAGTCTCATGGAAAGTAGTAAAGCTTTAATCTCTTCCCCATCCCCACCCCAACACACCCACACCTGTAAAAGCAGAAGTTAGAAAGTATGTCGCAAGGGAGCTTGACTATTTCCATTGCAGGGCCCTTGACAGTGATGGATCTGGTGCTATCCTGCAGGCCACAGAGGGCCTGGGGTCGGTGATCTTCTCTGCTGACTTTCCAATCGCTCCAGCTTTGAGCAGCTCTAAGCCAGCTAGTAAGCAAACTGGGACTGCCATCCATTAACATTTTTCAGTCTTTTGCACTGTACTGTAATTTATCCCTGTCATTTCGACTCAGGCAGTGGTCTTTAGCTTATTTCTGAGATCTTATTACATTTTTTATTCATAGAGAAGTAAGATTTAGGTATCGAAGATCAATAGTAGCCTCCATCATGCTTACATTATTAATAAGAAAGACGTTGTATGAAGACAGACTGGTGTCTTGGATTTGCTCAGCAGCTGGGATCATTTCAGACAGGCCAGACACACTGCTGCATTTCACTCTGTTCTCTCCTTCAGGCCATGTGCTATCTTCACCCCTTCTGGGACTGTGGTCTCTGGGACTGGCACACCTTTTAACACCTTGGTTTGGTACAGCCAGACTCAAAGAGGGGAAGAAGTCTAATTATCAGAAGAAGTCCTGAGAAACAAGAAGTCTGTACTTTTTCTGGTGCCTTGGATTCCTGTTGTGGTACAGGCTGTCTTGGCTCAGTCAGAAACAACATTAACAGGAGTAACAACACTAGTTGAGCGCTTTTCCATGGACGAAGTTCTTTTTCATATATATTCAAGGTCAGGATTTCCTTTTCCAAACTTCAGTTGTTGTCTAGCACCAACAGCTATAGCTTGATAGCCATGCTTCTCTCATACCCTGAGTTATATTAATACATGAAGCACTCCAGTGTTCTGTCCAATCAAAGCAAAAGTTTATTATCCCTCTTCCTCCAGCACTTGCCAGAGGAAGGAAATGGAAACCTCAGAAGCTGAGAGCAGTCTGTGCTTCATGGGTAAGAAGGGTAAGGGTCAGGGACCATGTGACTTCTGTGTTCCCAAATTTGCTGTCAAGCAGCAGGACTGACTCCGTTATTGAGCCGTAATGACCTGACTGTACAGTTGAGGTAAATTTTTCAGAGTCGTTTACAATTCTCTCACTGGCCTGGGACCTAGACCAGGACAATGGACAACTTTCTCAGTCCTCCTGTTACATTATTTATGTGGCATTTGACACCAATGACCACATCCTTCTTGACACCAACTTCTAGCTTCTGAAATCCATTCTCTGTTGGATCTTCTTTCACTTCTCTAACCCACTCTTCTTTCTTGGTCTTGTTTTCACACATCTTCTCCACTGCTTAACAGTTGGCCTCTCCAATTTTCTATTCTTGGCCTTTTATAAAAATCAATCCAACATGCTCTTCCTATGCAATTTCATTCTTTCTTCAGTTTCCACTACTCCTATAGGGCATTGACTCCCAAAGCATTACTTTAAATAACTCAGACCAGTCTGGAGCTCCAGATGGAATATGTCACTCTACTTGACATTGTCACTGAGATCTCATAGTCATTTCAAACCTATTATGTCCAGAACAACTCAGATTTCTCCCTAAAACCTCTACTCTTCCCCGTTTCTAAATGATTGGCAGCACCCAGACACACTCTCTTCCACAATCCCCACTTTTAGTCTTTACCCTCTGATACGGTTTGGCCGTGTCCCCTCCCAAATCTCATCTTGAATTATAGCTCCCACAATTCTCACGTGTCATGGGAGGGACGCAGTGGGAGGTAATTTAATCATGGAAGTGGGTCTTTCCTGTGCTGTTCTTGTGATAGTGAATAAGTCTCATGAAATCTGATGGTTTTATAAGGGGGAACCCCTTTCGCTTGGTTCTCATTCTCTCTTGTCTGCCTTCATGTAAGATGTGCCTTTTACCTTCTGCCATGATTGTGAGGCCTCCCCAGCCACATGAAACTGTGAGTCCATTAAACTTCTTTTCCTTTATAAATTACCCATGCTCGGATATGTCTTTATCAGCAACATGAAAACAGACTAATACACTTTCCTTCTGTCATACTTGCACTGCTCTTTTCCAGGTTAACCCCCAGCTTTGTCTTGTCTGCCCTGCTTTAAGAGCCTCATACCTTATTTGTCTCCCTACTTTCCAACTGACCTTCCCAGAGTGATTGCACCAGAACACAAACAGGATCCTGGTATTGCCCACAGCTGGAACCCTTTAGTGGCTTCCTGATACTGTGAAGCAAAACTCAAATCCCCCATTTCAGTTTCAGGGCTCTCCCCAATTTCTGCAGATCTCCCCACCCCCACCCCATCAGCATCATATTTTAAGCTCCTGTCACACCAACCAGCTTGCAATATCCAAGCCTCCTTGATGTTTTGTGCCTTTAAGCCTTTATTTTTACTTTTCCTGCTTCCTTGGCTGACCCCATCCTCCAACTGGCCATCACTCCCTTCCTGTGCCTCCCTCTTGAATCTTTTCCTCATTACCTCACTCCCTCCAGGTGCAATAATATATTTCTCCTTTGTAAGCCCAGCATATCCTATGTAGGCCTCTGCCGTAGCACATTTTATTACACACTTTTGTTTATAGAATCACATCTTAATTTTCTTTGCATCCTTAGAAATAACGATGGTAATAATCGTAAACATTTATCAAATAGTATGTCCCAGGAGCTGTTTAAACCATTTTACAGGTATTAACTCAATCCTCACAGCAACCCTATGAGGTAGCCTGATTTTAAAGTTGAGGAAACTGAGGCACAAAGTGTTTGTATCACTTGGTGATATGTTATATCACTCAAGGTCACACAATCAGTAAATGGAAGAGACAGGCTTCGGACCCATTTGCCCTGACTCCAAAGCCTGTGATTTAAACCACTATATTTTACTACCAGTGCCAAGTCTATAGTAGGCACTTAGTGAGTGCTTACTGGATGAATTAATGGGAATAGATGCTTGGGAAAGGGAGAGCTAGATGTAAAACCCCGTAAAGGGGAAGCAAATCTATGGGCTGAGCAGGGTCAAATAATCCATCAGGACGATCAACCTAGGCTGGGCAATTGCAAGAATCAAAGTCTGTGGGTACATTTTTTTTTTTTTTTTTTTTTTAAGATGGAGTCTTACTCTGTCACCCAGGCTGGAATGCAATGGCACCATCTCGGCTCACTGCAACCTCCGCTTCCTGAGTTCAAGTGATTCTCCTACCCCAGCTCCCCGAGTGGCTGGGACTACAGGCACCGTTCACCACACCCAGCTACTTTTTGTATTTTTAGTACAGACAGGGTTTCGCCAGCATGTTGGACAGGCTGGTCTCGAACTCCTGACCTCAGGTTGTCCACCCGCCTCGGCCTCCCAACATGCTGGGATTAGAGACATGAGCTACTGTACCCAACCACTGTGGGCATATTCTAAGACCCAAGAAGTGATTGCCAGAAAAGTGTGGGGGTCCTGGAGCAAGGCCGCAACAGACCACATGACCTCATGGGGTCCCGAGCCACCAGGACAGAGGCTCCTTTGGAGATCTGGGACCTGCCTCTGACAGCCTCAGGGGCAAAGCCACCTGACCACATGCCTAAGCAGGGTAGCAAGCCACAGAAGAGACTGCCCCCTACCTGTGCACACCCTATTATGTAAGCTCAAGTTCTCTCCAGACTGTGAGCCCATGAGGGTAAGACGATTTCCTATGAGACTTTGAACTTTCAAGCCTGGCAGACAACACATGGTAGGTACCCATTAAATGTTTATCAAATGAATCAAAAGAAAGCCACAAAAAAAAATCCAAGACAGAGTCCAGCCACCCTGTTCTTCTCTTGCTTCCTTCACAAAACCTGTCACAAGGCTAGTCATATAGATGTTCAATAAATTATAATTCCTAAACATCATCCTTTTAGTGATTATCCCCCTCTTCCACCATAATCTATAATTAAGTTTCTATTCCTTTACTATCCCTTTCTCTCTAATTATGAACTCAGAGTCCAAAGAAACAGCAAGAATCCAGCAGCTTAGTGGTTACGAGAGGCCAACCTTGAGTAAGACCTTCTTGTCCCAGCATAAATGATCCTAACTTCTGGACCACTCTTTTCTCCTGTGTGGATATTGACAATAAAAATCATAGAGAAAACACAACTCCAGAATATCCTAATAGCAAAGATAATAGCAATTCCCATCTTGCATTGCCTATGTATTTTTTTTCTATCTCAACTCTTCTCATATCTAACCTTATTTTTTCCAAAAGTTCCTTACAGTTAGGTACCGAAATCTCTGTTGTTTGATCAATCTCCAAGGACTTATTAAACATAATCTATGTTCTTAGCATTGAGAAAAGTTGGATAGAAGAAACTTCAGACGTGAGTCCTGCTCACAACTTCACTTGCAGAGAATATTACTATTTCATGATTATAAAGACAAGAAAACAGGCTTTTAAAATTCAGTAACTGGTCCAAGGTCAAACAGCTAGCAGGAGCAGAATAGGAACTTGAATGCAGGTTTTACTAACTTAAATCCTGTCTGTGTTCTTAATGAAGCTACTCCACTGTAGTAACAATAGAATCCCAGTAGAAAGACTAGTTGAAATTACGGTAGTTAAGAAAGGCTTCCTGGAGGAAGTGGGGTCATGAGCTGGACTCTGGAGATCCTTGGGTTTGGGCTTGATAGAAAGGCAGGAGGAGGGCATTTCAAAGGGAGGATATCCCGTGAACAAATGCACAGACTTCTTCTCTTGCCTCCTCCAGAAAATCTATCATGGGGCTAGTCATATAGATGTTCAATAAATTACATTTCCTAAATCATCCTTTCAGTGATTATCTCCCTCTTCCACCATAATCTATAAGTTTCTATTCCTCTTACTGTCCCTTTCTGTCTTTCCAATTATGAACTCAGAGTCCAAAGAAATGGCAAGAATCCAACAGCTTAGAGCTGGCAAGAGGCCAACCTTGAGTAAGCCTTTCTTGTCCCATCACAACTGTGTACAGGGTGTAGGGGAAAATGAGGGGAGAGGAGTAAACTGTAAGCAAAGTTAGGACGGATGCAGATTGGCAGCCCAGGGAAAGACGGTCATTGCCAGGAATCTTCCTTCCTTCTGTGGCTGAGCTAGTGCAGCTCTCACCACTGTGTCTGCCTAGTCTGGACAGATGAAGCCTGGCACTTCCCCCACTTTCCCCCCACTCACTTCTCCCCTTCTGAATGCCGACCAATGAGCAGCCCAAACACGTTTCTCAAAGTCTAATTAGCATCAACAATAGTTCAAGCTAATCGCCATAATTAATGGAGAGACAAGGCTGTGACTGGAAAAATTATAAATGGGAATAATCGAATGCAGTTGAATCTGGAGCAGCCTCTATTCAGGAAAGCTGGAGGGGGAACAAGTCGACTCACCCTCTATTCCTTTCATTTTTCCTAACGGGCTCCCCACCACCCTGGCCCCCGACAGACAGCATGAATACAAGAAGAGACAGTCTCATCAAATCAGATTCCATCCATAAGGCAGGCAATGACCTCTCCCAGAGAATTACTGTTATTAGACTTAATTATATAATAATAGTTGCACAATGGCCTGGACCCCCTCCTCTTCTCTGACAACACCCTCACGCCTGCAGTGACAATATTGTTAGAATGGAACCATGTTTTCTCTCCCCCTACTTTTCTTTTTGTCCTTGATTTCCCCATATGTCTTTTCTCTTACCACCTATCTCTTCTTCAACATCCCTTTCTTCATCTTCCTTTTCTTTTCATCTCCTCATTCTCTATTTCTTTTAGTTTCTCTCTCCTTTCTCTTCATTTTCCTTTTCAACCTTTGCATTTCTTATGTAAAGACCAGGCAGATATCTGCACCAATCTTCTGCACCAATCTCCTCTCCAAAGGGCTTTTCTTGTCCCTGGTCCCCTTTTAGCATTTGTGCTTTAAAAAAAAAAAAAAAGTGATATGCCGTCCTCCTCTGTAAGGCTTTCTTTTCTTTGGGCACTACTTTAGCAGATCTCCTAATGTTCTTACTCTAACATGACATCTCTAAGTCTTCATGAAATGACCTTCCCTTCCTTCCTTTCCTCCCTTCCTCCCTCCCTTCCTTTCCTCCCTTCCTCCCTCCCTCTGTCCCTTCTACCTTCCCTCCCTTCCTTCTTTTCTTTCTTCCTGTTTTAACTTTCAACATTTACTGAATCCCTAAGGTATACCAGGCACATGTAAATATGAAAATGGAAGACCATGAAGCTAAATCAGGTCCTGCCAGATGATTAAGATAAGTGGTTCAGATACCCCAATGGGCTTTACACATTGAAGTCTTCTCATTTCCTAGGTAGAAATTGTCAACAAGTTAGACTACAATACTTCATTTTTCATTTGAAATCTTTCTAATATTCCCATTCTCTCCAGCCTCATGTCCACTAACCAATCCTGTCTCATCCACTCCAGACCTGTATTCTACCAACAGGTTCCTGGAGACTAGGGACCCAAATCCCAGCATTGACCCCACAGCCAGAGTGGCCAGCCAAGTTCTGAGAAATCCATAGGGTGGGACTTTGTGCTCAATGCAGGTGAGATGATTGATAGTTGTTGGGTTTTTTTTCTGCTCACTCTGAAGAAAATTCCAGAAAAGTGTCATTGTTATTATACAAAGCCAAATGGCATACTTTTAAATGCAGTCTATTCCAGTTTGCCCCCACAACAGTGACATGGATTATAATCTTCGTAATCTGGCCCCATCTCCAGACTCATACCCAGACATGCCCTGAGAATAATTCTATTAGGTGTGTAAGGGTAGCAATTGGTGGGACAGAAAGGAATCCAATCAAAAGAAACAAAGAAAAAAACCAGCCAGGGTGACACAGACTCTGTTTCAAAAAGGAAGGAAGGAAGGAAGGAAGGAAGGAAGGAAGGAAGGAAGGAAGGAGGGAAGGAAGGAAGGAGGGAAGGAAGGTGAAAGGAGAGAAGAGGGGAGGGGAGAAAGAAATCAAGAAGAGAGAAAGAGAGAGAGAGAAAGGGAAGGAAGGAAGGAGGGAGGGAAGGAAGGAAGGAGGGAGGGAAGGAGGGAAGGAAGGAAGGAAAGAGGGACAGAGAAAGGAAGAAATCAAGAAGAAAGAAAAAGAAGAGAAAGAGAGAGAAAAGAAAAGAAAAAGAAAAGGAAAGAAAAAAGAAAAGGAAGGAAGGAAGGAAGGAAGGAAGGAAGGAAGGAAGGGAGGAAGGAAGGGAGGGAGGGAGGGAGGGAGGGAGGGAGGGAGGGAGGGAGGGAGGCGAAAGGAGAGGAGAGGGGAGGGAAGAAAGAAATCAAGAAGAGAGAAAGGGAAGGAAGGAGGGAGCGAAGGAAGGAGGGAGGGAAGGAAGGAGGGAGGAAAGGAGGGAGGGAGGGAAGGAAGGAGGGAGGGAGGGAAGGAAGGAAGGAAGGAAAGAAGGACAGAGAAAGGAAGAAATCAAGAAGAAAGAAAAAGAAAGAAAGGAGAAAGAGAGAGAAAAGAAAAGAAAAAGAAAAGGAAAGAAAAAAGAAAAGGAAGGAAGGAAGGAAGGAAGGAAGAAAGGAAGGAAGGAAGGAAGGGAGGGAGGGAGGGAGGGAGGGAAAGAATCAGAGAGAGAGGGAGGCAGAGAGGGAGGGAGGGAGGGAGAGAGGGAGGGAGGGAAGGAAGGAAGGAAAGAATCAAAGATAAGGGGCCAAGTTTAACTCTTACGTAACTCTGTAACAAACAATGGAGGAAAAGAAGGAACAGAGAAAAAGAGGGGTAAAGTTTGGCCAATAAGAAGGTTAACCTACAAGACTGTGCTGGCACTTCATTAAGATGAGTAAATATTTGGAGTTTGGTGCTTTCATAGCAGAAAGGATGATTTATTTCCTCTTTCATTTATACATGCAACCCAGGGGTCAGCAAGACTTTTTGAATTCACATTACATACCGTTTTAGATATTTCAGCAATAATCTTCAAACAGCACACCTCTGCTCGCATGTATTTGTAAGAGGCAGAATAGAATTGTGCAAAAAGCACAGGAATTAGAATCCAAAGACCTGGCTTCAGGACATTACCAGTTAATGTGGCTCATGGATTATTCTGTAAAATGAAGGTTATAGTAAGGAAGATTAAAATAATATGTAAGATTATATTCATATTAATATCTAGATTTTGCCTGACCTTATGGGTTATGAGGATTGCATAATAAACTATGAACTAAAATGTTCCGAAAACTGTTAATTACTGGACCTGTCAGTAATCATGTTGGATCCCCTACAGAGCTCAGCCCTCCAGGCACTGGGCACATATAAAGTGCATAGTGAATAAGTGTGCACTGATTGATACCTGCTTCTCTCACATAATACAGAAAAGAGTCATTATGGATCAAGCAACTTTCTACTCTCATTAAGCTTACATCCCATAGAGAATGATGAAAAGGTCTGGATCCCCCCTAAAGTGTGGCCCTGAGAAAATCAGTGTAAAGTACAGCATGATAATTAGGGCTAGGCACACCTCTGCCTGCAGCAACCCCACACTGACCTAACTCATTCAGCTGAAATGTCCCCACTCCACATCAAGTCTTGTCCTATTTAATCTGCACCTTATTCATATAATGTCAAAGTTATTAGCCTGTTTTAAAAGTGAGGAGACTGAGTCTCAGTAAGATTAACTTGGCAAAGTCACAGAACTAATAACTGGCCAGGCCAACATCGTGTCTCCAGATGCCATGTTACCTCCACCGGAAAGCTGAGTTCGGTGGAGAGGGAAAGATGAAGAAAGGTCTCTAGCTAAGCAGAAAAACAGAAAGCTTGGAATCAGAGGCACAGGAGCTCCTGCTTTTGCCCCATGTCTCAGTTTACCTCCAGCTCTCTGAGGGCACACGCCTTCCTCTGCAGTGTTTGAAACTCCTGCACATTTTCTGGTATGTGCACTCCACAAAGGAAAGGTAGAGTCCTGTTCTTCTTTGCATTGACTTTGTGTCTGGCCTGAGGTGTGCTACGGCAGCACAGGGCCCTGGTCCGTAAGTGTGGCATTGAGAGAAATAAAGGTTATCTTGGCAATGAAGTGCGCTAAACAAGCTATGAAGAGGGGTGAAACTCCTCCCTTCCTTGAGGCCTGGAATGACACGTTGTCCTTGTGACGTGTGCTGGGAGGAGTGGAGTTCAGATGTGACTGTCTGTAACTTACACACACAGACCACACATTGCCACCTTTGGGAGCCAGGGGGCCGGTGACTCCTTCCTTGGTGCCCTCACTGCAGTCTGTTCTGCCCTCTCAGTTAAGGCTGACCCACCATACTGCTTATACACCTAACACTCCTACTGGTTGTAGCCCCATAGGTTGGGGGGTGCAACTTTTCCATTCCAGAGGCCACTCAATCTAATCTCCTGCTTCCAGGTGGGGTCAGGTGTCCATATACCTCCAGGCTGAAGAGTGCCTTCAAGGTACAGGGGCTGTTGAAAGTTGCCTAAGAGATCCTCTTGTCCCTAAGGTCCTCCCAGAGGTACCTGGCAGCCCCTTTTCATGGCCCATTCCTCTGGGAAAGGCGTTGCCTCTCCATTTACTTTAGAAGGGAAGAGAGTGGAAAACAGGAAGGCATTAAAAAGTGACTAAGCACCTGTTATACGCTATGCACTTGACTAGCTATTTTATGAAATCTCTTCAAATTCTCATAGCAACTCTGAGGTGGCTAGTGTTATGCTCATTCTACAGATGAGATAACAGAGGGCCACTGTGGTCCCAGGGTTAGTGAGAAGTAGAATCAGGACTGGACCAGCACCAGAGCTCCTGTTGTTTGTGTCATCCCTATTGACTCCCTCACACAGAGGAGGCCTGAGAGTGTGGGGGGACTGACAGCATGAGCTCCTGCTTCGTGACCTGGAAGTTGGAGGTCAGGACCCAGGAAGTGTGTGGCTCTGTCTTTCTGAGGGTCAGAGCTCTCTCAGGGCAAGGACATGGTGCCCAGGTCTCTGCTGACTGAGCACTGGTGAGTTATTCCATCTGGTTGAAAACTGCCCAATACTCATCCTGGAATATTCTCCTCTAAAAGCCCCCATTTGGCTCTAATTGTCTCTCAGAATTTAAAATTGTTGATACATATATATATGTTTTTTTTCCCTCCACTAGAAATAAACTGAGTTCCTGATGGGCATGAAATAGAGAATTGAGAAATGTTAAGTACTTTAAAATACACTATTTATTATGCCATGAATTGTATTTTGTTGCTGAGATTCTTCTGTCATTATGTGATTTTGGAGAGGGTTGGGTTCTTTTCACATGTGTGTGTGTGTGTGTGTGTGTGTTTTCTCCTCCTGTTCTCCGGGGAACTTGCAGTACTTAAAATTGTGTTGTATAATAGATAGTATAATCACTGTAAATTAAATGTGCCTCTGCCGAGTTGTGTTTTATGTTAATTCCATTGTGTGGTGGCAGCTGCTTGGGAAGGAAGCTATGGATTGGCAGGGATGTGGGTTTCCAGCTTAGCCAAGAACCCACAGCTACAGGTTCTGTGCTACAAGTGGTACATTATCCTAGGAATAAGCTAGTGCTTCAGAAGAAGGCATAGAGGTTAGGAATGGGATAGGTGCCATAATCTGGGCTGGGAAAGACTAACATCGATTCCCAGGACAATGGCCACAGAGATCTTTCCTAAAGGTCACAGAAAAAAAAAAAAAAAGGGTCAGGTAAGGATCTCGATCTAGTCAAGCCCAGACCCATGTCTTTAAAAGCAAAATGTCCCCCTTCGTGTGGGACACTACTGTCACCTACTTCCAGCTACCCTACAACAATTGGCAGTGAACTGTCAAGATCCAAAGGTCCTGTGAATTTGTTTAAGGAACTGTAAGAAATATGTAAAAACAGGGTCTCTGTCTGTTCAATAGCCTTGGAGGCTGAAGAGCTCTGGAGGGCAGCAAGGACAGCAGTGGCCGGGGAAAAACAAGCCCAGGGGACAAAGGAAGGTGCACTGCAAACATATTGGGGAAGGAGGAATGGGCCAGACCAGGTCTTAGCCAGCCAGGGACCCCAGATGAGGCCCAGCATGGTGGGTCACAGGATGCTAAAGACACCAGTGCAGAGAGGACATTCTGGAGGCCAGAAAGTCACCATTTTAAAAAAACTGAACTTCTATTTCCTAGCCACTGTGCTGGTAAGTCTTGTCCTATTTAATCTGCACCTTATTCATATAATGTCAAAATTATTAGCCTGTTTCAAAAGTGAGGAGACTGAGTCTCAGTAAGATTAACTTGGCAAAGTCACAGAACTAATAACTGGCCAGGCCAATATCGTGTCTGCAGATTCCACGTCACCTCCAGTGGAGAGCTGAGTTAGGTGGAGAGGGAAAGATGAAGTAAGGCCTCTAGCTAAGCAGAGAAGCAGAAAGCTCAGAGTCAGAGATTTGTGAGTACAGAAACAGCATGATGAAGTATGCATGCTAGAGAGACATGTATGATACATGAAAGTAGAAATGGTAGCAAAAGTAGAATTCTATGTAGAATGTGTATTAGTCAGCTTGGGCTGCCTTCAACAGACACCATAGCCTGGGGGGCTTAAACTATAGATGTTCATTTCTCACCATTTAGAAGGCATAGAGGTCCCAGATCAAGGGGCCAGCTATTCAGTTGCTGGTAAGGGCTTTCTTCCTAGCTTATAGATGGTCCCCTTCTCATTGGTTTCTCCACATGGTGGAGACAGAAAGTGAGAAAGAGAGAGAGAGGGCCAGGTGCAGTGGCTCACACCTATAATCCCAGCACCTTGGGAGGCAGAGGTGGGTAAATCACCTGAAGTCAGGAGTTTGGGACCAGCTGGCCAACATGTTGAAACCCCATTTCTACTAAAAATAAAAAATTAGCTGGGTGTGGTGGCGCACGCAGGCAATCCTAGCTAATCAGGAGGCTGAGGCAAGAGAAAAGAGAATTGCTTGAACCCAGTAGGCAGAGGCTGTAGTGAGCCGAGATTGTGCCACTGCATTTTAACCTGGTCAACAAAGTGAGACTCTGTATCAAAAAGAGAGAGAGAGAGAGAGAGAGAGAGAGAGAGAGAGAGAGAGAGAGAGAGAGAGATCTGGTGTCTCCTCCTAACAGGACACCAATCCTATCATATCAGAGCTCCATCCTTGTGACCTCATATAACCTTGATTACACTCATAAAGGCCCTGTCTCCAAACTCAGTCACACTGGGGGTTGCAGAATTCAACTTAGGAATTTGGAGGGACGCAAACGTTCAGTCCATAACAGTACAATTTTATTTTCATTGAAAATGTATATGATGCCAGGCACAGTGTCTCATGCCTGTAATCCCAGCATTTTGGGAGGCTAAGGCAGGAGGATTGCTTGAGCCCAGGTGTTCAAGACCAGCCTGGGCAACAAAGTGAGATCTCATCTCTACAAAAAATTTTTAAAAATTAGCCAGGCATGGTGGCACACACCTGTAGTCATGGTTACATGGGAAACTGAGGCAGGAGGATTGCTTGATCCTAGGAAGTGGAGGTGGCCGTGAGCCGTATTTGTACCACTGCACTCCAGCCTGGGTGATCTGTCTCAAAAAATGTGTATGTCTCTATATATTATATCTATTTGCCCTGGGAAGGATAGACAAAGCTACAAGCAGTTCTTATGTCCTCTTTGCTTATCGGTGTTATCTAACTCACCTGCAGTGAGTATATTTTAATGGTCGATTAAAGAACAAACTTGAAAATCAGCCCATTTGCCTCGGGCCCTGGTGCCTGGCAAAGGCTGTGTGTACAGTGGCTGTACTGAGTCCCATCTGCTCAGCTATGCCGGCTGACTCCAACACACTCCTGCTCGGAGGGGCGCCCAGAGGAGGATCCCTGCGACAGACTTACACCTTAACTCCATCCAATGCCTGCCTGCTCCCGTTAGTGGTCCCTTACCTTTTGGTATCCCTCCTTCCCTGTAGTTTTCAGACATTGATGCCACATTGAGACCAGGGGTGACTGCTTAAAGGGCGGGACTGAGAAAAGCAACAGGCTACCAAGCAATTGATATGCAAGAGACAGCCGCGGCAGCCTTTGTATCAGAGCCTCACAAAAGCAATTCTCTGCAGTTGATATAAAAAGGTGTCAGTTCTGGTTTAAGTACTGTATTACCAGTAAAGATTTATCTGCCTCAAAGCCGAGCCTCACGCCACCGAGGGAATAAAGAGCCCTTCTGCTTATCTGTTTCACAGAGCACAATATTTCTCCAGTTGTTTCTGCTTCCAAAAGGACTTTTTCTTTGCCTTTCCCAGTTGTCTCCAGCAATTTGCAAGCACAAATTACTCATGCCCAGTGATGATGGCAGATGCTCCTATCCACACCCCTGCCTCACCTGGTCTCTGGGGAGGCTGCACAAAGAGGGCAAAGGCAGTAAGAGGGTCTTTTAAACTGGAGGCAAGTGAGAATATCGAATTCTGATGTTGAAAAGCCAAAGGATATAAAGGGGCAAGAGAAACTCCTTTACCCTAAAAGGTTAAGAGATTGGCTGGTTTAGTGAGAAAAAAATCATTTAGAACTGTCTGGCCACCGCAATTAGTAGTATCTTTGTGAGATACCAGACCTGGCACAGAGGAGGATAAGGTCATATGCAGATTTGTCACTTGGAGGATCCTGGCTTCAGGTTGAAGAGGTGGAGACATCTACCATCCCCTGGCTATAGGACTGTCTTCCCAGTAGGGTCATCCCCACTCAAAGTTGCAAAATTATGAAATGCCAAGTCTGGAATTGTAGAAATCTTGGCTGGATTCCCTCTGTCACTCATACAGATTACTTGGCCTTTCTGAACCCCGGTTTCTTTTCTTGTAAAATGAGGATGCCAAGAATATTGCTTCTGTCTTAGGGCAGTGTTGTGAGGATCAAATACTGTACAACTCCCAAGTTTAAATGTTGCAGGTGTGTACGTGTGCGCGCATGTATGCGCATGTGCGTATAGAGTATGTCTACGCACTGAGGCTTGAAACCCGAACAGGGAACAAGGTCTTTCATACCACTAGTAGTAGCAGGTTTAATTGGCAAGTATTTATTCCTGGGAGATGTAATGGGGGGCTTCAATTCACATTCAGGCGTGATGACAAAGATCAGGTCCTGCACTGACGGCAATGTGCTGGCTGGGTGAGACAGGAGAGTATCTGTCTCGGTGGGGAGGAGAGACGGCGTTTCAGGAGAGATAAAGAGTACAGAAATGGCAGGTGTGGGAAGGCTGTCTGAAGACAAAATTCCCTGCCTATAGACTTGTTTGGTTGCCGCCTGACTGGTTCTCAGATTTTCTGACCCATATTAGCCAAACAGTGTGCTGGAAAGCTGGGGGAGGCAGTATGGTGTAAACCTTCAAGTACCCACCAAGGGGGCAGCCGACTTTAAAGACAAAGTGGTCCCAGCAGTTTTTTCTTATATAAGCTGCTGCAATTGCTTTATTAGTACTAACAGCCCTGTCACAGCAGCCATGGCTGGCTGGACTGGGGACAGTGTGCAAACCGAAGGTAGCCACACCAGGGCAGGGGGGCCTCCCAGGTGCTTCCAGCCTGGCCTGAAAGAGCTCTGATCAATCTCACTGAATAAATAAAGGCAGACTGCTCCCCAAGGTACCTGCTGGGCTACCGAGGGACTTCTACCCTGCTTCACATTCCAACCTATCCCTGCCAGGAGCCCAAGAGCCCGCGTTCCACTTAGGGGTTCAGCCTTAGGCAGTAATGAGCCACAGAGACACGTGCATTCTGCAGGCACCTTTCCCAGACACTTGGACGGAGTCCAGCCCTACATCAAGGCACTGCTCTTCTGAAGCACCCAAAATTGTATCATTAATGTTAATGCTGCTTGGGAAAAAATCCACTCATTCTTATAGGTTCCCTTTATGCTTAAGATACTCTGTGGCTTATGTCATGGACTGTAGCAGTTGGTAGAGTTTTCTTAAGGATTCTGACCTCAGAGAATATGATGAGTGTGAACTTTGTGGAGGATAAATATAACCTTACCAGGGTACCTTCTGGTCTGTATTTCACTTATAAGCTTCTTTCCAAATATATCTGGTCCAAATACTATTCTGTTCCTAAGATGGACTTTGGAAAACCCAGGCATCTTCCCTGGGCCCAGTGATTTCAATGGCCTTTGAAGCATCAGGGAAGAACTCTGTATCTGTATTGGGGATGGGGAGTGGGCTGACTACAATCACAGAGGCATAATTTCATCAGGTATAACTATCTCTATTAAACAGTTTACTCATTCTTTGATCTGACCTACACTCATTGAAACCTATTACACGCTGCCACTATGCGAAGCACCGGGCATATAGAAGTTAATCAGCAGGTTTTCTGCCCTCAAAGGAAACACAGTCCAACAGTAACAATCGCACAGAGTGCAATGGAGTGAGGCTTGAAAGATGTCCAGTGTACAGTGGAGATACAAAAGAGGTTGCCCCAGCTGTGATGCCTGCCTCCCACTCCCTCCCCTGCCAGCTTAAGTCTCTGATAAAATGTTGGCACATAGCAAAATAAAGTACCAGATTCCAGGTTTAAAGGACAGTATGAGAATAGAGGCACAGTACTTTGTGTTGAGATCAGAAAATGGAAGTATCATTGCACGATTAGAATAAAGAGAGAGAAAGGTGGTAGGTGTGGGTTGGGATGGGGTTTATGGAACCCCAATACTAGGGATGGGGAAACTGGGAGGGCTTGTTGTTTAAGGGGGTGGTGAGGATGGGCAGTTGACTTGGTTGACTATTCAGCGTCATCTCACTCCTCCATTTCTTTTTTATGAACATTCTAGAGCTGCCAAGTGCTTGATTTGAGGCCCAGGCAATCAAAGTCTTTCCAGTCTCCTTCCCAATGAGCAGTTTAGACAGGGCATAAGATGAGATTCTATCCAATGACACATGAGTTATCCTGGAAGTCAACTGGAATGGATTTTCCCAGCTCTTGAAAAGAACTGTTTGAAAAACAGTCCCTTTTCCTGCCTTTTGATGCTGCACCTTCACATATCATCTGGAAATGTTACAGTGGTCTTGGGATCCAAAGGAGAACCAGTCCAAAAAATGAACTTAATACCCTCAGGATGGAAAAGTAAGCAGATGGAAACAACCCGGTCCTTTGATGCCACTGAATCAACCGGACCCCAAACTAGTATGTTCCCACACTTATTGGGATGTGAGAGCATGCAATTTTATTATCATTAAAGCTATGTTTAGTTCGGCCTTCCATTACCTGCAGTCGGAAGCATCCCAACCAATACACAAAAGGAGGAGAAGAGGGTGAATAGCTCCAGCCAAGCATGTTGAGTGGGAAGTTGCCTCATGGTAAATAAATGGGTAGACACACAGAGTGAGCAGTGATTCATACAGAACTGGAACTCCACATACATAGACCTGAGAGCATCTGTATAGAGGTGTCATCTGAAACCACAGGTGGTGAAAAGGTGACGCAGACCACACGTCGTACTGGATGAACACCTCTAGGAAGATGGAGCAATGGTGCTTAACACTGCAGGGAGTCTGCAGGAGGCCTGTCAGTTAGCCAATGGTAGGTGGCCATTGGTTACCTTTTGGGGAGTAGCTTTAGTGCAAGGTACAGACAGCATGTTGCAATCATTAAGGAGTTGGGATGAAGGGATAGAGATAAAATGGCGTAGGAAACAAATCCTATATTTTCAAAAGTCTGTTGAAGAAGGAAAGGAGAGAAGTAAAATGATAGCTTAAGAGAATAGTGGTTCTGAGGAAAGAGATCTTAAGGATGACATGATCTACACATGTGTGGAGACAGGAAAAGGAGCTGGTGGAGTCCCTGAGTATAAAGGGGATGGGAACTTCTGCCCAGTGGTAAGAGCATAACAGACGGAAGGACAGATCCTCCTCAGAGCTTGAGGGAAAGAGAAGCAGTTGGTAGCCCTGAAGAAAGATTTTGAGCTGGAGAGGAGGGAAGGCACAGGCACAGCCCCGTGTAGTTTAGAAAGCATGTTGGCATACACAATCATATTTGGTCCCACCCAAATTTTAGAAGTTGGGTGCTATCATCATCTCCACTTCAGAGGTAACGAACTCGAATTTTTTGAAGGTTCACACCAGAAAATCATAGCACTCTCGTGAAACCAAGCTCTGCCTGCTCTCAAATCCTGTGCCCTTTCATTGTCAGGGTTGGGGCAGCTGACTGCTTTCTGGGAAAATAGAAGTGGAGAAGGGCAGTGGTTCCTACCATGGCTTACTGTGAGGATCCCTGTGCGACTTTTAAAAATATAGAGTCCTCGACCCCATCCTTTGATGTTCTGATGCTGTGGACCTGGGCACGGGGCAGGCACTGTAAACTTGGATTGCTAAAAATCTCCACTTTGGTTTAGAGAACTGGAGAATCAATGAACAGTGATTCTTGGGAGACTCTAACTCTGCTGCCTTTAAACCTTAGCATGGTACCCCACGCATATGAAATTCTCAGAATTACTTGTGAAAGGGCTAGAAACAGAAAGGAAGAGGAGAGGGAGGAAGAAGCATAAATAATCTCATCCACCTTCAACACACTATTCTGTTTTGACTCAAGAACCCAGATGTCCTCATCCCTAGGCTATTTTATTTTTGAGACACAGTCTCCCTCTGTTGCCCAGGATAGAGTACAGTAGCATGATCACAGCTCACTGTAGCCTTGACCTCAGGGCTCAAGCCAGCCTCCAATCCCAGCTCCGCCTCCGCCCCTACCCCCCAACCAAGTAGCTGGGACCACAGGTATGTGCCACCATGCCTATTAGTTTGTTAACTTTTTATAGAAACAGAGCCTCACTATATTGCTCACGCTAGTCTCAGGCTCCTAGACTCAAGCAATCCTCCTGGCTTGGCTTCCCAAAGTTCTAGGATTATAGAACTGAGCCACTGTGCCCAGCATTCCTGAACTTTAGAACTAAGAACAGATTACATTCAAGGCCCAAATCTAAATGGTCTTCTCTTCAGAGAACAGATGCTGTCTGTCCTCCAACCCTCATTCCATGACCTGCTTCACAGCTAGTTCTTAGGAACAGTTTGATACGCGTTGCCATTTAAGCTTCCTGAATTCCCTTTGACCAAAGAGTAGAGGACATGTTGGGAGATTTTCTAAGGACGATGTACCTCACATAGGGACCAGGTGCCTGCAGTATGCCCCAGTCCTCCCTCCTGGAAGAAGGCTGTGAACTTGGAATACATTTTCATGAGGCCACCTCCAGCAACAGCACTCACAGCAAGTTTTGGAGGGCTGGGGCTGGGATGACACTATACATGTGTGTGTGCATATGCAAATTAGCATACGTGACTTGGGCTAAATATTGTGAGGAGATACGCAGCCAGACAGACCAAACACTACAAGACTCTAAGGGAGACGTGACCCCATCTCCCGTACCCTCACCCACATTGGAAGCTGGATCCCAGCAAGCCGAAAGCCCAGTCATGGATCCACAAAGTGAAAAAAGCAGCATTTTTAATATGACTCTTTCTCCTATTTATTTATTTATTATTTATTTATTTAGAGATGGAGTTTCCCTCTCGTTGCCCAGGCTGGAGTGCAGTGGTGTGATCTCGGCTTACTACAGCCTCTGCCTCCCAGGTTCAAGTGACTCTTCTGCCTCAACCTAGTAGCTGGAATTACAGGCACCCGCTCCCATGCCTGGCTGATTTTTTTTTCTTGTATTTTTAGTAGAAACAGGATTTCACCATGTTGGCCAGTCTGGTCTCGAACTCCTGACCTCAGGTGATCCACCCACCTCAGCTTCCCAAAGTACTGGATTACAGACGTGAGCCACCGTGCCCAGCGTATTTCTCCATATTATTATTACTACTACTCTTCACACCCATGTGCTCAACTACCATGAAATGTCCAAGCAAGTGCTACACGTGCAGGCTTCTCTGTTGCCATCATCCTTGTTCTCACAAAAAGGACAATTTTAAAAAATCCCTCCACTTTGCTGTCTGCCAGCCCAACAAGCACAAGTAGCCAGGGTTGTACCTTTCTCTGCCTCGTATGTCTGCCCAGTCCCGTATATTTTACATGCCTGCACAGTGCATTTTATGAGACATATAAAAGCCAGATGGGAATTATCTCCTTCCCTTGTACGGGCTGTCTCTTTTTGGGGGAGAGATAACAGAGACCTATTTCATTTTCCTGCTTGCTACTGGATGCTCTGCCATAAATTGAGAAAAGAAGCTCTTTTTGAAAAATGCTTTCTTTGACCCCATTGTCACCGGGAAACTGCAGTGAGAGAAATACCATTCTCTGTAGGATCTCAGTTTAGAGCAGGGAAAATGCGGGAAGAAGCGGTTCTTTTTGGCTCTTGTGTTCTCTCCTCGTGCTCCCTTCGCATTTGTTCAGGGAGGAGGGGTGGAGAGGGGTGAAGGTCTCTCACTGCTAAGCAGACATGAAGAATGCAAGCAACCAAGTCCTGGCTTTTCTGAACTCTCCCCACCTCCAGGCAGACAGGGGTGCAGACCCCCATAGGAATGCATTCACCCCGTCCAAGCTGCATGGCAGACATGCTTGGCACATTATCAAATATACACCACCAATATTTCATTATCGGGTCCTATGCAGCCCAGTCCACGCCTGGGTGAGCCCAGAAATTAAACTGTACTTTCACCTCTGAAGAATGTTGTCCCTGCCAGTGTGCTGAAGGTGAGAGACTGCCAGGCCACTGGGTTATTGAGTGCGGAGAGTGGAGATGCAGAAGCCTCTGTAGGTCCTGGTGGGGAGGTCTGGCCATCGTCCACCTTCCTGGTACACGGCAGGCTCACGTGCAGAGTCCATGGCCACCCTCACCTTTCCACCACAGCAGAGGTAGACCTGCGTCTCCTCATCCCACTGCTGCTTGGAATTTGTTCTTATAAGATACATTTCTTTGTACTCCTCTCTGACCTTTTCAGCCATCCTCTGTTAAAACCCGAACACCGCATTCTTTCCTCTATCTACGCAGTTGGCTATCCATGTTGTCGCCAATAACGTAGCGTACATGACTTTATCGAGAGCTTCCCTTTCTAAAGGACATCATCTACAACTGTTCGAGGACCCCATATATTTGAAGGGGATCAGTGAATGCTAACAACAACAACAACAACAACAACAATCCACAGACAAACCACACATGAGATAGAAAACACACTGGGTTAACATCACAGTTTTACAGGGACTGATTGTACCCACTGAGAGTCGCTTTTGTACCTGACAGACCCCTGCAGCATGGGGAGAAGAATGCAAAGGTTGGGGATATGGGGTGAAGTGGCTGCTACCCACCATGGGCAGCCAGAGTCAGAGAGGGCTGAGAAGGAGCAGGGGAAACAGAACCTGAGATTTCCAAAATCTAAGTTTGATCATATCACTCCTCTGCTTAGTCTTCCAATGGCTTTCAACCACTTAGAATCTGATCCCAAGCCCGTGGTGGCTTGGTTCCTGGTAACTGTCTGACCTCATCTTCCACTATCCTTCCCCCAGTTGACTGCACTCCAGCCTTCCTGGCCTTTCTGATATGACTCTAAGCCTCCCAGCAAGAGCCTATCTCAGGGACTGTAGTAAAGACATGAATCTGTCTTAGGACAAACACATCTATTTTTAATGCCATCTTCCATGATGACTTCTGGGCACATCAGGAAGTTCCAGGGCTGTCATGAGAACAATGGGGCCTGGTTGACAAAAGTTAGTTATCTAACAGTCTGGAAAGAGTTTTCAGGATCAGTGCTCATCAACATATGTTTCTATAGCCCTCATTTATTCCACTGCCACCTCTAATTTAGGATCCCCAGAAGACCCCAAGATATGTATATGTGACAAAGGGTCTGCTCAAAACTTTTCTGGAATATTGAGACTTAAACATGTGAAATTTTAAGAGAAATATATATCTATAGATATAGATATGATGTGTTCTAGAACAGATCATGAGAGATCTAGGCACTCTTCTTGAGTTTTGTTTTCCCTGACAGATCAGGGAGAGATAAATAAGTGAAAATGACCCATTAAATATGGGTAGGATTTAGGTAAAGGGATATTTACAATGTTATTATAAGATCAAGTATGGTTGGGTGTGGTGGCTTCCGCCTGTAATCCCAGCACTTTGGGAGGCTGAGGTGGGTGGAACACCTAAGGTCAGGAGTTCAAGATCAGCCTGGCCAACATAGTGAAACCCCATCTGTCTCTACAAAAAATACAAAAATTAGGCAGGTGGCATGTGCATGTGGTCCCAGCTACTCAGAAGGCTGAGGTAAGAGAATCGCTTGAACCTGGGAGGCAGAGATTACAGTGAGCCGAGATTGTGAAACTGCACACCAGCCTCAGTGACAGAGTGAGACTCCGTCTCAAAAAAGAAAAAAAAAAAATCAGGTATATGTTGCTTGATTTTTCCCCATTTCCCAGATGGGAAAGAGGATATCAAGTAGCCAGGCAGACCTGACACTGTGTTCTGACCTAAAATTCTGAGGATTTGTCCATCTTGTTTTAAGCAGCGGATCAGGTCCTCTTTCACTTCCTCCCTGGGCAAGAACCTCTCACACTGAAGCCACACACATTTTCTGCTCCAGGGCTAATCTCAAAGCTGAGAACAGGATAAGCTTCCTCCTTCCCCAGCTCTGGGTAATACCAGTAACAGAATTAGCAGTGATTTGCCAGCTTTCTGGGATTGAGAAGAAGAGGCAATAGAATGGCTGACCCTCGGGCCAGGACAAGGTCTTAGAATCAGCTCTTCTCCACTCATACATCAGAAAACAAGATCTGCCCTCCTTTCCAGATGGGTCATGATTGCCTGACTGATGATTGAGAGCACTGAGATCAGGCACTCAGTGTCATTCAAACCACCTCTCATTCTTGCACTCAAAAGCCTTGGTAGCTCACGCCTGTAACCCTAGCACTTTGGGAGGCTGAGGCAGGCCGACTGCCTGAGTTTGAGACCAGCATGGGCAACACGATGAAACCCCATCTCTACTAAAAAAAAATTAGCCGGGTGTGGCAGCGTGAGCCTGTAGTCCCAGCTACTCAGGAAGCTGAGCAAGAGAATCACTTGAACCCGGGAAGCAGAGGTTGCAGTGAGCCCAAACTGCACCACTGCACGCCAGCCTGGGCGACGGAGCGAAACTCCATTCCCCCACCTCCCAGCACCACCACCCCCCGCAAAAAAAAAGCCTTGGGGCCACAAGTGGAAAATGGAGGGAAATGTTTTCAATCCTTTACTTTGGGAATGCCGATGGAAGGCTTTAGTAGGCCAGTATCACAGTGAGCTAAAAGAGGTGTCTCAAATAGTTTCCATATGTATCACATTCATTCCTGCAGTGAAGACTGCTACATCAGGTTATTTTAAGAAAGAAAAGAATGTAGTTAATCATAAAGTGTCCATTGGATCAGGTTTCCTAATAAGATTTTGGTCATGGACCCTGTATTACTTTGTACGTTAATAGACAAATACAAAGTTAGACAATAGCTATTGGTATTCAGATAGATAACTTCTAGCCATGCTTATGCCGTCAGCATCCCAACTCTGTTAATAGAGCCAGCTTGTGCTTTCTGAACAATTATACATGCCAACACAAACCACTGCAGTAGATGCCGAAAAGATGTTGCATCCCACCTGAATGCAGATAAGGTCTGTAGTCCAAGGAAGCCCCAGTTGTCTGTGTCCACAGAGGACAGTCACTGTTGTGTCCTTGGGTGCAGAACTCTTGGCCCAAGATCTGAGTATGCTGAGCTTCTTAGAAGCCATGGCTGCTGGAGGCCAGGATCTTATTAACAGTTCCTACCAACAGTCTTAAAAGGAAGGACTCTGTGGACTCCCGCCCGTGGGGATGCTGTGATTCTCTGTGTTTATTGACAGAAGCCAGGTATCTCTGCTGACACCTACTCTGGCTTTCTCAGATCTCTTAGCCAGTGTCCACCAGCCCGTGGGGAAACAGCTCCGTTTCTAGGCTCTGCAAACCTGCATGAGGTGATGAAAACTCAAGGATTTCTCAAAGCTGGCTGGGTGTATGGCTCCCTCCCTCTCATCTCCTGTGAAGATCATTACAGGGAAGGAAAGGAGGAGAAAAGGAGGCCGAGCAAATTTACAAGCCAGCTGAAAAATTTGGCCAGTGGCTAGCGAAGAGAAGAGAATGCTTTAGAATAATGGGGATTTATTCATGGACACCTGTCAGGGACTGTCATTCCTCTAGCTGAACTATAGTCTGAATTTTACTATGAAATAAATCAGTCCCTCCTGGACTTAATAACTCTTCTTTATAGGTTTCTTCCCTCTCATAAATAAACCTCATTCCATATGTATATGTTGCAAAAGGCCTAGTTGATTTGCAGCTCTGTGCATCAGGACAGGTATGTGCCAGCCCCATATTACAAAGGGGCTTTTCTGTGGTCATCTCTTTCAGAGAGCGCCTTCCCTTCCCTGGGGCAATGTGAACTTCAAAGAAGAAGGTTTCTTTTTAAAATGTCCTCTGCCGGGCGTAGTGGCTTATGCCTGTGATCCCAGCATTAATGGGAAGCCAAGGTGGGTGGGTGGGTCGCCTGAGGTCAGGAGTTCAAGACCAGTCTGGCCAACATGGTGAAACCCTGTCTCTACTAAAAAATACAAAAATTAGCCAGGCGTGGTGGCACGTGTCTGTAATCCCAGCTACTTGGGAGGCTAAGGCAGGGAGAATTGCTGGAACCCAAGAGGCGGAGGTTGCAATCAGCTGAGATCTCACCACTGCACTCCAGCCCAGGCAACAGAGCAAGACTCTGTCTCAAAAATACGATACGATACGATACGATACGATATGATACAAACGTCCTCAATGGGGACATAGGATAAATCTGTCTGTCAAAGGTAGAGAAGATGAGATAGAGAGATGGAAAAGGGGCATTTCCTTTCCAAGACCCAGGAGTGACTTTCATGATGGGTCCAAGTGCAGCCAAGCTGGAGGCTCAGATACAAGAGGTTTACGCCTCTCCTTGCTGGGGGAATGTTGGGCCTGGGTTCCATGCATCTGGCCAATTTTGCAGATTTATGAAATTGCAGATTCTGAGGAAATGGGCCAGCTAAGCACAGCCAGAGCCCAGGGCTGCACTGGAGTGCTGCTGCCAATCTGGGGAGTCAAACTAGGCGAGCCGCTTACCTGTTCCACCCTCGGGCTCTCCACATGAGGCAGGAGAATAGGTTCTGGAGACAGAAAACCTGTGGCTGATTCACACTGACTTCTTAGAACTAAATCATAAGGAAAACCCCAACTTTCCACAACTAAGTAAAAACAGGACCAGAGGCTATTCCCTTTGCAAACCGCCCCCACTTTTTCTACATGGCAGATGGAAAATTGAAAGTACCTCTGATTGGTTGCCTTCTGCAACCTACCAGACTGGGGCCAAGTCTTTGTTTGCATGGAAGCGTAACTTTGTAACTTCACTTTAGACTCTGACTGGTTGCTCTGGCAACCAATCAAACTAACTGCAGTCTACTACTTCTTTTGCAGGAAGCCTACACCAAGTGGCCACTGGGAAACCTTTAGAGAGTATTCAAACCAGAAAATTCTGTAACTAGGCTCTTGACCCCCTATGCTCAGGCCTGCTCCCACCCTGTGGAGTGTACTTTCATTTCAATAAATCTCTGCTTTTGTTGCTTCATTCTTTGTTTTGTTTGTGCGTTTTGTCCAGTTCTTTGTTCAAGATGCCAAGAACCTGGACGGCCTCCACTGGTAACACACAGAGCAGTGACCCTCAACCTTCTGACTTGTAATACCCAATCTTGGTTGGATTTGGGGACATCAGTTCCCATTCTTCTCTATGTAACAAGATAGCAGAATCTATATGCATTACAATATTCTCAGGGCTTTGTACTTTCTCAGAAAGGCCTCCATAAATATTCAAATTCTAATTTTAAAAACATAGTTGGAAAGGACGTTAGCAACCATCTTGCCCAACATCCTACCCAAGGAAGTAAACACCTCCACATCAACCCTCGCAGATGGGCACTCCAGCCTTCCTATTTCTCCTAGATTGAGAATTATAAAGAGATTCAGCTGTTATTTCAACTGCGATTCTTAAACTCGAAAATGAATTACAACTAACTTTGTTTAAACAATATTTTGAAATTTTATTGTTATTAAGATCTGTGAGCACTTCATGAGAATTTATACTTTCTGGAGAAAATGTATCAATAAAGCATTTAATGTTATGAGTTATGTGCCCTGAAATATGCCAGGTATTATAATTACAAAAAAAAATTACAAGTGGAAAATGTAAGACAAATCCTATAACCTCCTAAGATAAGAACACTGAAAGTCAAAATCTGTGTTCATAAAACAAAACAAAACAAAACTCCAGAAAATAAGAAGTGTTAGCAAGGATGTGGCAAAATTGGAAAACTTGCACATGAATATAAAATGGTTCAGCCTCTGTGGAAAAGTTTGGCAGTTCCTCAAGAAGCTAAACATATAATTACCATATGGTTCAACAATTCCACACCTCGAATATACCCCAAAGAATTGAAAACAGGGACTAAACAAATACATCTACATATACCTTCATAGCAGCACCATTTGAAAAAGCAAAAAGGTGGAAACAGCCCAAATGTCCGTCAACAGACGAATAAATAAACTGTGGTATATACATAGCATGAAATATTTTCAGCCATAAAGAGAATGAAGTACTAATACATGCAACAATGTGGATGGACTTCAAAAGTATTATGCTAAGTGAATGAAGCCAGACATAAAACAGTATGTATTGAAATAATTCCATTTGTATAAAATATCTAGAATTGTCACATCCATAGAATCAGAAAGCAGACTGGTGATTGCCAGGGGCTGGGGTGAGGGGAAAATAAAGAGTGATTGCTTTATGGGGCATAGCTTCTTTTGGAGGCAATAAAAATGTTTTTGAGCTAAATAGATGTGATGGTCAGACACTGTAGATGTACAAACCACCACTTAATTGTTCTTTTTAAAATACTTGATGTTATGTTTTGTGAACTTCGCCTCAGTTAAATTTTTTTTAATTATCTATGTTCAGCGGGGTGCAGTGGCTCACATTTGTAATCCCAGCACTTTCAGAGGCCGAGGCTGGTGAAACACCTGAGGTCAGGTGTTTGACACCAGCCTGACCAACATGGTGAAACCCCGTCTCTACTAAAAATACAAAATTAGCCAGGTGTGGTGGCACATGCCTGTAATCCCAGCTACTTGGGAGGCCAAGGCAGGAGAATCATTTGAACCTGGGAGGCGGAGTTTGCAGTGAACCGAGATCACGCCACGGCACTCCAGTCTGGGCAACAAGAGTGAAACTCCATCTCAAAAAAAAAAAAAAAAAAATCTATGTTCAAGTCTCACCTTTAAGACTGATCTCACATGTGTTTTGAGCAAGTTCCTGTACTTCTCTGGGCCTCACTTTTTCCATCTAAATGGAACCCAAGTAGCACTGCTCTACCAGTGGCCAATCTCAGCACCGTCTCAGCCATGACCACAAGACTCATGTTCCAAAAAACAATTAGAAAAAAAACAAAAACAAAACAAAAAAAAAACTTCAGTATTTTTGGGTTAAAGCAATCACTTGAAACTACATCTAACATTTTCTATCTCCTGTCCTACAACAAACATTTTTAAAGAGAAATATTCTTGTCTTAGTCCATTTGTGTTGCTATAAAAGAATACCTGAGGCTGAGTAATGTGTAAAGAATAGAGGTTTATTTGGCTTATAGTTCTGCAGGCTGTACAAAAGGAATGCACCAGCATCTGCTTCTGGTGAGGGCCTCTGGTTGTTTCCACTCACAGAGGAAGGGGAAGGGGACTTGGTGTGTGCAGTGCAGAGAACACATGGTGAGACAGGAAGCAAGAAGAGGGAGTGATAGCACAGGTGTCAGGCTCTTTTTGACAACCAGATTTCATGGGAACCAATAGAGCAAGAATTCACTCATTACTGTGGAAACGACACCACACCATTCATGAGGGATATTCCCCCATGACCCAAACACCTCCTATTAAACCCAATGCCAAAATGGGGTATCAAATTTCAAAATGAGGTTTTAGGGAAACAAAGATCCAAACTATAGCAATCCCCTTCCCACATACACAAAATCATTAGCAGATGGTAAACAAGGGAAACATACATAAATGGTTCACCATCCATTTTTGTAAATAAAGCTTTATTGGAACACAGCCACACTCATTGGTTGATGTATTCTCTGCCACTGCTTTAAGGCTATAATGGCAGAATTGAATAGTTACAGCTATGGCACACAAGCCCTAAAATATTTGACTATCTAGCCATCTACATAAATCATTTATCAACCCTTGATATAAAATAACCTAAGAAATTGTCAGTAAAATGAGAATTCAAGGAAAAGATGATAAAACAGAAAAATGACATAAAACGTGAGATTGAAATTCTAAAAGGGAAAAAAAAAACAAACCGGGAACCAAAACATCATTTGTCACCAATAAATAAAGTTGAAAAGCAAGGAACACAACAGACATCTCTGGAAACCAAATTACTGCCATAGAAAAGTAGCCTAGATAATCACTGTCAATGGAGAGGACCAAAAAATTAAATTAAATTAAATTTTAAAAAGAGAGACGGAGAGATTAAAAGGGCAAACACCACTTAAGAAAAACAACTCTCACCTCTTAATGTGTTTTAATCTCTCTTTTTAAATGGAAAGTGATCTTTTAAGAAAAGCTCTCCCCTGTGGTGACAATACAATTATTTGAAGTTCAGAGATTCTTAAAGTTTAATATGAGTTTTCTCCCTTCTGTTAAATTATAATAAAATTATGTTAAATTTAAAATAGGGACCTATTATGTAACTGTTTCCCTAAAAGTGCAGCTTCATCTACCCCTTTTATCTTTATATTTGTACAGAAAGACATTCAAAAAGATGTTTACCTAGTTAAAATCATGATCACTATTGGGTGGTGTGATTTGAGGGTGATTTTTAGTCATCTCTGTGTTTTCCCATATTGTTTAAAACATAAATCATTTACTTTTTTTTTTTTAAAGAAGATAATTTTTCTTAAAAACGAAGACTCAGATATTATTTTTTGAATGGTGCCATATGGACAGTGGCTACCATTTTCCTCTGTATATTTTAAATGTCTCCTAAACAATACTTTGAATAATATATTTATTGATTTGTTTTTTGAAATTGCCCACAGTATCTAGCATAAGCAAGGCACATAATCCATGTTCATTAAAATTTTATTGATTTCTTTTTTTCTAAAATGTCCCAGGGATTGTTCACTATTCTCAATGATGATAAGAGTTTAAAATATTCTTGACACAAAGTTACTTGTAATTTATTTTATACTTTATTAATTACAGCAGAAATACAATTGAACATCTTTGTAATATTAATAGCAATAAAAGAAAAAAAAACAGTTTAAATAGTTCTAAAATGCCCCAAAGCTTTGCCTGTCATGACAAACTGCAAAAACCAAGTCATCACCACCCATTTGTCACCTCTGTTCTCCTCGTTGAAGGAGAGCGGCTATTCTAAAACTTGTGCCCCGGATTCTCAAAACCTCTGATCCACTGTAGCTCTCTGCCAGTCCTGGTTTCTCCCACCCCATTCTCCAGTTCTTCTCGAGCTATTACTTCTTCTCACTCTTTCCTGAGCAGCACTTTGCCTTTTCTAAAGAACAGGTCATGAACTTTCTAGAACTTGTCATTCTGCATTCTGCCAATTACCTAGATCCCCACAACAGAGGAAAAAGGAGAAAATAAGGGCCGGGGGGCGGGGGCTCCAAGTGTTCTTCCAGCTTGACAGTTTTGTGATGGCTGTGCTCTCCCATGAAGGAGAGGGCAACTGATTAAAATCGTTAAGAAACAGGAGATACAGAATTCAGTGATAAAATGGGCACGCTCTTTGTTTAGCGCAGGAGGTGAATTTCCCTAGTGGGCTGGATTAATTGGGGAAGGTGGCCTGGAGAAGCTGGGGCTTATGCTGAATCCAAAAGAAGGTAAGATTTACTCTTAATGAGGAGAGAAAGGAGGAAGAGCCTTCCTTGTGACAGAAATACCATTAGCGAACTGCAGAGGTGGACATGGCTTGCCACACTCTAGATCCAGGGACAGAAACCACATCCCTGCCGGGGAGATCAGAAAAGGTGTGCTGAATTGGGTAAATCAAGAGAAGCTCATCGATTAGTATACATGGTCTTAGGTGGTAGCATGATCTCAGTAAATATGCAGAAACATGTACTAATGATAGGGTCCCCCCTCCATGTGGCAGTGGGGGACCATCCTTTCCTTGTCAACTCCAGCCTTAGGGCTCTACCCATCTTGTGACCGCTGCATCAGTCCGTGGCATCCTGTCATTTACCCCATGAGGATACAAAGATGCTAGAGTGGAGGCCAAGGGGGACAGATCACCTGAGGTCAGGAGTTCAAGACCAGCCTGGTCAACATGGTATAACCCCGTCTCTACTAAAAATACAAAAATTAGCTGGGTACGGTGGCAGATGCCTGTAGTCCCAGCTACTCAGGGGGGCTGAGGCAGGAGAATTGCTTGAACCTGGGAGGCAGAAGTTGCAGTGAGCCAAGATAGAGCCACTCCACTCCAGCCTGGGTGAAAGAGTGAGACTCTGTCCAAAAAAAAAAAAAAAAAAAAGGAAGAAGAAAATAAATAAAAGAACGGGAAGGGAAGGGAAGAAAAGGAAGGGAAGGGAGACAGACAGAGAAAGAAAGAGAGAGAGACAAAGAGACAAAGAGAAAGAAAGAGAAAGAGAGAACAAGAGAGAGAGGAAGAGAGAAAGAGAGCGACAAAGACAGAAAGGATAGACAGACAGACAGATGCTGGAGTGGAGAGGGCAACATAAGCTTGTCTGTCCACGTAATGAAACACTGTGGAGCAGAAAGGAAAAGCCATGTAGGAAAAGGAGAAGAGAGGAGAGGGAAGAAATCAGCTCTCCTTTTTTCCCCAACCTTTTCCCTGCAGCTTGGAGCTTCTAATGGTCGACAGAAGGCTCCAGCGTCACCAAACAGTGCCGCGTACAGACACAGCCACCTATCCTGAAGCCGCTGGCTCTCCGGGGCTCCAGGCTTGCCTCTCCAAATGCCTGCTTTGTAGCTTCCCTTGAACGTCTCATAGGATTTTGCGTCAAGCTCAGCGTGGCCAAAACAGAGTCCATCTTCCCACTCACCACCTGCTTCTGCTCTTGGGTATGTTTTCTTATCATCCTCCTCTGGTCTTTCCAGCTGGTCCCCTCCTTCCCCCTCACATCCCACATCCAGGCAGCTGCCTTGTTATGGCAGAGCCTCCTCCGGAGCATCTCTTCACGCTATTCCCGCTTTTTAATTCCACTGTCACTGTCCATGCCTGCCCCTTGTGGCCTCCCTGGCAGCCGTCTTCTAACTGTTCTCCCTGCCTTGATCCTCTTCCCTGCCTCCTGCACCACTCCCTTGATGATGGGGCTGAGGTTGCCTTTCTAATGCCACAGGCCTGATGATATCCTGTCTCAGCGTTCAAAATACAGATGGAAGGGCCAGGCGTGGTGGCTCACGTCTATAATCCCAGCATTCTGGGAGGCCGAGGTGGGCAGATCACTTGAGGTCAGGAGTTCAAGACCAGCCTGGCCAACATGGTGATGCTCCATCTCTACTAAAAATACAGAAATTAGCCAGGTGTGGTGGTGCATGCCTGTAATGCAGCTACTCAGGAGGCTGAGGAAGGAGAATCACTTGAACATAGGAGTTGGAGATTGCAGTGAGCCAAGATTGTGACACTCAACTCCAAGCTGGGTGACAGAATGACACTCCATCTCAAAAAAACAAACCAAAAAAAAAAAAATACAGATAGATCCCCACTGCCTATAGCAAAGTGTTTAGACCCCTTAGTCTGCTCCATCAAGCCCTCTGAATTCCCACTCTATCCATATGTTTCGCCCCACCTCTCACTCCTTCTCCTCATTTTCCCTGTTTAATAACTAACACACCACTTCATCTACTTCCTTAGCCTTTACTGATGGTGTTCCTTTAGCCAGCATGCACATTCTATTATTCTCCTGTATCTCTTCCTAAGATATTTATTTTTCCTTCCAGGCTCAGTTCAAACATTTCATCCTTCTCCTCGAAACCCTGCTGGAGTGTGCCTAGAACACAGTAAACCACAATGCATTTCGGTGAAGAGATGAATGATTCAACCAATCAATGAATAAAGCGATTAATAAAAGATGGATTTCTTGCCTGGTCTTTGGGGTATTCACTTACATTCCAAGCCATTTCTTCTTGCCTCGGCTGAGCTTCCCCAGAGCCTACCTGTTCTGATCGATCTGCAACATCTTCTAAAGTATGAATGATGCACCGAGTTAAATATAGGATTTGACTAGTTTTTGTTGCAGGCACTTTGGCTCAGGGCATGTAAGATCAACTACAGCTTGGGGTACAGCATGGTGCTCTGAGCCCTTAGTTTGAAATTCTAGGGATGGGGAAACACTAGCAAGTTCAAAGGCAGACCAAACCTGAATGTAATATTTAGAAGGCTGCTCCGAGACTATACTCCTGGACCAAAATGCTTAATGCACACGTCAGCGTCCTTGGCTCTCCAGAGTGGGTAGGTGCTGGGAGACAGGCTCTAGAAAAAACTAAGCTCTGTGATTCCAGGGCTTTATGTTCACCCCACCTAACCCAACCTGCAGGCACGGAGGACTTCAGGGGCTCTGACCTTCGTCCTCCTGCCCCAAATTCCCACACTGACAGCTCCATTTCTTCATAGGAACACACGCTATGAAGTAGCATGTACCCTGAAGCGAAGATTATGTCATGACTGCCTGATTCTGAAGGAGCTCTTCACCCTGGTTGGGGGAGAACCCACCACCTCTAGAAAAAGGACTAGGATAAACATGTTTGAGGTGAGGCATGGAAAATAGAAGCAGAATACAGAGGACTCCTCTACAGACACCCATGAGCCACATAGGTTGATGTAAAGCAGGCCTGAGGAAGGGAGAGAGGAGAGAGGAAAACAGAAGAGAAGGGAAGGAGACTGACACAGACACCGACAGTGTCTCATGTTTATAAAAAGGTTTCACAGCTTGGAAACAAATTTCAAATGTATTATGTCTTTTGATCCCAATACCACCACTGTGGGTTAGAGCAAGCAGGCATATATATATATATATATATTTTTTTTTTTTTTCATTTCATAGGTGGGGAAACTGAGGCTGGGGAGGTCTGACTCCCTTAGAGTCAAAGAGCTAGTCAGAGGCTAATCCTGGATTTCAAACCTGTCTTCTGACCTCCAGTTGGGCGATCTTAGTACCACAACATCATGTCTCTGAAGGTGGCTTTTCAGAAGCAAGCCTCTCTGTAAATCTAGCAAATATCCTATAAACCTAGCATACAACTGGCTTTTCACAATGGGTACAAAGTATGGGGATGTAAGGGAGCCCCCCCTTCAGAGGCCTGAGGACCCGGGGGCCTACTTTATGGTTCACTCTCTGGCCTCTCAATTGCTAAGATCTCAAACATGCTCAAGGTATGATTAATTTCACTAATCCTTGTGGACTTCTGGCATCCAGGTAAAAAATAACAACAATAATTGTCCTCTGGTGTCTATATGCCAGCAAGCACCCCAGGCCAAAATCAGCCCTGGGTGATTATGAAAGTGGCTGTGGTGAGCTCCTGCCTGCGCCTCCTGCAGCCATATGGAACTATTCGAAATGATAATCTGGCATGTGGTAATAACTCAGACTGGATGGGTCCATCCCTCACAGAGCGGTGGGCACAGCCTCCAGGGTTCTTATGTCTTTTGCCAGGGCCAGCATTTCTTCTCCAAGCTCTCACTCATCTTCTGCACAATTTATTTCTGCAGTGCGCCCTTCATACACATCAGCACTGCTTACTTTACCCTGAGAGTCAATCACCAGGTGCCAAGAGAAAGGGAAGGTTCCTTCAGGGAGATTTAAAGGGAGGCTTAGACTCAAGGTGAGGGGGGCGAGAGTAGAAGAAAAGAGGGACAGCCCTGGTGCAAGAGAAGACCCTGACTGGACCCTGAGATGAGACCCGGGAGGCCACGGGATGGGGAAGGAGGATGAAGTTGGGCCTGGGGAAGAGAGATCAGAGAACTGAACTATTCCAGCCCCTCCCCACTGCACCAAGCAGCTGTTTGCCCTTGATACTGAGTTTCTAGAGACTTTAATTCAAGTTCTGTTGCCCAGGAGTGGGAAGTAATTAATACCACTCCTAGGAATTCTGAATACAAGGAATTCTGGGAAGATTCTTAATAATTACAATTAAAAAATGACAGGCCAGTCATGGTGGCTCATGCCTGTAATCCCAGCCAGAGGCTGAGGAGGGTGGATCACCTGAGGTCAGGAGTTCAAGACCAGCCTGGTCAACATAGTGAAACCCCATCTCTACTAAAAATAGAAAAATTAGCCAGACATGGTGGGTGCCTGTAATCCCAGCTACTTGGAAGGCTGAGGCAGGAGAATAAGAATTGCTGGAACCTGGGAGGCAGAAGTTGCAGTGAGCTGAAATTGTGGTACTGTACTCCAGCCTGGGTGACAGAGTGAGACTCCATCTCAAAAAAAAAAAAAAAAAAAAAAAAAGTTGGGATTGAATAGAATCAACTAATGATACCTCTTTCTTCTACCTGAGTTCAGAACTGAGCGAGAGGCTCAGGAATTGGACAGATGAAGACGTGTGAAAACAATGTTGTTATTACCAGTAAAGGCAGAGCTAGAGACTGTATCATAAACAGGTTTGTCCAGGTGGCTTAATTTCACTCTACCCTTGTTGTTGGTTGTCCACCCATCCTCAGACCCCTCTGGAAATCAAGCCTGCCTCCAGGAAACACACTAAGAGAAGGAGAGAAAGGAGCTGAAGTAGCTGCAGGTAGGCTGGCTCGAGAAAGGTGAGAGGAGGGAGCAGATCCACACAAGCTCTACTCCTCCTCTCAAACGTGCCCATCGGAGAAGTCATGAAAGCCCAAGAGCTCCCTTTGTGGACGTTTCCCCACCTGGAAGAGGACAAATGGAGAATAAGTGTCCTGTGCCCCTACACCTGACGTCTGTGTGGTCCTTTACAGATTACAAAACACTGTCGTGCATTCGCAAAAGGAGTCTTTGAAGTGACCCTCTAAGTGACTCAAATTATGATTTTCATGCTCACTCTATTGATAAGAAAAATGAGGACCCCCACTCCCCAGTCAGCCCATGGCAGAGCTGGAAATCAAACCAGATTTCCAGCAAGTGTTTGAAATCAGGTTTAAAAAAATACACCCAACAGGTCAGGGGAGACACTGTTGTAGTCATAGCCCTTAATGACTCCAGGAAAGGTGAATGGGCAGATGGACTGAGGAGTACAGCAGCGGAAGCTCAGGGACACTTCTTACTCTAACAAGCACTTACTGAGCACCTACTGCATACTGTATGCTGTGTTGCACACTGGGGATAGAACTGTGAACAGACATGACCCCTGCCTCGTAAAGCTGGGGCAAACTGGGAAGTGTCTAGGAGTCAAGAGCTTCTTTAGAGAGGGAAGCAGCTGCAGAGGTGATGTGTGTGCACCCCTGGGACGTGCAGGGATATGTCTGGGCTCACCAAGAGGTGATTCAAGATGCAGAATCAGCCCCAACTCAGATTGGCCTTGGGTGCTCATTAAACGGCTCATGACAGGGGCGGTGGCTCACATCTGTAATCCCAGCACTTTGGGAGGCCGAGGTGGGTGGATCACCTGAGGTCAGGAGCTCAAGACCAGGCTGCCCAACACGTGAAACCCTGTCTTTACTAAAAATACAAAAAATTAGCCGGGCATGGTGGAAGGTGCCTGTAATTCCAGCAACTTAGGAGGCTGAGGCAGGAGAATTGCTTGAACCCAGGAGGCAGAGGTTGCAGTGAGCCAAGATCAGTGTCACTACACTCCAGCCTGGGTGACAAGAGTGAAAGTCAGTCTCAAAAAAAGAAAAGAAAAGAAAAAAAAAAAAAAAGGTGGTAGCCAACATGGCCTGACTATAAAAAGGTAAAGCTCCCTGCTCTGTTATTACATCATTTTTTCGTGCTTGTATTTTTACTTTCTGCTTTTGACTTGTTTTTTCTCTGGGTTCTCTAATAAAATTCTTTCTCAAAAACCCCAAACTCTTGTAAGATGAACCAAAATAAGGAGAACTTGCATATGCCCAGGCAGGGACTGAGAAGTGAACCATGACGGTGACCAGAGCCAAGCCCTACAGATGCCAGGAAGGACCAGGAAAGGGTCAGGAAAACAATGTGATAAAAATGCACAGCGGGGAGATCTAGACAACTCCCATGTTTTGAATCTCCTTAGTTTGGTTTGAAAACCCATCTAAATCCAAAACACTGGAAAACATATTCTTCTTTACTAGGTAGCCCAGGTCTTCCACTTTCAGGTTTGCAGAGAAGGAAACAGTATCCAAGGGCTGGGAACTGTCCTTGTATGTTCACACTATAAAGTGGTCTCCAGCAGCATCTACCATTCTCATGCCATTTTAGGGATCTGCTCTCCCATGGTAGAGCCTCAACCCTCAGTCATGTTTTTCTAGGATATACGCAGTTTCCACATAGAGCAGGAAAGAGCCTAAGTAGGATGATGTTCTTCTAGTACAGCTGCATAGCCCTTTTATTATATATGGCTTTCTGCATCTGTCCTATGGATAAAAGGCTAGCCAGAGAGGGCAGGGCAACATTTAGCCCACACTCAATACAGAGGATTATTTGTAACAAGTATTTAACGTCTTTTCAAGGCTGAATAATCAGTGACCTTTTCAAGATTTCTCAATTTGCTGGAATCTACCTCAGTCTTGATAATGATCATCTGTGGCTTCTGTTATCCTGGAATCTCACATCTGGTTGGGCTTTTTCTCCCACAAGAGGTTTAATTTATGTGCAATAAACGCATCCAGTCTAAGAGTATAGATAAATGAATGTTTTAAAGCATCAGTTTATTATTTAAATATCAGGTGGAGTGAATCAAGCAATGATTTTGCTGAATAGAGTATCTCTCTAGATGCTTATTATAATAAGCCTCCTGTCTTCGCTATCAATTAATCAGAACCTATCAATCGGCCACATGCAGTGGCTCACACTTGTAATCTCAGTACTGTGGGAGGCCAAGGCAGGCAGATCACTTCAGGTCAGGAGTTCAAGACCAGCCTGGCCAAAGTGGAGAAATTCCGTCTCTACTAAAAACACAAAAATTAGCCAGGCTTAGTGGCAGGCACCTGTAATCCCAGCTACTTAGGAGGCTGAGGCATGAGAATCACTTGAACCCAGGAGGTGGAGGGTGAAGTGAACTGAGATTGCACCACTGGACTCCATCCTGGGCAACAGAGCAAGAGTCTGTCTCAAAAAATAATAATAATACAAATTTATATATTTTTAAAACCTATCATTTTATTTTTAATTTCTTCAATAGCTTTATTGAAGTATAACTGACGTAAGATTTATATGCAGTACATCCATGAAACTGAGACCACAGTCAAGATAATGAACATAAGTATTGCCCACTCCAGATTTTTCTCACAACACTTTTCTTCCTTCTTGCTCCTCCTCACTACCTTCATCCCACTAACCCCAAGGAATACATGCTTTCTATTGCTATAGATTACATTGCATATTCTATAATTGTACATAGATGACAGCACACATTATGTAGTTTTTTGGTTCTGATTTTTTTTTCACACAGCATAATTATTCTCAGAATCATTCATTTTTGGATCAGGCTTTTGATGTCACACCTAAGAAATTATTGATTAACCCTAAGTCACAAAGACTTTCCTTAGGCCTTCTGTAGAACAGTTTTAGGGCTTACATTTAGGTTTATGATCCATTTTTATTTAACTTTTTAATACAGTGAGAGGTATGGGTCAATGTTTTCTTTTTTTTCTTTTTTTCTTTTTTTTTTTTTGAGACAGAGTCTTGCTCTGTCGCCCAGGTTGGAGTGCAGTGATGCGATCTTGGCTCACTGCAACCTCTGCCTTCCAGCTTCAAGCGATTTTCCTGCCTCAGCCTCCCTAGTAGCTGGGATTACAGGTGTGCACCACCATCCCAATTTTTTTTTTTTTTTTTAGTAGAGATGGGGTTTTACCATGCTAGTCAGGCTGGTCTCAAACTCCTGACCTTGTGATCCGCCCACCTCGGCCTCCCAAAGTGCTGGGATTACAGGTGTGAGTCACTGTGCCCAGCTCCAGTGTTTATTTTCTCACACATAGATATCCAAACGTTCTAGCACTATTTGTTGACAAGGCTGAATAATGTGTGACTACGTTATCTCATTTGGACTTTACAACAAAATGTTCTAATTCCTATGCTACGTAAGTGGCTGAAGTGTAACAAGGTTAAGTTACTGACCCAAGCTAATACAGAAAGCTGTGGCTTTTTTACTATAACTCCCTCTCAATATTTCAAGTCTGAGCTTTTTCTGTGTACCAAAATCTTATTGAGAGCTCCAGGCGATCTGGAGAGATTGAGGTAGAGGAGGAAAAAGTACCATGTCTCCAGAGCTGGAGGGCCCAAGATCAAAAGCAATGCCTTCAGCTTCCTTCATATTGCCTCTTTGCTCCCTGGGGTGAGCAATGCTTTGCTCGTCTTCACCCCTCTGCCCTTTCTTTTCTGCACTGAGGGTACCACATCTGCTCATGCATGCCCACAAAGATTCCTGGGTGAGCTGACATCCTCCCAGACCTACTTACCAAGCTATGCTTCCTGGTCCAGGACTGGGTGCACTTGGAGAACAGACGGCACCCTCTTTATTTACCCCCAAATGTCTTATGGGCTAGCAATGGCTTTTCCTGTTCCCCTGGTCTGTTCCTTGACTGGGAATATTTTTAAAGCAAGAGGTACTGTACTCTTTGGGGTACTCTCACAGGAGATTCTCCCTCAGGCCTGGCTCATGGTCCCTGATCCTTATTGAATACCCCAAGCTGTATCCTAGCTAGTGAGAAATCTGGTCGTTCTCTTTCCTACCTCCACGTGTCTGCATGAGGGGCTGTCACTTCACTTCTGGTCTTTCTGCCTCTAGGACACTGATTGATTTTATCATTCGCTGGCTTCTCTTTCCTTTAACTTCCTTCCTTTCTCCCCAGGGGCTAGTGGGTACATCTGTTTTCATGATCTCCCATCTTGAATGGTAATCAGTGTTTCACCAGACGTGGCTTCCCGTATCCTTGACTTTATCTTAATAAGTAACCCATCATATTTAGCAGAAATCATTGCGTCTTTGTTTAGGGATTAGGACTGGAGATATATTTAAACTGCATTGAGCACTGGCAATCCTGAAAGGGCTGAAGCAATTCTGACAGCACGATGGGGCCACAGCAGTTAATGCATTCACTCAGTTGCAGATGTTATTAAAGCAGCTGTCTGTTCTCAGCACAGAAGAGATAAGCAGAGATTGGTATGCACATGCACATATATACACAGGTTTGCTCTGGCATGCATGGGTGCATGCAAACACACATGCCTGCACACTCCAATGCATGAACTCATGTAATAATGCTTATAAGCCTAAGCAAATCATATGAGCCTGCACATGCACAGTCATGTGCAGGACATATCTCTTCATGCACATGTAAACATATACACCCATTTTCATAATGTTGCAAATAATATGAAGACATGTGTATGTACATATACACAAGTAACCAAATCCCTACAATTTTGGTGGTTAAAATATGCAAACAAACAGCTACTCTGTAGCCCTCTGGTACAGTGTACAATGTTCAGGATGTGAGCCTCTGGGTTCCAGATATAGAGTCTGCAAGAAGGTCCAGGTGTCTTATGACTGCTTCTTCCTGCTTGTGTGCACAGCAGTCTCTATCTCCTGGGTGTCTTAGCAGAGCCTTCCTTGGCTACCTTATAATGCCAGGTATTACTTGAAAACCCTTCTAAATCCTGATCAATTCAGCTTCCCTTTGCCCTAGGAGCTGGGACACCACTAATAGCATTAAAGCATCTCAACTACCTGCCCACAGTCTGCCACATGGCCACTGTCCCACCTACTAGTGGCCTTAATGTTTCATTCAGTCATTCATTCATTCTGTCAATAGGTATTTCTTGAATTCCTGTGGAACACACGTATTTCTAGACCTGTGCAACGAGTTGAATAGGATACAAATGCATTTCAGACTTATCTGTCTTTCAGGATCTTGTGGGAATATAAGGCCTTCATACACAAATCAGTTATATAATAGTAAAAGACAGTTACATAATGGTACAATAATGCTAAGTGCTCAAATGAGCATGCATTGGGGTCCCTGAGACTATGTCTGGATATTCACTGGAGGCACTCCTGAGACTCAGGATATAATTGTCCTCACACCTAATATTCATTACAATGATGTGGTAAGGATGCTTAGTTAAATCATAAGGGGAAAAGGGACAGGCATAATGTGGTGGAATCCACATGCAAGATTCCTCACACTCTCTTCAACCTTCAGAAACAAAAATGCAGCAACATGTACGTGATATTTCTGCCCACGGTAGCCCAGTAAGGACTCAGTGCCGAGGATTTTGTTGGGGGTGATTGCATAGGCACAGTCTGCGTAGCACGTACCAACACTCCAACTTCCCAGAATGGAAGCAGGTGTTCAGCATAAACACCACCTAGGCACTGTGAACCACGCTTATCAATTAGGAAATGTATTATATGAGCATAGGAAACTGGTTACATTCCCAGATGCCAACAAAGGGCAACCTTGCCATCAGGCCTTTATAAAGAGAGTGTTGTCAGGCTTGTTCCATTAACTCTTCTCTGCACAGAGCCACAAGGAGAGGCGAGCAGTTCTAGAAAGAGAAATATGAGCCTGAGCTGGGAAGAGGGCTTTTGAACGGAGTCTTGAAGGATGACTGGCATTTGAGAAGGCACAGGGGGCTAGAAGTGGAGAGAAAGACAGAAGCTTAGCTAAAGCAGGGTAGCAAGGAGGGACAAAGAAGGAGAACAGGATTCTCCACCTATTCATCAAACATAAATGCGATATTTGCTGTAAGTTGGAAACTCTGCTAGGCAGTGAGAACTTAGATCCAGTTCTTAAAGAATTAGAAACCAAGAAGGGAAATAGACAAATATCTCAACAATTTCAGTAGTAGGGTCAAAGAAGAAGAATCCAGCCACATCTCAGGAAGCTCTGGAACATTGAAATTGTGCTGAGACCTGAGATATGAGGATTTGCTGGGTGAAGATGGAAAAGAGGGAGAATAGTTCTCTAAGACTGCACATGCAGAGGCCGAGAGAGAGAACATGGTGAGTCCAACCATCTATACCAAATGATTGCTGCTGGGCAGGCTAGGGCAGTATGTGTGTGTCTTTTGCATGTTTGTTCTGTTTTGCTCCTAAATGAGATTCAGATCAGCAGTGCAGGTTCACATTCAATTATGTAGCTGCTTGTGTTGTTGAATATCCATCAAATATGCAACTACAGCAGGTCCTTGAATAACATTGTTTCATTCAATCTCATTTTGTTACAGTGTTGATGAAAAAGAATCCATTTGCAGCCAGGGGCTACTGTCTGTGTAGAGTTGGCATGTTCTCCCCATGTCTGCATGAGTTTTCTCCTGGTACTCTTGTTTTCATCCCACATCCAAAAGCTGAGCATGTTAGACAAACTGACCTATTCGATTCTCTGAGACTGGGCTAGTGTGGGTGTACATGTGAGTGTGCCTTGTAGGGGGATGACATCCTGTCCAGGGCAGGCTCTCACCTGGCACCCTGAGCTGCTGGGATAGGCTCTGATTGCTCATGATCCTGAACTGGAATAAGCAGTTTGGAAAGTGAATGAATTATTGGAAAATAAAAGTTTGTAAACTATATGATAATGCTATAAATGTATTACAATAAACAATGCAGCATGAAAATGCTCAGTGAGCCCACCAGATTTGTGATGGTTTCAAACTGTGTGGTGGGAGGAGGTGCTCCTAAAAATTCTCACTTTGCAAACATTTATTCCTTGATGTAACCCACCACCACTATGACTGCTGTCATTCACCAATTCACCAAAAACTGGATGAGTAATACTCCTTTTATGACTCTTTCTTAAGTGTATGTTTGGCTCACATTTATTTCAGTGTTTAATATTAGAGGTGTTCGGGTCTTCATTTAGAAGTTTAGTGATGTTTTCACAACAAGAAATACGCCGTAGGACCTTAACACTCATTTATACCAATGAGCCTATGGGAAAATTGGTTTTGTTGTCTCTTGCTTCACCTAAAGTTGCAGCTTCCAAGGACCTTTGGATGATGTTAAGTGAGGGCTTACTCTATTTTATAGCAGAGACACCAGAGTTCATAAATGTTAAGAGATGTTCTCATTCCCGTGGTTATCTTTGATTCTCTAACTCACATCTAACGTGTTGGCAAGTCCTGCTATCTGTACCTCCAAACCTATCCCCTATTAGACTCCTCTCACCATCTTCACTGCTATCCTGGGAGCCCTAGAGACCAGCATCTCCCTCCTAAGCAGCAGCAAGAGTAAATTAAACCAGGTAATATCTCTGTCCTGTAAAGCCTTACAAATACTGACCATTGCATCTGCTAAAAAGTCCACACTGCTTACCAATGCCCAATGCCCCAGTCATCTGTCCCCTGCCTACCTTTCCATCCTTGGCATATCTCTCTTCCTTTCACTCAGTGGGCTAGGTGCCCTGGTCTTCTTTCTGTCCCTGGAACACACCAAGCTCATTCTTACCCCAGGGCCTCTGCACTGGCCATTCCCTTTGCCTGGAACTTTCTTTTCCCAGGTCACCAGCTCACTGGCTCCTTCTGATGCTGCAGATCTCTGCTGAGAAGCAGCTCCACAGAAAGAACTCTCTCAGCTTCTGTATCTCAAGCTCTCCCTTCATCCCCCCACCCTCCTCTATGACTCACTGTTATTTTCTTTATGTAACTATTTATCCCCATCTGGATTTTTCTCCCTATTTGAATTTTATTGTCTGTCTCCAATCAATGGTGAAGTAAATTTCCTGATGCCAGAGGTCTTACCTAGCTTGCCTGGCATCTTGTTCAACAAGCATATGATCAAATGAATGAAATGTTTCTTGGCTAGTAGGTGGTTGGACTGGGGCATTAACAGAAAACCCCAGACCTTCTCTTCTGCCTGTCTTGGGACAGAGAGCATTCAAATCCCTCCAGCAGGGAGATGAAGAAGAAATATGTGGGGGACATGACATAGCGAGGAGACCTGGGCAGCCAGTGGACAGAAGGACAGTGAACCCTGAGGAGACCCACCAGCATGCTTGCTGGGGCAGAAGAGGGGACTGTGGCCAGTCTATCTACAGGCAGTGCAGGGGGCAAGCTGAGCCAGCAGCCTTAAGAGGAAAGAGAGAGGTGGTACATGAATTCCAAGTGAGTGCAGAAACATTATCCAGACACACAGTATGTTCTGATTGACAGCAGAAAAGCAAAGCAATGAAGGAAACAGAGGCAGGCAGACAATGTCAGGTGTGGTAGCCAGGTACTAGTTGCTAACCTGGGCTTTAAGGTCACAACTCTCTCCCTTGGGAGAACTGGCAAGAGTAAGGCTGGCCTAACCCTGGAAGAACGGGGGCACCTACCAGAGTGGCAGTTCAGAACCTCCCCATCTGCATGGGGTGCATTTGGTGGAATTCTGGACATGATCAAAGATGGGGTGCCTGAGCTGGGGTGTGAGGAGCACGGATGGACTTGATAGAGAGCCGCTTCTTTCATCCAGCAGGAAGTTTGTGGTTGATGTCAGAGGCCCAGGCAGCAGGAGTTGGCAGCTGCTGTCAAGTGGCCACAGCTGTAGCTGTTAGAAGGTAGAGTAGCAGGAACAGGGAGCCAGGAGGCCATTAAACCACAGAGCCAAGCATGAACTTGCCTCATTCACACTTTTCCTATGGACCAGACCTGAATGGGCTTCTCTGGAACCAGCAAGAAAAGAGGCTGGAATAGGTCTTTGGGAGCAGATCTCTTTAGCAGGAGAGAGAATGGTGCCAGCAGCCCCTCCCACCAACATCCAGCCAGGTTGGCTGCACTGAAACACAGAGCTCAGGAACCACAGCAGCTTAAAATGCATTCTGTTCCATCTCCGCTCCCAGAGTCTGCAGAAGCTAAGATGATATTCTTTAAGGGAAAACCATAGACACCTTCCATCTCTGGAGGGTTAAACATGGGGAAGGAGGAACAGAGGAAAGGTCCCTGCACCTGTGAATGCAGCCCCTTTCCCCCATGGAGTGAAACTTGACGAAAGATCCCTTCCTGTTGGCACCTCTGGGTCCTGGGTGGGCCTCGGTCCATGCCACTCACTGATGGGGAATACCATGGCTCTGTTTGCATGGATGCAACTCCCCCAGCAGATGGTGAATCAGACCTCGATGTCTCTGTGTGCGCTTTACACATTTTACTTGTTGGTAATGAATTTACAAATCCTTTAAGTATGGAAAACAGAGCCTTCCCACAAGCTGAACAGATGGGAGAGAAGGCTTTCTAAAGGCTCTTCAAAGTGGCCTTTTTTTTCCACCCCCTCCTGGCTTAATATCTCTCTCTGTCTACAAATACTTTATTAGCTGGGGGTGAGAGAGAACCTTCCCTGACTCTTTCTCTGGTTCCCTAGAAAATACCAGGCGGGCCTGCCCCGGCTAGGAACGCATTAGCAAGACGGCACTGGGCCCTGGCCAAGAATCTTCATTCAACATTGTATTCCTGGAGTGCAGCATAATTCATGGAGAGAAAAAAGGAGGGAGAGCCTCTTGCAAAGCTGCCCTTGACTTCTCTGGCAGGGCAAGTGGTTCTCTTCTTTCTGCTGAGAGCTTCCTTCTGAGCTGCCAGAGTCGGGGGGATGGAATGGGTTCAAGTTGCAAGCCCTGCAGCAGACTGCACTATGTTTTACCTTTTCCTGATCCATACCCTTTGCCATATCACTTTTCAGTGCACCTTGACGCTGAACTTGGCCATGTGACTTGCTTTGGCCAATGGGATATTAACATACATAAAGCAGGCAAGAATTTGTGATGGTTAATTTCATGTGTCCATTTGACTGGGCTAAAGGATACCCTGATAGCTGCAATACCTTATATGTGAGTGTGGCTGCGAGGGTGTTTCTGGAAGACATTAACATCTGAATTGGTGGGGGAGTAAAGCAGGTGGCCCTCCCCATATAGGTGGGCATCAACCAATCCACTGAGGGCCCACATAAAAAAAAAGATGGGAGGAGGGCATTCTGCTCTCTGCTTGAGCTGGGACATCCGTCTCCTCCTGCTCTCAAGGCTTGAGTTCTCTGGGTTTCGGGCCTTTGGACTTGGACTGGAACTTGCACTATTGATTCCCCCTAGTTCTCAGGCCTTTGGGTTTGGCCTGGAACTACACCACCAGTTTTCCTGGGTCTGCAGCTTGCAGATGGCAGATCACGGAACTTCTCAGCCTCTATAACCATGTGAACCAATCCCTAATAAGAAGTCTCTTTCTATTTATCTATGTGTATCTTACTGGTTTTGTTTCTCTGGAGAACGCTGACGAATACAGGCTTTAAATGAACTTGCTCAATGAAGCATGTTTTCTTGCTCCATGAGAAGGATGTCCCCGGATAAGCTTGCTGGTCCCAGAAAGAGGAGGACACACATAGGGCTGAGCCATCTCCATGCCCTCTAGACATGGACACAGGATCCAAACAGGCAGATTAGATGCCCATGGTCCAGAGCCTGGATCACGTACTTCCTCTCACTCTAGCATCTCCAACACAGAGCACCCATGTAGAAGAAACAATAAATAAGAAACATAAATGGCTATGATTTACTGAATTTACGCTAAACAAATGGGTAATGATTATATTCATCTTGTAGAGTTGTTTTGAAGATTAAGTGAGATAATAAAGTTTATTTCTTTTTTAAAGATTTAAGTTTATTATCCCACTTAATCTTTGGCCCACAATCTTTGGCCCATGACAGGCACTAAATAAATGTCATTTTTTTGCATTATTTACATGCATTAATTTTAATCATTAAAACAACGCTTAAGTTAAATATCATTATCTAATTTTACAGATGGAATACTGAAGCACAGACTACTTAAGTGAAGTGGCCAAAATTACACAGCCAGATACGTGGAAGAGCTAGAATGGAAACTCACATCTGTTTAACCCTGGAAATAATTAAACAATACAAAACAAGATGCAGGATAAGTGCATATTCCGATTTTGGACACACAGTAAATGCTGAAAATACCATAAAACAGTAAACCTATACTGATATGGAGCAGAGTTTTGCCAACTTGACACTCCTGACATTCTGGACTGGATAATTCTTTGTCATACAAGGACCAGCCTGTGCACTCTAAGACGTTTAGCAGCATCCCAGGCCTCTCGCCCACTAGATGCCAGTAGCACCTCCCCTGCAAGTGGTGACCACCAAAAGCCGTCTCCAGACATTGTCAAATGTTTCCTGAGACCCAATGTTCTGGAAGTATCAAGGAAGACTTCAAGCAGAAGGCAGGCTTTGAGAGGTCCTGGTAAGAGCTGACATAGCAGTTTCCAGCCTTAAACTTCAAGAACCATTTAAAAATCTTAAAAATAAATTAAGGGAGAACATTTTATTTCCGGGGGAAAAAAAAAAAAAAACAACGGGATACATGTGCAGAACACGTAGGTTTATTACCTAGGTATACATGTGCCATAGTCGTTTGCCGCACCTGTTGACCAGTCCTCTAAGTAGTTCCCTCCCCTTCAACCCTCACCTCACAACAGGCCCTGGTGTGTGCTGCTCCCCTCTCTGTGTCCATATGGTCTCAATGTTCAACTCCCACTTATTAGTGGGAACATGTGGTGTTTGGTTTTCTGTTCCTGTGTTAGTTTGTTGACGATGATGGCTTTCAGCTTCATCTATATCCTTGCAAAGGACATGATCTCATTCTTTTTTATGACTGCATAGTATTCTATGGTATATTTGTACAATATTTTCTTTTTCCAGTCTATCATTGATGGGCATTTGGGTTGCTTCCATGTCTTTGCTATTGTAAATGGTGCTGCAATAAGCATATGTGTGCATGTGTCCTTATAGTAGAATTATTTATAATCATTTGGATAAATACCCAGGAATGGGATTCCTGGGTCAAATGGTATTTCTGGTTCTAGATCTTTGAAGAATCGCCATACTATCTTCCACAATGGTTTAACTAATTTACATTCCTACCAACAGTGTAAAGGCATTCCTATATATCCACAGCCTCACCAGCATCTATTGTTTCCTGACTTTTTAATAATCGCCATGCTGATTGGCAAGAGATGGTATCTCATTGTGGTTTCGATTTGCATTTATCTGATGATCAACAACATTGAGCTTTTTTTCATGTGTTTTTTTTTTGGCCACATAAATGTCTTCTTTTGCGAAGTGGCTGTTCATATCCTTTGCCCAGTTTTTGATGGAGTTATTTTTCTTGTAAATATGGTTAAGTTCCTTCTAAATTCTGGATATCAGACCTTCGTTAGATTGGTAGATTGCAAAAATTTTCTCCCATTCTGTAGGTTGCCTATTCATGCTGATAGTAGGTTCTTTTGCTGTACAGAAATTCTTTAATTAGATCTAATTTGTCAATTTTGTTTTTTGTGGCAATTGCTTTTGGCGTTTTTGTCATGAAGTATTTGCCCATGGTTATGTCCTGAATGGTATTGCCTAGGTTTTCTTCTAGGGTTTTTATGGTTTTGGTTTTTACATTTAAGTCTTTAATCCATCTTGAGTTAATTTTTGCATAAGGTATAAGGAAGGGGTCCAGTTTCAGTTTTCTGCATATGGTTAGCCTGTTTTCCCAGCACCATTAATTGAATAGGAGATTATTTCCCCATTACTTGTTTTTGTCAGGTTGGTGGAAGATCATATGGTTGTAGATGTGGGTAGATGTGTTATTTCTCAGGTCTCTGTTCTGCTCCGTTGGTCTATATGTCTGTTTAGTACCAGTATCATGCTGTTTTAGTTACTGTAGCCTTGTAGTATAGTTTTAAGTCAGGTAGTATGATGCCTCCAGCTTTGTTCTTTTAGTTTAGGATTGTCTTAGCTATATGGGGTCTTCTTTGATTCCATATGAAGTTTAAAATACTTTTCTCTAATTCTGTGAAGAATGTCAATGGTAGTTTGATGGGAATAGCATTGAATCTATAAATTACTTTGTGCAGTATGGCCATTTTCATGATATTGATTCTTCCTATCCATGAGGATGGAATGTTTTTCCATTTTCTTGTGTCCTCTCTTATTTCCTTGAGCAGTGGTTTGTAGTTCTCTTTGAAGAGGTCCTTCACATCCTTTGTTAGCTGTATTATGTGGTATTTTGTTCTCTTTGTAGCAATTGTGAATGGGAGTTCATTCATGATTTGGCTCTTTGCTTGCCTATTGTTGGTGTAAAGGAATGCTTGTGATTTTTTTCAAATTGATTTTGTGTCCTGAGACTTTGCTGAAGTTGTTTATCAGTTCAAGGAGTTTTGGGGATGAGATGATGGGTTTTCTAAATATAAAATCATGTCATCTGCAAACAGAGACAATATGGCTTGCTGTCTTCCTAACTGAATGCCCTTTCTTTCTTTCTCTTGCCTGATTGCTCTGGCCAGAACTTCCAATATGATGTTGAATAGGAGTGGTGAGAGTGAGCATCCTTGCCTTGCACTGGTTTTCAAAGGGAATGCTTCCAGCTTTTGCCCATTCAATATGATATTGGCTGTGGGTTTGTCATAAATAGTTTTTATTATTTTGAGATAAGTTCCATCAATACCTACTTTATTGAGAGTTTTTAACATGAAGGGATGTTGAATTTTATCAAAGGTCTTTTCTGCATCTATTGACATTATCATGTGGTTTTAGTCTTCGGTTCCGTTTATGTGATGGATTATATTTATTGATTTCCATATGTTGAACCAGCCTTGCATCCCAGGGATAAAGCCAACTTGAGCGTGGTGGGTAAGTTTTTCGATGTGCTGCTGGATTTGGTTTGCCACTATCTTCTTGAGGATTTTCGCATTGATGTTCATGAGGGATATTGGCCTGAGATTTTCTTTTTCTGTTGTGCCTCCTCCCAGTTTTGGTATCAGAATGATGCTGGCTTTGTAAAAATGAGTTAGGGAGTAGTCTCTCCTTTTCAATTGTTTGGAATAGTTTCAGAAGGAAAGGTACAAGCTCCTCTTTGTATTTCTGCTAGAATTCAGCTGTGAATCTGTCTGGTCCTGGGCTTTTTTTTTTTGTTTTTTTTTTGGTTGGTAGGCTATTAATTACTGCCTCAATTTCAGAATTTGTTTTGATCTATTCAGGGATTTGACTTCTTCCTGGTTTAGTCTTGGTAGGGTGTATGTGTCCAGGAATTCATCCATTTTTTTCTAGATGTTCTAGTTTATTTGGATAGAGATATTTATTGTATTCTCTGATGCTAGTTTGTATTTCTGTGAGGTCAGTGGTAATATCCCCTTTGTAATATTTTATTGTGCCTATTTGATTCCTTCCTTATTTTCTTCATTAGTCTAGCTAGCAGTCTATCTATTTTGGTAATTTTTTCAAAAAACCAGTTCCCGGATTCATTGATTTTTTTTTTTTGGAGGGTGTTTTTTGTCTCTATCTCCTTCAATTCTTCTCTGATCTTAGTTATTTCTTGTTTTCTGCTAGCTTTTGGGTTAGTTTGTTCTTGCCTCTCTAGCTCTTTTAATTGTGATGTTAGGGTACTGATTTGAGATCTTTCTAGCTTTCTGGTGTGGGCATTTAGTGCTATAAATTTCCCTCTTAACACTGCTTTAGCTTTGTCCCAGAGATTCTGGTCCATTGTCTCTGTTCTCATTGGTTTCAAAGAACTTCTTGATTTCTGCCTTAATTTCAATATTTACCCATGAGTCATTCAGGAGCAAGAAACAATGTGTTTCTTAATCCTGAGTTCTAATTTGATTGCACTGTGGTCTGAGAGACTATTTGTTATGATTTCAGTTCTTTTGCATTTTTTGAGGAGTGTTTTACTTCCATTTAGTATTATTTGCATATACCCTATGCACATTCCCCATGTGCTTTATTTTTTAAAGAAATTTTTATTTCCATAGGTTATTGGGGAGCAGGTGGTGTTACATGAGTACATTCTACCCATATACTTTAAATCATCTCTAGATTATTTATAATATCTCATAAAAGGTAAATAATATGAGTAGTTATTATTTTGTGCTTTTTTTCCTATTATATTTATTGCTGTGTTATTTTTATTCATTTTTTTCCAAATATCTTTGATTTGTGGCTAGTCAGATACGGTTTATGAAGCCACAGATGTGCAGGGCTGACTGTATTAGTTTCCCAGGGCTGCCATAGTGAAGTGGGTGGCTTACAACAACTGGGTGGCTTAAAACAACAAACATATTCTCTCTTGGTTCTGGAGGCCAGAAACCCAAAACAGAGGCACCAGCAGGGTTGGTTCTCTCCAAGGGCTCTGAAGGAGAACCTGATGGAAGAGCCACACCACCCTCCTCCCCTCTGTTGGTTGCTGGCAATCCTCTGCAGGTGTTGACTTGCAGCTGCATGACCCCAATCCCTGCCTTTGCTGTCACATGGCGTTCTCCTTGGGTCTCTTCTCCTCTTCTTAAAAGGACAATGGTCATATTGGATTAAAGGCTCACCCTCTTCCATTATAACCCCATCTTGACTAATTCCATCTGCAATGACCCTATTTCCAACTAAGGTCTCTTTCTGAGGTATTGAGTGTGAAGGCTTCATCATATCTTTTTGTGAGATACAATTCAACTCACAACAATAACCTCTCTGTGAGATCTCATGGATCTTCTGGATGATCTTCTCCCAAACCTGTCCTCTTCAGGAATACCACTCCCTGCTAATCCCAGAAGGAATGGAGCCAACAGAGATCACCCCTCTGTAACCCAAGAACCCTGTATGTTCCACCATGCCTTCCATCAATTTGTACCCATGGGATAGTACTTCTGCCCCACCATATGCACTGGAGTTGTTTTTCTGCAGCAGGTGCAGTGCTTTTCACGGCTCTATCCATCCTCTCCTCCCCAGATCCCCTGGAACCACCCATGGCTTCCATCTGTAGAATGAGAGCCAGTGAGCTAGGCTCCATCTGACACTATGAAGGAGTTTTGTTTGGTTTGATGATAAAAACCTACAAGAAAATGCAACCCTTGTTCCAGCAGGACAATGTGTCAGATTTTTTTTTTTTTTTTTTGGCCTTCTAGGACCCTCAGACTCACTTAAATGAGAAAGGGACCCTAGTTTTACCGTGCAAGTTAGAGTTAGTATATTATGCCAAACTTCTAACTGCCCTGAAGTAGACAATGTGTAAATGATGGGATAAAGGGAGGAGGGGAAGGAATTGAAGGAGGTCCCAGAAGGTATGCTGGGGCAGTGAGGAAGGTTGACCTTGTCAAAGAAACAAATAATCCCCCTAGGAAAAATCAGTGGGATAACCTCTTAAGAGGCTGATTTTGAGAGAACAAGGATGAAGGAGAGTCAATGACAACCATCTACATTGGGGGATACCCATGAAGAAGCGGGGGATAAAATCCACCAGCTTCTGCACCATGAGCCTCACCAGCTGGGAAACAACTTTGCTCCATGGTCTCTGAATGGAAACACCATGGTAAGAGCAGCTAAGTGCTCGGTTCTAAAAATGTGGAAGACTGTGGAACATCAAAATGGCCCTGTAGCCAGGCAGATAGTTACCAGGGAAATTCTAGTAATAGCGACCAAGAGACCCATCCAGGAAGAGTCACCTTTCACACAGATCAGAGGAAATAGCATTAGCTAGGGGCTGTATGGTTCTGGGCCTATACCACTAGCTTGAGCCTCCACGGCCTCATCTGTAAAACAAGGACATGAGAAAACCTCAAAAGTCCTCTCCCAAACTTAGAGACCCTGCGTGTGGTCCCAAGAACGGAAACTGAGCTGAAATTTTCTTCTAGCACTTTTTTCCAACCTGCTCTCTCATTTGTTTTCTCTTAGCAAGCCTCCCGCCCTGTCGCACCAGCTGCGTGTTTCTTGTTAGAGCTCCAACCTCATAAATACCTCCATGGACAGAAATTGTTTTTCTAAAAATGTAATATGCATGCCAGCTCAACATGTGAAACCTCACAACAATTGAATTCTTCTCTACCCAAAATCAATTGTCAAAGTGCATGTAAAATTACAATAGTGCTAAGCTTTCCATAATACGGTGATTGTGCTAAGTGAGCATCTGATTTAAGAAATGGCTCAGCGGTACAGAGCTGTGTGGCATCATCTCATCAGGCTGCAGCAGGAAACATGCCAGCTTCCAAGTGAGCAGACAGCAGTGGAGGGGTGAGAAGGCGTGCCAATCTGGAGGTGTGGTGGGGAGGAGCGGGGTTCATGAGTGAGGAGGCACTCCCTGATTCAGGCCCCCTCAGTCTTCAGCCTCTTCCCTGCCCCAAGAAAAATGGAAATTAAAGCTTTGAGGACAGAGAGGGAGCAAGAGAGGGGAGGCATAAATAAAAAAAGGGCAAGCAGGACGAGAGAGCTGCAGAGACGAACACAGAGGATGGGCAGGAGTGAAGCTCTGCTCTGCAGACAGAGACCAGCTGCTCTGACACCTGAGTTTGTCACTGGATAGACCTTGGCTAGCGGCACAGCTCAGCCCTGGAGGGTCAGAGCTTGCCCTTTGCCCTCCTTTGCAGGAAAGGAGATAGGCCCAGAGCAACAGGATGGGTGTTAGCCATGAAGGAGCTGGGAGTCACCCTAAGTCTCTTCACATCCAGACACAATTTCCCGCCTGCTTGTCATTTTCCAAAATGCTGCTATTACGTTAGCTTTTCCACTGCAACTTTTAGGGCACACTGGGTTCTCTCCCTCTGTTTCCTCCTTTAGAGAGCAAATATTCCCTAGAGAAGTAATTCTTCATACCTTGGTAGCACTAGCATGTGGGAGAAGAGGGGTAGACATCCTGGAGGTAAACATGCATCCTCTGGCATGGATGTTTATCTACATTGCAAGGACCAGACACTGAGCAAGGGGTGAGCGCAATGCAGGGATGGTGGCATGCTGCCTCCTGATCTAGTGTGGAAGAGGGTGACAACCCCACACACCTAGCACTGAGTATGTGTGTATGTCAGTGGGGAGTGCTCAAGGTGAAGGGCAGGAGGGAGGAACAGAGCAGGGCCCATTTCTGAGGGCAAAAGGGCCTCTGAGCAGTCTTGAAAGAATGACAAGATTTAGCGAAGGGAAGAAAGGAAGAGAAAAAGTATCTGCAAATGTACAGAGGCCAAGAAACAGTGACCTGTTTGAAGACAGACCAGCAGTTCTGAATGGCTGGAATAGAATTTGGCATTTTGGAGAAGCAGCAAGAATTGAGGTGGGAAGGGTTGAGACAGAGCTGGCCCCACCTGACTCGACGACTGAATGTTCAGGTGGAATGGAAAGGCTTTTCCCGGCCCAGTTAGATTCCAAGTTCCTTCTTCCCTGGGATTCATTAAAATCTCAAAACAACTACTGCCTGTTAGCTTTGAGCCAGCCACCTCAGTGATCAGAGCCTTTCCAGAGCGTCTTTCTCTTTCGAGAGTGTCTTTTGGGGATAATCAATGAGATCACTTCTGGGCAATCCACCCAGAAAGGGCTGGTGACTCACCACACTAGATAGTTTGGGAAGCCTGTGGTAAGGAAGATGCTGGAGTGAGTGGTAATGGTCATGGGTCCTCACTCTCTTGCCTGGAATCACGATTAGTGTATCAGTAGTTGAGTCTGAGGGAGCATAAACATATACAGATGCTCCTTGACTTACAGTGGGATTGCATCTGGATTAGTCCATTGTAAGCTGAACATATTTACATCAAAAAGGCATTTAATATGCCTAACAAACTGAGCATCGTAACTTAGCCTAGCCCATCTTAAACGTGCTTGTAACACTGACATTCACCAACAGTTAGGCAAAATCAGCTAACGCAAAGCCTATTTTATAATAAAGTATTCAGTAGTTCATGTAATTTATGAATGCCGTACCAAATGTGAAAAACAGAAAGGTTGTGGGGCAGATGAACGTGGGTTAGAACCTTAACTTCTCCAGTTATTATGGGTGTGGCTTCAGTTTCTTTATCTGTAAAATCGGGATAATAACAAAACCTCACCTCACAGGATACCAGGAGGAAGAAATAAAATAATAAATGCTAAGATCTTAGCACAGTGCCTGGCACAGAAAGATGCTGAATAAATATTAGCCTAAAATACAAAACAAAAAAATTACAAGCGAATTCACTTACCTAAAATGATTCTCAGGTCTCCTTTGAGATAAGCACAAGAATCTAGAACTTCAGGATTTTACTGACTTCTAAAAAGAGGATGACCTTGTCCCTTGGGAAGTTTTCCTTCTTGCTCAGTAGTGGCTGCTGGTGGAAGAGACTTTCCCCTAATGAGGTCTGAATCGGGAAGGGAGATAACTCCAGAACCTGCCAGAGGCCAGAGCAGGATTTAGAAAGGAGACCGTTGCTTTGCCAAGCATCCTCGTAAAAACCCAGCAATATTAAGCCCTTACCCCAAATAGCAATTGACTACCAAAAAAATTTCAGACACTACAAACAACTGCCACAAGTTGCCTGGTTGGCCAGGCATGGTGGCCCACATCTGTAATTCCAGCACTCTGGGAGGCCAAAAGAGGCGGATCACCTGAGGTCAGGAGTTTGAGACCAGCCTGGCCAACAAGGTGAAACCCCATCTCTATTCAAAATACAAAATTAGCTGGACATGATAGCACATTTCTGTAATACAAGCTACTTAGGAGGCTGAGGCAAGAGAATCTCTTGAACCCAGGAGGTGGAGGTTGCAGTGAGCCAGGATCACACCACTGCCCTCCAGGCTGGGTGACAAGAGTGTAACTCAGTCTCAAAAAAAAAAAAAAAAAAGAAAAAAAAAAAACTTGCCTGTCCAGCAGCATTATCTCCTGTTATTTACAGTGACAAAACTGAGGAACATAGGAAGTAAGTGACCTTTCCTAACAACGCAAGGTCAATGAGGGACAGAACGCCAGGCTTCTAACTGTTGCTATAGTTTCCCTTAGACTTCCATCTGGTTTCTGAAGTGTAAGTGTAGATCCCAGCAGGAGATGGAGGGGTATATGGGGGAATGGGAAGCATTTGCCAATGCTTCTGTTTGTGGCTCAGTGAGGCTCTCTCAGGGGCCTGCCTTGGCCCTTGACTGGGCAGAGCCTGCAGGTGAGCACAGTTGGCATATCCCATGCCCAGATGTCACCAAGTCAGAGCATAACCATCTCTGGGGCAGATGCCTTTGGCCCAGAGACAGAAAGATAGGTTTGAGAACCTCTGGCAGTCACTTGGGTTCTGATGGAATCATCCTTGAAATTTTGAAGGAGTTGTTGCTACATCTTTAGCTCAACGGGGTACTGACGGTCACTGCTGCAGTCCAAGGCTGAATACTTTTCCAGGAGAATTTCTGTCAAAGACTAATACGACTTACCCTCCATTTCCTCCTCCACTCTGTTGTAGGTGGGGGGCACATTTAACTAATCTTCTAAATAAGAATACTTTTAAGAGAGAAAGGAGGTGACGCCTGGACCATCCAGGCAAGGGGCCCTCATCGTCAATCCCAATTCTACCAACCCTTAAGTGGAGACCCCTATCTTGGTGGGGGAAGCTGTCTTTGTGCTCAGATGCAATCACAGAGGAGCCGATTCCAGATGAGAAGCAGACAGCAGGAGAAACATTCTCATGGGCTACATGTCCTCTTGGGAAGGAAAGAATCAAAGAATCTGTTTCAGAGATGGTGCTAGTGGGTAGAGGGGGAAGAACGATACTTCTGAAAAGCATGAGAACCTCCAAAATACAAAACACTCAAATGAATGCCTCCCACCTGCTCTCCAAATAGACAGATTTTGCCCATCCTTCAAAACCTAGCTTATGCTCCTCCTCTGTGATGCCTCCAAAATCACCCAGGCACCAGGGAACCTCCTCCTCAGATCCTAGTGGTTCTCACTTTTTAGACCGTGGGATTTTATGGTTTCCCTTGTCATTTACCTTATCCAGTTATCTAATAATTCATCCTTGAGTGTACCTTTTAACCTTTCTACTAGGAGGGCAGGGCAGTTTTATGGCTACATTTCTGTAATAGGATATATGTGGGTGTATGTAAAATATAGACATATAATACTGAATTATATATATAGTCCACTAAATTTATATATATTCTACTAAATATATATATACATGTAAGCATGTACATATACATATGTACACAGAGACACGCTTATATATTCATATGCATAAATGAAAGTAAGAATTAATGTTTAGATAAAGAGACGAACCTACTGGATATGTTTATCTCAAAAGAATCAGGGAGATATTCCCAGAGAACAAGAAGTAATTTACCTAGTAATGGGTGATGGAATTTTTACTGTGGGAGTTTATAGGTTGAGCAGGGACCTCATGTCTGTGCTTTTCACACCTAGATCTTTGGTTTGGTGACTGAGGATCTAACTAGGTGGCTTCATGAAGTCATTCCCATCTTGGGAGATGAATAAATATAGAGGAAAAAGTAAAACCAAGGGAAATAACTCGCTACCAAGTGGGCAGCATTTCCAGGAATGAGTTGCTCACCCCTTTACTGGGATGAGTAATGGTCTTGGCGGTTGAGTCATTAGTGCCCGCTTTGGAAGCTTTTCCTTATTGATTTCTGCTAGGCTTCAGCCCCTTGACAGTCAACGGCTTGGAGACAGAAGACTGGACCCAGAGACTGGTTAACACTCCTTTTCAGATTTTTAAGATTCAGGGGATCCTTTTCTAGGGATCTCCTGTTCATTTAGGCAGAGACGAGTGGTTTTTTTTTTAAACCTCCTGCCTCTCCTAGCCTCTATCCACAGAAAGTAATGCCCATGCTTGCAGTCCTATCTTCAAAGCCACAGAAAGTAATGCCCATGCTTGCAGTCCTATCTTCAAAGCCACAGAAAGTAATGCCCATGCTTGCAGTCCCAACTTGAAAGCTTTCTTCCGAAGCTTAGTTACTAAGTAGACATTATTTATAACCCAAAACACATGCACGTGTCCTGCTGCTCAGCATGCTGTTCTCATGAGCGCCCTGGTACACCCGCTGCTCTTAAATGTCCCCATCACTCCAACTCTATGCGCTGACTTTGACAGGCACCCCACCCTGTGAATCCTCTGTCTGAACAACTCTCCTAATTAATGTATGCCAGAACCCAGTTACTCCAGCTCCATCCATCTTCCCAATGGTCTTTTGTCACTGGTCGGTGGTGTGCTGGGGAAAGTCATGATCGAGATGCTTTCCTTCTCTCCTTCACTGAGGGAAGAGCCAGGTCATTGAACACAGAAGGACAGAGCTCTCTGTGAGCCATGTGAGGAGCCTCAGGAAGCTGAGACCTCAAGATAACACCCACCCACCTAACCCTACCTCATCTACACACGCAGCCTCTTCAGAATAATCCAGTACAAATTTTAAAAATCTACGGGATGATCTTTATGAGTCTAGTGTCTGGTAAGGGAGTAGCCATAGATTATAATGCCTGTGGCTCTAGCCTCAACTGTGTCTTTCAGGCATGACTTCTCATTTAAAAGAACACCTTTAACCAGCTGCAAAACAAAAGCCAAGGAGGTGTGCCCAGAGCTTGGAGAAAAAGACAAAGTCTGACCAAGAAGGTTGGAACAATTAAATACAATGCTGCTCTTCCAAATTACAAATTGGAATCACCTGCTCAGGGTGTGCCTGGCTGACTCCATCCCTCCCTGCTACAGCCTGATTAAGGTTTCCAGGCAACTGACTGGTGCTCCCAAACAAGCAAAAGTAAACTCCCTCATCTGCAAGGCGATTCACATAACAGATTCCCTAATAAGGCATGAGGCAAAGCTGCCCGGGCACATCTGTGTTGTCATGCATCTCCAGCAAATCCCGGGACAATAGGAGAGGCAGAGGCAACACTGGTCCCAAATATACCCATCATATTTCTGTGAATGGACTCAGTGTTTAAGGCTTGGCCTCAACCATGCAGACAGTGTTGAGGACACAGTTAGGGTCAGGTGTAGAATTCATTACGAAGTTATTTTATTAATTCATTAAGTAAACATTTGCTGAATGTCTACACTGTGCCAAGCACTGGGTTAGGCACTGAGGATGTGGGGGAAGAGAAAGTCATAGAAAGAGGTCATTGCCACACATTGTGGTGGGTGCTATTGTAGAGGTTATTTGCCAATTTCTATAGGAATATACAGAGGTCAGGACCATCACTATCTAAGAAAGAAGGAAAAGATGAGGAGTCAAAGAAAGAGCCATAAGAAAGCAGTCTTGAAGGATAGAATCTGGGGAGCCATTATGAAACCTGAGTGGAAACACTGGCTTGCAATAAATGAAAGCATCATGCCTTCCCCTACACACTAGCAATACATAGTGATACGCTGGGGGTGGTGGTGCCTCATGGCAGCAGAGCACTCTTGCCCCCTTTCTCTCAATACCATTTACCAGCTACTCACACTCTGTCCCTGGCTCCTCAAGGGTTTTAGAAACACTGCTTTGCTCTAGTCAGTGAAGATGGGCCAACCAAAAGGATGCAGAGTGCAGCCGTGGGGGTGACGCCTTGTCAACATCTCATACCCTTTGCCGGTGTGCCTCAGTCTGGGGCCCACCTCCAGCTTCCTGAAAACCTTCTGACATCTCATTTCTATTTCTCTCTAAAAGAAGGGTCTCTTAATACGCTTTGCACCTTTTTAGGTCAGAGACACCTAGCAATAAGTAGCAAAGCACCCAGCACAATGTCTAGCGTGTATTAGGGGCTCCATGTTTTAGTTAAACTTATTTAAATAATGAAGTTTTAGTTGAATTTTACTTAAAATTGTTGATTATAGTCATTGGCTTATATTTATAGGTAAGAGAGGGGTACCTTTCTCTGGAAACCATCAGCTTTTGTCACACACACACACGTACCCTTACACATACAAATTCTATTTACATATAGGACTGTTCAGATATTAGAATAAATACAGTTAATTTCAACGCACTAAGCCACACAGATAAAAATCCTGGTCCCGTCTCTCTCTGAGAGCTTAAAGACAAAATTCTACTTGAATTCAAGATAGCATTCTGTGCATTCTCCCTGATAGAGTGAGAAGATGAATCTGCTGGGGAAGGAAACACCTCCCCACTCAGCAAATCAAGAGCAAGAACCATCTGTGTTTTCCAGAAGGTCCCAGCAAATTCTAAGAACAAGAGAATTTTTTTAACATTTCACATTTCTCTTCCCTGGGAGAAGGCTGAATGGAAGTTCTTGGATACATATCTGTTTAGCTATCTCAGATCACAGGGAAGTTATGGGGAGAGAAAAAGAAGCAGATGAGGGGGACCTTCATACTTGTACCTAGGTTGGTTTGAAGGATCAAAAAAAGACCAGCCTGAGACTGTAGAGGACCAAGTGAGACTCTAGACTGGGCATGGGAGTAAGTGGCTTTCTGGAAAGAGATCATCTCAGTGGGAGAAATTAGGTGAGACTCTGTTAGCCTGTTCACTGACCATCATCAAGATGGGAATGAGGAAATCTGCAAATGAGGTGAGGATTCTTCTAAAACAGCAAAACAGACCACTATCTATCCCTGATCTTTAATACTTAAATGATGAGATCTCAAAAACCTGTCAAGGTAGTAGTATTGAACCACCTCTGTATCCTTCATTTTATAATCATGAAGTCTGCCATTTGCAAATATCTCACATTTTAACTTGGTTGTCTTTTGCATAAAACATCTAATTAATCATATTAAAATATTTCATGAGGTTACTTTTAAGAAAAGCCTACCAGACTGATATAGAGGAAATTAAAGAATCATATAATCTTATCCAATTATATGTGTATAGATTTGAAAACCTGAAAAAAATGGCTCATTTTCTAGAAAAAACAAACTACCAAAGTAGATCACAGAGGAGACACACAACTTAAATACATAATTTACCAAAGAAGAAATTTGATTTTTTTTTTTTTTTAAGAGATAGGGGTCTTGCTGGATGCAGTGGCTCACACCTGTAATCCCAACAGTTTGGGAGATCGAGACAGGCAGATTACCTGAGGTAAGGAGTTTGAGAACAGCCTGACCAATATGGTAGAACCCCATCTCTACTACAAATACAAAAATCAGCCAGGTGTGGTGGCACACACTTGTAGTCCCAGCTACTCAGGAGACTAAGGCAGGAGAATGGCTTGAACCTGGAGGGAGAGGATGCAATGAGCCAAGATTACGCCACTGCACTACAACCTGGGTGACAGAGTGAGACTCTGTCTCAAAAAAAATAAGACAGAGAGAGATAGGGGTTTTACTATGTTTCCCAGGCTTGAGCGAGGTGGCTATTCATGGGTCTGATCATAATGCACTGCAGCCTTGAACTCCTGGTCTCAAGTGATCCTGAGTAGCTAGGAGGGCAGGCCTGGCAGAAATTGGCTTTTTTTTTTAATGTCAAGAAGCTTTTGCAAGAAAAAAAATAATGCCAAAGGGTTTCACAAAATCACTGTCTAACATGTAACTAACACCTATCTCCAGTAATATTTTAAATTGCTCAATATCCTAAGAACAAAAGATCACTTCCAAATTACTTTTATAAAGTTAGAATAGCATTGATAGTAAAACCTGACAAATCAAATACAAAATAAACCTGCAAACTACTTACATTTGATAAACATCAATGTGTACGTTCTACATGAAAAAGTAAGGTAGAGAATCAGGCAAAAGACCAAAAGAATAATTATCCATGAATAAATGATGTATATTCCAAAAATGCAAAGATAGTTTGACTCTGTTAATATAATTGGCCATATTAGATCAAAGAAGAACCTCCATAAACGCTGCAGAATTCAGCATCCTTTCTTAATGAAAAAAGTAGTTTTATAAATACATAGCTCCTCATTATGATAAAACTTCATGTATCTTAAGTCAAGCTTCACAATTAATGGAAAAATATAAGCATTACTATTAATGCTGGGAACTAAATAATGATGTTCACTTAATATTGTTTGAGGTACTATTCAAATGCAACATAAAAATAAGACTATAAATAGAAAAGGAAGAGGTAAACTTTACATTTGTAGAATATATGATTGAACAACAGGAAAGTTCTAAAAATCAAAAATTTATTATGAAAACATAAAAGAATTCAATTTGCTGTCTGAGGGGAAGAAAATAACATAATAGGTTTGTAGTCCTCTCATTCAATTGGAAGCTATAGTGGTCAGACAGATCTTACAATAGCTCTCCAAAAGATAATTTGTAGTAATAGATTTAACAAATGTATAGCATCTATATGAAGAAAAAAAAATCTTTAAACATTACATCTGAACCAAAAGCAGACAAGAACAATGAAAAGACATACCTATTCTCTGTTAGGAAGGCTCAGTGTGATGACACAATCAATTCTCTCTAAATTATTCTATAACTTTAAGGTTACCCCACCAAGTACACCAAATTTTAGACAGGCTTAAGTTTACAGACAAGATAAATTCAATACATTCACAAGAAAAAGTAAGAAAACTCTGCCATAAAAAATACCCACAAAAAATGTGACGGACTACCTCTATCAGATGTTAAAACATATTACAAAGCTATGGCAATTAATATAGTAAGGTACTGAATCAAAAACAAGCATATCAGTCTGGACACAGTGGCTCATGCCTGTAATCTCATCAATTTGGGAGGCCAAGGTGGGCAGATCAACTGAGGTCAGGAGTTCCAGTCCAGCCTGGCCAACATGATGAAACCCAGTCTGCACCAAAAATACAAAAATTAGCTGGGGGTGGTGGCACATGCCCTATAATCCCAAGTATTTGGGAGGCTGAGGCAGAAGAATTGCTTGAGCCCAGGAGGTGGAGGTTGCAGTGAGCCGAGCTTGTGTCATGGCACTCCAGCCTGGGCAAGAGTGAGACTCTGTCTCAAACAAACAAAAAAGAATAAGCATATCAATAAAACAGAGTATAGAATCCAGAAATATATCCAAATACACTTAAAAATGTAATATGTAATAAATGTAGTTTCACATATTAGTAGAGAAAAGATGGATTATTCAACAAATTGTATTCACAGAACAGCTATCCAATAAAAAATTAAAGTTAGAATCCCTACCCTATATCCTATAGATTGATCAGCACATTAAATGCAAAATATGGAATCACAAATGTACCAGAAGAAAACATGAGTTTTTAAAAAATAATCTCAACTTGTCAAAGCCATTAAAAAAAGACTCTAGTACAATTATAATATATCAAGATAAATTTTGCTACATTAATTTCAACTTTTTCTCAGTGACAAAAGTACCATAAAAAGTCGAAAGAAAAATGACATGAAAATGTTGGAAATGTTTATCCAAACAAATATATAATGAATTCCCATAAATCAGGAAAACACCAAAAACTCAATATGAAAATATGCAAAGATCGATGTATAGAAAAAATTACAAATAGCTCCTAAATATATAAAAAGTATTTAGCCCCACTCCTAATAAGGTTAGTACAATGGAATCTTAATAATATACCATGTTTACATATATCATATTGGCCACAAATAAAACATATAATAACACTATTTGGCAAGATTAGGACAAACCAGCTGTTTTCATGGATTGTAAGTCATTGTGCAACTTAATATAACATTTTGAAGGGCAATTTTATGATTTTTATAAATGTTAAAATGTATTTATCTTTTGAGCCAGTGATTCATTACTAAGCCTGCTCTGAAAAGTAACATGTTCATGCAAAATTAATGAATATGTAGGATGATTAATTATAGCATCTTTTGCAACAGGCAAAGATTGAAAAAAAATCTAAACACCCACCAGAAGGGCGCTGGTTAAATAAATAGTACAGTATTACAATGTAGTCATTAAAATAACAAGATGGTTTTATAATTAACTATATGATAAAAACTTAAGGTACATTTTTAGCTTTAAAAAACAAGGTGCAACTTTTTCATTATTGTCCTATAAATCCTAGCTAACGCCATAACACAAGAAAAGGAATAAAAGAGATACAGATTGGGAGGAGAGGCTTCAAGATGCCTGACTAGACATCTGGTACTCACCTCCTCCATAAAGAACTAAAATAGCAAGTAGATACTCAGACTTCAACTAGATCATATAAAGCATGGTCTATTCAACAGATAACTCCCAGAGAAGTAACAGAAAACACCTTAGGTGAGAAAGGAGAGGAAAGTGAGATGGCCACTCTGCCAGGATCTGCTGGGAGCCTACAGAGGCTCCCCAGTGCAGACAAAGAAGAAATGAATGACCTCCAGTACTCTACATTTCCACCATGGATTCCTGCAGTCCTAGCCACAGGGGAGGCTCAATACATGTGGCTCTAAGACTAACATAGGCAGCTGCCTGGAGACAACACAACAGCATTTAAGGGAGCTTAAACTGGGTCCTACATTCCCCCACGTCCAAAGCAGCTACAGCACAGCACCATTTTGAGAGCTTAGCACTCCCCAAACTGCATCTGCCCTAGGGCCCAATAGTCTGCATCTTCAAATCCCTGGAGACTCATTGACATCCCCTGTCCCCAGCTGGGCACCACTGCTGGTTGCTGCTACCAGGGCTGAAGAGTGAGTCATTGGTAGCAACCCCACCACTCACAGTAGCAGGACTACTATGCATTTAAAAGTATTCTGAGGAAATATTAACCAGCTTGTAGACACCACTGGAGGCTGAAGTGTGCACTCCCAAGCCTATTTATGGTTGTTGGCAAAGAAAGCAACCCTGCCCTCCCAGCAACGGGCCTTTGTATAGCCGCTGCTGCTCCCACCCAGGCATTCTCTCAGGGGCTTGGGGATCACCCTGCTCCTGCCTACCACAGCACAGCCAGTGTCCACACATACCACTGGGGGACCTAGGGACAGAGGAAATGAATACATTCTTGGACACATACCTCCTATGAAGATTGAATCAGGAAGAAATAGAGAACCTGAACAGAACAATGACAACTAATGAGATTTAATCAGTAATTTAAAAACCTCCCAACAAAGAAAAGTCCAGAAATTGATGGCTTCATTGCCAAATTATACCAAAGTTACAAAGAAGAATTAACACTGAGTCTCCTCAAACTATTTCCAAAAATTGAAAATGAAGAAATTCTCCCTAATTCATTCCATGAGGTGAGCATTACCCAAATGCCAAAACCATACAACAACAACAAAAGATACCTACGGACCAATGTCCCTGATGAACACGGACACAAAATCAGTTTATCAGAAAGATAATACACCACGAAAAAGTGGGATTTATCCCACGGATGCAAAGATGGTTCAACATATGCAAATCCATAAACACAATACATCGCATCAACAGAATGAAAGACAAAGACCATAGGATCATCTCAATAGATGCAGAAAAAAAGCATTTGATAAAATTCAACATCCCTTCATGATAAAAACTCTCAACAAATGGCATAGAATGAACATACCTTAACATAATAAGGGCCATATATAATAAGCCCACCTCTAACATCATACTAAAGGGACAAAAGCCAAAAGTCTTGCTTCTGAAAACTGGAACAAGATAAGAATGCCCACTTTTACCACTTCTATTCAACATAATACTGGAAGTCCTAGCCAGAGCAATCAAATAAGAGAAAGAAATAAGTGGCATCCAAATTGGAGAAGAGGATGTCAATGTGTCCCTCTTTGCAGATGACATGATCTTTTATCTAGAAAAACCTAAAGACTCCACCAAAAAAACCCTCTTACATCTGATAAATAAATCCAGTAAACTTGCAGGATACCAAAACAACATACAAAAATTAGTAGCATGGCTGTACACTAAAAATGAACTATCTAAGAAAGAAATCAAGAAGGAATTCCATTTACAATTGCTACAAAAAAATGCCTAGGAATAAATTTAACCAAGAAGGTGAAAGAAAAGCTACAACACTCTGATAAATGAAATTTTAGATGTCACAAATTGAAGAACATCTCATGCCCATAAATTAGAAGAATTAATGTCATTAAAATGACCATACTATCCAAAGTAATCTACAGATTCTATGCAATCCCTATCAAAATACCAATGTCATTTTTCACAGGAATAGAAAGAATATATAAAAGTTACAAGGAACCAAAAAAGAGCCTGAGTAGCCAAGGCAACCCTAAACAAACAAAGAAACAAGATAAAGCTGGAGGCATAGCACTGTCTAACTTCAAAATATATTGCAAAGCTATAGTAACCAAAGCAGCAGGGTATTTGGCATAAAAACAGACACACAGCCCAATGGAACAGAATAGAGACTGGAAAATAAATCCACATACTTACAACCAACTAATTTTCAACAAAGGTGCCAAGAATATATATTCAGAAAAGAATAGTCTCTTCAATAATCAGTGCTAGGAAAACTGGATATCCATATGCAGGGAGTGAACCTGGACCCTTATCTCCCACCATATGCAAAAGTAAAGTCAAGATGGATTAAAGAACTAAACATAAGCCCCCAAACTACAAACTACTAGAAGAAAACACAGAAGAAACACTCAGGACATTGATCTAGGTAAAGATGTTATAGCTAAGACCTCAAAGGCACAGGCAACAAAACAAAAATAGACAAAAGTATATTAAACTAAAAAGCTTCTCCATGGTAAAGGAAACAATCAACAGAGTGAAGAGACAATTTGTTGAATAAGAGAACTGTTTATCTGAGAAGGGACATTATAACACCCAGAATATACAAGGAATTCCAATATCTCAACAGTCAAAAAAACAAATAATCCCATTAAAAATAAAGCAAAGGACATAAATAGACATTTCTCAAAAGAAGACACACAAATGGTCAACAGATATATGAAAAAATGTTCACTATCACTATTCATCAGAGAATGCAAGTGAGAACAACAGTGAGATATCATCTTACCCCAGTTAAATGGCTATTACTAAAAAGACAAAAATTAACAGATACTGGCAAGAATATGGAGAAAAAGGAACTCTTACATACCCCTGGTGGAAATGTAAATTAGTATAGCAACTATGGAAAACAGTATGGCAATTTCTCCAAAAACCAAAAGTAAAACTACCATATAATCCAGTAATCTCAATAGTGGTTATTTATCCAAAGAAAAAGAAATCAGCCTGTTCAGAAAGATAACTACACCCTCATATTTATTGCAGGACAATTCATAATACCAAAGATATGAACCCAGACTAAGTGTTCATCAACAAATAAATATGATAATACACTAATGGAATACTATTCAGCCATAAAAAAGAATAAAACCATGTCATTTGCAGAAAAATGACGGGAACTGGAGGCCATCATAAGTGAAATAAACCAGGCACAGAAAGACAAATGTCACATAGTCTCACTTATATGTGGGTGCTAGTAAAGTGAATCTCATTGAAGTAGAGAGTAGAATGATAGATACCAGAGCATGGGAAGTGCGTGTAGGTGGGGACAGAAAGGGATGAAAACAGATTGGTTAATGGGTACAAATATACAGCTAAATAGAAGGGACACACTGTAATGTTTGGTAGCAGAGTCAAGTGACTACAGTTAACAACGCCTTGTATATTTCCAAAAAGTCAGAAGAGAGGTCTTGAAATGGCCCCAACACATAGAAATGGTAAGTACGTGAGGAGATGAATACCCTAAACACACCAACTTGAACACTGTATGTTCCAGGCATGTAACAAAATATCACATGTATCCCGTAAGCATGTAAACATATTATGTATAAATTAAAGAAACAAAAATAAAGATATACAGATTGGTAGAAAGAAATAAAACTTTCTGATCTCAGATGACAGGGTTCCTATGTAGAAAATCAGAAAGAATCAACAACAAAAGTATTTGAAACTAATAAGTGACTATGGCAACATTACAAGATGCAAGGTTAATTTACAAAATCAATCGCTTCCCTATGTATCAGCAATGACTAAGCAGAATTTTAAATTAAAAACACAATGCCATTTGGCACTCCAAAAAATTAAATACTTAGGTATAAATCTGACAAAATATGTACTAGATCTATATTTTTAAAAACTACAAAACTCTAATGAAAGAAATAAAAGAACTAAGTAAATAAAAGAACTAAGTAAATTCCATTGATAGGAATACTCAATACAGTCAAGATGTCAGTTCTTTCCAACTTTACATATAGATTCATTGCAATCCTAATCAAAATATGGCAAGTTGTTTTATAGATATTAAAAAGTTGATTTAAAATTTGAGAGAGAGAGAGAGGCAAAAGACCCAGAATAGCACCTGCACTCCTATGTTTATTATAGTACTATTTGCAACAGCAAAGATATGGAATCAATATGAATGCCCATTGATGAACAATTAGATTTTCTAAAATATGGTATGTGTGTATATATGCATATGTGTATGTGTGTGTATGTATGTAGGTATGTATATATGATGGAAAATTCAGACATAAAAAGTAAAATCATGCCTTGTGCAACAACATAGATGAAACTGAAAGCCATTATCATAAGTGAAATGGCTCAGAAACAGAGAGTCAAATACTGCATGTTCTCACGTATAAGTAGGAGCTAAATAATGTGTACACATGGACACACAAAGTGGAATAATAAACATTGGACACTCGGAAGTGTGGGAGGCGGATGAAGGGTAAGAAATTACTTAATGGGTACAATGCACACCATTGGGGTGAAGGCTACACTAAAAGCCCAAATTTTACAACTATGCGATATATCCATTTAACAAAGCTACACTTTTACCCTCCTAAACCTATAAAAATTTAAAAAGAAAAAAAAATATTGAAGGAGAACAAAGTTGAAGGATTGACACTACCAGACTTTGAGACTTACTATAAAACTACAGGAATGAAGGCAGCATAGTATTGGTAAAAGAACAGAGAAACTGATTAATGGAACAGAATAGAGAATCCAGAAACAGACACACATAAATACAGTCAAGTGATTTTTGACAAAGCAGCAAAGGCAATACAATGAAGAAAAATGTCTTTTCAACAAATGGTGCTGGAACAACTGAACATCCACATGCAAATAATTGAATCTAGGCACGGATCTTATATCCTTCACAAAAATTAACTCAAAATGGATCATAAGCTTAAATGTAGATTTAAAAACTTTAAAACTCCTACAAGGTAACAGGACAAAACATATGCGACCTTGGATATGGTCATAATTTTTTGGATACAATGCCAAAGGCATGATCCATGAAAGAAATATTGATAAGCTGGACTTTATTAAAATTATAAACTTCTGCTCTTCAAAAGACAATGTCAGGAGAATGAGAAGACAAGCTACAGACTGGGAGAAAATATTTGCAAAAGATACATATGATAATGGATTATTGTCAAAATATACAAATAGCTCTCAAAACTCAACAATAAGATAATAAACACTTTTTAAAAAGAGCCAGGGCCTTAACAAATACTTCACCTCACCAAAGAAGATATACAGGTGGTAAATAAGCATAGCAAAAGATGTTGCACATCATATGTCATTGGGGAAATGCAAATTAAAACAACAATGAGATACCACTTCACACCTATCAGAGTGGCCAAAATCCAGAACACTGACAACACCAAATGATGATGAGAATTTGGAACAAAAGTAACTTTCATTCCTTGCTGGTGAGAATGCAAAACGGGACAGCCATTTGGAAGACAGGTTGGCAGTTTCTCATAAAGCTAAACATACTTTTACCATATGATCAGCAATCGCACTCCTTGGTATACACCCAAAGGAGGTGAAGTCTTACATCCACACAAAAACCTGCACACAGATGTTAATAGCAGCTTTTTTTCATAATTGCCAAACTTGGAAGCAAGCAAGAGTTCTTTCAGTAGGTGAATGGATAAGCTGTGATACATTCACACAATAGAATTCAGTGCTAAAAAGAAATGGCTATCAAGTCATGAAAAGATATTGAGAAAACTTAAATGCATATTATGAAGTGAAAGAAGTCAATCTGAAAAAACTACATACTGTATGGTTCCAACTATATGATATCCTGGATAAGGCAAAACTTACGAAGACAGTGAAAAGATCAATGGTCGCCAAGGGTTAGGGGTGGGGAAGGAATGAATAGAAGGAGCATGGAGAATTTTTACAGAACTGAAAATGCTCTGTGTGATGATGTATCATAATGTTCCATATGATAAAATGGCAGATATATGTCATTATACATTTGTCTAAACCCATAAAGCAAACAATACCGAGAATGAACCCTAATGTAATGTAATCTATGGACTGTGGGTGATAATGGTGTGTCAACGGAGATTCATTGATTATAACAAATGTGCTATTCTACTGGGGGATGCTGATAGTGGGGAAGGCTGTGTATGTGTGGGGGCAGGGATTATATGGGAACTCTCTGTACCTTCCTCTCAATCTTGCAGTGAACTTGAATTTTCTCTTTAAAAATAGAGTCTTTAAAGTCATTAAAAGAAAAAGATACTTGCACACACATGTTTATAGCAGCACAATTTGCAATTGCAAAAATATAGAACCAGCCCTAATACCCCTTAATCAATGAATGGATAAAGAAATTTTGGAGTATATATAATGAAAATTTCTCAATACAATATGTGTGTGTGCGCATATGTATACACACACATATATATATGTGCACACACACATACACACACACACACACAACCATGGAATACTACTGGCCATACAAAGGAATGAAATAATGGCATTTGCGGCAACCTGAATGGAATTGTAGACCATTATTCTAAGTGAAGTAACTCAGGAATGGAAAACCAAACATCTTACGTTCTCACTCATAAGTGGGAGCTCAGCTTTGAAGATGGAAAGACCTAAGAATGACACAATGGACTTTGGGGACTTTCAGGGAAAGGGAGGGTGAGGAATAAAGACTACCAATTGGGTACAGTGTATACTGCTCAGGTGATGGGTGCACCAAAATCTCAGAAATCATCATTAAAGAACTTATTCATGGAGGCTGAGGTGGGCAGATCACTTGAGGTCAGGAGTTCGAGACCAGCCTGGCCAACATGATGAAACCCTATCTCTACTAAAAAGACAAAAATTCCTGGGTGTGATGGCACATGCCTGTAATCCCAGCTACTCGGGAGGTTGAGGCAGGAGTATCACTTAAACCTAAGAGGCAGAGGTTGCAGTGAGCCAAGATCATGCCACTGCACTCCAGCCTAGGTGACAGAGTGAGACTCCAACTCAAAAAAAAAAAAAAAAAACTTATTTATGTACCCAAATACCACCTGTTCCCCAAAAACCTATGGAAATAAAAAATAAAAAGAGTCTTAATATTAAAAAAAGAATGATGCAAAGCAGTGTGTTTAATACCCATTTATATCCACAAATAAATTAATCCATAGTGTTCATAAGTTATTGGACATACAACGAATTGCTCTGAGACATGCAAGAAGCATAAAGCAGTTTACCATTAGAGAGAACTGAGCAGCTGAGAGACAGGGTACACATGAGACTCACCAACTTCCACATACCATTTTCTACTATTTGAGTGTCATACCATGTACAAAACACTAAATGCCCATTGATCTTTGACAAAGCGGCAAAGGCAATACAATGGAGAAAAATGTATTTTCAACAAATGGTGCTGGAACAACTGAACATCCACATGCAAATTGAATCTAGGCACAGATCTTATATCCTCCACAAAAATTAACTCAAAATAGACCAAAAGACTAAATGTAGAATGAAAAACTATAAAACTCCTGGAAGGAAACAGGACAAAACCTATATGATCTTGGAAATGATCTTTATTCAAAAGTCCATTGATTTCCAATACCCAGAGTGATATTTATTTGTGGGATGCTCAGTTGCCTGTGCCAGAATCAGCCATTTGGTTCCTAACTCCTCTGCAAGGAATCCACTCCAGTGGAGTCTTTTACTATACCTTGTTTTCTTCTCAACTCAGGCCTTTTTTTTTTTTTTGAGACAGAGTCTCCCTCTGTCGCCCAGGCTGGAGTGCAGTGGCCGGATCTCAGCTCACTGCAAGCTCCGCCTCCCGGGTTTATGCCATTCTCCTGCCTCAGCCTCCCAAGTAGCTGGGACTACAGGCACCCGCCAGCTTCCTGCCAACTCTCTGCCTACCCATGCACCTTCACATCCTGCCAGGTCTTCAACACCAGGTGCAGACACAACCTCCCTGGGGCTTTCCCTGTCCATTACCTCCAAGATCCCACTGCTTCTGGATCCACAGTCCCTTCCTGGCTTGTTTCCTCCTGCCAATCTCAAGTTTTCAGCTAAAACACACATGCCCAAATGGCATAGACCAATTGCTGTGGTCTTAATGTTGCTGTATGATGTGTTGACACTTTATCATGACTGTGATAATATCAAGAGAAAGGATCATTGGGAGGTGATGAGATCATGACGGTTTATGAATGGGATTAGTTCCCTTATAAAAGAGGCTTGTCTCCCTTACCCTGCTGCCATGTGGGACACATAGAAGGAGCCATCTATGAAGTTCAGGCCGTCACCAGACACTGAATCTGCTGGTGCCTTAATTTTGGACTTCCAAGCCTCCAGAGCTGTGAGCAATAAATTTCTGTGGTTTATAAATTACCTGGTCTAAAGTATTTTGTTATGGCAGCTCGAAAGGACTAAGACACTGGTCATACACATTTCTGTAATTCTATGGTGACTTTTTTATTTTATTTATTTATTTTTTTGGAGACAGAGTCTCACTCTGTCACCCAGGCTAGAGCGCAGCGGTGCTATCTCAGTTCACTGCAACCTCCACCTCCTGGGCGCAAGGAATTCTCCTGCCTTAGCCTCCCAAGTAGTTGGGATTACAGGCTCATATCACCACACACAGCTAATTTTTTTTTTTTTTTGAGACCAAGTTTCACTCTTGTTGCCCAGTCTGGAGCCCGATGACACAATCTCAGCTCACCGCAACCTCTGCCTACTGGGTGCAAGGGATTCTCCTGCTTCAGCCTCCCAAGTAGCTGGGATTACAGGCACGCACCACCACACCTGGCTAATTCTGTATTTTTTGTAGAGATGGGGTTTCTCCATGTTGGTCAGGTTGGTCTCGAACTCCTGACCTCAGGTGATCCGCCCACCTTGGTCTCCCAAAGTGCTAGGATTACAGGCATGAGTCACCATGCTCAGCCTAATTTTTTTATTTTTAGTAGAGATAGGGTTTCACCATGTTGGCCAGGCTGGTCTCGAATTCCTGACCTCAGGTGATCCACTAGCTTCAGCCTCCCAAAGTGCTGGGATTACAGGCATGAACCACCGTGCCCAGCCTCTATGGTGACTTAAAAGTATCAAGTGCTCAGTAAAAGAAAGAATATTGATGATTTACTTCTGCCTTCATTGGTCGGCTCACTCATCTGATAATCTTTGGGATCTGGTGTAAATTTGGACCCCACAGGGAACTACAGAGCCGCTCCTGCTGTGCTGAGCAGAGGCCTGGCTGGGCAGGGCCAGGTGCCTTTGAGCCTGCCTGGTAATCTGACTCTCACTACCCAGGCCCATCTCATCTGTGCTCACTTGCCAGGAATCCCATGGGTCCTAGAATCCCAGACTCTACATCCTACAAGAGTTGGAAATTACTCTTTCTGCTGAATTTACTCTGCAACCTAGACACACCACACTTGGAGCCTGAAGGACACAAGGGAATTCAGGGAGAATGCAAGAGAAAAGAATACATGCCAGCAATATAACCAGACCTGACAGGTTAGTTTAAAAAACAAAATGCAATTCTGTCTGGATCAGAGTGTGTGAATACAGCAGGGTCTAGAGGCTGGGGGCTCAAGCCTGGCAAAGACCAGTTAGGCGGGATGCCTTTTCCTTCCCTAATCACCACTCCCTCACCCACAAACAGGGCAGCCAAAAATTACAGGCAAGAGTAAGAGGAGAGGCAGAATTAGAAAGTGTCAGTAAAATAGCAGTAGATGGTGTTGGGATGCCGAGAGATCCTCACTGGCTCCTCCAGACCACCGCACGGGGAGAACCAAGGGGGGCTGAAGTCTCTGTACCCTTTCCTCTCCTGAAGCCCCCTTTCCCAGGTTGGAGAGGGTGAAATAATTCATTTGGGGGGTGGATTCTTTTTTCTTTTTTCCCCGCCCCTCGTTTGATCTCTTTTGGTGCAGTGCCGCTGTTAACAAAAAATACAGCATGTTTGAAACAAAGTGTGCACAATTCCTCCTCCAGAAAGGAGGCCTTTGAAGAAAAGGCGAGTGATCAGAATAAAGTGAGGGAGCTGGCGGGGAGGGGGTGGGAGGTGAGTGGGAAGCCCAGGCTAGGAGGGCAGGCTTTGATCTCCCCACACAGGCCTGTGCCTTTTGTGTTTTATTTCGTTGTTGGGATGAGGAGAGCTTTCTGCAAGGGTTTGAAGTAAGTGCTTAAGGAAGGGAGGCAGGGTGGAAGCCCTCAAAATTATAGATGCAGACACAGATGCCAGGGACGCCTCCTACCTGTTCCCATGGGGCATCACCTGGAGCAGGTTAGTAAAGGGCTGTCCTGGGAGGAACCTCTTCCCATGTCCACCCCTCCTTCCTCAAACATCCATGCTTTCACATCCCTACCACATTCACTCACACTATCTCACACACAGTCATACACACAGTCATCATTCTCACACACACACACACAGAATTCACTTACATGCTATCACATGCAGTTATCATGTACCCTCAGAATTCAGCCACACACTAGCTCACACACACCATTCACATGCAATCTCACAGTCGTACATACATTCAGAATTCAGACTCACACACACTAACACACAGGCAGCCACACACTCAGAATTCACACACACTTGCTCACATTCAGTCGTACACACTCAGAATTCGTAGTCTCACACATACACACACACTCACCATTAACATACACATACTATCTCACACTCATACACACTCATTTCACACACCACTGTATCTCACAGTTGTACACATATTCGACATTCACAATCACTGTCAAACACACACTCAGAATTCATACTTACACATTATCTCAGTCATACACACTAACACACTCAACATTTACAATCTCACACTGAATTCAGACTCCAAATTCACACTCAGTCATACACACTCATCATTCACACTCAGTCTCACACACAGGCATACACACACCCACCATTCACATTCACAGTCATATACACACACCATTCACACACACTATCTTGATAGTCATACCCACACTCACTCAGAATTCACATTCATACACATTATATCAGTGAAACACATACATGTTCACATCCCTTGCACGCTATTATCTCACACTGTCATACCCACCCATGTACCCACTCACACATTCATACACACTCGCATTATCTCAGTTATTCACACACTAATAAGTTCACATGCCCACACTCATCCCCACTATCTCGCACACACTCACACTATCACACAGTCCTACACAAACATGTTTACAGACCCCCCCCACTCTTCCACACTCTCTCACACACACACACAGAGTCAATCTCACATCCATACTCACATATTCACACCCACACAATCTGACATATGTTTGCACACACACTACCCACATTCACACACTAACACACGCACAGGGGATCAGCTCTGACAAGGTTGTCTGTGCAACACGATCCATATGACTCCTTCACTAGGTTCTCTGACATGTTCCTCCTTCCAACTCCCAGGACCCTGCCCCACAGCATCTCTGCTCAGCCTGCCCATGTCCTGCAGGCCCAAAGCCTCAATTCAGGTCAAGTTTCCTCACTGCCCCTGCTCTGGAATTTCTCCCCACCTCCCCTCACATGCTTGCCCACAGCTGGCTACAATAATCCCTTAAGCCTAGACAATAACAGCTTCGCAAGCAGCAGATCTCGGTAAGATCTTAACTCAAAGTGAGACAGGCCTTAGTGCCTGGCATTGCAGCCACAATGGTGGAGCACCAGGCCTCAGGAGCAAAGTGATGCAGAGATGGCTGCAGGAAGAGGATTGTGGGTGAGTTTCTGCCTTTCAAATCAGGTCAAGCATTCCATCAATCATGACCTTGGCCATGGAGGGGTGACCCCACTGGATGCCCCCTTGGGAATTTTCAGACTTCTGAAAGAAAGATCCCAACCACCAGACCTAGGAGGGATCTCATCCATGTTCGCTCAAGCAGAAGAGGTTTCAGGATGTGCCCAGAAGGTCTCCTAGCTCCAGAGACTCCACACAACAGAAAGGCATTCCCCTGATCCCCTGCCCCTTCAGGAAATAAGTGTTTCCTAAGATGGTGCATGTACTAGGGCAGAGCCAGGCATATAGGTCACTTTGCATTCTCCTGTTGGACCTAAAACTATGCTGGATAGGTAGTACATATCCTCAGCACATGGGGCGTGCAAGACCAAAAAAATAATACTCTCCCATCCTTTTGCTGTAACCTTCTCACACAGACCAAACTTAGACCAATGGGGCTCTGTGCCCCCATCCAGTTAGCACTACTGGAGTGCTGTTAGGACAGTGCCTTGTTTTTAGCCTGCCAAGTTCTAGGTGAGCCTCTCTCACCTGCTCTCATCCTACATGCACAGCCTCTGAGTCACATTTATTCTTTCCTCCCCACCCTTAAGAAGACTCACAGCCCTTGTCCTCCGGATGCCTCAGAGTAGAAAATAAACCTGAGTGGATATGGACTCCAGTTTCACTCCCCACCACACTTACTAGCCCTTGGCAAGTTATTTACCTGCTGTCATGCTCAATTTTGTTTATTGTGAAGCGAGTGTGTAACTTTCAAATTTACAACTCCAGCATATACCTTCCTCTTGGATGGCAGAAAGCTATATCCAGTGCTACTTGACCTCTCCCCTTGAATATCAAATAGGAGTCTCAAACTTAGCAGGTTGAAGCTCAGCTTCTGATTTCCCACTCCAAACCAGACCTCTCCCGGTCTCCCCATCTGAGTAAACATCAGCTCCATCCTCCTGCTTGCTCAAGCCAGATTTGTCCTTCCTGACAATAATCCAGTCTCCCAGGATTATCTTCAAAATATATGAAGGAAACCACTACTTCCTACCCAAATCTCCCCCACCTTGCTCCAAGCTACCAACCCCTCTCCTGCCTCAGCTCCTGGCTTATCTCTAAGCTTCCCTAGCTCCCAGTATATAGCTGCAGGAAGGTTGTGGGGTGATCCTACCATAATGTAAGTCATGTGTACCCCTCAAATCCTGTAAAGAGTCTCCATCTCACTCAGAGTAAAAGCCAAAACCTTCCCCAGAGCCTACAAGGCCTCACAGGCTCTGTGCTCACAGTTTGGCCCCCATTCAAGCCTCATCTCACTGGTCCTCTCTGCCCAGACCACACCAGCCTAACCCTATTCTTTGAACTGACCACGCACCCTCTAGATTGAAGCCCTTTGCCCTCGTAGTGCCTTCTACCTGGAAAGCCTTTACCCCAGATATACACATGAGGACACATCCCTCACCTGCTCCACGACTTTGCTCAAATGTTACCTTCTCAGTCAGACTTTCTCTAACCCCAGCCCTGGCACTTCCTCTCTGACCTCCCTATTTCATCTTTCTCCATGGTCCTTATTGCCATCTAGCATATTATCTTCCTTTTGCTTATTTATTGTCTGTCTCCTTTTGCTTGCACTGATCCTTATGAGGGCACAGTGTTTAGTTTCAGACAGATCCCCAGAGACGAGGACAGTGCCCAACACAGAGCACACAGTGAGCCTTTGTTGAATGAATTATTGAATGAATGCATGAATGTGTGGGTGGGTGAATAAGTGAGTGATACTGATTACATACTCCCTGGGTATCAGGCATTGTGAAAGTACGTTCCAGGTATTAACCCCTTCTGTCTTCATCCTGACTGAGAGGCAGGTGTTTTTGTGATCCCCATGACAGAAGAGCAGGAGCCTGTCATGACTTGCTGGGAAGAACAAATGAGGTCATGTATCCAAAGTGCAAGGTTCATAGTAAACTTTCAATAAATGCTGACAATTGCTACTATGATCAACATCATCCAAGTCATTCACACCCCTATACTGAGCCCTTCCCTCATGGCCATCCCTGTTCTGGGCATGAGGAGTCGATGCTGGGGCTGGTTGGAGAAGCAAGGCCTGCCTGAAGAAGGCCCCCAGGTCAGCTCAGGTGAGGGCCTCTAACTCAGGGAGGAGCACAGCCCCATACCACTGCAGGTGTTTAAGACAGTTGCTCTGTGCCCAGATGGGCAAGCATTCAGGCTAAGTCCCCATTGGGATGGGCAAACCCACCAGCACGGGCCTAGGGGAAGCAGGCCACTTAAGCTGCCGAGATAGGGAGGATCACGTTCACTTGTGTGTGCTAGCCGGCCCTTCCACTACCCTCACCCCGTCAGCCTCCCCTCCTCATGTGACTCCCAAGGAAGAGTCCCTTCTCCTGGCCTGGCCTCTGGTTCCTCACGTGAAAATGTGAAGGGGACTGTACTGCAGCATCCCAGCCATCTCCTTCAGCATGGAGTGGCTGCCTGACTCCTCTGGTCAGAGGTATCAGAACAGGCTAAATATCCCTAGCGGCTGCTATCCCAGTGGGTAGGATGAGAGCGAGGCTGAGCACTGCTCCCTTGATCTCCTCTGTGCCTCCGCTGGCTGGCAGGGGTAAGCTGGAGCTTCCCTGGAGGCTGCCACGTGCTGGACTCCCCCAAAGTGCTGACTCCTGAGCCTCTCTGCTCATTTTCTATGCATTGAACTTCAAACACCAGAGAGGCACTCAGGCAGCAAGACGGGTGGATTTGGCCATTATGTTCTCTCTCTCCTTTTTCCCTTCATCTCCCTCAAGACAGGATTATGGGTTGCACCTATTAATTCTTGTCTGGAAGCAACCAGCCAACCTTTTCTCTTTGTGGAGTTTTATAACCTTCTCCGCTGCAATGGAGGAGGCTAGAAGCCATTCCTCTCACCCAAGCAGCATCTGGCAGAAGGAGTGTCCTCTGAGTTAACTAGCTAAGGACACAGCTGTATGAGGCCCCAGGCCTTCTTCCCAAGGAGAGGAGGGGAAGGTGTATGTGTCTGGCATGTAGGAGCCTCCGAGGGGAAGACACCTGGAAATCTCCTTTCCCTGATCTGTTTCCCAAGGACAAACACAGAAATCAAAATAAAATTGGGCCTGATGAACTCATTTATTCATTCATCTGCTTTTGATTTAATGCCTCCCAAGTGCCAGGCACTGTGCTAGGTTCCAGGGTGCAGAGATAAACGGCACAGCCTGGTAGCATACAACTGGACAACAAGCAGTGAAATTAGTGCATTTAATGCTCTGACAGTGGAAAGCACAGAGGACACCAAGCTCTGCTTGGGGAGTGGAGCAGGCAGGGCCGGTTTCTCCCAGCCTTGGGGGAGAAGGCTGGTGGCGATGGTACCGCACCCTGCTCAGAGCCAAGGAATGCTGATCAATAGAAGCAATGCCTGGGTGGACTTTTGAAGGTTAAGTAGAGGGAATAAAATATACACACGTTAGTCCACTTAAACGACAAAGTACATTTCTCCAATCACATGTACTTCCATATGGCTAAAAAGAACTGTTTCTATGGGGAAGAAGTGAGAGATGATTAAAAAGAGGAATGGGACCTTGTGCATCACGCTCAGGAGTCTGGATTTTCTCCCAGAGAGCCTGGGATGCCACTGAAGGATGTGATGCAAGGGTTTGACATGATCAGGTTTAGTGCTTTAGAAAGAGGACTCCCATTGCAAGGAGGAGAGACAGAATTGTGGTTGGGAAGTCATCCGAGACTGACGATGAGAGAAGAATCCTTGCAGAAGGTTGTTACAGTAATGATCCAGGGTAGCGGGGAGGTCTGGGAGTAGAGCATGTTTAGAACATGGAATTTGCAGGTCTTGGAAATGATTCCATGATAGAGGTAAGGAGGAGGAAAGAGGAATGGAAGATGAAAGAAAAGGAGGGGGGTAATCCTGAATTACTCATTTTGGTGACTGGGTGGATGACAATGACATTTGCTGAATAAAAATATTCAGTGTGAGAAGCAGATTTGCAAGGGGGAAATGACAGGCTCACTTTCAGAGTGGTTGAGTCTCCAGTGCTTGGGAGCTGCAAAAGAGGGGAAGCTGAGAAAGCAGCTCCAGGAGGTGGCTCAACGGCACCGGAGTGAGGCCTGGCATGTGGTTGGCAGGGGCCATCCAAAGCCCTAGGAGTAGATGCAATCTCCCTTAGAACTTCTGTAGAGTAGAAAGAGAAGCAGGCAAGGATTCAAGCAGGAAATATCCATAATGAATTAGAAAGATATTAGAAAGGTCCACAACTGGACCATAACTTTCTTAAGAGCAAGGACTGAGCCAGGGACCCTCATTTAAATAGCCATGTTCCTGGATCAGAGAGTGCTAGAGTCACAGCCTGATGACAACACAGGGTCTAAGAACACATTTAATACAGAAAAAGAGAAGAGAGAATAGGGGCCTCCTTTCTTATTAATTATGGACATTTCCTGCATAAATCCTTGTGGGCCACCCACAAGGTTATCTGGGTTTCATCCCTCCTGGAAGTGTGTTCCTAAGCTTCATCCTTTTGTGAGAATGCTTTGATGCAGTCTGCACACTGGGCTTGCCAGTGAGGTTGAAACCCTGTTCCCACCAAGAGAATCCAGGGGCCAATGGCCAGGCTTTTTTCTGTCTACCCCAATTGTAATTGATCTGTCCCACCTCTGCCCTGGCTCCAATACTTGGCTATGATATTAGATATCCATCTGTCTCTCATACCTACATACTTTTGCTTCTGTTCATCCAGAGCTGACCAGTTCCCACTGCACTTTCTTGATACACAGCAGTTATTTAATAATGACTGCTTGGTGGCAATGAAGGATACCATGGTGGGGGGCCAGTGACCTTGCTGAGGGACTGGCTCAGTTGACGGCAGGACTGTGAAACTGGGCTTTCCTGCCCCACTTTCTTTCTTCCTTGATTCCTGCCTTCTGCCAATCCTCTTAAAACAGCAAAAACCGTGGTCTCTCTTCTCTTTTTCTCTACTAATGTGTTCTGAGACCCTGTATTGTTAAGCTGTGACTCAAGCGCTCTCTAATCCAGGAACATGGCTATTTAAGTGGGGATCCCCAACTCAGTGCTTACTCTTGGGAAAGTTGTGGTCCAGTTGGGAGAAGGGTTCCCAGGTCAACCAAGCAGCTGGCAGAAGAGCCAATGCCTATTTCTAAGCCATGTGTGTTTGGCTCCCTCTCTGAAGGGAAGGGAGCTCTCAAGGGAAGGAAAGCGAACAGTCATTCATCGAGCATTTATTGTGAGCACCAGGCCCTGCACAGGAGTTTGAACTAGGAGTGGCTCTCAGTTAACCTTCATCAAAGTCCAAACACCCATTTCACAGGTGAGGAAAGAGCAAGAGAAGAGACGAAGACACAGGAAACGGGGGTAGGGACAGGGGGAATAGAAACAGCTCAGTCTGGCAATGGTGTTGGTGGGGGTATCCCTGGATATTGGGAACATGCCTCCCTCTTTCGTCCTTGACTTTCTCATCTGAGTATGACAGAGTTGGACTTAACAACCTCTGAATTCTATTCCAGTTCTTTTTCACTCTCAGAATAATGCATGGTCCCTAGGAAAGCCCCATCCACTGGAGAAGGATATCCAAAACATTCCTCTTGGACGACAAGAGGAAGCTCTTGGGGGGAAATGTTCATCATATGCATTCTTTTGGGGCCTCTGCAGCTATCATCCTCCTCTTAGCAGAGCTACTGCTGGCTCATTGCTACCCCAGGGTTCCATGACCAACCGTGATGGATCTCTCTGGGGAAGCAACCAGGGCTTCACTTTCCCATAGCGGCCCAGTCTCACCCACAATATGAAAGCACCGAGATTTTAAGACAGCGTCCTGTGGGACTTGCAACATTATTAAGCACTGGATGAGAGATTCAGGCTGCACGCATCCTAGATTTGCCTGGGCTGCATGCTCCAGGCTTGGGGCTAGGACGGGGGAGAAGGTGAAACCAAGGGCAGGTTTGGAAGGAGGAGCCAAACCACAGAGACAATTCTACAGGATTTCTTCTGGGAATGTTCTCTGTGGTCTGGGAGTACAGGCAGTTCTAGAGTCTTCCCAAGAGAAAACATACTTGCTATCCCCTTTTCAAGAAAGCAGACACCCACCTTTAGAAAGCCACAGATTTTGTCTTTTTGCTCCCCAGTGGAATCCAGGCGATCCCCTGTGATGATTCGCAAGTTCTAGTTTGAGCAGCGGGACCTTTTGAACTCTGGTATGTGGAAGTGGAAGTGCTCGCCAGCCCTTTAGAGAAGGGTCCAGCAGAGATTCGCCTTCTCTCAGTTCACATGCGCTTCTTCCCAGGGTGGGGCATCCATTGCAAACAACAAAACCAACCACAAAACAAAACACAATCATGGGCCGTACACCTCAACTCGCTCAAACCAGAAATTTTACAATCCCACAGCATGGAAAATCCAAAGACAGGTGGCTCCGTTGGCTTCACGTCCTCACAGGACCAGGTTCTTTGTTTCTGATGCTCTGCCACCTTCAGGATGTTAAAGATGAGGGTATCTTCTCCAGGTCTCTCCCGTCAGGGTCACAAGACAGCTGCCATTCATTGAGACAGACATGGAATCGTCCATTCTTGCCAACTTTTTAAAAAACAGACCTTCCCTAGGAGCTCTCCAATCCCTGCAGCTCTCATCAGCCTGGGATGCTTGACACACACAAGTTGTGCCTTGCCAAAACCCATCGTCTGCAATCAAGACAGGGTATGGCTGTGCAGACCTGAATTAGATAACTGAGTGGAGAATAGTGGATCCCTAAACTCAGTCCAGGCTCTGTTAGGAAAGGGGAAGGCAGGGTGGGAATTGCATAGACAATCGGCGGCATGCACTAAAGAGGGCCTAGCTTTCCTAGGGTGGCAGACTTGGCTTCTCACCTGGCTCTCTGACTAACTGGTGCTCATCTGCTGGGCTCTCCACCAGCCAATTGCCTTTTTTCTCTTTCATCCAGCCAGCTTTGGGACAAAATCCAAATGTTGGTCGAAGTCCTTTTTCTCCCAGGTAGGGAGATTGTGAACCTGGGCTCCAGCCACAGAGGATGTGCTGCGGTGCAGGGCCCACAGGAAGGCACCAGGGTTCGTGCATCCTGGTGTCCCCATGACAATGTATCTCGTTGCCCAGGTGCCCAAGGCTGCCAGGCTGGAGGGGTGCACACAATGGTGAAGATGACCTTTTTGGTCAATGGAGCTTTCCACTTGTGGATACCATGCATATAGTATCATGCATTCCCCCGTTCTAGCTGTGTGATTTTGGGCAAGTAATTCAATATCTCCACTGCCTCAATTTCCTTATAAATACAATGTGTATATATACATATATGTGTGTGTGTGTGTATGTGATCATAATTTATATAACTATGTATACAACAGTAGCAACCTCATAGGAGCATGTAAGAATTATCTGGGTTCCTTCATGTAAAACTGTCAGCACAGGGTAAGTTCTCAAGAAATGAGAGTTTGTCACCATCATCACCCTTGTCATCATCATCAGTTATATAGAAGACACGCATCACAGTCTCACAATGCCAAAGCAGGCGGCCTTTAAGTGAAGAGTCTAGAATGGCAGACTCCCAGTAGGTTTCATCACTGAGGCCTCAGACACTGCTGACCTCCTGGGGATGGAGGGGATGGACTCAGGCTCTGACCCTCCTCACCCCAGAAGCTCCAATGGTGGGAGCAGGAACACCCCTGGAGCTGATAAACTGGGTGACTCCTCAGAGCCTTGCATCTCGTGGGCTCATGACGTTAATCATGTTGCCCCACCCATAGCCCTACCTCCCTCCCCACACCTAACATGCGTACAGTCACTCCTCACCACCCTCCCATCTGCCCTTTGCACCCTTCCATTGCTCTGCCCTCCCCCGAGGCTGACTGCCTGCAGCTGTGCTGGAAGCAACCACAGGGAGGTACCTCTAGACCATTTGCCTCCAGCTCTAGGAACGGCCCTGGAAAGACAAGCGAGGGGGTGAGAGTGGGGGAGAGCTGATTCTTTGTACTTCCTCACACGGGAACATCAGGAAGCCCATATGGTGCTGCCGTCTGGCTGGGTTTAGGGGCGGGAGAGCCAGGAGGACAGTGCAATGCCCCCTGCAATGGCTCAGAAGGAGGAAGTCAGTGATGTGTGCAGGTTTGATAGGATGGCACCACGTGTGTTCAACACACAGTCTGGGGCCACGGCCAACACATTCTCCCTTAAAAACACCCTGCTCAGCTAAATTACCTCTGCTTTCTGAAAATGCAGTACTCCAGCTGGGCTTTCCCTCTGTCCCTCCCTCTCTGCACACCCCGCTACCCTGTGTTCTCTGTACTCTTCCCTCTGTTTCCACACACATCCATCCTCCCCAGCTGCCTCCTTCCCTTTTCCTTCCGTGTCTAGATTTCCCTCCCTCTGGGCGCTCCCACCCACATTTTCTCTCCCAGACACCTCTTCTTTCTCTCCATGGGGCCTCTTCTCCTTACTGAAGTTCCTGCCAGCCCTGCTATCTGGGTTCACTCCAGCCCAGCCCAGTCTAGTTAAGGCCCACTGGACCCAGCCCCCACTGCCCTCTTCAACTTCCCACCCAGGAGGTTGCCTTCTAGAAATCAAGTCCACCAGCATCCCATAGCCCATTGACTGTCACCAAACACTCAGTGAAAGGAGTGATTGATAAGAGGTGCTTCATAGGGAGGCGAGGGCAACAAGGCTCAGCTCGGAGCCCAGAGGACCCCTCCCCCCTGCAGGATGTCCACGGGGCCAGGCAGAGAGCAGAGGCACGGACATTCGCATAGGCACGGACATTCGCATAGGCACGGCAGCAAGGAGGCTGGGAAAAAATGGGGAGGGGGCACCCATAAGACCACACAGGAGCCCCAGAGCAGACAGCAGCTCCTCAGGTGCTTCAGAGCAACCTGCTCACAAGTACAAGCACACAGAACACGGAGCCAGCCTGGCAGGTGAAGACGCTATGAGCAGTGCTGGTTCTGGCCCGACAGCAGTGGTGGTGGCAGTGAGAAGGTAGGGAGAGCACAGGCCAAGGGGAGATAAATGGCCCAAGTGTTTGATTGAGGGTGGCACCAACAGGCAGAGGAGGCATGGCCACATTCTCCAGTCCAGGATTGGGAGGAAGCATCTGTGAGCTTCATATTTTTAGCACTTAAGCCTTGAATAAGTTAAATTCAGGGCAAAATGGTCAAGTCAGCCATGTGTGCCCTTAACAACCTCTTGTCCATCTTCTGCAGCTTCAGCCTTGCCCTGAGGGAAGTGTGGGTCCTCTCACCTGGGAAAGGGAAATACAGGGAGCCTTAAAGGGCCCCCAGTCCTGCAAGACAAAAGAGCTACATGCCATCCACTGCAGGAACAGGGACTTAAGAGAAAATGGCATCTTCCAGGGAGGTCACAAGGGCTACAAAAGCAGCGTCCTGTTGCAGGAGAGGGTAGCCAGCCAGCCAGCCCTGGGGGCCATGACTAGGAAACAGTTTTGTTTTTCTAACAAATGTTCCTCCACACTTCTCTCTCAGAGCCCTGACTCTCTCACTGGGCAGCAGCTTCCTGAATGGCATCTTGGCCCAATTCCATCACCTACCAGCCACTTTCATTTATTAGAACAGTATCACAGTGGTCCTTAAGACTCGGTCTTGTTCATTTTAAAACTTCAATCTCAAACTCAGATCAAAGCTCCCCTCCTGTGGCTATAGCAGCCTGGTGTGTGTGTGTGTGTGTGTGTGTGTGAGAGAGAGAGAGAGAGAGAGGGAGAGAGAGAGAGAGAGAGAGAGAGAGAGATAGGGATGGAGAGGATTGTGTTGCTAGATTTTGCAAATAAAAATATAGGGTGCCCTGTGAAATTTGAATTTCCGATGAATATTGAATATTGAATGAAAATATCCAAATGCCTTTCCCAGGCAATATTTAGGACATATTTATGCTAAATAATACTGTTTTCTGAAATTCAACTTGAACTGGGCATCCTGTATTTTACCTGGGGACCCTGGGATGAGGTAGTGCTTTTTTGACTCCTGGGCATCCCTGCCTCTTCTCAGCCCCAGGGAGAAGGACAGCCTCAACAGAGACACACCCAGCTGGCAGGCCTCCTTCAGGGGCTGCCCTTGAGTCTCCGGCTATCACCCACTGCCCCCTGTGCAATGGGCATCGCCATGTCAGCTCCCAGGGGTATACACTGTGGTGCCGTGGGTCCGGTTCCACTGCCCCATTTCCTCCAGGGGAGTCTCCAGTTCTGCTCAAGCTCTGCCATCCCCTCTCACCTCCTGCCGCCAGATCTCTGCTGCTGACCCCACCTGTCTAGGATGGGGAACTCCAGAGACCCTGTCATCCTTATCAGATGGGGAAACCACAGGCCATCTCTCCCTCATTCTGTTTCTGCCTATTTGTGTCACAAAGGGACCGATCAGCCAGCCTGCAGGATAGGCAGATGCCAGCTGAGCACACGATGCCTGTCTTGCCTCTTCGTAGGAACTGTGGTCTATATGAGTAATTCTCTCACAGCTTCCGTCTCTCATCACGGAGGAAAAAAATCATTTTCCTCTTCCCCGGAGTCAACTTCCCCTCTCACCGTCTTCCTCTTGCATGCACTAGGGAGGCAGAGGTCAGTATGGTGGAGGCATCAGATCCAGCTCCTCAGTAAGCCCTGCGGGATTCTACTGGCCCAGCTGCAGGGACTCCTTGCACTTGTCAGGTGGGGAACTTAGTGTCCTTTGTGCTGAGATTTGGGCCTTAGTCCCCATTCCCAGACAAAAGGAGAATCCCACTTGACATCTTGTTGCCATCAATGTCATTCCTGTCTAAAGCCAGGAAGAGGAAAGAGGTGTGGCTCAGAGGAGAAGTTGCAGGGCAGGGGGTTGGAGGGCCAGGGCTCTGGTGCTCATCAGCTGTTTGACCAGGAGCAGGATGCTCTCCCTTTCAGCCCTCAGTGTTACCTTCTGTTAGATGAAGGACTGGCCTGGGTTTTCTCTTCCAGCACATGTCCTGTTACTGTAATTGCAGGAGTGGGGCAGGAAGAGAAGGCCAAGGGGACCCTTCTCAGTCAGAACATGGAAATTAAAGAGTCAAAAGTCATATCCTCACTTCCAGTAACCATCCTTCCCCGAGAAGAGACCATCATGACCCTCTCCACACATCACCCTTCTAACTTTTGTGCACCCAGGAAATAGAAACAGAGAGGAGTGGACTCAAAGGAGAGAGAGCAGAGGGCTGAGCCCCTAGGAGGGGGAGGCAGAGACCAAAGTGCCCTAAGAGGGGACAGCAGACTTTACCCCACCAGCAGAACTGAGCACCTACCGTGTGGTAGACTTTTCACTTACATTCTATGAAGTAGGAAAATCATTTGCAAACTCCTGGTTAATCCTCACCATTGCCATTTGATGTGCTATTATCCATTTCTACAGCAAAGAAACTGGTATGTGTTTACCTCAAAGTGCATATCATTTTGGTTCCAAGGCACACTTTTTCACCTTTTGTAACATTTTTTCCTCCTACTCCATCCTTTAGGGAAGAAACCAGGCATGCTTTAATCAATGATCTATGTTACAGTGAAGCTCCACACTATCTGCATGCCTTCAAAGACTGTACTATTTCGATATCACTATGTGGTATTGCCATTCCCTCCATCAGCACAGAGTAAAGGTGAAGGTGGGTGAGCCCCCTCAGCTCAGGGCTCCTCCTGTGAACTGAATGTCTGTCCCTACAAAATTCATATGTTGAAATCCCAGCCCCCACGGAGGTGGTATTAGGAGAGAGGGCCTGTGGAAGGTCATTAGGCCATGAGGGTGGAGCCCTCATAAATGATATTAGTGCCCTTATTAAAAAGATCCCAGAGAGCTCCCTTGCCCTTTTGGCCACATGAGAACTCACCAAGAAAGCATTGACTATGAAGCAGAAAGTGGATCCTCACAAGACATGGAATCTGCTGGTGCCTTGACCTTGGACTTCCCAACCTTTGGAATTGTGAGAAATATATTCTTATTGTTTGTAAGCCATCCAGTCTATGGCATGTGTTACAGCAGCACAGAAAGACTCAACAGCTCCTGAACGGACAGCCTCAGATGACCTAGGCCTGGCATTTAGCCAGCAGCCGCCAGAACTTCTCCATCTTTTCTTTTTAAAGACTAGTGTTTATTCTGATGGGTGGATATCCATGCTGAGCCAATTGTTAAATACTGTCAACATAATCCCTGGCCCTATCATCTGTGCCAAGGTCTCACCAGCAGGTTAATGCATAAAATGAGCCCTGATACACACATAGAACTGTACTAAGCCCTGATTTGAAGGCTGGGGAGTCCAAGATTAAAGCACCAGCTTATCCTGGGGCTGCAGAGGGCTCATTTCTCATAGACAGCACCTTCTGACGGCTTCCACACAGGACAGAAGGGGTCAACAGGATCCCTGGGTTCTCTTTTAGAAGGGCTCTAATCCCATTCCTGAGAGTTCCACCTTCATTACTTAATTACCTCCTAAAGTCTCCACCTATTAATGCCATACCACTAAAAATTAGGTTTCATTTTAAGAATGTTGGAAAGACACAAACATTGAGGGTGTAGCAATAGGAAGCTGATCTGAGACCAAGCGCCTCAATATGAGATGATGCCTCCAAGCTCATTTCCATTTCTTTAGAATAAATAAAAACCAACAAGCCTTTTTCCCCCTGAGGGCTTGCAATGTACTAGGTATTTTTAATACATTTCATCTAATGTAATCATCAGTATTAACTCAGCATGGATTAAGTGTCCAATAATGTAGGAGAATCGGAGAACTGGGAAAAGTCCAGGGCGGGGATTTTGCTGTCAAGGAACACCCAGCTGTAACGATTCAAAACTAGATGTGCCTTGCAGACGTGGGAAAAGGCTTAGTTTTACAATCATACAGACCTGAGCTCACATCTCAGCCTTGCCACTCACCACCTGAGCTCAGACAAGTCACAACTTCTTTGAGTCTCAGCTACCCTATCTATTAAAAAACAAAATTAAAAAAAAAAACAGACCCTGAGATCTATCTTGGAGGGTGGTTGAGGGTTGAGTAAATTAAGATGCGTTAAAGTACCCAGCACAGCATCTGACACAGCAGATGTGTCATCATCGTTAGCTGGGTTGCAGTTTTCTTTTCTTCCTATAGGCATTTATTTCATTTGATGGGACTTTTATCCCATCTATGGTGACAAATATTTGTAAATAACCTTTTACCGTATCTTTTAATTTAATTAATTTTAGAGACAGGGTCTTGCTCTATTCCCCAAGCTGGAGTGCAGTGGCATGATCACGGCTCACTGCAGCCTTGACCTCCTGGGCTCAAGCAATCCTCCCACCTCAGCCTCCCAAGGAGCTAGGACAAGAGGTGCATGTGACCATGTCTGGTTTTTTTTTTTTTTTTTTTTTTGAGACGGAGTCTCGCTCTGTCTCCCAGGCTGGAGTGCAGTGGCGCAAACTCAGCTCACTGCAAGCTCCGCCTCCCGGGTTCATACCATTCTTCTGCCTCAGCCTCCCGAGTAGCTGGGACTACAGGCGCCTGCCAGCACGCCCAGCTAATTTTTTGTATTTTTCGTAGAGACAGGGTTTCACAGTGCTAGCCAGAATGGTCTCAATCTCCTGACCTTGTGATCCATCCGCCTCGGCCTTCCAAAGTGCTGGGATCACAGGCTTGAGCCACTGCGCCCAGCCATGTTTTCTCTAGAGACATGGTCTCACTCTTTTGCTCAGGCTGGTCTTGAACTCCTGGACTCAAGCGATTCTCCCACCTCAGACTCCCAAAGCTCTGGGATCACAGGTGTGCTGTATGCTTTTAAAATAAACATTTTATTTTACAACAGTTTTAGATTTACAAAAATATTGGAAAAACAATACAGAACTCCCATTTACTCCACACCCAGTTTCCCCTATTATTAAAATCTTATAGCCCATTAATCATAACTAGTGAACCAATACTGATACATTATTACTAACCAAAGTCTACCATTTATTCAGATTTCATTAGTTTTTACCTAATGTCCTAGTTTTTCTGGTATTACCCCATCCAGGACACTACATTACAGTTAATCATCGTATCTTCTTAGGCCTTTCTTGACTGTGACAATTTCTCAGACTTTCTTCATTTTTGATGACCTGGACAGTTTTGAGAAATACTAGTCAGGTATTTTACAGAATGTTCCACAACTGAAATTTGTCTAATGTTTTCTTCATGATCAGACTGAGGGTTTGAGTTTAGGGGTGGTAGATCACAGGTGAAGAGCCATTCTCGGCACGTCATATCAAGGGTACACACAATTGACATGTGTAGCTTATCCCTGTCAATGTTGACCTGGACACAAGGCTGAGGGAGTGTGGTCCAGGTTTCTCCACTGTCAAGCTACTCTTTTTCCTCCTTTGTTATTAGCTGCACAACCCCATTTGCCAAAGACAGGGCTTACCCAGATGAAACCAACAGCCAATACTATACAATAATACATTTGGAAGTCTGAAGCAAGCAATAGGGAGCCACTAAATTCAAGGAGGAAAAGATGGACAGAGTTAGTGGGCTCAGACAAAGCCCCACTGGAGGAGAAAGCCTTAAACGGGGGTGGTCATGGCGAGGCCAGTAGTATTTGGACCGGAGGTGGGGAATGGGGAAAGCACCCTAGGTGAGGGGAATGGCAGGTGCGAAGGCAGGAGCATGAACGAGTATGCGCATCTTCGGCCAGTCGGTGGCGGCGCCACCTCACTGTGGCTGGAGAAAGTGATCTGGGAATAGTCAAGGCTGGGTGGAGGCACTGCGTGATTCAGAAAAATGAAGATACATCCTCGTAAGCAGTGGTCTCCAGCCTTTTTGGCACCAGGGACCCATTTTGTGAAAGGCGATTTTTCCACAGACAGGGTGGGAATAGAGGGGGATGGTTTCAGGATGATTCTAGCATATTACATTTATTGTGCATTTTATTTCTATTATTACATTGTAATATATAATGAAATAATTACACAACTGGCCATAATGTAAAATCAGTGGGAGCCCTGCACTTGTTTTCCTGCAACTAGACAGTCCCATCTGCGGGTGATGGGAGGCAGCGACAGATCATCAGGCATTCAATTCTCATAAGGAACGTGCAGCCTACATCCCTCGTACGCACAGCTCACAATAGGGTTTGTGCTCTTATGAGAATCTAATGCTGCTGCTGACCTGACAGGAGGCACAGTTCAGGCGGTGATGCCAGCAATGGGAAGCAACTGTAAATACAGATGAAGCTTCACTCACATGCCCATGGCTCACCTCCTGCTGTGTGACCCAGTTCCTAACAGGCCACAGACCTGCACCCACCTTCTGCTGTGCGGTCCAGTTCCTAGCAGACCACAGACCGGCACCACTCTGTGGCCCTAGGGTTGGGGACCCCTGCTCTTAAATACTGTTTGAGCCTATTCATTCCGCAAGAGCGCAGAGTTAAAAATGGGTTCAATAAGCAGGAGAACAAAGGGAGCTGCAGGACTCAGCCCCTCTGACCACCTCCCTAAGAGATTCTAGCCCAGTCCCTCTACCTAGATCTCAGCCCTACCCAAAGCCACAGGAGGTTCCTTGTGCCAAGATCTTGTAGCAGCAAAGAAAGATGAAGAGGTCAAGTCCTTGCACACTCAGCCACCTGCCTCCTCCTATGCATGTACATGTTTGCAGTTACAGAGGTCTGTGCCCTCACCCAGTATTCCCCATGGGTTTACAGACATGTAACCCAGTATTCCCCATGGGTTTACAGACATGTTCACACGTGGGTGCAAGCTGATCTCCATTGTCAGTACACAGATGCCCATGAACATATGCCATAGACATATACATGTGTGCTGCACAAGCTACACAAGCTAAAGTTGTGCTGCACAAGCTACACAAGCTAAAGCTAAAGCTTCTACACAAGCTGAAGACCCTCAAAAGCTGCTGTGAGGGACCTTGGCACCCACCCTTCCTTGCCAGCCAGGCCCTCACTGCTGGAGCAGGCAAGCTTAATCATCTTAGTTTCCTACATCTTCACCTCCATCAGCTGCTTCGCTACCCTGGATGGGCCAAACGTGGGGATTGGACTACAGTGCAAGCTTTTTTGAGGGAAGTTGCAGAAGAGAATGCCAGTAAATAATCTCTGACCGGCTCAAAGTGCTGATAACCAGTTTATGGGGAGAAAATGTGCTGCTTGTAGTCTCTGGGAACTGAGTTTCTAGTTCATTTCCATCTGCGTGGGAGGGGAACGCGGGGACTACTGGAGGGTGGGAGATGTTGGTTTAAAAAATGAAAATCCATTTCTTTTTCCTTTGTCCTGTGGTCCAGCAAGGCAGAGCCTTGCAGTCTCCAAGGAGGGGGTGTGAGTGGCCCTTGGCCACATGGCAGGGCAGGGAAAAGCAAGAGGTCAGGACTGAAGGCTCCCCACTGTGCGCTAGGATGGGTACAGCACATGATGGAAGGGACTTGCTGAGGCCAGGCACAGCCAAGCTTTGGAATCACACAGAGGGCTGAATTAAAACCCTAGCTCTTTCACCATTTCCTTGTTGAGCTTGGGCATGTGAAATGATCTCTCTCAGCCTGGGAGTCTTTAATGTATGGTAGGCGGTACAGAAGAATGGTTAAGAGCATCAATGCTGGAGTTACCTGCCTGGGTTTGATTACAAGCTCTGCCTCTTTCTCAATTGGTTGTCTGGAGAAAGTTGCACACCCTTTCTTCATTTTTGTCATCTGGAAAAGGTCTCGTATATAATTACTCAATACATGTTAACTGTTTATTTTCTATAAAATAATTAAACGTATACTCTGCAATAAAAAATCTTTAAGAAAAAAACTGTTAAAAACTATTTACTCTCAGAATATGGGTACTCCAAGGATCACCTTTCTTTAGGAGAGGAGGGTCAACAATAAAATGGTTGGCCTGGGTGACCTCATGAAGTCAGTTTGTCCATGTGTTTAAATAATGGACACAACTTGGTAAAAGAAATGTTCTAGACACTTTAATTCACACCACCATCCTGCCAGGGTAGTATGCATTGAGCTTTGAGAGATACTGACTCCTGCCTTCTAGACACTGGCCACTTAAGAAATAGAGCCACAGAGGATCACAATATCAGCCTTATTAATGGTCAGGCTGTGTTGGACTTGGACCTGGGACCACAATGGAGTCTCCTGTTAGTTCTTCCTATCCAACAAAACTACGTCTTCCCTGAAGACTGTTGGCCAGTCTCTTAGGTCACCACAGCAGCAGGAAAAGGGTCCCCAGACCTGTACAAGCAGGGAGACGCTGGGCAGGGGACCAGGTGGCCCATTGCATGGGAACAGGGGTCAAAAAAGAGAATGGGTTTCTTTATTGAGAAGGCTGAACTCAAAAGGGGGAGGTTGGTCATACATTGAGCATGAATCTTTCTCCTAATCTCTCTATCCAGGGGAACAGTAAGTGTAGATAGAAAAATCAACACTGTATTTCCAATCCTGTATCCTTCTGAGAAACTATGCAAGAGGACAGTCAACGTCTGCCCTAAAAATGTGGATATTCTCTGTCAAGGATGTGGAGAGTGATATTCAGAGAGGTCAAAGGACTTGTCTAGGACATTAAACTAGCAGAGCTAATGTTGAAACCCAAACATGAGTGCCCTGCTCTTCTCCTTACCCCACTGCATATCCTGGATCATGCTGGGTCTGCATGCTAATCCGGGCTCTTTCCAGCGGTCCCAAGCTACTTGTCAGAATAGCCTGAGTCCCTTCCTCCCAGGCCAAATGGTTGCTGCTTGGCTTGTCTGCACTTCACACTGTCAGGAGGCGACACTCATAGACAGTGATGACTAACCATCCTAACAAGTGGTACAGAGAGTAAGTGCTATAAGCGTTCAAAAATAGCCCAGAAATCCCTGGGCACACACCAAAAGGGGAGAATGACACTTTGAGTACTTCAAAGAGGAACACAAAAGGAATGCCAGTGCTGAGCCAGAGTGACCCTTTCCCACACCACAAGGCTTGCAGGAGCTGCTGAGGCCGTGTGGAGTGCAAGGCCACAGACGAGCCCTCTGACTACATGTGTGTGTGTGTGTGTGTGTGTGTGTGTGTGTGTGTGTGTGTGTGTGTAACAAGCAGCCTTTGGCAGGAAGGTGTTGCCCAGATAGGGGTCTTCCTGGATTCAAATACAATGAAGGGACTGACCCTGCTCATCTCTGAGCTCATGAAGGAAATCCTGTTGGTGTGAGATTGGACAGCTATGTGATGGTGAAAGCAAGGGAGGACAGAGGGAGAGCAGGCAACCAGGGGAACGAAGCCAAGGCAGGAATGACTAAAGAGGTGACCCTTCATTTCAATTCCCTTACTGAGCGGGGGCTCATAGGGCCTTTGTACAGCTCAGACAACCCCAGCTGACAGTGGGGTCTCCTTCAGAGCTGTGGGTACCCTGGAGCGCAGATACAGAGTCAAGACTCCAGAGCGGAGAACAGCCCAAGTGAGATAGACCTAAGGGAATCAGAAACCAAGGGTCAGGTTTAAGGCAGATATTGGAAACCAGAGCAAAACTGAGGAGTGGAAGAGCCCAAGAGAGAGGAATGGGAAGAGCTGCTCTAGGAAAAAAGCTAAGTAAGGCATACAATTTTTTTGTTGCATAGAATAGTCCTAGGCGTTGCAGTCTGGGCCCCATGTTGAGAGAACCAAAGTCCTCTCACAAATTTACCAGTATTGCCTCCCCTGAGGATCAATAGTCTGATCCAAGGGAATTCTGATAACACAATTACCAAACTTCACCACGATGGGTGCAACACCACTGTCAAAGACAGTGCCCTGGAGCTGGCATTTTCCCTATGAACACAGCCTAATATATGGGGAATGTGCTAGGCTCAGCTAATTAGGCTTTGGTTTTTTATTAACTTCAATTGTACAGAGGGGATCTTGCTGTGTACAGTGTTGTGATCATAACTCTCTGCAGTCTTGAACTCCTGGCCTCAAGAGATTGTTCTGCCTCAACCTCCCAACAAGATGAGACTACAGGCACACACCACCAGGCCCAACCTAACTGTACTTTGATGCTAACTGGCTCTCCATACTCATACCTTCTAGCTTCCCCATCCTTCCTGATCTTGGACACATAAACTTTCGCAGGTGGAAATGTCCTCCCGACTTTCCTGTGAACTAAAGGTTTTCACTGCCACTGCTGCTCACCATGCTAGGGGCACCTGCCTCACTCTTTGAGAAAGAAACCTGAGATCCAATGGTTCGTCCTGCCTCTTCGATCCTCGAGATTTCAAAGGTGAGAAATCTTCTCTTAGCTCTCTATAAGCAGACTTCTGATTAAACTGGAGAAGTTAGGCGATGAACACCAATACAAAGATTTTAATATTTTCATTATAAATAGCCCAAATATTTGGTCCCATTTCCAGTTTAAATGGGTAAACCATAATATTGATGGTTTGCAACAGATGGAAGATGAATTGAGCTTCTCTACCAGCTAGCTGAACCACTTTTAATGGGGAATATATCGAAGCTATAAATTCCTGCAGACAGTATTGCTATGCAATAGCATAATATATCTTCTATTCAATCTTTTATACATTATGTTTTGTCCTGCATTCCAGTGGATATATTTATGGATCTGAAGCTTTGCCATGAAGAGGCACCATGCACCTCCTCATTCCCACCTCTTAACATTTCCACGGCTTTTGGAGACAGTCCTCTCTTGTTCTTGTTCCATGTAAAAGACCTGGAGTGTGACCTCGTTGTCCCCATGGGTAAGTTTTATCTCTTGGAATGAAGCTTTGTGGCCCCAAATGTTTCTGGGATCTTAGTGCCCACTGAGAGGCACAGGCACCAGGGAAAATGAATGGATGCTTATAAGTAGGAGAGTTGACCCTTACCCTCTCTCCTGGTACAGCAGTTGGGGACCTCTGGCTCTAGACACATTTTTATATCATAGGTAGAGAAGGCAAGAATGCTATTGCCACAGTCTTTTTTTTTTTTTTTTTTATGGGTGGTGGTGGTTTCTCCCACCAGACAAATCAAGACCTAGCAGTAGTTCCTGTAAACTAAGTCTCTCAGTCACCAGCCCCATCCCTGAGAACTGGATGGGACCAAAATGTGGCAGACAGCACAGTCAGGGGGAAGAGCAGCCAACTCAAGCCAGAGTCTAAGAGACAGCTTGACCCAGGTCTGCCTTTGCTACTTCCCAGCTGTGTGACATGGGCGTTATCCAAAACCTCAGTTCCTTTATTCACAACAAGGATAATAGTACTTCCAGTGGTGTGCTGGTAAATATTTAATGCCCCTATTGTGTTTATTACCTTTGTTTTTACTGTAATCTATTTCATTGTAAGTTTATATAATTTTTATTTTTAGCAACAGGTTTGTTTAACAAGTGACTCACAGCATTTCTGACATTTAACAGTCAGCTCTCCCGAGCTGGCCCCAGCACAGGTCTGCATCCCACAGAGTGTGGCTGTGACGGACCAGTCACTGAGGGCTTACATGTATGCACTAAGGCCTGGCAACCTTAGTGACAATGAGAATAATTTTGTCAGCCTTAATAATGATATTGTCAACCTTAACAATGAGAACAAGAGTGGGGAGAAGGCCGGGCATGGTGGCTCACGCTTGTAATCCCAGCACTTTGGGAGGACGAAGCAGGTTAATCACCTGAGGTTGGGAGTTCAAGACCAGTCTGACCAACATGGAGAAACCCTATCTCTACTAAAAATACAAAATTAGTGGGGCGTGGTGGCACATGCCTGTAATCTCAGCTACCTGGGAGGCTAAGGCAGGAGAACTGCTTGAACCTGGGAGGTGGAAGTTGCAGTGAGTTGAGATCACGCCATTGCACTCCAACTTGGGCAACAAGAGTGAAACTCCATCACACACACACACACACACACACAAATAGTGGGGAGAAGGGGAAGGGAGAAAGAGGGGAAGTGGGTACTGGAAGGTGATTTAGAACACTGTCAGCACAGAGGGAAGCCTGGCTGAGGAAACCCAGTGACCTCATCCTTTTCCGGTCAGAGCGTCACCAGATAGCTTCCTCGTTTGGCTTCTGCTTACTGCACTAGGAATTCTCCAAACGTCATACACAGCTATTTTCAAATGCCAGGGTGAGGCATATGTCCCATTGCTAAATTGAAGTGCTGTTTGCATTTTTCATCAATACTTGATCCACTGTTCCCTTCTCTCCGCATAAAACAGGAGTTGACTGTGAGCAGAGCTGCACAACCAGCTTCATTGTTTCTGGGTAGACCCCGAGTGATTACAGACTGGATGACAAGGACGAATGAATGGAGCTTTTCTCCTCTGGTACAGTATGACTGATAGGAACACCTACCTTGTAGGGTTGTTGTGAGGATTAATTGAGATAATCCATGTAAAGTGATTAACCCGATGAATGTTTGCTGTTGCTCTTCTCCTTGGGCCTGAGGAAATCTAATCTAATGGTATAGGTGTGGGGCAGCCATTCTGACATGGTGATTAGGTGTCTGGCAAGCTTTTATCTTCCCTGCACTGTGAACCCGAGAGATTCCACCGGGCCCTTTCTGGACTTCCTCCTCCTACTCCTTCTCTTCTTTCTCCAGAGATTAAGAGGAAAAGCACAAGGTCTGGAGTCAGAGGCCCTTGTCTGACAACAGCTCAGCAAACTCTTGGCCAGGGGAGCTGGAGAAACCACCTCAGCCCTTCTGAGCCTCAATGCCCTCAATTGCAAAATGCGAACAGTCATTCCTAACTCAGAGGGTTGCTTTAAGGACTGATTTAAAAGACTTTGTAAACTGACCCTGCTCTACCTGGGTTCATGGTTATTGTTAGTGTACCAACCTGTGGCTTAGGAAGCAGTTCAAATCCATTATATCCTTCCAAGTTTATATCCCTAAAGGTGGGGCAGAAAATGGTGGTTTTGAAGGAGTTGTGTGGAGCTGCTGGATTGGAGTGAAAGCTTCACCCTGGGCTGAAGCAGGAAGTACTTGGGAACAATAGGGTGAAGCCAGCCTAGAGTTTAGACTCCACAGTGCTGGTAATGGCATACGTAGGAGACTGGAGCAGAGCAGTGACAGGTCACTGAATTTGCTGAATTTTGTCAAGTTGACTTGTTCTTCTGTCTCCATTCCCTCAAGTAAACAGAGCCAGTTCTTGGGGTTTAACATCCATCTGTCTCTCTCCCACGCAGATATAACAGGATACTGGAAGAGACTTTTCCTGGTACCCCAGAATTAACAACCAGAACCCCTATCTGGCAACAAAAAGGCATTGAGAATGCCATGTTCTAAAGAGAGCTTCCACAGAAAGACAAATGCCGCATATCCTGATTCATAAGTGGGAGCTAAATAACGTGAACACATGGATATAGAGAGTGGGATGATGGACAACGGAGACTCACTCAGAAGGGTGAGGAGGTGAAGGAATGGGTTATGAGAAATTACTTCATAGGTACAGTGTATATTATTCAGATGATGGATACCCTAACAGCAGTGGCTTGACAACTATACAATCTATGCCTGCCACAAAGTTACATGTGTACCCCTATAAAATGATACAAATAAATACATAAAGAAAGCTTTCAAAGTTAGACTGGACCCCACTTCTAACCAGATCTAGTGCAAGGTGGCAGAGCAGGCTCTATTGCCACTAGGCCCTCCCAACTCCCCGCGTCCCTTCCCTTCCCCCAGTCTCTATACGATAACCATGGCTGGAGGGAGAGTATCTGGAGCTCTGAGTTACCGAGGTGCACAGTTATACAGTAGCCTTTTTATCCCCTGCAGTAAGGGGTTAGGATCCAAGGGGAGCACTGGCTGAGACTGACTATGATTAAAGACACAGCACCTGCTGCTGAGACAGCATAGCACAGATGTTTCCAGCAAAACCGAGGGATGCTAGCCTGTCCATGTCCAAATCCCAGTTCTGCTGCCCCAGCTGTGTAACCTTGACCAAGTTACTTAACATTCCCATATTTCATTTTCCCACCTGTAAAACTGAGCTAATAGTAGATACTTTGTGTGGTTGTTGTGAGGACTACATGTTGCTATGGACTGAATATTTGTTATCTCCCCAAATTCGTATGTTGAAGCCCTAACACCCAATGTAATGGTAATTAGAGAAAGGCCTTTGGAGGGTAATTAGGGTTAGGTGAGGTCTATTTCTGCTTTTAAGCTACTCAGCCCATGGTATTCTATTATGGCAGCCCGAGCAGTGTAACACACATGGATGGTAATTTTGAGCACAGCCTGGCACATAGTAAGGGCACTGTAAATGTTTGCTTTGATCTATTAGTGCTCAATTCCAGGATGGATGTTTATTTCTGCAAAGAACTTTGTTAAACTACTGCATCTGCTCCTGAGCAGAAGACACAATATTTCCATGGAAGAGAGGAGAGCCAGAGAAGAGTGGTAGTAGGGTAGCTGGCACCCCAACACACAGCATGTCAAGTAGGCAGAAGCTACTACGGACCCAGGTGGGCCCTGAGAGACACTGCCTTGCCATTGTCCAATATAGCAAAGGGCCACCAGGTGAGAGGACCCAACAACAGGAAGCCATGGGCTGGACACCAATTCAGGGAGCAAGAGAAGCCCCTCAGAATTCCCAAGATGCACACCTGTGGCCCACAGGGAACAGTATCTGGACTCCTGCAGAGGAGGGCACGATGGCCAGGCAGTCACAGCCAACAACAGGCTCAATTAATGAAGAAAATGCTTGCCTCTTTCCCTGTGCTTCCATGTCCTTACATTTCAACCCTGGAGGAGCTAAAAGACGAGGAAGCGAAATATCAGGCTGGGCATTCATCTCCCACCCAAACATACCCAGCTTCCTCAATCCACAGGAAAAGCCTACTTAAGGGTAAGCAAAAGAAATGAGGTTGAACTTGGATATGAAACTAGAATTTCACTACAACCACTAGAGTTTAGTTTTGACTTCATTTTTGTGACTTCATTTTAATTGGCAATACAGTCACCTGGTATAAGAGGTACCTGGTATAAGAGGTACACCTAGTATAAGAGGTACCTGGTATAAGAGGTACAGACCATGTGGTAGCCAGATGAACACAGAGGACCCTATTTGGATATGATCAACTCCAGCCTGCTGCTGGGACAGGAAGGGCCTTGGTGTGTCACAGGATCCCTAAGCACAGGAAACAGAGGCTGTGTTTCCAGGTGCGGGCTTTCCCATTATTGGACTGACTGCATGACCACATCCTTTCAGACTAAGATCCCTGAGATTGGGCCCATTCAGGCAGGAGCTAGCTGCTAAAAGTGGGGTCTGCAAGCCTTCTTTATCAGCAGACAAGGAAAGGAAAATCATCCAAGAGAGGAAGCAGGAGTCCTTCAGACAATGAGACGGTGTCCCTCTTTTGGCAGGGGAAACACATCCCTTCTCGGATTGACTTTCTGTCACAGCCTTTCAAACTAGGCACCCCCTTTCTCAAACAGGGCCTATTCAGGAGGCCCCTCCTCCAGGTGTGCCCCCTGGACCCAGTGTCTGCTGCTCAGAGACCCCAGCCCAGGGTTCAGGTGGAGGCTGGATGTGCCCTGTGGGTTGGGGTAACCCAGCTCCCTCATCTCCCTCTGCTTACATCCTCCCATTTCAAATGCACTCACACTCCAGCAAGAACAAACCCATCCTCCGTGCCTCTGTTTCCCTCCCTCCATGGTCCTCTTCTTTTTGTCCCAACCCTTGGGCCTTTATAAGGCAGAGGTGGGTGTGGAAAAGCAGAATACACAGACATCCTCCAAGGCCAGTCCTGACAAGCACACCTCCTGGTCTACAGAAGGAGCCTCTAAGGAAGGACGGGAGAAACATGGAAGCCGATTTGAGCATCTCAGACATAGAGCAAGCAGCTGGTTCTTACTAGGGTGCTTTTGGAAATTGATGGGGTGTCTTCAGCTGCCACAATTGAGAATTGCCACTGGGCTACTGGCATTTGGAGGGCAGGGCAAGGCATGACAGACACTCTGCAGTGAGGGGACAGTCCTACACAACACAAAGCATTACCCCATACCTTGTATGATCTTCTAATGCCATGCAGACATTTATGTAGGACCCACTGCTCATCTATAAAAATAAACACTTTCTCTTTTTTCCACTGGGATAACCTAAACTTTGTCTTAGACTACAATCTCTATTTTACCCAAGGTCATGTTTTTGCTATTTCTTATCCTGTACAAAGGTCTGTTCATTCTTATCCAAATGGTGGTTTTCATTTTAGCATTTACCCATATCTGTGATCTTTCATTTTCTTTTCGTTTCTGTACATAATTCCCTCTGATCAGTTCTTAAATCCAAACTTATTCATTCTCAGTAGAAGTAAGCATCTGACTACTTCATGAGGACTCATAGCATGGTCATTGCCAAGCATTTATATATAGAAATAAGTGCCATTTTATATCAGCTTTATAGATTCCAATGGTACAAAATATGAAAGTGAGTGTCTCTCCTATTCCAGTCCCTCAGTTTTCTGACATGAAGGCTTCTGACATCTGAATATTACTTTCTACCAGCTTTCTTATGAAACTCAGAGTTTAAAACTGTTTTAAGCCTTTCCAGATATAAGTACATGCAACCAGTGATTACTAATAACTTCACCTCCTTCTTTCCAATACTTACGCCACCTAGTTCTTTCTCCTATTTAATTACATTGTCAAGGACCTCAAGCAATTAACATTTTTATCTTATTCCTGACTTCAACATGAAGGTTTTAAGTGTTACACCATTAGGCATAATCGTGGTTTGAGTGTACAGATATAGTCTATCAAATTAAGTAAGTATCTGTCTATTCTACTAGATTAACACTTTTATCATGAAATTTGCTTTTTCTGTTTTGGGGGGTTTGGGGTTTTTTTTGTTGTTTTTGTTTTTGTTTTGTTTTGTTTTTTAAGAGTCTGGCTACGTCACCCATGCTGGAGTACAGTGGCACAATCTCTTCTCACTGCAACCTCCGCCTTCTGGGTTCAAGCAATTCTCCTGCCTCAGCCTCTCTAGTAACTGAGATTACATGCACATGCCAACACACCTGCCTAATTTTTGTATTTTTAGTAGAGACAGGGTTTCACCATGCTGGCCAGGATGGTCTCAAACTCCTGACCTCAGGTGATCTGCCCACCTTGGCCTTCCAAAGTGCTGGGATTATAGGCATGAGCCACCATGCCTGGCCATGAAGTTTGAATTCTATCCTAAATGTTTTTCATGGTACTTTTTTTCTATTTCTATCATTAAATGTTGTGAATTATATTCATTATTCCATATTACAACTAGGTTTTGAGTGTCTATTATATGCTAGGTACTCTTCTAAATGCTTGGAATTTAAGAGTAAATACTTAAAAATTGGTCTGTGCCCTCACAAAACTTACTTTTTACCCAGGGAGACTTTTAATGTTCAAAGAGTTGTATTATATAATGTGAAGTATTATGTCAGTGCAATTATAGTAACAGACCATTTAACATTACATTCCTGGATGGACTAGGTTTTTATAACATAAAATGACCAGAAAGTTTTTGGATCTTTCCAAAATGTGATAAAGGGATCAGAAAGGGAATTTCACCAAACATTCTTAAAGACAATGAGTGAAAAAGAAAAATCGTGTGCCTTAATAAAGTCAGATAATTCAATAAACAGACTACACAGATTTTTTTCATGGCATTCCATTAGAAACACTGAACAAATCTGGATTCCGGAGTGGCTAAATGGTCGTTTCAAAAGACATAGTTTCTATGAAAACAAGGAGAACATGCAGTCATTTGATGGGAAAGGGCTAGAAAAGGCGGAATGAGAATGGAGCCCCCAGACTGTCTGTACCTACCTTCCTCTAGGAGACACGTCATCCACGTGCTCCATGCCCCATCTTCTACTCTACATTTGGCAAACTCTTTGTCATCCACCAGACAGGAAGTTGCCTCTGCTGAGAATCTTGTCCTAATTTCCCCTGTGTTAGCCCCTCTTGCCTCTTTGGTCCCCTGTGGTCTCCCCATGCTTACATCTCTCTACCTTCATCACATGCTTTAATTCAGGTGGCAGTGGTAGATCACAGCATTATGGTGCACAATATGTTCACGCTTCTCTGTATCCACGTTCTGGGATATTCCCCCCTTCTCCCGACTCCGGGCTTGGCCATCAGACTTGCTTTGCCAAGTGTGTAGAATACAAATGCTATGCAAGCAGAGACAAAAAGTGTGCGCATGTATTGGGGCTTACAGCGTCTTTTTTTCTTTTTTTCTTGAGATGGAGTCTCCCTCTGTTGCCCAAGCTAGAGTGCAGTGGCGCCAATCTCGGCTCATTGCAAGCTCCGCCTCACGGGAAAAATCACGTGGGTTCACGCCATTCTCCTGCCTCAGCCTCCCAAGTAGCTGGGACTACAGGTGCCTGCCACCATGCCTGGCTAAGTTGTTGTATTTTTAGTAGAGACAGGGTTTCACCATGTTAGCCAGGATGGTCTCAATCACCTGACCTCATGATCCACCCACCTCGGCTTCCCAAAGTGCTGGGATTACAGGCGTGACCTACCGCTTGCAGCCCAGTGTCTTTTTTTCTTTAGAACCCTGACATGACCACAAGAAGAGCCCACCTACTGGAAGTTGAGAAGACCAGGTGGCACAGAGACAAGCCACCTGGCTGAGGCCGTGCACCAGCCAGTCTGTCACTGCCTGCCTGCCTTGAAAGTGAGGTCATGCTAGACCATCCAGTCCCAGCCAAGCTACCAGCTGACCACAGACATCAGCCAACCCAACCCAGACCAGAAGAACCACCTGGTTCTGACCCAAAGAATTATGAGATATTTAAGAAATGTTTGTATTAAGCTACAAAGTTTCGGAATGATATGTGACATAGCAAAAGTTGACTGACAGACCACCACCTGCCCCTCTTACTCAATTGTCAGCACCTTGAAGTCAAGACCACGTTTTATTCACTGTCAGAGTCTAGCACAGTGCTAGGCACAGTGACTGTCTGAAGAATACTTTTAAAATGGAAACCCTGATCTCAGAAGGAAAGGTTCTGCTTGTACCCTCCCTTGTGTCACATCACTCAACCTACTTCCGTCAGCCACATCTGTCCCAGAGATGACATTCGTGAGGCTGTTTTGTTTAAATGTAAACAGACTGTAAACTCCGTGAAAGTGGGGACCTCCTTAGTGTTTGCTCATGGCTGTATCATTCAGCACCTATCACAGCAATGTGACAGGGCTTTGGCAAATACCTGAATCAATGAACCAACACAGCTTGGCATTTGCAGCAGCCAATGATGTGGCCTGGTGGGAGGGGGTGTTAGTCATCTCTTTCCAGCACACAGAGCCTCACAGCCCTGTGCCCTCCTGATGGCATGACCAATGAGCATGCTTCCCCAAAAGGGACAATGTGGCTCACAGAGCCGAGCAGCAGGAGTAGTGGCCTGAGGGACCTTAGAGGTCAGGCACAGCAGGTCGCCTTCTGCTGAACCTAGACAGGTAGTTTCATACACAATGCACAGTCCTCTCCAGTGGGCACTCATTTAGAAAGTCTTCTGGTTGAGGAAAGGGCAGTGGCCTGAGAGACCAGAGACTGGAAGGCTCAGCTCTGCTGTGTGACTCATTTCCACTGACCTAACTTCTCCAAGTCACAGGGTCCTGCCATCCCAGCCTAATACACCAGGCTCAAAGAAACAAAGTAAATCCTGTAAAATTGCTTTCAGGAAATAAAAGATAAGAGACCACCTTCAACTTATAAGTGTTCTGTATTCTACATAGTCATGTTTCAGAAGGTTGTTTTAAAGTGGGTAGTATATTTTCCCATAAAAAACCATATTGAAAATGATGGTTAGGTTCTCTGGCTCTGACTCAAAAGCCTTTTTAAACTGAAATAACTTATATTTGTGAAGAAAAATGGCAGGAAAAATACTGTTGCAGCACTAGTCATTAAACCAAAAAAAAGGGTCGGGCGCGGTGGCTCACGTCTGTAACCCCAGCACTTTGGGAGGCTAAGGTGGGCTGATCACGAGGTTAGGAGATTGAGACAATCCTGGCTAACATGGTGAAACCCTGTCTCTACTAAAAATCCAAAAAAATTAGCTGGGCATTTTAGTGGGCGCCTGTAGTCCCAGCTACTCAGGAGGCTGAGGCAGGAGAATGGCGTGACCCTGGGAGGCGGAGCTTGCAGTGAGCCGAGATCACACCGCTGCACTCCAGCCTGGGCAACAGAGCGAGACTCTGTCTCAAAAATAAATAAATAAATAAGTAAAAAAAAAAAAAAGAAAAAGAAAAAAGAAATACCATGGAATAAGGAACTGTGTTTCTGATTCATCACAAGTGCCAGTGTTTGAAGAAAAGTGGATTTAACTGGAAAAGGAGGAAGCAGTAAAAAGCTTTTATGAAGATTTAAAGACAACTTTTGGCCACAGCTTCAGGTGCCCAAATGTGGGCACTGTTTCCCCCAAAATCACAGGTTGTCCTATTCTTAGTGCTGCATCCTAGGTATGTTCCTTTTGCTGTGATTCTGTCCATATTTTGAGTCACACGTGGAACGAGAAAAGGGAGAGAAGATCCAGAGAAGGAGGAAGGTGAAAGGAAGAGATGACTAAGCCTGGGAGCAGCCAAGCAACATTTTCCACGCTTACTGTGCATCACACTGGATGATTTTTCTATGTTCTCTCATGTCTTCTCCTAATCTTAACCTGCAAAAAGGCATTTCCCCATTTTGTAAATAAATAATAGACTGGGAATGGACAGGAAAGTGACTTTGTCAACAGGTTTAGTGAACAGGCAAGAGGTCAGTCTTAGGGCTGCTTAACTCTGAAGTCCATTTTCTCTGCTCTCTACTTGGCTGTGGAGGAGGAGGACAGAGGAAAAGGAAGCACTCCTTCTGTGGAGATGGTGAGGAGGCCATCTGAAGCTTCCTTCAAGGTGACAGGGGGTACCACACCCCCAGGACATTTGGTTGTCAACTGGAGTAAAGGGTTGAGGAGGTTGCACCCTTGGAGTGGGGAAGAAAAATGTGCAGACAACCATCTGAAACATATAAGGTGTTGAAAGTCAGGGTTCACTCACAACTCCAGGGAAAGTCAGTGCAAATGCAAGGTTCTTATCATCGTCCATTCAGGCTTCCCTAACATAATAGACTGAACTAGGTATCTTATAAACAACAGAAACTTCTTTCTGACAGTTATGGTGGCTGGGAAGTCCAATATCAAGGCATCGCTAGAGTTGCTGTCTGATGAAAGCTTGCTCTTCTGGTTCACAGATGACACCTTCTTGCTGCATTCTCACATGGTAGAAAGGGCAAACAAGCTCCCCCTGGGGCCGCTTTTATAAAGGCACTAATCCCATTGATAACACTTCTGCACCCATGACCTAGTCACCTCCCAAAGACCCCACTTCTTAGTATCATCACCTTGGGGTGTTAAGATTGCAACATGTGAATTTGGGAAGGACAGAAACATTTAGCCCTAGCAGCACTATTAACAAAATAGATACAATCCTTACCCTTAAGAAGCTGTATCTCAAATGCATGATCCACAATGAGATTAAATTCATAAAGAGGGAAGAGAATGATCTCAAAACAAAGCACAAAACACTAAAGAAGAGAAGTTAATAAATAAATAAAGCAAAATTAATCACAGAAGAATATGTGCTGAGTGGAAAATGCACCTTGCAAGGAAGACACTGTATCCTCGGGTAAACAACCAGGAAGAGTGCGCAGGGAAGAAGAGAAACTTTGCAAATTACCATTTTCTTTCATGTTGATCAACCCAGGGGTTCTTGCTCATAAAATTAAAAGAAATAAAATTAAACTGTAACCAGCTCCCTTGGGCTCCTTGGAAGCGCTCACGCGGCATGGAGGGGGCTGTGAGGAGGGAAGCACATCAGGATCCTTCCGTCATATTGCTTTACTTCCACATCTATCTTGTGATGCCAAAGCTAGATGATCAGCAAGAATAGCAATGTCTCCCAAAGGGGTGCCCATTTCCTCAGGACCACCCACCTTGACCCCAGGCAAAGCCTCCAAGACTAGGGCAGCTCTCACTTCCTTCTGTGTCCACGTCCCTTCCACTCAGCCCATCAAGCATGCACATTGCCCATTTGCTCTGTGTCAGTGGCACAAAAATGCCACTGGGCATGCAGATGTCCCAGGCATGGTATCTCCCCCTCAAGGAATCTATGACCCAGTTGCAGAGAAAAGGCCAACATGAGGAACAACCAGAGAACAATGTTAAGATGAATTCTGTGCTCTTTCCACAGACCTCTACCACCTGCACCATCCCCTTCCTCTTTTTTCCCCCAATTTCCTTGATTTTCATCAGGAGCTCCATATTTTCAAGGTGTTACATTAACCTCTGACATTGGTTTTCCCATCTGGAAGATAGAATTGATGTAAAAAAAAAAAAAAGATGAAAGTTAAACCTTTAGCTCTTAACGTTGCAAATTAACTGTGTAAGTAAATCATTTGTTTTAAAAAGTGATGGATTAAATGTAAATAGTACCTGTTATCATTGACAGGTCAAAGGTGATGACACGAGTGGAGCACAAATTAGACTATATGGCCATTCCTGGAATATATGCTGAACACTAAGTGAGGTATACTCTTTGAGGGTGAAACCTTTGACTTAACAACTAGATAATGAGCATGAACCCCCAACAAGGGAAACCACTTCCATCTTAAACCGCAATGGATCCTGCAGGTCTGCAACAGAATGTTGGAATGCCTGCTTTACCTTTGCTACTCCTCCTCCTCATTCTTTCCTTGCACCTCCCCCCTCCCAAGTGTGTGTGTATGTGTGTCTATGTGTGACTGCATGTGTGATCAACTTGGTTTTAGAAGAGCAAATAGAGATTGCTTACTCAGGTACCATTAATTGCCAGGAACTGAAGCATTTTACAAGCATCATCTAATTGAGTTCTCATAATCACTCTGCTCATCTGACATTATTTCCCCTCATGTATTGAAGAAACCAAGCCTCTGAAACTTCAGATGACCCACCCTGCATCACACAACAAGTGAATGGCAGAAATGAGATCTGCACCAAATCTGTTTGCCTTCAAAGTTCATCCTGTCTTCAACACAAACTACCCTCCAAGTTCTTGCTTTGCTTCACAGGTCACAACTCTCTGGGTAAGACTCTGTGACTATTCCACTCTAGCATCTCTTCTCTCATTCTTTCTGGAATCCCTTGTTTTAGTTCTGTATTCATCAGTTCTCAGGGTTCTCCAGAGAAACAGAACCAATAGGGTATATACATAGATGTACATATGCACATATAATATATAATATATATTACATATACATGTATGTATATATACACACATCCTAATATATATCATATATATCATATCATATATATGATATACATATATATTCTGATTGGCCCTGATATATATGTGTGTGTGTGTGTGTGTGTGTGTGTGTGTGTGTATACATCTAATTGGCTCTGAGAATGAGAAAGAGCAAGAGAGAGAGAAGTTTATTATGGGAGTTGGGTCATGTGATTATGGAGACCAAAAAGTCTCTCATTCTGCTCTCTGTAGGCTAGATAAATGGGAGAGTCAGTGGTATAATTCGGTCCAATTCCAAAGGTCTGAGAACCAAGAGTGTCAATGTCCATGTCCAAGGGCAGGAGAAGACAAATGTCCCAGGTCAAACAGAATGAATTTGCTCTTCCTCTGCCTTTGTATTCTATTCAGGACCTCAGTGGATTGAATGATGCTCACCCACATTGGTAAGAGGGGATCTTCTTTACTCAGTCCACCAAATCACGTGCCAATCACCTCCAGAAACGCCGTCACTGACGCACCCAGAATAATGTGCTACCAGCCATCTGGGAATCCTTTAGCCCCGTCAAGTAAATAGATAAAATTAACCATCAAAAGTCCCAAGCTCAGCCTCTTTTATTAACTTAATAGGAGGATCCGGGGGTGAATGGCAGAGAGGGGTGGCTCTCTCTCCCACATCTGTCTCAGTGTTTCTATAAACCAAAGAGCAGGGGAAGCCCTTTGGGGCACCCCTTAAACATCTCTCATCCCTCCCTCCCCCGCTCCCATTCCTCCAGGACGGCTCCCCTACAAGGGTGTCCCCTCTCCTCCTGCTTCTGGATTCTTAAGCACAAAGGTCATTAAAGATGATGGGATTCTGGAGACCCTCTAGTGCAGAAGGCCCCACACATGACCAGGCATGCCATCACCTGGGGACCTCTTGAAATAGGCATATCCCAGGGTTCCATTTCTCTCTCTAAGGCACTAGATTCTAAATTCGGAAAAATGTTATTGTTAAAGCCTCCTGAGTAATTCTGATGATCAATCCAATGTAGGCACTGTTGTGGCCTGAATTCTGTTTACCCCAAATTCATATATTGAGGTTCTAACCCTCAGTACCTCAAAATACAACTATATTTGAAAACAGGGCCCCCAAAGAGGCAATTAAGTTAAAATGAGGTTATTCTGATGGGCCTTGATTTTATATGACTGGTGTCCTTTTAGGAAGAGAGAATTTGGGCACAGATGGATACATAGGAAAGACTATACAAAAACAAAGAGAAGAGGGTCATCGACAAGCCAAGGAGAGAGGCCTCAGGAGAAACTGACCTTGCTAACACTTTGAATTTAGACTTCTAGCCTCCAGAGCTGTGAGAAAAAGAAATTGATCTCCAGTGTTTAAGCCACCAGATATGTGATATTTATTTTGGCAGCCCAAATGAACTAATACAGGCCCTCCAAAGCTAGTCCAACCTGCTCATGGTAAAGATGCAGAAACTAAGGTCTAAGGAGGTCAAGTGATTTACTTAAGGCCACTGAGAGGGTTAGTGGGAAGGCTGAGGCTCAAACTATGTGTACGGGCATACAGTTCAGAGCACATTCCATGATCCTATACTGACTCTGGGGACCCAAGAGCCAGACCATCCCCGAGCCTCCACAAAGCCTTCCCTGAGGACTCGTGGTATCGCACTGTTACTTCGTCCCTTTGAGCTTTCATAGTACTAAAGCCTCACTTCTGCACTGGACACGGACATCTTTGTATTGGTCATCATCTAGCCTTCCCTACTGAACCATGCCCCTGTAGTACTCGAAAGAATGCTGGACACAAGGTATGAGAGAAACAGGTGTTTCTTTTTTCTTTTTTCTTTTTTTTTTTTGAGACGGAGTCTCGCTCTATCGTCCAGGCTGGAGTGCAGTGGCCAGATCTCAGCTCACTGCAAGCTCCAGCTCCCGGGTTAACGCCATTCTCCTGCCTCAGCCTCCAGAGTAGCTGGGACTACAGGCGCCCGCCACCTCACCCGGCTAGTTTTTTGAATTTTTTAGTAGAAACTGGGTTTCACCGTGTTAGCCAGGATGGTTTCAATCTCCTGACCTCATGATCCGCCCGTCTCAGCCTCCCAAAGTGCTGGGATTACAGGCTTGAGCCACCGCGCCCGGCCGAAACAGGTGTTTCAATAGGTTGAAGGTATGATTGACCTGAGAATGGTAAGGAAGAGGGAGGAGGAGCTGTCTTCTCCTACAGAACCTCAAAGAGAGAATGTGCATCCCTGATTCACTTACATGTGTTCTGACCTGGTATTCACTATAGAATCAGGTCTAGGTAATCAAAGCGGACTACTTTCCATATCAATCCTTTGAAATAGTAATTCTCCAATCAGAAGACACAGTCCCAATTCTGTCACTAATTTTCCCTGTGATCTTGAGCCCATCATTTAGATTACTCAGACACTCATTTCCTCATATGCAGAATGGGAGAAAAATAAGTGCCTGCCTTACCTATTTCATAGACATACAGTGAATATCAAATAAGATAATGTACAAGAAAGCACTTGCAAAGGTATAAAAATGTTATTGAAATATAAAATGTGACAAATCCTTCATCCTCAAAAAATAAATGTGGATCAGAATGAATCTCTGTCTGGAGAAGGCAGCAGCAATCATGATAGAAACGTGAGACCTGATTGATAGGCAGCGTGCATGAGTGGTTTTCAAATTTGGGGAGGAAATTTTGGTGCATAATGAAAGGAACATAAAACTGGAAATCTGAGGATGAGCTTCTGGACCCAGCCCCATGAGGAACAACCTGTGTGCTCTTGTGTGAGGCTCTAACTCCTCCTCCCAGGCTGTCTCTCCTCATGCCAAAGGTGAGGACAATAGTGCCCACCTCCTTTTCCCAAGCAAGGTGATTGCAAAGATCAAATGAAATTATATGTAAACACAAAGCAGAACACTATGCAAACAGATCATATGCCTGAATTTAAAAAATATATATATTAAATAAACTGAGTGAGACAGGACAGAGATGCCAGAGAGAAATGGAAAGTAAAAAGGATTCCAGCTGCAGCAGCTGCAAGTTTAGCCTAAAAGATGTTCTGACTAGAAAGTCAGTCAGAGAGTGTCAGAAAGGGCTTGAAAGTAGGGAATTACGTGGCTAAGCCGAAGGAGACCAACCAAGAGAGAAAATAAAAATTCCGAGAAATGTCTCCAAGTAAAGATTGTGTGACTTGAAGAATTCCATTATCACGAAGTTGAGTGGAGCAAAGCTAAGCTTTTTTACAGGTGTAATACCTGACAAAAACATGCAGTATGGCCCATATTTCCTTAGTAAACAGGGCAACTGTGAAAAAGAGCTACGGCTTACACTGTGAATAGAAGCTAAAAACCTTGGAGAGAGACAGAAACTCAAAGATTGGTCAGTTCTTTCACCTACATCAAACAGAATTGAGCAATGACACTCTGTATTTCTGATTTGGCCACCTATCTATATGGTTCACCTCTTGATGGTGCTAAACATTCTTGTTACACAGATTTTATAGCCAGCTATTGAAACTTAGAGCACCCTGAAAATATTAAGGGAGAGAAAGTAGCAGGAACAGAGCCATGCATTGCATCTACTCGGCATTTATTAAATGTTTGACTCTCTGAACAACTCAGAAAATGCTAAAAGTAGAAACCTGTAAGTCTAGTAAGCAAGGAAATTGAAGCTCAGCATGATGAAAGACAAGTTTGCATGTTTATAGGAGCACAATTCACAACTGCAAAAATATAGAACCAGCCTAAATGCCCAGCAACCAATGAGTGGATAAAGAAAATGTGATATACATATGTTTATCATATATATATCTATATATATGACATCTATAATGATCTATGTATATCACATTTTCTTTATATAGATATATGTGTATCACATTTTCTTTTCCACACACACACATATATATATATACTATGGAATACTATTCGGCTGTAAAAGGGAATGAAATAATGGCATTTGCAGCAACCTTCATGGAGTTAGAGACCATTATTCTAAGTGAAGTAACTCAGGAATGGAAAACAAAACATCGTATGTTACTACTTACAAGTGGAAGCTGAGCTATGAGAATGCAAAGGCTTAAGAATGATAAATGGACTTTGGGGACTTGGGGGATGGGTAGAAGGTGGAAGAGGAGTGAGGGATAAAAGACTACACACTGGGCACAGTGTACATTGCTTGGGTGACAGGTACACCAAAATCTCAGAAATCACCACTAGAGAACTTTTCCATGCAACAAAACACCACCTGTTCCCCCAAAAACTATTGGAAAAAAAAGACAAATGTGAACCCAAGATCAGACTCAGCTGAGATTAACAAACACTTGAAAAATAGTGGCATCGCATGATACAGTTTCATTTCTCTCTTAAATAAAAGAAATTCAGAGGTAGCAGTCAGTGGGTATCATGGCACATCTCCAGTCATCAGAGATGAAGCTCTTTCTAGCTTTCTCAAACTATCTCTAAGATGTGCTCCTCATCGTTATGGTTCTGGAAAGCTGATAGAGCTCCAGTAATCACCTTTACGATCCAAGCATCCAAATGGCAAAAAAAGAGACTTTTGTCAAAACTTCCTTTTTACAAGACTTCTTGGAATCCTCATTTGACACTTTCCCTTACACATCATTGGCTAAAACTTAACCATATGGCCTTAGTCACAAAAGATTGCTAGAAATCCCTTTTATCTGGAGAACAAAGTATTCAATTAAAAATTGCACTCTGTTACTATACAAAAGGAAGTGTGAATTTCAGAAGTAACCAGGAGTCTCTGCCACACCAGTTTACGAATTCCTAAGTCTATGTTCTTTTTCAGTAGCAGAAAATCCCTAAAAAAATCATCTGTTCGAGGATTCCTCAGACCTATTTGGACACATGTGGTGTCAGCTCAATCTAGTCCTGCTGCTAAATGGGAAAATAAAAACAACGTATTTTAATCACTGTTCCTACTGCTATTATTCAGGGATCAATTGGGCTCGATGGAACAAAGGTTGCCATGAACATTGAAGAGAAGCCCAGGAAGTTTTCCTGTGTCTGCTCAACCAAGAGATGACTTTTATGTATTGTCATGAAAATTACAGACAGAAATGTTTTTGATGTAAATGTAATTTGGAAGGAGAAATTTCAAGACTGGGAAAAGAATGGCAGAAATCAGAGTTAAATTTTGTTCTCTTCATTGGCCTTTGATCTTGCTGAACTGAAAATTTCTAAAAGGAAACAGAGCAGAGACAAATTTTACAGCTTGTGAAAACAGCTCTAGATGTATTCTACGACTGTAAATGATCATGAGGAAATACCACAATTGTAAAAAGGCAACATACAATCACCTATAGACCTAGCATTCTGGAATCTAGGGGGAGTAAACCAAATGCCCATTGTGTTCACTCCCTGAACACAAAGCTGTAGTATTGGGTCAGGTCTGGGCTGGCTGTGTTTTCCTCCAGCCCAGAGCCCACAGCATCCCTCAGCATGGCTCCGGAAGCTCATCCTGGCCTGATTCTGCACTATTCGAAGCCAGCCTAGATGAATTCTTTCTAGACTATACATAGGGACCCAGAAAACTGGGGAAGATTCCAACCCTAGGTCTGCCCCAAACTGAGTCGCCCTGTGCATGTCACTTGCCTAGCCTCCGTATACTCATGTATAAAATGAGCAGGCAGACCAGTTAATCAGAGATCCTTTCAGTTTCAAATTTCATGAACATTCAAGAGATGACAATGTATATTTGGGTGAATAGAGGCAGTGGAGTGGGAGAAGCAGGAAGTAACTAAACCATTCTAGTTCTTCAAATTCCCACACTAAGTACAGGAAAATTCTCAAACAAATTTGTCTAATCTTCCATTCAAGCCCACAAGAGCGGCCAGAAATCAACTGTCATTTGAACTGACCACCCTGGAGCCCTGGACAAGAAGCCTTATGCTGTCCTCAGAGATGCAGAAGGTATCAAAATGCAGCATAGTGCCATGAGCCTGTCAAAAGCTTCAGAAACCTGGACTCTTGACTCAGACAGACCTGAGTTCAATTTCTAGATCAACAGCTTCCTGTGTGTGGTCCCTGGGCAAGTTTCCTGAGCTCTCTCTCTCTTAGTTTCCTAATTTTTAACAAGTAAATAGTAACAGTTCCTATCATAGAACTACACATAGACATAGTACACATAAAGGGCTTAGCAGAGTGTCTTATACATACTAGGCATTCAAGAACTATTAACTATTATTATAAGCCTTATTTACAACACTCAGAGACAGAACAAATTCTGTTTCCTGGGATTTTGGAGTTTGTGAGCCTGTTTTGAGCCTCCTATGCCTTAAACCTCAGAATGATCCAAATGCATGCAAAGGTTTTGTCCTAAATATGGAAGTTGTCCACTGTTCCACCAAATAATTCAAAACCCGGAACAGAAGCTGTGTTTGTCTCTGTGTGTGTGCATGCACGTGTGCATGTATGAAATTCAATGAATGAGGTAAAGGAAAGCAATTCTGTTCTCTATGAAAGGGGGTGGGGTGTGGAGAGGGCAGCTTTCCAATCACAGTATGACCCCTCATTCCATATCTTTTGGAATTTTCAGTTTTTCTGAACTGACTACTTCCAAGAAGAACCAGGTACTGACAGACATTACCTGGACACATACCATAAAGCTCTTCTTAATCAATGGAGGCAACACTGCTGAAAATCTGGTGATTTTTATCTGGAGCTGACAACATGGTAATTTATATTCTGCACACTGTAACCAAAGAGCTTGTTATGCAAACACAGGCCACTGATTTGACAAATCTCCTGGAAACAGAATTAATGTCTGTATTCTGTGCAAAGATGTAATTTATTTTAATATTTTAAAGAGATAATATATATCTATCTATCTCTATATATTCAGGGAGTGAGATATATACACACAGAGAGATATGTATATTTAAATAGAGCCGAGCCAGGGGGTTGGGGCTGGCGTGTTGCTGCATTAAGAGGTTCAAGAACTACAGTAGAAATGGCATTGCTCATTATTCCCAGCATCTTTCATTTGGTGTGTTTCTTTTTCTATTCCTGGTGATAATATAAATATTATTCTTTTGTGGAAATGCTTTATTTACAGTGCCAGAGCAAGGAATGCATTTCATGATAATTGAGGGTTTTTTTGACGGAGAACAAGTTGAGCTCTACCCAACTACAGGAAAAGTTTTAATTGGGTGGAAGTCTCTGGTGGGTATTTCCTAGCCATCATATTTTATTTTCTTAAAGTTTTAGTTACCAAAGAAAAAGATCAGTGCTCCCTGGTTATAAGGAACCAGTTCTATCCCGATGCCTGTGCCAAAGCATGAGACCAACAGAGTCTGGGGAGCAATTCCAGAGGGAAGTATTTTAATGGTTTTTTTCTTGGCCGGGTGCAGTGGCTCCCACCTGTAACCCCAGCACGTCAGGAGGCCAAGGAGAGAATATCACTTGAGGCCAGGAGTTCAGGGCCAGCCTGGGCAACATAGCAAGATCCTGTCTCTACAAAAACTTAAAGAAATTAGCCAGGCCTAGTGGCAGGCACCTGCAGTCCCAGCAACTCAGGAGGTTGAGGCAGGGAGATCATTTGAGCCCAGGAGTTTGACACCAGCCTGGGTAACATACTGAGACCCTGCTCTGTATAATTTTCTAAACTAGTTAACAAATAAATAAAGGTTTCACTCAAAAACAGTTATAATCCTTCTTTTGGGAACAAGCACTCTAGATCCCAGCATCCTGAGCTTTGACAGATATTTGACTTTGGAAGGAGGCCATAATGCATTGTTCTTTCTCAATGGGAAAAAGACATAAAGAAGTGCCTCCTCACCCAGTCCTCGCAGCTCTGCCCCCTTTATACTCACCACCCACTTCCATTTCAACGCCATGGTTTAAGGAACTAAGACCACTCTATCCTGATTCCCCAATTCTTTTGAGCCTGATCACTCCCTCCTGCCTAGCCTGAAGCCCTTGTGGAAAAACCTAATCAAACCTGCCACATCTGTTGTTGATGCTTAGTGAAGGGGTCTAAACAAAAAATCAATGTTCCTTGGCCCAAGAGATGCATTTTGCCATTTTCTCTGTTAATGTCATGTCAGGAATGTCACCAGGAAGCCAGGCTGCTTAGGAGAGCATCGGTTCACATTTGGAAAGGTTCCTGACAGCAGAGAGGCAGGTGAAGTCAGAGGACAGTCCCAAAGAGAAGGAGGTGCTGAGGAGAACAGTGGGGGTCCTGAGCTCTGCCATGGACCCCCCAATCTCCCAGTGTTTGTGCTCTGAGCTTTTCTTCCCCTTACCCCAAGACCCTTATCCTCTCACTGCTAACTGGCTTCTGGTCCCCCAGTGGAGTTGTGGCCTCTTGCTAGCCACAGAGTGGCCATGACACATAACTGAGACTCAGATTTAACCAACAGCTCTCCACCAGCTTCTGATATCCAACAATGTGCCTGGTACCCCATGCTTTAATTAAAGAATCAGAAGACCTTGGTGCCAAGGCCTGGTTCTGTGGCTACTGAGGTGAGGAACAAGCAGAACTAAATATATCTTAGCTAAAGGGAGCAGCAGAGGAGATTTTTCTTAAGCAGGTCAGTTATTGGCTTGGGGCAAATTTCATCTCATCCTTTAAGCATTTCCAGACAATGCAATATTAGATGTTCTCATAGACAAGGCAATATTAGGTGTTCTCATAGACAATGTGATATTAGGCGTTCTTTCGTCCCTGCTCTGTCAACACTCATGACTTCCATACATAAGCAGGGCCTCCTACCACTCTGTCTAGTAACTGCCTCTTTATTCATCTCTCCATCATGTTTATGAGCTCCGTGAGAGCAGTGATTGGTCAATTTAGAGTTGTGTATCCAACACACAGCTCAGCACTTGGCTACAGTTGAAACTCAGTAAGCATTGGTTAAATACATGGATGAATTCAAGGAAGAAAGGAGATAGAGGCAGACACTCATCTGGCTTTTCACTGGCTTTTAAAAATAAATTCCCTAGGCCTGCTAGAGTGGGGAGGAGGTAAAGATGCAGAAATCACCCCAATTGGGTTTTGAACTTAGTGCTCAAGTTTCCAGTGCGTGGCTCATGGAGGAGATGTGAGAGCTTAGCCATACTAACTAATCCCCTGTACTAGAGCAAACCAGGAACGAATGGTATTTTAGACCAACTATAGACCCTGATTCTAAAGCAACTTGAACCAAATCACTTAAAACTACACAGAAATGTTTACACCATGGAGCACTTTCCTGCTAAGAGATGGCTGTGAAAATAGTAGCCTACAGCTTCCTATCGGTGGAGATGGTCATTCATTACACCTCACCGAAAATAAGCCTAATTTACATGGTTGTGATTGTTGTTCAAATTCTCAGTCAGGGTTGGTGGAGTCTCTGGCCATTGTAGGTGGACAAAGTCATACCTGTGGAGTCTTATCCATGGGCCTTTCTATGATTTCAGTGTTCCAGGTCCTAGTGGATGGAAGGGAGCTCACCCTCAGAAAGCAAGCATGAGAAAAGCCTGCAGAGACCAGTTCAGCACTGTCTTTGGGGGTAGGATTAATGACTAAATGGATCTCTGTCTGCTAGGGTGTCGCTGCTTCAATAGCACCCACACTTTTCATTGGAACGGTCTGAGAGGCTCCTGCATTTCACCAAGTCATGCAGCAACAGAAGTTGAATTTTTGCTCAACTGGGCCATCTTCTTTCCTACTCCCCCTGCCCTTCACTTCACCCAGCCCCAGAGAAATCAGAATTTTCTCCCAAACCTCTCCAGACCATACTAGAGCTTTAAGTCTCACCTGCAAGGAGTTTGACGCTAGGGACGTTTACCCCAGAAAAGAGGCAGAGCTCCAAATTGGACCAGCAAGGTGCATGACCAAGGTGGGAGGCAGAGGAGGTAAGGAAGAAGCAGAACTAAATACATTTTAGCTAGAGGGAGCAGCAGAGGAGATTTATCTCAAGGCAACAATGAAAAAAAAATTATTTCAGGTTGAAAAGATGAAGGTGGAATTTGCGATGCAAGAGGGCTTTCTAATAGACAGTTTTTATCTTGACAGTGGTGTCCTCTTAACATGTATTTACTTTCTCATTACCCAGAACTGTGTAATTAACCTGTCACTAGACAGTGCTTGCCACACTAATGAATGGATAAGAATTCTGAGTATTAATAACCAGCCCTGTGGCGGGAAGGTGATCCAGCCTCTTATGACTCAGTTGACATGTTTTTCTTGCCTGGTTTTATCTCCTCACCCCCTTCTCTATTGGGGTATCAGCCCACAGGAAAATGTTTTTAACATGAAAGTGTCCTAGGACCTGAGCTCACCCTGGCAAGAGTTAGGTGCTTTAAATGCTACAGGTCTCAAGATGAGAAGGGTCATAGAACTGTTACCAGCAAAGTGTCCCAATCCAGACCCCAAGAGAGGGTTCTTGGAATTCACACAAGAAAGAATTCGGGGCAAATCCATACAGTAAAGTGGAAGATATCCCAGGATCTCCACCTCATCCTGACGCCAGTGTCCTGTAAACATGGGTCAGAGTGTGGCAGAGATTGAATTCAGCCAGAAGCAGCCTTTCCTTTTCTTTCTCCTTCCACTTTGCTCTTCTTGCATTGATTTCCTCCCCTCTGGAGTCAGACCGCCCTGGCTTGGGAACCAGAGACCCCATTTACCAGCTGGGGCCAGTCACTGAATCTGAGTCATATGCAGGACTGGAGTGATTGTGCCTGTGACATCTCATGCCTGGGGCAGGAGAGAACTAGGTGTGTGTGAAATGCCTACCACAGTCTGGGGACATAACAGAAAGTCCTGAAATACCATTCTCCTCCTTCCTCCTCTTCCTCAACCTCGTTCTCAGCCTTCTCTTCCTACTTAAAAAAAAAAAAAAAAAAAAGAAAAAGAAAAAGAAAAAAAAAGGACTATTCTTTAAACAAGAGACCTGGCTCTCTCCAGTCCCTTGGATGATCTCTGTGTAATTCCACAAAGGCGGCTGCCTCAGATTTGTGTCGCTAATGCCCCCAAGGAAGGGCCAAGGCTAAAGACAGCTCAGACTCCAACCTCTTTGTTTCTGTTTTTGAAAAATCTCTCACCCTGTGGGAACAGCTGGGGATTGGGCAACGCTTAGGAAGGTGAGAGAAAAGCTATGCTAAAGTCCCCATGGAGATCAGCCTGTAAAAATGAGGGTGCACAAAGCATTTCACAGATCAGAGAGAAAACCCTGAACAAATGGGGGCAGGAACAGAACGGCTGCTTGCTGCCTCTAGGGAGTCGCTGCCAGCAGTCAACTTTCGTACTCCTGAGGCTGTCCTGGCTTCTGGGCCCCAAGACACCAGGAAGGAGGATCTGTGCTGCCGGAGCATGAGGGCTGCCCTCGCACAGCTGTGGGCCAGGCCAGCCCCTGAAGCCCTTGCCAGCTTTCTCCATCCTCTGTCCTCACCAGCTGTGCACTTCACTTACCTTCCCTCCCAGCACTACCACCACCACCCACCCTCTACCCCCACCCCCACAGCCAGCTTCCCCTCTGAGGGCTCCTCTTGTCTGTCTGTCCCTCTTTTCCCTGCCACCATACTCCTTCACTCCTAAATCCAAATCCCTCTCAACTAGGTGTCACATCTGAAAGAGGCCTGATAAATTAATCCCCGCCAAAACGTCCTGGCTAAACTGACAGCAGTTTAATGTGCTTTTAGCTTAATGCAGTTTAGACCCTCCCCAGGGTGCTTGCATTTTAGCAGGGGATTCCTGAAGACATAGTGGAAACGTCCTCAAGGATGGAAACGGCGCAGCCTCGTGGGCGCAAGTTAGGGCAGGAGAAAGGGCTTGGGGGAATGGAGAGCTTCAGGAATCATCCCACCTGGCCAGAGACCCACTTCTCAGCATTCCAGGCATGCCTCAAATATGGAGAGAAGGACAGGGAAACTGAGATGAGAGGGGAAGCTATAAAGCCTTGGTAGTGTTTTATTTAATATTCAACATTGGTTTAGGTTTATATGGCATACCGGGGGTTGACAATAGGCTTCACACAAAAGATGGAAAGCAAGTCAATTTCCATGACCCTCTCTGAAGTGATTGCAAGACACACACACCCTCCAGAACAGAACCATGTGATAAATACCTCCTTTAAAAGAGAGGTGAGCAATCATTTCCATCACTACTGTGTCCCACACCCAAGCCTAACTGCCATCAGCACCAATGCCAGGCAGGCAACCCTTCCCTAGATGGAGGGTGCACAGGACCAGACAGGCACAAGTGCATGTGGCATTGACATAGAAGTCAAGAACAAAGTATTTAGGCAAGTAGTGAGGGTAAGAAGTCCTCAGGAAGGTTTTCCTTTTAATGAAAAAGCAGCCCCCAAATCATTTTCTTTTCTAATGAAGAGCAGTCTACAAAATCAAGCTGCAGACATAAATAAGCAAGCTAGAAACTTGCACAGGTTAATGCTGGCAAGTGTGCCAGTAGGAAAAGTCTACCTGGGGCTAGGCATGTCCAACATGGCAGCTCCATCTTCCCCTTTCCTTGTCAACCACATGCACAGTAAGGAGCAGGCAACATGGGGTCGGCCAAGCAGAGACTCCATTTGCATAATAAGATCAGGATGTGGCGGTCAGTTTCTTCATGTACTATGTAAACATCACACCTGGTCCAAATAATCTTTGGACCCTATGTGAATCAGATACCACCTCCTCAAACCGGTCTATAAAATCCGGCATACTCCACTGAGGCCCAGAAGTCCCGTTTGGGTACCCCTCTCTCTCACAATAGAGAAAGCTGTCCTCCTTTGTCCATTAAACCTCCACTCCTCAACTCATTCTGTATCTGTGTGTGCCCTTAATTTTCTTGGCATGAGGCAACAAACCTCGGGTATTACCCTAGACAACGATGTTGCTTCAGCATGGTGGGGAAGATGCAACTCTTGGGGTCATTGTTGGGGTGTAGAGGGAAAGGGAATGGCAAAGGCATAGAAAGCCCAGAATCCAGGAGGAAAGGAGAGGCTAATGAGCAGATTAGAGCTGGCAGGGCTGGCAGGAGGGCACGTGTTCCCCACTGTCCTCATTATCAAAGAGCTCTCTGAACACAGGATCAATGCATCACCCTTTTGATTCTCCCCTCCCCCCCGCCAACCGACAGTGGTGCTCTAGTCCCAATCACCTGTTTACACGGGTTCCAAGTGTCTCCTATTTTCTAAGGCAGTCTTGATTTCAAATAGGATGTCCATGAACTCTCCCCTACATGATAGAGTGTTGGCTAGTCAGATTTTATGACACATGTCCTAATTGTTGGTTCAGAAAAAAAATGCTCAGTGAACCTCTCTAGCCATATGGTGAACTTGTCCCTCAGGCAGGATAAAGGATTTCTAAGGAAGGACCCAGAGGTCATTTCTTCATGCATTTTCCATCAACCTTTTCCTCCCAGCTATACTTCTTAGAGGACACAAACTCCAGGACCTGCATATGCCCACACCAGGGTAGATTACGCACACTAGCTCAAAGCCCCCATTGTTCCCAGACCTGAGTGGATCCTCCCACTCTTCCTGGGCATGGCTCCCCTCCTGAGTTTCTCCCACAAGTCATGCTAGGGAAAGCCCTTCCCAGTGCACTCTTCTCTGTTGCAACCTCCTAGCTTCTTGCCCAAGCTCATTAGATTCAACCCAAGTCCACATTCTCTGCTGCACCTTCCCTCCCTGTTTCCCCGGCAGGAGGATCAGAGGTGACCTTTAAATGTCACTTGCAAATGCCAGCTGATGCTAACTGGCTCGAAACCGCTGCACAGGCGCGGTGCTCCCGAAAGCCAGCCGGATGGCAGAGCTCAGGCACCAGAGTGGGAGGCTGGCTTCTAGGACAGGTCTATGCCTTAAGCAAAAACCCAGCTTCCACAGCCAGACTCTTGCTGAGCTGGGAGGGTGATTGTCTGTATTATTAAATGTTAGAGTGGATGAGTCCCTTGAGACCATCACTGCATGGGTCCTGGGAGAAAACCAAGGTCCCAAGCAAAAAGGCAAATATATCATTCTCAGAACCTAATATCTGCCAGCAACTCTGAAACTCTGATAAGCACTTACTTCCCTAGCCCCCATTGATTGATTGATTGATCCGACTGATGTATCAATCGATCTATCTCTATCTCTCTCTATAGAGATTAGATATAGATATCTACATATAGATCTATATAGATCTATCTATATCTAATCTCTATAGAGATTAGATTTTTATTGAATAAATGAATGAATGAATGTTGGGTTGTCTTGGGTAATTCCCCCAACAGCCCTGTAGGGCAGGCACCATTCCTATAATAAAGATAATGAAACACATACCCATTGAAGCTGACTAAGTTGTCTAAAGGCCACAGCCAATAAAAAGTGAAGCCAGGATTCAAATCTGGGGTCACAAGACCTTAGAACAGTTTCCAGGGATCCATTCTGTGCCCCATACTTTGCTCCTTTCCTTCCTCATCATAAGGGATAGGTCTGAAGCTTTCCTTTACCCCGTGTCTCCTGATGCTTCTGAATCTCTGGTTTAATTCAAAAATTATTTATTAATTCACATCCTCCTGTTCTGCTGCCTGAAGGCTTCATTCCCCATTACCCAGCTTCTATGTGTTTGTCAGAACAAACTGCCTGCAGGAAGAGGCAGAGGGAAGAGTAAGAGTGAGACCTCCTCTCATGGGAAATCCCATTACCAAGCTGGGATAACCAAAGGCTGTGGAGGATGTTGCATTTGTCCCTTGCTCTTAGACAGTGGAGGCCCAAGACCCAACACAGGGCCTTAAAAAAGGCTCTGCAAGAGTCGGAAAGGGAAAAACACTGAGGGGCTGGGGGATACCTCTGGGCCCGAGAAGTAGGATCCCTGGGCCTGATTCCAGTGTTTCCCCGGCTGAAAACAAATCAATGTCCTTTCCTAGGTTTCTTATGAATTCATTGAGGAACACACTGGCTCATAAGTGTGTTATAATGGTGGATATCTTCCACCTCCACCAGGCATCTCTGTCAATAGGCTTGGGAGAACTCCTGAACAGCACAAGCAGAAGCAGCGCTAGGCTGATGACGTCTTTGCCACTGAATCAGGACAGTGTCATCATATACAAAAGAGTCCCAGCACCTGGTTTCACTTTCCTGCCTTCTTGGGAAGCTGGAAGAGTCACATACAAAGACCCCTAAGAGAAAGAAATGATTTCATAAGGAAAAACAAATAAGTTAATTATTTCAAGCTTATCTTACCTCAGTAATAGTTGTCACATCTGACTGCTTTTAGGTATGAAGCTATGTTTATGGTATCATTAGGTCCCTAATATCCCTAATTTATCAATAAAACAGGTGTTGAATTGGACTCAGTGACATATCAAACTAAGCAGACTTTTACAAGTGGCTCTTTTCATACTGATTCATTCATTCATTTGTTCTTGCATGCATTTATTAGGTTGGTGCAAAAGTAACGGCGATTTTTGCCACTGAAAACAATGGCAAAACCACAATCACTTTTGCACCAACCTGATAGTAAGTCACTCTTTCATTAATCAGTACCCACTGAGCTAACAGCTATGTAAAGCCCTTTGGGACGATAAGATGAAGATGTGTTCCCCACCATCTAGAAATGTGCCATTCTAGACTGTAAGTCCAAGAAAGTCAACACAGAATGTCATCCACCAAGACAATATGAAGAGCTGTGCATGCAATTCCTGTCCAGTCAACCTGCATTGAGGAAGCTGCTGGCCCCAGAGGCTCCTGGGCTTTGCCAAAGACCTCTCTTGATCACATCTGAGGACCCACCACTGTCTTGTCTTCACTCTTGGCCTTTGCCGCCTCACTTTCACTTTTCTTTCAAAAATATCAAGATGCTTTGTAAAAAAAAAAAACAAAAAAAAAACAAAAAAAACCCCAACGTTCTCCAAGCCCATGCACACTGCACACTGACATCCTCCCTTACTACTGGAGGATCTCTTGAATTGGGGACAAATTCATCAAAATCATGACGAAAAAACAAAAAATTTGGGAGAATAAATCTTAGAGGTTTGAATGGAGTACTTGAGTAAACAGTTGAGAGAACTCTTATCTCCTTGCTTATTAAAAGCCTACAGGGATGAGTGTTTAGAAGTCTGTCCTCATTAGAGTAGGTCTATTAGGATTCCAGTATCCCTATAATCCAGCCACTGGCAAAAAACAAACAAATGAACAAACAAGCAAGCAAGCAAACAAAATGGATAGACAAGGAAAGTAGCATCATCTCTCAGGAAGTCTTAAGCATGCTTATGATTTTCTGATTTCCTGAAATATGATGAGAAGATTGAGGCTCATGCTTATTTTATTGGAAGTATTTGGCAAAGCCCCAATAATAATGATTGCATGTATTCATATTGGTTCGGTGGGTGACATGCTGTGTTTACTTTCCATTTCCTTAGAGAGGGACATGTAGAGAAGCTGAAAAAGTTCTATTCTAATTTCCCCAGGATGTGTATTTCCAAGAGTGCATACATGGATGGAGCCACGGGGAGAAAAAGGAAAAATGGACTCTGGGGAAAAAAATAAGACCAAAAGATGTCCACCTGATAAAGGAGTCTTCCCAAGAAAGTAGGAGTCAGTTAGGACAGGCTGGAAGAAACTAAGTTTCAGCTAGTGATGCTAAGTTAAGTAAACAGTGGGAGGGGAGAGTTCAAATTGTAAATAAACAAGGTTCTTACAGAAACTTGGGTTCAAATGAAGCGAGAGGAGTGTTATCTTACCTGAAGAATTTAGAAGCCCTGATCCAAGAGGTGTGAAAAGTGGAAGTTCAGAAAGATTCTGAGGGAGGAATCCAAGAAGGACATTCACATGAGGTATCTAAAACCCAGCTGTGGGCTAAGGACTCAGAAAAGATTTTGCTTCCTTGGTTATTAAGGGAGATGGATGTAATTATTCCAGTCACTTTCACTTCAAAGTGAAAATGAGAAAAGGAAGCAGAACATACTCTACTTTGTGGGGTTGCAGGGGGCTGTCTACCCAGCATCTGTCCCTCCTCTGCTGATAATTTTATTGTGATTTTTCCTGGGGAACCCTCTTCCCATTCTTACTCCACCAGCTGTTGGGTGGGATTGACTCTGTCCCCAGCATCAGGTGTGAAGTACATGGCCTTGGCCCAACCAATCAGCTCATTGTAGATTGAGCCAATCAGAGTGATCCTCAGTGAACACATAACTTCACCAAACCAATCAGAGTGATCCTAAGGGTTTCTGTGGGACTACCAGGAGAAGCTTTTCTTCCTTTTCAAAAATTTGAAGTTGAAAGAAGACAAGACCTGGAATCACTGTGGTCATCTTTCAACCACAAGAAGAGAGCTTGCTTGCCCGAGAATGGACACAGTAGGAAGCAGAGCCAAGAGATGAAAATTTGAATCACAGAGACATTGCTTGAGCTCCCGCCTCAAACCACATCTGATACCAGACTTAGAACTGGACTTTTTGTAGCCAATTGGGTTGGATTTTCCATTACTTTAAGCCAAAAGAGAGTTAGCTCATATAGGACTATTGTAAAAGGTACCTTAAGCTGGGACTCTTGCCAAGATATGGAGCTATTCCTTTTTTTTTTTTTTTTTTTTTCCAAGACAGGATCTCACACTGTCACCCAGGTTGGAGTGCAGTGATGTGATCATAGCTCCACTGCAACCTCAAACTCTGGGCTCTAGGAATCCTCCTGCCTCACCCTCCCAAGTAGCCAGGACCACAGGAACCCACCACCATACCCAGCTATTTTTTTAAAATTTTTGCAGGGTCTCGCTTTGTTGCCCAGGCTGGTCTCAAATTACTGGGCTCAAGTAATCCTCCCGCCTCAGCCTCCCGAAGTGCTAGGATTACAGGGGTGAGCCACTGCATCCAGCCAAGAATGTGGAATTATTTAACTATGACTTACTTACTGGTGTTTCTTGCACTCTAAGGGTCTCTTGCATTTTAGTCAAATGATGTGTGCCCTCTTACTGTGCAGTGGAGCTGGATGGACTGGAGAGGACCAGGTGATATCATGAAGAATTGTGACACAGGTCTCATGCCTTAGCACCCTGAACTTCAATCAGTGTGGCAGCAGTGAATATTTCCCAAATAGCAAAATACCCCTCCACTTGAAGGTGACCAAAAGCCAGCTTTCTAACTGGCCCTCCTGGCAGTGGTTTGCACAGTATCTCACTGGAATTCTCACAGGAAGAAAAATCAGTTGTGCAATGAATCCTGATTTACAGACTCGTCAGTTTTGGTGCACACCTCGCCTGCCCTAAATGAATGACTGTGCACAAATCACCAAACCGCTCTGAATCTCAGTTTCCTCCTCTCTACGTGGGGGATGGTGCTTTCCCTCCCTGTCTCACGGGGTCCCTGCCAAGATGCTACTGTGAGAACACCATGAAAGGCCTACAGTGCTGCTTAACTGGGACGCATTATTAGGAAAACTACAGATCCCTTCCTGAGGACACACACATCAGCATTAGCTTCACTTTTAGGTAATAAACAAACAAACAAACGAGTTGGTGGCATAATCACAGCTAAATTGGAAACGCTAGCATTATCCAGAACAAGCTATCTATCGAGAGAAGCTGAGAGGCCTCGGATGCACAAAATCATATTTCCCCAGGCATAGGATTAATTAAAACTATCAAGTGTTCCCAGCTTTTTGAAATTAACTTTGAAAGTGTTTGGTGTGAAGGGATAAAGAGAGAGGCTATGGGGAGGGGGGAGGACAAGGGCGGGGCTGCTGGAGGGAGACACATGCAAAAGCTGTGTGTTTGTGTTCTTCTTCTTAGGAGAAAAGGGAGAAAAAAATGAAATTTTAAAGTTTTTTTAGGAAGGGACAGAAAAATAGGAACAGTACGGTATTCACCCCCTACCCCTCGCATGCATTGCAGTTTCTTTCTTCTCTGTTGGCTATGGGCTCAAGACTCACAACTCCAACATCAAGGCCAGGTGGTGTGGAGGTAGGTAGGCGATGCAGAGACTGATCATCTACACTTTCATTGCCCACCTCTGGGCTTTGTTCTTATGTGGTCTTTTTCTCCTTTGCAAATAAAACTATTTCTGGCATTTTTCTGAGCTACTGGACAATGGTCATGTTATGAACAGAGGCATACAGAAGTGCACCAGTCCTCCATTTACTAGGTGTGTGACCTCAGCTATGTCACTTGCTTCTTCCCAAGACTCAATTTCCTTACCTGTAAAATAGGGTAAGAGGGGAAAGAAGTTTATTTGTCAAGAAGCCCAAGTGGGACTTCGGGAGTAAATCACATGACGCACAAAGGAGTGCCATACAGCAGAATAAATTCTTCCACATTTCACATTTACTAGAACTACTTTAAGCCAGGAAGAGAGCATTGCTAAGCCGTGGAGGTGATGGTACAAATGACATCTCTCCTGTTGGGATTCTGTTTCTACATGGCAGGGAAATGCATTTTCCTTTTTGCTGTCACTGCAATTCAAACTCCCAAAAGCATATTGTTTCCTTTTACTCTCCCTGAGTTTTCCTCCCAAGCACCACTCACCAGCTGCTTGCTCCTCAGGACCCATAGATCTTAGAAGGAAGCATTATGAGTCCCTAGAACTATATGTGTCACCATCTCCTATCTCCTACCTCTGGATCTCTACCTCCAAACCTCAGAGGTTAGGAAGCTTGTAGAGTCCACCCTCTGGAATGAAGGAATCTGCTTCCTTGTGTACTAAATTCCTACTTACCTTCCCAGTCATATCATATATCTTCCCCTCTCCTTCCTAACAGAGATCAGATTATGATTAGGTTTGCTATTCTTTATTCAGCCATGCACTTCAAGGAAGAAGAATCCTGCAACCTTTCCAGTACAGGGAGTTTGTCTTGATTAGTCTAACCCAATCATGGAAGTCCTATCCCCCTAGCCAGTGGTTGAACAATGGACATATTAAGTTCTGGCTAGTAAGAGATGAGGGAATGTTTGCGAGGGTTCTGGAACCCTCCTTTTGGAAAAGAGACTGCAGGACAGAGGGCATTCTTTTCCAAAATTCTCCTCCTTTTGGAAAAGAGATCAGGAGAGAAGGCATTGTTTGCCTTTGGGCATCTTCAGGTATGACTATAACACCTAATGAGAAGGACAGCTAGACAAGAACAAATGCTCAGGCTGAAGACAGCACCACAGAATGGGAAAGTAACTCTGAGCCCTTGACATTACTGAGCTGCTGATTAGCCAGCCTGTGGGTCACCCTACCTCTGGATTACATGTCACACGGGATACTTCTATTATTGTTTGAGTCCATTTGAGTTGGAAGATCTTCTTACTTGCACCCTAAAGCACTCAACAGATCTACCAACTCCCATTTTTCCCAGTGGGTTTCATTGGTGCTTGGTTGTGGTCTCATCATTCTGAGGGTGGAGCTTGCTGGTCCCACGTCTACAGGCTGCATAAGATGTGCTGGTGCTGCTGAGGAGGGGATGCCATTGAGGTCCACATCTCAACAACATCCCACAGATTGCCAAAGCCAATTAAGTCTCTCAAAATGTTTCAAATCTCTTCCTTTCAAGCTGACTCATTTCTTACTCAAATAATTACAACTACATTTCTAAATAATTCTCCTCCTACCAATCTTGTCCCAACTCACCTTCATTATTTTCATGGCTATGTATTGTGAGATAGGAAAAATCCATAATGTTCTACTCTCCACTCAGTCACCTCTGGTCCCCAAAATCTGTGGGGATTTCTCCCCACCAGCAACCAATCAATTGCACAGCAGACACCAGCTGGGTGTCCTACAATCCAATTCAATTCAGACACAATCTACCTGAAGGAAATGTCAGATCCTACAGTTGGAGGACTCAGTCCTACAAAACTGCCTCCCACTTGAAATGCAATTGCAAGTCACAAGTTGTGGCCCATACTTCTGATCAAACTGCTATAAATTGGAGGTTCCCACAACCCCCTCCTCAGGTTTGATTAATTTGCTAGAGTGGCTCACAGAACTCTGGGAAACACTTTACTTACATTTACTAGCTTAATATAAAGGAAATGAAAAGGATACAGATGAACAGCCAGATGGAAGTGGTGCACAGGGCAAGGTATAAGGCAGGATGCATGGAGCTTTCAAGTGGTTACTGGGCATGCCCCACTCCAGGAACCTCCACGTGTTCACCTGTTCGAAGCTCTCCAAACCCAGTCTTTTGGGTTTTAATGGAAACTAGCTTCATTACATAGGCATGGTCAGTTACATCATGGGTTATTAGTGATCAACTCAACCTTCAGCCTCCTCCCCTCTCCAGGAGGTTAGGGGATGGGGCTGAAAGCCTCAACATATGGTTGGCTCTCCTGGCAACCAGGCCCACCCTGAGGCTATCCAGGAGCCCACCGAAAGTTGCCTCATTGAAACAAACAAGTCTCCTATCCCCTAAGAAATTACAAAGGTCTTGGGAGCTCTGTGTCAGGAATTGGGGATCAAAGATCAAATATTAGAACAAAAGAGTCTCCTAGTACCCCCATTTGCCAGGATTTTAGGAAACATGTTCAGGAAATGGGGATAAAGATATTTATCTTTATATCATATATTTTACAAACATATATTTTACAATATCACACCATGACAGTCCACATCTCACCATGGTCCATCTCCTGTGGAATAGGTGCCATTGTATACAGGATAAATTTCAAGATTCTTTGCATGATAAAGAGGATTGTCATGACTGGTTCAGGTCTCATTTCATGTCTCGTCTTCCACAAGACTACGTCTTCTCCTTTGTATTCTAATCTTGCCAAAATGGACCTTGCAGGGCCTTTGCTCCCCTGCCTTTCTGCTTTTTCCCATACACCCTTGTGTGCCAAGACTGTTGTTTCTTCCTTCTGCACCTGGCTAATCCTAATGACTCTCCAAGATTCAGCTCAGGCTTTGTTTTCTCCTAGAAGACTTACTTGAACCGCCAGGATGTTCTATATCTCATCCTCTGGCCTCCCAGAGAGTCACGTGCATCTCTAGATCTTTGCATTTACCACATCCTATTAAATATTTCTGCTTAAGTCCATCTCCCCCACTAGACTCCAAACTCCTCAGATAGGGCAGGAACTGCTATTTATTCTTTTCTGTCTATCTAGAACCTAGCATAGTATCAGGAACACAGTGTGTCCTCAAAAAGATACGATTAAACTGAAATTTAGAATTTCACATTTGCCAAGCACAGAAAAATATTTAACATGAAGAGACAAAACAACCAGAACAAAGTATGTCTCCTGGGGGAATGTCCAGGTAAAGGAGAACTACATCATTCACTGTCCCAGAAAAGAGATTATTGACTGGAAAGGGAACCTGACCTAAGACTTTCATACAGGACAAGTTACACATATGTGTTATTTCAAAGTTTATTTCAAAACTAATCCTTTGTGATATTAAAATTGGAAATAGGATGACTCTACTGTTAAAATATATATATATACACACATATATATGTATATATATGCATATATGTGTATATATACATATATATATATATAAAAATTTTCATGGCTTTGTTAATAAATGGCAAGGCCCAGACCAAACGAAGCAGAAAGAGGTAGAAACAAAGATAATTAACTTGCTCAGCTTAAAAAAGAGGTTTGTGTTTTGGGCTGACATGCCCTGAGAAAGAGGTAGGTAGGCCCTTAAGAAGTAGAGGTAGGTTACAAAAAAAGTGGCAGGAAAGGCCAAAGGACTTTTGGAAGGGATGTCTAATATTCAATCTGGAGTATGCTATAGTCTGAAATTTTGTGTCTACTCCCTTCACCCCAAAAAATTCTTTGTTGAAATCTAACCGCCAATGCCATAATATTAAAGGTGGGACCTTTGAGAGGTGATTAAAAACTGACCTTCGGGGTTATAAAACGTATCCAACATAAGTTATGAAAGCTCCAACCTCACGAGTGAAATTAGTGCCCTTATAGAAGAGGCCTTAGGAAGGATGCTTGCCTTTCCGCCATATGAGGACGCACGGAAGATGTTTTGTATAAGAAACAACCCTTCACCAGATGCCTAATCTGCTGACACTTTGATCCTGAGCCTCCCAGCCTCCCAGACTGTGAGAAGGACATTTCTATTGTTTATAAATTACCCAACTTAAGGTATTTTGTTATAGCACCCCAAACAGATCAAGACAAATTGGTACCAAGAGTGGGGTCCTACTGTAACAAATACCTAAAAATGTGTAAGCAGTTTCAGAGCTGGGTAATAGGGCGAGGCTGGAAGAATTTGGAGGTGCATACTAGAAAAAGCCTGCATTACTGTGAATTAAACATGCCTAGTGTTCCATTATTGGAACGCTAAGCATGTGGGAATTATTTATGTCCTATTGCTCAAGGCCATCACCAAAGTCTGACTGCGAAAATTCAAAAAATTGCAACCTCAGGCATAAATGGGTTAAGGATGGTTCTGGTGAAGACTCAGAAGAGGATCACTGTAGATAAAGTTTCAGTCTTCTTAGAGATTACCTAAAAGGTCATGAGCAGAAGGCACAAATACGAATGATAAAGGCCGTTCTTTATCATCCATAAAGAGGTTTAGATGGGAATGAGAAACATGTTCCTAGAAACCAAATGAAAGCTAACCCTTATTATAAGGTGGCAAAGAATTTCACGGAATTCTGTTCATGTCCTAGTGTTTTGTGGCAGGAGGGACTTACAAGCAATGAAATAGGATATTTGCTGGAAGAATTATCTAAGCAAAGCATTGAGGGTGCGGCATGGCTTCTCTTGACTGCCTATAGTATAGTGCAAGTCAGGAAAAATGAATTAAAGACAGAATTTATCATCCAAATGGAGGCAGAACTTAAAGATTTGGAAACCTTTCAGCCCGCAAAAAAAAAAAAAAAAAAAAAAAAAAGGGAAAAATGTTCAGGAGAGAACAATAAGGGTGTATTCAAGTGAATGTCTGATAAGGTGATTAATATGGGTGGAGAGAAGCTACATGCTATACATAAAGACAGTGAAAGACCTCCAGGGCTACTTCGGTGGTCACAGGCTGTATGTGTGTAAATCACAGGTTGTGTGTCAAATGGACACAGCCTCAAGCCTGGCTATAAAATCCGGTATACTCTCATTCTGGGCCAGAATTCCCATTCGGGAGCCCCTCTCTCTTACAGGAGAGAGCTATTCTCCTTTCTCCTTCTACTATTAAACCTCCACTCCTAAACCCACCTCTTGCGTGTCTGCCTACTTGATTTCCTTGGTGTGAGATGATGAACCTTGGGTGTTTACCCCAGACAATGATGCCGCTTCACAACCACATGAGGCAGGCCAAGTAGGCACTGAGACTGCAGCAGAAAGTGAACCAGAGAAACGTATCTCCATTTCCCTCATACATATACTCACTCCAGCCTGAAACAATGGGTTTGACACACAAACTTCAATAGTACAAAAGACAAGAGCCTAATATCAGTTTATTTACATAAAAAAGGGAGGGATGACCCAAGACTGGAGGACTTGGAAATACTTCTGTTGAAGATTTAAATATACAAGCAATATGTTTATACTATATCTCTCAATCAATCTATGTATGTATTTATGCATATAGGTACATATGTGTGTATGTACATATAGATATCTTTTAAATTTTAAAAAAAATTGTAGTTAATTTCTTAACTGCTAATTAACTACTACTATGTTAAAAGAAAGTGTAGTTTATACAATTTGCAACCATAAGTGAAATGCTAAATCTTCAGTAAAGATAATTAAAACACAAATGCCCTGTTTTTTTCTTGACTTGTAAACCCTGAACTTGGTGCCTTACTTAGCAATTTTTTTTCTTACTGCTGTCAGCTTTTTTAAGCAGTTAAATTCTGAGTGATCATTCCTGCCAGTACTGCCTGAACTTTACTCCAGCAAAGAGTCACAAGCTCTCACCTCCCCTTACTGGGTGTTTTCCTTGGCCTTGGACTTTTTGTTTTGTTTTGTTTTCCTGGAAAACCTTCAAGAAATGTTGTTCAGACACCACTCTTTCTCCTTACCTTTATGTGTCCCAGTTCCCCACAGTCCAGTAGGACCGCTGATGCCCTCTGCCTGCAGCTCTTTTTCTGCTCAGCCCTGCCAAGGATAGGAAGCCCTTGTAATTCAAATCAACAGTCCCTTACTGAACTGAGAATGCATCCCTGAGGCCTCAGCCCTTATCCCAGTGCTCTGGAATCTGTCTTACCGCCTATGAACCTATATGCCAAGTGCCAGGGGAGAACCTTGGCTTCTCAAATCCACAGAATCCTCAATGCACATGATTCTCTACTCTTCCATTGCATGTGGCTTACTTCTGCCTCTCTTACCCTAGTCAGGAATTTAATTCCCACCACAACCAGTTATGTACCCAGATCCTCAACTTGCTTGCTTCCCCCCGGTGCCCTCAATTCTCGTGAGCCTTTGCAGTTGTGTGTTGGTTCCTGCATACCACAACAATGACTGGAATTATGCTATTGCCAAACATCCCAGGTATTTGATGAGCTGAACTCTCCTCTCTGCCTGCTCAGTACACAGAGCCCACTAAGTTGAGCCAGAACTTGGCAGGCTGGTGAGAACAGCACTGAGCCTCCCCTGCCCAGTCACTGTGATGGTTAATACTGAGTGTCAACTTGATTGGATCAAAGGATGCAAAGTATTGTTCCTGGGTGTGTCTGTGAGGATGTTGCCAAAGGAGATTAACATTTGAATCAGTGGACTGGGAAAGGCAGACCCACCTTTAATCTGGGTGGAGACAATTCTACCAGCTTGACCAGAATAAAAAGTAGGCAGAAGGATGTGAAAAGGCTAGTCTGGCTTAGCCTCCCAGCCTACATCTTTCTCCCATGCTGGATGCTTCCTGCCCTCGAACATCTGACTCCAAAGTTCTTCAGCTTTGGGACTCAGATTGCCTTACTTGCACCTCAGCTTGCAGACAGACAGCCTGTTGTGGAAACTTGTGATTATGTGACTTAATACTCCTTGATAAACTCATTAAACACATATATACACATGTATGTGTGTGTATATATGTGTGTATATATGTGTGTGTGTACATATATATACATATATATATATGCTATTAGTTCTGTCCCTCTAGAGAACCCCAGTACAGCCACACTCTGTGGCTGCAGGCCACCTGCTCCTACTCCACCTCACCCAGCCAGCCCTGCCCAGCATGGATGAGCTCTTCCTGAACTTTCCCTCTGGGACTCACAGTCTTCCTCCTCTGCTGATTCCATCAACAACCTCAGACTGACGCTGGGGAAGTAATTTAGCAGACAGTTTAGCAATTTAGCGTTTTTCTGTCCTTTCTTTTTACAACCAGGCTGTTATTCAAAAGCAAAGTTTAGCGCATATGCATAGCATACATGCACTGTATTTATGTGTTAAATAGATTTCTTCTCCACCCATTCCTTGTTGCTTCACTTATCCAAATATTATCCAGGCTTTAAGGCTCTAATCATGAGTTGCCTCCCTTTTAAAGACTTTTTCTCCATTTTAAACTCCACTGATCTCTTCATTTCTTAGGACTACTACTCGTAACATAATTTAAATCTTGATTTTGCTGTAAGTCCTGCTTCCTTTTCCTTGGATCTTTAAGTGTGTGTGTGTATGCTTGTGTGTGCTTCCAACCATATATAGAGACTATAAGCTCTCAGAATGCAGAGGTTATGCCTTACTTTCTTGTTTTCTCTCACAATATAAGTTTTAATAAGCTTATTGCCAGAAAAGGAAGCCCTGTGCCTCAAAAGCAGCAGTGATGAGTCCAGGTGCAGTGGCTCACACCTGTAATCCCAGCACTTCGGGAAGCCAAGGCAGGAGGATCACTGAATGCCAGGAGTTCAAGACTAGCCTAGGCAACACAGCGAGACTGCATCTCTACAAAAAATTAGCCAGGTGTGGTGGCTCACACCTATAGTCTCAGCTACTTGGGAGGTTCAGATGAGAGGATCTCCTGAGCCCAGCAGTTGGAGGCTACACTCCAGCCTGGGTGAAAGAGTAAAACAACATGTATTAAAAAAATAAAGAAAGAAATAGGTGTGGCCAGGTGCAGTGGCTCTCTCCTGTAATCCTAGCACTTTGGGAGGCTGAGGTGGGTGGATATCCCGAGGTTAGGAGTTTGAGACCAGCCTGGCCAACATGGCAAAACCCAGTCTCTACTAAAAATACAAAGGTTTGCAGGGCGTGGTGGCAGGAGCCTGTAGTCCCAGCTACTGGGGAGGCTGAGGCAGGAGAATTGCTTGACCTTGGGAGATGGAGGGTACAGTGAGGTGAAATTGTGCCACTACACTCTATCCTGGGCAACAGAGTGAGACACTGTCTCAAAAAAGAAAAAAAAAAAAGACAAAAAAAAATATATAGGTGTAAGTTAGGTGTGACTTTGTTCCAGTGGGCAGACTTCACAATCACCTGGAAGATGAGGAATGGAGGGGAAAGAGCTGGTCAGTGGACTTAATGAAGAGGCAGTAAACTTCCTGACAGCAGGTCAAGGAGTATCATCAGGTGCTCCAAATTACCTCTGCTAACTTTTCCTGAGTCTCAGACAACAAAACCCAAAACCCTAGGAGTCGTTACAGCCCAAGATGGCCACATTCTCTCAGCGAAGATTCTGTGCCAAAAACAAATCACTGCCAAGCCCCCAGTTTAAGCCCCCAACCCACCATTATGTCATCTCTGCTGCAAATCAGGCAAGGACCGGAGCCAACGTGCCTCTTGTTGGGTAGAAAACAGATGGCTGGACCCGAGAAAGCTGACGGAAGGAATCGCAAAACAAGTATCAATCAATCCAAGCAACTCGGCATTAGCAAACAGGCGGCTTCGCAGCTCTGGGCAGGGCTCTCCGGTGGCGTTTTTAGCGGCTTTCCTAATTAAGGATGAGCTGTGGAACTCATCAGCCACCCTACGTCCCTGTTAAATGTGGCAGGTGGCATCCAGAGCCCCTCCTACTATGACTTCCCAGTTGTGCTCAAGAAGGGCACATCAGTGCCAGCCAAGGATCTGTGAACAGAAACAGAATGGAGGAGGAATTTAAAGGGACATCATCCCCCAGAATAAAGACCCGTTGGCCTTCTAGGCTGTGTCTCCCAGTCCAGCACTTCCGTTGGTGGGTCGAGGTGAATTCTGGCTCTCTCATGAGATGCAGATTCCAATGGCAGTGCAGATTCTTCCAGGAGAAGGGCCCCCTGTTACAGCTTTGGTGATTCCAAAAGCACTCAGCATAGTGCTTGAAACACTGACAAATGTTTTGTTGAAATGTGGCCACTTTGATCCATTGGGTTTTATTTAGAATCCTAAATGTTCCATTTTGTCTGTCCCACTTACCTGGGTCTTTATCCTCTGTCCACTTTTAATACTTTTTGCATATTTCCACTGTGTTGGCTATGTCTCTGAAGTCCTTAAGAAAGACAGCCAGGACTTATGTTTTCCTCTGGATCCTTCTATCTCTCTAGTACCTGAATCAAGAATGAGCAAATCATGGGCTGGTCATTCACGCTTGCTGACCACTTGATGTTAAGGACTGACTGTGGATGTGAGTTGCACCCATGAGTCTCTGAGGCCTGGGTCCTCTCTTGCCACTTGCTCTATTGTTCACTTATGCCACTGTATGAGGAATGCTATCACCCTACTAAACTCCATTACCACATCGGGGGATGTGGAGTCTTTGTGTTCCCCATTGAGTGATCAGAAGGAGTCAATGACCTTACATTAAGCTCAAAATAGTCATTTTATCCAGAGTACAGAATACTGACTCTGACCGTTTCCCATTTGTGTAATCCTCACATGATCAATTTTACATTATTAAACTAGATGAAACCTGTAGCACGCCCAACATGGTTTCTGACACGTGGAAGATGCTCCATTTGTGATTGCAAATTTAAGATCTTTTAATCATAAGAATTAAAAGACTTTATTCATTGTATTGTAAGATTTGTATTTCCTTGAGGTCCTTAGCTTAGGTTCCCATTGGTGAAAAGGAAAAGAACACACAAAAAAAAGAACGTTTTCAAAAATAGATGAAACATGGCTATGACCTCACAGATTTTCTTCTAAGTATTTGGATTTTAGACTTCAAGAGTGATGAGAGTAGATTCTCTGATCACCGATGGAGCCAAGTTTATTGCTTTCAAGGTCATTCTGGTTTATTGGTGTTGTTGCTATCTCTTGCAAACCGTAGTGATCCCGATGTGTGGACAGCAAGGAAAGACTGGACAAGCATGTGTGATGAATCCCAAGACGCAGGTGGGGGCAGGATCCCACAGCAATAAGCTTGGGGTAAAACATGGATGGCCCGGGAAAGCAAAGCACACAATGGTGTGGAAGCCCTAAACTTAGTGAGAATGGGAGTGAGAAGGTCAAGAAAAGTCAAGCTCCGATTCTGCCAACCAGATCTCCACCCAGAAGATGTGGCCCTATGTAAGGATTGTGTGTACTATTGGACTTTTCACCTTTCTAACTAGAAGCAGAAACCCGAGTACACTCAGGAAAACTATGGGACTGTTGAAAAAGGTAGAACACCAACTATGGATGTATTCTGACTCTACTTGAGTCAAAGATAGGGACCCAATGGGGTGGTGGCACAAATGGCAGGTGGTTCTCATTGCTCTAGTCTTTCAGATATGCATTTCAATGGCAGTGCTGGGAGAGAGGACTGGAAGACTTGCATGGAGTGACCTCTCAGATCCTTCTCTCCGTTTCTCACCCAGACTCCCCTCCTGCCCACCTGCATTGATTCTGGAGTTCCATGTTGGTTCTCCATGACAGTCTGTGGGTGAACAGCCTTTATTAGAAGGGGATGATATATGATATAAAAATAATACACATGAAATCAATTTTGCAAGGGCCTAGAAAAAGCCATAAATGACAGGCCCACGATAGTTATTTTTTAAAAATCCAGGTTAAATATTCAACAAGCTGAGTGGATCAGTTGTCTCAAAACCTGCTCCCGTCTGATTCTATGAGGCTATCTCACTATTTAACAAATATATACCTGATTGAAATTCTCAATAGACCAGGAATCAAGGATTTAATGAGGAGAACACCAAAGCCATCTGAAGGCATCAAAAAAGACAGAGATGTTCTTAGAGTCTGATTGGGCTGGTGTTCCCTGCCTCCGCCTGACAGGCTTGTCTTCAAATTAATTAAAAAGTCAAATTTGACTGTCATCCCAGTATCTGGTGAAGAAGCAAGCTGTCCATAAATCACCTTGAGTTTGCATAATAATTTTATGCTTTTCTAAGTGTTTTATCATCCATTGGCTCATTTGAACTTCATGGTAACTCTGCAAAGTAGGCAGGGAAAGAATTGGTGGAACAACCTTAGGGAATGCTGGAGCCAGACTGAGTTCAAACCCTAGCCCAGCCTCTTCCCAGCTGATGATCTTGGGCAAATGACTAACCTCTCAGTACCTCTACCTCCTTCTTCATAAAATGGGCATAATCATAGTATCTGCATCGTAGTGTTTTGGGAGGAAAAATAAATGAGTTGATATGTGTAAAACAGTTACAATAATGCCTGGTAGATTTTTTTAAAACTGGAAAAAATATTTTTCTTCAATATTATTGGTCCTACTTTATAGTTGTATCCTGAGCTTTAGACCCAGAATTACCACTAACTAGAAATTCACTTAAACTCTACCTCAGTTTCCTCACATACAAAATGAGCGCTCATCCCTATCTACCTAATAGACCTCCTAACAGATACAGAGGATAATGCATCAGAAAACGCCTTGCAAGCTGCAACACCTTATAGACTTCAATGTCCTTCTAATAGGGATGGATCTGATATCACCAACCTGGCTAGGTTCCACTCTTAGACCTTCAAAGAGGACAAGCAGATATTGAGAAATATCAGAAAGGGAGCTGTTATCGATGCTTTACCCCAAATCCTTTGTTCCTTCCAGCTCCCACCAGGACCAGCCCAGCATCAGAAAAGCAGAGAGGAGCAGAAGCTCACAGGTAACACCTGCCTGGAGGGGTGAGGTGTCTCCGCAGCCCCCAGCAGATGTGCCAAAATCCAGCAAAGGTTCTGAGAGGCAGGCCCATCTGCCACTCCTCCCTGAGAGCTGAAAAATTCTTCCTGTACCGGAGTGTGTCACAACCTGTCAAGGATCAGTTTGATGTTTACATTCCAGGGTGAGGAAGAGGGGTGATGTGAAAAAAGGAAGCCACAAGGTTGCCTGAACCCTGCTGACACACGATTCAGGGCTCCGAGAGGGTGACAGAGGGGAGGGTAGCACAGGCTGGACCCTCCGTGGTTTGTCCTAAGTCCTCACCACATTATTTTTTTAGGAAGAGATGCTGAAAGGAAAATCAAACACAATTTGGCAACATCACATTTCAACCAAACTGTCAAGCAAACACAGAGAGAGAGAGAGCATTCCAGGGATGCCGAGAAGTGGGTCCCCAAACATGATGAGGTGGGAGGCAGGTGGTATCTCATGAGGGAGCGTTAACCCTCTTCTGTAGGGCCTTCTTGGGGACAGGGGTCAGGGTGAACAGGATGTGACCCCTCCTCACGTGTCTCGCTAGCAGTTGAGCTGGTAACCTGCTCAGTACATTAAGGTACTTTTATTTGAAAATGAGTTTCTTCAGCTAGAAGCACAGACATAAAAAAATAATATTGTGAGTCACTGTGTTCTGAGCAAGATGGCCCAGCTAGAAGGAGCAGGTCACCTCCCTAATACTACTAGGATGCCCTCCATGGGACCCCCTGGTCTTTTTATTATTTCACCACCAAATATTTGTGCACCAAACACTCTGGACAGGTACCAGAAATGCTAAAGGTTTTACATCCAGTTCCTTCCCTTAATAAGTTTACAAGGATGCTGAGGAGGAGACATAGTCTTCATCGGAAGACACACCCAGGAAATGGGCCAGGTCTGTGTGCGCCAGAGCCAGGGTAGCCAGCACAGGCTTCCTAGGGGTAGTGAGGCCAGAGCAGTGCCTGTGAGACAGGAAGTCATGAAGGAAGCAGAAATAGAGAAGAGGCAGGAAGGGATGGCGTCTACAGAGGAATGCAGGCTCAGATGGACAGCAGGGATCTGGAGGCAATGAGTAGATGACCTAAAAGCAGAGGATTCCTGTAAGGGAGTAACAGGGATGGTGGGAGGAAAAGCAAAGAATAATTCTCAGTCTATTCAAAGATACAAATGGTCAAAAGAACCCAAAAGCAGGATATATGTGACCTATCTGTGTATTAGAGGTTGAATTGTATTGTTCAAGTTCCTCACCCACTTCCACTTGGGATGGAAACAAGAGAAGGGAACTGGGAAAGGGAGAGAAAAGTAAAGAGGGCCAAGTGTGAGATCTGCATGAAGAGGCTCACTGATGTCCTTGCCTTTCCCTGCTCCAGCCCCATCCCATACAGGGCACATAGTCCAAGGCTGGACCCCACACCAAGACAGGAGATGGAAGTGAGATAGAATCAGAGGCCAGAGTGCATCATGGTGGGAGGCAGGGCTTTGACTTGCATGGAGTGACTGTAGGAGAGCTGGGTGGAGTGGGAGAGGGAAGCAGGGTCCCACAATGTTCCTGAGCCACAGCCCCTCCCCACACCCTGACTACACCCTGCTGAGGCTGAAGCCTTGCCAGTCATGTCCACTCCTAGGGAAAAAAGCAATGCAGTCAAACCATCAATCAACCAACAAAAGCAAGCAAGACATTTCCTCTGTTCCTTTTTGGGACTTCAAAGTGATGGGACCTGGGACACAGAGACACAGGTTCACTGGCAGGATCCCAGAAAGGAACCCACAAGGATGGCATTGTGGCCCCTGTCCACACTACTAATCCAGACTTAGATTTATCCACATCTACACAGACCTCTGCATCCCGTCTACTCACCCGCACCTTCTCGCATGAGCAGACATGCAGAAATATGAGAAGATCCCCAACACCTATCCCCTAAACCTCAAGCACATACCCTCGGCCTGGCACCTGATCTTCAAGCCTAACAACGGCAAGTAAGGAGGGTAGGGTTGCCAGATAAGACACAAGACACCCAGTCAAATTAGAGTAATATAGATAAGCCACAAGTTATGTTTTAGTCTAAGTATGTCCCAAATAATGCATGGGATATACTTATCCTTTAAAAAAAATAGATATTTTTAAAATCTATTTTTTTAAAATCAGGAACTGCTAAGGGGTGATAGCGCAGTGGTCCCACAAAACACTCCTTTGCATATTTGCTTTAATATGCAACATAATGACACTCAAATCATTTAACACTCAGAATACGCTACGAGATGATATTATGATTTCCATCATGCAAAGGTTCAGAAGAGTTAAGTGGTTTGCCCAAAGGATTGTAAGCCTGACCAGACCCCAAACCTGCCTTCCCTGCACCACCCCAAACCATCCTCAGCATCAGCCGGGGGAACATTCTGCAAGAATAGAACTGCTTTGAATCTGCACTCTCCAATATGGGAACCTCAAACTCATGCAGCTACTGGGCACTGGAAGTGTGTTTGTCTAGGGAGATGGAGTAATGGAAGTCTGCATTTAATTTTCATTTCATTTCATTTTAAATAATGAAAAACTTTAAAAGCCACATGTAGCTTGTGGCTCCCGTAATGGAAAGCACAGATAACAGCTCCTCCCTGACCAGGGAGTCAAGCTTCCCCAACCCACTGGTCCTGTCCCTTTGGTTGCCCTGAAGCCCGAGCCTGGCATCCCATATATGGGGAAAGGGTCCCAAGAAACACAAGATGCAGTTGTAGTGTCCTTGGAAATCACCCTTCCCACCTCCTCACCTCCAAGATGGGGAATCAGAGAACCAAGGAGCCAGAGGCCCCAGGATCATTTCAGGGACAGAGCTAGTACTGAAGAGTAGGCTACTCACTCCCACACCCCTGTTCTTTTCTGGCTTAGGATGAGAAAAGCAAAACTCGTGGTTCCCAGCACAGGCTGGGCAGTCCTAGAAGTCCCCTCTGGGATCTCAACCCCACCTCCAAACACCCACTGTTGTCTGAAAGGATATGAAAGTAGACTCATCCCAGAGACCAGAAGAGATAAGTCTATCTGATTAATGCAGAGAATTTGAGAGACGAAGGAATAAATGACAACCTTAGCACAAAACCTTGCTGAGTGTGCTCCCCCCATTACCTCAGAATCATAATTACATCAGTCTTTCATATTACACACCCTAGTAATTATAGTCAGCTAATAGCTTCCTGCTGAAATCAGATATTAACTTTTTATTATGCCCTCTGAGAGCAGGTTGGAGATAATCACAGCATCAAGGAAGCCTGGGGTAGTCCCTAGAAGGTCAGCAGCCCCACTGACCTCCTTCAGGGGCAACCCAGCCCAGTCAATGCCCCACCTACCTAGGACCACAAGATACTCCTGTTATGGCTGTATCCTCTGTAAGGAGTGAGGGGTCCTGAAATCCAGTCCAAACGCACTTGCTAAACTCTGCACCATGGAACAAGTCTTTCTCTTGTCCCCCATCTCCACTGCACACACTCAAGGTCTGGGTCTAGCCGGACCCTCAGATCCTCAGCCCGCTGGAGAAGAGACATGTTCTCTTGAGAGCAACTGTGATGTAAAGGCATGACTTGTGTGCTAGTCCTGTTTTGACAACTATGCATAGAGTGACCTTGGACCAGTCATTTCCCATCTTTGAGGCTCAGTTACTCCTGTCCTGACAAGGAGGATGTCTGTTCTGCCATCCTTGTAGGGATGCTATAAAAATCAGATGAGGTCATGGCTTTGAAAGTACTTTCTATTCTCAACATCCCACATGCAGCAGGCTTTATTAATTATTTGGCTGGCTCTCACCCCCAGGGGTCTTTTTGGGAGGCTGAGCTGCCCATCCCCTGGCACATCAAGCTTGCCTGGCATTCACAGGTTGTCATGCTTTGGTCCTCAGCACTTTGCAGATCAGCAGATCCCACATGGGACTCTCGAGGACTACTGCTATTGGGGGAAATACATATTTATATGTTAATTCTTTAGATTTTTGAAAGCGTTTGTGCATACATTGTCTCATTTGAACTTCACAGCCATTCAGTGATTTGTAGGGAAGGCATTCTCCTCACTTTGCAGAAAAGGAAACAAACTCAGGGGAGTGAAATGACTCCTGGAATTGCATAAATTCAAATTTACACACCTATAAGAGACACAGGTAAGGGTGGGACATTCTCTCTGGAATCACAGTGCTCACGAGGCCTCGGGTCCAGTAAACACTTGGGCATTAATACTTGAATAATGAGAAGATGAATAAGTGGATAAATAAGCAAACATCTCAAAGCCATCTGTAAACAGCCCCAAATCTGGATTCACACAGCAGGAGAGACAGGCACAAGTCAAGAGCATTTTAAGAAGTCAAGGTTACCAGCCTGGCCAACACAGTGAAACCCTGTCTCTCCTAAAAATACAAAAATTAGCCAGGTGTGGTGGTGGGTACCTCTGTAATCCCAGCTACTTGGGAGGCTAAGGCAGGAGAATCACTTGAACCTGGGAGGCTGATGTTGCAGTGAGCTAAGAACACGCCATTGAACTCCAGCCTGGGTAAAAGGAACAAAACTCCATCTCAAAAAAAAAAAAAAAAAGTAAAATCCTGCTCTGATTATTTTCTGACCTGTCAAATACCTGAGAGGTTATATTTGTTTCACAGATTGGAAAACTCAGGTTCAGAGAGGCAAAGTGAAAGGCCCAGTTTAACCTCGAGTGAGTAGGTATATTCAGATGCAACCGCCGTCTCCAAGTGGAAGCAAGGTGTGGGGCACCAACCCATGCAGTCTCACCTTGAGATCTCCCTGAAGATTCCTGAACTCTGGATAAATAAGTGGAGTTTCTATATCCCTGAGCAGGATGAGAATTGCCCAGCCAAAAAAAAAAAAAAAAAAAAATCTGCAGACCTCTAAAGAGATCAAATTAAAAGCTACCAACAGGGGCTGGGTTGAGAAGTGAAGGTGAAAAAAAAAAATCCCAAGTCAGGGTGTGTGTAAAATATTTTCCCTAGAGGACTTAGTACAGAAATAGTTTTAATTAACTGTGCATTTCATTTAAGCTTAGCAGGCAAGTTATTGTACAGTAAATAAATACCAGTTGGTTATTAAGAACGTATTTACTTCTGACTTAACTACAACAGGTTATAGATACAGATTTCTCTTAAAGCACAGTCTGGTACATTTGTTTGGAATAATCAATTGTTCTTTACTCAGGATATAACAATTGCCTTATTGAATCTGGAGAGGCTCTTCTCTTGGCAATTTACAGCAAAAAAAAAAAAAAAAAAAAAAAAAAACCTCCTCATTTAGTTTTTCTGTTCTTTTCCCCCAGAGAAGAAGGAGCAGGGAAGACAGAGATTCTAGAACTCAGGTCTCTGATTTAAGGGGACAAGTTGGTCCAGTGCAGATTTACTGCAGCCTCCTCATCTGGGAGATCTGGACGTTGGACCAGGCAGAGAAGCCCAGGTAACTGAGTCTAAATAAAAATTTTTCAGTGTAAGTATGCCCCATACAATGTTTGGGACTTACTTAAAACAGTTAATTATGACCTATCTGAAACTCAAATTTTACTGAGCATCCTAGTTTTTTGTTTGCTCAGTCTATCAACCCTATTTTTGACGGGCCATGAAGGTATTGAGTGATATGTAGAAGGGTGGTGTATAAACACCACCCTCACCCCAAGCTCAGTTCTCCATCTACGAGATGCCTTGAAGTGAGTGAAATGAGCTGGACAGACACCAACTTTTGTGCCCAGATGCAGGGGGAGTCCCCCAGATCCTCTAAACGGATACCCCACTCAGCAGCAACCATTACTGTGTGTTCTCTCTCTCTCCTGCTCAATCTCCTCTGTGGGTCACAGATCACGTGGTCACTGATATGGTTTGTATCTGTGTTCCCACCCAAATCTCATGTTCAATTATAATCCTCAATGTCAGAGGCAGGCTTAGTGGGAGGTGATTGGGTCATGGGGATGGATCCTTCATGAATGGCTTAGCACCATCACCTTGGTGCTGGTCTCTTGAAATCTGGTTGTTTAAAAGTGTGTAGCACCTCTCCCAACTCTTCTTCCTACACCAGCCATGGAAGATATGCTTGCTTCCCTTCGCCTTCTGCCGTGATTGTAAGTTTCCTGAGGTCTCCCCAGAAGACAAGCAGAAGCATCTATGCTTCCTGTACAGCCTGCAGAACCATGAGCCAATTAAATTTATTTTCTTTATAAACTATCCAGTGTCAAATATTTCTTCACAGCAATGCAAGAATGGACTAATACAGTCATACAGTCAAGAGGTTGTCCTCTGGCTAATAAATGAGGAAACTGAGGGCCAGGAAGCCAAGTGACCTGAACAAGATTACACAGCCAATTGCTGACAGAGCTTGGTTTTATGGTCATCATTCATCATTATCATCATCATCATTTATTGTGATCCACTAGTACTAGTATCACGAAGTATGAATCACATATCAGGCCCTTTGCTTAAGAAACCATCACAGTAACCCTACAAGAAAGATATTTTATTGTTTCTATTTTTTTAATAGCTGAAATCAAAGTCTCAACTCAGAATCCACAAGTTCTCCCCATGATACCACGTTACTCTTTCCTCTTCAACTTGTTTTCTCTTTCTTCACTTCTTCTATCCTCATCTATAAAAAAAGTCTACAGTATCCAACATCTACTAAAAGCCCAACACAGAACCAGGTACTGTGGTGAACTGATTAAAAAAAAAATGCAAAATGAAAGACTGAGAGGCAGCATTGCAGAGTAGCTAACAGCACAGAGCATGAAGCCCAACTGCCTGGATTTGAATCTTAACATCTGCACTCACAAACTAGTGAGCCCAGACAAATTATGTAACCTTTTGGTGCCTTCCTTTTCTAATTAGTAAAATGATATGATATGATAATAGTGCTTAGAGTAGTGCCTGGGACATGGTAAGCACTGTATAAATATTTACCATGGCTGCTAGCATAACAAAGTGCCTGAAATCTGAGAACTGAACAATTAGCAGAGCTCAGCAGAGACAACAGAGCACAGAGCTCCATCCTGCTTTGTGGCTGGTAAATGCCTTCCCTTCCTTTGTTATCTTGAAGCCATTGGGGAAATAGCCCAGGTCAGCAAAAGATGCTCCCAAACACTGTATTCAACCTCAAATTCCATGTTAACCGTAACACAAGGCCAATAAATATGACAATCTGGTTCTAGGATTTTTAGAAGAGTTTCACTTTCAAGTATTCTTTTACATTATGGTCAGAAATCATGTAAAAGTATTCAAAATTCCAGCATTTATGAATCCATAATACTTCTTTCAGCCTGTCTTCCCCAATCATAAGAAGCATATCAAACTGCTTTGAGACAAGACTCCCACTACCCAACTACCAAAAAGTTAAAAACATGATGACCACACAGGTAGCCATACTGTTATACATAGAAATATCAGGTCATATTAAGACACAAATTTATGTTAGGTCTAATATTAAATTGCAGTTACTGAAATAAATAGCCTGGTATTTATTGTATCAGACATGATTCCAAAATGATTGCAAGAGAGCTTCCAAAAATATAGAAAGTACAGGATGTATATAATTGGCCATCACAAAAGTAATTTGAGTTTCTAAAAATTTAATTAAAAATAAGTAGAAGACCTTAAGACCAATCATCAGAGGTAAAAATTAAAATAAAATAAAACCATTAAGTAAGTAACAAGCTATCAAAAGTTTCCATGACCAGATGGCTTTAGCAGTAAATTCTATTAGTCCTTTAAAGATTAGATAATTTCCATATTATCAACTTTGATCCACAGCATCAGTAAAGATGAAAAGCTAACTGAGTCATATTATAAAGTTGGCCTAAGTCTTGTACCGAAAATGAAAACGATGAACAAAAATAGTAAACTATAAACTAATTTCACTTATGAATAGAGATGCTAAGTCACTAAGGAAAATAATAGCATATGGAATTCAACAGTACATTAAAAGAATGATCAACTGTTACCAAGAATGACTCATCCTAGGAAGAACAGGACATGTTATTATTAGGAAGTCTATTAATACAAAATACCACATAAATTAGAAAAACTTAAAATAACCTCAATGTGGCCAAAGTTATTCAGTAACATTTTTCGGTAAAAACCATTTGGAAAAATAACAATGAAAGAGAATTTCCTAATAAAGAGGATCAAGTTTAAACTAACTACCTATAATATACCTGCTCGCTGTGAGCCTAACAATTATCTACTGCCTCAATAATGCTGTGTAACAAGTCACTCCGAAGCTCAGTGGCTTAAATCAACCATAATTGGTTTAGCTTATGAGCCTCAAGGCCACTTGAATGACTCTTCTGGTCTTGACTGAACTCATGTTGGTGAAGAAGGTTGACCGGTTTGGGGATGATATCATTGGGTTTCAACTGGGTGGGCTGGCATAACTCAACTCTGCTCCAAGTATCTCATCTTCCAACAGGGTGCCACAGGCATGTCTTTCTCATGGACATAGTAGCATGCACGGGCCGACAAGACCACTTTTAAAGCCACTGTGTGCTTTATGTTTGCTACTATCCCATTGGCCAAATCACATGGCCAAGCTCAGAGTCAGAGCAGAAGAGCATTCCACGGTTACACAGCAAAGGGTGTAGTTCCAGGGAAGGATAGAGACTGATGCCATTTGTCAGTCCATGACATTAGACTCGGGCAACTGTATCAGCTCTAGTGCCCAATAATAGATTTTACACTAAAATTTTATTTTTTACGTAATAGTCTATGATCAAATAAGTTTGGTACGTGCTAGGTGTAATAATAAATAATATTAAAACAGGTTTGTTTTCAACAGGACTTCTCAAGTTTTTGTGTGTCATAATGGTTTCCATGTGAAGATTATAGTCTTTCCGAAACCAGTTTGAACACAGAACCCCTTTGTTTTTTACAGAAATCTGGAAGGCTGAATGCTTATAGGACACACTTTGGGAAAAGCAAAAGATATAAATTTTTTTGAATGGCATTCACAATAGCTGAAAAGGAAAGGAGAAAAATGCCTTTATATACTCAGAATTAATCTTGATAATAAATAAGCAGGATTTATATAAGGAAAACAACAAAACTTTGCTGGAGGTATAAAACAAAAATTTAATTAAATAGACACCCATTATCTTCCTGAAAGAATCAATATTGTAAAGAAAGCAATTCTTTCTAAATTGATTTATAGATTTAACATAACCCCAATGAAAATCTCAATGAAATAATAATACCCAAGTTTTGGCAGCAAAAACAGACATCTTCATATACTGCTGGTTAGAGTTTAAATTGGTGTAATCTTTTAAAAAAGCAATTTGGAGCCTTAAAATTGCGCATACCTGTTGCCCCAGATTTAGAAATATACCCTAAGGAAATGATCAAATGTGAACAAAAATCTATTTACACAGATTTTCATTACAACACTGTTTAAAGGAGAAAAAATTGGTAATAACCTAAATATCCACCAATAGCAGCATCACTAAATGGATTTTCAGGGTTTTATTTAAGTGAATATCATGCAATATTAAAACTCATCATTCCAAAATTTAATCAGATATGAAAATGCTTACAAGGTAACTTGTGGAGGGAGGCAGAAGCAAGATATAAGTTTTATTCAATATGAGCCCAACCCTGTTACCCATAGGCCCCTGGAATAAAACCATGAGGAAATAAAACAAAATGTTACTATTAATATTTCTGGATTCCATTTAATTTTTTATACTCCCTGATTTATATAATAAACATGTGTTATATTTATTTTTAAAGAATTATCCCAGTAAATGTTTTAAGGTGAAAAAAATTAAATCATCTAAAAAAAAAAACCAGTAAGTGGGATCAACTAATATAATGTCAGAAAGGAAAACTGTTGGGGGGAAAGGGTTACACCAGGGGCAGAATTTATCCTACCAAATAAAAAAAGGTATAAAAACATTATGGTAGTAACTCAAGAATTGATATATCAACTAGCAAAAGCCCCCCAAAAGGCTGTAAGTATAAAATATTAAAAATAATAAAAGTATCATAACCTACAGGAAGCATTGAATTTTCCAATAAATGGTTTTAGAAAAATTTACCAGGGGGGCGGAGCAAGATGGCCAAATAGGAACAGCTCCAGTCTCCAACTCCCAGGGCGAGCGATGCAGAAGACCGGTGATTTCTGCATTTTCAACTGAGGTACTGGGTTCATCTCACTAGGGAGTGCCGGACAATTGGTGCTGGTCAGCTGCTGCAGCCCAACCAGTGAGAGCTGAAGCAGGGCAAGGCATCGCCTCACCTGGGAAGTGCAAGGGGGAAGGGAATCCCTTTTCCTAGCCAGGGGAACTGAGACACACAACACCAGGAAAATCAGGTAACTCCCACCCCAATACTGCACTGTAAGCAAACGGGCACACCAGGAGATTATATCCCACACCTGGCCGGGAGGGTCCCACACCCACAGAGCCTCCCTCATTGCTAGCACAGCAGTCTGCGATCTAACCGCAAGGCAGCAGCGAGGCTGGGGGAGAGGCACTCGCCATTGCTGAGGCTTAAGTAGGTAAACAAAGCTGCTGGGAAGCTCAAACTGGGTGGAGCTCACAGCAGCTCAAGGAAACCTGCCTGTCTCTGTAGACTCCACCTCTGGGGACAGGGCACAGCTAAACAACAACAAAAGCAGCAGAAACCTCTGCAGACGCAAATGACTCTGTCTGACAGCTTTGAAGAGAGCAGTGGATCTCCCAACACGGAGGTTGAGATCTGAGAAGGGACAGACCGCCTACTCAAGTGGGTCCCTGACCCCTGAGTAGCCTAACTGGGAGACATCCCCCACTAGGGGCAGTCTGACACCCCACACCTCACAGGGTGGAGTACACCCCTGAGAGGAAGCTTCCAAAGCAAGAATCAGACAGGTACACTCGCTGTTCAGAAATATTCTATCTTCTGCAGCCTCTGCTGCTGATACCCAGGCAAACAGGGTCTGGAGTGGACCTCAAGCAATCTCCAACAGACCAACAGCTGAGGGCCCTGACTGTTAGAAGGAAAACTATCAAACAGGAAGGACACCTACACCAAAACCCCATCAGTACATCACCATCATCAAAGACCAGAGGCAGATAAAACCACAAAGATGGGGAAAAAGCAGGGCAGAAAAGCTGGAAATTCAAAAAATAAGAGTGCATCTCCCCCGGCAAAGGAGCGCAGCTCATCGCCAGCAACGGATCAAAGCTGGACGGAGAATGACTTTGACGAGATGAGAGAAGAAGGCTTCAGTCCATCAAACTTCTCAGAGCTAAAGGAAGAATTACATACCCAGTGCAAAGAAACTAAAAATCTTGAAAAAAAAAAAAGTGGAAGAATTGATAGCTAGAGTAATTAATGCAGAGACAGTCATAAACGAAATGAAAGAGATGAAAACCATGACACGAGAAATACGTGACAAATGCACAAGCTTCAGTAACCGACTCGATCAACTGGAAGAAAGAGTATCAGCGATTGAGGATCAAATGAATGAAATGAAGCGAGAAGAGAAACCAAAAGAAAAAAGAAGAAAAAGAAACGAACAAAGCCTGCAAGAAGTATGGGATTATGTAAAAAGACCAAATCTACATCTGATTGGGGTGCCTGAAAGTGAGGGGGAAAATGGAACCAAGTTGGAAAACACTCTTCAGGATATCATCCAGGAGAACTTCCCCAACCTAGTAGGGCAGGCCAACATTCAAATCCAGGAAATACAGAGAACGCCACAAAGATACTCCTCGAGAAGAGCAACTCCAAGACACATCATTGCCAGATTCACCAAAGTTGAAATGAAGGAAAAAATCTTAAGGGCAGCCAGAGAGAAAGGTCGGGTTACCCACAAAGGGAAGCCCATCAGACTAACAGCAGATCTCTTGGCAGAAACTCTACAAGCCAGAAGAGAGCGGGGGCCAATATTCAACATTCTTAAAGAAAAGAATTTTAAACCCAGAATTTCATATCCAGCCAAACTAAGTTTCATAAGTGAAGGAGAAATAAAATCCTTTAAAGATAAGCAAATGCTTAGAGATTTTGTCACCACTAGGCCTGCCTTACAAGAGACCCTGAAGGAAGCACTAAACATGGAAAGGAACAACCAGTACCAGCCATTGCAAAAACATGCCAAAATGTAAAGACTATTGAGGCTAGGAAGAAACTGCATCAACTAATGAGCAAAATACCAGTTAATATCATAATGGCAGGATCAAGTTCACACATAACAATATTAACCTTAAATGTAAATGGACTAAATGCTCCAATTAATAGACACAGACTGGCAAACTGGATAAAGAGTCAAGACCCATCAGTCTGCTGTATTCAGGAGACCCATCTCACATGCAGAGACATACATACGCTCAAAATAAAGGGATAGAGGAAGATTTACCAAGCAAATGGAGAACGAAAAAAAAAGCAGGGGTTGCAATACTAGTCTCTGATAAAATAGACTTTAAACCATCAAAGATCAAAAGAGACAAAGAAGGCCATTACATAATGGTAAAGGGATCAATTCAACAGGATGAGCTAACTATCCTAAATATATATGCATCCAATACAGGAGCACCCAGATTCATCAAGCAAGTCCTTAGAGACTTACAAAGAGACTTAGACTCCCATACAATAATAATGGGAGACTTCAACACTCCACTGTCAACATTAGACAGATCAACGAGACAGAAAGTTAACAAGGACATCCAGGAATTGAACTCATCTCTGCAGCAAGCAGACCTAATAGACATGTATAGAACTCTCCACCCCAAATCAACAAAATATACATTCTTCTCAGCACCACATCGCACTTATTCCAAAATTGACCACGTAATTGGAAGCAAAGCACTCCTCAGCAAATGTACAAGAACAGAAATTATAACAAACTGTCTCTCAGACCACAGTGCAATCAAACTAGAATTCAGGACTAAGAAACTCAATCAAAACTGCTCAACTACATGGAAACTGAACAACCTGCTCCTGAATGACTACTGGGTACATAACGAAATGAAGGCAGAAATAAAGATGTTCTTTGAAACCAATGAGAACAAAGATACAACATACCAGAATCTCTGGGACACATTTAAAGAAGTGTGTAGAGGGAAATTTATAGCACTCAATGCCCACAAGAGACAGCAGGAAAGATCTAAAATTGACACTCTAACATCACAATTAAAAGAACTAGAGAAGCAAGAGCAAACACATTCGAAAGCTAGCAGAAGGCAAGAAATAACTAAGATCAGAGCAGAACTGAAGGAGACAGAAACACAAAAAACCCTCCAAAAAAATCAATGAATCCAGGAGTTGGTTTTTTTAAAAGATCAACAAAATTGACAGACCACTAGCAAGACTAATAAAGAAGAAAAGAGAGAAGAATCAAATCGACGCAATAAAAAATGATAAAGGGGATATCACCACCGACCCCACAGAAATACAAACTACCATCAGAGAATACTATAAACACCTCTACGCAAATAAACTAGAAAATCTAGAAGAAATGGATAATTTCCTGGACACTTACACTCTTCCAAGACTAAACCAGGAAGAAGTTGAATCCCTGAATAGACCAACAGCAGGCTCTGAAATTGAGGCAATAATTAATAGCCTACCAACCAAAAAAAGTCCAGGACCAGATGGATTTACAGCTGAATTCTACCAGAGGTACAAGGAGGAGCTGGTACCATTCCTTCTGAAACTATTCCAATCAATAGAAAAAGAGGGAACCCTCCCTAACTCATTTTATGAGGCCAACATCATCCTGATACCAAAGCCTGGCAGAGACACAACAAAAAAAAGAGAATTTTAGACCAATATCCCTGATGAACATCGATGCAAAAATCCTCAATAAAATACTGGCAAACCGGATTCAGCAACACATCCAAAAGTTAATCCACCATGATCAAGTGGGCTTCATCCCTGGGATGCAAGGTTGGTTCAACATTCACAAATCAATAAACATAATCCAGCATATAAACAGAACCAAAGACAAGAACCACATGATTATCTCAATAGATGCAGAAAAGGCTTTTGACAAAATTCAACAGCCTTTCATGCTAAAAACGCTCAATAAATTCAGTATTGATGGAACATACCTCAAAATAATAAGAGCTATTTATGACAAACCCACAGCCAATATCATACTGAATGGGCAAAAACTGGAAAAATTCCCTTTGAAAACTGGCACAGGACAGGGATGCCCTCTCTCACCACTCCTATTCAACATAGTGTTGGAAGTCCTGGCTAGGGCAATCAGGCAAGAGAAAGAAATCAAGGGTATTCAGTTAGGAAAAGAAGAAGTCAAATTGTCCCTCTTTGCAGATGACATGATTGTATATTTAGAAAACCCCATTGTCTCAGCCCAAAATCTCCTTAAGCTGATAAGCAACTTCAGCAAAGTCTCAGGATACAAAATTAATGTGCAAAAATCACAAGCATTCTTATACACCAGTAACAGACAAACAGAGCCAAATCAGGAATGAACTTCCATTCACAATTGCTTCAAAGAGAATCAAATACCTAGGAATCCAACTTACAAGGGATGGAAAGGACCTCTTCAAGGAGAACTACAAACCACTGCTCAGTGAAATAAAAGAGGACACAAACAAATGGAAGAACATACCATGCTCATGGATAGGAAGAATCAATATCATGAAAATGGCCATACTGCCCAAGGTTATTTATAGATTTAATGCCATCCCCATCAAGCTACCAATGAGTTTCTTCACAGAATTGGAAAAAACTGCCTTAAAGTTCTTATGGAATCAAAAAAGAGCTCGCATCTCCAAGACAATCCTAAGTCAAAAGAACAAAGCGGGAGGCATCATGCTACCTGACTTCAAACTATACTGCAAGGCTACAGTAACCAAAACAGCATGGTACTGGTACCAAAACAGAGATATAGACCAATGGAACAGAACAGAGTCCTCAGAAATAATACCACACATCTGCAGCCATCTGATCTTTGACAAACCTGAGAGAAACAAGAAATGGGGAAAGGATTCCCTATTTAATAAATGGTGCTGGGAAAATTGGCTAGCCATAAGTAGAAAGCTGAAACTGGATCCTTTCCTTACTCCTTATACGAAAATTAATTCAAAATGGATTAGAGACTAAAATGTTAGACCTAATACCATAAAAACCCTAGAGGAAAACCTAGGTAGTACCATTCAGGACATAGGCATGGGCAAAGACTTCATGTCTAAAACACCAAAAGCAACAGCAGCAAAAGCCAAAATTGACAAATGGGATCTGATTAAACTAAAGAGCTTCTGCACAGCAAAAGAAACTACCATCAGAGTGAACAGGCAACCTACAGAATGGGAGAAAATGTTTGCAATCTACTCATCTGACAAAGGGCTAATATCCAGAACCTACAAAGAACTCAAACAAATTTACAAGAAAAAAACAAACAACCCCATCAAAAAGTGGGCAAAGGATATGAACAGACATTTCTCAAAAGAAGACATTCATACAGCCAACAGACACATGAAAAAATGCTCATCATCACTGGCCATCAGAGAAATGCAAATCAAAACCACAGTAAGATACCATCTCACACCAGTTAGAATGGCGATCATTAAAAAGTCAGGAAACAACAGGTGCTGGAGAGGATGTGGAGAAACAGGAACACTTTTACACTGTTGGTGGGATTGTAAACTAGTTCAACCATTGTGGAAAGCAGTGTGGCGATTCCTCAAGGATCTAGAACTAGATGTACCATATGACCCAGCCATCCCCTTACTGGGTATATACCCAAAGGATTATAAATCATGCTGCTATAAAGACACATGCACACGTATGTTTATTGTGGCACTATTCACAATAGCAAAGACTTGGAATCAACCCAAATGTCCATCAGTGACAGACTGGATTAAGAAAATGTGGCACATATACACCATGGAATACTATGCAGCCATAAAAAAGGATGAGTTTGTGTCCTTTGTAGGGACATGGATGCAGCTGGAAACCATCATTCTTAGCAAACTATCACAAGAACAGAAAACCAAACGCTGCATGTTCTCACTCATAGGTGGGAACTGAACAATGAGATCACTTGGACTCGGGAAGGGGGACATCACACACTGGGGCCTATCATGGGGAGGGGGGAGGGGGGAGCGATTGCATTGGGAGTTATACCTGATGTAAATGACGAGTTGATGGGTGCTGACGAGTTAATGGGTGCAGCACACCAACATGGCACAAGTATACATATGTAACAAACCTGCACATTATGCACATGTACCCTAGAACTTAAAGTATAATAATAATAAAAAATAAATAAAAGAAAAATTTAGCATTTAGGGGGAAAATAGTTCCTCATCACATATTTTACACAGACAAATTTTAAAGGATTTAAAGAGTTAAATTGAAAGCAATGAGACTATAAAAAATTAGGTAACAATGTACATGACCACTTGAACTTAGAAAAGATAGAACTTTTTAAAGCATAATCCATAGAAAAACCATCTGGAAAAGAGTGGCAGGGGCCATGGTTTTACTATTTAATAACTAAAAGGTTCTAATCTTCAACATAATCAAATCAAATACAAAATTATTAGGAGGCATCACAGCTTGGGGGAAATATTTGCAACAAATAGAACTTATAAAGAGTCAATGATTTTACATATGAAGGACTCTCACAGATCCCTCAGACATGGGATATTCTGTACAATATCTAGCCAGCTCTCCATGGGAGCAGATGTCAGCAACTCTACTGCCTTCCTGTGTGCAATCTCCCCAAGCCTCAGTTTCCTCACCTGTCAAAATGGGCATAACCACCCAAGAGAGTTGTGAGAATTACATGAGATAAAATCTGTAAGCTGTTTTAGGCACATATCCGACATTTAGTGAGTACTCAATACATGTTAACTAAAAGCACTTCTATGCATTTGATAAATGTCAATCTAGTATCCACTATGAGACGGGGACTGTGCTAGGCACCAGGGATAAACTACAACAGAGTGGCTACAGTGGGTCATAGCTGGAAAATCCACTCATTCTCATCTCCAGGGTGCAAGAGTCTTCTAGAGGTGGTGGTTTTAAGTGAATTCTAAAGGATGAAATGTCAGCTAGGCAAGGGGACAGAAGAGTAATTGAGGTAAAGAAGACAGTCTATGTGAAATTGGTAGATGAAACAGCACAGAGGAGATTCTTATATCACACAAGTGCTCATCGTTGCCGTAGAGAAAGCTTAAGGTGGAGAGTTGAGAAAGAGGAAGCTAGAGGAGTTACCAGCATCTCCAGGAGCTGGGTTAGGAAGGTTGGACTTACTTTGAGGGTGACAGGAAGCCCTTTTTAAGGGTCTTAACTGGGTATGTTTTAAGGGTTTTAAAACAGGTTTTTAAGTAGGGATGTGACCTGTACTCTGAAACGAACACTCTAGTTGTAATGTGGAGAATGAATTAGAAAGAGGCAAGATCAGAGGCAGAGAGACCTCTGAGGAGTTGATGCCTAGAAAGGATGATGGTGGCCGAGCCAGGTCAGGGACCAGGAGGATGAAGCAAGGTAGACAGATTTGAGGGATATTTAGGAGACAAAATGAACAGACATGGTGACTGATTGAATGCTGGAACTAAGCGGCAGGGATTAGTTAAGGTTGACACTCAGAAATCCCAAAGCTTTCAGAACACGAGTGTAATGACAAACAAAAATGGCAAAGGTCAGAAAGACATAGTTCAAAAAAAAAACACAAATAGCAGAGTCAACATAGACATTTGAGAAATATTTGATATCAGCTTTAATTAAAGATACGTAAATTTTTAAGGAATATAATTTATCATCAATCAAATTGTATGTATTAAATGTATATTCAGAAATATGTAAATTACTTTTAGGCTCAGTTTTATGCTATCTGGACATACTGGTCAATGAGTGGTTATCAGTTTATGTTTATTCTACTGGATGAGTTTAACCAATAAGTCTTTTGTTTCCTTTTCGTTTTTTTAACTGATACATTAATAATTGTACATATTTATAAGGTAATATTTTCATACATGCATACAACATATAATAATCAAATAAGAGTAATTAGGATATCCATCACCTGAAATGCTTATCATTTCTTTGTGCTGGTAATATTCCAAATCTTCTCTTCTAGCTATTTTGAAGTATACAGTAAGTTATTGTTAACTATCACCCCACTGTGCTATCAAACACTACAATGTATTCCTTCTATTTTTGTACCCATTAGCCAGCCCCTCTTCATTCCCTCCTCCCCACTACCCTTCCCAGCCTCTGATAGCCATCATTCTACTTTTTGCCTTCATGAGATCAACTTTTTAAGCTTCTACGCATGAGTGAAAACATGCAGTATTTGCCTTTCTATGCCTGGCTTATTGCATTTAGCATAATGTCTACCCAAATTGCTGCAAATGACACAAGTTTCTTTGTTTATATAGCTGAATAATATTCCATTATGTATATATACCATATTTTATTTATTTGTTGATGAACACTAAGTTTGCTTCCTTACCTCATGTAATGTGAATAGTGCTGCAATAAACATGGAAGTGCAGATAACTCTTTAGTCTACTAATTTCCTTTCTTTTGGATACATGCCCCACGGTGGGATTGCTAGATTATATGATACATCTATGTTTAGGTTTTTGAGAATACTCCATACTGTTTTTTATAGTGGTTGTACTAATTTACGTTCTCAACTATAGTGTATTAGTGTTCTTCTTTCTCCATTAGCATTTGTTATGTTTTGTATTCTTGATAATAGCAACTTTAACTGGGGTAAGATGATATCTCAATGTGGTTTTAATTTGCACAATGTGGTTTTAATTTGCCCTTCATACGAGTGATGTTGAACATTTTTTTATATACCTGTTAGCCATATGTATGCCTTTTTTTTTTGAGAAATTTCTATTTAGATCGTTTTCAATTGGATTATTTGGGTGTTATTTGTTTATTTGTTGTTTTGCTATTTTTTAGTTCCTTATCCATTCCGGTCCCTTTGCAGATGAATAGTTGGCAAATATTTTCTCCCATTTTGTAGGCTGTCTTTTCACTCTGTTGATTGTTTCCTTTGCTGTGCAGAAGCTTAGTTTACTGTAATTCTATTTATTTATTTTTATTCTTGTTGCTTGGGCTTTTGAGGTCTCACCCAAAATATCTTTGCCCAGGTCACTGTCCTAAAACATTTCTCCAATGTTTTCTTATAGTAGTTTTAGAGTTTCAGGTCCTACATTTAAGTCTTTAATGCATTTCAATTTGACTTTTGTAAATGTTGAAAAACAGGGGCCTAGTTTCATTCTTCTGCATATGGATATCCAGTTTTCCCAGCACCATTTATAGAAAGGACTGTCCTTTCCCCAGTGTATATTTTTGGCACCTTTGTTGAAAATGAGTTGTCTGTACATGTGTAGACTCATTTCTAGGTTATCTATTCTGTTCCATTGATCTATATCTCCATTTATATGCCAGTGTCATGATGTTTTGTTCACTAGAGTTTTGTAGTCTGGTAGTATGATACTTCTAGATTTGTTCTTTTTGCTCAGGATTGCTTTGGCTATTTGAGGTCTTTTGTGCTTCCATATAAATTTTAGGATTTTTTTCTATTTCTGTGAAGAATGTCTCTGATATTGTCATAAGGTTTTGATTGAATCTGTAGATTATTTCAGGTAGCATGGAAATTTTAACAATATTAATTCTCCCAATCCATAAGCATGGACTCTCAATTTTTTTAACCTCCTCAATTTCTCTCATCGGTGTTTTATAATTTTTATTGTAGGTATTTTTCACTTCTTTGGTGAATTTCTAGGGGTTTTTTAGCTATTGTAAAATAGGGTTGCTGTCTTGATTTCCTTTTTAGATTGTTCACTTTTGTCATTTATAAATGCTACTCGTTTTTATATGGTGATTTTGTATCCCGCAGCTTTACTAATAAATTTATTTATCAGCTCTAACAGTTTTTTGTAACATCTTTAGCTTTTTCTAAATGTAGAATTATGTCATCTGTGAACAAGGATAGTTTGGATTCTTGCATTTCATTTTGAATGCCTTTTATTTTTCTTGCTGAATTGCTCTGGCTAAAATTCCAATACTATGTTGAATAAAACTGGTGCAAGTGGGTATTCTTTTCTAGTTTCGGATCTTAGAGGAAGGGCTTTTAATTTTTTCACTCTCAATATAATGTTAACTATGGTCTTAGCATATGTGGTCTTTATTGTTTTGAGGTGTATTTCTTCTATACCCATTTTTGAGAGTTTTTATTGTGAAGAATATTAAATTTATCGAATGCTTTCTCAGTATCTATTGAAATGATCATACAGTTCTTGTTCTTGCTTCTATTAATGTGATGTGTCATGTTTATTGACTTGAGTATGTTGAATCATCTTTGCCCTGGTATAAATCCCACTTGATCATAATAAATGATCTTTTTAATGTGTTATTGAGCTTTGTTTGCTAGAATTTTGTTGAGGATTTTTGCACCTATGATCATCAAGGATACTGGTTTATAGTTTTCTTCTTTCGTTGTATTCTTGTCTGCATTTGGTATCAAGGTAATCCTGGCCCCATAGAATCTGTTTGGAAGTATTTCGTCCACTTCAATTTTTTAAAAATAGTTTCTGTCAAAATGGCATTAAATCTTTTTTAAATGTTTTGTAGAATTTAGCAGTGAAGCCACCAGGTCCTGAGTTTTTAAATAGGAGACTTTTTATAACTGCTTCATTGATCTCTTCAAGTTTTTTGGTAGGTTGTATGCATCTGGAAATTCCTCCATTTCCTCTAGGTTTCCCATTTGTTGGCATATAGTTGCTCTTAATAGTCTCTAACAATCCTTTGTATTTCTGTGGTATCAGTTGTAATGTCTCCTTTTTGTCTCTAATTTTACTTCTTTGAGTCTTCTGGCTTTTTTTTTCTTAGTCTAGCAGAACGTTTAAGTTTTCATATAAACAACTTTTCGTTTCATTGACGTTTTTTGTATTTTTTAAGTCTCAATTTTATTCATTTCTGCCCTGATCTTTATTATTTTCTTCTAATTTTGCGTTTGGTCTGTTCTTGCTTTTTTAGATTGAGGGGCATTGTCAGGTTATTTAAAGTTTGCTTTTTTGAAATAGGCATTTATTGCTATAAACTTCCCTCATAGAATTGCATTTGCTGTATCCTACAGGATTTGTCTGCTCTTTTTAGGTTTCAAATTGCATGAAACACCTTTTATTATCCCTTTGCTTTCAGTCTATGTGTGTCCTTATAAATGAAGTGAGTTTCTTGTAGACAGCATACAGTTGGGTCCTTTTTAAATTGATTCAGCCATTCAATATTTTAATTGGAGACTTTAATCCATTTATATTCAGGAGTATTATTGATAGGTAAGGGTTTACTATTGTCATTTTCTTGTTTCGTAGCTGTTTTATAGATATTTTCTTCCTGTTTCCCTCCTTACTGCCTTCCTTTGTAGTTAACTGATATTCTTTAGTAATACCTTTTTGATTCTTTGCTACTTACTTTTGGTATACCTACTTTAGGTTTTTGCTTTGTGGTTATCAGGTTTACATAAAACATCCTATCATTATAACAGTTTATTTTAAATTGACAATGACTTAACTTTCATCTCAAAGAAAAATAAGTAACAAAAACAAACTCTGCACTTTAACAACCCCCTTCCAGCATTTTGACTTCCTAATGTTTCAATTAACACCTTTTTTGTTGCTTGCCTCTTAACCAATTGTAGTTATTATTGATTTCAACAGTTTTGTCTTTTAGTCTTCCTACTTAAGATATAAGTGGTTTACCTATGGCCGGTGCAGTGGCTCATGTCTGTAATCCCAGCACTTTGGGAGGCCAAGGCAGGCAGATCACCTGAGGTCAGGAGTTCGAGACCAGCCTAGCCAACATGGAGAAACCCCATCTTTACTAAATATACAAAAATTAGCCGGGCATGGTGGTGTACACCTATAATCCCAGCTATTCAGGAGGCTGAGGCATGAGAATCACTTGAACCTGGGAGGCAGGGGTTGCAGTGAGCCAAGACTGTGCCACTGCACTCCAGCCTGGGCAACACAGTGAGACTCTGCCTTAAAAAAAAAAGGAAAAAGAAAAAAAGACAAAAAAAAAAACTGGGTTACTTACTCCAATTACAGAATTAGAATATTCCAAATTTGTCTATTTTCTTTTACCCATGAGTTTCATACCTTCTAATGTTTTCTTTTTACATGTTATTTTTATTACACTAATTTCTTTCAGATTTAAGAACTCCTTTTAGCATTTCTTTTAAGGTAGGTCTGGAGTTAATTCCCTTAGCATTTTTTGGTGGGGGGAGGGGCAGTGTTGGTGGCAGGGGGTGCGGTTCTGGGAAAACATACTCTTGAAGGATAGCTTTGCTGAATATAATATTCTGGGTTGACAAATTCCACTCCCCTAACCCCCATCCCCCTGTAAGCACTTTGCTTTCTCCTGGCTTGCAGGATTTCTGCTGAGAAATCCACTAAAAGCCATATTGGCGTATTGGTGCACCATTAAATGTGATACGTCTCTTTTCTCTTGCTACTTTGAATATTCTTTGTCTTTGATTTTTGCTAATTTGATTATAATGTACCTTAGAGATTTCCTTTTTGGGTGGAATTTGATTGGTGACTTCTCAGCTTCCTGTACCTGGTTAGTGTCATTTTTCTCCAGATTGGAAGATTTCCAGCTATCGTTTTTCTTAAATATGCTTTGTAGGCCCTTTTCTCTCGTCTCCTTCAGGAATTTCTGTTATGTGAAGGTTAGCTTGCTTGATCATGTCCCATAATTCTCATAGGTCTTTCTTTACTCTTTTTCACTCATTTTTCTTTTTGCTCTTCTACTTGAGTAATATCATTATAAGTTCTGTCTTCAAGCTTGGTAATTCTTCCCTGTATTTGATCAAGGCTGTTGTTAAAACTTCTTAATAAATTTTGTAGTTCAGTTATTTTAATTTCTAGGATTTCTATTTGTATTTTTCAACTTTCTATTTCTTAGACAAATTTCTCATTGTTACTGGATTGTTCTGTAAATTTTATTTAGTTTCTATCCATATTTTCTTGTGATTTCCTGAACTTCTTTAAGAGAATTATTCTAAGTTCTCTGACATTTCATAGATCGTCAGTTCTTCTGGGTGTATTGTTAAAGCTTTGTTTCCTTTGGTAGTGTTGTATTTTCCTTTTGTCTTTACATTGATGCCTGTGCATTTAAGAAGAGAGCCACTTCTTCCAGTTTTTGCAGGTGTTTTTGATGGTGTTTTACCAATACTATTTTGCATTATAACTTAAACATTGGCCTGTAGTTTCTGCCTATTCTAGGAAGGACTACAGTCAGCACCATAACTAAAACATTGCACTGGAACTAATTCATTGCCCTGCTATTGTTTCCTGGTCTGGGTAAAACTTATAGTGAGCACTGGAAGTTAAATGTTGCCCTGAACTATATTGCTCCTCTGCCATTGTTTTTCATTTGGAGAAGACTTGATCAGGCATCAGAACCTAATCCTGACCTTTTAGTTGTTTCTGGGCCAAGGAAAGGCTCCACCTAAGTACTTGAGCTTTGTTAAAAACCAAGCCAGGGATTTGAGTTTTCCCATGGACTATGTCCCCTGTAGCAATTTGATGCTGGACAGTCTCTTCCACATGGTGGCCCCACTGCCTGGAATGCAGAATAGCCACCAAGATCTGCACACCAGTTTCTGTAATTAGTGCTCTGCTCTTTGTCCCCACTTCACTCCATATGGGTCAGCCCTTCTGGCACTATCAATGGTTATTACAGGATGGGACTGGAGTGAGCTTCCTGCAAAGATTCCCAGATTTTTAGGGAAATTAAATGTCCACCAGCAAGTCCCTCCTCTCACCTCAGAAACTGTTGGTTTAGGGAATTCTCTATTAGTGGCATTATGCTGGCTTTGGGGAGAGTATGTGCAACCGTCTGAAATGACTATTTCTCTTAGCAGTTGTAACTTCTCTTTATTCTGTGGTCCCAGTGGGTTTCTCCACTTTTCCTCCCAAGTTCTAGTAAACTTATGATATTCTTGTCTTTGAATATTTTCTATTTGTATTTTTGTGAAGGGAGTGATACCAAGGGATCTTCTATTCTGCCATCTTTCTGATGCCACTCCTCCAGAATCTCTCTCAACTAACAAGTCTTCACTGACCACTCACTATGTACAGGCACCATGGCAAGGGCCAGAAATGCAAGTCAAATGAGTCCTTCTTCTTTCCCTCAGTAAAATACAGACACATGTACATTTTTCATGGTAGTTGTTACTCTAAGTTCTGAAGATATGAGCATAAAAAGTCTATTCTTTTCCTACAATGCAACAACAAACAACCCAATTATATATGGACACGCAGAGTAGGATAATAGACATTGAAGACTACAACTGTTATTCAAGGAGGGTGGAAGGGGAGTGAGGGTTTAAAAATAACCCGTTGGGTACTCTCACTATTCAGGTGATGAGCGCACTAAAAGCTTGGAGTTTATGACACAATATTGTATGTAATAAATCTGTACTTGTACCTACACCCTAAATATGCAAATTAAAAATAAATAAAAATGGGCAAAGGACTTGAAATATATATTTCTCCAAAGATGATCTACAAACCAACAAATTACTGGTTACATGGCAGTGTTATTAAGGAGTTATTTATAGCACAGGCACTACAAGAAGACAAAAGAGTGATGACTAAGTTAGACTTGAGGGAAGGGAAGAAGTATCAGAAGAGATGACACTGAAGCTGAGATTCTTTTGAGTTATGGGATAAACATGAAGAAGTAGGATGTTAACATTCTACAACAGAAACTTGGAGAAATATATAAAAACAAGCATTTCTGCTAAAATCTCCAGTCTTCCCCAATTGAACAAGTCAAGATTGTGCTCACAGAAAGATTTAGCCTTAAGGGCATGCAGGGGTGTAGGTGTACTGCCATCCAGTGGCAACACAGAAGGCGCAGACTAATTGTTTTTCATATCCTTCTTCTAAGCCACTACTGAGAAGATTTGAGGGATGTGGGGGAAAGGAAACATCACACAATAAATCAAAGATGGTGGCCATGAGAAATGGGCAGCAGCTTTGTTTAACATCCTAAGAAGAGATACTGTCTTTATTGCATATGTATTTTTCTAAGAAGCACTAATGTGTAACTAAATGGCTGTCTCCCTTTTTCCCTTTCCCGACCCCATTATTGATGAACACAAGGCCTAACTTAAGTACTAGGAGAAGCCAAGTAGACTGAATTGGTCCATGGCACATTCATCCAACTAAGTGGTAGAATCCAAAATTCACCTGTCTTTTAAGCAATCTCGGTTTAAATATAGTATTACATTTTACCCATCAGTAAGAATTTCCAACTCTAGCTATTGGTCAATACTTATATCAAATCTTAGAATAAAATCATTGGATGAAAGCAACCCAGGATACATTTATTCAACACATATTTGTTTCATGGCAGTTATTCTATGTTCTGAAGATATAAACATGAAAAGACCTGTTTTCTTCCTACAACTCAACAACAAAAAACAACCCAATTTTAAAAATTGGCAAAGGACTTGAAATAGACATTTCCTCGAAGAAGATATATAAATGGCCAACAAGCACATGAAAAGATGTTCACCATCACTAATAGGCAAATACAAATCAAAACCACAATGAGATACCATCTCAAACCCATTAGGATGGCTACCTTCAAAAAATGAACCAGAAAATAAGTGTAGACAAGGATGTGGAGAAATTGGAACCCTCATGCACTGTTGGTGGGAGTGTAAAATGATGCAGCCTTTAGAGAAAAGTGTGGTAATTCCTCAAAAAATTAAAAGTAGAATTATATGATTCAGCAATTCCATTTCTGGATGGATATACACCCAAAAGAATTGAAAGCAGATCTTGACAAGATATTTACACACCTATGTTCGTAGTAGCATTATTCACAAAAGCCAAAGGCGGAAGCAACCCAAATGTCCATTGACAAGTGAATAAAGTGTGGTGTATACATACGATGGATTATTCAGCCTTAAAAAGAAAAGGAATTATGATACATACTACAGCATAGATGGACACTGGGGACATTATGCTAAGTTAAATAAAAAGACAAATGCTATATGATTCTACTTACATGAGGTACCTAGAGGAGTCAAATTCATCCAGACAGAAAGTAAAACGATTGCTGCCAGTGGCTGGGTGGAGAGGAGAATGGGAAACTTGTGTTTAGTAAGTACAGTGTTACAATTCAAGATGGTGACAAGAGTCCTGTAGATTAAGTATATTCACATTGTAAGTATATATAACATTGTTTATATTCACATTAAGTATATTTATATTCACATTGTTATGTGAATATACTTAACTCTACTGAAGTGTATACTTTAAAATGGTAAAGATGGTAATTGTGTCATGTGAATGCTACCGCAATTAAAAAGAGAAAGACCTGTTCTCCATCTTCAGACTGCTCACGTTTTGGTACTAGTGAGGTGCCTCACCACTCCTCGGTCTAAGGCTTTCTACCACTATTCTGTTTAGGTACTTCATCCCCATATAGTTGGCATGTCTTCCACATGGACATGGCTTTTCTTCTTTCTCTATAATGTGCTGGTCTAACACTTCTTTAATTTGCAAGCCAGAAACCAGTCTTAGTGAATGAGACTTGATCAGTGTCAGAAACTACTGCAGAGCCCAGGAAGACCCTGATGTATCCCACTGGCTCACTTGAAGTCACCCTTCTTTTTCTTCTGAAAGAAACTTTTGGTTAACACTGTTCTCAGAACTCTCAGAAGGTCATCAGCTCATACAAACGCAATGGAAGTTAGTGCCAGGCAAAATGGGATACCTTTCTCCAGGTTCAAGCTCATCAGGATCCTCCTTCTAGCTGTTGAGACAAAGCAGGTGGTCTCTAGAAGGAGTGTCTCATTTCCCAGTGCCTCCAACCCTCTCCTCTCAAATGGAGTTAGAGCCCTCTTGGTGGTGAGCCCCTGCCCCAGCCTTTATGTCAGGGGACAGCAGGCTCAGAAGACAGCAGCCTTCTTTTCACAAGTCTTCGCATCTACCTTGACCATATCATTCAGAAGGACTCAGAGCTGCTGAGGCTCAAAGTTAGAAATGGAGGTGGATTTTTTGCCTGCTTTGGATCCTGACATCCAGAAGTGATCCACCCTTACAGGACTTTAGTACCATGGTGATACATGCAGGAAAGGGGGAAAAGAGGAAAGAAGAGAGGCGAGAGGAAAGAAAGACAGAGAAAGCACACACCAGCTTTGGAAACGAACTGGTAATTTAAAAGTCTGTGTCATCTCCATCAGCCTCTCTCTCTGGGAGTTTCCTAAATGGCTGCAACAATAAGAGGATGGAAAGCAGTGGGTTGTTCAGCCCACAGCCTCTCTGGCCAGGCTAACTCTCACTGCCTGGTGTCATTTTTCTCTGCCTTATGCCCTGATGTTTGGAATCCAGCCAGAGTCAGGCTTATAGGTACTTTGTAGGTCACTTTGACAATGCTATTTTCAGATTCAATAATAGAAATAGCTCATACAAGCTTCTCACAGTTATTCCTGCTCTTTTTGTGGATGGCACCACAACATGGCTTGGAAGAAAGAGAAAATAATCCTGGATCAGGTCAGGGTCCTGGATCTGTAATATGACGTGTTGGCTCACAGACTTTATGCAAGTTACTCAGTCTCTTGAAGATGCGATATGTGTATTATAAATTGGTACATTGCAGTATCTGCTTCGAAGTGTTGTTGTAGCAATCAAATAAAACAATCTATAAATAAACTATTCACTGCTATACAAACAGAAGTGAAAACATGTAGTCCTCATGCCAAATCCAGTTCTGCTCCATTCCTTGCTCAGCTTATACACTTTTAAATCATTGGAATGACTTTAGACCAGCTTGGACTCTCCAGATACCACAATCTCCACTTCTCCATATTGTCTCACATCTAGCCTACTTTTTACTCATAATGTTGTCTTGAAAGTTTACATTTGAGACCCCAATATGGTACTGTAAAGATAAGCAGGATACACCATTGCAGACAAGGCATAGGACCTATAGCCTGGCAGATCCAGAAATGTGACTTTGCAAGCACATCAAGAAAGGGTCTTTAATCAGAGGCAGCCTCAGACTCACTGGGCTGGTAACAGCGATGTCCAAAACCAGAGTGTGCAACTATGAGTTTGCAGTGACAAAGAAAATGGTCCTGAAGACTGGAATCCCTTGTCACTACCTTTATATTGACAATATGCTATAAAAAAAACATCACTACAGTTAGCTTGGCCTATATAACACTGGCACTAAAATAAGTAAATCAATAAAGCAGTGGTACATGCTAGGAAGCCCAAAAATAGAATTTAGCATACATAGGAATTTAGTATCCAATAAAGGTGGCATTTCCAACCAGTGAGAAGGTGATGGATTTATTTCATAAATGCAGTTAGGGCAATTTGTTAACTGTTTGTGAAAATACAGTTACTTTATATTGCGCTCTTCACACTATAAACCAATATAAGCTCCAAATGGATAAAAGCACTAAAATTTTTTATTAAAAACAACATAAAAAACCTGGAAGAAAATATAGGTAAATACTTATCTGCTCTCATGTAGAAAAGGCATTCCTAAGCATAAAAGAAAGAAACTCTAAAAGAAAAAAATTATAAGCTTTACTACATAAACATTTAAATACTTATAAAGATCTGAAGATGCCACAAATAAAATTAAGAGGAAACAACAAGCTAAAAAGAAAAAAAAAAAAAAAAAAGGCCAGGAGCAGTGACTCATGCCTGTAATCCCAATACTTAGGGGAGGCCGAGGCAGGCTGATACTTGAGGCCCAGAGTTCAAGACCAGCCTGGTCAACACGGCAAAACCCCATCTCTACTGAATAAAAGAAACACAGAAATTAGCCAGGCATGGTGGTCTATACCTGTAATCCCAGCTACTCAGGAGGCTGAGGCAGGAGAATTGCTTGAACCTAGGAGGTGGAGGTTTCAGTGAGCTGATAGCATGTCACTGCACTCTAGCCTGGGTGATCGAGTGAGACTCTTGTCTCAAAAAAATAAAAAAATTTAAAAAAAGAAAAGAAAACCAGCAACCTGGGGCAGGCAGACAGTGATAAACAAATGGGACCTACACCTTCACAGAATTTTCAGCCCCATGGACAACAGACATTAAAATCAGGACCACCTTCAATTAAATCATTAGACACAGAGATAAGTCCCTCTGAAGCCAAAAAATTGAAAGCCATACCAGGGGGCTCTCCAGTTAATAGTCAAGGAAGGTCTCTCTGAATGTGTTATTTGTTCTGGGGACTAGGAAGATGAGTAGGAGTGAGGACAAGGGTGGGGAGTAAGGACCCAAGCCAAGAGAAGACCACTGTGGCATGTGGCAGCAGCAGCCATAAGGACAGTGGAGCACAGGGCTTAAGTGGGAAAATTGCAGGAGGAATGACCAGACAGGTAACCAGGGGTATGTATGTTAACTTAAAACTTTCATAATTTTAACTGAGTCTTTGAATGATTCTTATAAATCACTAAGACAAGAACTATACTCCAATAGGCAAGAGGGCAAAGTGGGCAATTCACACAACAGGAAATGCCAATACATTTGTAAGAGACCAAAAGTCATTAAGGTAGAAGGTTGACCAGGGCTAAGAGAACACAAAGGGACAGCCAATGGGTCGAAGGCGTGCTTTTGGGGTGATGGAAATATTTTAAAATTGGATCCTTGTGACGGTTGCATAACTGTAAATTTATTACAAAATAATTGAATGCACATTTAAAATGTGTGTATTTTATGGTATGTAAATTATATCTCCATAAAGCTATATAAAAAATTATTGTTCAACCTGTCTAGAATCAAAGAAATGCAAATTAAACTACAATGTAATTTTTTATGTTTCAAATTTATAAACAATTTAAGAAATAAAAACATTCAGTGTTGGTAAAATGGAAAATGGGCATTTATATAGAATTCTAATAAATTTGACAATAACTATAAAAGCCTTATTACTTGATCACATACCTTGGAATTTAATATAACAACCACGAATCTATAAAAATTTTTCGTATGACAATGTTTATCACATAAATATTTGTGAAATAAAAAAACAGAAAAAGTTTAATGTTGGGTGGTGGATGATTATTTAAACAGGAAATGGTACCATTCTTTTTAAGAATATGCTACAGGGCCCGACGCAGTGGCTCACGCCTGTAATCCCAGCACTTTGGGAGGCCGAGACGGGTGGATCACGAGGTCAGGAGATCGAGACCATCCTGGCTAACACGGTAAAACCCCGTCTCTACTAAAAAACATACAAAAAGAAAAAAACTAGCCGGGCATGGTGGCGGGTGCCTGTAGTCCCAGCTACTCGGGAGGCTGAGGCAGGAGAATGGCGTGAACCCAGGAGGCGGACCTTCCAGTAAGCTGAGATCCGGCCACTGCACTCCAGCCTGGGCGACAGAGCAAGACTCCGTCTCAAAAAAAAAAAAAAAAAAAAAAAAAAAAAAAAGAATATGCTACAGAGGAATGCATAGTGGCCAGGCACGGTGGCTTACACCTATAATCCCAGCACTTCGAGAGGCCAAGGCAGGCATATCACTTAAGGCCAGGTGTTCTAGACCAGCCTGGCGAAAGTGGTGAAACCCACCTCTGCCAAAAATACAAAAATTAGCCAGGCATGGTAGCACACGCCTGTAATTCCAGCTACTCAGGAGGCTGAGGTAGGAGAACAACTTGAACCCCGGAGTCGGAGCTTGCAGTGAGCCGAGATCACACCACTACATTCCAGCCAGGGCAACAGCAGGAGACTCCATTTAAAAAGAAGAAGAAAGAAGAAAAAGAATGCATAGGTACATGAAGAAGAGGTGAAACATTAAGTCAAAAACTACAAAACAGCATACTAGGATAGTATGATCCCTATATGGGGAAATCAGACATGCTTCTATTGGAAAAGTCTTAAAGGGCAGGAATCTACGTATCAACGTTAGGTATCAATTAGCTGTTACCACAAAATGCTGTTTAACAAAGCACCCCAAAGCCTGTAAGAAGCACTTGTGTTTTTTGTGTTACTGGGATGTCTCTCCTGAGGGAAGTGAGGCAATAGGGCTGCAGGGGAGGTCCTGGTCCACACGTCTCTCCAGTGCCTGTGCTATCCAGGCATCTTTTATCACAGCAGAAGCATAAGCAGGAAAGCCCAGCTGCAGGAGCACATCTCCAGCCTCTGCGTGCATCACTTCCACCCACATTCCACCAGGCCAAAGCAAGTCACAGAGCCAACGTCCAAGGCAAGGGGTAAGGAGATACACCTTGCCAGTCAGGGAAGACACTGCAAATTATTGGGGGTCCAAGAATGGGAACAATAATGCCTTCTACACAATATCAAAAGCTTAAATGTGATTATTTCAGACTGAAGGAGATGTGTTGCTTTGTTTTCTTTTGTTTATTTATACATATTGCATTACTCAGCTCTTTTCCAGGTTTATTTCCTGTTCATGTTATACACATCTATGGGACAACAGTGGCTCTATCTCACAGGTCTTCTACACTCAATAAAAAAACCTTTCCCATTTTAGGCAGGTCATTCTAAAGCAGTGGAAAAAGAACAATGACAGAAATTTGAAAGGTTCTTAAAGCCTCTGCTGGAAAGCTGAGTATCACTTCCAGTCACATTACATTGGCCAAAAAGCTTACAGAACAAGCCTGGCACCATCAGAGAGGGGATCACACACCTGCAGTAGGTAGGGGACTGCAATTCACATAGCAGTGGATGGGAGTAAAAACACCATGAATAGTGAAAAGAGTAGTGTCATCTACATACTTACTAGCATTTCCAACTTTTCTATAATGGCCACAAATGGCTTTATTTTTATTTATCTAATTATTTCTTTCTTTTTATTAGAAGCTAGATATGAACAGAAAATTTACTTTTTCAAATTTCCCTACCATTTTTAAGGTTTCGTTTTTATCACACGTTTTGCTTATTATTTCGTGCATGCGTTAGAAGGTACACCTTAGGCCCTGCCCTCTCCTCTCCATCTTCTTCATTGCTCAATCACCAGAACCCAACACCTTCAACTGTTATAGCAGATTCAGTTAGTATTAGGTTGGTGAAAAAGTAATTGCAGTTTTTGCCATTATTTTTGTCTCCATTCCTGTAAGTTGCACGCAAATCTACTTCTTGAGTTTTACCAATTCTAGGCTGTCTCTTGACTTGCAGTATGAAAGGTAAGACATGAGCTTGTTCTCATCCCCAAAAGCTCACCACATATGCACATTCCCAACCAGTCCCCATGTACCCCCAGTGGAGATGCACTGTGATTGGTTGGCATATTCATCTTCACCTGGTGTACATTACTATTATCACCATACAGACACTGTGCATGGCTAAGCCTCAGGGTACATTGTGAATCTTTTTCCTTCTCAGCACTATTCTGTTCTTAGTTTTTGTTTTTGTTTTGCTTTACCTTTTTCATTTGTTCATCTCTGTGTATTTATCAGATTTCAACCGCAACTGTCTGCCCAATGTCTAAATCTCCTCTCAATCTAGCTGGACTCATCAAACACTCCATCAGTTTCATTTTCTTAAAGATTTCTCTCTCTCTCTCTCAGAGCCCTGTGAGCTACTCCAATCTGGCTTACTTGCCTTTGGGATATCCTGGTATCTCCCTTCACTATCATCCTGACATTTCTTTTGTCTCTTCTGTGTAGAAATTCCTGTTTCCTATAACTCATGTCTTCCTCTCTGTTAGTTTCCTGTCTCGTTTGGTGGAGCAAACTTCCCAATAGTTTCCTAAGAAAAGGTGCCTTAGGAGTACATCTCCTGAAACATTGCACGTTTTTATTCTCTCCATACACGTAATTGATAAATTTGTATCAGGGCTATTGATACAGCATTCCAGGTTACAAATCATTTTGCATAAAAAATTTGAGTAGCCCTAATTTCTGGTGTTGCTGTTGAGGAGTCAGAAGTCATTCTGTTTGCTTATCCTGTGTAGGTAATCTACATTTTTTTTCTTCCCTGGAAACTTGTAGGATCAACCTTCAGTTCCAGTGTTCTAAAGTTTCCTAAAAAGATGTGCCATGATCTGAGTCTGTTATCACTCATTGCTTGAGTCTTCACTGGCTCTTGTCATCTACAAGTGCATGATTGCATCGCTTCTATTTCCTCTCTTCACTCACTCATTATGGAACTATGATTCAGATATTAGTCTTTCAGGACAGGCTCTCTAATTTTTAATGTTTTCACACCTGCTTTCCATCCTCTTCACTTTTGGCTCTGCTTTCTCTGAGAATACCTTATCTCCCAATCATACTTTTAATTTCTTAAAAAAAAAAAAAAAAAAAAATCTTGTTCTCTGAATGTTGCTTTTTAAAATATCATGTTCTTGTTTCAGGATTGCACTATCCTCTCTTATTTCTCTAATGATATTTAGATGATTTTATTTTTTGTGTTCTCTCCGTAGTCTCTGTTCCATCAAGTTGCCTTTTTCTATTTCTTTATTCTGGTGTTGATCTTTCTAGATGGAAGCTTTCCTCAGATCTATCTCTGACTTTCCTGGTCATCTCCTCATCTTTAAGACTGGGTGTCTAAGAGCATTGAGCATGTGGATGAGCCTTTTGGACTGACTTTATCACACTGGGGTAATCTGCTTGGCCTGTTACATTGGAAAACCCCCAATTTGGTAACTTTATATCCTTGTACCTCACCTGGTGCAATCTCTAGAGAAGGTTTTTCTAATCTCTTGCTTGAAAGATAAAAATAGGCTTGGCGAGGTGGCTCACACCTGTAATCCCAGCACTTTGGGAGGCTAAGGCAGATGGATCACTTGAGGCCAGGAGTTCGAGACCAGCCTGGCCAACATGATGAAACTCCTTCTCTACTTAAAAAAAATTAGCTGGATATGATGGCACATGCCTGCAATCGCAACTCGGGAGGCTGAGGCATGAGAATCACTTTAACCTGGGAGGTGGAGGCTGCAGTGGGTTGAACACCACTGAAAATCAGCCTGGGTAACACAGCAAAAAACTGTCTCAAAAAAACAAGGGAAAAAAAAGATAAAAATAGAGCTGACAGCGTAATGGAAACCAAGTAGAAAAGCAGGCTAAGGGTGTGGGTCTCGCTTGATGCCTCTATTTTCAGCAGTGCGCATACCATCAGCTGTGCTTGGATAGTTCCAAATACCATGATCATCTGCTTTATCCTTCTAGGAATAAAACTCTGGTGTTCAGCAGAGGTGAGGGATTCACAAAGCTGGACAGAGTGGGAAAGGGGATTTGGAATCTAAATACTTAGACTTGAAACTAGTTCTCCTGATAGCAGGCTTTCTCTCCACCCCTTGTTGCAGGCATGCCTGCTGCAGCCAATTCTTACATCATTTGAGGCTTTAAAAACAAAGCTAGCTGCTCTCCATTTTCTCACTGCCTCTGTAGTATTCTGGTTCCCTGTGCCTGGTAATATACTACTCATCTATAGCTTTCTACCTTCAAATTTTTGTTTCTGTTATCTCCTCATTCCATCTTGTTCTTCTTTATGCCTTTTTGAGAAATCCCTTTACTGTGAATTTAGTAGAGTTTCATAAGGAAGCAAAATGAGATGCGTGTGTTTAATTTCCCATTGTTACCCGCTAGTTCTTGCTTTCATAATTAAAAGAAAATTGCTTATAAGGAAGTTTGCGTGGTAATTATAAAACCAGAACAAAGACAGGTGAAATAATTGAATTTCTAATGGAATCAGATTAAGGTGGCCTCATGCGTCTATCTACTACCTGGAGATAGGTGATCCAGCCAATGGGACCCTGAGATTCAAAGTTCATGCCTCTCCTGGACAACACTCAGATAGGCACTGCCCGTGTTGTCCCATGAGTCTTCTCTTCCTATGATTCCATTTTTCACCCGCCCTTTTTAACTAACACCTTTCTTTCAACATGTTAGTATATTCAGGCAAGTTATTGTCAAATCTGACAGAACTGGGAGGCTTTTTGTATGCCATTACCAAAATCCTTAATGAGCTGATATTGTCTTTAACACACAGAGGGAAAACTAATTTCTAAGGTTTTTCATTAAGACACTTTATTTCAAGGCTAACAGAAACATCGTCTTCTTCTTGTTTATATATCCACAGACATGGTTAAATACAAATCTAAAATTTTAATCCAGTAGATTTTAAAGCTAAGCCATATGTGTCAGGGGAAAGGAAATTATTATAACCCCTCTGGAAGAAGAGAAAACTCCCTGAGCATGAAATATCAAACATCAAACATAAATTCAAATCACTCAATGCTCATTGATTTATTTAATGGAAAGCTAGTGCACAGCCATTGCATAAGAAGTACTACCTTCGCCCCACAATGACAGAAGATAAAGGGCAAACATGAAGAAGAGTAAGATACAATCACTGACCTCAAAGACATTACAATATAGAAATTTAAAGAAAAGCAAGTACTGAAATATTAAAAAGTAAGATAAGTGTGATATGATATGAATAAACCAAATAACCCAAAAGAAGGCAGGAAGTTGGAAACACAGAAAGGAAAAATAGAGCAACAAAAAATAGTACAATTATAGACTTAAATCTAAAGATATCAATAATTATATTAAGTATAAATGGTCTAAACCTATAGATTAAGAGATAGAAGTTGTCAGAATTGACTTAAGCTATGTATCAGCTGTGTGCTGTCTACAATAAACTCATTTGAAATATAACAATACAGGAAAATCAAAGTAAAACAATAGGAAATGATACACTAAGAAATAGTAATAAAAAAGAAAGCTGGAGGCCGGGCACGGTGGCTCACGCCTATAATCCCAGAACTTTCAGAGGCCGAGGTGGGCGAATCATTTGAGGTCAGGAGTTCAAGACCAGCCTGGTCAACATGGTAAAACCACACGTCTGCAAAAAATACAAAAAATAGCCAGGTGTGGTAGTGGACACCTGTAATCACAGCTACTCAGGAGGCTGAGGCAGGAGAATTGCTTGAACCTGGGAGGCAGACATTGCAGTGAGTTGAGATCATGCCACTGCACTCCAGCCTGGGCAACAGAGCAAGACTCTGTCTCAAAAAAGAAAAAAGCTGGAATGGCTATTTTAACATCAACGCAGACCTCAGAGCAAAGAAAATTATAAGAGCTAAAGGATATTACATAATGGTAAGAGAATCAATTCACCAAGATGACATAGTAATCCTAAATGTGCATACACTTAACAACAGAGCTTCACAACATATAAAGCAAAAACTGACAGAATTAAAAGGAAAAATAAACAAATTCACAATTACAGATTTCAATATTCCTCTCTCAATAATAAACAGAAAAACCAGACAGAAAATCAGCAAGGATATCGAAAAACTGAATAGGTCACCAACAAATGGAATTTAATTGATATTCACAGAACATTTAACCCAACAACAGCAGAGTAGACATTCTTTTCAAATACAAATGGAAATTTCACAAGTTAGACCAGATCATGGATCATAAAACAAACCTTAACAAATTAAAATAGTTGAAATCATAAAAAGTTAATTCTGCAATTATGAAATTAAGTTAAAATAAATAACAGAAAGATTCTAAGAAAATTACTAGTGACTTCAAAATTTAACAACATACTTCTAAATAATCCTTAGGTCAAAGAATTCTCAAAAAATATTAGTTTGAATTGAACTGAAATATATAAAAACAATCTATCAAAGTGTGTGGGATGTACATAAAGCAATGCTTAGAGAGAAAATTATAGCATTAAATGCTTCTGTCAGAAAAGAAAGATGTCATATCAATAATCTAAATTTCTACTTTAAGAAAAAGAAAAGCAAAACATTCCTAAAGCAGGGCGGAGAAAGTAGTGAAAATAAGGTCTGAAATCAATTACATTTAAAACAAAACAACAGAGAAAAATCAATGAAACCAAAAAGTTTCATGATCGACCTCTAGCAAGGCTGAAAAAAAGGAAACAAAAAAAGTCACATACTGCTAATGTCAGGAATAAAGAAGAGAATATCACTGAAGACTCCACAGACATTTAAAGGATAGTAAATAAATTCCATGCACAATTCTACACACATCAATTCGACAACTTGAATGAAATTGTCTAATTTCTCAAAAACTAGTATCTGCCAAAGTTCAGCAAAAATGAGGTACATAATCTGAATAGTCCAATAACTATTAGAGAAATTAAATACATAAAGTTAAAACCATCTGAAATAGAAAACTCCAAGCCTGGATGGTTTCACAGGCAAATTCTATCAAACATTTAAGGATTCTACACAATCAGAAGGAGAAATCATAAAAAGGAAACACTTCTCAACTCTGAGTTTTATGAAGTCACCATTATCTTGACACCAATAGTAGACAAAATCACAAAAAATAAAATTACAGATTAACATTTTTTAAGAACTTTAATCATGAAATGTTCTTTTGTGACACAAAAATTACCAACAAAATAGTAGTAAATCAAATGCATCAATATAATTTAAAAAACAATGTAGTATGACCAAGTGAGGTCCATCTAGGAATGCAAGGCTAGATTAACATTTTAATAAACAAACAACTGAATTCATCATATATACCATCTGAAAAAACAAATCATATTAATTGGTGTAGAAAAAGCATTTAAAAATTTAAAATTCATTCATGATAAAAACTCTCAACAAACTAGGAATACAAATGAAATTTCTCAACCTATTAAAGGGTATCGATTAAAAACCCTACAGCTACCATAATGTTTAATAAAAAAAAATGCTTCTCCTAAGATCAGGAACAAGTCAATAATGCCCATCTCATTACTCCTATTCAAAACTGAACTAGAAGTCCAAGCAAGTGCAATAAGGTAAGAAAACTAAATTAAAGACAAATATTAGAAAAGAAGAAATAAAAAATGTCTCTATTTGCAGACAACATGATTGTCTATGTAGAAAATCCCAAGGTATCGAAGAAGAAAAAGAGGAGGAAGAGGAGGAGGGGGAGGACAGTGATGATGATGACTCCTAAAACTAATATTAGAGTATAGCAAGGTTACAGAATACAAAGTCAGTACACAAAAATCTATTGTATTTCTATATACTAACAATGTATTATTTGAAAACAATGCAATATCATTTAAAGTAGTTCCAAAAATCAAATACTTTAGTATGAATCTAATGCAAAGAATCTCTATGCTAAAATCCACAAAATGCTGATGAAAAAAATCAAAGGAGAACTAAATAAATGAACAGACACACTCAGTTCATGACTTGGAAGACTCAGCACGGTAAAGATGCTGATTCTAACCAAATTAATCTATGAGTTTAATGCAATTATATTAAAATCCCAGGGAGACTTTTTGTATATATTTTGTGGAACAGACAGGCTTATTCTAAAATTTATATGGAAAAATCAAAGGAAGTAGAATAGCTAAAATAATTTTGAAAGAGAAGAATAAAGTTAAAGGAATCAAGCTATTCAATTTTATTACTTACTATATAGTCACAATAATCAAGACCAAGTGGTATTTATAATGAGATAGATATATAGATTAATGGGACAAAATAGAAACCCCAGAAATAGACCCACACGAATATGGACAATTGATTTTTTAAAAGGTGCAAACACTATTCAAGAGAGAAAGAACAATCTTTTCAAGAAACGCTGTTGGAAAAATTAGATATCCCTCTGCAAAAAAATAATAAACCTCAAACTAAACTTTGTACCATAAACAAAAATTAACTCAAAGTAGATCGTAAATCTACACATAAAAAGATAAGGCGTTAAAAAGAAAACATAGGGGAAAGTCTTTGTACCCTGGGAGTTGCCAAAGTGTTCATAGACATGCACCAAGAACTGCGATCCAAGAAAAATTGTAAATTGTACAATATTAAAATTAAAGCTCTTAAAAAGATGCTGCTGAAAGAATGAAAAGACAAGCTACAGCCTGGGAGTAAATATTTGTGGCTCATGTATCCAACAAAGTACTTGACCCAAAATAAAGAACTCTTAAAACTCAAGAGCAAGAAAACAGAAATCCCCATTTTAAAATGGGCAAAAGACTTAACACACACTTTACCAAACAGATGACAAGCACATGAAAAAATTGTTCAACATCATTAGGCATTGAGGAAATGCAAATTAAAGGCACAATGATATTCTACTACACACTTATTAGAACGTTTAAAATAAAAAATATGGATGATACCAAATGCTACCAAGAATCCAGAGCTGCTGGAACTCTCACACATTGCTGGTGGGAATGGAAAAGAGCACAGCCTCTCTAGAAGTAGTTTGGCAGTTGCTTATAAAGTTAAACATATATCTTCATATGACCCAGTCCTGGAGGTTTACCCTAGGGCATTGAACATGGAGGTTTATACAAAAACCTACACATGAATATTTGCAAAAGCTCTATTCATAATTATCAATGACTGGAACCAATCCAAACATGCTTTAATGGATGAATGAATAAAGAAACCATGGTACATCTACATGATGGAGCAGTACTCAGCAGTAAACCAGAACAAACCATTGGTTGACAGATGGAATAACTTGGATGACTCCCAAAGGCCTTGTACTGAGTGAGAGAAACTAGTCTCAAAAGGTTACACAGTGTATGATTCCACTCACATGACATTATCAAAAAACCAAAACCGTAGTGATGGAGGATGAATCAGGGATAAAGGAGGGTGTGACAATCAAGGGATACCCAAGGATGTTTTGGAAGTGATGGAAGTGCCCTGTATCCTGTGATGATGGCTACATGAATATATGCATATACACACACACACATATATGTATGTGTATGTATATGTACACATGTATAAACGTGTGCATCGTGTATGTGTGTATATATACATGTCTGTGTCTATGTATACATATGCATGTCTGTGATATATACACACATGTATATATGTGCGTGTACACACGTGTATGTGTGATATATACATGCATGTATGTGTGTATAAACAGATATGTATGTGTATACATATACACATGCGTATATGTACACATATATAGGTATACAGTTCAATGAGTTTTAGCATATATATGCTCAATTTTACCATATGACAATTTTTTTAATTGAATTAAAACTAAAACTAAGCAACGATAATCCAATGGTGAATGGGGAGGAAGGCATTCCTAAACTCTCTTAGCCTGTCTGGGATGTGGCTAGGACCAGCTGCTAAGCTTCGGAGCCCAAGTGCAAGGCATAATCCTGCAGTCTGTATCACCTTTAGACCCTGAATCCATCTTGCAAATAAGTCTAATTTACACTCACACACCAAGAAACTTGGGTCTTCCTTCTCAATCCACAGCTCAAGAGAAACCCTATTCCTGTCCCTCCTGCGATCTGCCCTGAAGGTTCCAGGAAGCAGACGTTCTAGAACAAGGCAGAAGGAAAAGGAAGCAGGAGCCCACTCGCAGGTTCTCCCACCCCCACACAGCTCTCAGCTGTGCCTTCAAAGGAAACAAGGAGAGGGTGGGTGGCTCTCAGGGATGTCACAAAGGAGGAGAGCAACTGGCAGTACAGACTCATCTGTGAGCATGTCTGTGGCTATTTTTGCCTTGAGAATAGAGGCCAGCCGGGAGTGGGCCAGCTGGGCCCATGGCCATGTGTATTTGTGTTTGTAGGAACATGTGCGTATGGGAGAAGACAGTGAGAGCCTTTCCGAGAGAAACCAAGCCGAGTGGGCGACTGCCACTGACGGGGTAGATGTAGACAAATACAAAACATCAAGCCAGCAATTACCGCAATCAGACGCATGGGGTTGTCCACCTGCGTCAGCAGAGCAACCTCTGCTTCCCACACCTGCTGCGAAGGAGCCAGTAAACACTGGGGCCCAGGGCAGCGACCTTTGGGGCTGGAAGGGTCTCTGTGAGCTACCTTGGTGACGGTGGTGAAAGCCCTTCTTGATACAGTGAGGATGTGACACCCGGAAGCGGTTCACAGTTGTACTTGTCCAATAAGAAAAACAGACACATAACGAAGTTTGATTCGAGCCCCACTTTTCTGATGCAGGCCCAGCCTATGTTCTTCCTTAAGGCCCTCCTAATTGCCTCCTCTCCCTCTCAAAAAGCCTGACTGTTGGAAAAGCCCCTGAGTTCTACTGCCCCTGTGTCAGCACTAAGAGTTCTGGGAAAAGGGGTTCATTTGGAACTATCTGGAGAAGCAGTGAGTTGGGGGCAAGAGAACCACTGACCCGTACCCTTGGTTAACAAGAGAAGCCAGGGGAAGACTCAAGGAATCTGGCATTCACCAAAAGACTCTTGGGTCAAGTCCAAGAGTTTTTAATCTAGGTACATCATGATGACCTGTATATTGTTTTAAAAAATACAACTTCGCAGTCGCAGATTCCCTGGGGTTGAAACCCTGGAATCTGCATTTCCATGCACCCTAGGAGATTCTGATGTGCAGCTAATCTTGGAAACCAATGAGCTATTGGCAGGGATGTAAGCCAAGGAGATGAGAAATGGGAGAACTAGGCACACTTGTATTGTCCCTCTGTATGTTCAGCACTAAGCCTGCTGGCCTCAGTTTTCTCATCTCTTAGATGGGAATAATAGATGAGGTCTAACGTAACCATAGGAACTGGGGACTGGTATGCTTTGACCTATGTAGAGCACTGCTAGGACACTGCTCTCACAGTGTTCATTTGCAGGCAGAAGGATAGCCCTTCTTGGCCGGGCATGGTGGCTCACACCTGTAATCCCAGCATTTGGGAGGCTGAGTGGGTGGATCACTTGAGGTCAGGAGTTAGAAACCAGCCTGGCCAACATGGCGAAACCCCATCTCTATTAAAAATACAAAAATTAGCCAGGCGTGGTGGCATGTGCCTATAATCCCAGCTACCCAGGAGGCTGAGGCAGGAGAATCGCTGGAACCTGGGAGGCAGAGGTTGCAGTGGGCCGAGATCATGCCACTGCACTCCAGCCTGGGCGACAGAGCAAGACTCTGTCTCAAAAACAAAAACAGGAAAGGACAGACCTTCTCTAAGACAAGTAGAGAGAGCACTCCTATTCTTAATGCCCAAGATGAGAATAGGAGAAAACGTGGTCTGGAGATACAGGACCCATCAGAATAACTCTTGGGTGGGCCTATGAGAGCAAGAACAGGGTCTGGGCCATGCAATCTCTCCCAGGAGCATGCAGCAGCGGGAGCTGCCCTGCCCAGATCTGCACCCAGGCCTGTCAAAGGCCCTCCCTCTGTCCAGAGCTCAGGGCCATGGTCATTAAACTTGAGTCTGTTCTGTTTTCCCCAGCCCACAGACAGTGTCTTTATCCTGCCTCCGAGAAGCCAAGACCTTCGCCAGGGCGCCGTCAGGAGGGTCATACAAAGCCGCTGGTAGGAGAGAACTCTGACAAATCAAATGTAAGGTATTTTTCTCCTTCCTCCCCGAAACCACACATTCCCCAGGATGCTGGGTCCTTCCCACACTCAGAGCTAAGAGGCGGCAGCAAAAGTTAAACCTGGGTGTGGTGCAGTTATACCTATAATGGTGCAAATTACATCATCTGTAACCTTTTTTCACAACGGGCTGGTTTCAAACAGCTGTAATTTATGGATGTTCTTCCGAGAGGAATTAGTCAATATATTTGTTTTCCCTTTGATATATAGCCACAGGAGCGCGTCAGGCATGAGGTTTATTAAGCCTTGCCAATTTTCTGCCGCTTCTCAGCGCTATAGATTTTGCTTGTGGAGTGGGCTGGTTCCACCCTAACATAGAAAAAAATCATTTCAAATACTGAAAAGCCTTCCAGCTCTCAGAACACAGGGCGCTCTAGGGGACCAGCTACAGCTTTGGGAATGAAAGAAAACTTGTTTCTGCAGTTGTGGTTGCTGGGGGAGTTACAGGGCCTGGTAGGAGGTGTGGAGGCTGCAGGTCACCTCTGCGTCCTAGCTGTTCTCTAGGTGGGGAGATCTGTGGGCTGAGACTGCAGACAGCCACAAGGCCTAAGGGGGAGATGAATTCTCCTGCCACTGCATCTTAAGCCATTTGAAGAGTGAAGGTCAGTCAGAGCCAGGGCTGTTCTGGGCCCCCAGAGTGGCCCTCAAGTCAGAACATGATACAGTCAACGCTGCCCCTTCTTCCACTACCCCCTTGAAATAGGACACAGCTTCCAGAGTTAACTGAGGGTACCTGTAGCTCTGCAAAGAATCCCTGGGGGAAAAGCCATCCCCAACCCCTTCACAAGGTCAGACATGTAACCCTTTGAAGTGGGAATGGTGGTCCTCAAACGCAGATTCACAGGTACTGCCTCACCTATGTGATTCAGTAGATCTGCGGTGGGGCCCAGCACTCTGCATTTCATACTAAAGCCCTCCACAAATTCACTGAAACCCATTAATCACACCACCTCAATTTCTCACTGCTTAAATGAAAGGTTTTCCTGTGTCTGAGCAGAATGACATTTCTTTAGGTGAGGCACAATGAAAGACACAGATACCAGGAAAAAAATTATAAACTATCAAGAACAGTGCAAGAGACGTGCCCCTTAATCAGACTACACTGGATATACCCACAATAATCCCCACTATGGGCCAGACACTCAGCTGACATTACCTCAGTTGACCAAGCCCATGCTCCTGGAAGGTAGGTTCTAGCAGTGGAGGGGTCAGATGACTTGGCCTGCGGCACACTGCCGGCCAGAGACAAAGCCACAATGTGGAGGCCAATCTGTCCAGCCGCCCACCCTCCCCCAGCCCTCTCTGTTCATGTCCTCACCCCAAATGAAAACCCCCATCTCTCCCTGAAGACATATTTTCAGGCCGGAAGTGCTTTCATTTCCTCTGCTCTTCTTTCCTTGGGTCTGATGGCTTTCTTCTCCAGAAGCCACCTCCTTCCTTTGCACGGTGTCACATCTAGCCATTTTGGTCTCTGGAGCCAGACCACTTGTTGCAAAGTCGAAGCCCACCACTTTCGAGCTGATTGACATTAGGCAAGTTACTGAGCCTCTCTCAGCCTCTCTTCCCTCAACTGAAAATGATGATCATCCTCATATCCACCTACAGGAATGGCCCTCTGGTTTCTGTAAGTTAATGTATAAAATGTGCTAAATGTGAGCTTCACACACATGAACTCACACACTTTAGAAACATCAAACCAATAGGTTAGCAGGCAGTGAACATGCTGAGTGGGATAGAGCTGATGGGGAAAAAGCCCATGGCTGGGAACAGATATCAGGAAGGGGACACAACATGAAAATGAGAGACACACGGGACACACATTGTCAGGGATGAATGCAGATCAGGGATCCAGTGAGGACTGAAAATGAGCCATCACCTCAGCCCAACAACTGCACAAATGACATCAGAGCAAGCACTCTAAATACATGCACCCAGGCACAGACACAGACTGCACACACACACACAGACATGGAGTTAGACACTCAGACACACACACATGCATATACACACACAGACATATGCAGATATATAGACACAGACATATATGCACTGACACAGATACACACATACGGAAATGCACAGAAACATACATAAATATACAAACAGGCACAGACACACAATGCACACTTATACAGACACACACAGTACTGACAAAGAGAAACAGACATACATACATGTAGCCATGCACATAGAGACACGCATAGAAATGACACAGACACAAATACATAAGCACACATGCAGACACACAAAGACACATGCATGCCTCCACACACAACCACACACACACACACACACACACAGCTCCAACATAATGTTTTCAGCCCATCTGGCCTGCATGGTTTCCTCAGGCATGGCTGTCTAAATATAGGGGAAGAAATCTACGTTCTGTTGATAAAATCAGGGTTCAGAAAGAATCAACTGACTTTATATTTGCACAGAAAACCACAGGTCTCTGAGGCTCCCAGGAGACTGTAAAACAAAATCCATGTGTTTTAATCCTATACATATTGACTCTGCCAAGAAAACTGACTCTGCAGAGCAGCTGAATCCACCTAGGCAGCACCTGAGCTCCCAGGAGCCAGTGTAGTGTTGACTTATGCTAATAGCTCCACTGTAAAAGCCCCTCCCAGAAGGCCTGAGACCACCAGGGAGAGGGAAAGATGCAGGGTTGGGGTCTGGAGGATAGCCTTGCAACAAACTGGGCACCTGACCTCTTCAGACTTCTTTCCTCCCATCTTGTCCCCCTGACACGTGCCTGCCTAGCACCTAGGGCTCTCCTTGGCCATCACCAAAATGACAATGAAGTAGATAAGGGTTGATGAGTGCTTGACTGTCTCTTCCCTGCTAGAATATAACAAACTCCAAGGGAGCATGGAATGTGCATGTTTTGCTCACTGCTGTACTCCAAGGGTCTAGCACATTCGATCAAAATAAAAAATTAGAAGTGAATTAACAATTTGTCAGATGATGCTGGGGTCAATGAAGGCAGCTAGATGCCAAAGACAGTCATCACACTTTCCTACCCATTTGGGGGGGCTCCTGTCCTCCCCAACAGAGCTCAGGTGCCCCCATTCCAGTCCTGCCCCACCCTCCCTTTTGCCCACCCCCCACCTCGGTGCAAGGCTCACCTGAGTCTTCTCACCCTAAGTCTTGCATTATCTCAATGCAAAATGAGAAACCACAAGATAATACATGAAATTTGTGAAAGCTGAAATGAAAACCTACCAAAGGGATATCTTGGGCGAAGAGATACTATCAAAAGGGATACAGATGAAAATCACTAAGATGAGCCCTTGATAAAATTAGGAAGATTTGTTTCATGGTCTGATTCTTCACTGTGCTCTTCACCCAGACCCGTCCATCCCACAGCCTCAAACAACCACTGTCCACCTCAGGCGCCAGATTACGGGAGCCTTCACATTCCCCCTCCATCCATTTCACTGTCCCTGACAACAACAACAACAACAACAAAAAATATATATATGTGTGTGTGTGTGTGTGTGTGTGTGTGTGTTTGCGCGCTCAGATTAAAGGCTTAGTCAACAACTGGATTTTATAACAAAATACATGAAGACTTTTACTTCCAGCCAAGATGGCATAAAAAGGATCAAATTTACTTTCCCCCCGAAACAAACAAAAACAGACAAAACATATAAAACAATGGTTCTCCGACACAGGACACCTGGTACCACTGTACAATGATCCCTGAAAGAGAGGGAGCAAACAAGATGAGCCCTATCATCGTTCTTGTTCTGCCTTATAACCTGGGGAAAGCCTCCAGGGCAAGTGATGAGACAGAAGCAGGGAAGAGGGATCCAGAAGGAGCCCAATTGTCTCCCTGAGTTGAAAAGACATGCTGGGAGTCCTGGGGAGATCAAGGTGTGGTGGGCAGCCTTGAAAGCTTTAAGATGACTCCCAGTGATCTCGTCCAGTATTCACACCATGTGTCGCCTCCTCCCTCATTGTTTCAAGACTAGCCTGGGTGACCAATATCATGGGCGCAAGCCATGGTATATGAGGATGCCAGGTTCTAAAAAGACTGGAAGACTGTGGCTTTCATCTTGGAGGATCTCAGTCTCGAGCTGTCTTTCTTTCTGATCACTCACTTTGGCAGAAGTTAGATGCCATGACATGTGAGAAGTCCTATGGAAGGCCCACATGGTGAAGAACTGAGGCCTTCACCACAGGAAGTCCTGACAACAACCACAGAAATGGGCTTGTAAGCAGATTTTCCAGCACCTACAGAGGAACACAGCCTTGGCCAACAACTTGACTACAACCTCATGACAGCCCTTAGAACTACCCAGCTAAGCGGCTCCCAGTTGAAACTAATGTATAAAATCCACAGAAGATGCATGAGATAATATCTGTTGTTTTAGTGACATCATTAGAATCTATATAAATGCAACATGGGCATCAAAAATAGGATATGTGGGTAAATATAAAATATTTTCATCTTTATTCTATAGATATTTAAGGTAACTGATTGCTTAAAGAAAACAGTAACATTATGAGTTTTAAATATAAATGCAAATATAGGTCAGTAATTTGTACAAGGGCAAAGAGAGGAAAAATTATAATGTACTGCTATACAGTCCATATACTATATGTGAATTGGAGCAATATTACTTGAAATTAGATTATAAAATGTAAAAAAAAAAAAAAAGAAAGAAAGAAAAAACTACAACAGTAATTTAACCATTAGAAAAGGGAGAGTATAACTAAGCTGCCAACACAACTAAGCTGCCAATAAAGTAGATAAAATGGAATAAACATTAATCTAAAAGAAGGCAGAAAAAGAAAGGAATAAAAGATGGGAAAAATAGAAAATAAATTTCAAGACAGATTTAAGTGCAACCATATCAATAATTATATTAAATGTAAATGATAAAATATATCCCAATTAAGAGGTGGATTCCCAAATTAACAAGCAAGACCAACTATATCCTTCTACCTACAAAAAAATTCATTTTAAATATAAAAGCACCAATAGTTTAAATCTGAAAGCTTAAGGGGGAAATCCAAGACGTTAGTATTTATCAAAAGAAAGCTGAAGTGGAATGGCTTTATCAATACCAGACAAAGTAGATTTCAAAGCAAATAATAATACCAGGCAAACAGGGTGTCAGTTTACATTGATAAGAGTCAACTCATGAAGAGACTCTTATTATAATGTTTGTGCAACTAAAAACAGAGCTTCAAAATACATGAAGCAAAAACTGATGGAACTGCAGGAAGAAATTGATATATCCACAATAACAGAGACTTCAATGCAATGAGCTGAGTAGAAGTGGAGGCACATGTTGGGCCCATCATATCCCAGCCATGAGATCAGGATTTCTGGGGTGAATGGAGAAAAGAGCTAAAATCAACAAGAGTTTTCTGGTCTAAAGGGCAGAGGGTAGCCCAGGTTTGATTGTTGAAGGAGAATAAGCCAGAGAGCACAAGCCATCTTTAACCTACTCTCAAAGCCACGATGGCTTTGACTTCAAGAAGTCTTTCAGAGTGGGCATTGCCCACAGGATGCTATCATTCCAAGGACAAGCTCTGCTTCCCCATTGTCAGGACCTCCTACCCTATCCCCTACAGATTCAGTTCTTGAGCCAGGAGTGGAAAGTTATTACTCAAAGATTTCCTGAGGTATAATTTCCATATCATAAATAGCCCATATTTAAAGTCTAAAACTGGCTGGGCACAGTGGCTCACACCTGTAATCCTAGCACTTTGGGAGGCCGAGGTGGGTGGATCACTTGAGGCCAGGAGTAATAGACTAGCCTGGCCAACAGGGTGAAACCCCATCTCTACTAAAAATACAAAAATTAGGCCAGCATGGTGGCACATGTCTATAATCCCAGAAGGCTGAGGCAGGAGAATTGCTTGAACCTGGGAGGCAGAGGTTGCAGTAAGCTGAGCCATGCCACTGCACTCTGGCCTGGGCAACAGAGCAAGACTCCATCTCATAAATAAATAGTCTAAAATTTATGCCTGTCAAACTATCACCACCACCACACTGAAAATAATGAATATATTCATCACTTTCAAAAGACTACTCATCTCCCTTCATAATCACTTCCTCCCACCTATCCTGACCCCAGTCCCAACTACAGGCAATCAGTAATCTGTTTTCAGTACTACAAATTAGTTGCATTTTCTAGAATTTTATGTAAATAGAATCTTATAGTATATTCTCTTTTCCATCAGCTTCTTTAACTCAGCACAATTTTTGAGAGGCATCCTATTGTTTTGTGTCTTGATATTTCCTTTTATTGCTTGGTAATATTACATTGTATGTTTATAACAATTTATCAGTTCACCTGTTGATGAATATTTGGGTCTTTTCGAAGTTGGGGCTGTAACAAAGTTGCTATGCATCTGCCTGCAAGTCTGTGAAATGACATAAGCTTTTATTTCTCTTGGGTATAAACTAAGGAGTGGAATGACTGAACCAAATAGTAGATGTCTCATTAGCTATTTAACCCATTTCGTAAAGTGGTTATCAATTACACTTCCACTAGCAGTGTATAAGGGTTCTGGTTAACCCATTTCTTCCCCAACCCTTGGTATAATCTGTCTTTCTAATTTAAGCCAGTCTAGTAGAAGTGTAGTGACATCTCACATGTTTTGAATTGGCGTTTTATTAACTAAGGATGTTGAACATCTTTCCATGTGCTTGCTTTCCCTCCATATATCTTCTTTTGTGAAGTATTTTAAATCCTTTTGTTCATTATATTCATTGACTTCTTTGAGTTATCATTGAGTAGTAAAGCATAAGGAGAAAAAGAATAGAGCTATTTTTGATAGCCAGAGAAGTGACATTTAAACAGAAAAACTAAAAGAAGTAAAGGAGCAAGCTATGAGCATGTCTGGAAGAAGAGCTTTGCCAACAGGGTGAGATGCAAAGGCCCTGAGGCAGCTGAGAGCACGGTGTGCTTGAGGATTAGCAAAAAGGCCAGTAAGATTGGAACAGAGTAAACAAAGGGAGAGGGTGAGAAGATAAGGAAGAATTTGTATAAAAATTCGATTTCACAGTGCATTAAATGGGACACCAGATCTTAAAAGACCTAACACATAGTAGAAATTGTTTTAAAAATCAAGTTAATCCAATTATTTACTCACTAGACTATACCCACTCTACACCCTTTTTGAGCTTAAACCCTGGATTCTAGCTTAGAAGCAACTCTTCACCATGCTAGAGATTTCGTTCCCTGATTTTGTGCCTCCCTGGGTGCCTGCAGATGCCTCTTCTTACTGGCCAGGCCCAGCCTTAGAGGGGCAGGAACTTGGAATGTGCAGCAGGAGAGGATCATTTAATCAAGAATTAAACTTCTTACTGGACTTCATTTACCATTATGATGGGACATAAAAGTTTAAGGGCTTTTGCCAAAAAAAATCTATGATCCAGCTCTATACAAGTTCTAATAAATCTGCAAAGAGGGAATTTATCATCTCTCAATAAATGTGTCTTTTCTGCAGTGTCTTCTGAAAACTTGAAAATCAGAGATATAAATCTCAGCTTTGGGTTTCATTTTTCTCTCCTTAGGGAAATGGAGTTCCAGACTTGCACATGGTTTGTTACTGGTATCCCCTCTCGTTCCCAGTCGCTCTCCTCATTCATCTCCCATCCCCTCCTCCTCTTTCCCATAGCTTATCTCCCCATCTTGGGGACCCCCAGAGTGTTCTAGAGGGACACAGAAAGCCTCTCTTGCCCCTAGTTTCCTCATCTTGGAAATGAAGAGGTTGGGCCACGTGACCTGAAAGACCCCTTCTTGTTTCAGTCCCTGACGGGACCCAGCCTGTAGCCAGTACTGCTGTCTTTGGAGGCTTGTTGGATGGGGGGCTAAAGAGGTAAAGGTAGGATGAAGACATGAGGAAGGGGCTTTTCTGTGACCACTCAAGGCCAAACATGCCCTCAGGTGGTCAGTGGAGAAAGCAAATACACAGACCTCGGTGTGTGCTGCTGCAAGGATGAACCTGGGAACATCATGGCAAGTGAAAGGAGATAGCCACAAAGGCCACGCATTGCAGGATTCCATTCATATGAAATTTCCTGACTTGCCAAATTCAAAGAGGCAGAAAGTAGGTTAGTGGTTGGCAGTGGATGGCACAGAAGATCTTGGGACTCGTGGCTGAGGATGACAGGGTTGCTTTTGAGGGTGATAGAAATGTTTTGGTATTAGATAGTGATGCTGGCTGCAAAATATAGTGAGCATGCTAAAAACCACTTTAAAATAAATATTATGTTATATGAATTATATTTCAATTAAAAATACATACAGCTCCTAAAAAACTACAGACCTTGGCAAGCTGAGGACAAGTGAACATAGGACCTGCCTCAGTGGGGACCAAAGAGCTCTATCAGCTTAGGCAAGAGGCGAGAGGGTCTAATCTTCCTGGCTGCACAGGAGAGGGCAGCCAGACAGGCTTCCCTAACCCAGGAGACCCCTCTTGTCCAAGCAAAGCTGCTTCCTGAGTTGGAGAACCTCATCAAGGTTGGCAGGCCCACAGCCCAGGAGGCTAGAGCCCAAATCCTAGATCCAGCGCATCTCAAGGTACAATCCCAGGACCATCTGCGTCAGAACTAACTGGGGACCTTGTTAAAAGAGCAGATTCCCAGCCCCCTCCCACACCTACTGAATTGGATTTTTATTTTTAACAAGCTCTCTGGGTAATTCTTTCATACACTAAAGTTTGAAAAACATTTTGAGCTAGAGTGCCTTTCAAACTTTAAAGTGCATACAAATCACCTGGAGATCTTATTAACATGCAGATGATGCTGATTCAGGCAGCCTAGGGTTGGGCCTAAGATTCTGCATTCCTAATAAGCTCCTATGCAATGCTTCATGTTGCTGTTGCAAGAATTCTGCTTTTAGTGGCAAGGATTAGAATGGTTCTTAAATATGCTGGAGTCTCACGGAGATTCTGAATTGGTCTGTAGGGTGGCCTAGACATGAGTGTTTTGTAAATTTTCCCAATTCTTCCTAGGTGCTTCTAACAGGTAGCATGGTATTAGATGGGGATCAATATTCCCATCTAATGATGTAGAGGGGGACAGAAGTTCTAAGCAGGAGTCCAGGTAGATTAAGGAGTGTAACATCAGGGGAGCCCATGTCTCTGGGGATCAACACTGCAGAGAGGGTAGAAACTGCTTTGACTCATGGACTGTACTAGCAGGAGGTATCTGTGGCTCAGCCCTGACATCTCAGAGAGTGAGTATGGTGGTAGAATTGCTGCCTCCAAGCCTCAGCAGATAGTAAGAGCAGGGAGCTCTGCCAGGTTCTTTGCCTCAGTCCTACTTGGCTCAAAGCGGAGCCCATCAGTACATTCAACTTAGGAAAGCTACATGGGCTGAGGCAGGGGCCCAGTGCCTCCTTGTCTTACCCAGGCATCCCAATTATTGGAACCACCCTGAATCCAGAAAGGTCTTTGATGGGGAACATCAGCAAGGCATCATTTGCTTGGTTCTTTCAACTCAGCCACTCTGCACTGTCCCTAGCAGCAATGGCAATGGGTTTTGATTGGAGATGGTTGAGAAATGGGGACCTCCACCCCTATCCAGGCTTGCATGGAGGAATTCTTAGCACTGGGGGAAAGAGATGCACACCAAGGAGGAAGAAAGATGCAGAGAACAGGTAACTGCAAGGACTGTTTGTCAGAAAGTCAGAGACAGATGTCAAAAGCAACACACAGGCAGGTTTGGCAAGATTGTGCCACAGCCGTGCGGAGCAGAAACACAGGCTGTATTTCAGTGGGAAATGAAAATGTGTCTGTAATTAATGATCCTCTAGGAACACACAGCCCTTATTAATGTTGCAATTTGGATAAACATAATTCACTAGATGTCAGGCTTGACACCAGGATGGGTTTTCAGCTAGAGGAGGGTTCAGGGAGAGTAGGAGGTGAAGAGGAGGAAGCATGATGATGGGATCCCAAAGGTCCCAAGGACAAGGCACTGGGAGGGGCAGAGGTTGACCTAGAGAAGTCACACTGATGGGCTGGGACACTGTGGAGGAAGCAAGTGTATTCTTGCCAGCCCTAAGCACCCCACCTGGCATGAGGTTGCATGCATAGGCTATGAAGCCAGATTGCCTGAGTTCAGTTGCCTGCTCCTACCTTTTGCTGCATGACCTTGGTCAAGTTGCTGGATGTCTCTGTTTCTCCGTTTGCTCACTTGAAAACAGACCATGACAATTGTACCTACTCATAGGATTAAGTTCTTTAGCATAATGCCTAGCACATAGTAGATGCTAAACAGAAGTTTTGTATTATCATTGTCAAGTTTCATCTGTGTATCAACAATAATGATGCTGGGAACATGGGGTGCAATGAGGATTTCTGCAGGAACCCTTTGTGAAGCTGTCTGCCCAACCAGCTGCTTTTGTCTAGTGACACAAGAGCACAGCAGAAATGATGTGTTCCCTTTGGCATACAAAGGGATCCAATGACAATAAATAATAAATTAGGGGAACAGAGTTACTTCCATGCCTATTCCAGTAGCCAGCAAGCAGTGGAAGGCTGAACTGGTGAAACTGAAAGAACACTGGACAGGGATCCAAGAACCCTGAGTTCTCGTCCTATCCCTATTTTGCGAGCTATGTGACCTTGGCCTCATGACTGTTTAGACAAACATTGTCTCATCTAAAAGATAACTCATCAAATAGTTTCTAAGGGTTGGTCCCACTAGCCTAACCTGTTTTTTAATGCTCTTTTAAGTCTATGGTTAAAAAGGGAAAACACAGATTGGGTAAATTTGGAGGACTAGACCAAGGAACTAGGCTGCACATCAATGATTCCTACATCCTCCCACCTGAAACGGAGCAGCCAGACTCCTTGATGTAGGGCAGCCACACCACCTGGGTAGACTATGCTCCACCCTACTCCTAACCTGCCCTTCTCAGAAAGCCCTAGAGAATAAGTCACATTTCCAAGTCCTACCTTCCCCAGGCTCCATCCAGGAGCCCAGGTGGTCTGAAACTTTTCCTCATTAATTTCAACTTCTTTCTTCTGTTTCTTCACATGCCCTTACTGGCTCCTTTACTTCAGCCCAGTGGCATACTCAAGACTGCCTTATCCTAAGACAAACAGGAAAACACTGCTTGGTTTTGCTTCCTTACCCTTGACTTCCACCTGATCTCTTTCTCTCTCTGTTTCTGGCAGACAAGCATCTGGAGAAATAGTTGGCACTAGCTGTCCCCATTCCTCATTTTCTAATCACTTCTAGGGCCATCACGGAGACTTCAATCACTACCACTCCATGGAACCCATTCCAACCACATCTGTCATCAACATCCCTATTGCCAACTCTGAGAAGCCCTTTCCATTACTCATCTCAACATGCTGCTGACCACTTGCATCTTTTTTAGAACTCACCTCCTTTGGTTTGCACAGTGCAGGTCTCTCCTGGCTTTTCTCCGGGTGTTTCTCTCTGATGAGCATGCTGGATCCTCCTCTCACACTCCACACCTTAGGTGTCTGTACTATCTAGGATGCTGCACTCATCCACTCTCTCTTGTTTACACCCTTTTCTTACAACACATCATTCATTCCCATAATTTTAATGGGAACCCAGATGCTTATGGTTTCCATATCCTTATTTCCCTCCAAAACCACTCTCCTAAGATATAAAGCTTGCAAAGGATAAAAGTTATAAACCCACATACTCCATGTATTTGTATGAATTTCCCATAGACATCTCAAATTCAATATATCTATTAAAAAAAAAACTGGGTGCTCATTATCATCCCCTATTCCCACATTTAACTTTCCCTTCCCCCTCCACTCCCTGTGTTCACAGATTACCCCAGCATCCACACTATCTCCCAAGCCCAAGAGCTGTGGATAACTCACAACAGCTCCATCAACCTTATCCTCAACAGTCTCCAAACCCTACCTACTTTACCTCCTAAATATCTCATTTGTCAGCCCTCTTCCCAATCCATGTCCACTGTCACTGTCTTGGTTCAAGCCAATCTCTCACCTGGATATGCCAATAGTCTCCTAACTGGCCACACACTGTCGCCCATTCCTCCAATCCATCCGCCTCACTGCCACAAAAGTCATTGACTTTTGTATATTTAATCATGTCTGTTACCATGCTGAAAAGTCCATCACTGACTTTCCTTGCCTGTAAGATAAATGCCGATGCCCTGTCTTGGCATGTCAGACTTTTTTAATCTGGGCCATCCCCCTCCCCATTATATTTCCTGAATGACTATATTCCCCAAACACACTAGGCAATTTTATATTTACAGGACCTCTTTTAGAATTATCTTATTCCTAATTTGCCAGGAGACTGGGTGTACGGCTAGTTACTAACAATCTTCCTTTCACTCTTATCTGGATTTGACCACTGGCTTCTCTGATTTGTGTCACCTGTTAGCCACTGTCTCAACCAACCAGATGCTCCCTCGAGCCTCCTCTCCTGCCATGATCTGTTTCTGACAACATCCGACTGAGACATTCACTCTAAGACAACTTAAGAGATTGATTTAGGGGAAATTATCAAGTTGTATGCAGAGGCATTGTTCCTAATTTTTTTCTATTTTAAAATTAGATTCCTCATGATGCGTATTTATCTTAGAGGAAAGCTTACTGATTCATATATAATATGTATAACTTACTTTTATAGATAAAAGCAAAAATAAAACCACAAGGCTGTATTATCATTTTTTAGTTGTCCCTAATTTAGAAAAGACAAGCCACAGAGGCTGAGCTACATAATCCTGGGAATATCTCCCAGAATTGCATACACATCAGGGATCCTGAATTCAGGCGCTTAGAAGAGCCGTATTATTGGTAGTCAGGAACTGGAGGGGCTTTAGACATAGGAAAATCATGCCTGTAAAGGAGGTAGCTAATGCTCAACTCCAGACAAGTGTTTCCGTGCAGGAATACAGGTTCTGTGTTGTCAATTTCTCCAAAAACGTAAAAGTCAGAAGTTTGGTTTGTTTTTTTGGTTTCTTAAGGTAGGTATTTAGATGACTGAGTTGAGACCTTTCATTTTTTCTAATATGGGCAATTAAGCCAATAAATTTTCCTCTAAGCTCTGCTTTAGTTGCATCTGGTAAATTTTGATATGTTACATTTTCTTTTCTATCAGTTCAAGTATTTTCTAATTTTCCTTGTGCATTCTTAACCCATAAGTTATTTAGAAGTCATTTTAATTTCAAAACATTTGCTGATGTATTGAATTTTTAAAATTCTGTTATAAACAAGGAGCATATTTTGAATAATTTCAATCTTTTAAAGTTTACTGAAATGTGTACTAAAAGCCATCATATAGCCCTTTTTTGGAAATTTTTTTTTTTTATTATTTTTTGATATGGAGTCTTGCCCTGTTGCCTAGGCTGGAGTGCAGTGGCATGATCTCGGCTCACGACAACCTCCACCTCCAGCGTTTAAGTGATTTTCCCGCCTCAGCCTCCTGAGTAGCTGGGATTACAGGCCTCTGCTGCCACACCAGGTTAATTTTTGTATTTTTAGTACAAACAAGGTTTCATCATGTTGGCCAGGCTGGTCTCGAACTTCTGACCTTCAGTGATCCACCTGCCTCGGCCTCCCAAAGTGCTGGGATTGCAGGTGTAAGCCACCGTGCCCAGCCTAGAAAATGTTTTAAGTGCTCTTGAAAAGAATACATAATCTCTTTTGGGTTAGTATGTTCTATAAATATCAGTTAAGTAACATTGATAAGTAGGGCTATTCAAGTCTTCTATTTTGTGGCTGACTTTTCATCTGTTTTTTCGAATATTGTAAATGTGGTTTTGAACTCTCCATCTCTAATTGTTGAATTGTCTACTCATTTCAATTCTGTTTTAGATTAATATACTTGGGGCCTTTTTTGTTAGGTGCATGTCTATTTTAACTGTTATATCTTCCTGATACATTGGACCTTTTATTATGAAATGTCATTTTCTCTAATATTTAAAATCTATTTTGTCCAATAATGATAGAGCCATTCCAGCTTTCATATGGTTGCTATTTGCATACTATATCTTTTTTTCAAACTTTCAAATTAGTTGTTTTTGAATCTGAAATTTATCTTTCATGGGTAGCATATACCTGTACTTTGCTTTTTTAAATCCAATATGACAATCTTTGCCTTTTGATTGGATCATATAATTCATTCAAATTTAATGTAATTATGTTTGGATTTACATCTGCCATCTTGATGTTTGTTTTCTAAATTTTCACATCTTTTTCCCCTTCTATTCCCCCTTCTAATGCTTCTTTTAAGCACTTTTTTGAGTTCAATTCTTTTCCTTTTAATCTCTTTGTTTCAATTCCTCTCTTGAGGAATTAATGTTTCTCATTGTTACGTTGTAGATTTACCAAAGTATTCTTCAGTTATTTTCTTGCTCTGTGGATTATAATATGCATCTTAATTACAACATACTTCAGGTTAATTCTGATTTAGAATAAAACACAACTTTGCTCCAGGATAGCTCCATTTTCCCCTCCTCCCCTGTGCTGTCATTTTCATGTATGTTACATCCATGTTATAATCCCAAAACATAGTATGATGATAAGTGTTGTTTTATCAAATGTCCTTTTAAATAAACAAAGTAAAAAAAAAATCTCTACACCATCTTTTATATTTAGCCACATATTTATTTCTGGTGCTCTTCATTTCATCCTGTGGATTTTAGTTATCTGTCATTTTCTTAATAGTCTGAAGGGCTTCTTCAGTGTTTCCTGTCTGCTACTCTCAGTCTCTTTTTCCCAGGAATGTTTTAACTTCAGTTTTGAAGTATGCTTCTAGTGGATATAAAACTGTTTCTTAACAATACTTGTCCCAATGTTTAGAATGTCATTCCACTGGCTCCCGGCCTCTATTGTTTCTTTTGAGAAGTCAGCAGTTCAAAATATTGTTGTTCCTCTGTATATGAGTCATTTTTCTCCTGTAGCTTTCAAGATTTTCTCCTTGTCTTTGGCTTTCAGCTTTTTAAATATGATGTGCTTTAGTGTTTAATCTCTTTGTACTTATCCTACTTGGGGCTCACTGAATTTCTTCATTTCATATTAAATGTCTTATACAAAATTTGGGAAGTATGGGGGCCATGTTTCTTTGAAATGTTTTATATCTTGGTATGCTTGAAGCTGTCTCTTGGGTCTCTAAGGCTCTGCTCATTTTTCTATTTATTTTTAAATCTTTATAATGGATGGTTTCTATTGACCTGTCTTCAAGACCACTGATACTTTCTTCTACCATCTCAAATCTGCTATTAAGCCCACGTAACAAATTTTTCATTTCAATTATATTTTTCAACTCCAGAATTTCCATTTGTTCTTTTTAAAAAGTTTTATCTTGAGATTCCTTATTTGGTGAATTATTGTCATCACTTCTTTAATTTTTAAAACATTTATAAAAGTTGTTGTGAAGTCTTTTTCTGTTAAATACCCTATCTGAGCCCATTTAGACTTAGTTTCTGTCAAATGTGTTGTTTTGTTTGCCTGGACATAAGTCACACTTTCTGTTGAGTATTGCATATATTTACTCATTATATTTGAGCAACTTGGTCAAGCTCTGATGCTCCACACTGAGCCACTGCAGCTTCCCTACCCTGGCACATATCCTTACCAGACTTTGTCCTGCCTATGTTTTGAAGACTGAATTGTTGGAGAGGGGAAGGTGTGAAAGGGGATAGGAAAGGGGAAGAAGAAGAGCCCTTTACTTCTTTGAGTCTCCATTTCCCATTTGTAAAACAGGAAAGTAACAACTATGTCACAGGTCAATGCAAAGATCAAACAAGATTTTATATATAAGAGATGTATACACATACAAAATTATATATATATATATTTTATATGCATATGCACACATAGGTAAGCATTTTGTAAATTCAAAAACATTATACAAACATGAAATAATATTTATAATAGTATTTTTTTTCTTTGAAACAGAGTCTTGCTCTGTCACCCAGGTTGGAGTACAGTGGCACCATCTCAGCTCACTGTAACCTCCGCCTCCTGGGTTCAAGTGATTCTCATGCCTCAGCCTCCCAAGTAGCTGAGATTGCAGGCATGTACCACTACACCCAATTTTTGTATTTTTAGTAGACACGGTGTTTCACCATATTGGTCAGGCTGGTCTCTAACTCCTGATCTCATGATCCACCCACGTAGGCCTCCCAAAGTGCTGAGCTTACAGGCGTGAGCTACCATGCCCAGTCTGTTATTTTCTTTATTCAGCAGTCGGATAATTAACCAACCACAAGTATGATGACTGGGAAAAGAGTAATAGCGAAAAAAAGAGAGAGAGAGAGAAAAACAAGTACCTAGGAAATCTGTGTACTTAAAGAGAAAAATCACAGGAAGAGACAGAAAAAGAAAAAAGAAAAAAATAGGAAGAAAAGGAAAGCAAATTAGGAAAAGAGAGGGGGAGAAGAAAGAAAGGGGAAAAGAACAGCCTTTAAGCTTCTTCCCTTTTATCTCTCCAGAAACAGAGCACAAAAGTCATTATTAGTCTTGTTAACCTTGTAGTAAAAGTTTTAAAGATCCCATAGAGCCCTGTAATCAACTTATTCTAGTTCTATAAATAAGACTCCCCTGAGAAGCCAGAGTTAGTATGTGGCTGAAAGAGGAAAAACCATGGTCTGCCTGCAAAGTAATGGGAAGGTGGGGTTGTATCCAGAAAACTGGCTGACTCAGTACCTGCCATTCCCCCTCCCAGTCCGCTCTTCCCCTTACAGAAATGCTGCTCTTCTGGCTTACTTTACTTTACCCTTGCAGCCTCCTATGGGTCTCCAGCAGTCTGACCAGGAATTCAAAGCAATCTAAGAGAAAACTTTTTAACCTGTTGGGATGTTGGCAGGAGATGGGGTGACAAGGAGCAGTATGTCATGTGGTTTAAGGTAGCTGCTTTTAGCTTTCAATCTTGTCTCAGTAATGGCTCCTGGCAACTGTTAACTCTTTTTAATGGTGGGAGAGCATATTCACACTCATTATCTCTGTGATTGATCATGGATATTCCCAGAGAGTCCCAGGTTTTCTCCAATAATTTCATTTTGAATATTTCTCCAATCATTTCTCAAAAGATTCATTTTTAATGTTTTATCTTCATAATCTAAAACAAATAAAAAGCATATTTCATATAACCAGATAACTACCTACAAAGTAGTCTGGCACATCATTTTCATGCCCAAGCTTAAATTTGTCTTAATACAGTAATCACAAATAAGAATTACCATTGCTAATTATGTTGAACTAGTGAGAAAAGAATAAATTATGCTTAGTTACCAAACAGAGGCTAAATACTGTCATTGAAAACAACTGACACTAAGGCAGCCAGTATGATTGCAAGTAATAATTCATTCTCATTTTCAAAAACCCATTACATGTTGTTAATTTTGTTTGTTTGAACTTTATTGGTTTTGTGGATTGGTTTGTATTTAATTTATAAAGTTGATTTGTTTTTATAGAATATCACAATATAAGCATAAGGAGTTTATGCCTAGTTTCATGTTTGTAAATATATAAGATATAATTAAAAATAAGTCAACAATTAGAGAGGAGGGAGTGCAAAGGTGTTCTTTTTCTAAAAGGATTTCATATATTGCTAATTTTAGGTGGGGCGGGGAGGGACAGGTATTATTTCCTTACTCATTACCACAGCCCAACAAGGAAATAAGTGGGAAAGTATGATTATCTAAGTTGACTAGAACCAATGTTCAGACAAGGTGAGTGACAAGTTCAACATGAGCAGCCTTATTAACCAGGTATTGGACCCTCCCACAGGACAACCCACCCACCTGTATCAGGCAGGCTTCTCTCTTGGCAGGAGTCATGACATCACAGAATCTAAGCATAAGAGACTAAAGGACCATCTTGTCCTCTTCCTACCCAATATAAGCATCTCCCCTATTTTTGCCAGGTGGTCTGCAAGCCTTTACTTAGAAAGAAACAGAGACAGGGACCTATAACTGTCCCCTTATGAAGTCTTTTCAACTTAGCGATGTGGTGTACCAAAAAGGGCACAGAAAATTATCATCACAGGCATAGAGTTTGAGTCACAATTCTGCCATGAGCAATGGATATGTTTAGATAACATTCACTGAGAGCACTGTTCTGATTTCCTCCTCCCAACAACCCTATTGCAATCAATCAGGTTAATTAACTCGGTACCAATATCATCCACATTTTACAGACAGGGAAACCAAGGCACAGAAAAGTAAAAGTGATTTTCTCAAGTGCTCGTAGTTAGCTATGTGATAGAGCTAAAATGAAAACCCAAGCAGTTCTGATGTAGGAGTCGATGATGATGCAGCTGTAAACACATGCCCTGAAATCTCCTGCAGTGGGGAACATAATGTACAGGAGACCCAGCGATCCATCACCCAGACAGTGACTGGGAGAGGCAGTGACCTCCAGCTAGGTCCATTCCTGGGAATCACACGTCTCCTCTGATGGGCAACTTTAGCTCAAGGACCCACACCGCTCGTCTTAGGCAAAACTTTTTAAAAAGTGTGCTGCAGTCTGAGACATTTACTATCCACCTCTTCCTTCCCTCTCAACTTTACAGAGGAAAATCTTGTTGCATGCTCAATAACAGCCCCCCAAAATTTCCACATCCTAATTCCCAGAATCTGTGACTATGTGCCTCGTATGGTAAAAGGAACTGTGCAGATGTGATTAAGTTAAGGATCTTCTGATGGGAATTATCCTGGATTATTCTGACGGGCCTCATTTAATCACCTTTAGAAGAGGTGGCAGGAGTGTCAGAGAAGATGTGACAATGACAGCAGGGGTCAGAGTGATGTGACCGTTGGTTTTGAAGATGGAAGTGGCCACAAGCTAAGAAATGCATATGGCTTCTAGAAACTGGAAAAGGTGAGGGATTCTCTCCTAGAGCTACCAGAAAAAACATTGCCCTATAAATATCTTGACTTTAGCCAGTGAGACTTTTCACCTGCAGAACTGTAACATCGTCAATTCGTGTGGTTTTACATCACTAAGTTTGTGATACTTAGAGCAGCAATAGGAAACTCATAGGGACCTACAGCATAGTGTGATTGCTCTTCCTGCTTCATTTTCCTCCCCTTTTTCCCCTCACAGGTGTTTCTCCTCAATCATATATTGTATGTCTAATGTCTTGACATCTGCTTTTAAGAGGATCCAAACACAAGTGGTACAGAGAGCAAGCTTTTAGCAAATAGGCAGTGAGTGTGGGACTTTGGACTGGCCCACTCACCACACTCCTGATCCCAAGTGGGAAGTGGTACAAGGAGAGGCCATAGCAAAAAAAAAAAAAAAAAAAAAGAAAAAAAAAAAAAAAAGATGGCCCAACTGCTCAAAACTCCACTGAGGCTGAGCTAGGAAAACACCTCAGTAGATGAGAACACTATTGCAGGTGAAAAAATGTTCTGGTAGACAGAAGCACCATTGCACATGCTATGATTCATGCATTTCAAAATATGTGGAAACAGTGTCTACAAAGAAGCTAGAATTGGTTGGTTACTGCTAAATTGTACTGATGTCCCGCAAAGGAATGATGAAAAACAAGCAGTTAATGGCTAGGGGTGCATGTGCTCTTATACTCTGCTATGGAAGAGCAGACACAGCTGAGCAACATTTGAGGGCTCAGACAGGCAAGGTATGTTATGCTAAGATCAGAACCCTAGTGAGGAAAACCTGTGGCACTGAGAAATGAAGATGTTAGTCCTCCAGGCCACCTTAAATCCTCAGAGTTGCAGAACCTAGGGAAGGTTCTCACTCTTCCCTAACAAGAGATAGCACTTTCACTGTGGACTCCTTCCTGAAAAGCAGCAGGTGCCTTCCTCAGGAGCTTCCTCAACCTGCTCCCCAGCAATGCAAGTACTGGCTGCAAGGCTGATAACTAGGATTAATTGATTACAGATATACTGAGCCTAATAAGGGAGCAAAAAGACTGCACCAAAGATGTTCCAAGAATCAGCTAGCAGTTGCAGGCAGGAGCCAAATAAGTACTACTAGGTTTGGATTTTAGGGGTGCCTGATCAAGAGGGTCAGAATGTAAGACTGAATAAGAAGGGATTCATTGCCTTGGGGATTCTTTCTTGGGAGACATCCTAACAACTTACTGCCAGGAGGTGGGGGAAGGTATCTCTTAGAAGCCTGGAGAAAGAGGCTGGCAAAGTGCAAGTGAGTTGTTCTGGAAGAAGATAGAGGAGGGAGTAAGGAGGTTGAGGAAAGTAGGCATACTGGCAGGGATACATTATGGAAGGTCAGTGACCCACCACCCAGAGACTGTGGCCCACGGAAGGACCTCAGAGGCAGACTAGGAGACTCAACGCATAGGGCATTATGCAGACAGTTTATAGAGCATGGTGTCCATAGGGGAAAAAAGACATGCAGCCAACAGGATGCTGCTTATCATCGAAACCCCAAAAAAGGCAACCACAGAGGAGGTGGCTGACCGTGGTCACCCTAAGAAGTCACAACCTCATAGTCAATTCTCAAACCCAAGCCAATATGCAGGCCCAAAACCCACTGAATGAGAAGGAAGGACCCTGCAGTACTACGGCGAACATATATAGTTAACACTTGAACACGGGGGCTATAGGTACTCGGTTAGTCCGTTCTCACACTGCTATGAAGAAACACCTGAGACTGGGTAACTTAAAAGGAAAGAGGTTCAACTGACTCACAGTTCAGCATTGCTGGGGAGGCCTCATGGTGGAAGGCAAAGGAGAAGCAAGCACCTTCTTCACAGGCAGCAGGACGGAGTGCATGCAAGGGGAAATGCCAGACACTTATAAAACCATCAGCTCTCGTGAGACTCAGTGGTTATCTGCAATTGACACTCTCGTGAGACTCAGTCATTATCACGAGAAGAGCGTGGAGGAAGCCACCCGCAAGATCCAATTACCTCCACCTGGCCTCGGCCTTGACCTGTAGGGATTATGGGGATTAGAATTCAAGATGAGATTTTGGGTGGGGACACAGCCATACCATATCAGGTACCAACCTCCCACCCTGTGCAATTGAAAATCTATGTATAACTTTTGACTCCCCTAAAATGTAACTACTAATTTGCCTACTGTTGCCTGGAGGCTTTTCTGATAGCATAAACATAGATTAACACATTTTTGTATTTTATATGTATTATATTCTGTTGGGGTTTGTTTTTATTTTTTGAGAGAGGGTCTCATGCTGTCACCCAGTCTGGAGTACAGTGGCACAATATCATCTCACTGCAGCATCGACCTCCTGGGCTCAGGTGATTCTCCCACCTCAGTCTCCCAAGTAGCTAGAACCACAGGTGTACACCACCACACCTGGCTAATTTTTTAAAATTTTTGCAGAAAGATCTCCCCTATGTTGCCTAGGCTGGTCTCAAACTCCTAGACTCAAAGGACCCTCACATCTCAGCTTCCCAGTGTGTTGGGATTACAGGTGTGAACTCTGTATTATTACAATAAAGTAAGCTGTGAAGAAGAAAATGTTAAGAAAATAGTAACAAAGAGAAAATGTATTCACTATTCATTAAGTGGAAGCGGTTCATCGTAAAGGTCTTCATCCTCACTGTCTTCACGTTGAGTTCCCTGAGGAGGAAGAGGAAGAGCAGGGGTTGGTCTTGCTTTCTCAGGGGTGGCAAAGGTGGAAGAGGTAGAGGAGATAGAAGGGAAGGCAGAATAGGCAGGTATGTCCCACGTAACTTTTATTGACAAAAACCCACATATAACTGGACACACACAGTTCAAATCCATGTTGTTCAAGGACCAACTGTACTGTGATGATTCCCTCAGTTCTTTCCCAAAGGGATGGGTGGCCATTTAATTGGGCGACTGTACACTGGAGAAATGGGAAAACTGAAATATTTTGAGAATTATTAGACACAGGGTCTGACCTTAGCACTGATATTCAAATATGCAAAGCATTAACCTGGTTTTCCTGTTAGAGTGAGTACTTAGAGTGGCCAGGTAACATACAGAGTCCTGGTTGAAGTCTGACCCCAGGAAGGTCTCTGACCCCCACCCACCAGTCATTTCCTCTGGCCACTAGTATGTAATTGGAATTAATATACTTGACATTTGGAGTAACCACCATATTGGGTCCTTGCCTGTGGGGAAAACATTATCATAGTGGGGGAGGTCAACTGGGAACTTCTGAAACAGCTCTGGCACTGGTCACAACAGTAAATCGAAAACAATACTGCATCCTGGAGCTGATGACAGAGGTTGGTGCCATCCTTAAAAGCAAAAAACGCAAGAATAGTGGCCCCTACTACCTCCAGTGTGACACTGTGGCCTCTGCAGAAATTAGATGGACCCTGGAGACAGGATGCGAACTAACATCCCAATCATCGCCTCAATCACAGCTGCTGTCCCAGGCACAGGGTTTTTATTAGAGCAGATTAATATGGTTTTGGGTACATGGTGTGTGGCCATTAATTTGGCAGATGTGTTCTTTTCCACTCTGATCTGAAAAGAGAATCAGAAAGTTTGTATCCACATAGAATGGACAATGATAATTATCTAGGGTTAGCCTCAGGGCTTGTGTTACCTCTCCTACCCTCTGCCATATTATCATCTGAAGAGACCTGGCCTGCCTGGACACCCCACAGAATATCACACTCACCCATTACATTGATGGGATCATGCTGACTGAATGGGATAAGCAAGAGCTGCTCTCCTGCAGGTCTTGGTAAGGCTCATGTGTTCCTGAGGGTGATAAGGCTGATGAAGATTCAGGGATCTACCATTATAGTGATGTTTTTAGGGTACCCAGTGATCAGGGGTGTGGCAAGATATCCTTTCCAAAGCAAAGACAAAATGACCGAATCCTGAATCTCAACCACAAGAAGGAACCACGGTGCCTGGCTAGGCTTTTTAGGTTCTGGAGGCAATGCATTCCATACCTAGGAATACTGTTCCAACCAGTATACAGGGTAATACAACGGCTACCAGCTTCAAGTAGGACAAAGAGCAGGAAAGGGCTCTGTGGAAGTTTCCGGCTGCTGTGCAAGCAGCCCTGCACTTGGGCCATACACTGTGGCAGATCTGAAGATACTAGAGGTTTCAGTAGTGGAAAAATACACCCAATGAAGCTTTTAGAAAGGCCCCAGAAGAAACCTATACCATAGGTTTCTGGGATCTGTAACAAGGCCATGCTGTCTACAACAGAGAATTATATACTTTCTGAGAAATAGCTCTTAGCATAATGCTGGGCTTCATTGACCATGAGGCACAAAGTGATACTGTGTCCTCCAGCACTGCTGACTACAACCTGGTTCTGTTGGACCTGCCAGTCAAAGTCAGACATACCCAGCAGCCATTACCACAGCATCAAGCCTGGATCAAGCCTAAACAAGTTCTGAGGTCACACATGAGCTGTATGAGCAGATGGCCCAGAACACCATGTTAGCAACCACAGTCATACCAGCCATGTGGTGGTCCAGTATGACCAGCTGAAGAAGGAGCAAAAATCCCCAAGCTTGGCTTATAGACCAGTTGATCTGGTATATGTGTGCACGCCAAACTCAATGATGGCTACATTATAGCTTTATTCATGGTTATCCTTAAAAACACTGAAGAAGAAAAATTGTCCCAGTGTATGGATATGTAGTGTACCTTTTCATGTACTTTGCGTGGAAGGGTAAGCAATTCAAGGTGAAGATATGTACAGATTACTGGGCAGTGGCTACCGAAAAATCAGTGTCAAGGAAGTTTAGGGTAAAGGCATGTGAATGAACACATTAGGAGTGGGCACAAAGTGTGAATATTTTTGTATCACAAATCAACACACATTAGAAAACATCCACCACAAAAGAGACACTGACCAAGTGAACAGTAAAAATGACATTGTCATCTTGCATTAGGCAGCCTTCATCACTGGCCATGTTGAAACTAGCATGATGAGCACATAAATGGAGTACAGTGGCAGAAACAGAGGCCACACGGGGTTCCAGAAGCATGGACTCCCACTTACCAAGATGAATTTAGGTCTTGTGGCCTTGGAACATCCAGCCTGTCATCAACAGAGACCAATGCTGAACCCCTGATATGTCATTATTTCCAAAGAAGACCAACAGCCACTTGGTAGTACATTGACTATAGTTGGCCCTACATATCCTAAAACAAAAGCCAGCAGTTCATACCCATGAGGACAGAAACTTATTCTGGGTATGAGTCTGCCTTTTCTGCTCTTACAGCCTTAGTTGGTGCCACTACCCAAAGCTGTATGGATGTCTGATCCACAGGCATGGAATCTCATGCAGCATTAACATCCAAGTAGGAGACCCACTTCTGAGAGAGGTGTGGAAGCAGATCTATGCTACGGTTTACATGTTTGTCCCCCTGAAAACTCATGTTGAAATTTAGTTGCCATTGCAACAGTATTAAGGAGTGGGACCTTTAAGAGATGATTAGGGCACAAAGGCTTCACCCTCGTGGGTGGGATTGGTGCTGTTGTAACGGGGCAAGTCTGGCCTCGTCTTCCTCTCTTTTACCCTCTCACCTTTTGTCATGTGATGATGCAACAAGAAGTCCCTTGCAAGATGCTGGTAGCTTATATTGGGCCTCCCAGCCCCTAGAACTGTAAGCCAATAAATTTCTATTCATTATCAATTATCTAGTCTCAGGTATTCCGTTAAGCAGCACAAAATGGACTAAGACAACCTGCAACCACCCAAAATCAGCTGACCTCATAAAATGCTGGAATGGCCTTCTAGAGGCTCAGCTGATGTGCCAGCTCAGAGGCAACACACAAGGAATGGGGCACCATCCTTCAGGGTACAGAATCTACATTAAATCAGAGACCTCTCTAGGTTATTGTACCCCAACAGGAAGGTCACATGGATTCAGGAACCAAGACAGCAGGAGTAGTCCCAATGACCTCCTGGGGCTCTTTGATGCTTCTTGTCCCTGAAACCCTGAAACTTTTAAAAAAGTTGCAGGTCCTGGTATCCAAAGGGGACACACACTTTCCAGAGCACACAAAACAGATGCCATTGAAATTCAAGTTATGGCTGCTGCCAGGGCCCTTTGGTTTTCCTGTGTCCATGCACCAGGAAGAGAGTAGTCAATATAGTGCTGGGGGCAGTGGCCCTGATTAGTAGTGCTGCTTTCATACAATGGCAGCATTGAGGAATATGACGTAGAACCCAGCTGAATCAGTTGGGTACCTCCTGGTACTTCCTTGCTCCCTTGTAATGGTGAAACTCCTTGTACAACCACCTGTTCTAGAAACTCAGACACCTCAGGAATGAAGGTGTGGGTCACACCACCAGGTAAGCCCCCCAATATCTTTTGAAGTTACTGCTGAGGTTTAGAATAATTTAGAATGGACAGCAGAAGAAGAAGAGGGAACACCAGTTGCAGCCTTGAGGTCGACCACAGTAATGGGGCTCTAGTTTGTCTCACTAAACTTCTTCTTAAACCACGCTTCCCATGGGCCTGACACAAGGATTTTAGCCAAATGTTGTGCTACATAATCTGTAAGTGACAGATTTACTCAAAGTTTTAGTTTCCTTTCCTGAAATGGGAGTGGTGTTCACAGGGAAGGTTATGTGAAATGTGAAGGCTATGTAAAGTTTATGGTAATTTTTGTGCTGGATTTTGAAATCTCCTCTTGCTAACTTCCACCCATTGGCCTTTGTTCCATCTTCCAGCTCCAAATAGAACAACTCTAACCCCTCTCTTGTAGTCACCCTTCAGATAAAGCAAGTCCTCACTTAATGTTTTCTATAGGTTCTTAGGAACTGCTAATTTAAGTGAAACAACATATTATATCACAGGTCCTCAAATAATGTTTTTTCATTCAATGCTTCACCATAACATTGGATAAGGAAAATAAGCTGGGTCCTGCTGGGCATCATTTTGCTTAAAGTCATTTCCAAGAACCTATGGATGCCATTAACTGAGGACTTATTGCACCTGAAATTAGCATTGCTCGTTAGCCACCAGACCACGCCCCAGTCTTAAGCTTACAATGTTTCTTCAAGCTCTTCCTCCTGCTGTTAAGTTGATCAGCTTTCTGTTTGCTGCAGTCATCGGTGTCCTTTTGAAACATGGCACCCATAATGACTCCCTGCACTCCTGACATGAACCGACAGGTGCAGAAAACAGAGAACCTGGCCCCTCTGGGGAGCTGGTGGATCCTCACCTGTATCGCAGCTAAGGTCTGCATCACAGAATCAGTACTTTGATTATGTAATTAATCTGAAAACCCTTGATCTGTCCCTAGAAGCTGCAGCCCTGGCAGGTTCCCCCTATTCTATACATATGTAATTGATTTTTTGAGCATGAAAATTGGCAAAACTTTGGAACCTCAATTTTCAGTGACTGACAGTGGATATCTGCAACTGATATCTCCCCAGCATCCTTTCCACTTTCAGAAAGTCCTTCTCTCAGTCTTTGTGACTCTTGAGAGGTTGCTGTGGCAAACACCTACTAGCTTTCCCCCCTTACTAGCTTTTCCTCAATTTTCTCTCTCTAGAGACCTGACGTTTATCACATGGCACATGGCTCTGTGCTATAGAGGGGTCCAAGCCCTTCCCCAGCCCCTAGGACTGAAACACTATTGCCCTATCACAACCATCCACAAAGACTGAGTACAAAGTGGGCCAATGGTGCAATCCTGACCAAGGAAACATGAGAGTGTCTGCTCAGAGACCCCTAAAAAGACTTCTACCAGGTAATCTTAAAAAAAAAAAAAAAAAAAAAAAAACGAGGAGAAAATGGAGAGAGAGAAAGGTGTGAGAGAAAATCCTTCTGTTAAAAGAAAAACCTTGGACAAATTAAAGAGTTTAATTGAGTAAAGACTGGTTTATGAATTGGGCAGACCCCAAACCAGAATAGGTTCAGAGAGGCTCCAGTGCAGCTGTGTAGTGAGGAATATATGAACAGAAAAGGGAACGTGATATACAGAAAACAGAAGTGAGGTATGGAAACAGCCAGATCGGTTGCAACTCAGGAATCACGTTATTTGAACTTAGTTTGAACAACTGGCCACCTGTGATTGACTGAAACTCTGTGCAATCAGAGAGAGAGTAGGAGAGGAGGTTACAATCTGTTTACACATCCAGTTAGGTTCAGTTACACATCCAGCTACATGTTGGAGGAAATTACCATGGCTCACTATGGCGAGAGAAACCTTGAGGCCAAACTTAAAATATGTCAGGAGGCAGCTTTAGACTAAATTTAACACCTTCTTTGCAGCTTCAGGAAGTGGTTGCTGGAACATCACCCCCAGCCTGCCTGACCCATCTGAGAACCATGGGGAAGGGGCAGTGAGGACGGCAGGTAAGAAAATGAGCCACAATATTAAGATGACAACATGATTTCTGATGATACGAACTCTGCAGCTGCCCTACCTGGGCAATGCTTTTAAATGGGAGATTAAAATGCCCTTATTCTTTCAGAGGACTTTTGGGTTCCAGAGTTTCCTCTCATTTCTGGGGATCAGTTGTGTGGCACTTCAGCTGATCCCATGAACTGGCCAGTTTCTCTACCAAAGTCCCTTTTAGCTATTAAATGTGCCATGTTAATTTCAGTTGCTTAAATCTAGAACCCTGGCTCAGGTACTGTTTGTAAGGAAAGGGAAACAAGACAGAGAGGTTAACATGTGTCGGGAGAGGAAAGGACAGCCGCACACATGTCACTTAGCCTGAAAACAAACAGCCATTTATGTATGTGGAAGTACATTAATTGCCAAAATTGAACTAATGAAAGAGACATAATTAGCTTCTGAGAGAGGAAGAAGCCAAGTTGATCTCCTAATGAGGTCTGAACAGGCCTCTCATTAGCCACATGGCTGGGGACTGGCATGAGGTGGCAGAGCTCAGAGAGAACACGGAAAAGAACAGGTTGGAAGGCAGATGGGGACCCGGGGGGCCCTGGGTCCTGGATCCTCCAAGGGAACTTCATCCCAACAGGAATACAGGAGCCACCCAAGGAAAAAAATGGCCCACAGATAGAAGGTAAATGGACATTTTCCTATAGCCCCTGCTCTTAAACCTACTTCCCTTATAAGCTTCTTTTCCCCAGGTGAAAAGGGTCACCAATTTTTCCCATAACCTTCAGCTGATTGCCTCCTAGGGTATACTGCCTGGGTGCCCCTAGCCTCAGAATCAGCTGAACTGTTTCTGGGCTCCATTCAGACTTACTTAATTGCATCTCTGGGTGTGAGTCCCTAAGCTCTGCTATGCAAGATGCCACCAAAATATCATTAGGAAACTGATGCAAACACCAAGTTAATTTCTCATTTTACAGAAGCCCATGGGGGAAAAAATTCAACGATTGACCCAAATTAATAAATCTCTAATTTTGAAATCTGCATTGGCTTGGTAACAGTAGACCAGATATGAGTTGGGTAGTTATACCATACAGATAAAATCTGCTTCCACCTAAGTTTAAGTACAACCAACAATAGTCATGCCCACATATTGACCTTCTGGTTAATGATGGACCATATAAACGACACTGATCCCATAAGATTATAATGAAACTGGAGAATTCCTATCACCTAGTAACATTGTTCTTATAAAGTACAACACATTACTTACATGTTTGTGGTAATACTCATATAAACACATCTACTGTGCTGCCAGACATATAAAAGTCTAGCTTATATGATTATGTACAGTACATAATACTTAATAAATGACTATTATCATTTACTGGTTTATGGATTTACTATACTATACTTTTCATCGTTTAAGAGTAGTATACTCCTACTTATAAAAAATATTTACCTGCATAATGTCCTCAGGCAGGCCCTTCTAGGGGTATCCAGAAGAAGGTATTGTCATAAGAGATGACAGCTCCATGTGTGTTATTGACCCTAATGATCTTCTACTGGGACAAGATATGGAGGTGGAAGACAGTGATATTGATGATCCTGACCCTGCATAGGCCTATGCTAATGTGTTTGTTTGTGTCTTAGTTTTTAACGAAAATGTTTTGAAAGTTTTTTGAAAGGCCAGGCACGGTGGCCCACGCCTGTAATCCCAGCACTTTAGGAGGCCAAGGCGGGTGGATCACCTGAGGTCAGGAGTTCAAGACCAGCTTGGTCAACATGGGGAAACCTTATCTCTACTAAAAATACAAAAATATCAGCCAGGCGTGGTGGCAGGCACCTGTAATCCCAGCTACTTGGGAGGCTGAGGTAGGAGAATCGCTTGAACCCAGGAGGCAGAGGTTGCAGTGAGCTGAGATCATGCCACTGCACTCCAGCCTGGGTGACAGAGTAAAACTCCATCTCAAAAAGATAAACAAATAAATAAGTTTAAAAAAAAAAACTTTTTAGAATAGAAAAAAAGCTTATAGAATATATAAAGGAAGAAAATATTTTTGTGCAACTATACAATGTATTTGTGTTTTATGTTAAGTATTATTGTAAAAGAATTAGGAAGTTTAAATTTTTTTAAAGTTTATAGAGTAAAAAAGTTATAGTAAGCTAAGGTCAATTTATTATTGAAAAAACGTTTTTAATTTAGTGTAGCTTGAGTGTGCAGTGTTTATAAAGTGTACAGTAGTGCACAGTAATGCTCTAGGCTTTCACATTCACTCACTGCTCACTCCCAGACTCATCGAGAGAAACTTCCAGTCTTGCAAACTCTGGTAATTGCCCTCTACAGGTGTACCATTATATTTATTTTTATATTTTTGAAACGGAGTCTCACTGTGTCACCCAGGCTGGAGTGCAGTGGCGCAATCTCCGCTCATTGCAACCTCTGCCTCCAGGGTTCAAGCGATTCTCCTGCCTCAGCCTCCCGAGTAGCTTGGATTATAGGCACCCACCACCACGCCCAACTAATTTTGTATTTTTAGTAGAGACAGGGTTTCACCATGTTGGCCAGGATGGTCTTGATCTCTTGACCTCGTGATTCACCCACCTAGCCCTCCCAAAGTGCTGGGATTACAGGCATGAGCCATCGTGCCAGCCCTCTTATTTTTATACTGTAATTTTACTCTACCTTTTCTGTTTTGATACATTTAAATACTCAAATAATTATCATTGTGTTATAATTGCCTACAGTATTCAGCATGGTAGCATACTGTATGGGCTTACAGCCTAGGAGCAATAGGTTTTACCATCTATAACACAGGTTACATCACCTACGCCATAGCCTAGATGTGTGGTAGGCATTCCATCTAGCTTTGCGTAAGCGCACTCTACGGTGTTAGCACAATGACTAAATCACCTAACAGCACATTTCTCAAAACGTTTCCATGTTGTTAAGTGACACATGACCGTACTGTTCTTTCCATCCAGATCAAGATAGGTACACTTTCTTCAATTCTCCCAAACTGCTGTCTATTACATTTTGTTGGAATGATTTCATCAACTACACTAGGTCAAGCACTGCATTAGGGGCTCCATCCCCAGAGCCCAGTTCAATTTCTGGGGCACAGTGAAGTTCAATGCACTCACTGAACATCAACAAACCTTGCTATAGTACTCTTTGTGTTCAGCACTGTGCTGGATACTTGACACATATTTATTTATTCAGTCTTTACAACCATTCATTTACAGATTGAGAAAACAAAGCTCAGAGAGGTTCAGTGACTCGCTCAAGGTCACACAGCCGGCCAAGTATGGAGCTGCTTCAAGCAGGCCCTCTGCACATTGTGCCCCTACTGTGCTACCTTCATACAACTCCTCCTCACTTCTCAAGAAGACAGATTAGAGAAAAAGAACCATGTTTCCAAGTTTTCATATAGCTCATTGCTTTCAATTTTTTGTCACTGCCTTTTTTTTTTTTTTTTTTTTTTTTTTTTATAGTGTCTGGCTATGTTACCCAGGCTGGTCATCTCAAACTCCTGGGCTCAAGCCATCCCCTCATCTCAGCCGCCTGAGTAACTGGGACTACAGGCACACGCCATTGCACCTGGCTAGTCATTGCCAGGTTGGCACAAACATAATTGCGCATTTTGCCATTAAAAGTAATGTCAACAACTGCAATTATGTTTGCACCAACCTCATAGTAAAAAGTCATTCACCTCAAAACATGTCTGGAACAAAACAAGGTATGACAAGTCAGTAGAGCATCACGTTGAAGACATGGAGGGAAATCGCATGGGTTTGGATCAGGGCTGCAACCGTTGTGGCCCCTCCCTAAGGACTGAGTTTCCTCCTGCGGTTATTAAAATGGAACCAACAAACACACGCAAAGCATTCAGAACAGTGCCTGACACCAAGGGAACAACAACAAATGTTATGACTGTTATCTAAATAACAATAATACAGAATCATGAGCCCTTCCAGTTTTAATGAACCTTAGACAACAACCGTTTTCAACAGAACATGAGAACGTTAAGGCTTTCTATGATCATTTAACACACCCTCATATTGCCTGTTATTAAAACACAATCCACACATAGAGGCGACTACATTACAGGCATGTGGCCTAAACAGATTCTGATGATAGGCACAGATAATAAGGAGTGGCATGGCTTTTCAATCTTCTGTTGGTAGTTTTTTTTTTTGTTGTTTTTTTTGTTTTGTTTTGTTTTGTTTTGAGATGGAGTCTTGCTCTGTTGCCCAGGCTGGAGTGCGGTGGCGCAATCTTGACTCACTGCAACCTCCATCTCCCGGGTTCAAGCAATTCTCCCACCTCAACCTCCTGGATAGCTGGGATTACAGGTGCACGCCACCATGCTCGGCTAATTTTTGAATTTTTAGTAGAGACAGAGACAGATTTTTGCCATGTTGGCCACACTGGTCTCGAACTCCTGACCTCAAGTGATCCACCCACCTCAGCCTCCCAAAGTGCTGAGATTACTGGCATGAGCAAGTGATTCCCAGTCAGTAGTTTTTTGTTTTTGTTTTTGTTTTTTTACTATAAAATACAGCCTTGTCTAAATTGTAACTGATTTTTTAAAAATATACACTAAACTTAGTGCTTAACAAATGAATAGAGAAGTATAATTTGATGTTCTTTTCACTGATTTCTGTTATTATCACAGCATAATCTAACTATCATTTCATCACTGGGCTTCAAATTAGTTATAAACATATTCCTCTTGACAACATGGAAGACGCAATATAGGCACTGAAAATACACACATTTGTTGCCCTGAAGAGTCGTATTAAGGCAACGCTAGAGGCCTGCAGAGGGTCTGAAAGGAGAGGCTAAGAGGGAGGCACATACAGGCCAGAATAGAAGAAATATTTAAGAAACTTGCAAACCCCATGTGTGTGTGTGGGTGGGGTGGTGAGCAATAAAGATTTTATAGAAAAGCTACCATTTGGGGTAAGCCTTACCGGACCCTTGGGATGCCAACAGGTGGAGATGGAGAAGTACATTCCAGGTGGGGACAGCAGGTGCCCCAGTGCCTGCGGACATCCAGGTTCCTCCTGCTGGGCTCTGCGCAGCTTCCTGCTGCCACCCTCCTCTTCCCTGGCCCAGCCGGGGGGCCACCAATTAAAGGGGGCGACCTGGGGGCTCCCCAGTCCCTCTGCTGTCTTCGTGTCGCCCTGTTCCCTGGCCTGGTGCCCACCTGCCCTTTCTCTCTCTTTTTTTTCTCACCTTTTCCTTCCCCCACTTCATCTTTTTCTCCTTCTCCCCCACTCTCCCTCCCTCTCTTCCCCTTTTTTCTCTTATTTCCCTCCTCTCTCTCCTGTATCTCTTTCCCCCTAGCTTTTTCTCTCTATCTCCCTTTCCCCCACCTCTTTCTCTCCTCTTTCTTTTCCCCATCCCTTCTCTTTCCCTTTTTCTCCCTCTTGTCCCCCCTTCTTTCCTTTCCCTCTCCCCCTCCCTTTCAATCCCATTTCTCTCCTCTCTCCCCAGTCTCTTTTCTCTCCTCTCCCTTTCTCCCTACTCTCTATTTCCCTCTCTCTATCCTCTCCCCATCCTCTTTCTTTCCCCCCTCTCCTCTCTCCCTCCTTTGTATCTCTCCCACTCTCCTTTTTCTTCTCTCTCCTTTCTCTCCTTCTTTCTCCTTTCTCTCCCCTCTTTCCCTCTCTGTCTCCTCTATCTCCCCCCTCTTTTTCTCTCCTGTTCCTCTCCCTCCCCTCTTTCTTTCCCCATCTCTCCCTCCCTCTCCCTTCTCTCTGTCTCCCTCTCCCTGTTCCCCTCTTTCCCTCTCCTTCTCCCTCCCTCATCTCCCCAGTCTGGATACTTCATGACTGATTTTTTTAACTCCATAGGAAAAAATGTTTCATTTTTATGAATAAGAGAGGAAAGGATTTCTCTTCCCAAACAGATCTGCAATTATTTGAAATGCACACAAACTGTTTCTCTTAGCAGAGGAACTGGTCCCTAGAAACTGACAGTTTCCCCCTAAATTTTCTTCTGGCACCAAACTTTATCTCTATCCTTATTTACCATAAAAACAACATTGTACACCCTAAAAGAAATGTCAAGACATTATAAAGAGCAAAAATCTCACCCATAATCTCACCTGCGACCCTAACATACTCTTCCCAACCTAACAAAATTATTAGCAATTCTTGGATTCCCTCCAAATCTTCAGTCATATGCACTGATTTCACACAGCTGTAATTGTTAACAAAACTTATTTCATGAAGAGCTTCTATTCCTACAAACTCGGGCTTAAAACATTTTAAGATGAACTCAGTATAACAAGATGAACCCAAGTGACACCAATTTTGAGATTGTTTTTTTGAAACCTAGAAATTCAAAATGCAGAGGGCTGAATCGGAGCTGCCTCACCTGCCCCTATTTAGGCTAGAAAACCCTACTTTGGGTAATTTAATGATGGGTTGTATTGGAGCTCAGAGCCTCCAGGTGGGAGTAAGCTTCTCTTGAAATGAGGGAAAGGTCAATCCTGGGACTGGGAGGGGTTGAACAGCCAGACTTGGACAGCTGTGAGCAAAAGAACTTCCTCCTCTCTCTAGGCTGAGGGGTAGAAATTGGGCCAGCATCTCCACACTTTTTCTGACAACTTCAAAATGCTGCTCTGGCCACAGGGAGACAGGAAGCATCCCCGGTGAGGGACAGTCCTGGGAGGGTGCCAGGATAGCTCCAGGCCTATTTTGTGCTTATAAATTATTTTCCATACTCTTCTTCTTCCTTCCATTATCTACAGACTTCCCACCCCCACCCCGAAACGGAGTCTCACTCTGTTGCCCAGGCTGGAGTGCAGTGGCGTGGTCTTGGCTCACTGAAACCTCCGCCTTGCAGGTTCAAGGGATTCTCATGCTTCAGCCTCTCAAATAGCTGGAATTACAGGTGTGCACAACCACGCCCAGCTAATTTTTGTATTTTTAGTAGAGGCAGGGTTTCACCACGTTGGCCAGGCTTGTCTCAAACTCTAGACCTCAGGTGATCTGCCTAACTCCTCGGCCTCCCAAACTGCTGAGACTACAGCCGTGAGCCCCCATGCTGGGCCTATCCACAGGCTTTTACTAAAGACACTTAAAGGTTACAGCCTGGTCTTTCTTATCTGAGTTAGTTTCCTATGACTAAGTCATAGGAAACTATGAACAGATTCACAAACTTGTCTTAACACAAGATAAGTTTGTTCTCTCGCAACGCTGCAGGCCAAAAGCCAAAATCAAGGTGTCGGCAGGACTGTGCTTCTTACAAGGGCTTGGGCAGAATCCTTCGTTCTGTCTTCCAGCTCCAGGCCCCTGTGTTCCTTTACTTGTGACTGCATCACTCTACTCTGTCTCTGTCTCCACGTGTCCTTGCCTCCGTGCCTGTGTTTTCCCTCTTCTCCTATGTGAACATGTCATTGGAATTAGAGTGCACCCTGGTAATCTAGGATGATCTCATCTTGAGATGCTTAACTTCATTACTTTGCAAAGATCCTATTTCCAAAGAAGGTCACACTCACAGATTGCAGTAGGACATAATTCTTTTTGAGGGGGGTCCATTCAATGTGCTATCATTGTGGTGTGGGAAATTCAAGACAGAAACTGCACCACCTTGGAGACAAACTGGACAACTGCAGAGCAGCTCCCCTACAGCCAGAGCTGGGGGAACAGCTGGGCACAGTGGAGGTCTCACAGAGCACCAGGAGTAAAGCAATAGTCAAAGTAAAGCTATGACAGGAGACCAAATCCCAGGACCCGGGATGAGTTATATCTTAGGAATATCTGCCCATGAAGGCAATGGGCAGCAGGATCCCACTTTGAGGTGCAACTGCTGATTCTGGTTCCTTCCAAGATGGTAAACCAGTAGGACAACTGGATCCCTCCCTAAGATCAACCCTGGAGGAGCTGCAGAGGAGAAACAGGGCACAAGAGGGCCAGACAGGGCTGTGGAGAGCAGGGAAGAAAAAAACAAACTGTTAAAGTTCTGTTGCTCCCTCTCCCCCAACATGACCCTGGGACATATAGCAATGGCCCCCATACCTGGAAGGACTCAGGCTCTGAATCCAGCACCTTCAGGAATCAAGTGAGGTCACCCCAGAGGCCCTATGTTTCAGAGAGACTGAGGAAAATAGGTGGATCTAGGTAAAATCAGTCACTGCTCCCCTCCTCATCTAAGCCCTCAGCGCAGGTGAGTCAGGATGCAAATGTAAGCAGGGTTCCCTTCTGATGCTGCTTCTCCCCAGGGTGAGGACAGGAGGTGACAGGGTGGCTTGAGTTATTTAGGGGCCGGGGTAGAGGTGTCACTCCAGTTCTCTTGTGCTGGACAGTCCTTCCCGGGCATATCTTCTCCATTACATCCACACTAAGCTCACAGGGACTCACAGCTACAGGGTCTGTTTCCCTGAATACTCATTTCCTTACAAAATATCCACTATCTCTGGTGGTGAAGGGAAGGCACATGTGCCAAAATAAAAAGACATTGTAAGGCCCAATCATTTCAAAACATGTTAGGTTATTGTGTGCACCGGAAGTAAAATAATTAGAAGCAAAATAATTAGAAAGCCAATCATTTTAAATTAGCCAAGAAAACTTAAAGAGAGGTTGCAAAGAATAATTTTCAAACAGTTAAAGATATGACTGTCATACAAATCATGGTGAACATGTATTTTAACTCAGATTTAACTCCAAAAGAATGCTAAAGTTGGTTCAAATGAGAATTTGAAAGATGGGGTATGTATGTATAGTCAATGGAAGAAAGAGTACTTGCTTTTTAATTTGGTGCTAAATCAGACACCAAATCAGTTAATGTCTTACAGAGCAAAAGAAAACAAAAATATAACCTTTAAGGTATTCTTTTCTACTAGACAGAAATTCATTTTTATTTATCGATTATTGACAGATTAACCTGTAGCTTCACACAATATGAAGCCTAAGCAGTTATACAAAGAATAAGTCAAAAGCAATTCTCCTAAGAGTTAGATAATCTTTGAATGGAACTAAACAATGCTCCAGCATGACACTAAAAGGACGTGCACTTTTCCTTTGCCTTAGTTCCAAGTTTCAGACAATCTTTCTTAACAGAGATAAAAGAGGCCTGACCCAGTGGCTCACACCTGTAATGCCAGCACTTTGGGCAACTGAGGTGGGCAGATCACCTGAGGCCAGGAGTTCGAGACCATCCTGGCTAAGAGGGTGAAATCCCATCTCTACTAAAAGTACAAAAAATTAGCTGGATGTGGTAGTATGTGCCTGCAATCCCAGCTATTCAGGAGGCTGAGGCAGGAGAATCATGTGAACCCGGGAGGTGGAGGTTGCAGTGAGCCAAGATTGCACCACCGCACTCCAGCCCAGACCACAGTGCAAGACTCGGTCTCAAAAAAAAAAAAAGAGAGAGAGATAAAAGAAGATAAGAGATAAGAGATTGAATGAATGAAGAATGAAAAGGCTAATTAATAAAAACCATAAAAGAAGTTAAGAGAAATGGAGAATAGAAGTTAAAGTGCTGAAATGTCAATTAAAAAGAAGTACCAGAGAAAGAAACAAATAGAAAAGAGAAAATATTAGAATAGTGAGCTGTATTTTCTAAAATTTTCTTTTAAATAAAGATCTCAGATAGAAAAAAAATCCATAAAGGAAGAGATAAGGAAAAGCCCACATTCAGAGAGACTATTAAAAAATTTAAGGATATATCCCTAATTATATATGTGGAAATTATAAAAATTTACAAAGGAAAAGAGCATATAACGTTCAAAAAACAAAAATCTAAAAGCAAGAAACAGATTTTATAAAAAGCAACACTGAATGCAAGATGACAATAGAGTAATAATTTCAAAGTATTCAGAAAAATAACCATAAAATGTAGAGTATTATATTTAGCCAAAGAGTCCTTTGAATATGAGGGCATGACAAATAATCTAGGTAGACCAAGGCTCAAATAAATGGCTCTAGAAAGACCCACACTTAAAACAGTTAAACTACCTAAATAAACTACCTGAATAAACTACCTAAATAAAGAAGAGAAAAGTCCAAATGTTGCAAAAGAGGAATGAAGTAAGGTGATGAAATCTTTTGTAAGCAGAAAATACAGGACAAATTAAAATATCAAAATTTTATAAATAGGCCCAAATATGTAAATAATTAAAATGTATTTTAGACAATTATTAAACAAAAATTGGCAGGTTGAATTTTTTCAATACTGGCATCTGTTGCCTAAAACAGAAATTCTAAAGAAAAAAAAGTTGAAAAAGAATGGAAAAATGTATCAGGCAAAATCTAAACAAAGATTATACAGATATTTTAATACGGTTTAAACAAGATTACTAGAAAAAAATTATTAGTGATAAGAGCTATTTCATGTGATTAAAAGTTTTGATACACCAAAACCATTTAGCAATTTTTAAAACTTTATTGCTCTAATATTCTCAAAATATACAAAGAAAAAGTGATAAAACTGCTAAAAATTTTTGATTAAATCACCATTATAATAGGAAATTTCAACATATCTCTCTACTTGATAGGTCAAATAAAGGAAGATTATCCAAAATAAAGATAATATGTACAACACAAAGAATTTGACTTAATGGACATATGTAGTGTCTTCACTAACTTTATAATGTACATTTTCAAGCTTATATAAAATATTTACAAAATTATGAGTAATAGAGTAATAATTTCAAAGCATTCAGAAAAATAACTATAAAATTTAGAGTATTATATTTAGCCAAAGAGTCTTTTGAATATGAGGGCATGACACTCCCTAATTATATATGTGGAAATTATAAAAATTTACAAAGGAAATTTGTACATTTCCTAGGCACACATGAAAACCCTCAACAAATTTCAAACTGTATCATACATACCTTGGTTTCTGATCATAGCTCATTTATGTTAAATATAAACAAAAAAAATTCCCACAATTTGAAAATTCAGAAATGCATTGTGCTTAGTCAATAAGTTAAAGAAGAAATGATAATAAAATATATGTCTTATGTAAGTTTTTATATTTTTACTTTTTAATTGTAAATTGACAAATTATAGTTGTGTGTATCTATGGGGTACAAAATGATGTTATTATTTATGAATACCATGTGCAATAATTAAATCAATCTAATTAACATGTATCTATCACCTGAAGTAGAGTCATGCACCACATAGTGATGTTTAGGTCAATAAAGGACCAAATATATGATGATGGTCCCATAAGATTATAATACTGTATTTTTTCTGTACCTTTTCTATGTTAAGATATGCTTAGATACACAAATACTTACCATTGTGTTACAGTTGCCTTCAGTAGTCAGTACAGTAGCATGATGCACAGGTGTGTTGCCTGGGAACAATAGGCTGTATCATATAGCCTGGGTATGTAGTGGACTATACCTCCTAGATTTGTGTAAGTGCACTTTATGATATTCATACGATATAATTGCCTAACCATGCATTTCTCAGAATATATCCCCATCTTCATAAATTTCTTACATTAACATTTTGTAAACATTCACCTCCTTGGTTAAATTTATTTTTCTAAGTATTTTTTAAAGCTATTGTAAATGGAATTGTTCTCTTGATTTCTTTTTCAGAAAGTTCATCATTAGTGTATAGAAATGCTATTTGTTTTACTGTTGATTTTGAATCCTGCAATTTTACTGTCTTTGTTTATTAGTTCTATCAGTTTTTTGGGGGGTTTTTGGGTAGAATCTTTAGGGTTTTCTATACATAAGACCATATCAACGAACAGTGACACTTTCACATCTTTCTTTCCTATTTAGATGCATTTTACCTTTATCTCTTAACTAACTGCTCTGGCAAGGACTTCCAATACTTTGTTGAGTAGAAGTGGCAAGAAGGAGTGGGAATGTTTGTCTTGTTCCAGATCTTAGAAGAAAAGATTTCAATTTTTCACCATTGGGTACAATGTTCGCTGTGAACCTCCCCCACGTGGTTTTTATTGTGTTAAGTTGCATTCCTTCTATACATTATTTATTGAGAGTTTTTGTCATAAAACGGCATTGGATTTTTTCAAATGCTTTTCTGCATCTAATGAGATGACCATATGGTATTCGTCCTTCGTTCTGTTAATATGATGCATCACATTTACTGATTTGCCTATGTTGAACTATGCTTACATCCCAGGGATAAATCTCCTTTGATCATGGTGAATGATCATTTCAATGTGTTGTTGAATTTGATTTGCTAGTATTTTGTTGAGGATTTTTGCATCTGTTTCATAATAAAATGTTTAATGATTCAGAATTGAATGACAATGAAAATAATTGATAATGTATTAACAATTGATAACATATGATAATGATAATCAAAACCTTAGGGTACAGTCAAAATAGTAATTCAAGATGTAAACACCTGTGTTGGAAAATAATGACACCTCAAATTAATGAGCTAATTGTTTGTTATTTCAATGAACAAAACAATAAGCCAGAAATAATAAATAAAATGGAAGAGATAATAAAAATACTAATGGAAGTTAACAATATAGGAAACAAACATATAACACAGGATGTCGGCAAAGCCAAAGTTGATTTGTCAAAAACAAAAAACTTGAGAAGCCTCTGAAAACTAACAAGAAAATGAAAGAAACCACAAGTGAAAAATACTGTGACTGAAAAAGGGGAGAATCTGCAAAAAAGTACTTGAGATAAAGAGATTAAATGACATGCCCATGTTCCTAGCAGCACTACCCAAAATAGCTAAAACACAGAAGTAACCCAAGACCCATCAACAGATGAAAGCATAAACAAAATGTGGGATATACATACAATAAATTATTCAGCCTTAAAAAGGAAAGAAGTTCTGACATATGCTCCAACACTGATGAACCTCAAGGACATTATGCTAAATGAAATAAGCCAGTCACAAAAAGACCACTATTATATGATTCCACTTATATGACATACTTATAAAAAGTCAAAATCACAGAGACAGAAAGTATAATGGTGGTTGCCAGTGGCTGAGGGAGAGGAGAATAGGGACTTATTGTTTCATGGGTATAGAGTTTCTGTTTTACAAGATGAAAAGAATTATGGAGATGGATGGTGGTAATGTTTGCACAGCATTATAAATGTATTTACTACTGCTAAGCTGTACACTTAAAATGATTAAGATGGTAAATTTTATGTTATGTGTATTTTGCCACAATAAAAAAATTAGGAAAAATTGTAAGTCATAATAAAATCAAACTACCAACAACTGCTTGCCAGTAATTTTGAAAACTTAGATGAAGTGAATAAACTCTTATAAAAAAAAGTAACAAACTAGAACAACTCAAAAAGACATTAAAACATTAAACAGCCTTACAACTATTAAATAAATTAAAACTGTGCCTTAAAATCTTCCCACAATTAAAATATTTGACTATTAATATTTTTCTAAACTTTTAAGAAATAAACAATTTTGAGTTTTTCAAATACTTGCAAAAAATAGAAAAGGGGGCATGTTCCCCAGCTTATTTATGAGTTCAGAATAGCCCAAATACTAAAACCACAGAAAGCAAAACTTTCATGTCATTCCATTTTTAATATGAATGCAAATAGTTTTTAAAATATTTAAAATGTCCACGTAATCTAAAAACATATTTAAAAGAAAATACACTTTGACCAAACCGATTTTATCCCAGGTATGCAATAATGATTTAATACTTTGAAAATTAAGAAATATAATTCACCACATTGAGAGATTACTAGGAATACATATATAATTTTTTAGTTAATACAGGAAAATAATTTGACAAAACTCAACATCCACTCATAATAAATTATCATTAAATTAGTAGTAAACAAAAACTTTCTTATCTTATGAAGAATATGTGTTTTAAAATCTAGGTAAAATATGATCCTATATTTGTAGATTGTAGAATAATTACAATTCCCACTCATATTCCAGCTTGTACTGGAAATCGTAGACAGCAAAATAAATCAAGAAAGAAATTAGACTTATAAGGATTTGTAGAGGATGTAATTTTTTAAGTGGACAACCTGGAAGAATCTACAGATAAATGACAAGAATGGGAGTATTTAGCAAAGTGTGTGGATATGTAATAACATCAATCGATAATGCGTCAAGAAACAACTGGAAAATATAAACACAGAACACCATTGACAACGGTATCAGAGAACAGCTAAGACTGTATTTAACAAAAGACGTGCAAGATTCCATAAGGATAATTTTTAAATTGTATCAGATATTTTAATAGAAGTAAAGAAATGGAGAAATTGATAGATTAGAACAGAAAATAAAATAGGCCAGGCGCAGTGGCTCAAGCCTATAATTCCAGCACTTTGCGAAGCCAAGGCGGGTGGATTACCTGAGGGAAGGAGTTTGAGATCAACCTGGCCAACATGGTGAAACCTCATCTCTACTAAAAATACAAAAATTAACCCGGCATGGTGGTGGGTGCCTGTAATCCCAGTTACTTGGGAGGCTGAGGCAGGAGAATCACCTGAGCCCAGGAGGCAGAGGTTGCAGTAAGCCAAGATCACACCACTCCACTCCAGCCTGAGTGACAGAGCAAGACTCCATCTTAAAATATATATATTCTTCAAAATATTATTTAAGGAAGGTGAAAAAAATTTACAGATTGGGAGAAGATATTTCTATTATTCAGCTCCAACAAACAATTACATATAGAAAATAAGTCTCTTTCAAATCAATAGAAAAAGTACAAATTATCAGTTAGAAAAATAGACAAATGTACAAATGGGTATTTCACAGAAGAAATGCATGGCTAAAAATCACAAGATGTATTTAATTATAGAAATGAATACTAAGACCACTATGAGATACCATTTCATAGTTAATTAGCAAAATATGTACAAGTTTAGCAAAATCAAGATTAAAAAAGACATGAATTCATAGGATCACATTGCAACTGAGACTGATGCAATAAATTGCATAAATGGTTGTCCATCAGTTGTTTTTCAAAGTGCAACTACTTTAAACAACAGTTTGGTAATATTTCCTAAATTTGATCATTTATACAACCTATAACCCAGCAATTCCACTCCTAATTAAATACCCAAAAGAAATTTATGGGCCAGGCACGGTGGCTCATCCCTGTAATGCCAGCACTTTGGGAGGCTGAGGTGGGCGGATCACCTGAGGTCAGGAGTTCAAGACCAGCCTGACCAACATGGAGAAACCCTGTCTCTACTAAAAATACAAAATTAGCTTGGCGTGGTGGCGCATGCCTGTAATCCCAACTACTAGGGAGGCTGAGGCAGGACAATCCCTTGAACCTGGGAAGCGGAGGTTGCGGTGAGCTGAGATCGCACCATTGCACTCCAGCCTGGGGAACAAGAGTGAAAGCCTGTCTCAAAAAAAAAAAAAGAAAAGAAAAGAAAAAAGAAATTTATGAGCATATACAATAGGAAATTGATACAAAAACGTTCAAATTGTCACTATTCATCTTAGCAAAAAAAGCTGAAACTACCCAAATGCTCATCAATGGGAGAAAGAATGAACCAAGTATAAAAGGGTGAAATCACATATTATAAACAGAGGAAGTGAATAAGCTATAATTTGTGAAAATAGAGATAAATCTTAGCAATTTAATGTTAAATGGGAAAGTTAGCCCCCAAAAGATTACATAAATCTACCTATCATTTTTATAGTCTAAAATAACTAAAATCAAAATACACTTTCTAGGACTACAGAGGTGAAATAAAGCCATTTTTAAAATAAAGCAAAAACATGATGCATACAAAATTCAGGATAAGACTTGCCTCAGATGGAAGAAACCAGAAAAAGTGAAGGGGTGGAGGTACCCATATGGTTAGATTGGGGTTATTACCAATGGCTGAGCTTTTATTTGCTTTTATTTGCATTGATGGTTTTGTGAGTGCTCGTTATATTATTAAAAATAACTAAATAAATCCCCATGATGAAACTGAGTGATGTACTGAGGATAGGATTGATCCAATTCTGCAGACCTAAGGTCCACAGAGAGTTTAAAAATAGGAAAAACATTAAAATGCAATTTGGTGGAGATATTATCAGATGTGAAGTCACTTAGGAGTAAGGGAAAAGTTGCAAAAGAAAAAGTAAAATGGAATGAAATAAATAAGCAGGAAGTAAAGAAATAAATAATAGATGGGAAGGGACTTTCACCACCATCTTTTGAGTCGCACGTCCAGATGTTTGCTGATCCACAATACCATTGAGCCATTCTCGCCTTTGGTGATAAAGGCAGTTAGTGTGAAAACGCGCTGTTCTATTATAAAGAGATATTGCTAGGTTGAACTCTTCTTTCTAGGGCAGCTTCTACTAGAAGGCAGTTGCTAAATGTTTCTAGAGGGAACCAGCTGTGGGAAAACTATTAATTAGCCTCAGTCATTATATGCAGATTAAATTGGCTAACTCAATATAGAAAGCAGATACGAGGAGTTGGGGTGATGTTCTTTTGATACGGTAAGAAAAGCATACAAGGTTTTATTATTCCCAGTGGAGCAGAAAGAGGATTTTCGCTCAGAAAAAGCTGAACGTAGCTCCAAACTAAAGAAATAAGACAGGATAGGCTGGGCGCGGTGGTTCACACCTGTAATCCCAGAACTTTGGAAGGCCGAGGTGGGCGGATCACCTGAGGTCAGAAGTTCAAGACCAGCCTGACCAACATGGAGAAACCCCATCTCTACTAAAATATACAAAATTAGCCGGGTGTGGTGGTGCATGCCTGTAATCCCAGCTACTCAAGAGGCTGAGGCAGGAGAATCACTTGAACCCAGGAGGCGGAAGTTGCAGTGAGCCGAGATCATGCCATTGCACTCCAGCCTGGGCGACAAAGCAAGACTCCATCTCAAAAAAAAAAAAAAAAAAAAAAAAGAGAGAGAGACAGAGAAATAAACAGGATATTCCTCGATTTGGGGAAGGAATAGACTATCCCTGAAGGAGGAGGTAAACTGTCAGCTGAGATACGCTTTGAGTCTTTAGAAGCCCAAACTCACAAAGCTGAGGTTCAGAAATGGGTAGAACGCAAACAACCAAAATATAGTTTGGTGTGAGTTCCAAAACATAAGTTGATATTTAGAATAATTACAGTAAAGATTAGTCAGAAATTACACATAAATATATCACGTAATTTTTTTCATTAAAAAAAAATCTAAACTATATCAAACCTTCCCATCACTAAAACTAAAAGGAGTGATCTTGAACCCCTAGGTATCCAAGGGTCTGGCAAGTGCCTACTGTAAGCATGTTTTTTACTTGAAGTCTCATTTTTAATCTTAAAATTTCAGACCAATTTTGGATTCCTCTAGGTATATATTCAGGTTTTTTTTCAATAGCAAAACATTTTAAATGACTTACTAATAAGCAAAAACGAATAGTTCAGGTATACCACGCTAAGTCTATGGTCTTACATCCACTGGTTTATCAACACATATTCTATCTTGAGAAGAATCACTATAATTAACTTTTTCTGATTTAACTTTTGCCTGAATGTGATTTATTATTTAGTAAAAATATGTTATTTCAGATGTGTACTTGGAAATTTAGAAACATAATTCTCAGAAGGTTGAAAAGAAATGAAATAAGTGCCCAAATTCAGAAACAGGCCCTTCCGTTTGCTTTTGGTACCCACTCATTTTCACACCCGTGAAATGTGCATATGAATATCTACCTTTGACAGAGACTTGGTTAACTGTTCACCAAACTCCTTCCCCTCTTTCTGGGAGTAGACTACATTTCCCAGCTTCCCCTGCAGTTGGGCGTGGCCGTGTTCCTGAGTTTTGACCAAAGCCACAGGAAGAAGAAAGGATGACTCATGCAGGCTGGGACATAAAACAAAAATTTTAAGATACGCCGAAGTTATTCCTCTTTCTCTCTCTTCCCTTTTCGACAATCTTTTTTCCACACCTAGAGCCACCTTGGAAGCCACGTGTTAACACTTAGTGATCCTCATCAGCCAAGTCCCTAATGCATGGAAAAGAACCTCCTGACCCCAGTCCCCACAGACTGGACTTTTCCTTTGCAAGAAATAAGGATGTATTATATTAAGCCACCATGTTCTTCTATTACAGAAGATTAAGCAGTGCTTAAATTAACATATACCACCCCCCAAAAAAAAGCATGGTCAAGAATGAGATAACTTACATAAAGTAATTAGCATCTAATGTCACGGAATGTGGATTTCTGTCAAGGTGAGGCCATGGGACCCTGGAACAATGCTGCCACTTCCTATCAATCTATTTCTTAAATTGCAGGGTAAAGTTAACCATAAATAACAAAGTCATGGAGTCAAGCTGTCACAATTGGCCACCACGTTCCTAAGGCATTTGAATTGTATGTATTGACAGGAAAAAGCAGGAAGGAGTGGAGACAGAAGAGGGGGAGAATGTAACCTGAGTTGGAAGGTGTAATATTTAAATGTATTTGCAAACCTGGTTTGGGCCAAAAGGGGTAGGAGAAAGAGAAGAATCATTTGCTGAGATCTATTATATGGCAATTGGAGGACTACAGAATTCACAATTCACATCTGTTGTCTTATTTCTTTCTCATAATCCCAAAGATAGTTCTAAAGGTACACATTATTGTCTCCATTCACAATTAAGAATTGATGCTCCAAGAAGAAAGATCTCACAGTGTATAGGCAACAGACCTGGGATTGAAACCTGTTTTGGTGGGTGTTAATGTCCTTGTTCTTTCTGATGTAAGCATGTAACCTTTCCACATCTCTGATTCAATGCTTAAGATAGGCCAAGCCATGCTGCTCGTAAGACAGGGCGCCTGTGATGACACAAGTCATTAATGCAAGTGTTAAGTGCCATGCAAGCGCAGAGGCCACTTCAAATGGGCTTTCTGAAATGAAAGCTGGGCTGAGACAGAGCTCACTTTCAAAGGGGACTGGTTTAAGTGGCCAAACTCTCAAGAAGAAAGGCATTAAAGGAAGAGCCTTTCTGCTGGGCTGGCAAAACTTTAGGTTCATGAATTCAGGAGGAGACTGAGGAGGAGAAAACAGGGTTTTAGACTGCAGCCTCAGGAGCTGCCTGCACCTCTCAGGCCAGGAGGCTGGCTTTTCCAATGGTGCTATTAAGCTATTCTACCCAGCCCTACCACTCATTTTCAATTAATCTGCACTAACGAATTCAACAACCAAAATGCATTTGCTGATTGAGGTGCTTGCTGACCAGGTCATTCCCGCTCCCTTGTCTGACAGCTGGTTCTCCCTACTGTGCCAAGGTAAAGTAGGGTAGTAGAGGCCTCTGCTCCCCTCATCCCCTGCTGTGCCTGAGGGGAATGCCCAGTGGGCAAGAAAAGGCCCTGCCCGGGAGAGAATGTTCATAATATATTACTAAGTCACAGACAGATATTGCTCCTCCAGGCACAGTCTTTCATGTTTTTTTTCTAAGTGAAAGCTCATGACCATCCCAGCCATATTATCTCCCTGGCCCTTCGAAGCTGTTATGTAATGGCAAGGGCATTAAACTCAGGCCAGGAAATTCTTGATACAGAACCCAGACTCTTGTTTATAACTGGATTGACTTTGGAAAGTGACTGCCTTCCTCTCGGTTTGCTCATCTGGAAAATGAAACTAATGGACTGACCTTGGAGTCATGGTGAAGTGTCCGTGAATGCAATCAACATCTCAGTTACTTCTTCTATACTGAGGGGCATGGCCAGTTGGGCATGGGGAGATGGTACCCTAAGGGAAGCTTGAGTTTACCAGTGGGTGGTAAATGTACAGAGTACAAAGAATGGGGGTGAGGGTGGGTCAGGGGGAGCTGGGAGTAAGGCGTCTACTGGCAGGAGATGGGCTGGAAGAGATGGTGGTGGAGGAGGTGGGTGGCTGAGGAGTTGAGAGGCTCATTGAAGGAATAAATAGACAAGACAGGAGAATGAGACTCTAGGCAGGAGTGGAGAATAAGAAGGAAGGAAGAACAGAACAAAGCAGAAAGACAGTGGTAAGCTGGGGGCTCAGCCTCCCTTTCTGTTCCTGCCTCTCACCCTCTGCGATGGCAGCCTTACAAAGGACGATGACTTTTGCAGGCGCCGCCTGTGGAGATGGGGTAGAGGACTCTCCAAAAGCCATGTACAGCCTTCAGGTTTCTTTTGTCTTTTTTTTTTTTTTTTGGCAACAAGGGCCTGACAAAACCCGCCGCCTGGCCAGGATTCCTTTGTCTGTGCAGATGCAGAGAAAGGGAATCAGCTAGACCCAGGGGAGTCACTGCCACCATCACCTGGGAACCAACTCTGGAGGCCGAAGCCCAGTCCATCCCCTGATCATAGCACTGCCCTCGAGGCTGAGGGTTTTAAAACAAAAAGAAAGAAAAAAAGGCCCCAGTGCCTTTCTCCAGGGGAGAGCAGGGACTTAGAACAGCTGGGAAGTAACCTCAGACACTGGGGTTTCCCCAAGTCAGAACTATGAGCCACCAAAGGGAAGCTTCTGGGAATTTGCAACAACACCAGAAACTAGTCGGGGAGCTGAGAGTCAGTGAGAAAGGACACACCGGGATCCAGTCCGGGGCTGAGAGTCAGTGAGAAAGGACACACCGGGATCCAGTCCGGGGCTGGGAGTCAGTGAGGAAGGACACACCGGGATCCAGTCCGGGGCTGGGAGTCAGTGGGAAAGGACACACCGGGACCCAGTCCGGCCTGGGAGTCAGTGAGAAAGGACACACGGGGATCCAGTCCGGGGCTGGGAGTCAGTGGGAAAGGACACACCGGGATCCAGTCCGGGCTGGGAGTCAGTGGGAAAGGACACACCGGGATCCAGTCCGGGCTGGGAGTCAGTGAGAAAGGACACACCGGGATCCAGTCCGGGGCTGGGGGTCAGTGAGAAAGGACACACGGGGATCCAGTCCGGGGCTGGGGGTCAGTGAGAAAGGACACACCGGGATCCAGTCCGAGGCTGGGAGTCAGTGGGAAAGGACACACCGAGATCCAGTCCGGGCTGGGAGTCAGTGGGAAAGGACACACTGGGATCCAGTCCGGGGCTGAGAGTCAGTAGGAAAGGACCACACCGGGACCCTGTCCAGGGCGCTGGCAGTCAGTGGATTCCCAAGTGTAGGATTCTTCCTGGGAGATTGCCGGTCGGTCAGGCCAGGGAGGCACACAGTGACCGCGGGTGGTGTTGCCTTTACTGCCAGAGACATTATCCCTGATGCTGAAACGTGGGTACTGTCCAGGTACTGCAGGTTCCAACTCCTCCCTGCTGCTGGAACGGGATATAAGTCACCCAGGCTATCTTTCTGAAGCCAATTGCCCTCTATGGACACCTAACTCAGGCTGCCAGTTATCTGCCTCTGGATTTATCATGCTTGAAATGAGGAATCAATTTCTTAAAAAATCATCTGCCCCAAAGAAGATAGTTCAGATACCACCGGGCATCAAAGAGGAAGAAATGGTAGGAGGTTGGGGGTGGGGAGGGCATTTTGACTCTCTTGAGGGCCTCCAGTCTCAAACCTATGGGCAGGTATCAAAAAATATTGGCTGCACTTCATTCATTCATTCAATAAACAGTTACTGAGTGCCTCCTTCATAACAGTTTCTCTGCTATGCATATGCTATGAAAACGACAGATTTCCTGCCTTCAGAGGTCTGGGGAAGCAGAAATTAAGCAAAGAATAACAAAAGGTGGTATGTGACATGCTCGGGCCAACTAACGCCAAGCAATGATGACGAGAGGTAGGGAGAGGAAGTGATCCTACACATTCTTTAGTTCAAACTCTCATTTCACAAGTAAGGGAAGCAAATCCTTGAAAGAGGAATATATGTTGATTTCTTTAAAGAATTGTGTAGAGACGGGTCTATGTTGCCCAGCCTGGTCTTAAGCTCCTGGCCTCACTCAAGCCTCCTACCTCAGTCTCCCAAAGTGTTGGGGTTACAGGTGTGAGCCACAGTGCCGGGCTGAAAGGGAAATTTACTTAGAATAATTTAGTGCTGATGGGAAGTGTTACAGGTGCTTCCAGGTATTCTCATCTGGCTGGTGTTAATTCTTAGGAACTAGTGAAGAGATGGAAACCTTGGGTTCTGAGTTCAAGCTCTTCCAGAAAACCTTCACAAATGACATCAGCCTTAAATAATCCCTCCTTTTTCTGAACTCAAAGCTCTCTGTTGTCTGGCTTGCTCAGATTTAACACAGCATGCTCTGGATAGAGCGCACTGACCAGACGCAGCTCTTACATAATGAACTGTTTGGCTCCCCACATGCTACCAAGCTTAGGAGCTAGAGTTACTCAACTCCCAAACAGCATCTCACCCTCTGTGGAACAGAGTTAATATTATCCTCAGAGAGGTGAGGACACTTTGATTATAGTCTCAGAGATCTTCTTTAAGGCAATATTACCACTGGACCTCCACTCTAACCTTGAACATTCTACTCCTCCAAGACTGGATTCCAGATTTTGCTCTTTAAAGTCATACTTTGTTCGCTATAACCTGGACTGGGTTCTATCTGATCTCCCTTATTCTGTCTTGGCCCAGAACCAAGGGGCGACATTTCCCTTCCCCAAACTTCCACCTCCTAATGTATGGCACCTGCTGCCTCCTGCCCGCCCTTGTCAGAGCTGACTATCACCAGTCGGGACCTTTGCACCAAGAGTCTGCTCTCTGAGTCACATCTGATATGCCCCAACCTCAATCTTTGCATAGATTCCTGGTTAACTCACATGTCATCTGTCCTTTCTTCTCATTCATTAATCTGTTGGTTTCAGACTCAACTTTAACCAATTTCCATGTATAGATTTCCCTCCTGTTACAGATCCACGGCTAACACCCGCCCTTCCTCAAAGTCCTAGTTCTAGATTCTTGGCAACATGCCACACTCTGGTCTTTATAGTCCACCCAGGTCTCAGGTGTCGTAGGTTTGCAGTGGTCTTAGAATGATGGGCAGATCCTTCCTGGATGGTCATCTCCAGCATCGCTGGGACACTTGGTCAATCTGCAGCTGCTCTGATGACAACACAGGGGCCCCAGCACCACATCCCCCTTCCCATTCCAGCCTATAGTCCAATGTCCACAACTCCAATTCCAGGCCAAGGCTGATGCTTTCAACTCTTGGCTGCTCTCATCTCAGTTGCTCAGAAATCACAAGGATGTTGTCCATGCTCTAGAGGAATAAAAAAATCACCACCACGGTTCAGGTTCAACATTTTGCACCCAGGTTCCCACCGCACCCTGCTCTCCCCTTCTATTCATCTTCTCCTCTCCTCCCCCTTCCCTCCCACTACCTACAAGGAAAAAGTAATAACAAATAGGAAGGCTAATTCTAAGTTTGTGAGCCCCAGCATGTACGCTGGCCTGCCTTGAGTCCTGTTATTTTCTCCTATGTCTGGCTTTGACAAGACTGATGACATTTACGTTTTCCAAAAGCTTCAATAAAAGGCACTTTAGCTGCAATCACCTCCATCTAATTTCCCCAGTCAAATTTTTTCTTTTTTTTCTTTGCTCAAATCACACAACAGAACTAAGGCCTGAGCTGCTCTGACAACTTGTCACCAAATAGGGCTCAGCCCAAATGGGCTGTCTTGAGAACCAAGGACAAAAGTGGGGGAAAATGGACTAAGTGGCCTGAAAATGAAGTGAAAGGCTGCAGAAAAAGAGGAGATTGGCAGGAGTCAATTTGTTAAAGTTCTAGAACAGGTGGCTTGGTGCTGTGTGGGGCCCAGAATAAACAGAAAATATGTCATTTCTTTTTTTTTTTTTTTTTTTTTTTGAGATGAAGTCTCACTCTTGTCTCCCAGGCTAGAGTGCAATGGCACGATCTTGGCTCACTGAACCTCTGCCTCCCGGGTTCAAGCGATCCTTCTGCCTCAGCCTCCTGAGTAGCTGGGATTACAGGCACCTGCCACCATGCCCGGCTAATTTTTGTATTTTCAGTAGAGACGGGGCTTCATATGTTGGCCAGGCTGGTCTCAAACTCCTGACCTTAGGTGATCTGCCTGCCTCGGCCTCCCAAAGTGCTGGGATTACAGGAGTGAGCTACCGCACCCAGCCAAAAGATGTTATTTCTCTAGAGAGGAATAAGAGGGTGTTATATCTGGCCAGGTGCAGTGGCTCATGCCTATAATCCCAGCAATTAGGGAGGCCAAGGCAGGTGGATCACTGGAGGCCAGGAGTTTGAGACCAGCCTTGCCAGCATGGTGAAACCCCATCTCTACTAAAAATATAAAAATTAGCCGGCGTATTGGTGTGCACCTATAGTCCCAGCTACTTGGGAGGCTGAGATGGGAGAATCACTTGAACCCAGGAGGCAGAGATTACAATGAGTCAAGATTGCACCATTATACTCCAGCCTGGGTGACAGAGCAAGACTCCATCTCAAAACAAACAAAAAAAGTGTTCTATGTCTGGAATGAGAAAATAACACCATTGCCCATGGGAGTCTTCATCCTAGAGAGGGAATGTGGCTGGCACAGGGTACCCACCTTACTGTAGAACCCAAGGGGAAGGGATGAATGGATACCTCTCTTTTGCACAACAACTCTGAATAGCAGGATAGTGTGCTGGAGAAACAAAGGCCCAGACTTTTTGCCCAGAGCTGCACAGTGACTAAGAACATGAAGGAAACACATTCGATGCAACAATGCATTCATTGTTAAAATAAATGTGTTCATTGAAGAACTATGTGCATACAGAAAAGTATTCAAATCAGAAGGGCTCATCTCAATCAGTTTTCATAAAGCAAACTTGCACCACCACCCAGATCCAGGCAAAGAACATTTCAAGAAGCTCTGCTCCTGCTCTCACTTGGTCACTCACTCCCTGAAAGGTATTATCATCCTCATTTCTAAAACCAGTGATCAGTTGAACCTATTTTTGAATTTAATATAAATGCAATCATATATATAATATGTACCTTTCTGTGTCTAATTCACATTTGTAGATATGGCAATGTCATTCATTTTCATTGTTATATCATATTCCATGTAATTATATCACAACTATTTATTCATCATACTATTGACAGATCTTTGTGTTCTTTCTAGCACTTGTGAATAATAAGACTGTGAACATTATCTCTGGCTTGGTGCACATAAGCATTCACTTCTGTTTGGGTACACATGTAGAGAAGCATTGCTAGTTCATGGGATACATGTGTGCAGTCAGCTTTAGTAGGTCCTGCCAAGCAATTTTCCAAAGTGGTTGTACCAGTTCATTCTCTTCCCAGCAGAGTATGAGAGGCCCAGTGGCTCTACATTCTTACCAGCACTTGATGTTTCAATTTTATAGCTTTGGTAAGTGTGTGTGGTTTTAATTTGCAGTTCACTGTCAACTAAAGTTTTGTACCTTTCCATGTGTTACTGACCACTTGGATATCTTTTGTAAGCCTTCTGTCTATTTTTCTAAGGTGTGTATTTTTCTAATGTATTATTTGTCTTTTTCTCACTGACTTATAGTTCTTTATATATTCTGGAGATGAGTCCTTTGTTGCTTACATGTATCCCAACAGAAGTTGTGGCATGTCACTTACAGAACTTCATGCCACCAATCTCAATCCTTTACTCTTTTTCTCACCCATCTCCCAACTTTGCTTTTGATCTGATGTCACTTGTCCCATTCTCTCTATGATCAACCCAGGCTCCCACAAATATGTCTTATTCTTCCTCTTCTCCATGTGGCCTAAGCATCACACCCAGAGGCAATGCGGCTAATGGCAGACAGATGCAAGTTCACCTAGCCCCTGTACTCTAGCCCTGGTCCATGCAGCAGCCCTAAAATAGCCCCAAGACTCACCTAGGACTTCGACCCTAATAAGCATCAGGGGGTGGGTGGAGGTTAGCCCTATGGAGAGTAGGGGACAATGCTTTCATCTTCTCTGGGCTCTGGAACAGTGTGGAGGCCAGGCATATCAGTGGGAGAGTTTCTGTGGAAAATGGTAAACACTGAGAGAAGATGGACTTTATATAGAACATTTGTTTCATAGGTTGAAAAGGCTACTGGTCTGGCTAGAAATTGGGGGACCAAAATCTTACCTTGTCACTGCCTCGGGTGAGTAGCCTATGTTGGTTTGCCCAGGATTGTCCAGGTTTTAGCTTTTAAAGTCTTGCACCCTGTGAAACCCTTCAGTGCCAGGGCAATTGATCACCCTGTTGCTGCCGAAATAGCTGTGTGTTTGAGAAAAATGACTTCCTTTCTCTGGGCTAGAAAACTCATCTGTAAGTTGATTTGGGAGTAGGATAGAGGAACTCTACTTTTCCTTTTATATCTGATTCTCTTTATTGTTGTTGCTTTTCCAGGATATTCCAATAAGTTACAGTCAAGAGGCCGATGCAAAAATTCCATGATGGAGGTGGGTGTGGTAACCTTGCCAAAGTAAGAATGGCTACAGTGCTGTGGGCCACCACCATGTGCCAGGCACTGTACTCCGGGTTCTAGGGTCAAAATACCCTTTCATCTTCACGTCATCCCTGGGATATAAGCATCAGCGTCACCATTTCATTTATGTATGAGGAAAGAGAGGCTCAGAGAGTTTGAGCACTGTGCCCAACACAAGACAGCTATGCAAAGAACTAATATTTAGCCTCTGACCTGTCTGTTTCCAAAGCCCTGGGGTTAGTTGCTGTGTTAAACCAACCAGCAGGTAACTGCAGGTTACTGTTTCGGCAGTTACCCTGCTTTCCTGACATCAGTTGTAAAACAATCCTCTCTCACCTGCCTGCCTTACACCTGTCCCATGACAAAGCACTTTCATAGGCATCATCTCATCCAATAACTACCTGACATGGTGGTCAGGAAATCAAGTAAGAGCCTTGAATACTTTTTTAAAAATTTTAATCAAAAGAATTGTTATTAATAATGCTTGGAGAAAGGAGAGGCGTATCGTGCAGCTTGGGTAACTAGAATGTGGAGGTTTCAGAAAATGCTTCCCCTCTAAATGAAGCTATCCAAACTTCTTCCATGTGTCTAAAGAGACTGGAAGTTCCTTCAGAAAGAGAAAAATATTTATGTAAGAATTAAAGAGAAAGCAAGAGCCGGGGAACCCAACAATCCATTTCTAAGAGTCTACTTCCATAAGCACAAGAATTTACTGGAAATACAGATTTGGACACTTAAACTGTGTTTCCCAAGCTGTTTTCACATCTCAAATGTTATGAAAATCCATGTTAGATCGTCTCTGAACACAGAGATTGGACTCTTTGGTCATTGAAAGACTAGGCAAGCATTGGTCCAGATAACAAGTAAAAGAAAAGAAAACAACAACAAGAAGTATCAAAGTAATTAACAGGACTAGAAGAGGTAAGTCAAAAGCCCAGCAGAGGAGACTAAATATTGTCTTGGATGGTTCTGTGCCTGAGCTGTAGACTCTAAGAGGATTTTTAGATGTCAAGCGGAAAGGAAATGCCTATTCCCAGGACCTCCTCTTGAGGTCTTAACGAAAGTTATAGACCTTTACCCCAGGAAAATATACGAACATACAATTGCACGCAGAGAATGTTACATCTGGCTTCAGAGGGTTCACAGATCCAAAGTCCAGCCCCGGGACCTTGAATCATCACCAAACCCCTATTTTCACGAGAAAGAAACTTAAGACCCATAAACACAGGGTGGCTTCCTCAAGGCCAGCAAGTTGGTGGATTATGGACTCAAAAGGGCCTCACAGGTTTCCTGTCTCTAGACCAGAACTATTCCCTTGGAAGGAAGCTGGAAGAAACTCCTGTCTTCAATGCCAGAGTCAAAGGCTATTGGACCCCTGTAAACATCCTAAAACTATCTTCAGTCTTGCTGTCCACATCAGAAGGTCCACTGATGTGCCCACCAACCTGGGTGTGTTTCTGGTGTGATACCTCACCATGAAGATGCATTGGGATTCAGGGAAAGCTGAGCTACCTTCCCTGAAGCTTAAAGAGATTCCCCAAGCCATTCCCAATCAGAATAGATAGGAACATATGGCCAAAACAAATTCCATAAATGACACTGGCCATGATTCTAAACCCACTTTCCAGACAGCAAAAAAACACCTCATCTTTGTCCTGGCTCGCAAAACAGAAGTTTTCCGTATTCCTCGAGCCCATCAGAAAGAAAGGGGGTGGCTTGCCTTTTATCCAGAGGATATCTAAGAGCCTCCCACCCCTACTTCTTGAGGCTAAGGCAGAAAGGTTCCTGATTGTGTGTGAATTGCTGTGTCAGCACTCCTGGGGGCAGAAAAGGGGAAATGCCAGGTGCTGTCATCAGGAGATGAGTTCACAGCCTAACAGGGCCCAGTGGGGATGAGTTCCCCAAGGGGAAGCTCTCCATCTTCATTCTCATGTTCCCTGGCTGAGCAGGAGGTTCCAACAGCTTCGTAACAGCTAGCTGATGCCCAGAAGGCGATGAGCAGATAATATAGATAAAGTCTTTGGATGATTGCTAACTTGATTATTTCTATCAACGTATTATAATTCTTGGAATGGCTCACCCTACTTTCAACCAGCCCTCCCCCACCTCCCCTCCACTACCTGGCTCTTTAGTTCTCTCCTGCTCATTTTCTTTCTCTTCTTCTCACCCTTTACACAGGACTGTCCAATTAATTTACTTACAGAAAACAAAATCCACTGTTGGGAGCCTTTGCTTTCAAAGGCCGATTCCCTACTGCCTTACAACTGCTTCTAAGCAGAGAAAGTCATTAGGAGGGAGGGGTGGCTCTCCTCCACCGCTCCTTCATGGCTTCAGGGTGCTTGTGTTCTTTGCTGTGCTGCAGAGCCCTCACAAGCACGGGGAGGCAGAGGTGGAAGAGCCAGAGAGAGAGAGAAGGAGATATTTTTTTCCAGGGGACTAGTGTGTGCTCGGGGAAGCGGAAGCTCCAAGGTCTGGATTTTCATTTCCAGAGAAAACAGCTGTGACCACTGAGAAAACCTTCATGTCTAATTTAACCCAAGCTTGCATCTCCAGTGGCCTGCTATTAAAACACCTGGTGCGTGGGTTTGTTGGTTGGTTGGTTGCTGTTAAAATAGATACCTGGTTGGTTGATTGGCTGGCTGGCTGGTTGGTTGTTGGTTTTAGGTCAATGTTTATCTGTGAACCTACAAGATCACTGAGGGACCACCACACCTCTTGCCTTCCCAACCTCAGCACTTCTGTTCTCTCCTTTTGGCTCAAAATTTGGCATAAATGACAGAAACAACTTCAAAACATTGCAACTTACTCACTGCATCAGGGACTTTATTGTGACATCTGGTAGTTTTCCACTGTCCTGCCTGGGATGCAGCAGCTTGTGTAACAGCTTTTTTGGGATATCCCTCTGCCTCATCCAATTCCTCAGGTCCCGCACACCTACATCACTCTCCCCCAGAAGAGGATGCTCCTGCCAGCTTCCGCAACATTTTCGCATCCTCCCAGTGATCCCAGCACCAGGGGCTCCCAGGCTATGAATATTCACCACTCATCCCTGTAAGTCACATTCAATGAATCAGCAACTCCCCCGTTCAGCCTTTTCTGCACATGGCATCTAGGACTTTGCTTGTCTTTCCATTTCCCCTGTACCATCTTACAAGGGATGAGCTCTTTGTGTTTTCTTTTTAAATTATATTATTGTGTCTTACTTAACAGACCCTATGCAAGGTTCAGTTATGTACCAGACAGTTTCCTAAGCATTTTGTAAATATTGACTCATTTAATTCTCATTACAGTCCTCATTTTACAAGTCGAGAAACCAAGGCAGGGAACATTTTGGTGACTTGCCCATGGTCACACAGCCACAGTGGCAGAGCCAGGATTCTCACCCAGGCTAACTGCCTTAGTTCATGCTCTCAACCATAGCGCTATCATGCTTCTCTCCTGCTGCTGTGGCCAGAGCCTGCCTGTTCCAGGAAACAGGTGCCTTCTCACCATCCTCCTTGCCTCCTGTTGCTCCACCCCCACTTATGCCATATTTGCTTCAGAAATGTTCTGTCAAGGGCTGTTTCCCCTCCATTCTCCTGACCATCTTCCCTATAATTGCTGGCTCCAAAATGAACAACAGAAGCCATCAGCTCGCACACATCCAAGCCTTACTTTTTACTTCCCATATCCCCCTTGTGACGAACTACAACAACGATGCCCAGATGTGCTCAAAAGCAGAGGGCTTTAAACCTGCAGGGCCATTGCTGGCCATACCTAGGGTCAAAAGTCAAGGCCTTCTGAAATGCCCACCCCCAAAATCCCTTGCCAGCAGAGTCCATCCCTATGAATCTGTCCAAACCCAACAGGCACACACCTCTTAATTCACTCAACTTGTGTTTGCATAATGTCCCATAGCCTATAATTCAAATCTCCACCCCAGTCCTGTCACCCTTCTCTGCTTCTAGCAACTCCTCAGCCAAAGGCAGCCAAAAGTAGGTAGCCAAAGGTAGGTAGATAATATCAGTATCTGACCTTGGCTTCTGTCCTTACACGTGAGGCTTAAGGGGCTTAGCCGGACCCTGGTAGGGTCTGACTCTGGTCCATTTACACTTGGAATCTTATTACTCTCACTCAGGTGCCCTGAGCTTGAATGGCCCCTCTGATGCCCTGTGCTCAGCCCGTGCCAGGCTTCTACAGGATATGCCTAATTAAAAACCACCCCATCTTCCCACTTCCACTAGGAATAGCTACTGTCTGCTTCTCTTCCAAAATCTGCATCTCATTTGTTACCAGTACCTTCTCCCTGTGGGTCCTTTCAGTTTTCCAGAGCCTATTAAAACAGCCATGTCTGCCTTATTTATATGAGATTCGGTTACGATATATGCAATTTCCTTCCTTTCATGTCCAGGGCAATTTACTCTTCCTCTTCTTCCACATGTCACATGCTTTCTGTCCTTCTCCTGCATTCTTTCTTTTCCCAGGCTGGGATTTGAGTTTGAGATGGATATTGCCACCGTCATCCCCTATTACTCAAGTTTGGTGGGATGGGAGGAAAGGGACTTCTTGTGCTTCTGACTTGGAAACTGGGTACTGGGTACATTATTGAATTGGCCTCCACAAAGGAAAAGAAATGCAAGCTATCGTCACCAGCTACCAGTACGTGAGTTGGGGTAGGGGGAGCAACCTTGAGATGGTTTTAGCAGCAATGCACTGGTTTTTGCATCTACTCTACAATTCCTATCTTATAAAATTGGCAACTCCAGACTAAGAGATGCTGTTGAATAAATGACGGATGGGAAAGGAAAAGAAGTGGAGAGGAAGAGAGGTGGAAGAAAGAAAAGGATGAAAGGAGGAAGAAACAAAAGAAGGAAGGTAGAAGGGATGGAAGGAAGCTTTATAGGATGCTTAGAACAAGCTTCTAACACTTCATTAGCTACCTAAGACATCAACCAAACAATGACTAGCCGGGGTTAGAGTGGCAACTCTGTCTTCAAGTTATGAATCTTAGCAACCATAATTCTAACTGTTAACATCTATATATTTTCACAGTTTTCAACCACTGTACTAGCACTTGTTAACACAAATCTGGCTCCCCTAAGACTAAATAGCTGTTGTGGCCTGGAGCTAGAAAGCAGCTCTTTGGACTCAGAGGCCTGTTCCCCTGCACTACATAGCCACAGACAGAGAAGGGTACAGCCACGTTCTGTCCCGTGCTTTCAGGGTGGCCCAAAGAGCTTACCAGCCCAAAAACGGTTGTGGTCAGGACTGCAGTACACTGGAATGCTGTGTTGGCCTTGGCCTCAGCAGTGTCATTTGCAACCCATACTCTCCAGCTTGCTCAGTAATGCTTAACAAATGGAAACCTCCTAAACTACTCCTAAAGCTCAGGGCTAAAAGACAAGCTCTCCCAAATTTGTCTCAGATGCTCCCTTAGGATTGAGGTCACCTTTCTGGATTTCTGATAAGAAAACGTGAGAAGAGGCAGGAAGGATGCAGTTAGTTGCAGCCAAGAATATTGGCTCTGGAGCCAGTCTGCCCGGGTTCATATACTTGCTGCACCATGCCCTAGTGAATTGTGAATTGGGGCAAATGACTCTCTGGGCCTCTTGCTTCTCATCTGTAAGATGGAGATGATAGTCATACCTGGCTCATAGGGCTTGTTGTGAAGATTAAATTAAAACACGTAACTATCTATAACAGAACTTGGCACACTGCCAGTGTCCCACAAATAGTGCTGCAATTAATTCAGTTTTTGTTGTTGTTACAAAAAAGGTACGTCCTTACCTATGGGTAAAAGGAAATTTGGAGAAAGTTCCTGAAAGAGTAGAAAGGACACAACTCACCCCTTTTAAAATCTTGCACTGAGGCATTGTGTAAGTTAGTTATAGCTGCATAACAAACCACCCCAAAACCCAGTGCAACAATTATTTTTCTTCTCACAAATCCATAGATTGGTCAATGGGAAGGGGGCATCTCTGCTTTAGACTGCAGATCTAGCTGAAGCAAATCACAATGCTACCCCAAGTCAAGGGGGAAATTCACTACACAACTAGTGGGAGTGGGGAGGCATCAAAGTCATAGGGCCAAGAGTGTAGAAACAGAATCAGGACCAATAATTAAGCCTTCTACAGATGGGTCCACCTGTCTCATTCCCTCTATCCTCCTCCAAGGATTTGATTTTTCTCAATCCTCCCCCGACACATCAGCTACCTATCCACACAGCAGATTTTTGAGCCATCTGGGATGGAGACTAGATCTTTTCTGTGAAATGTGTGTATCTCCCAGGACCAGAGCACACTGTGCGCTTGACCGAAGTCCAGCTCCCGAGGAGCCCTGCCTCCTACAGAGAGCATTCCCCTGTGAGACAGTGCCACCACCCACCCCAGGGAGGCCAAGGCATGGGCAGGCCAGCTCGGAGGTGGAAGCGCGCACCCAAGCTCGGACAGCAGTGGGAGAGACCTACTGCCATTCCAGAGCTGGACTTACCCACAAGAAGCATCTGACCCCCAAGCAAGAGCTCAGCCCCATTTCGAGGACAAAGTACAGTTAATAGCTTTGAAAATGCACAGCTAGAATAAAAATTGTTACCAAAGTGGGTTCTTCAGATTTTAGAGAAATGCAATTGCTTGGAAAGCTTCTGTCAATCGAGTCGCACTGAATGCAGGGAGACCACTTAAGGCAGCTATGATAGAGAGTCAAGTGCGGACATTTGGGAAAGGTTAAAAGGAGGTTGTATGTCTGGGAGCAAACAATACCTATGTTGGCTGTCAGAAAGAGGGGCTTGAGGGATGAGAGAAGGGTCCCTCTCCTGGAGAAATGTCCCAGCACAAGTCCTGCTTTAAAGGGGGTTGGCCAGTAAGCTCTGGGGATGCCCCACAGAGATGCCACTCTACTCCTTGTTGACGGCCACACTGCCCTGCTCAGCACTAACTATATACCTCAGTGCCTGTCTGGCACCCAGCACAGTTCTTTCATTCATTCTAACGTTCATTCAGAACCTACATCCAGAATAAGACAGATTCCATTTCCTCAAGAAGCTCAGCGTCTCTTCAGGCAGACAGACAGGAAAATCAACTTTTCAACACAGGCTGATAAGTGTTGTAATAAAGACCTGTTCTTGGTGCCACAGGAGACCAGAGAAGCACCAGGCCAGTGGGATGTGCAGGCGAGAAATACAGATGGGAGTTGCCTCTTTGAAGGAGAGGCTGCTCGGCAGTGTAGGAGAGAGAATGATGCAAGCAAACAAATGAGACTCAAAACATTTGAGAATTGTGGGTAAATCCCCACTGGAAGGACAAAAGGGGTGTTGGACCTGATAAAATCTCAGGCTGGAGAGGTGGGCAGTGTCCAGTTGACAAAAACTCAATTTCTTCTTTTTTTTTTTTTTTTTTGAGACGGAGTCTTGCTCTGTCGCCGAGACTGGAGTGCAGTGGCCGGATCTCGGCTCACCGCAAGCTCCGCCTCCCGGGTTTACGCCATTCTCCTGCCTCAGCCTCCCGAGTAGCTGGGACTACAGGCACCCGCCACCTCGCCCGGCTATTTTTTTGTATTTTTTACTAGAGACGGGGTTTCACCGGGTTAGCCAGGATGGTCTCGATCTCCTGACCTCGTGATCCGCCCGTCTCGGCCTCCCAAAGTGCTGGGATTACAGGCTTGAGCCACCGCGCCCAGCCCAAAAACTCAATTTCAACCAACAGAAAAGAGGCGAGCAGGCACTGTGTCCATATCTAGCATAGAGAGATTCTTCTATCAAGGGAAGGCAGGACACAGGATGTATCTGTGCCACCTGCCCTTCTCTGTCCCCTCTCTTGCTCCCAAAGAATGACCACATAGTTCCAATCACCTTTTGATTTCCCAGTCAGCTGTCAGGTTTCCGACACCTTACCAGCAGAAAGAGTATTTCTGGGTTGGTATTCATGATAGGCCAGGAGTTCATCCATGTTGTTGAAAATGTCAGGACCTCCTTTATTGAGGCTGAATAATACTCAATTGCACATATATACAACAATTTCTTTATCTACTCATCTATCAAGGGACATTTGAACTATTTTCTTATCTTAGCCATATGAATAATGCTTGGCTTATAAATAATGCTGCAATGACTAAGGGAGTGAAGACATCTCTTCGAGATACAGATTTTGGATTTTCCTTTGGATATATATGCCCAGTAGAGGAATTGCTGGATCATGTGATCGTTCTCATTTTAATCTTTTGAGAAACCTCCATACTCTTTTCCACAATGGGTACAATTTACCTTCTCACCAAGCTGTTGGTTTTCTATGCTCAGCTTACAATGCTGTTTTTCAGATGGTACTAGAATTTTCCTAACCCTTCTAACAAGATAGGAAGTGACTATAAAAACGTTTTGAACTCTTTTTACCCCCCAGAGATGATGACCTGCGCATGATCAAATGCGTAGTGTGCTGTAACGTAAAATTGTTCATTTCCTTTACAAAAAAAAAAGAGCCAAGTGCTCCCAATTTGCTGGTGTTCTGGTCTAGCATGCGGCTATCGATAACAGGCTTCCTAACAGATTGTTTCAAAACACAAACATATTGAATCAACCTCCTTCAAAGTTTAACATTTTAGGGCCAGGTATGGTGGTTCACACCTGTAATCTCAGCACTTTGGGAGGCTGAGGAAGGAGGATGACTTGAGGCTAGGAGTTTGAGACCAGCCTGGGCAATTTAACAGAACCCAATCTTTACAAAAAGTTTTTAAAAATTAGTCAGGCATGGTAGCATCCACCTGTAGTCCCAGCTACTTGGGAGACTGAGGCAGGAGGGTTGCTTGAGGCCAGGATTTCAAGGCTGCAGTGAGCTATGATGGCGCCACTGCACTCCAGCCCGGGAGACAGTGAGACCCTGTCTCCAAAATATAAAACGAAAAAAAGTTTAGTGTGTTACGAATGAATGTGAAGAATCCCTTTCAAGGAATCTTGTGCTAAGGAGAGAGCATCTTGAAATGGGTATCTGAAAATGTTAAAAATTGTTACATTCTGTTGCCAAAAATGATACGAGTCATTTACTTCTAAAATTTCTCATGGAGACACAATTTTAAAAGTTGAAAATAGACTATTCTACCCTGTCTAAAATCGTTCAAATTAAGTGTTTAATTTTTTAACCAGTTTGTTAAAATTACAAAAAATGCAGCATCTTCTGACCCTTAAAGAACAACTGACCAACAGAAAGGAGAAGAGAAAAGTACTAGACAGGCCAGGCACAGTGGCTCATGCCTGCAGTCCCAACACTTTGGGAGGCTGAAGTGGGCGGATCACGAAGTCAGGAGTTTGAGACCAGCCTGACCAACATGGTGAAACCCTGTCTCCACTAAAAATACAAAAATTAGCCAGGCATGGTGGTTCATGCCTATAATCCCAGCTACTCGGGAGGCTGAGGCAGGAGAATTGCTCGAAACCAGGAGGCGGAGGTTGCAGTGAGCCAAGATCGCACCATGGCACTCCAGCCTAGGCGACAAAGCAAGACTTTGTCTAAAAAAAAAAAAAAAAAGAAGAGAAACAAGGCTTTCTTTTCAACATGGTTTAGTAAATGTAACCAATGAAGTGTTTCTTGCCTTTGTATCTGCATATCTTTGCAATTTCCAGCAATGGACAGCTAAGAAAACTAAATCTTGAAATAAACTGTACTTAAAAATTGATGCTTGAATTGTTTAGTCACAAAGTCATATACCAAGATACAATAAACATTGTGAAGCATATTCAATCACATTTTTGAGGCATTAACAAATAAGATAAAACAAAAATATTTTAAGTAATATTTTATCTTAAATCAATATTGTTGATTTTATATTCTTTATGTATATTTTATATGTGTAATAGATATATAGATAACTTTTCTTTCCCCAGGCTTGAATGCAATGGTGTGATCATAGCACACTGCAGCTTTAAGCCTTAAACTCCTGGGCTCGAGCAATCCTGACAGTTTAGTCTCCCAAGTAGCTAGGACTACAGGCATGTGCCACTACTCCCAGCTATTTTTTTCATTTCTTGTAGAGAAGGGCTGTTACTATCTTTCCCAGACTGTTCTTGAACTCCTGGCCTCAAGTAATCCTCCTACTAGAGCCTCCCAAAGCATTGGAATTATAGGCATGAGACACTCTACCCAGGCTAAATATACACTTCTATTGTATATTTTTTACATATATATAAAATAAGGCTTATAATAGATTAGTATACTTTTTGGAAATCAGTTGTAAAATATACACTTTGGAAGCACCAGCTCAATGTCCTTCCATTGTTGGAGTTCATAATCACACAACATAAAGACCAGTGGCCTGGGCCGCTGCATGGTCTCCTAGGGGCTCCCCACATCCACCCTGCCACCTCTTCAAGCCAGTCTCCATCCCCCAGCCCAGCAACCTGTTCACACTCTGCTTATCTTACTACCCTCAGAACAACGACCCACATCTCATGCCTTATCCTCCTTGATTGCTTATGGTTATCCCCTTCCAGTTCCTTCAAGACTAGTACAGCACAGCATACAAAAGGTGTGACCATTGATGTGAGAATCTCGACCCCTCTAGGGTGGCAGGGGAGCCCTAGGCAGTATAAATCAAAAGTATCTGAGATGGGTCTCAATCAATTTAGAAAGTTTCTTTAGCCCAGGTTAAGTATACATGCCCAGGAGGCAGGTCTCTGTTTTTCTCCAAAGGTGATTTTGAGAACTTCAATATTTAAAGGGGAAAGAGTGGTATTGGGCATACAGGATGAAATTTTTTTTTAAAGTATGGGTAGATAAGAGACAAACAGTTGCATTCTTCTGAGTCACTGATCTGCTTTTCACTGGATACACAATTTACATGTTGCGGGGGCAGAGGAATAGTTACTTATGACTTAGTCTGGCTCAGTGAATCTGCGTTTTTGCATCGGAGGAAGCAATCAGATATGCATTTGTCTCAGGTGAGCAGAGGGATGACTTAGGGTTCTGTCCTTTATCCCACACCTGTGAGGATAAGCTATCAATTTACATTGTCAGGGTAAAATTCAACAGAACATTTTTAGGGTAAAGATTTGGAGGCTCACGAGGAATTTCCTAGTGGGCAAATTGTGAGGAAGGTATGTAGCCTTTTTTAATCTTTGTAGCTATCTCGTTTAGGAATAAAATGGGAGGCACATTTGCCTGATGCTGTTCCCAACTTGACTGTTCCCTTTGGCTTAGTGATTTAGGGATCCCAAGATTTATTCTCCTTTCACAGTGGGCATCCCAGACCCAGCATTTACGCTCAGCAACTGTTCTCTGAACACAACCATGTTGTCAACGCTACAAAGATAGAGACCATACGGGTTTTATCCATCAATGTATACCCAAAGCCCAGACCAGTGTATGGTATAGCCCATAAATATTTATTGAATAAATCAATCATTATGTGGGTAAGTTGTGCCAAGAGAGACTCCTGCCATCGGCCACCTGCTGCCTCAAAACATCCTTCCTTCCCATGGTGGTCCTAGGTCACCAGACTCCGCACCCCTTTGCCTTAAATTTGTTTCATTTTCAAGGCATTTGTGGCCCTTCCTGCACCCTTTAACACACCCTGAAGTGCTCTATTCATCCAAATCCCAGGGAGAAGGGATTAGCAGAGACCAATATTTTTCCTCCCCCTGGATCCTGGAGCTCCTTATGTAAATCAAACCTCCTTTGCCAGGCAAGGAATAGATCAAATTACCAAAGACCCTACAACTCAGAGGGTGATAGAGGCCTACCAGCCTCTGCAAAACCAATAGGGCCACTCACATAACCCTCAGCTGACTAAAGAAGGTCAGTTTGCTTTGGGGAAATTCTACCGTGATACCTTTAGAGCAGTCCCTGTAACCGTAGTAGGTTCATTGCCCAATGCACATAACAAGTCAATAGGCCGAGGCCATGAGTTTCAGCAGAGAAGGAGGTTTAACTATAGCATCACCAAACAAGCAGACTGGAGGAACTTGGAGTTAGGCCCTCTCAGGGTTTTGGAGTGAGCCAAGGTTTGGAGACTGTTGATTGGTCTAAGTACAGAGTGAAGTCATGGGATGGTGAAGAAGCTGCATTCTCATGCAGGTCCCATTCCTCTGTGGGGGTCTCCAAACTGGTTGCTGAAATTCAGGTATAAGAAACATTGTAAGGTATCTTTAAACAAAAAGCTTATGATTCTAATGCCAGAGATCCTGTCTGTAGGAACAATGGGGATGCACATGGTCAATATCTAGTGACTTTTAGCAACAAGGAAGTGGATCAAAATGCAACCTGATGAATGCTTAATTATAACTGTGTTTCTGTCCAGAACCTGGCATGCAATTCTTGTCAATCCTTCGGGGGTGGTTTCAGTCCCAGCCCCATGGATTTAGAGTTAGGGGAGCAGATCCTTATTGGAAACTGCTGTCAGAACTTTGTGACCTGCCAGCTGTGTGTACAGTGTCACACAGGGTGTCCTCCAGCTTGGCCAGCCCAGAGGGACACTCTACTTACATGGGGTGACACAAAACCTCCCTAGCAATGGGCCTTCCTAGCCTATAATAGGATCCAAAAATCACGTTTATTAAGTTTTGTTTTCGAATTGATACATAAAAATTGTACATATTTATGGAGTACACAGTAATATTTCTATACAAATAAGGTATAGTGATCAGATGAGGGTAGTTTAGCATTTCCATCATCTCAAACACTCATCATTTATCAGTACTGGGAATATTCAATATCCTCCTTTCCAGCTATTAAGCAGCAGAAAGCTATAGAGAAAGAGAGGAACAGAACAGCAGCTACCAGAAAAACAAGTTACACCCTTCTTCCCCATCACAAAATGAGCGCAGCAATGTCTCAGGCTCCAGTACAGAACACACTGACTGTAGACCCATGGGCTGCATAACCTGTGGATTTACTAATGATGGAAAGTGAACACTGCTCAGCAGGGGTAGGCCAGGCCAGGGCCCCTGCAGAGGGAAGAGATGTAGTTCGGAGAGGGTGCTCCTGCTACCTCCATGATTGGGGCTGGGGAAGGTGCAGTGAGGATGTGCCTAGAATAAATCTAGAAACAGAAGGGATGAAAGTCAATGGAAGCAAGGAACTCTAGAAAAACCAGGAAGGTGAGCAGCCTAGCCAGAGAAACAAGCCTCTCCCAAGGTTTCATGTGCCACCCTGGGGATGCTGTAGAGAGATTATCAATGACTTTAGGTGAGATGAATGGATTTCTAAACTGGGAACTGTCTGCATATTCTGTTTCTCTGTACAGACTCTACATGGAATGCTTGATATTCCTACTACAGACTGTTTTATGTTCATTTAAATTCTAAATATAGCTATGTGGTGAGATTTCTCTTCCAGCAGTTTAGCTATCCCCAGGAGTGCTTGGAAAGGGGGTAAAGATGTGCCAAATGGCAATACTCCATAAAACTAATTACCTGGGAAATTTTGTAGGGAAAATGCATTGTGATACAGGTATTCTGTGTAGTTTTTAAGTCAGGACAAGCCCTGCATTTATGAGCCATAAATGAAAATATTGAATATGCAATATCTATTAGCCTTGCAGCTCCAGATTCTGAATCACTTGTTAAGTGTGTCCTCAACGCATGAGTGCCACCAGCCGTGGTGATTAGACGGCCAGCCCCACCCCTCCTCAATCCTGAGCCAGTGGCTTCCGTCTCTATGTGCATTTTGGTTGAGATTTTGATTTTCCCTTGGGTTAAGACCTGAATGGCTCATCTAGTCCTTATGTGAAGTGATTCAGCCTGGCATCTAAGCACCCTGTGACAGCTCCAGTCTGTCCATTCATCTCAAATGTATCCCTGACACCAAGTCTTTACATTCCCTTTTCTCTCTCCATAAAGATTAGACAACAAATAAAAAGGATGCCAAAACACATTATAATAAATATAGACTGATAAGAAATATGAGCATATATTAGGCCAGACATGGTTACTCATGCCTGAATCCCAGCACTTTGGGAGGCCGAGGTGGGTGGATCACCTGAGATCAGGAGTTCAAAACCAGGCTGGCCAATATAGTGAAACCCTGTCTCCACAAAAATGCAAAAATTAGCCGGGCATGATGGCAGGTGCCTGTAATCCCAGCTACTCAGGAGGCTGAGACAGGAGAATCACTTGAACCCGGAAGGCAGAGGTTGCAGTGAGCCGAGATCTTACCATTGCACTCCAGGCTGAGCAACAGAGCGAGACTCCATCTCAAATTAAAAAGAAAGAAAGAAAGAAAGAAATACTAGAATATGTTAAAGTAAACCTGTAGCCTTCTTTCCATCCTCACTCTCAGCCCCTTATCACCCTCCCACCTTATCTCACAGAGGACACTGAAATAGCAAGAAGAGAGGCATTCCCCAAGCTCCACTATCACACACACAGCTGTAGACATTCAATCTCCCTGCTTTGATTCCCATTGTTGTGCACTGCCCGGCTGTCCTTCGAACTCAGCTCCATGTCTCCACCTGTGTGTGCACTCACTTCTGTCCCCTCTCACCCACTGAAGGACATGCCCCAGCATTCTGCCCTCTTCTGCCCTGTATCATCACATTTTTTCCTCTCTACTGATCTCTTACTACAGGCACATTTGTTGGACACCCCCAAGGGTGACCCCCAGTGAGTCACCTACTTGTGCAGCTCCTGCCCCTTGAGTGCAGGCAGAATCTATGACTTGATTCTAGCCCAGAAAATATGACAAAAGGGCTGTAGTGAAACTCCCTGGACTATATTTTCTTATATGGCAAAGGTGAGAGCATCTCACAGATGTGATTCAGTTCCCTCTTCAGTTGTCTTCAAGTTCCTCAAACGGGAGATTACCCTGGGTGGTGGGTCTGGTCTAATCAAAAGAAAGCCCTTCAGAAGAGGGCTAAGGCCTTGACTGAGCCAAGAAGTCTCCAGGGGACCTTGGCATGAGCTGCCAGGTGCTATCAGGGCCTGAAAATTATGAGTGGCAGCTCAGAGCTGAGAGTGGCCCCACGTTGACAGTCATCAAGGAAACAGGGACTTCATTCCTACAGCTGCAAGGAACTGAGCTCAGCCAACAACCATGTGAGCCTGGAAGAAGACCCCCTGCTCCAGAAAGGGACTCAGCCCAGTCAACACCTTGATTGCAGCCTCATGAGAAACCTTCGACCAGAGGCATCCAGTTTCGCCATCCCTGGACCACTGACCCAAAGAAGCCATAAAATAATATACTCCATGGAATACTACACAGCCATAAAAAAGGATGAGTTAATGTCCTTTGCAGGAACATGGATGAAGCTGGAAACCATCATTCTAAGCAGACTATCACAAGGACGGAAAACCAAACAAAGCATGTTCTCACTTATAGGTGGGAGTTGAACAATAAGAACACATGGACACAGGGTGGGGAACATCACACACCAGGGTCTGTCAGGGGGTGGGGTCTGGGGGAGAGATAGCATTAAGAGAAATACCTAATGTAAAAGACAAGTTAATGGGTGCAGCAAACCAACATGGCACATGTATACCTATGTAGCAAACCTGCATGTTGTATACATGTACCCTAGAACTTAAAGTATAATAAAAAATAAAAATAAAAGTTAAATAATAATAATAATGGTACGCTCATATTGTTCTAAGCCAGTAAGTTTGAGTGATTTGTTACCCAGCCATAGAAAACTAATAGAGGATACAAACACAAGTTATTTCTTCCACTAAGAAAACCCTCTCTTGCACAAGCTTCTACTCTCAGTGCCACCCTTTTATCTTTTTCCTTTTATAGCGAAAGACCTTCAAAGAGTAGGCCCATCTGTGTCTCCAGTTCCCTCCAGTCCTCTCCCAAACTCACACCAATCAGACTTCTGCTCCCATCACTCCTCAGAGTTGCTCTCCTCTGAGACCTCAGTGACCTCCAAGTTGCTAAATCCAGTGGTGAGTTCTTGGTTGTTCATTATTTGACCCAATCTGCAGCACTAGTACAGCTGATCACCCTCCTCATGTAAATTCTTTCTTCCTTGGCCTCTGCGATACCACAGTTGCCTGGTTTTCTGCCTGTCTCTCTGCCACTCCTTCTCAGTCTCCTTTGCTTGTCACTCTCTTCTCCATGGCCCATCTACACGGGGATGCCCCACTCTCACTTGCTGATCTCATTTGCCCCCTTGGCTTTAGCTACCATCCATCAGCTGATGATTCCCAAATGTCATCTCAGCCCAAGCCTTTCACTCAAATTCCAGGTTCATATATCAAATTGCCTACTCATCATCCCACCTAGGGGTCCAATGGGAATCTCAAACTCAACATGACCAAACTGGAGCTCCAGATTCCTGCCCACCAAGCCTGCTGCACCTGTCCTCCATCCCAGTTAATGGAACTCCACCCTTTCAGATGCTCAGTCCAAAAACCCTGGATTCAGCATTAACTCACTCTTTATGTCACACACCAATTCAATCTCTCAGAATCCTTTTTTGTCTTCAAAATATAGCTAAAGTCTGACCATTTCTCACAGCCCCTACTGCTAATCCTCTGTCCAAGCCACCAAATGTCTCCCAGATTATTACGATAGCATCCTAACGGGTTTCTCAGCTTCTGCCCTTCCCCACTCAACTCAACACACTAGCCAAAGTGAATTATCAAAATACGATGTCATATCTCTCCTCCAACTTTCGCACTACTCTACCTGACGTCTTCACATGGAATTCAAAATCTTACAGGATCTGCCCCTGGTGTGTCACTCACCTCATTTCCGACTACTCTCTCCTTTGCTTGCTCTTCTCTAGCCCACTGTATCCTTGCTGTTCTTAGAACACGCCGGGCGGGTTCCTGCCTCAGGGGTTTTGCACTATCAACTGCTGCCTCTCTTTCAGATCTCCTTCCCCAAATAGCTGATGAATTCTTCCCTCACTTCTTTCATATCTTTATTCAATCTCATCTGCTTCTCTGGCCACTCTACCTAAAATGTTAACCCCCCCAACACTTAACCTACTGCTCTTTCTGCCTTATGTTTCTCCTTAGCATTCATCACTATTTATCATTCTGTGTACTTTATTTAATTTTGTTTAATGTCAATCTTCATTGGGAGATTGGGGTGTACATTCTATGAAAGGCAAAGATTTTTGTCTTTTTTTTTATTAACCACTATGTCCCTAAGTGCCTAGAACAGTGCCTGACATGTACTGTTCAATACATTTGTTAGAATCATTGAGTAAATATAAAACCTTCAAGAATATTCTGCAGCTTAGGAGAGCAAAGTGCTCAGTTCTCAGAAAAGAATCTGTCTTATTCACTGTAGGGAACAGAAGAATGTATAGAAAATATGTTTCATGTGTGCAATAAAAATGTGAGAGGACTTTGCCAATTTTAGGCAAAATAAGTAGAAATTTCATGAAGAAACATAACAGCTAAATTATGTTCCACATTGGATTCAACAGTGTAGAAAATCAATCAGTGTTTTAAATGATAGACTAGATAACAGTCTCTAAATAGAAAGGAAAAAATAGCCCGGCATTATGGGAAAAGGATGTGACCCAATTATTTTATACATAATGACAACAGAAAATCAGTTTTTAAACATTCTAAGTTTAGAAAGTATACTTGAGTTCTCTTTCTGAAAAACTTCTTAAAACATTCTCTAGAACACTGGAATCAAGAATAGAAGAGTTGTGGGAAGATGGGGGACCTCGAAAAGCCTGGTGATAAACATTGAAACTAAGTAGAATGGTCCAAATAATTTGCTTTAGGTGTGGTTATAAACTTGATGAAATAAAACAAATAAAGAAACAAAAAGCAGAAAGAGAGAAAGGAAAAGGAAACAATAAGCCTCAAGTTGTTTAGGGAGGTAACGGTTTTTATTTTGGTGTTAACCTTAAATAATTAGAAATGTAAAGTTATTTTCAAGTTTTAAGGTACCCAATATTCTAATTAAAAACTGAATGTCAGCTGTAAAAGCTAGAAGTTAGCAAATTTTGGCATTGTAGATGATAAAAACAAATAAAACAATATATTTAGCAAGAGTATGATTTTAAAAATTTAATCTCTATCAAAAAATCAAAATTATTTATAAATCACTGAAATCTGCTATAATCTTATTTGTCATTTAATCTACTTGATCAAAGACTGAAAACAGTTTATTCAAATATCCCACTATGGTTGTGGACTTATGACATATAATCATATCTGATGTGTTTTAGAAATAATTTTTATGAAGAAGTAAATTTTTATGAAGAAGTAAATTTTGATAAAGAAGAAAGGGCAGGCCGGGCATGGTGGTTCATGCCTATAATCCAGCACTTTAGGAGGCCGGGATGGGTGGATCACCTGAGGTTAGGAGTTGGAGACCAGCCTGGTCAACATGACAAAACCCCGTCTCTATTAAAAATACCAAAACTAACCAGGTGTGGTGGCGCATGCCTATAATCCCAGCTACTCCAGAGGCTGAGGCAGGAGAATCAGGAGGCGGAAGTTGCAGTGAGCCGAGATAGCTCCACTGCACTCCAGGCTGGGCAAAAGAGGGAGACTTTGTCTAAAAGAAAAAAAAAAAAAGAAGAAGAAGGAGAAAGGGCATTTCACCTACTGCCCATTTCTCAAGTAGGGTGACCAGTAGCAAAAGTAGGAAATGGGGCTCTCTATGGCGAGGGAAGGAAAGCAAGATCTTACCTGAGATATTAGGGAACCTGGAGGTCAGAGGAGGAAGGAGATGGGGGAATGTGAAGGTAGCCAAGGCCTGAGATGTCAAAAGCATGTGTGAGAAAGATCAAACCTGGTGGGAGGTCAGGGGCAGGCGTCGAAGTCAAGAGGCTGAAGGACATGCTTGGAGACAGTGGGGAGGACAAGAAGCAGGTCTAGATAAAATTTTGGCAAGAAGCATATATCAGGGGTGCCCTAAAAATGGCCAGGAGCCACAGAAATCCAAACTGTTTTAGCAATGAGACCTTTCCTCCAAGTGAAACTCAATCAGCCACAAAGACAAAAGAGCAACAGCTCTGTCAAGAGGAGGGAGGGGGCCCGGAAACCACCCCCTGACTTCTCCTATACTTCAGGAGCAGCTGGGAATTGCTTTTATCAAACCTCTACAATTCCCTGGAGCAAAGGTTGGAAACCACAAGCAGGGCTACCCTGGGCAAATGTTTTTTGGTAGAGTCCTATCTATATAAAGAAATCTTAATTTTAAAATGGGCGATAAAAACCACGGATCCAACGTAAATTTCCTGGTTGATATTATACTGTACTGATGTAAGCGGTTATCATAAAGGGTGTGATAGTGGATTTATGTGTCAGCTTGGAGAGGGTCTAGGGATGAGATTAACATTTAAATGGGTAAATTTCCAGTAAACAGATTGCTCTCCATAATGTGGGTGGTTCTCATCCAATCAGTTGAAAGCCTGAATAGAACCAAAAGACCAGCCTCCCCAAGTAAGATGGAATCCTCCAGTACACTGCCTTCGGATTTCATCTGCAACATTGGCTCTCCTGGGTCTCCAGCTTACATTGTAGATTTTGAACTCGCCAGTCTCCATAATCGTGTGAGCCAATTCCTTATAATAAATCTCTCTCTATATATATACATACACACACATACACACATACACACACACACACACACACACACACACACACACATATACCCTGTTGGTTCAGTTTCTCTGGAAAATCCTAATACAGGATTATTAGGGTAACTGGGTAAAGGGTGCATGGGACCTCTCTGGACTCTTCTTGCAACTCACTGTCAAGCCATAAAAATAAAAAGTTAAAAATAAAAGTCAGGGTCTTGAAAGTCAAGGAGGGACTGATAGATTGTTCCAGATTGAAGGATTCTAGAGAGACATGGCAGACCTCATTACCGGAGACTGGATCCTTTGCTATAAAGGACGTTATTGGGTCAATTGAAAAAACACGAAAGGGGTTTCTGGGTGCAGAATATACGGGAATTGTTAGTACTATACATACACATACACACAAACACACACACACACACACACACATTGTGTTTGAAGTTGTTTCAAAAGAAGAAGTTAAAAAAATAATCTATGGATCCATGTAAGCTGTAGTGATTTATGGATGAAGATTTAGAACAGAGGTCAGCATACTTTTTCTGTAAGGGCTAGATAATAAACATTTTTTTTCCAGACTTGCAAATCATATAGTCTCTGTCATCACCACTCAATTCTGTTATTATAGCACAGAAAGCTGCCACAGAAAATACGTGAACGAATGGGATGGCCATACTTGGCCCATGGCGGGCACAGGCTGAAGTTTGTCAATTCCTGGTTTTGAATAAGAGATGTATCTTTATTTTTTTTTAATTTATTTATTATTATAATACTTTAAGTTGTAGGGTACATGTGCATAACGTGCAGGTTTGTTACATATGTATACTTGTGCCATGTTGGTGTGCTGCACCCATCACCTCGTCATTTACATCAGGTATAAATCCCAATGCAATCCCTCCCCCCTCCCCCCTCCCCATGATAGGCCCTGGTGTGTGATGTTCCCCTTCCTGAGTCCAAGTGATCTCATTGTTCAGTTCCCACCTATGAGTGAGAACATGCGGTGTTTGGTTTTCTGTTCTTGTGATAGTTTGCTAAGAATGATGGTTTCCAGCTGCATCCATGTCCCTACAAAGGACACAAACTCATCCTTTTTTATGGCTGCATAGTATTCCATGGTGTATATGGGCCACATTTTCTTAATCCAATCTGTCACTGATGGACATTTGGGTTGATTCCAAGTCTTTGCTATTGTGAATAGTGCCGCAATAAACATATGTGTGCATGTGTCTTTATAGCAGCATAATTTATAATCCTTTGGGTATATACCCAGTAATGGGATGGCTGGGTCATATGGTACATCTAGTTCTAGATCCTTGAGGAATCACCATACTGTTTTCCATAATGGTTGAACTAGTTTACAATCCCACCAACAGTGTAAAAGTGTTCCTATTTCTCCACATCCTCTCCAGCACCTGTTGTTTCCTGACTTTTGAATGATTGCCATTCTAACTGGTGTGAGATGGTATCTTACTGTGGTTTTGATTTGCATTTCTCTGATGGCCAGTGATGATGAGCATTTTTTCATGTGTCTGTTGGCTGTATGAATGTCTTCTTTTGAGAAATGTCTGTTCATATCCTTTGCCCACTTTTTGATGGGGTTGTTTGTTTTTTTCTTGTAAATTTGTTTGAGTTCTTTGTAGGTTCTGGATATTAGCCCTTTGTCAGATGAGTAGATTGCAAAAATTTTCTCCCATTCTGTAGGTTGCCTGTTCACTCTGATGGTAGTTTCTTTTGCTGTGCAGAAGCTCTTTAGTTTAATCAGATCCCATTTGTCAATTTTGGCTTTTGCTGCTGTTGCTTTTGGTGTTTTAGACATGAAGTCTTTGCCCATGCCTATGTCCTGAATGGTACTACCTAGGTTTTCCTCTAGGATTTTTATGGTATTAGGTCTAACATTTAAGTCTCTAATCCATCTTGAATTAATTTTCGTATAAGGAGTAAGGAAAGGATCCAGTTTCAGCTTTCTACTTATGGCTAGCCAATTTTCCCAGCACCATTTATTAAATAGGGAATCCTTTCCCCATTTCTTGTTTCTGTCAGGTTTGTCAAAGATCAGAGGGCTGTAGATGTGTGGTATTATTTCTGAGGACTCTGTTCTGTTCCATTGGTCTATATCTCTGTTTTGGTACCAGTACCATGCTGTTTTGGTTACTGTAGCCTTGTAGTATAGTTTGAAGTCAGGTAGCGTGATGCCTCCAGCTTTGTTCTTTTGACTTAGGATTGTCTTGGAGATGCGGGCTCTTTTTTGGTTCCATATGAACTTTAAAGCAGTTTTTTCCAATTCTGTGAAGAAAGTAATTGGTAGCTTGATGGGGATGGCATTGAATCTATAAATTACCTTGGGCAGTATGGCCATTTTCACGATATTAATTCTTCCTATCCATGAGCATGGTATGTTCTTCCATTTGTTTGTGTCCTCTTTTATTTCACTGAGCAGTGGTTTGTAGTTCTCCTTGAAGAGGTCCTTTACATCCCTTGTAAGTTGGATTCCTAGGTATTTTATTCTCTTTGAAGCAATTGTGAATGGAAGTTCATTCCTGATTTGGCTCTCTGTTTGTCTGTTACTGGTGTATAAGAATGCTTGTGATTTTTGCACATTAATTTTGTATCCTGAGACTTTGCTGAAGTTGCTTATCAGCTTAAGGAGATTTTGGGCTGAGACAATGGGGTTTTCTAAATATACAATCATGTCATCTGCAAAGAGGGACAATTTGATTTCTTCTTTTCCTAACTGAATACCCTTGATTTCTTTCTCTTGCCTGATTGCCCTATCCAGGACTTCCAACACTATGTTGAATAGGAGTGGTGAGAGAGGGCATCCCTGTCCTGTGCCAGTTTTCAAAGGGAATTTTTCCAGTTTTTGCCCATTCAGTATGATATTGGCTGTGGGTTTGTCATAAATAGCTCTTATGATTTTGAGGTACGTTCCATCAATACCGAATTTATTGAGCGTTTTTAGCATGAAGGGCTGTTGAATTTTTTCAAAAGCCTTTTCTGCATCTATTGAGATAATCATGTGGTTCTTGTCTTTGGTTCTGTTTATATGCTGGATTATGTTTATTGATTTGCGAATGTTGAACCAACCTTGCATCCCAGGGATGAAGCCCACTTGATCATGGTGGATAAGCTTTTTGATGTGTTGCTGAATCCGGTTTGCCAGTATTTTATTGAGGATTTTTGCATCGATATTCATCAGGGATATTGGTCTAAAATTCTCTTTTTTTGTTGTGTCTCTGCCAGGCTTTGGTATCAGGATGATGATGGCCTCATAAAATGAGTTAGGGAGGATTCCCTCTTTTTCTATTGATTGGAATAGTTTCAGAAGGAATGGTACCAACTCCTCCTTGTACCTCTGGTAGAATTCAGCTGTGAATCCATCTGGTCCTGGACTTTTTTTGGTTGGTAGGCTATTAATTATTGCCTCAATTTCAGAGCCTGCTATTGGTCTATTCAGGGATTCAACTTCTTCCTGGTTTAGTCTTGGAAGAGTGTAAGTGTCCAGGAAATTATCCATTTCTTCTAGATTTTCCAGTTTATTTGCGTAGAGGTGTTTATAGTATTCTCTGATGGTAGTTTGTATTTCTGTGGGGTCGGTGGTGATATCCCCTTTATCATTTTTTATTGCGTCGATTTGATTCTTCTCTCTTTTCTTCTTTATTAGTCTTGCTAGTGGTCTGTCAATTTTGTTGATCTTTTCAAAAAACCAACTCCTGGATTCATTGATTTTTTGGAGGGTTTTTTGTGTCTCTATCTCCTTCAGTTCTGCTCTGATCTTAGTTATTTCTTGCCTTCTGCTAGCTTTCGAATGTGTTTGCTCTTGCTTCTCTAGTTCTTTTAATTGTGATGTTAGAGTGTCAATTTTAGATCTTTCCTGCTTTCTCTTGTGGGCATTTAGTGCTATAAATTTCCCTCTACACACTGCTTTAAATGTGTCCCAGAGATTCTGGTATGTTGTATCTTTGTTCTCATTGGTTTCAAAGAACATCTTTATTTCTGCCTTCATTTCGTTATGTACCCAGTAGTCATTCAGGAGCAGGTTGTTCAGTTTCCATGTAGTTGAGCGGTTTTGATTGAGTTTCTTAGTCCTGAGTTCTAGTTTGATTGCACTGTGGTCTGAGAGACAGTTTGTTATAATTTCTGTTCTTGTACATTGCTGAGGAGTGCTTTACTTCCAATTACGTGGTCAATTTTGGGGTAAGTACGATGTGGTGCTGAGAAGAATGTATATTCTGTTGATTTGGGGTGGAGAGTTCTATACATGTCTATTAGGTCTGCTTGCTGCAGAGATGAGTTCAATTCCTGGATATCCTTGTTAACTTTCTGTCTAGTTGATCTGTCTAATGTTGACAGTGGAGTGTTGAAGTCTCCCATTATTAATGTATGGGAGTCTAAGTCTCTTTGTAAGTCTCTAAGGACTTGCTTTATGAATCTGGGTGCTCCTGTATTGGGTGCATATATATTTAGGATAGTTAGCTCTTCCTGTTGAATTGATCCCTTTACCATTATGTAATGGCCTTCTTTGTCTCTTTTGATCTTTGATGGTTTAAAGTCTGTTTTATCAGAGACTAGTATTGCAACCCCTGCTTTTTTTTGTTCTCCATTTGCTTGGTAAATCTTCCTCCATCCCTTTATTTTGAGCCTATGTATGTCACTGCGTGTGAGATGGGTCTCCTGAATACAGCAGACTGATGGGTCTTGACTCTTTATCCAGTTTGCCAGTCTGTGTCTTTTAATTGGAGCATTTAGTCCATTTACATTTAAGGTTAAGATTGTTATGTGTGAACTTGATCCTGCCATTATGATATTAACTGGTTATTTTGCTCGTTAGTTGCTGCAGTTTCTTCCTAGCCTCAATGGTCTTTACATTTTGGCATGTTTTTGCAATGGCTGGTACCGGTTGTTCCTTTCTATGTTTAGTGCTTCCTTCAGGGTCTCTTGTAAGGCAGGCCTAGTGGTGACAAAATCTCTAAGCATTTGCTTATCTGTAAAGGATTTTATTTCTCCTTCACTTCTGAAACTTAGTTTGGCTGGATATGAAATTCTGGGTTTAAAATTCTTTTCTTTAAGAAAGTTGAATATTGGCCCCCACTCTCTTCTGGCTTGTAGAGTTTCTGCCGAGAGATCTGCTGTTAGTCTGCTGGGCTTCCCTTTGTGGGTAACCCGACCTTTCTCTCTGGCTGCCCTTAAGATTTTTTCCTTCATTTCAACTTTGGTGAATCTGGCAATTATGTGTCTTGGAGTTGCTCTTCTCGAGGAGTATCTTTGTGGCGTTCTCTGTATTTCCTGGATTTGAATGTTGGCCTGCCCTACTAGGTTGGGGAAGTTCTCCTGGATGATATCCTGAAGAGTGTTTTCCAACTTGGTTCCATTTTCCCCCTCACTTTCAGGCACCCCAATCAGACATAGATTTGGTCTTTTTACATAATCCCATACTTCTTGCAGGCTTTGTTCATTTCTTTTTCTTCTTTTTTCTTTTGGTTTCTCTTCTCGCTTCATTTCATTCATTTGATCCTCAATCGCTGATACTCTTTCTTCCAGTTGATCGAGTCGGTTACTGAAGCTTGTGCATTTGTCACGTATTTCTCGTATCATGGTTTTCATCTCTTTCATTTCGTTTAGGACCTTCTCTGCATTAATTACTCTAGCCATCAATTCTTCCACTTTTTTTTCAAGATTTTTAGTTTCTTTGCGCTGGGTATGTAATTCCTCCTTTAGCTCTGAGAAATTTGATGGACTGAAGCCTTCTTCTCTCATCTCGTCAAAGTCATTCTCCGTCTAGCTTTGATCCGTTGCTGGCGATGAGCTGCGCTCCTTTGCCGGGGGAGATGCGCTCTTATTTTTTGAATTTCCAGCTTTTCTGCCCTGCTTTTTCCCCATCTTTGTGGTTTTATCTGCCTCTGGTCTTTGATGATGTACTGATGGGGTTTTGGTGTAGGTGTCCTTCCTGTTTGATAGTTTTCCTTCTAACAGTCAGGACCCTCAGCTGTAGGTCTGTTGGAGATTGCTTGAGGTCCACTCCAGACCCTGTTTGCCTGGGTATCAGCAGCAGAGGCTGCAGAAGATAGAATATTTCTGAACAGCGAGTGTACCTGTCTGATTCTTGCTTTGGAAGCTTCCTCTCAGGGGTGTACTCCACCCTGTGAGGTGTGGGGTGTCAGACTGCCCCTAGTGGGGGATGTCTCCCAGTTAGGCTACTCAGGGGTCAGGGACCCACTTGAGCAGGGAGTCTGTCCCTTCTCAGATCTCAACCTCCGTGTTGGGAGATCCACTGCTCTCTTCAAAGCTGTCAGACAGAGTTGTTTGCATCTGCAGAGCTTTCTGCTGCGTTTGTTATTGTTTACTGTGCCCTGTCCCCAGAGGTGGAGTCTACAGAGACAGGCAGGTTTCCTTGAGCTGCTGTGAGCTCCACCCAGTTCGAGCTTCCCAGCAGCTTTGTTTACCTACTTAAGCCTCAGCAATGGCGGGCGCCCCTCCCCCAGCCTCGCTGCTGCCTTACCGGTAGATCGCAGACTGCTGTGCTAGCAATGAGGGAGGCTCCGTGGGTGTGGGACCCTCCCGGCCAGGTGTGGGATATGATCTCCTGGTGTGCCTGTTTGTTTAAAGCGCAGTATTGGGGTGGGAGTTACCCGATTTTCCAGGTGTTGTGTGTCTCAGTTCCCCTGGCTAGGAAAAGGGATTCCCTTCCCCCTTGCGCTTCCCAGGTGAGGCAATGCCTCGCCCTGCTTCAGCTCTCACTGGTCGGGCTGCAGCGGCTGACCAGCACCGATCTGGTACTCCCCAGTGAGATGAACCCAGTACCTCGGTTGAAAATGCAGAAATCACCGGTCTTCTGTGTCGCTCGTGCTGGGAGTTGGAGACTGGAGCTGTTCCTATTCGGCCATCTTGCTCCGCCCCCTCGATGTATCTTTATTGACCAATTGGTGTGCCTGAAGGTTCTTTGTGGAGTACAGGCAGCACCTCTTCCTTCTCAGGCCCAGAAACCATCTCCTCGTGTTCTTTAACAAATGTGCCATTCCTGGCTAACTTTCCATCTCTCACCTTAGGACAAAGATAGAAAGCTGGGCACAGCGGCTCACACCTGTAATCCCAGCACTTTGGGAGGCTGAGGCAGGTGAATCACTTGAGGCCAAGAGTTCGGGACCAGCCTGGCCAACATAGAGAAACTCCATCTCTACTAAAAAACTCAAAAATTATCCAGGCATGGTGGCACATGCCTGTGATCCCAGCTACTCAGGGGGCTGAGGCAGAAGAATCACTTGAGCCTGTGAGGCGGAGGTTGTAGTGAGCTAAGATTACCCCACTGTACTCCAACCTGGAATACAGAGTGAGACTGTGTCTAGAAAAAAAAAAAAAAGAAAAGATAGCAATGCTGTTATTTATTTACAATGCCATAGCTCCTTGAAACCTATTTGCCCAGAAACTATAAAGGTTTTCTTGCTTCTGCTGTTCCCTGGAATCGTGTATTTCACACCAATTACATCATTGCATGGGACTCTTCATTGTCCACATGCTGCCCTCAACACACTGCCCTTGAGAGGTATTGCCCTCAAGTTTGCAATACCTCTCAAAGCTGTCACAGTACTTCCCTGATGGTGGTCACAAATGCAAGTCTACTTTGTATCAGAACTGCCTGATACATGGCACAGAGGGGATGAGGGACCATCTCAGATGCCAGCAGCAGGGCTATGCAATGTAAAAGACCCCTGCCACTATCGCCATCACCTTAGGGTGCTGTAGACCGGAGGTGACACTGCAAGCAGAACATACTTGGGCAAGAGTCTGTGCATGAGGCTCAGCCCCAAGGGTTGCTGATGGACCCAAGGCAGATTAGAGCCCCAAATTCATCCTCGGCCTGACACAGGCGAGAGTCATCTGCATTCAGCATATCAGCACTATTCCTGCAACCCAATCTCATGCACGCTTAAGAAAGAAATGTCATGCCTGCCAGTGAAAGAGATACACTCCACAGAATGCTCTTCTGGAGTGCAGTCACAGGGCCTCAGTATAGCCCCATAGGTGTGTGAGTCTGTGAGTCCTAGAGCTGCTTGAAGCATCACTTTGACCCTGTGCATGGGATAAAGGGTGAAATGGCATCCTAAAGAGGAGAAAAGACTAGTGTCCATTGGGATCCTGATTCAGGCTTATAGCACTGGCCTAGACAACTGGCCCCCCGAATGGAAGGGGCACTAGGAGCAGAGATGAATGGGGCCATCTGCCCAGCCTATATCACACTGCCTTTGCCACATCCCAATGAAATTATCGCAAAATATAAGACAAATTGAATCATCACAAACCAACAGCACCATAGGGGTGCAGGGAATAAGGTTATTAATTTCTGCTTAAGGGATTGGGATAAGCTGTGTGAATGTAAACCGGGCTTTATAGTAGAGATCACGCTTGAATAGCCAGGTGCCACAGCAGAAGCCCCTCGAGGTGGTGGGCCTAGCAGTAAGTGCTGTTTGAGAAAAGGGAGTGCAAGAGAGAAACCTGGAAGGGCAGTCAGTGGGGTCAGGGTGCAGAGGACACCAAACACCCAGAACTTCCAGTGGGGTCTTATCAAGCTGGATTCTTGAAGATGGCCAAGAAACATTGAAGGGAGAGAATTACCTGACAGCAGAGAGGCAATCACAGGGAAGATGATATACAACACCTTAAACAGCCAGGTTAGAACTAATGCAACCCAAGCCATCTCCATCTGGCCAGACCTCTTTCGGATACAATCATTAACACTGGAGGGATGGAGGGATGGAGGGATGGAGGGATGGAGGGATTGGGAAGCTCTCCAAGGGACTGTCAGCACCAGAGAGTACTACAGCAGAACAGATAAGATTACCCAGTACCTGGTTGTGGGGAATAAGAGAAAAGGGGGAAAAGGCATTGTATTAGTTGTGAGGCTTTTTTTCTTGCATTTTATGATGTTTTAACATCTTAAAAAATTTACTGGTTAGAAGACTGCCCCTCCCAGGGCTAGCCAATTCTTAGAGATAACAAAATGCTTAGCCCCCAGGAGGTTTTCATATGCAAACCTACCAATCCTGAGTCTATAGCCCCAAATACCTTTCTGTCTAAGGCTCACACACCAAGCTAATATCTCTTCTGTCCTAAATCATCCCACAGCCAGGTACTAGGCAACGTGAGACTGTCCTTATAACCAAAAGCCCACCGTAACTATTCAAACTCACTGATTTTGTTTACTTTTCCCTGCCTTGCCTTCTTCATGGAAACCCCAAAGGCTATGGGTCAGGTTTTCCCCTTGCTCCATCTTCTGCCACCTGGCCCAAACCTGGTGCTACCACTGTGGCCCTGCATGACACAGGGTGACCCTACTCCCCTCCTCTGTAAGACCTGTGAGTAGGAGAAACATCTCCCTTCCAGACCTCAGTCTCCTTTCCTCCTGTGGCCACACTGACTTTACCCAACCATATCCAACATTTCCATTCTTAGAATCACCATCTGTTTTCATTCTTTACTCAGTGAGTGTCCAGTGTCATGTTCTATGTGCTGTTTCTTGAGATTTATAGACTGGATACTTGGAAATGCGGTTCCTTTCATAGAAATAGAAAATGAGGAAGCAAGTGAAGTTTGAGGGTCAGGATCATGAGTCTGATTTGGGGATGTTGAGTTTTGAGGTGCTGGGCAAGGCGCACAAGTGTAGATGCCCTGAAAATGAGAAATACCAACCTGGAGCTTTTTTCCCCCCCATTAAGTTTCTCTGTGACCTAGGACCTACTCCACTCATTAAGAAATTCCTAACTCTAGATAAGCCCATATTGAATGTGCAAGGAAGATGTAGGTGTTCAGGAAGTGTTGCTTAGCTAATTAATTAAAAGAAACAATGGGCTGACCACTAAGAAACACGGGCTGAAGCCTAATCACTGTCCCTTGTTCTGGTAAAATTACTCCCCTCTCCCTTTATAGGCCTCAGTTTCCTCTTCTGTTAAACAAGGGAGTTGAACTGGATGTCTAAAGCTGCTGCCAGCTACAATCCCACCCTTATCCTTGTACTACTTCCCATCTTGGAGTTGAGCACAAAAGGATCCTTCTCAATTGAGCCCAAGGGTAATTTGAAGAGGTAAATGTGGAACTTCCTCCTTCCCATCCTACATCTGGATTGGGTGGGCAATCATATCAAACACTGAGTGCCCCTTCCTTGGCCCATGCCCATCCTCCACCCCAAGCTCTGTGTGGACCCGCCTCCAGCTCTATGTGACGACATTCTCATGACTCCTTACCTGGAAAACAAGGCCCTTTACCAGCTGATCCCAACCTAACTGTCTTGCCTCTCCCCTCCACATGCTTCATGCTCCAGCCACGCCTGCTAGAATTGTCGTCATTCCTTAAACACCTTCCTCTCCCCCACACCTCAGAGCCTTGCCTGTGCTTTCTCTCTCCTCCATCTGCAATACTCTCCCCACCTGGCAAATTCATCCCATGCTTGGGACCAGAGCAAATGTGTCCTCCTCTTTGAAGCTTTATTTGAGCCCACTGGGAAGGGAGTTACTCACCCCCCCACTAAATTTACCTTTATTTGCATGATTCTTTCATTGCATGATTCTTTCATTATTTTATTTGCATGATTCTCTCATTTGCATAATTTCTTTCATAAATTTACATTTATTTGCATGAGTCTTTCATGATTCTGTCTTCCATGCTTGCACGATAATCTCTACGAAATCAGGAATGAGTCTTTAAATTCTTTGGGCTCACTCCCACAACCACTATATCTCCAGTATGCAGCCTGTTACTTTCAAGAAGTGCTTAAATGAATGAATGAATGCTCTCAGAGAACTCAGTACAACCTCTAGGATGGTATTTAACATATGTTTTAATTATTTATGTTCTTTCTCCCCCATCCCCCCAGAAAACTAAACACCACCAGACAGTGCTATTCATCTTTACAGAGAGACTGTAGAGAGGAATAGTAGTCAACACTGGCTCTGGACTCAGGTTCTCCGAATACAAGACCCTTGTTCTCCCACTTTTAAGCTGCTACCCTCAGGCAAGGGAGACTCTCTCTGTCTTTGTTTTTTTAATACGTAAAAATGGACTAATGATAGAACCGACAGCATAGAGTTGACCTCAACTCTATGAATTACACAAATCTGTACAAAGTACTTAGTATGGTACCTAGCAATGGTATTAGCCAGTATTAGTCACTGTAGAGATGATATTAATGCTGGTGGTAGAATAGATTTCCCCATCACTTCACAAGGCTGGGCCCATAGAAAGCAATCAGTCATATTCATATGTAATTGAATGCTTGAAACAGAGCTCACCTTTCAGGGCTCTGTCCAGTGAATCAGCTCCAGGAATTGCCATTTGTGTTTCTAACAGCACTGAGCCCTGGGGTGGGTGGTATCCTCGCTCTCAGACCAAGTTTTTGCAGAACATTCCTTTTCCCAGGCAAGAGGCTCACGGCTGAAACTCAGCTCTGCATCCTCCCTATTGGATTTGATTCCATAGATTGGTTGCCCTAAAAGGTTGAAATTACAGCATTCATATTGCGATAAAAGTCCTTGCCTCGGTGTTCCTGTTATTTGTTAAAATGTGTAATAGCCATCTCTGAGAACCTTGCATTAAGAAACAGAGGGTGCACACCTGGGCCCTGGCTGCCAGCAGTAACTGAAGCACCTCTGTGCTTGCATGAGGGACCTGGGGACAGGTCTGCATACTGGGGGCTGGGGTGAGGCACACACCTTGACTAGGCTGGGCTCTGGGGCTCACCAAGGTTCTGAGTGAGTGTTGAACCCTGGAAATGGGGTGAAAGTGGGGACCATGGGGAGGAAGGGCCTGAAGTTGAACACTGAGGTACCTTCCTACTAGCGAAATGCAAACAGGGCCCCCATGCCTCAGCACAATTGGAATGCTGGCCCATGTTGCTCATTTGCAGGAAGAGGGGACTTGCCTAGAATATCACCTAAGCCTGCCTGCCCCACTAGCATGCTTCAGAATGTATCTATCTGATTTGCCATGTCCTCAGCCAGCTGTCTCTTTGGAAAGGGGGTCTGATAAACTAAACTTCTCCTCAAAGAAACACAATCCTCCAAATTCCTTTTAACCTCAAACTCTTGAATTCAGTCATATCCTACTCAAAGGAATGACTTTCTAATGGTGAAATTTCAAGCTAGAGGCATGTCAGTCCGGGAGAGATTTGGGAGCAGACTCGCCATCAAGAATCGCTCAAATCACACAGGGAGAAGATCCTTGTATCTTCACCCAGCCCTGCTCCGCAAGGATGGCACAGCAAGGAAACATTAGTGTTATTTGAGAGGAGGGAGGGTGTGTCTATTTTTAGATTTCCTTGCAAGATTCTCTTCCACCTTCAACTCACATCAAAATTGCAGTGCTATCAGAGGAGCAAAGAGCTGAAGGGGACCTTTTCAGATGAAGAAACACAAAAAAGTTTGTGACTTATCCAAGATTACACCATTCAAGAACAGGTCCCCTGATTCTTGGTCAGATGTTCCCATGATGTGTGGAAGATAGGCCACTCCCCCACTGCACCCCAACATGAGACCCCAGCAATGTAAAGACACCATGCAAGGCTTTGTTTCCACCAGCTCCCTTCTCAAAGTCATTTAGGAGAAAACCAAACAGGAAATATTCCCTTTGCCACACTTTTCCTGCTAACTGCTGTGATTTAAGTGCTTAGGGCTACGGAGGAAGCCAGGAGAAAAAACTCCAAAAGAGCTCTGGGCACTCAGGCAGCTTTAAAAGATGGCGTTCGCAGCTCGTCTTCCTTTTTAGTAACTCCAAGAGTCATCCTGACCCACATAAAGCAAAGAACCTGAATGTTACAACCCTGCTTTGAAGAGGATCTGCCTCAGTGGAGTTCAAAGGGAATAAAAAACTAGGTCAGTTGCCCAGGGTTTTTAAAAAAGAAAAAAGGAAAGGGGGAGAAAAAGTTATATTTCTAGGGAAATTGGTATCTTCCACCCTCCATTGTCTTGGTTTCTAACCAAATGAAATAAATAAACTCACAAGTTTTGAATTTATTTCAAATGGATGAGCCCAAATGCCCAAGAAGCATCAGTTAATTTAAGCCACGTCAGTTTGGGTCCATTCCTGTCTTTCTCTGGTTCCCTGTTGTGGGAGCATTCTGTCCCTACAGAGCACAGAACTGCGGACTCATTCCCTCACCCACAGTGCCCGCTCTGAGGCAGCAGGTCCCATGCGGGGTCCCACAGCGGGAGCAACTGCCACTCTCTTCTCTCTCTTCATCCTCTCATTCATTCATTCATCAAATATTCACATATCAACTCCGTTGTGCCAGCTTCTCCTCCTTGACCTCCCAGGACTTAAAGGAAAGCACACATCTGCAGATGGATGGCACCCCTTGCTGGGGAGCCCCTCGCCCAGGCACTGTGCCCCTGTGTCTCATTCAGATCTCCCAATGAGCCTACAAGCAGATGTTGTTTTTCCCAGTTCACCAACAAGGCTCAGAGGGGAATTAAAGAACCCAAGGAGGCCGGGTGTGGAGGCTCAAACTCGTAATCCCAGCACTTTGGGAGGCCAAGGCTGGTGGATCGCTTTGAGCTCAGGAGCTCGAGACCAACCCGAGCAACATAAAGAAACCCCATCCCTACAAAAAAATACAAAAATTAACCGGGAGGGGTGGCACACACCTGCAATCCCAGCTACTCAGGGGGCTAAGACTGGAGAATCGCTTGAACCCGGGAGGCAGAAGTTGCAGTGAGCCAAGACTGCACCACTCTACTTCAGCCCAGGTGACAGAGTGAGACACTGTCTCAAAAACAAAGCCCAGGGATTAAGTTCATCTTCCTTTTTCAAAGCCAGAGACTATTTCACATTGGGGTCTATTCCAGTTTGGCAGCCTGTGGCTGGTGACTTCCCCATCCAGCCACATCTGACACCTCCACCTTGTCCCCTTTTTCTCTCCACCCCATAGCAGAGATTGTGTTCATGTGTCTCTCTTTCTCACTGGACTGTGAGCTCCATGGATGAAAGCAACAGCATGTTACTCAGACCAACAGGGAGGGAGATAGCATAGGACCAAGCATTTTGGGCAGTGATGCAAGATTCCGGGGAATACCGGAGCATACACAGTGTCCTGGAGTCTGCCCCCGGGGGAGGGACATGGGGGAGGGTGTGAGGCAGAGCATGTCCCCATCCTCCCCATTCTTAGCTGGCCCTATTGGGGTCATCTATTTTGTGTTTTGTTTTGCTTTGTTTTTTACCTTTATTTCATTAAAGACAATTCATTCAAAAATTCTTGAATTGGACCAAGAAGGACAGGCAGTATTAAGAAAGACAAAGATGGTAGGAAGGGCTCTCCAGGCAGAAGGGGGTCTCAAGCAAAGTAACGAAGGCTGGAGGGAACACAGCTCATGAGATGGAGCCGCAGGGACCCTATTCCAAGTGTGCCTCAAAATCAAACTATGAGGAATGAGGAGCCACTAAGAGGTTTGAGCAGAGTGAGGGTTGGGGGGAGTTACAGGCAGAAGACGACATGCCCTGTCAAGTGATGAGCCTGCCCACCCCAGGAACCAAGTCTTTTTTCCCTTCACTTATTTTAACTGGGAAAGTGAGAACCTAGGAAATCAAATCAGAGCCGACTCAGGATAGTTAACTCTGGAATCAATTGCCCTAGAGTTGTATTTCTAAAACACAAATCAGATTAAGTCACTCTCTTGCTTATAAGCCTTCCATGGCTCCTTCTGCCTACAGGATAAAGTCCAAATGCCTTAGCATGACATGCAGTCTTGCCCAATCTCACATCACAGGGCTGCTTTTCCCTGCCCAAAGCAAGCCACTTGCTAGCCACACTCACCATTTGCCCCAGGCAAGCCTCTTTAAGTATGGGCCTTTCGCCCACTCATCCAGCAAATATTTATGGAGCACTTATTAAGCATCAACGATGGGCTGGGCCCTGATGCCAACCAAGTGACCAAAACAGATACAGTCTTCTCTTTCTTGGCAACTAAAGTCTGGGGAGAAATGTGACTGTTAAGTACTAATTACAACTGCAATGATTTCAGAGAAAAGAAGTCCAGGCTGTTGTACAGACATGTACTGGGCGGCCTAACCCACCTGGGAGGCCAGGGAAATTTTCCCCATAGATGTCCAAAGGATGAACAGAATTTGATATTTGGTCAGACAATGGCAGGGACAGGGGCAGGGGATTGAGGGGGAACTATTCCAGGCTGAGGGAATAGCAGGTGTGTAGCCTTCAAGGCTGGACTTGGCTTGGTGTATGTACCCACACCAATCTTCACTGGAGTGACCATCACACAGCAGGTACTAGGGATAGCCAGAGAGGTCTCCTTGGTTTAAAAAAAAAAATGTTTTGTGTTATTCTGGGGGAAAGGAAACACCACTGGGATTGTAAGCATGGAAATGACATCATATTTTAATCCAATTGTTGTGTAGAGAATGGAATGAGAGAGTGGGCAACATTCATTCTTTTGGAATCTCTTTCCATTCCCCCTCTCCTTGTAGCAAATGGTTTGTTTCCCTTTCCCCATCAAGCCAAATATTCACTTCTTCCTCTTTGTTCTCCCTCCCCACCACATTAACTGAAAACTTGGAATATATATTTGCTGTGTTATGAATTCTTGTTCTACCAGTTTTCCCCCAGCAGATGATCAGTTTCTCAAGGGCAATGACTGCATTGGGTTTTTTGTTTTGTTTTGTTTTGTTTTAACTCTTTGTGCCTTCGGGACATAGCAAAGATCCTGGACCTGCCATGCAGGAAGCCAATAAATATCTATTAGTTAGTTGATCCAATGAATGAAATACTCAAATTGCAAGACAGTTCTCCAGATGGCCTTAGACCGACCCAGTTCTCTACTCTTTCTTGCCTGCATTTTTCAAGAGTAAGTGTAGAATGTTCTGGGATTGCTAAACAGAACACAATATCCTGAAATAAGAGGGAACTGGACAGAACAGTTCAGACTCTGTTCCAGTTCCCATCTCCCTGCAGAATAAGATGTCCTTCAACACTTTAGTCCAGTGGCTCATGGGGCCCCAGGGTGTAAAACTCAGGACAGGCTACTCTTCAGGTGGGGCACACATCGCTGAGACTCCAACTGCCCCAGGCAGCTTTCTCTTAAGCCTTGCGGGACCAGCTCATGATGAATTCTAAGCTTCTGTTGTCCCTTGCTGCCTGTCTATATGTAATAAACTCATTTCATGTAACGTATTGTGTGTGAGTATTCTGTCTCACTGGACTTAAACACGTTGGTAAGCAGTGCAGAGTGCACCTGCTTTGCACAAATCTCCATGGAGCACCTCCTGTGGGTAACCTCCCTCTGCAGCTGCATCTCTATACACATATGAAAATAAGCCAAATACCCTATGATGTCACTTACATATGAAATCTTAAAAACAGTAATTCATAGAGCAAAGAGAATGGTGGTTACCAGGGGCTTGGGAAAATGATGATCAAAGGGTACAAAATTTCAGTTAGGAGAAGTAAGTTCAAGAGATCTGTTATACCACACAATGACTGTAGTCAATAACAACATGTTGTATATTTGAAAATTGCTGAAAGAGTAGATTTAAATGTCATTACAAATAAATACATGAGGCAGTGCATATGATAATTAGCTTGATTTAGCCATTCCACAATGTATGCATATTTCAAACCATCAGTTTACACACCATAAATATGTGCAATTTTTATGTGTCAAATAAATAAATAAATGGAAATGTCCAAATTTTTCTCTCAAAGGCTGAGAGAGATCCTTTCATACCTGCATTGATATATTCTCCATGCAGGCTAGAGTCCGCTGGTCCGGTGAAAGAACCCTGTCTCGGCGGGGATGAAGGACTCAGCTGTGGGTACAGCGGGGAACAGGCTGATGGTTTTTTGTGCAACTCAAGGCCAAAGAAAAATTACGACTGTGAGACTGATATTCAATGGCAAATGTGTTTGGGTTAAAGGAGAGATGGGAGCAGGAAGTCTTTCTAAGTGGTTGTGAGCAAGAAAAACAAAATAGCAGGTTGCTTCAGTGCCTCCTCTGGATCCCAGGTTCAAGGCAGACCTGTCCAAGGCCAAGGCCAGACCCATTTAACTTTCAGATCCTTCCCCCTCTCCATGCTCTGGACCAAAAGAACAAGAGCCCCGCAGGTTCACCTGCATGGGAAGGGAAGCACGCCTGCTGCATTTACATTCCTGTATGCGTACGCTGTGTTTTCAAGTCCTGGGATGTGATGTTGATGAAAGACAGTTAATTCAATTTCTACGGAGAAATTGATTAATGGACTGGATTAAAAGAAGTCCCTTGTGTCCGCAGCCTTCGCCCAGCATACCAATTCTGTGTTATCTGGCCTGGTTTTCTCTTTCCCTCCTCACTTGACACTTTGACAATACACACTCGGGCACAGCAGGAAGGAGGAGGGAGGGGAGGAAAGATGAGAAACCACAGATTAGGGCTGGAGCACACCTCTATATTTAATTAGTTCTATTAATATTTAAAAATAATAATAAAAGGGCCCCACGGGGAACAGGCTGATCTTGGGGTTGTGCTAGCGATTGGCAGCTGTTCTGGAGCGGGCATTCTGCCAGAGAGTCCCGAAAGGACTCAACATTTTCTTCGATGAGGAGAGAAGGCGTCCTTTTCTGTTCACCCAGGAATAAACCAGAAGTCACAGCCACCTTGAAATGCCAGGCGGTGGGAGGGCAAACTCCAAGTGGGCTGCCGCTTCTCTCCACTGGGTGGCACAGAGCACTCCCCCAGGCTGTGCTCCTGAGAGCCCGTGGCTGCCCAGGATGTTCTGTACTCACTGCAAGAGGCCAGAGAGGACTGCTCCTGGAGATCCGTAGGCCAGGGGCAGGCAGGCTGCCCATGCCCCAGATGGTGGGTTTCTTCAGTCTTGCCTGGCCCCTCTGACATTGCTGAGAGGACTGGAGGCGGAGGAGAGACAACAAGACCCCAAAGAGCCCAATCTGCCCTTGGCATTGATGAGCTGGTATTTATGGCAACCTTCACTCTTGGGCTAACATGGCTAATATATGTTAGATTTTGGCACTTTTCAGAGGCTTCCAACTTCTGCAATCAGCTTGAATCTATATTCTGAATCAGAAAAGCAGGACCTGGAGAAATGATTTTATCCACCTAAATAAATCAATATTCTCTCCTTTGTGTATGCATGACAGGCCTGACTGCATAGTGCACCTGATTACAAGGAAGATAACCCCAGGAGAATAACAAGCAACCTGTGCACTAGCAGCCACCTTCTGACTCCCCTGTTCCCACCCCCGATTAGAGATGGGATCCATCAAGTGTCCTTATTAATAACCTACTGTTTTGTGGCTTTAGTTAAGAGTAATGTCCCCTGGCTTTCGATCCATGTTGTTTGCAGAGATGGCACCGTGTTCCTGTACTTCGGTGACGAGAAGAGAGCTGATGGAGCTCCAGGCAGGCACAGGCTGGCGTGTCACTAAAACCCAAAAAATTAAAATGCTGGTGAATAATTTACTCGAATCAGCCCGTGAACATTAGGCAATATTGCCTTACTAAATAAATCAATTATAATTTTTTTAAAAGGAAAAAGAAATCTCAGTTCATTGAAAAACATTACAAACACGGGCAATTTTCCCTTTATTAAAAAAAAAAGAAAGAAAAGAAAAGTGAAATCTCATTTAAATAAGAATCTGTTAGAACAGCTACACAGTCATTTCAGTGACTCCGTAATAGACTCTCCCCTAAACAAACCACATCTGCCAGATGCCTACATTACCTTTTTCAATTAAAATTCTGTTCCTATTGTTGTAAGGTTAGCTTTGAACTCACAAGGCTATGTAGCTCACTAGGGTATGGAGTTAGTTGCCTGTAAATATGCATACATTAGCATCATTTATCCCATGCAGGGCTTTCGAAGAGAACTGTGAGTAGCCCCGCCGGTATTGGGTAGATCACCTTTTTTCAATACCAGGACAAGGAAAATATAATTCAAAACTGCTAAGAACCTCAAGAATTTACATTTTGACAGGAAAAAAATAACTCCATTTTGGCAGAAGTTAAAATACAGGAGGGAGTAGGGGACTCTCCATCCATTCATTCAGAAACTTTCTTAGAATACCTTCTACTTCTCCAGCCTGCACACAGCCCTGAGGCAGGGGCTGGGGTACCTGCTCTCAGAGATCTCACAGCCCAGTGTCCACAGTTCTGCCCTGACCAGCCTCCTCCCAGACATGGGGAGGGATTACAAGGTGATACTACAAATTTATTGGGAGGCCAAGGTGGAAGGATCATTCAGGAGTTCAAGACCAGTCTGGGCAACATAGTGAGACCCAGACTCCACACACACAAAAATTTTTTTTAATTAGCTAGACATGTGGTACACACTTATAGTCCCAGCTATTTGGGAGGCTGAGGTGGGAGGATCGCTTGAACCCAGGAGGTCAAGGCTACAGTGAGTCCTGATCGTGTCACTACACTGCAGCCTGGGCAACAGAGTGAAACCCTGTCTTAAACAAAAACAAAACAAAACAAAAACCTCATTCACCCCTCGGCTTAAGTAAGGCCCTTTCTTGTGTGAGTGTTTTTATAAATTGTACGTCTGGTTGGATAACTCAACAGGTAGGGATACACCTAAAGCCATATCTAGAAGCAGAGGTAGATGAAAGGTGAAACCCACCCAAATAGGGCTGAGGAAGCCCCCTGATGATGTTTGTCACGGAAGACAAAATACTTGCCTCACAATCTAGCTTTAGGTGGATCCAGTTCTCTCTGTCCCTTCCACAGAAGAAATGACTCAAGACAAACATCTATCCTCAGTCCTCAGAAGATGAACCCCTGTCTCCAGCAACTTTTCCACTGCTTTATCCAACAAGCACAAAGCACTCATGTTGTGTCAGGCACTGGACATGCAACCGTGACCAAAAGACAGTGCACACTCTGAAGGAGCCTACAGTGGTGGGAGATTCAGATACATAACAGGCAAGTCCTAGGATGAGGGACCTGGTACCCCTGGGAGGCTGGGAGGAAGTTCTTACCCCAACCCTGTGCCCTACCCAGACAGTGCCTGAGCAGGTGGGGGGTAGTTGAAGCCAGGGCAGCAAGCAGCAATGAGCCAGGCAATGCCCTGTAACACAGACAGACGTGGGCAGGGAGCAGAGCATGTTCTGGAGTCCAGCAGGAAGAATGTACACAGCAAGGGAGCAGTGTGTGTGTGTGTGTGTGTGTGTGTGTGTGTGTGTGTGTATGCATATCCACACATATGCACCCATACACGTGTGTGTTCACATTTAGTTTCATAGTAAAAAAGCAACTTGTATCCTTTTAACGTAACTGAACATCATCTTTCCTCTCCAGTGAAGTAAAAGGAAAATTTTAAAATAAACAGGAACAAAATTACCACAGAGAATGTCAGTTCCAAATAAGACCCTCCAGGTTCTGCTGATTCTCCCACTGAGTGGCAGGGCTCAAGTCATCACTGGGAGAGAATTTATTTTTAAAGTGTCATCTTAAACTGCAAGGCTGTCCGTTAGACATCACAATTAAACTTGCCGAAGAAGGCATATTGCCAAAATGCCCACTTAACCCACCCAAACATCTCAAACCCATCCCTTACTGAGCTTCTATAATCTCATTTATTACAGTTTCTTTCTCTCTCTTTTTTTTTTTTTTTTTTTTTGAGACAGAGTCTTGCTGTGTCACCTAGGCTGGAGTGCAGTGGTGCAATCTTGGCTCACTGCAAGCTACGCCTCCCGGGTTCACACCATTCTCCTGCCTCAACTTCCCAAGTAGCTAGGACTACAGGCGCCCGCCACCACGCCTGGCTAATTTTTTTTTTATTTTTACTAGAGATGGGGTTTCACTGTGTTAGCCAGGATGGTCTCGATCTCCTGACCTCATGATCCACCCGCCTCGGCCTCCCAAAGTGCTGGGATTACAGGCGTGAGCCACTGTGCCCGGCCCTTTTTTTTTCTCTTTTTAAGGCAGAGAAAGTAGACAGACACCTGTTGGCAAATGCTAACTGTCGGTATTCACATAGACACAAGTTTATTCTCTAAACCCAGAAGAAGCTGCTGGAGGCTCAGAGTCATTTCTGCAAAGTGGAGAACAACTTCCTGACCTTCTCCAAAAAGCCTTCTGCCTTCAACAGCTGGTTTGAAAACGCAGAGGAGGACCTACTGCAACTCCCTGGAAGAAATCAAAGTGATGCACTTTGATATACACGGAGAGGAGGGCTTCTGGGGAGATATTTGGCTGCAAGTTTTAAAGGAAGTGGCTGAGGTCCCCTCAGCCAACCAACACTCTTCCCTACCTCTAAACTCCTTCACCCTTCTGGCTCTTCTTTACCTACCAGTTTGTGACAATCCTCGTATCTCTGTTTTCCTCACTTAACTTTTCTCACAAGCTTAATGGACTGCCGAAGGTCACCTAGTCTAGTCTGTCAGTAATTATGTGCTGGAGAAGAAGGGATGATTTGAGCAGGAAGTCTGTCAGGCTCCAGACAGCTCCCCGAAGGGACAGGAGTCCCAGATTGATCCTGAGACATAGGAGGGACGTTGGAGACTAACTAGGACTCCCTAGATGGCCCTGCAACCTGGCTGGAGGTCATTTAGGCAACTGGCAACAAGTGGGCCCAGCAGGGGCCAATATTTAAGGGTCGGGGTGGTCAGCACAGAGGCTCATGCCTGCAATCCAGCACTTTGGGACATTGAGGTAGGAGGATCCCTTTAGGCCAGGAGTTCAAGACCAGCTTGGGCAACATAGTGAGACCCCGTCTGTACAAAACATTTTTAAATTAACCAAGTGTGGAAGCACATGCCTGTAGTCCCAACTACTCAGAAGGCTGAGGCAGGAGCATTGCTTGAGCCTAGGAGTTTGAGGTTGCATTGAGCTGTGATCATACCACTGCACTCTAGCCTGAGCAACAGATTGAGAACCCCTCTCTACCAAAAAAATTGGGGGGCCCCTTGGCTACTGTTTGGGGAGGGGCATGGCCATCCATAGCCAATCTCCAACCAGTGACATGGATGGGGCTCTGGGTCCAATACCCTGGAGAGGCACAGGAAAAATCCAACAGGTATCATGGCCTCAGCACCATGGGCTGGGGTTCAAGGCCTACAGAAACCCTAGCTGTATATTCACACTGTGAATGGGTAAACAGACCCAGAGAGGAGAGGGAGAAGGGCATGGAGTATACATGCTGTTTCAATCAAACCTCTAACTCCACAAAAGCAAGGAACATTCCTATTATGGCTCTTTGAATACCTATATTACTGGACAGAAAAAAAATAATCAATAAAGAAATGTGGCCTCATTACTTCCCTGCTCAAATTCCTTTGAAGCTCTAATTTCCCTCAGAATAAAGTTAAACTCCGCTGGGGTCATCTCAATTCTACCTCTCCAGCCTCAAATTCCACGCTTGTGGGCTTTCTGCACCCAACTGCCATCCCAGGTCCCACCTGCCCCCACCCAAGCACACACCCCACACATACACAGTCCTTCTCTGCCCCTGCCCTCCAGCCAGTCTGAACTATTTCCAATCCTTTGAACATGGTACAATTTCTCATGCCTTCATGCCTCCAAGCTTTTGCATAAGATTATCTTTATTTTAAGAACACCCTCCACACCCCCCGTGCAATTCTTTTTTTTTTTTTGTTGTTGTTTTTTTTTTTTTGAGATGGAGTCTTGCTCTGTGGCCCAGGTTGGAGTGCAGTGGTGCGATCTTGGCTCCTGGCAAGCTCCGCCTCCCAGGTTCATGCCGTTCTCCTGCCTCAGCCTCCCGAGTAGCTGGGACTACAGGCGCCCGCCACCATGCCCTGCTAATACCCCCATGCAATTCTTATTGCATTGAAAAATTCCTGCTTGTCCTTGAAGACCCAGGTCACAGGTCATTTCTCTGGGCATCCTTCTCTGTGTTCCAAAAACCCTGGCTGGCACATGTCTCCAATCACACTAGTCATCACACAACTGAACAAGCTCTGAAGCACTCATCTATTCTCCTTCTCCAAACTAGGCTGAGGGCCTTAAGAGCTGGAGCCATAGTATTCACCTCTGAATAGAGGGTGATGAATGAATGAAGAATGAATGGAATGAACGATGTGTTAATCCATTTTCATGCCGCTGATAAAGACATACCCCAGTCTGGGTAATTTATAAAGAAAAGGAGGTTTAATGGACTCACAGTTCCACATGGCTGGGGAGGCCTCACAATCCTGGCAGTAGGCAAGACAGAGAATGAGAGCCAAGCAAAAGGGAAAACCCCTTACAAAACAATCAGCTCTCCTGAGACTTATTCACCACCACGAGAGCAGTATAGGGGGAATCGCCCCCATGACTCAATTATCTCCCACCAGGTCCCTCCCACAGTGTGTAGGAATTTTGGGAGCTATAATTCAAGATGAGATATGGGTGGGGAAACAGCCAAACCATATCAAATGATAAACACAATCATCCATTGGGTTGAATACTCAGAGGTATCACAATCACACGTCCTAGAAGAAAAGGAAAAACTGGTCACCAACATGGTCTGGACCTGAATATTCTTCCTCTTCCCCAGCACCATTTTCTGGCCTCTCTCTGGAGCCCTTCCATTTGCGGACAGGAAGTCAAATAATTTAAAGAGTCATGCTTGTGCATTGGCAGTAGTCTGTCTGGCACATACAGGCACTCAGTCATTTCCTAAAAACGAGTTTGAATGCTCAGTCTTTTCCCACTGGCCTTAACTGGCTGCAGGCTTCACAGAGGGCCCCCAGGCCTGGAATGCCACAGTCGTTAGTGCAGATTCCATTATGGGGAAGGAAGCACACATTTTCAGAATAAATGAAGAAATAAATGAATTCTTCAGGGGGTCCTAGGCAAGGATGGCGCATTTTATCTAGAGGGCTTTCCTCTGGACTTGGAAAACGGGTGCATAACATATTGGGGAGCACATCCTACATGGTGCAGCTTCAACATCTGTACCTCATTCAGTGAGCCTCACAACCAGCCTGTGAGGCGAGCATGATTGTCTCCATTTCACAGGTAAAGAAAATGAGGCCGAGACCCCAGGAGATTCCCTGGGCACACAGCTATGCTGTGGCAGTGCCAAAATTCAAACCTAGGACTAACTCCAAAGTCCAAGGGAAATTATGTTTGTCTTTCCAAGAATATGGCTTTGCCGGATGCAAGACTGTAAAAGGACCCCCTTATTAAGATAAAACAGCTTCCAATATTTTGTCTCAGATAGGACAGCCTCTGAATGGGTAAAGCAGGCTGGAGCAAGTGGTTCTGGCATCAGCTCTGGCTTCTTTTTCCACAGCTTCTCCTTCCCTCAAGGTTCTTGCATTCACAACATACTGCTCACCCCTCAGGACCTGCTGTTCACACCTTGCACCCTCAGGACTGCAACTCACTTTCAAAGTGCTCATCTAAACATATACGCACATCTTCCCTTGGCTCATCTTAGAACAGCTGAGGTGGATGGAATATCCAAGAATACTTTACTAAATATTACAGGGAAACAGCCAAGGAGAGCACAGGAACCACAAAACATCAGGGTGCAAGGCACAGGCTTCTCCTCCTGCCAGAGAGGATTTATATCCTGGCTTACAGTTCCAACACATTAAGGGATCACCAGAGTCCAGCTGGAGCCAACCTTGAGTCAAACACAGGTCAGGGCACCCCAGAGAGGAGAGGAATGACCTGGAGCCCCCAGACCCATGGAAGGCAGCACCAAGATCTCAGACTCACCCATGAGTCAGGCACAGGGCGATAGTCACTGGGACAAGAAAGTCCTGGGTGTCAGGGCAGCTGATAAAGGCTCTCCAGACCTCCTTCCACTGGACCTGAAGATGTGCAAACACAAGCCCCATCATGCCCTCCCCAGTTTAAAACCACCTGTGCTTTTTCATCACCTTAGTGGGCTCACAAGCCTTCTAGAATGCCCCCTTAGTATTAGGGTTCTCCAGAGAAACAGAACCAACAGGATATACATATCTAGATATATTATAAAGAATTGGCTCAATGATTATGGAGGCTGACAAGCCACAAGATCTGCAGCCAGCAAGCTGGAGACCCAGGAGAGTTGATGGTGTAAGTTCCAGTGCAATAGGCAGCAGGCTCAAGATTCAAGAAGAGCTGGTGTTTCAGTTCAAGTCCAGAGGAAGAAAAAGACCAATGTCCCAGCTCAACAGTCAGGCAGGAAGCGTTCCCTCTTACTCAGCCTTTTAAAATTTTATTTATTAATTATTATTATTATTTTAAATGGAGTCTCGCTCTGTTGCCCAGGCTAGACTACAGTAGCAAAATCTCAGCTCACTGCAACCTCCACCTCCCGGGTTCAAGCAATTCTCCTGCCTTATCTTCCCAAGTAGCTGGGATTACAGGTGCAGACCACCATGCCTGGCTAATTTTTTTTATTTTTAGTAGAGATGAGGTTTCACCATGTTGGCCAGGCTGGTCTGGAACTCCTGATCTCAAGTGATCAAGGAGGCCTTGGCCTCCCAAAGGGCTGGGATTACAGGCATGAGCCACCACGCCTGGCCGCTTATTCAGCCTTTTGTTCCATTCAGGCCTTCAACTGATGGAGTGAGCTCCATCCATATTAGGGAGGCCAATCAGATTTCCTTCACCCACGATTCATCTGTTAACATTGTCCAGAAACACCCTCATAGACACACCCAGAATAATGTCTGACCAAACATCTGGGCACCCCATGGGCCAGGCAGGTTGGCACATAAAATTAACCATTATAACCTTTAACTTTGTAGCTGCCCGTCTTCCAGCCCACACAACTCACATTCCTACCCAAGCCACCTGGTCTCACACCTCTGGCCTTTGTGTACACATTTTCCTACGAGGATGCTCTTCCCTCCGTTTTCTTCTCTTTAAACTCCTACTCATACATCAAGACCCAGCTCCTGGGTGGCTCCTCTGGCTCCTCAGTTTGCCTTTCCCCTGTGATGTCAGAGCTGTGCTGTTCAGTTCAATCAGCTTTCATTAAACACTTACTAGACTAATCACTGTTCACTGAGAAACAAGTGTAAGACAGAGGCCCTGTTCTACCTGTATCTACAGTAATAAGTGAAAGAGTAGTGAAAGAAAGACAATTTCTGAACAATGTGAGAGGTGCCTAAGTGAGCCTGGGGCAGCAAGTGGGGAGGGGAGTACAGGGCTCTCTCTAGAGAAGACAAACAAGCCACATCTGGAAGTGCGAAACAGGACAAGTTAAGAAAATGGGCATTTCAAGCTCGGAAAGGTGGACAGGTAAACCAAGGTGGATAGGTATCAGTCCACCTGTTCTCAGAGAAGCACAGGCAGTTTGGTGAAGCTGGCACATGAAGTGAAAGAGGTTCCTGAGGCAGATGTTGATGCTAGATCCAGGGCATGAACACTTACAAGCCATGCAGAAAGAGCTGACTTTGACCCCAGTAGAGATAACCACAAGGCCTTATGCATGTTGTGGTTTTAACACTTATCTCATGGGACCTTAATATCTGGCCATATATGTGACACCCCTGTGAGACTGAGCTTCTTGAAAATAAGAGCGCTGTCTTAGTCACTTTGTAGCTCTAGCACTCAGCATGGCGCCTGGTACAAATGAGTTTTCAGTAAAGATTTGTGCAATTGATGAAGGGAGGGAGGGAGGGAGAGAGGAAGGGACAGGGAGGTAGGGAGGGAAGGAAGGAAGGAAAGAAGGAAGGAAGGGAAGGAAGAGAGGGGAGGGGAAGGGAGGGGAGACAACTGTCCCATTTGGTCTTTGCAGAAATCTGAAGAGGTAGGTAAGAGAGTCATTATAGTCCCCATGTTACTGTTGGGAAACTGAGGCACAGAGAGCTCAATGATTTGCTCAGTCTCCTTCTATGTTGCTGCCTGACTCCCCGCCCAAGGCTCCTTTGAAGACGTGCTGCCCCTCTGCAGGACAGACTGGGGAGACACACAGTGGCCATAGCCCCTGGCCTGGGACCTGCCTGCCAGCCACAGGCAGATCCCAACAGCCGACTTCTGTCATTGGGGCTGCAGTATCCACTGCTACCGATCTATTTTAGGACGAGAGGGCCTCTGAGCCACCCAGCACCTTCTCTTAACCTCTTTCACTTCTCTTAAGAGGTTAGATGGCAGGTCCAAGAATATTTCCAAAACATTACTGCTTTCTGGCATTTTTCTCAGTTACATATTTAGGGTTCCCTACAAAAAAAATAGATGTGTGCAGAATTTACCCCCTAGTTTTCCTCCTTCTTCCCAGGTTCATTTTCTCTTCTCTGCTAGCCATCCCTGCCTGTTCCCCACATCTGTTTGCTCTTCTTTCTCCTCCCTATCCCAGCTGCCCTTCCTCTCCTGGTTCCCCTCCAGTGCAGATAACCCAACCTCCTAATCCCATTCTTTAAGCCCTCCCAGTTCTGCCTTGGCATCTGCCTGACCCTCAAGGAGCTGCCTGCTGGATATTTCTTCTTCAGAACCCTGGCTCTGATCTTCCCTCTCCCCTATCCCTGTAGCCCACCCCTGCCAACCCACAGTTGAGCAGGGCCAGGGCCAGGGAGTGAGCAGGGCTATTAAGCTCCAGAGCTGGCAGGGAACAGTTTATGCAGCGTGGTCTCTTTGTTTCATCTAGTGGAACTGGCCTCATAATTAACTCCTCTCGATGGAGCCTGCTGGTCCCTGAGCTCCCTTTATACTCACAATTTCACATTTCAAGGACATTCCAGAGCCCACATCTGCTCCGGCAGCATGTTCAGGCTTCAATTCTGCCACCTTTCAGTGGGACCAGGGATTGAGCTTCATTGCAGCCCAGGGTCTCCTGCCCCAGGGATGAGCCAGCCTGGGCAGGGCAGCTTCTCCCCAACCTCTGCCCAAGGCCTTCTACCCAGTTTTCATCCTGATAAGGACCCCAAGGAGGTAGCTACAGTGGGAACAAATGAAGGGGTTGGGAAGGGGACAAAGGACTAGAGCTCACACAGCATCCTCCTCCCTACCTGGCCCAACACTTAGGCAACACAGAAATGGAAATCTTTGCAGTCCTTTATTTCCCTCTACCAGCTCCTAAGAAAACCAAATCTCTCATTTTGGTCTCACTTATTATAGTTTTTTGTCTTTTTTTTTTTTTTTTTTTTTTTTTTTGGTAGAGAACGGATTCTCGCTATATTGCCCAGGCAGGTCTCAAACTCCTAAGCTCAAACTATCCTTCCAATTCTGCCTCAGTAAGAGCTGGGATTTCAGGCATGAGCCACTGAGCCCGGCCTCATGGTCTCTCCTTTTAGATCAGGAATATTTCTTGCTTCTGTTCAGCTTTAAGAACCCAGTGTGGACTTTCCAGGACCAATAAGGGATAAATACCCTAGCAAAAGGGTCTGGGGAAAAAAAAAAAAAAAAAAAAAAAAAAGGAGCGTCACAAAGTGCTTTATCACTGTTCCAGGTTAAAATTGTCTCACTTTGCTCTCTACATTATTTTTTATTGGAATTGTATGTTTGCATCATGCTCTTAGAGGAACCAACAAGGAGGTCTCACCTGTCCTATGCCTAAGAGCAATGAGTCTAAGCATGTCACAGTCCTTCAGAAGAACCCGTTTCATAGCAGAAAACACTGTGCTCACTTCAGCAAGTAGGATGTGAGGAGGCTTCTGATCTCTCATGTGGACATTGTAAGTAATCATTTCTTGTGTTCTCCTCTTTGCTTTGGTGGCTGAGACCCTCTTAGCAAAGTCTGCATCTCACCTCTGGGAGGTGTGATAACTTCACACCTGCCTTCATCTTACCCCCGATCCTTGTTTTCTCTTCACTGCCTCTTCCTTCTCTTGGACCATACTGATCAGGATCCCGGGTGAGGGGAGGTGAGCTTTCCTGCCTATGTCTCCCAGTGGCAGAGTCAAGGTTTGGTAAAGGCTCCCATTGTCATATCTGCTGGAGAGCCTGGAGTGGTGCTCGTGGGACCATGTCTGACACTCCCTGGCTTTCTAGAAGGAATCCTTTCTTTCCCACTCTGCCAGCCCCCGCCACCCCGCCCCAAGGAAGTGGGAGTGAAGAGCAAAGGGGTTATGGAGAGCCAGCCCATCCCATCTGCCTGCATGGTCTTGAGACACTCTCCAGAGACCTCACTGGTCCATTTATTTTCTTCCTCCATTCTTCAAACTTTTATGACACTGTAAATACTTCAAAGACCAAGCAGTGCCTAAAAACATTCAAAGGGTAGATAACTGGGGCAGTCTATCCCTAGGGCCCTGCAGGCCACCTTTTGTTCACATCTGTCAAGCTACTGAGCTTCAAGAAAATCAATGGCATGGAGGCTTCCAGGGCCAGCCACTCCCATCTCAGTCCAGGCAACAACAGCAATATCCATCACCCTGCCAGTCCCGGCCCACCAGTGGAAATGACTGGGAGTAACACCTCAGGGCTGAGAAGGGCTTCTAGGTTCGGGCAGCCCAGGAAAGGAAACAGAGGGAAGAGGAAGACAGCAGAGATCAAGATTCTTCCTACCCCTTTCAACCCAATAATACCTGTTTGGGAAACCAGTTGCAGTGGAGGAGGCTGCAAGGAATCTTTATGTGTGGTTTGCTTGCTTGCTTGCTTGCTTGCTTGTTCCAAAAGCACATATAGTAATACCTTGCGACTTTATTTTATACATACACACACACACACCCACACACATACACATATAAAACAGATGTGGTCTTTAATATGCTATTGTGTGTTCTAAACCTCTAGTGTGGAGATAGTGTATATCTCTATTATTTTACAGATGAAGAAATCAAGGGAAAGATAATCAACATGGTTTACCAGAGTCATGGTCTTACCCAGTGGCTAAACTGAAACTACAACCCAGTTCCCTGCCCTCCAATTCAAATACACACCTCACCCCCATCATCTCCTTAACCAATGAGAGTAACACAGCACCTCCCAGCCTCCCTGGCTCCAGCTTCTGAGTAGCTGGGTGGAGAGTTTGTGAGATGGGTTGATAATAATGGCATGAGGACCTGGGGATCCAGGAGCAAGGGAGAGAACAGGCATGGAAAAGTCAAAAAGAAATTTTAGGGAAGGAAGAAGGCAGAACTCAGAGACTAGACACAAATTTCTACTAGGTTTCTAATAATGAATTGTTTTGCTCTCCCAGAGGTACTGGCCTCAAATCGGCGAGCAGATTTGTTAGGTCATTGTTCAGTGAATGTCCACCATGTGTCAGGCATGGGGCTGGTCATCTGGTGAAAACACGGATGAAGGAGGTGTGTTTTCTGGCCTCAAGGAGGTCATTTTAATGAGGAAGATGATTTTTGACAAAACCTAATAATTACCCCACTTATATTAATCATCTCTCTCTTTCTTAGAAACACAACTGTCAACTTGAGCTGGGATTAAAGGCCATATTTTCCAGCTTCACCTGCAGCTGTAGCCCAAGGCATCAGCAGAAAAGGTGTCTGCAATTTTTAATGAATATGTTTACAGGGAAGGGATATGCCGTTTGTAAACCCTCCTTCTTCCAGCAGGCTGGAATGTGGACATGAAGGCCGGACCTCTAGTAGCCACCTTAGACCTGGAGGTTACCTTTAGAATGGGACCTGTCCACAGTAGAGCATAGAACAGAGAGTGGGCCCGGACATCATGGGGCACTGACCAGCCCCAGAGTCACTACCTCCAGACTCCCTGTATACAAGAAGATTTTTACCTTGTTTAAGATGCTATTGTTTTAGAACTTTCTGTTACACTCACTTCACCATAACCCTAACTAGTAAAGCACCCAGCAGACAAGTCAGACCATGGTAAGAGCTGATTGTGTTCTAAGGAGTGCTCTGTGGGAGCAGCACCACGATCGATTGACTCTGCTCAGGCAGGTTAAAAAAAGCATTACAGAGATGTATGAATGAGTCTTTAAAATGAAGTAGGATTTCCTCTGGTAGACAAGGCAGGTGGGGAGTTCCAGGGGCAGGGGAACATGGAGACAGAAAAACACAGGGCTCATTCAAGGAAAGGGAAGCGCCTGCCTGCCACTGCAACACTGAGTAGGAGAGAATTCCCTGAGGAGAGAGGCCTATCCAGTGACCATCTAGTCCCTCCTAGACACGACGTATGGATGCAGGGTGCAGCCTCGGTCCTCAGCATCCCTCCAGCTTCTAAGTAATTACCCTCCCAGTGCCTTTCTGTCCTGCAGCTGTTCACACCAGCTGTTGTGACAATTCTCACTACACACTCTGGAGTCCATGGGGAACAGGCTGCTGTGCAGGGAGGCAACAGACGACTCCAGGGAGAGCCATTAAACACCTGCTGGGCTCCACTCCAAAGGTTCAGAAAGATAATTTCTGGGCTTCCAGGTAACTTGGGTCTTGGAAAAACAGAACTGCTATCTTCACAAGCACTCAAGGGACTGAGCATCTGAGAAGCAGAACACAAGGCCACTGTCCTGGTATTGGTTGTCTATTGCTGCATAGCAAACCACTCCAAAACTTAACGGGTTATAGCAACAATCATTTGCTCTTTCTTATGATTCCATAGACTGGCTGGGCTCTCAGCTGGGCATTCTCCTCCCTGTGTTGTTGGCACATGCGTGGTGGTTGACACTGCTGCCGTTCAGGACCTCTCCATGTTATTTCTCTAGAAGAGTAGCCATACTTCTTTCTTTATTAGTTGTATAAATTTAAGGGGTACAAATGCAGTTTTGTTACCTGGATATATTACTCAGTGGTGAAGTCTGGGTTTTCAGTGTAACCATCACCCAAATAATGTACATTGTACCTATTAAATAATTTCTCATCCCTCAACCCCTCCCATCCACCTCCACCCTTCCAAGTCTCCAATGTCCATCATTCCACACTCTATGTCCATGGGTACACATTATTTAGCTCCCACTTCTAAGTGAGAACACGTGGTATTTGACTTTCTGTTTCTGAGTTATTTCACTTAAAGATAATGGTCACCAGTTTCATCCATGTTTTTGTAAAAGATGTGATTTCAGTCTTTTTTACAGCTGAATAGTATTCCATTGTATAGATCTATGCTACATTTTCTTTATCCAATTATCCATTGATGGACACTTAGGTTGATTCCATATCTTTGCTTGTGAACAGTAGGGTAGTCATACTTCTTCTCTTGGGGCTAAGGCCCAAGATAGGGCATCAGCGGGGCAGGAAATGTTGCAAGATCTCTTCCACTTCACTCTGTTGGTCAAAGCAAAATACAAGGCCAGCTTAGACCCAAGGTGGGGAAATAGATTCCATCTCTTGATGGTAAGAATAACAAAGTCACATTGCAAGAGACAATGTACAATGAAAAGGATTTTTGTGGCCATCTTTGCAAACAATCTGTCACTGGCTACCCTCTAACCACAATTATGCACATGTACCTCTGCCCTCAAAATACCAGTCCTCTTAAAGTATCTGCTTGAAATTCCGAATTTCATCATCAGATCCAGATGTGGATGAGGATCCTTGGGCACAATTCCTCAGGGGCAGTGGAGCCAGAACATGTGAGCCAAAAAGACCAGTTCTGTGTCCCCTACATGGCCAAGAAACAAGGGTGAGGGATGGTGGTCTTCAGTACCAAATCCTTTACTTTCCTCCAGACTCTACTAACCGTCTCCCTGCTGTCCTAACAGCACTGTCAGTCACACATTTTGACTTCTGTTATAGCAACCCACTTTCAGGTACCAATTTCTGGAGACTGGAGAAAGGGTGATTCATATTACATAGAAGCAGGATGTTTGGCATATACATTACATTCTATATAATATGAACACTATGGACTGTGGCACTGTGGAAGGTACCTAATGACACCTAATGAACTTGTGGAGCTGGCTAAAGAGATGTAGAAATGTAGAAAGTGCCATTGGACTTCTCCTAGTTGCATAAAATACATGAAAACAGAGATGAAGTAAATCAGAAACTGTCTTCAGCTTTCAAGAAGAACCTACAGAATATAAAGAGAAGCCAGGATAGTCTCTCCAGCCAGCAAAAGATTCCCATAGTAAGAAATGGCCTCAGAATAAAGGTCAAGAGTATGGCCGTAACACCATGGATTAGGAACTCAAAAAGATTTAAGACAATGCATAATAGACACTTTCAGCATGACAAAAGCCTTTCTAAGAATCCTACAGTCCCATGACTTACACGCCAAGATAGAGCGAAGCCTGCCCCAGAAGAAATGTTGGGTGTGGCATGAATCTAATGATGCAGACAATAATCTCATTCATCAAATACAGAGTTTTTAAAGGAGGTATTTCACTTCTTACTAAAAGGGGACAGTGACAGATCAGAATGAAAAGAGGTCTCTACCCCTATCCCAACTCAACCGAGGCAGGAAGCAGATAGAAAAATCTCAGCTAAAAACACAGACACTTCTTACAGAAAAGGAAAAGCATCTTGAGCCTAGACCAAGAGTTCAAAGGACAGAGCCACAAATGTGGAAGATTAAAAACAGGAGCTAAGATCAATGGAGGAGGAAACCACTCCAAGGGAGCACCTAATTAAGGAAAACCCGTGCCTCTGGAATTGGGAAACTGGTTACAGGAGCTTGGCTAGATTTCAGCCTTTGTTTTTTTGGGTTTTTTTTGTTTTGTTTTGTTTTGTTTTGTTTTTTTGAGACGGAGTCTTGCTCTGTTGCCAGGCTGGAGTGCAGTGGCTCAGCCCACTACAAGCTCCATCTCCTGGGTTCAAGGGATTCTCCTGCCCCAACCTCCAGAGTAGCTGGGACTACAGGCACTTGCCACCATACCCAGCTAATTTTTGTATTTTTAGTAGAGGCAGAGTTTCACCATGTTGGCCAGGCTGGTCTCGATCTCTTGACCTCATGATCTGTCCACCTCGGCCTCCCAAAGTGCTGGGATTACAGGCATGAACCACTGCACCCAGCTGATTTCAGCTTTTCTATGGGCCAGTGTGTGTCTCCCAGTCTCCCTTTTGTCTGCGAATGTCTGTCTATTTTGAAGACCCTTTCTTCCTCTCCATTGCCTTGGGTACATTGTATATTGGGGGTGTGGTGGCAGATAATTTATCTTCTAAATTTTCAGGTCTCTTAATCAGCAGTAGACCCATGGGAACAGCAACATGCAAGGGACCTTTTCAACCTCTGAACTTGAGGCAGAACACAACATTGAGTACATCAACCTCAATAATATGACTAGGTGAGGCTTTAGGGGTCTTGTGGAGGAAACGTGGTGGAAGTGACATTCTGGAACATCTAGGCCCAGGACTTAAAAAGTCCCACAGCTTCTATTTCAGCCTCTTAGAACCCCGAATCCTCATGTAACGAAGTACAAGCTATCATGATGGACAGACAAGGTAGAGAGAGGATCTGGAGGAGAAACAAGAAGCCCCAACCAATGACCACACCAACACAATTGAAGAAAGCTTCACTGTCACAGTAAGGTTCTTGGAGGTCGCATGCAGCCGCTTGAGTCCAGGCAAGGCCAGCAGATGAGCCAACCAATCCAAAGAGCCAAGAGAAAGAATAAGCAGACTGGCCAATCAATCCACAGAGTCAAGAGAAATAATAAGCAGACCAGCCAGCCAATCCACAGAGTCAAGAGAAAGAATAAGCAGACCAGCCAGCCAATCCACACAGTCAAGAGAAATAATAAGCAGACCAGCCAGCCAATTCACAGTGTCAAGAGAAATAATAAACAGACCAGCCAGCCAATCCACAGAAATAACGAGCAGTTGTTGTTTCAATTTAAGCCACTATGTTTTGGGGGGTGGTTTGTTGTATAGGATTGTATTATTGACATAATTCTCCTCTTCATTTTATATTCTAATTATCTGCTGGATTAGAGGGTTAAATAGTAGATATTGAATATCACTGATGGAAAGGCACAAAGCGAAAACATTTCACAGTTTATCCTTTCCCACAAGACTGCGAAAACTTCATATAACCCTAGAGAAACCAGAAATTCAACACCATCATTTTACAGATGAAGGCACAGATACAGAAGATGATTTGTCCAAAAGGCCTGCAGCGTGGGTAGTTCTAATAGTCTTGTGGATCCAGGTTTATGACAAATCCAGAAGTGAAACCTAACATTCTGACTTTTAATCTAGGGCTATTCTCGGTAACCACATGGCTTCTTAACCAAGAAATTTCTTTGTAGGAAAAGTGGAGTGTAAAAAAAAAACAAAACAAAAACAACAACAAAAACTGCCATGTTTCCTGAATCATTTAGAAATGTGTGTGACTGAGAGTAATCCAAAACTCAACAAACAGTGGTCTAATGAGGTAGGGTTTTTTTTGTTTTTTTTTCCTCTCATAATTAAGAATTCACACCAAGCGTGGAGGCTTATGGCTCCAATCCCAACACTTTGAGAGGCCCAGGCGGGCAGATCACCTGATGTCAGGAGTTCACGACCAGCCTGGCCAACATGGTGAAACCCTGTCTCTACTACAAATACAAAAATTAGCTGGGTATGGTGGTGCACACCTGTAATCCCAGCTACTCAGGAGGCTGAGGCAGGAGAATCACTTGAACCTGGAAGACGGAGGTTGCAGTGAGACAAGATTGCACCACAGCACTCCAGCCTAGGTGGCAGAGTGAGACTCCATCTCAAAAAACTAAAAAATTAAAAATTAAAAAAAGAATTCAGGGTTGCAGTGCAGCTGCCTAGCATGGCTACACAAAACTGCTACCAGGGATCCAGGCTCCATTCTATCTTTCTGCTCTGTCGTCTTTAACATGGACCTTTCATTCTCACCCTCATGGTCACAAAAAGGCTGCTGCAGCTTCAAATATTGTTTCTATATTACAAACAGGAAAAAGGGAGATTAAGTCAAAAGTATACAATGAAATCCTCCTTCTTACAAGGCTTGGTGTTTTTATCCAGGAATGGAAGCTCTCCCCAGAATTTGCCAACAGACAATGGTCCAGAATGATGTCTCATGGCCATGCTGATGACAAGTGAAGCTAGAAATGTAAGTACTTTATTTTGCTTTTTAGGGTCTATAGGACAGAAAGACAAGGGAGAAGGAAGTCAAATGGGCCTTAAGTGAGTCAACCAGTAGTATCCATCATAAATCTTCCAAAAGAAGAAAAACAAAGGAACCAGAGAGAAGAGAAGGTAGGCACTATCCCCCAGTCCTCTGCATCATTATCTCTAATTCTTCAACTCACCAGGGAATGGCCAGGCGATTTGCATGAACCACTTTGCCTGCCTCCAAAATGGACGGGATGTGTGCACGAAGTCGTGGGGTTGGTGGGGAACGGGCACAGAGATCTGTTGAGAAAGGCCTTAGATACACAGTACTAACAGCCCTATGGATTCACGGAAGCCCTTGCATTATGTATATGCCAATAAATCATCATTGTGTTGGGAGTAAACAAAGAGACCACTAAATTCAGAATAAATTTCAAATTCACCTAAATGAGACATGCCTGGTAAATGGGACCCTTTTGTGAAGCAAGAAGCTCTGTCTGTCTGAAACATTCAGCTCCTGGTCTCTGGGGCAGAATACAACTTAAGAGGAACACTGGATTGTCAGAGCTTTGTTTCTCACATCATCCTCTAACAACAATCCCCATTCAGCATCCAGCGGCCTAACTGGGTCCAATCCCTCACCAGCACCATTTAGGAGAGGCTCAGAAACTTCTGTTCCTTGGCATATGGTTAGCATGTGTGAATATCAAGATGAAGTGTTACCGGAGGGACAGATAGAAGCTCAAGAAAGATCTACTATAAAAACAAAAAAGGAGGAAGACAGCCAGCTGGGGAGCCAGCAATCATCATTGTATAGTTAATGAGGCAGACAATGGAAAAGCACTTAGCTCTGAATGGAAGCTAGAAATTAGCCACATTTCAGCCCAGGGAGCGCAGGCCTGACCTGGGGGCCAGTTCTGGGACAGAGCACCAGACCCTGGGGAAAAAGGAACAGTGAATACCTTCTGATGACCTTTCAGTGGTCCTTGGTGATGGCAAGTCACAGGCACCTGAAAAGCCAGTTGTCCTGAGAGCATCACCTCCAAATTACAGATGTGGAAGTTTTGAAGCATCCATGTGTTCTGCCTCTGAACTCCTCCCAGCACCTCAGCTCCCAGGAAGCTACCATAACCTGCAATTAACTAGATGGCACTACTTCTCCACAGCGAACCAGAGCCAGGCGTGGACCAGGAGTAGTCCTAAAAATGCTTCAGGCCTCGTCCTTCTCTCCAGGAGCCAACAGCCCAGCTGGGGTGGCCAGATACACAGCCCCAGAAGATAATTAACAGTGAGCTGGTGGAAGGAACACAGCCCAGGTCAGGAGACTCGACTTCTCATCTCAGTTTGCTCACTAATTGGCCATATGACCTTGGAAAGGTCAGGCCCTCCACCTCTCTGAACTTCAGTTTCATTGTTTATAAAGTGAGTTGGCTGAACCAGCATCAGTGGATGTGAAATTTTGCTAAGAGTGGGACCAATTTTTTCGAGAGGGAAGTTTTTAAGGAAACTAATATATGAAATAGACAAAAGTGAAACTGATCTGTGTTGAAACAGAAGGAGCCCACAGCCAGGATGGTGCAGTCTCCCTAGAAGATGGTTTGGCAAGCACCGAAATAGGGTTCCTCCCAGCTCTGAATGGTCTGGAGATCCACCAACTTCGGTCTACTGCAACCACATGTGCTAAATGTGCAGTGACTGGAAGAGGCTAATGGTGTGTGTGAGGTCAGAAACCCAACCCATAGGCCACCTGAGCAGAGCAGCAGTAAGAATAGACTCCAGGTCCAAATGTTTGGAAGGACACTCATTAACCCCAGATGGACCTTTACCAGCATTACCTATAGATGCATGTCCTGCTTCATCCAGCTCAGGTGATCATCTGCTCGAGCGATGCCTCATTCTGGAACATTGTCCAGCTCCCAGGTTCTAGCCTGCTCCTGGGTCAAGTTCTGCTCTCTTGAATATCCCGAAGCAGTGCTACACAATGGAACTGTCTGTGATGAAGGAAATGTTTCTATTTCGTGTTGACCAATATAATTCATTAGCCAATATTCACCTTATGTGACCATGGAGCACTTAAAATGTGGCTATTTCCACTGTGGAACTGAATTTTTAATTTCATTTTATGTAAACTTAATTAGCCACATGGCGCTAGTGGCTACCACATTGGCCAGCACAGCGTTTACGGATCCGTGTTTCCTCTCAAATCCCACCTTCTCTCCACCCTTAATCTAAATTGCATCACTGAGAGGCCCACTCAGAAAGCAGTAGTGTGAGTCTCCCAGCCCCTGGAGAGTGTGGTCCTTGGACCTGCAGCATCAGCATCACCCAGGGGCTTATTGGAAATGCAGTCTCCAGCTTCCTTCAGTCCTCCTGGGTCATCACCTGTATTTTAACAAGATATCTCAGTGACATGTACCTGTAAGAACATTAAAGAAGCACCATTCTAGCCCACCGAGGGGGGCAGGATACAAGAAGAAACTGAGGCCCAGGTAATGTGAATGGCTCACCAAGACTCACACAGCCAAAAATGGGTTGAAATAATGGTTCTAACCCACATCATCTGATTTCAGTTCAATGGACAGTTTATAGCCTCTCCTTATTTATCTGTCCTTTGCTTCTGCCCAGGAGGAGCCATTATCAATTTTTTAACTGGAGTCATTTAGTCTCCCAGACTGCCAGCTTACCCATTACCACTAAACTGTTAACACTTAAGCCCAGCCATTTACAAAGTTATTTAGCATAAACAGAAGGTGGCATTCTGGCCTCCAATACAGAGTTAGTGTAGCTAGACCAGTGGTTTTCAACCTGGTAGGTACTTCAGGGGCTTTGCAAACATTTAATTCATATTATAAATAGATACTAAAAATTTTTAAAGCACAATACAAAACAGCACAAGCATGAAAACGTGTAGCATAACACATCTTAGCACCTAGAAGACCACCAAGACCACTATGTAAATTTGTGACACCAGGTGAAATCGTCTTTTTTCAGAACTTAGAATAATTTCTGCCATCTGACAAATATCCAAACTTCTGGTACAGGCGTCACTGATTAGGAACATTGTTTTTCACTGGAGCATTCTTCATGTAGGTTTTTTGGTTTTTAACTTAGATCTTCACATGTTTCTTTGTGTGAAGAAACAGGCTGTTTCAGAAAACATATTACTGCTCTAAGTGTGTCCCCCCAAGCTGTTCAATGCCAGGCAAGGCTCAGGCTCTATGCTGGGGGCATCTTCTTTCTTGGCATAAGCTTCATGCAACAACTAGTGAAAAGTGACTCGCAGCATTAAGGTAACATCATACAATGATAGTTGAAGTGTTTGTGATAATTTATGGATGATTCTTAACTGACATTGAGTCATTTCTATTGAGAAATTTGCATACAATGAAATGCATAGACCTTCACTATATAATGGATGAGTTTTGGCAAATGTGTACACACCTGTGTAAATAACAACCAAATTAAGTAAAGAACATTTCTGTTACCCAGGAAGGTTGCCTCATGTCCTCTTCCAACCAATCCTCATGCCCTGTGCCTGATTTCTACTTCTACAGATTAGGTGAATTCTGTTCTTGAACTTCATGTAGATGGAATCATACAATATGTAGTCTTTTGTGCCTGTCTGCTTTCACTCAGAGATCCCAGGTCCCAGGTGCGTTCACTTTTTTTTTTTTCCATAGGTTACTGGGGTACAGGTGGTATTTCGTTACATGAGTAAGTTCTTTAGTGGTGATCTGTGAAATTTTGGTGCACCCATCACCCGAGCAGTATACACTGCACCAAATTTGTAGTCTTTTATCCCTCACCCCCTCCCACTCTTCCCTCCAAGTCCCCAAAGTCCATTGTATCATTCTGTTTATGTGGTGTATCATCTTTATTGACTTGTGTATGTTAAACCATCCCTGCATCTCTGGTATGAAACCCATTTGATCATGGTGGATTATCTTTTCCATATCTTGTTGGATTCGGTTAGCTAGCATTTTGTTAAGGATTTCAGCATCTATGTTCATCAGGGATATTGGTCTGTAGTTTCCTTTTTTACTTATGTCCTTTCCTGGTTTCGGTATTAGGGTGATGCTGGCTTCACAGAAAGAAGGAGGATTCCCTCTTTCTTTATCTTGTGGAATAGTGTCAAAAGGATTGGTACCAATTATTTGAATGACTGGTAGAATTCTGCTTTGAATCCATCTGGTCCTGGACTTTTTTCGTTGATAATTTTTAAATTACCATTTCAATCTCACTGCTTGTTATTGGTCTGTTCAGGGTATCTGGTTCTTTCTGATTTAAGCTAGGAGGGTTGTATTTTTCCAGGAATTTATCCATCTCTTCTAGGTTTTCTAGTTTATGTGCGTAAAGAAGTTCATGGTAGCCTTGAAGGATATTTTGTATTTCAGTGGTGCCAGTTGTAATATTTCTCTTTTAGTTTCTTAATGAAGTTATCTGAATTTTCTCCTTTTTTGGTTAATCTCGTTAATGGTCTATCAGTTTTATTTATCTTTTTAAAGAACCAGATTTTTGTTTCATTTATCTTTTGTTTTTTGTTTGTTTGTTTGTTTCAATTTCATTTAGTTCTCCTCTGATCTTGGTTATTTCCTTTCTTCTGCTGGGTTTGGATTTGGTTTGTTCTTGTTTCTCTAGTTCCTTGAGTTGTGACCTTAGAATGTCCGTTCATGCTCTTTCAGTCTTTTTGATGTAGCCATTCAGGGCTATGAATTTTCCTCTTCACACCACCTTTGCTGTATCCAAGAGGTTTTGATAGGTTGTGTCATTATTGTCATGCAATTTGAATAATTTTTTAATTTCCATCTTGATTTGTTTTTGACCCAATGCTTATTCAGATGCAGGTTATTTAATTTCCATGTACTTACATGGTTTTGAACATTCCTTTTGGAATTGATTTCCAGTTTTATTCCACTGTGGTCTGAGACAGTGCTTGATATAATTTCAGTTTTCTTAACTATATTGAGGCTTGTTTTATGGCCTATCCTATGGTCTATCTTGGAGAAAGTTTCATGCGCTATAGAATAGAATGTATATTGTGTGGTTGTTGGGTGAAATGTTCTGTATATATCTGTTAAGTCCATTTGTTCAAAGGTATAGTTTAAATCCATTGTTTCTTTGTTGACTTTTTGCCTTGATGGCCTGTCTAGTAAGTACTGTCAGGGGAGTCCCCCACTATTATTGTGTTGTGTCTATCTCATTTCTTAGATCTATTAGTAATTGTTTTATAGATTTGGGAGAACCAGTGTTAGGCGCGTATGTTTAGGATAGTGGTATTTTTCTGTTGGACAGGGCCTTTTACCATTACATAATGTTCCTCTTCATCTCATTTAACTGCCATTGCTTTAAAGTTTGTTTTGTCTGATATAAGAATAGCTGCTACTCCTCACTTTTGGTGTCCATTTGCATGAAATGCCTTTTTCCAATCCTTTAAGTTTATGTGAGTCCTTATGTGTTAGGTGAGTCTCCTGAAGGCAGAAGATAGTTGGTTAGTGAGTTCTTATCCTTTCTGCAATTCTGCATCTTTTAGGCCATTTACATTCAATGTTAGTATTGAGATGTGAGGTACTGTTGCATTCATCATGCTATTTGGTGCCTGTGTACCTTGTTTTTTTGTTGTTGTTTTTCAAATTCTATGTTTGTTTTATAAGTCCCATGTGATTTATGCCTTAAAGAAGCTCTGTTTTGATGTGTTTCCAGGATTTGTTTCAAAATTTAGAGCTCCTTTTAGCAGTTCTTATAGTGGTGGCTTGGTTGTGGCAAACTCTCTAAGCATTCATTTGTCTGAAAAAGACTGTGTCTTTCCTTCATATATGATGCTTAGTTCTGCTGGATACAAAATTCTTGGCTGATAATTGTTTTGTTTGAGGAAGCTGAAGCTAGGGCCCCAATCCCTTCTAGCTCGTAGGATTTCTGCTGAGAAGTCTTCTGTTAATCTCATAGGTTTTCCTTTATAAGTTACCTTGTGCTTTTGTCTCACAGCTCTTAAGATTCTTTCCTTCATCTTAACTTTAGATAACCTGATGACAATGTGCCTAGGTGATGATCCTTTTGCCATGTATTTCCCAGGTTTCTTTGTGCTTCTTGTATTTGAATGTCTAGGTATCTAGCCAGGCTGGGGAAATTTTCCTCGATTATTCCCCCAGATATGTTTTCCAAACTTTTAGATTTCTCTTCTTCCTCAGGAACACCAATTATTTTTAGGTTTGGTCATTTAACATAATCCCAGACTTCCTGGAGGCTTTGTTCATACTTTTTTATTCTTTTTTCTTTGTCTTTGTCATATGGGGTTAATTTGAAGACCTTGTCTTTGAGCTCCAAATTTCTTTCTTCTACTTGTTCAATTCTATTGCTGAGACTTTCCAGAGCATTTTGCATTTCTATAAATGTGTCCAATGTTTCCTGAAGTTTTGATTTCTTTTATGCTATCTATTTCCTTGAGTATTTCTCCCTTCACTTCTTGTATCATTTTTTGGATTTCCTTGCATTGGCCTTTGCTTTTCTCTGGTGCCTCCCTGATTAGCTTAATAACTAACCTCCTGAATTCTTTTTCAGGCAAATCGGGGATTTCTTCTTCATTTGGATTCATTGCTGGTGAGCCAGTGTGATTTTTGGGGGATGTTTTGTCATATTACTAGAGTTGGTTTTCTGGTTCCTTCTCATTTGGGTAGCCTCCGTCAAAGGGAAGGTCTAGGGCTAAAGACTGTTGTTCAGATTCTTTTGTTACATGGGGTGTTCCCTTGACATAGTATTTTCCCCCTTTTCCTATGGATGTGGCTTCCTGTGAGCCAAACTGCAGTGATTTTTACCTCTCTTCTGGGTCTAGCCACTCAGCAAGTCTACTCAGCTCCAGGCTGGTACTGGGGGTTGTCTGTACAGAATCCTGTTATGTGAACTGTCTATGGGTCTCTCAGCTGTTGTTACCAGCACCTGTTCAGCTGGAGGTGGCAGGGGGGTGAAATGCATTCTGTGAGGGTTCTTAGCTTTGGTGATTTAATGTTCTATTTTTGTGCTGGTTGGCCTTCTGCGGGGAAGTGGTGCTTTCCAGAGAGCATCAGCTGTGGGATTATGTAGAGGAGCCAGCAGTGGTAGGGGCCCTAGAACTCCTAAGAGCATATGCCCTTTTAATTCAGCTACCAGGGTGGATAGGGAAGGCCCATCAGGTGGGGGCAGAGCTAGGCATGTCTGAGCTCAGACTCTCCTTGGCAGGTCTTGCTGTGGCTGAGCCCTTGGGGCATCTCCCGGGTCCTGCAGGAGCAGTCCACTTCCTTCAGAGGGTCTCTGGTCCTGTTGGGATTCCTGGTTTGTTGTTACAGTCATTCTGGAGCTAAAATTCACGGTATGAGCCTCTGCACACTGTTCTGTCCATCCGAGTCAGAGGTGCAATCTAGTCCTGCCTCCCGTCCACACTGATGAGCCCCTGAATTTTCCCAGGTACATTCATTTTATTGTTCAGTAATATCCCAATGATATGAATATTTCATATTTTCTTTATCCCTTCACCTGTAGATAAATATATGGGTTGTCTCCAGTTCGGGTTCTTGGAACTAAAACTACTATATTCTCATATAAGTCTTTTTCCAAATTTACATTTTCATTTTCCTTGGGTAAATAACTAGAAACAGAATTGCTAGGTCATACGAGGGGTAAATGCCTAACCTTGTACGAAATTCCCAAGCAGTTTTCCAGAGAAGTTGGAATACGCCCATCAAAAATGTCTGAATGTTCAAGTCAGTCCAAATCCTTGCTAGCACTTGGTGTTGGCAGTGTCATCTATTCTCCTAGGTACCAAGAGGCACATCATGTGGGGTTTGTGGGGTTTGTTTTATTAAGTTTCTTTGTCTATGCGTATTGAACATTTCCATACCTCCTTTTGTGAAGTATCCTTCAAGTCTTTTGCCCATTTATCAGAGGCTTGTCTTTTAACTCTTGAGGAATTAGAGCCCTTTTTAAAAAAATATCTGTACACCAGGCATTTTTCAGATATGTGTGTTATGACTATTTTCTCCCAGTCCGTGGCTTGCCTTTTCAACTTCTTGATGGAATTTTAATTTTTTTATTTCTGAAAATGCAAATGCTGTTATGTATTGTTAACATTTAACTTTGATATAACAATTTTTTTATTCACCACTTTCTAAGTCTCTAGAGGTATTCTGGAAAAATAAAGGTAGGAATTAGTGGGGAAGGAGGGATGAATAGGCAGAGCACAGAGGATTTTTAGGGCAGTGAAGCTACTCTGAATGACACTACAATGGAAGTACATGTCATTACACATTTGTCAAAACCCATAAAATGCATAACAGCAAGAGTGAACCCAAATGTAAACTTTGGACTTTGGGTGATAATGAGCTGTCGATGTAGGATCTTCAGTTGTAATAAATGCAGCACTCTGAGGGGATGTTGCTAGTCGGGGAGGTTGTTGGGGGGATGTGCAGGGGATATACAGAAACTGTAATTTCCATTCAATTTGTCTGTGAACCTAAAACTGCTCTAAAAAATAAAGTAAAATATTTAAAAACAAAATAAAGGAATTTGTTACCATTTGCAGTTGTGTATTCATGTAGATTTTTGTAACTGTTCTCATTGTCTGGCTTTATAATAAGTAAATATTAAAGCTCTTTCCATTTTATCTAATAAAGTAATAACTCTAACAGTTTATATATCCTAATTTCCTATTATACTTTATATTAAAGCTTCTGCTGTTAAAACACACAAAGTATTCTTTGTAATGTTAGATTCAAGGGGTATAAGTGCAGGTTTGTTACATGGATATATTGTGTGATGCTGAGGTTTGGGCTGCTAATAATCCAGTTGTCCAGCTAGTGAACATAGGATCCCATAAGTAGTTTTTCAACCGTTGCCCACCTTCCACCCTCTCTCTTTTGGAATCACTAGTGCTTACTGTTCCTATATTTGTTTCCATGTGTACCTAATATTTAGCTCCCACTGTTAAGTGAGAGCATGTAGTATTTGGTTTTCTTTTCCTGCATTAACTCAATTAAGATAATGATCTCCAGCTGCATCTATGTTGCTGTAAAAGGCCTAATTTTGTTATTTTTATGGGTACATAGTATTCCATATGTATACGTACCACATTTTCTTTATCTAGTCCACTGTTAACAGACACCTGGGTTGATTCTATGTCTTTGCTATTACAAATAGTGCTGTGATAAACATGTGAATGCAGGCATGTTTTTGGTAGAACAATTTATTTTCCTTTGGGTATATACCCAGTAATGGGATTGCTGAGTCGAATGATAATTCTATTTTTAGTTCTTTGAGAAATCTCCAAACTGCTTTCCACAGGGGTTGAACTAATTCACATTTTCATCAGCATCATATAAATTTCCCCTTTTCTCTGTACCTTGCTAGCATGCTATTTTTTTGACTTTTTAGTGATAGTCATTCTGACTAGCGTGAGATGGTATCTCATTGTGGTTTTGATTTGCATCTCACTGATTAGTGATGCTGAGCATTTTTGCATGCTTTTTGGCCGCTTGTATGTCTTCTTTTGAGAAGTGCCTGCTCATGCCCTTCGCCCACTTTTTAATGGAGTTATTTTTCTTGTTGATTTGTTTAAGTTTTTTTAGAGATTCTGGATATTACTCCTTTGTCTGGCTGTCTAGTTTTCAAATATTTTCTCCCATTCTGTAAGGTGGCTGTTTACTCTGTTGATAGTTTCTTTTGCTGTGCAGAAGCTCTTTAGTTTAAGTGCCATTTGTGTATTTTTTATTTTGTTGCTTTTACTTTCGGGGTCTTCGTCATAAATTCTTTTCCTGTGCCAGTGTCTAGAAGAGTATCTCCTAGGTTTTCTTCTAGAATCATTATGGTTTGACATCTTACATTTAAGTCTGTAATCCATCTTAACTTTTATAGATGGTGAAAGGTGGGGGTCCAGTTTAATCCTTCTGCATACAGTTAACCAGTTTTCCCAGCACCATTAACTGAATGAGGTATCCTTTCCCTATTGTTTGTGTCTACTTTGCTGAAGAGTAGTTGGCTGTAGGTGTGTGACCTTATTTCAGGGGTCTCTATTCTAATCCTTTGGTCTGTGTGTCTATTTTTGTAGCAGTACCATGCTTTTTTGATTACATAGCTTCATAACATAGTTTGAAGTCTGGGAATGTGATACTTCTGGCTTTGTTCTTTTTGCTTAGGATTGTCTTGGCTATTCGGGTTCTTTTTTGGTTCCATACGAATTTTAGAGTAGTTCTTTCTAATTCTGTGAAAAATGACATTGGTAATATGATAGGAATTGTGTTGAATCTGTAGATTGCTTTGGGCGGTATAGACATTTTAACAATATTGATTCTTCCAATCCATGAGCATGGAATGCTTTTCCATTTGTCTGTGTCATCTGATTTTTTTCAGCAGTGTTCTTAGAGATCTTTCCCCTCCTTGGTTAGGTATGTCTCTAGATATTTTCTGGGTGTGTGCAGCTATTTTGGCGGTGTTAGGTTAGGTTGGTTATATTCCTTGGTTAGGTATATTCCTAGGTATTTGGGGATGTATGCAGGATTGCATTCTTGATTTGGCTCTCAGCTGGAATGTTACTGGTGTGTAGAAATGTTCATGACTTTTGTACATTGATTTTGTACCCTGAGACTTTGCTGAAGTCATTTATTCGGTCTAGAAGTTTTGGGCAGAATCTTTAGGGTTTTCTAGGTATAGAATCCTATGAGGAACAAAGAGAAATAATTAGACTTTCTCTTTTCCTATTTGGATGTGATGACTTTTACTTCTTTCTCTTGCCTAATCTCTCTGACTAGCACTTCCAGTACTATGTTGAATAGGAAGGGTGAGAGTCCTTGTCTTGTTCCAGTTCTTAGGGGGAATGTTTCTAGCTTTTGTCTATTCAGTATCATGGTAACTGTGGGTTTGTCATATATGGCTTTTATTCTTTTGAGGTAAGTCCCTTCTATGCCTAGTTTGTTGAAGATTTTTGTCATGAAGGAATATTGGATTTTGTTGAATGCTTTTTCTATGTCTATTGAGATGATCATATGGTTTTCGTTTTTAATTCTGTTCATGAAGCAAAAAAGAAAAAAATTTTAAGAAATCTAAAAATATAGGTATACCTAGGCTACAGTATCAACTCTGGTTGACTGTAAGAAATGTGTTTTTTTCTCTTCATGCTCATAATTCTTCTCTGATTCACCACCAACTAAATAAAAACACGTCTATACTAACACACACTCTATGTCACCATGTAATTCAATTGTAGAACACCAAGTGGCAAATGCTCTATGCAGTTACTAGACTCTCAGTCTGTATGGTTCCTGTGGCCCCGGATCCTTTATTAAGTCACTCACTGCCAGTCATCACCAACACCAGCAGTCCTTTCAGGCCTCAACAAAGACAAGTTCTGGGCTCCAAGGTTCTATAACTTCTCATGAGGACAAGTTGTGTCTTCCCAACTGGGAAAACCCATTCAACACAGTAAATTCAGTGTGTGTGGGATGTACTGATCATGGACCAAAAGAAGGCAGAAGTGTACTTCAATGAAACTCCTGGGGTCTTCTCTCTCAGAAATTCTCCTTGACCTAACAAAAATGTAATTTCCCAAAACAGAAGAGCTACATTTTTATGTGGGAGATATATTCTAAAGCCAAAAGTGAAAAAGGAAATTGAATATGGACAATATTACCCTTGCAAATTCCTTACATGTTCTACAAAATACATTACTCAGGGTTTGGAAAATGCAGCTGTGTACAGCATTATATAAGCACAAATGGAATACATATACAATCTGTGTTACATATGGTGTTACATATAAAATATTACACATATATAAAATGGCAATGATGGTGAAGAGGTGAGAATGTCAAGCAATGAAAATTCTCATTTTTTGCCAATAAGAGTATAAGTTAGGTCAGCAATTAACAGTTGGAATTGCCTAGTAAGTTGAACAGGCACACATCCTATATCCCAGAAATACCACTCCTAAGTGGAATCCTAAATAAACTCATATACAGGTAAACCAGGAGACATGTAAAGAATGCTCACACTAGCATTATCCACTGTGGTAAAAATTGCAAAGCACACAAATGCTTGTCAATAGCAGAGTTGATGAGTAAATTATAATACAGTCATGCAATGGCACGGCACGCTGCCATCAAATGAGCTGGTTAAAGCCACAAACCCAATGTAAAGCCAAGAAGCTGGTCACAAAAAAGAATGCATGCAGCATGATTCTGTTTATAAACCAGACAAAACCACACAACACTCAACAATATATTTAGTGATATGTGAATAGGTGGAAAAACTGTAAAGAAAAGCAAGGGGATGATATCAGAAAAGTCATCTAGTAGTTGCCTCAGAAGGAACAGAGGGAATGTGACTGGGGAAGGAGGACATAGTGAGCTTTAAGGTACAGCCACTAGCCTGTTTCTTAACCTGGATGGAAACATTATGTTCTACCTTCTTCTCTTCCTCCCCGTCCTTCTCTTCCTTCTCCTCCTCCTCCTCCTCCTCCTCCTTATTCTTTAAATTGTATTAGGGAGGCCTCTATACTCTGACATATTTCTAATTTTACAATATATAGCAATTCATCATGATATACAATGTCTTAGCTCAGGCTGCTATTAAAAAAATACTCTAGACCCAGTGGCTTAAACAACAGAAATTTATTCTTTATAGTTTCTGAGGCTAAGTAGTCCAAGGTCGAGGTGCTGACTGATTCAATTCCTGGTGGGTTACCCTCTTCCTGGCTTGCAGAGGGACATCTTCTTTTCCTTACTCTCACGTGGCAGAAAGAGGACTCTTGTCCCTTCAGTTCCTTATAAGGCCACCAGTCCCATCAGGGTGGCCCTACATTCATAACCTCATCTAACCCTCATCACCTCCCAAAGGCCCCACCTCCGAATACTCTCACATTAGGAATTAAACTTTCACCATATGAATTTGGGAGGAACATAAACATTCAATCCATAGCATGCAGTGATGACCAAGTGCTTCCATGTAAACTTCAACTTTACAGGACTGTGTCTTTATACCCTAGAATCACCTGCAAACAAAGAAAGGCTCACACTATGAGATGAGGAGAAAAACCTGAGCACAACCAGGAAACAGCAGTTGGTGTCTCCCATCTTAGACTCACTCTGGACATATGTTCCTTCTGTGGAATGGCTACTGGAATAAGCTGCATTGCATTATGTACACTGTCTTCCCCTGAGAGCTTTTTGCAAAATTCCTGTAAGTTCAATACGCATGTGAGAAAACCTCATAGTGATAGGAATCCCAGTCCTCAAAGCTGCTCAGTCTTCTACTTGCTCCACTGCATGAGGTTCACGAGTTGCCAGCAATGCACAGACTCAAGACCTCTCAGGACCTTTTCCTTCCAAGGGCAGGTACAGGAGAATATAGAGAGATGAAAGTCAAGACCCATACTGAGACCTTGGGAATGTCAGCTTAGGCCAGTCATTTCACTTTGTGTAATGAAGTCGGATTTTCATTTCTACACTTTCTCCTGTTTCTGCATGTCCTCTTTGCAATAAGATACATATAGCTAACCAGTGAAGTGTTCCTTGTTCTACTGTCTCTTTCATGCTTCATGACAGGCATGGTGCCTACACGCAGGAGGCACTTGTTGCACACCGTGGAGCTTCTCACTGCCTGTCTCTATGCTCAGCATCCATTCTGCCTTATTTCTGGATGCTATCACTTGCCCTCAATTCCCTTTAAATACTCTCCTCCCATCCCCATCTGGTTTTTCCTCCCTGGACAACATCTCCCCTGCGTTCATTTCCCTGTTTTTTGTTTTTTGGTTTTTTTTTGAAACGGAGTCTAGCTGTGTCGCCAGGCTGGAGTACGGTAACATGATCTCGGCTCACTGCAGCCTCTGCCTCCCGAGTTCAAGCAATTCTCCTGCCTCAGCCTCCCAAATAGCTGGGATTACAGGCACCCGCCACCACACCTGGCTGATTTTTGTATTTTTAGTAGAGTCGGGGGTTTCACCATGTTGGCCAGGATGGTATCGATCTCCTAACCTTGTGATCCACCTGCCTCAGCCTCCCAAAGTGCTGGGATTACAGGTGTGAACCACTGTGCCCAGCCTCATTTTCCTGCTTTTAATAGAGCTCCCCAGGAATTTTCTGATCCCGGATGGAGTCTCCTCCTTTTTGCCCTGTGCCTCTCCCCTTTCAAGTCCTTACCCTGTACGAGTTCTGTATTAAGTGCGTTCCATACCTTAAAATTAAATTCTCTCCGCCCTAGGGAGTGGGTGTTATTGTCCACACCTTACAGAGGAGGATGTTGACATACAAAAGGGTTGCATAATTTATCCTTGATCACAGCGGGGAGTGAAATCGGGGGACTCTACCCCAGAGCTTGCTGACCCTGAAACCCACCCCTCTACCTTGCTTATCAACAATTGTACAGAAAGCTCTGTTGTGCTCCAGCCCTCCTGCCATCTGCCACTGACCAGTGCTTTCACCTCTGCCACTAGTCCCCTGCCAAAAGACCCACCTGGCTCCCTGCAACAAGCCCCAGGGAAGTGGCCAGCAATGCCCACTGCTGCCATAGCTCTATCTCAGGCTGACACTGGCCAGCCCAGCGCCAAGTGGTCTGCATCTTTCCCTGGGTCTATCAACACTTTACAGTGTCTTTCTAAAACAGACACAATGCCTCCTCCAGCCAGTGTTTCATTTCTTGAAGGGAAGGAGTGCAGCCTTTAGCCTTGGTCTGATCTATTCAATCACCTCAATTTCTCCCACAGCTCAGATCCTTTTCCTCCTGATACAGTGTCCAAAATAAATCCAATTTCTTTGCTGATCTGAAGCTCACATCAAACTCCTTACTTCCAGGCATGTGAATTACCACAAATAGATCCCTCGGGTCTGTCCCAATTGAGCTACCTGACTCACGGTGCTGACGATTTCGTCTCTTGGAAAGAAAAGGATGTAAGAAAGGAGCTGCTACTCTGGACTTAATTCCAACCAACAAGGAAGAACAAATTGGTGAAGTAGAAAAGATGGGAACCTTGGGAGAAAGGGGCTATGTCATGCTGGAGGTTGCTATTGTGAATGAAAGGAACATTAGATAGAGTCAGACACGTCGCTTTTGAAAAGCAGGCTTCAAAACAGTCACACGCACCTGGTGCCACAGATAGACTGTAAAAAAACAGCGATCGTATCTCCAAACCCAAAATCATGATGTCGCATAGCACAACAGATTTGATATTGCAGCTGATGCAATGAGCACTCCGAAAAGAAGCAACCTACATTTCAAAACAGTGCTTCTAAACACATGCCAGTGGCCTATGGGAATAGCAGTCAGACTATCTGAATATTGGTGTCATTTTCTATAACACTGGAATACCGAAGGAAACATTGGGAAGCCCTAAAACAAGAAATTCTCAGAATGCAAGTTTAGTGGATGCCAATTAAAAAGACATGGAGACATCTAAGGAAAACCCAAAGTGTCTGTACAGGGAGCTCTTTGATGAACATTGATTTCAAAATGATGGGGAAAGGGAACAGAAGGAAGGGATGAGAGGAAGGATGACTTCAGCTGAAAAGCATAGAAGGCACCCACTCAAATTAACTTAAAAGGAAGGAAAGGTATGACACCCTAGAAGTTCATCAGGCAGGTGGGCTTCAGGTGTGGGTGGAGAGAGCACAAGATCCATTTCTCCCTGACTCCCTTGCTCTTGCCCTTTCCTGTGTGTTAGCTTCATCCTCAGCCTTCACAAAATTGGACAAGGGGGTCTCCATCAGTTTGAGCTACTATAACAATGTACCATAGCTTGGGTGGCTTACACAACAATTTATTTCTGATAGTTCTGGTGGCTGGGAAGTCCTAGGTCAAGGTGCTGGCAGATCCAGTGTCCAGGGAGGGCCTGCTTCTTTGTTTGCAAATAGCTGCCTTCTTGCTCTGTCCTCACATGGAGGGGGAGAGCAAAGAGAAAGAAAGCAAGCTCTCTCCTGTCTCTTCCTATGAGGGCACTAATCTCATCATGAGGGCTCCACCCTCATGACTAATTACCTCTCAAACCCCCAACTTCTCCCATACATTCCACTGGCAGTGAATATTTCAACATGTGAATTTAAGGTGGACACAAAGGCACAGTCCATAACATGTTGTCATCCCTACATCTATCACTGGCAAAAGCTGTTTTATAAAATCATAGTAGAATAATCTTCTAGGATTTAAGGGACATTGCAAAATCAGCCAAAATATTCACTACAAATGGACATATCACCAGGGAGAAATGCCAGAGGAGTATATACCAAAAAGAGCAGGCTCTAGAAGTCACAGCTAATAATGAGCTATGGTGACACTGGAAAGGACAATGCAAATGGCTACCCAGATACATTTGTACTAACGGGGGAAGAACACCCTGCTTGGGGCAGACAGTGCAATGTCAACCAAAGGCTGCAGATGAGCATTGCCACTCAGTCACTGTTTTCCTCTGTCTTTCTTGGAAAGACAGAGCAAACATCAGTCAGAAGACATTGGTCGGGGGATGGGGTAATAAAGGCATCCCCAGATGTTCTCAATGAGTTCTGGGTTTAGACTCGGGCCAATTTCATCACAGAGCACTGAAAGAACTTGCCATTGGGTGTATTGGACCTCTAATAATGTATTTAAAGAATCAAAACTAAATGCATAAGTTGCTTAATTTTCTAAATCATTTCAGGTAAAGATACATTCTGGAAATCCATTGACATGAACCACCAACTTCAATTTTTCAGTAATTGTTTCCCTCACTGTCAAATTCTCCTTCTGCCCTTATTCTTTTTTTTTAAATTATTATACTTTATGTTCTAGGGTACATATGCACAACATGCAGGTTTGTTACATATGCACACATGCTGCCCTTATTATTTCCAAATGATTTACAAAAATGCCCTGATATCTCCCATTCTTAAAAAACCCTCATTTTGTCCTTTGTCCCTCTCCAGTTAACATTTCATTTCTATGCTCCTCTTGAGGGCCAAGCCTCTGGTAGGGACTGATGACTGTGTGTCACCCAGAGGGAAGGCTATGAATGACCCTGGCTCCCTCTAGGGCCTCCAGGTGCAATCAACCCTGCCCTGCTGGCTTTCCCAACAGGAGCACGTGACTTCCCTGAGCACCTAGTATCCAGGCTCCAACAGGACTACATTTTACAAAAGCCGATAAAAAAGAAGAGAGGTAGAGGGTGGCATCCCTGTCCTTCGCACAACCTAGGATCCTGATAGACTGAAGTACTACATGGCACAGCTGCAGAACTTCTGCCCATGAATTCTGGCTTGCCTGAGCTCTTTGCTTGACCCAGAGGTTGGCTAAAGTCCATTGTGTAGGGTTTGCTAAGTTATAATAAGGAGTTTGGATTTTATTCAAAGTGCAAAGGGAAACCATTGAAAGGTTTTGAACAAGGAAGTAACACAATCCAATTTATGTTTTGAAACTCCCGCTTTGCTTGCTGTATGGGAAGGGGTTGTATAAGGACGAGTCAATGCAGAAGATCCAGTTGGAAGGCTGTTGAATTAGCCCAGATGAGAGAAAGTGGCTGGGCAAGAGAGTTCATGCTGGGAATGGGGAGCAGGAAATGAATTCTACATATTTAGGAAGTAGAAATAATATGAGTTACTAATAGATTGAATGTGGGGCATTATGTGGAGGAAGAACGCAAACATAATACCAAGATATCTCACTGGAGCCACTCTCAAAGCCAGATATCTGGGCATCATGGTGTCCTATGGGGGTTCCATTTACATAGACAGGGAGAATGAAGACATCATTTTAGGAGAGAACAGAATGGGTTCCCCTTTGGCAATGTGAAGTTTGAGATTATCTGTAAGACATCCAAATGGAGATGTTAAGTTTGAGATTATCTGTAAGACATCCAAATGGAGATGTTAAGTTGGCTGTAGGAGGTATCAATATGGAGTCTAAGAGAGGGGTTGGGGGTAGAGATAAAAATTTTGGAACATGCATTGTTTAGATGGTATTTAAAACCATGGATTGAGGAGAGTATAGAGAGATGAAAGTCAAGACCAGTATTGAGACCCTGGGAATGTCAACATAGCTCAGAAGAGAAGAGAGAGTGAGTGAGTAAGACTGAGAGTGAGAGAGAGAGAGAGAGAGAGAGAGAGAAAGAGAGAGAGAATAGAAGACTGACCTCATGAAGTAAGAGGAAATCCCAGAGTGTGAGGATTTGTTAAAGTCAAGAGATGAGCAAGTCTTGGTAACCACATGTAATACCAGTAAGACTCAGAAAAAGTGGGACAGAGAAGTGAGCAGCACATTTTAGAATTCAGATGTCAGACACCTTGACAGCAACAATTTCAGCACTGGGAGCCAGAACCAACTTTAAGTGGGTGGGTATGAAGTGAATAGAGGAGGAAAAACAGGAGTAGTATATTGCAGGGTAGAAAACGTAATATATTTTCCTCACCCATCACAACCTTCATGGCTGACATCCCTACAACAAAAGACAGATTAACAAGAGAAAAGCATAATAAATGTATTTAACCCAAGTTTTACATGACAAATGAGTCTTCATTTCTGAAGTCCCAGGGAAAACTCTATGTTTATTTAAGTCTGATGAATGAAGTAAATAGTTGTGGAGGAAAAAGAAGGGGGTATAACCTAATGGTAATAACCTGGGGGGAACTTGGCAAGGCCTGTTAGTTTAGGTTCTTCTTGGCCTCTGAGTATAGGGTATGACCCCATTAGAATGAGAGTCTCATGAACTACTTTCAGATGAGGTAGGTCAGAGAATTCCCTTATGACCACGCTTCAGGGGAGAATAGCAGGAGAACCTCAGAGTACCTTCTTGCTTCTGTGGTTTTCTCAAATGCCAAGGTGCCATATTTTCAGCTATCATTTTTTTGTTGTTGTTTGTTGTGTTTAAGATGGAGTCTTGCTCTGTCGCCCAAGCTGGAGTGCAGTGGCATGATCTCAGCTCACTGCAACCTCCACCTCCCAGGTTCCAGTGATTCTCCTGCCTCAGTCTCCCAAGTCACTGGGATTACAGGTGCAAGCCACCACGCCCACCAGGTAACTTTTTGTATTTGTAGTAGAGATGGGGTTTTATCATGTTGGCCAGGCTGGTCTCGAACTCCTGACCTCAAGTGATCCTCCTGCCTCCACCTCCTGGCATGCTGGGATTATAGGCGTGAGCCACCACACCTGGTCGGGGTATCATGGTTTGAACTCCAAAATTTGTAGAAGATTTTTGAGAGGAATTTGGCCCTAAAGGGAAGCATAGAAATGAAATGTTAACTGGAAAGGGACAAGGGACTAAATGAGGGTTTCTAAAGAATGAGAGGTATCAGGGCATTTTTGTAAACCATTCAGAAAGATGAAAGAGAGAAGGCGAATTTGTCAACAAAGGAGGGAACTACTGAAAAACTGAAGTTGCTGGTTTATGTCAATGGATTTCCAGGATGCATCTTTTCCTGAAATCATTTAGAAAATTAGGCAGCTTGGCTTCTGCCAGACAGCACGAGGAGAGTCCTGCTTGGTGCTCACAACGTATCCTGCTTGTGTCTGCACACTCTCCAGCCCCAGCTCAGGACCCACCTCCTCAGTCACAATGCTCCAGCTCCACTAGCAACTAGTCTCCTTTCAGCTCTCCAGCAGCAAGCCACCAGCCCCCACTCCACCAGGTATCATCATACGTGTTGTTCTCTCTGCCTGGGGTGCTCTATCCCAGACCTTCCTCATGACTGGCTTCTTCACATTCCTCCATACACCAGCTAAAATGTCACCTCTTCAAAAGGCCTTTCCTAACCACCTCCATTATTCCCCACTCTGCACCACTTGATTTCCTTAACAAGTATCACTACATGTTCTTTCTATTCATTCCTTTCTTTCTTTGCTTAAGGTCTGGCTCTCATGAGATTACAAACCCCATGAGGGTAAGGATCATACGTTTTGCTTTCTGAAATGGTGATATTATGGCAGAGAATGTTTTAAAACAACGTTCTTTTTTTGCAAAATTACCAATTGAAAAAAGAACTCCTGTTTGTATGACCCCCCTCATTCTTTTTATTTTTATTGATTTTTACTGATCCACTAAATTAAAATTCCTAGAATTGTTATTAAGATCTTTACTGATCCACTAAGTTAAAATTTCTGAAATCGTCAAGGCTAGAGTGTAGCACATTTTAGTGTATTTATAGTTTAGGCACATAACCTAGCACAAAAAAGTAAATAAATTAATGGATGAAACCTGTGTGAAGGGCATAAGGAGCTCATGGTCATGAAACATTTCTTGTTCACCATCATATTCCCAATGTGTAAGGCAGGTTGCCCAGCAGGGATCAGGCATTCAGTAAGTATTTGTTGAATTAGCGAGACTAATGAGGCATGCCTTAAGAATCGGTTTCTACCCCTTCCTTGTCCAACATTTTTATCAACATTGGCCCAATTCTGTTCAATATTTTTATCAATAAATTGAATAAAGACATGGATGGTAAGTCTCTCAAATTTGCAGACAATACAGAACTGGGAAGATAATACAGTGAATAAGAAATCAAGATTCGGCCAGGCACCATGGCTCATACCTGTAATCCTAGCACTTTGGGAAGCTGAGGTGGATAGATCTGTTGAGTCCAGGAGTTTAACACCAGCCTGGGCAACATGGCAAAACCCTGTCCCTACAAAAAAAAAAAAAATTTAAAAACTAGCCAAATGTGGTGGTACGTGCCTGTAGTCCCAGCTACTCCAAAGGCTGAGGCAAGAGGATCGCTTGAGCATGGAAGGTGGAAGTTGCAATGAGTGAAATCACACCACTGCACTCCAGCCCGGGTGACAGAGTAAGACCCAGTTTCAACAAAAATAGATAGATAGATAGATAGATAGATAGATAGATAGATAGATAGATAGACAGACAGATAAAGAGAAACCAAGATTCAACACCTTATCGGGTTAGAATAATGGGTTGAGTCCAACATGATAAAATTAAGTCATTCTTTAGGTTCAGAAGATAACAATAGTGACATGTTATAACATGATTTAATACATAGTGGCTCCTTCTACTGGTTTGATGAATTACACAAAAAAATGATACTAGGAGAAGTATTACTCAGAAGTGTGGGAATCCTCAGTTCTTAGTCTTACTTGGCAGAAAGAATTTGGCCAAGAAACTAATTAGTAATGTAAGCAAAGGTTTATTAAGGAGGTAAGAGCACATTCCAAGAGGGGACATGGCTGGGAGCAGCAGTAGCAGTGTTTATTTAAAGGGACAGTGTACCCTGAAAGATAAGGCAGAGGGGGCTCCTGAAAGAGAATGAGCCAGCAGCAGCCATGAGAGTTCTGCATTAGGTTTTTATGATCTTGGATTTTTTCTTGAAGTTCCTGCTTCTGTCTTAAGTCTCCACCTTTTTTTTTTTTTTTTTTTTTGAGACAGAGTTTTCCTCTGGTTGCCCAGGCTGGAGTTCAGTGACGCAATCTTGGCTCACTGCAACCTCCGCCTCCCGGGTTTCAAGCAATTCTCCTGCCTCAGCCTCCTGAGTAGCACCACCTCCTGCACCACCACGCCTGGCTAATTTTGTATTTTATTAGAGACGGGGTTTCACCTGGTGGTCAAGTTGGTCTCGAACTCTTGACCTCAGGTGATCCTCCCACCTTGGCCTCCCAAAGTTCTGGAATTACAGGCGTGAGCCACCACAGCCAGCCTCCATCTTTTATCTTTGTCTAGTTCTCCTGCTGCTGCCTTAAGTTCCACCTTTTTGCCCATCTAGTTCCCACCCAGGCTCATGGGATTTTGGATTTTTCCTGTCAGGGCATATGCATGTGCGGCCAGTGTTGAATAGGAATTCCACCTAATGTCTGCATTGCTCATTGCAGCCACCCTAGGAAGGTCATGTAGCAGTTGTGCCTATGTATTTCTTATTGTGCCTCTGTATTTCTTAGGAATTTCTTCTTTACCCTCCTCCCTTCCTTATCAGCATGTAGCTAGCTATATTCTGACAGTTTGACTGCAGAGCGGATGATGATGGGGGCATCTTAACAGGCACTTCCTCCTGCCTAGGTATTTCCCCTCCCCTCTGCTCATATTCAGTATGCAGGTTTGGGTGGTCTTGGGGTGTGAGATCTTCCTCCCTTTTCTCAGGGGCTCCCCATCCTGCTCACGGCTGGCTACTTGCCTATTCTACAAGATGGAGCACAAGGGTATGAGATAAGCAGCAAAACCATAAGGATAATGGAAGGAGGTGACTATTGTGAGTGCCATTGACATGTTGAAGAGTGTCGGGGCTCAGAAAACAACATCCCAAAATGAAGGACTCCAAATCAGCCTCAGAAGCAAAAGTGTTTCTCTGACCTCCTGCCCTCGTGTCTTTAGAATTCCTTAGAATTCCTCCTTCCCGAGGTGAGTCATAGAAACCAGGACCCCTTTTCCCCAACGCCAGCCACAAAACCTAAAAATATTACTTTAACTTTCCCCCTGCCTTTCTGTATAAAAACTGGTCATAAAGAAATTATCTGACCTACGTTGCTTGGCTTTAGGTCCCAAGACTGCCATTCCAGAGAGGGTCCTGCTCCATACCCAGAAGGGAGCAATGCTGCTCAGAGACACCAGGAAGGATCTAGACACACAGGCCTTGCTGGGTTTCCCCACCCACTTTAATTGAATTAGATCATGCCCTGTTTGTCTAACCATATTTCTACACGACTGTCCATATTTGTTGAACCTAGACATAAAAATGGACAATTTCTCCTACAATGTTTGGGTCTTCATTCTGAAAGTTCCTATGTGTACACATTAAATAAATTGTATGCCTTTTCTCCAATTAATCTGCCTTTTGTGAGCTGATTTTTCAGTGAAACTTCAGAGGGCAAAGAGGAACTTTCTCCATGATCCCTACAAGAGCAGTATCAACACGCTTAGTGAGATTCATCACCAATTCAAGAAAAAACGTGAAAGCCAGAGGGTCTCCTTAGCAGGGTTTAAGAAACCCCTAATGTACTGCAGTTGCTGGGCAAACAGAGTAGAGAACTGGGCTTGGGAGCTCAGAAGAGATGCAGAGGAAGTCGAATCCCCAGTTTAGCAAGTCTTTTATGCAAAAGTCAGGACTCTCCTTGGGAAGGTTTGGGACCCTGAGACTTGGGATGAGGGATATGAATATTTACATTTGAATACCTTTAACACCCAGCTTCCCCAGAACTTGCTAGGCATGCAAAGTGGCCCATTCTGTTAGAAGATAGTGAATCTCCCTTGCTTAAAGACCAGGCAAAAGCCTCCAGTGAGTCAGGTGCCTTATAATACTTATTCCTCTCAGGAGCTACCCTACCTCCCCTCCCATCAGCCAGACCAAAAAATCAAATCACATAACTGCCAAAACCTCCAAGAGGTCCATCCTACTGACTATAGAGAAAGAGCAAGCCGAGGTAAGTACAATGGAGGCCTCAGTAAGATAAACCCTTCTAAGATTCAGGGACCAGATAGATCAGTAAGGTTTTTATAGCCAGAGGTTTGAGACATGCCTGATGCCCTCAAAAGTGAAGGACACATGATTGCATTTCATAAGGCCCCTAAGAAAAAAGCACAACCTGTTTGGGGGCCTCCTTGGGTTCAAGCAACTGCATGTGCAACCTATTTGTTGGGTGACACAGAAGCCTATAAGCTCTCAGTGGTGCCTGGAGCAGGCAAGGGCTCTGCAGCAGGTTAAGACTGCAGCACCAGCAGCTCTTGCTACTTAGGCCATATGACCCCATAGAAGCAAGATCTCTGGAAGCAAGGCGAAAGAGAGTTCTGAGGAAGCTATTTCTGGGTGGAGTGAACTTACCCCAAGAAGCAAGTGTATATGAGCAGTGTGAGGGGTGGCTTGAGTGGATATTGTGTTGTCCCACCAGCTTCCCTCTACTAGGCCAAGTTACTCAGCTCACAGCTGCTAGAAGGCTCAAAGGCCTGCTAAGGGCTCCAAGCTGTGTCCCTCAGTGGGAATCACCTTTAGCCTCAAGAAACTTCCTCACTCAGAGACCAGCCTATTACCAATGAAGGTCTGGAGTAATAAGGAAAAACAAAGACTTGGCCCTCCTTCCTCAACTCAGAACAATTCGGAAGAGCTCTCCAGCTCCAGAGCTCCACGTGGGATTGCTAAGACCCCAGTCGCAGCCACATCACAGGTGAACTTTCCCTCTGCCTATTTCTGCCTTCCTCTCTTCCATTGAGGAGTAGCCCCAAGAGCACTGCACCAAGCCCACTGCACACAACTTTCCCTGCAGAACCTGTTAGAGGCAATGTGACCACACATGACAGTTCCTATGACCTTGTCTGTAATCATGACTATATCATTGCACTTTTCCATTTTGTTTTGCATGATTTCTTCAAGCCACCGTGTCATTGTTTTCAGTTTTCATTCTAGTTTTATGGCCTTTAATGTGGCTTTCATCTCTGTAATGTTTTTGCTTCATCTTCCATTTTCTTCAGGAGCTCTCCTAACTTACATGCCGTTTCTTTGTTATTTTTTCTTTGACCCATCTATTTCTTTTTGAGCTCTTTTTAAGAGCAATTATATCATATGTAATGTCTGTAAGAATTTGGAAAAATACTCAAATTGGGCCATATGAAATTGTATTTTTGTGAGTCAGAAATGGTCACATATGGACAACTTCGTATGGTTCAACTTAACGTTTATTTATCTGAAGTTTTTCTGTAGTTTCTGGTTCCTTCCCCTTGTCATGTATGTTTTTCATTTCCTTTTACCTCATCTCTCTTCTCTATCTCACCCTCACTTTATTTACCACTTCTATGCAGAGATCCTATATTTGTTTCATTTTATAAAATAACGTTATATGTGAATGAAGTTCTTTATGTGCTAAAGAGTAATGTCAGAGGAGGTAAGGAGTTGGAACCCTCTCAGTACACTTTTGGGCATACTGTGCAAGATTTCTTCTCCCAAATCTGGAATTTCTTCTTCCCTGGGAGCATGTTCACCCTCAACTTTAGGTGCTTAGTAGACCCATGTAGCTCACATACATTTAGTTCCCTAAAAGCAAAGCCCTGGAAAGGAATTCTTATTCAAGGAACTTGTGAGGGACTGAGGGATATTGGCTACAGCAGAGGAAGAAGCTAATAAAGCAAAGATGAAGTTCCATCTGAAGTCTTGCCTCAGACTGATCCTTCAGGGAGCTCTGGACCATTCATAATATCACAGAATTGCCCACCATGAGTTTCCCTTATTAGCCAGACATGAGCTGGAGCCCCTACCCCATGCCCAGGGACAGGGACGTAACCTATCACACATTTCTGGAGGAGGCAGCTCATCATGTTGTGGGATATTCTCTGGAGAAGGGAACCATCGCACCCATCACACCAGCAGCTGCAGGATGGATGTTCTGGCTGGAAACAGGGGTCTGGGCTTTCTGTGCTGCCTTCTGTCCCTCTTCCAGTCCGCTATGTCTCAGGCGATCACCCTGGGAGAGGTGACCAGACATCAAGAACTTGGTAATAGAAATGGCCTGCCTTCTTGGGTCTCCTTCTGCTCCCCACTGCATTCTCTCTCTGTGGTCACACATTCTGCTCTCCAGCGACATTTGCACCTCTCCTGGGGCCAGGTCACACCCCTTGTTCCCATGGTTTTAACCAAAATATCATTACCGTGGTCTTTTACATGGAAGTACTTGTCTTTGGGGAAATCTGCATCCTGCTCATAGCCCAAGGTGGCATGTGTCAGCTTTAGGCACGCTTCCTCTGCTTGGGCCAGTGTCTAGTTTTTGAAAGGTACACTCCATACTTTCTTGTCCAGGGTTTGTCAGTTGCCTTGCATCCTTGTTTGTGATATGCTTTTTCTCTTCTCCTTTCTGAAAGTTTTCAGAAGCACTTGGGAAAGGCCAAGGGAGAAAGTCCCTCCTTTTTTCTCTTTTGTTCAATGGGAACTATATCATATACACAAAGTAATGCATATGAAATACATGTAAGGTTTAAAGAATAAAACTAACAAAACAATGTAATAAAACAACCTGTAGCATTATGCAGATGAAGAAAGAGAACATAGCCATTGTCTTCTAAACCCCATGAGTGCCAACTGGGGGAGGGACACTTGTTTTGAATTATATTTATTCAAACTACTATTTTGAATTATATTTTTACTACTACTATTTTGAACTATATTTGACATTACCCTTGCTTTGCTTTATAGTTTTATGAGGTATGTCTGTAATTCCTAAATGAAATCCTGTTTAATTTTTCCTGACTTTATATAAATGGAATTGTACCCTATTTATTCCTCTGCACATACTTCCCAGGTTCCATAGTATCGTTCTGAGATTCCTTCATATTCAGCACTTGGCTGTATTCAGCTTTCTATTCAGCTGAGTGCTCAATATGAAGAAATCTCAAAATGATACTATGGAACCTGGGAAGTATTTGCAGAAGTATATACTCCTTGTGTCACTGTGTAGTATTCCTTTGTATGACTATACCAAAAAAATGTATTTCTCTATCTTGCTGTTGCATCCAGCTTTCTAGTATTAAGAACAGTACTGCTGATACTATTGTTGTATCTTTCTCCTGACACATAATTGCAGGAACTTCTCTAAGTTATGTGTCTATGAGTAGCCTTGCTGGATGACAAAGTATTCACATTTTCAACTTTACTGGATAATGCAGTTGTTTCGCAAACTGACTGCATCAGTTTATACTCCCATCAAAAGTGCAGGAAAGTTTCCTTTGTTCCACCTGCTTACTGACTTCCACATCCTTAACTTGGTATTTTCAGACTTTTTATTAATGTTTATCTAGACAGTAAGAAATTATATCACATTATGATTGTAATGTGCACTCCATGATCACTATAGTAGCTGAACATCTTTTTACATGTTCAGTGGCCATTCATGCTCTCTATGGTGACATTTCTACTCATCTCCTTTGTTCCACTTTCTTTTGGGCTGTTAGTCTTTTCTGTACTTACTCACAGTTTTTTTATTAGATTCTAGACACTGTGCCAGTGTCAGTTATATGTGTTGCAGATCTCTTCTCAAGTCAAATCAGTCTGTGGCTTGTCTTTCTAGTCTCTGATGCCATATAATAGCTAGATGTTATTAATTTTCATTTACTCTGATTTTGCAATCTTTTTATTTATTGTTAGGGTTTGTGTGTGTGTGTGTGTGTGTGTGTGTGTGTGTGTGGCATGTTTAAGAAATAACTACCCTAAGGTCTTCAAGATATTCTTTCACATTTTCTTCTAAAAATCTTAAACTTTTATCTTTCATGTTTAAGACCTTTATCCATCTGGAATTAATTTTTGTGTATGGAATACATTAGAGATCTATTTTCATATTTTTAAAGTCTGGATAACTAATATCACGTTCTGAAGAGCCTATCTTTTCCCCACTGATATACTGTCACCTATCAGTTTCCACATATGCATGGGTCGATTTAGAAGCTCTTGATTGTGTTCCATTGCTCTATTTTTCTATCCCTGTGCCAACGCCTCACTCTATTTCCGGACCATTAACATTTTATGCTGTTATCTGATAGGGCAACTATCCCTCTCCCATCTTGTTCTTATTTTTCAGGAATGCATTGGCTCTTCTTGACCTTTGGCTGATCCATATAAATTTTGAAATTAGCTTATCAGGTTCCATGAAAATTCTGTCAGGATTTTCATGGGAAATGCATTCTATGCATACCAATTTTGGAAGAATTGTCATTTTTATGATATCAAATCATCTTATTTACAATCATGGTATGTCTCTATTTTTTTCAGACCTTTTGGATGTCTTTCAATAAAGTGGTAAAATTTTCTCCAAAAAGAAAATTATAGAAGAGCAGTTAACAGCACATATTCTAGAAACAGATGCTGGTTTGAATTCCTATTCTGCAATTTATTAACTGTGGAATATGGAACAACTTACGTGATGTCTTTGGGTCTCGGTTTCCTCAGCTGTAAGTGGAACTAATTAATAGTACTTACCTCATATGGTCGTTATAAGAATGCATGGATTTTTGTATATTTATATATTATATATAAATATATATGTAATATATACTATATACTATATATATACACAAACACAAAAGAAAACATATAAATCAAAAATATAATGTAGTTATAAAACAAAATATGTCTTGGATAATAAAATCAAAGACTTTATATAGCACTTATCATGGGCCATGTACTATTCTAAACTATTTTACTCATATGTAAAGTGTTTTGAATAGTGCATAGCCCATGGTAAGTACTATATAAGTCTTTGCTTTTATCATCTCTAGATAAATTATGTTTTATTTTCCTCCCATAAATAACATTTTTAATTGCATTTATGCATGTAACTGATTTATACATGTGTCAGTACACACAGACAATTGACATTTGTATTAATCAAAACTTGAAAACTGGTTAGATTATCTTATTAATTCTAAAGAGTCTTGTACATTATTTTGAGCATTTTAGCAGATTATCTGCTAATAATATGGCTTCATCCACTCCACTTCTTGTATATTTGATTTTTTTTCTTGTCTTATTGCATTGGCTAATACTGCCAGTATATTGCTGAATACAAATAATAGTGGCAAGAATCCTTTCTTGTTCCTAACTTTAAATGGAGATAATTTTATATTAACCACTGAATAAAATTTTGGCTATAGATTTCAGGTGGATACAGTGTATCAGGCTAAGAAAATTTCTTCTTCTATTTTGAGTTTGCTAAAAATTTTTATCATGAAAAAGTGATTCTTTAGCTAATGTGACAAATAATATTTATCTATTAAATGTTGGACTAATGTTATAGTCCTGTAATCATATGAACTTGGTCATAGTATATTATCTTCAACTTTACATCCAATTTGCTAATATTTTGTTTCAGATGTTTAATCAATAATAAACTGTTAAATAGCCCTGTAACTTCCCTTTCTTGTACTGACTTTGTTAAATTTTCATTTTGAAGATATGCTGGCCTCTTTCTGACTTTCTGAAATATTATGTAAGTTTGGAATTATTTGTTCCCTAAAAGCTTACCTAATATATAGAACTCTTTGTACCTGGTATCTTCTTTGAAGAGATGTTTTAAAATATTGAATCAGTACCTTAAAGGCTATAAAATCATTTCTTATTCAATTTTAGGGATTTTTATTTTCCTAAGAATGCACTCATATTGTCTGAATTTTTAAGTTATTATTTGAGCCTTTATTTTCTTAAATTACTTTTTAATCTCTGCTGCCTCAGTGCATAGTTATGTCGCTTTCACTCTAAATTCTGTTTACTTGTTTTTTTTCTCATTATATCCTTATCAGTCTTGCAGACATGTGCTGATTTCATTAGGATTTTCAAAGAAGCAAGTTTTATCTACTGCTCCCTTCTATTGACTCTGTTGTATTTCTGACCTTGTCTTTACTACTTCCTAACTTCTTTCCTTGACTGTTTTCTATTATTATTTTCTACTGTTTAAGGTAAGATGCTTAACTCACTTCTTTTCAGCCCCTCTTCTTTACAATGTAAGCATTTAAAGCCATAATTTTATTTGTAGATACCAATTAAGCTGAACCCTCACAAGATTTGATTTATAAAATTTTCACAGTGATGTTTTTTATTACATATTCACTATAAATCTTCTTTTATTTCTGTTACGTTTTCTTCATTTTTAGTCATTTATAACATAATTTTGTTGTTGCCTAAGAATGTGGTTTATAAGACTATATTCATTAAAATGCAGACAGCCTTGTACTTGATCAATTATTATAAATGTTCTATGTGCACTTGAAAAGAATATGTATTCTTCAATTGTTTGTGTGTGTTCTGTATACATTTCTTAAATCAAACTTGTTAAATGTGTTTTTCAGATCTTCTCTGCCACTGTCCATCTGCTTGATTAGATCAAAAAAATCACTGGGTCAGTCACTGAGAGCAGGATGATAAAATCTCCCACTTAGGCTGTACATATGTCAATTTGTCCTTATAGCTGCATCAGTTTTTGTCTTATATATTTTGAAGCTATATTGTTAGATACATTCAAATTTAGAATTGGTATGTATTTAAACTATTAATTTGTAGTGAGCTTTTTATCTCTAAAAATAATTTTGGCCTTAAAGGCTAGTATATATGAGATTTATATACTATACTAAGTTTCCTTTAGCCTTTATCTACTTATGATTTTTTCCTATCCTTTAATTTCAACCTTTCTCTATTCTTGGATTTTGATATATATTTTGTAAATAGCATATACCTGGATTTCTGTTTCGTTAGGCTTTTTAAATCCAGTTTGGCACTATTTATCTTTGAACGGGGCATTTGGCCCTTCCATATGGCCTTCAATTTCTCATACATTTGAGTTTACTTCTACCATCTTATTTTCAACTTTTAAAAAACGTTTCCATCTTTTAGATTAAATTTAGTTCTCCTTCCATTACAGTTTTTCTTATACTAGTTTTGGAAGTTATTCACTTTATTTTTATGCTTAAGTTTAACAGTTATTAAAGTGAAAAGTTAATTGTCATAGTTTGGGCTCCCTGATTAACAGAATCTAATACAAGGGCTTGAAGGCAGATAATATATTTGGCAGGCAACCAAAAAAGCAAAGGAGGGAGACAATGGTGGGAAGAAGAGGAAAAACCCTTAGCAAGGGTCATTATCAAGGTCACTACTATGAGCAATGGTAGGTTTTCTGCCATGACAGAATTCTGCCAGGTTTTCTGAGAAACATGAAAAATGACTTCTAGAATTTCCCACCTGAACGAATGATTTCTAGAATTATCCATCTCGAAGTGCAAGCAGTTATCTATCACTTTCCATTCCTCATTAACTGGGGGTTCCAACAGGGTCAATAATCCCCTAAACCTCTATTCTGCATTTGCACAAGGGTCTGTTGGTCTCCAGTGGCTTTGGAGAAGCTTTTCAGCATAAAAAGGAAAAGAGTGTGGTGCGTCCAGGTTGGATGCTTTCAGCATGAGTCCAGGGTCACATATCACTATCTACCATAGCTGCAACTGAGGAGAAAGAGGGCAAGACTGTCTGCTACATAAATTATCTTTACTCTTCTCTCAAAAAAACAGGGATCATAGAATGCTTTAAATTCAACCACTCCCATCGTGACTTATTTGTAAGTGTCCAGGATTGTGGTTCTATTTTACTCCACAAATTAGGTATATTAATATTGTTTAATACAGTCAATGTTTGTTTCAATTTGCCCATTTATTATTTCCTTTGCTCACCCATCTAACTAGTATTTTAGACCCTCCTTTTGAAATCATTTTTCCTTCTTCCTAAATTAAAAATCTTTGGCTGTTCCTTTAGAGAAGGCTGCTGTTGAAAAATGCTCCCTGTGCCTGGTTGTCTGAAAATTTCTTTTGTTGTCCTCGTTCATGAAAGGAGTTTCATTTGATATAGGGTCCTAGTGATGCAGGACAGGTAAGCCCCCAAATCGGGACTTAGCCTGGGAGGGTTCTTGGCTTCACACAAGAAAGAATTCAAGGGTGAGTCAGTGGTGTTAGACAGAAACTTTCACTGAAGCAGCAGTGCACAGCAGCAGCAGAGGGACTGCTCCTTGTGGACCAGGGCTCCCCACAGGCAGTATGCCCAGAGTAGCAGCTCAGATGCAGGTCTGCACTCACATTTACACCCACTTTTAATTAAATGCAAATTAAGGGTCAGTTTATGAATAAATTTCTAGGAAAAGGGTCACAACTTTTGGGTTGCCACGGTCATTGCCATGGAAACAGGTGGGGTGCCATGGTAACTTCTAGGTGTTGCCATGGCAATGGTAAACTGACACGGAACACTGGTGGGCATGTCTTATGGAAAGCTACTTCAGCCCTGGACCCATTTTAGCTAGTCCTCAATTTGGTCCAGTGTCCAAGCCTCACCTCTGGAGTAGAGTCCTGCCTCCTATATCTCATTATGTTGACAGTCATATTCACTCTTAAGTATGAAAATCTCATTTCCCTAAGTTCAGAATTTGATTGTCAGTATTGAGAAGTTATCACAACTGAATTTTCATTCCTTTAGGGTAATTTGTCTTTTGTTCCCGGCTGCCTTTAAGAGCTCTGTCTTTGATGTCCTGTAGTTTCACCATGGTGTATCTGGGTGTGGATTTACTCATTGTAGGCTTTGGTGTCTTTTATCAAATTAGAAAAATTCTCAATCATTATATATCTCAGAGTAGCCTCTTTTCTCCTCTCTTTTTTTCTCCTTTCTCTATTCCAATGATAGAGATCCTGGACTCTCTCATTCTACCATCCATGACTCTCAACATCTTTTGCAGGTCTCTTTCAGATCTGTCCTTCACTTCACTAATCTTGTCTTCAACTGTCCGCTAGATTTTAACTTCATTTGTAATGATTTCTTATTTTTAGAAGTTCTATTTGGCTACTTTTCAATCCTGCCTGATCAATTTGTATAATCTCTTGAGGGGTTTTAATGCCTTCTTTTACTCCTTCAAATGAATTAAACATCTTTGCATTGAATTCTCTTTCTGCTACTTCCCAGGTCTGCAATTGTGGTTCTGATTATACAGTTGCTTGTTTCTGCTGACTCTCACTAATGGTGGTTTGTGTCCTCATGTATTTATCAATTTCTCATTGTGAGCTTATGTTCTATGATCTTTATCTGTGGGAGTTTTCCAGGCCTGTGGTTAGAGTTTTCCTCCAGAGAGTGTTTATATTTGTTTTTTCAAAATATCCAGGGGCATTACCAAACTTAAAACTAAATTTTCAGCACATAATTTTTCAGGTCACACATGTAACAAATTCAGACCACCAAATATGCATGAAAGCATGAGGGAAGGCTTGTGGATAAAAGTTCTCAGGGGAGAAATGTTCTTTTACTCTGTTCTACTTAGAGCCAACAATCAGGTTTTCTCATTGTCTCCCTCTGTAGGGTGGGTAACTTTTTCAAGTCGCTCACTGAAGGGCCCCAGCTTTATGCATGGGTATTTTCACTATATTTAGATTGTAGCCCTTTTCTCTTAGGTCCTATATGTGCACACTTAAGACACAAAGGACAAATGCCAGCCTCTGTGGAAATCACTTACTTTGCCCCAGCTTAGTCACACTTCTAAAAGACTCATATTTTAAATCCCACATGTATAGGTTAGCTGTACTTAATGGGGGGTTCATACGAACTCTTTTTTATCTGTTCTTGCCCTCCATAGACTTCATTTGCGAGATTTCTGAACATACCAAGAAGACTCCTACGTGTAAATGAAGAAGTTAATATTCTTTCTAGTGTGGTATGAAAGATTGCAAGACACACTCGTGTAAGAGCTGCCTCATAATCTTGAGATTCTTACCATCAGACACATACTTCTTTGAACCCAGGCACTAACCTGCAGAGGGGTCTGCTAAAATTGGAGTTACCAAGGAGGAGCAATATATAAGCCATTGTGTCCTGATAACCCAGCAGACACTGGCTAACTGTCATTTGGCCAGACTGGAAAATGTAGGGTTGGGGGAAACAAGGGGAAGGCAGGAGAGCTCTGGAGACTAACCCATTATCTAGAGAGGGAAAGTGGTAGGGATAGAAATTAAAGAGAGAGACACATATCAGTGTTGGGGATTGAGGGGTTAGTTGGCTAGGGGATAAGAGGAGTTTCCCTAGGAACATTCAGAGGGCAATTTGGGTGAGCAGTATGAAGAAACAGATAGGATACTAAATAAAAACCACAGTGTCTTAACTAACATCCTGAAGTCCAGCCCTGCCACCAGGAGAACCATAAATGAAAGGCATGTATAAAATGTGCATGTTTCACATTAGAGCCATAGCCACAGAAATCAACCAGTTTCATTCCCTTAGATGGGGAAACTGAACCCAGACAGCTGACGATACTTGTCCAAGATCACATTGTGGGTGTTTGAGCCTATGTCTTCAGATTCCTAATGCCAGCACTCTTTCTGTCTCCTAACGGAAATCAACACTTTTGTCACCCAACATGGTGTGTTCATATAGAACCCTAGTTACAGAAGGTATCATAGCATCATTTGAAGAAAAGTTAAGTGGTCAGATATGATTGGGAGACATTGAGGTGGACAGAGTAAAGTACATTTGGGAAGATTCTTTGAATCCCTTTTAGTGTGGAAGAACTGTGATATGTGATGCTCAAAGAGAGGGGTATAGAATAAAGGATTTCCCAAATGTATTTAACTACGAGATCTGTTTCATAATTGAACATCTCAAGGGATCAATGTTCAGAAGAAAAGAATTTGGGGGATATTAAGCCATATCATACTGCTCTTCTAACTCTTTAACTTTTCCAAAAGGCTTGTGGAATTCATGACCACAAGCATTTATTAAGCACAAACCATCTGCCCAGCCCTGTGCTAAAGCACTGGAGGACACCAGGATGAACAAGGTCCCTGACCCCAGGATGCTTATATTGTCCTAACAATAGTCAGACATGTGCATACACAATTGTAAGCCTGCATAGAATATGATTAAGTACCTCTGGGAAATTATGATAATGTTTGGGGGTTAAAAGGTTGGAAGCTTCACTGCTGAACAGAATCTTCACATCACATCTAACAAACACCTAAAGTTAACTTTTCCAAAACTGAGTCTCTGATCCTAAACCTGCTCCTTTGTTAGTCTTCCCCATCTCGGGTCATGACATCCTTTCTCTTTTCTCAGGCTAAAACTATTATAATCATCCTTGACTGTTCTTTTGCTCGCTCACCTCACAACCAATCCTTTAGATGATTTTGTTGACTCTAACCTCAAAATAAATTCAGAATACAAATACTCCTTACCACCTTCACCACCACACAGGCGTACATTATGATCATCTCTCACTTAGATAACAGCCACCATGTCCTCACTAGTCTCCCTGCCTCCACCCTTGCACCCCTATAATTTTCAACACGGCAGTAGATGGAATCCCTTTAAAATCCAAGTCAGGGCCGGGCGCGGTGGCTTACGCCTGTAATCCTAGCACTTTGGGAGGCTGAGGCAGCTAAATCACGAGGTCAGGAGATAGACAGCAGCCTGGTCAACATGGTGAAACCCCATCTCTACTAAAAATACAAAAATTAGCTGGGCGTGGTGGCGCATGCCTATAATGCCAGCCACTCAGGAGGCTGAGGCAGGAGAATCACTTGAACCAAGGAGTCGAAGGTTGCAGTGAACCGAGATTGTGCCACTGCACTCTAGCCTGGCAACAAAGCAAGACTCCATCTGAAAAATAAGAAATTAAAAAAAAGAAAAACAAAAAAAAACCCAAGTCAGATTATGTTATCCCTTGGTTCAGAACAATCCGGTAGCTTCCCTATTCACCCAAGTGCCAGGCCAAGTTTTTACAGTGACCTGTATGGTCCTGAGTGATTTTGTCCCATTATCTCTTTGGCAATATATTACTCCTCTCCTCTTTAACCCATTTCCCATTAAAAAAAAAAAAAAGTGAAGCTCACTGCCAGGGCTCATTTAATTTTACATAAACACAGTGTTTGCGGCTGAAGCAAATCTGACTGATTTCCAATGTGAAAATAAAATATAAAAACTGTTCTTGGAGTTATTTCTAAACAGAACTTGTCTCTAATCCTAATGTAACAGAAATGTATATGATGTTACATAAGAGAACACCTATTTCAAATTACAAGCCCCTCTCCCTAGCATTCCTTTCCCTGACTTGCTTTTTCAGCAAACACTTAACCTAATACACTAAATAATCTAATTATTCATTTCTTTATTGTTTCTCTCTCTCCATTAGAATATAAGCTTCATAAGAGCAAAGATATTCACCTGATTTGTTTCCTGCTGCTGCTTCTGCACATAAAACAGTGCCCAGCATATAGCTCAATAAATACTTGTTGAATAAAAAATGAGCAGAACAAGTTGTAGGTATTGAGAAAGGCTTAATGAAGAAGGTGGCATTTGGGAAAAGTTGGGGAAGAAGGGGCTGAGTGAACAGAATATTGAGAAGTCTCTCGAACTGCTTGCATCCTGGTTCAGCTCTGACAGTGGCTGCTGTCTGACCTTGGCCAAGTCACAGCCTCTCTCAGTTGCACTTTGATTGATCAGGGATTTCAGGATGGGATTCCTGAGAGGGTCTTGGGTGTCTGGGGAGAAAAGGGAGCATGTGGCTCTGCTCATTTCCACCAGAATAGCTTTGCACATCTCTCATGGACAAGTGGCATCCTGCACAAGACTGCATTTGAAAAGCGTTCCACTGCCAACAACAGAAAGCTTGAAAACCATTGCTCTTGGTGGTCTCGAAGGCACCTGCCCCTCTTTAGATATGAGATCACTGGACAACCCAGGCTAGGAGGGTGAAGACGGATGGACCTTCCAGGTGATAGAAAACTGTCCCTTAGATCAGTCCGATTGAAAATTGAAGGGTTGAAGCCCACACCCTAGAGCAAGCAGCCTATGTTCCAAATCCTGAATCTCGCCATGGCCAAGCTGCTCACCCCAAAGGCTGGGTGTGGGGGACCTTCAAAGCCAATGTCCCACCCTGTCGCTTAGCGGGTGAAGAACAGAGCAGACAGCCCCACTTGGGAAATTCAGCAGGTGTCAGAATTCAGTTTGTTCAACTTCCTGGGTAAATTAAGAGCCCAGGATTCCAGTCTCACACTAATTAAATCATAAGAGAAAATGATAGAGTGAAGAAAGATGATGCTGGAGTGGTTGAAAGCTGCGGAAAGTCTGTGCTAATGATAGCTGATTCTACATTAGCAAGAATGCCTTCGGTTACCCGTGGAATGTGCTGAAGCAGAGGCTTTTGTCAGGCCAAACACATCTGTGAATAATTGAACAATATTCATGTCGAAGGAGTCAGCAATTTATCAGCAACTTGGCCTCCACTTTTAGGAGTGAATAACTTTTTGAAAGAGGAGATTAAAACCGTGTACATACTCACATGTTACTGTTGTTGCAAAAGGAAGTTCAGATCTGACAACTCTTGTATGTGACAATTTACAATATTAACTTGAAATATTATGAATTTTATTTATGCAAGATTCAGAATCAGATGCAATGAAGTTGGACACTCTCCGCCCCTCACCCTCATCAACACACATAATCACTCATAATCCCCCAACCCAGAGGCAGCTGCTTCTGCTGTGTCCATCTCAGAGACTCCAGGCAGTCCCTCTACCCACTCCCCTCCAGGGACCCTCAGCCTGCACCGTCATGGCTCAGGTCTGAAGGACTCTTCCTTTGGCAGAGAGTCCTGTCAGGTGTCCCCATGCACCTGAGACCTCTGGGGAGGGCATTCCTTCAGCAGTGCTGAGGCCAGCCAGCCAACCAGGAGAGCCGCCGGGAGGAGCCCGGCTGTGAAAATCAACTCAGTACCAAGAGAAGAGACTAGGAAGTCAAAGCCAAGAAACTTAAAGATCGACCGAGCACAGCAGAGCCAGTGTTTGTTGATAAGAAACCCAAGGCCTGGAGAAGGACAGTGACTTGGCCAAGGTGCAAGAGTAGCAGAGCCACACTGTGCCCCTCAACTTCCTCGTATCTTTCAGAAACATGGACTCATTCCTCCTCTCTGCAAGCAGAAAGGTGTTCTGCAAAGCAGAAAACATTTCACTAAACACTGAAGAGGAGAGGTTTGGAAACATCAGGAGGAATGAATTGCCAACTTCCTGTACACATGGCAGAGCCCTGGCTGAGCAGGTCCCTGGGGCTCTCAGTAACTCATTCCTGTGAGAGGGCTCCCTAGAGGGAGAGGGAAGAGAAAAGGCAGCCCTCAAGTTGAGTTTTCCCACCCTCCTCTCTAAGTATGTGTGTATATGCCTGTGTGTGGGTTTGTGTATATGCATGTATCTGTATATACATGCATGCATGTGTATAAGTGTATGTGCATGCATGCATGTGTGCATATGTGTATATACATGCAGAGGTGCATATGTGTATATGTATATGCATGTATGTGTGCATGTGTCTGTGTGCATGTGTGCACATGCATGTGTGTATATGTATGCATGTCTGTGTGGCTTGCATGCCTGTGTGTATGTAGGAGAGGCATATGTATATGTATTTATATCTTTGATCATTTTCTTCAGAGGATCAGAGACAATGTAGACCTTGGATGGAAGAAACTGCCTTCCTTAGGGAGTGATGCTGAGAGAATGACCCTGGTATTGATCTCAGCAAAGCTTGGTATTGCCATTCAGGTTGTGCAAGCTGGTCCCTCTCTGATGAGCCTTTCATGCCTGGCACTTCCCTCCCTGGCTACCAACCCACAGCCAATTTCCTCCCAAAGTCACAGCCAGGGCTGACCTCACGCCCAGCCATTAATGCAGCTCCTTTCCTCTCAGCTCCGAGAGAAGGATGAGTGGCCAGGAAGAGGGGACCACCTCCAGATGGGGCAGCAGTAATGTGATAGGATAAAAATAGAGGTGGTAGTGGCTGGCTTTAAAAGTAAATCTCTGCAGGGGCACCTTTTGATTTAGGATCCTGGAAGATGTTGAGTCCTCCTTTTCCAGGCTCCAACCACTGTCCCAACCCCATTCCCAGCACTGTCTCCCTCCCTACTGCCTGCTTCTTCCAAGAAAAATGCCCATATCAGAGGGTTTCCCGACTCAACAGCTCTGTACCCTGGAACTATCCGGTTAGAAAAAAGAATATACCACCAACCCGCTATGTGGTCCTGGATCAATCATGCTGCTCCCGGGACCTCAACTTTCATAGACATAAAATGAGGAATTGAGTTCACACCAGCTTTCTCCTCTCCCCTTCTCTAAATCACAAAGAGTATAGTCCCTTCTCTAAATCACAAAGAGTATAGTGAGGGGTCCAGGCATGGGGCTGCCCTCCCCCTTAGCAGCCTCAGGCTGGCCTGTCCTCCAGGCCTCTTTTTATGCCACCTTCCTCCTCCCCACTCTGCTGTCCAATTCACCTAGCAGTGGTCAGCACTGCAGCCTTCAGAACTCTTTCACAGATGCAAGTGACAACATGATAGAAAGAAAAATAGAACCTATCACCTCGCCCAGTGGAGACGTCTGAGGATTGACTAGCTTCACACCAGACGCATCCAGAGGCTTGCGCGGCAGCACCAGGACCCTGCTCCTCCTCATGTCCAGGTTTGGGAACTATGGTCTTGGGGTCATGCCCAGTCTTCCTTCAGGGGGTCTATGTGGTTGCCGAAGCCTGTCCATTCTTTCTGCTTCGATTCCAAGAGGAAACAAAAGGCTTCTCTTCCAGGAACTCCACAAAGTTCCAGATTTGCTGAGCAGATAAGCAGAGGTCGGGAGCCTAGTCCTGGGTGATAAGAGGCCTTGGAGGGGGGAACTTGAGTAGAGGCCAACATCATGGCTCATGGTCCCTCAAACAGAACTTGGAACCCAGGACAAATAAGCAACTGCTGAATGGGGGAGACAGATACCGTGATTCTGGGATTTCGGTAACATGATTTTGTATCAACAAAATGGGAAATGGCCTGTCTCAGGGAAAGGGGCCACAGCTACCAAACAAGACTTGGAAAATGAGAATTCTGCTTCATACACGCTGAAGAAGGGAGGTCAGAATCCCTCAGGAAAAAATGGCAAGAGCAGGCACCAAAGAGCAGGCGCACACACACACGTACTGCAGAGTGGATGGTGCATACCAGACCCGCCAATGGGGGCATCACCAGTGTTCATCCCTGTTCGCTAACTGGACCTATGGTATGTCCCTGACCCGGGTGGTTGGATCCTGCAAAGGCCACACTGAAGTCATCACCACCCACCTCTGTCCCCGTCCACCACCCTCTGTCCTTCGCAGGCTTCCCTCCTGCCCCAGGCAGAGCCCCTCTGGGCTCCTCCAAAGGCATCCGCAGCCACAGAGCGAGTGAATCAGAATCGAGAGAAATCTCACTCCAACATCAGACGCTGCCTCTTTGCCCAGAAATCTCAATTTGTTTTCCTGCTGAACATTCCAGTTTGTAAATAACATTAAATAAATATATGGTGGTGGTGTTTTACACTTAATACCGTGACAGCTGAAGAAAGCTGAGAATGGCAGTCTGCACCAGGCAAGCAACTTACACTTAGAAAGGCAGCAGGGAGGAAGCAGAAACACACAACAAGTCTGCAGTGGGGCCGAAGGGGAATCGCTGCCCCCCAGTCTCTCTGCCCCAGTATGCCCAGCTCTGATTCCCTAAATAAGAGTCTGCACATCCCAGACCTCCAACCAATAAAATGCCAGTAGACACGCCGGATGGCTGGCATCCTTGTCCTTCCCTGGTACCTCCAGCAGGCAGCACACAGGCACACACATGCACACACACACACGCCATCGCATGCTGTCTCTGAAACCATGTCCTGATATTTTCCTTCTTCCTGCCTCCCCTTACCCCTCTCCTCCACCATTCTGAATCCTGCTCCTCCGTAAAGATCCAGTGCCACCTTCTCCAGGAAGCTTCTCTGCCCTCCCCAAGCCCAGAAGAGCTCTTTTCTTAGGAACTCCCACTGCACCTTATATGCGTAGGGTCCTCCAATGCCCCCAGGTGCTAGTATTTTTCCAGCATCACACAGCAGCACACACAGGGGCAGGATAACCTAGCAAGCATAGTGTAGTTAGAGTTAGCTTCACATTGGCTGGATTTTGGTCCTGGCTCTGCCATTTAATGGCTTTGCAACCTTGGGGAATTTGCTTACCCTTGCTGGACCTGTCTTTTCATCTGTACAATGGGAAGGATGATACTAAGCTACCCAGCTGCTAGGTTGTTACAAGGACTCAGTGAATGACTCTCTATAAAGCAGTCAGACCAGCACCCAGCAGGTCAAAACTATCGTCATGTTCCCTGTTCTCCCAGCCACATCCTCAGCTCCCTAAAGGTTAGGACTCTCTTTTCTGTTGGCTGTAGAGAGCCTTGTATACAATGCAGGCTCAATACATGTTCGTTGAATAAGCATCTGCTGTATAGTTGGGAAGACACCTTGAGGAAGCCTGGTTATGTGGGCTCTTCTAGACCGTCTCCGGTGAACCTGACAGTTGCTTCAAGGCCTGCTCCTTGCCCCTCAGGGAGGTGTGCACATCCATTTCTGCCTGGAAGCCCCAGTGCCTTGGGGAGGAAGGATAGTCTTCATGATGCTTATTTTAGAAGCTGTTTTCTTTATGTGCACCTGGGCCATGACATCTCCAGCCCACAGAAAAGCAAATACACCTTTTTCAATGAGCAGGCTATCAACGGAAACAATATTCATGACATTCGATTGGGAAGGCAGGAGGTAAATGATGAAATGAAAGGTATTCCTGGTGGGAGACAAAGAGCAGAGAAGCCATGGAGCAGTGCACACGGGCTTGGGGGCTCACGGAGGCGGGGGAGTTGCTGGAGTTCTTGAGATGGTACCCGCTGTTAGGGGATCAGGAACGGAGGCAAACCAGAGAGACAGGCTGTAGATGCAAGGGGAGGGGAAGGAAGGGAAGTTGGAACAGAGAGGAAGGGGTGACATCGGCACTCAATCCCAGGCAGAGATTGTTGCTGCAAATTCAAGATCCCTCATTTGCCCTGCAATTAGATCTTGATTGAGATAGAGTTGAGATATCACTAGACTTTAGAAAAGGAGGGGCTAGAGAAAAAACAAACCTGAGTTCCCATAAAATTGATTATGAAGATTAAATTCATAGTGATATTTAAAACATCCAGAACGCAGTCAATGTTATTTACACATTCTCTGCCTCATCATCATTATTGGACTTATAATGGTGACATCTGTTCACCAAACGTGTCCCTGTGTTGTGCTAGAGACCAGGTATCCAGGACACACATGGGAATAAGAGGAAGTCCCCACCCTGAGGAGGGAAGAAAGCAGCTATGGAGAAACGTCAATCACCAGGCAGGTGAGGGAGGAGGCCGGAGCCAAAGCAGGGAGCCCCTTAAGCTGCAGAGGTTGGAACTCTGGGGCTGGTCTTTGTAGAATCAGCCTGTATCCTCTTCTGTGCACCCAGAGCTGGGCTGGCAGAGTCTTGAAACTGGTCTGGCTGGGGCATTCTGTGCCACTCAGACCTGCAGAGGCTGGGCAGGGCCAAGATGCTACAATCCCTCATCCATCGTGGCTCTTCACTCAAAGCCAGCCTGAGCTGCCCTAGACCTTGGACGAGGCTTCCTCTTATCAAGGTCGCTCTGGAAATTCTGCTTTCAAATTGTTTCCCTGGTTCAATCAACTTTCACATTCATAATACAACAGAGATCTACAGGGCCACTGAGCTGAAAGCGGCTGTGGCTTTTCATTTCCTGGCATGATTAGGGGGATAATCACTGTGCTTGGAAAAATAATAAAGCTGAAGTCTGAAGTGGGATTAAAGCAAAGAGTCTGGCCACACACACAGGCCTGGAGACACAGTGACACACAGGCTCAAGCCTTCCCCAAAGGGCAGGAGAAGGGGAGAGGCCCTCTCAGGCAGCCTGTGGAGAAGGCTACAAATCAAACCTGCAGTTGCTCACTGAGCACCCGCACCGATGGCACCAACTGGAAAATGTCTTCCACCCGCCCATCAAACTGGGAAAGCAGAGAGTTGAGTACAACAGCTAGAAGGAGAATCGCAGCCTCATCTCCCCAGCAAGGAAGTGAGAGCGGAGAAGAGGGGGCGCTGACTGCCATCTGCTCAGCAGAAACTGCCCCCCAGCCACCAAGAAACAAGAAGCTGCCCAGCTGGAGGAGCTGGGGACATGTACAGCTGTAAGTGCTGGGGTGTGGGGCTCAGGTTGGCCACACCACACAGTTCCTAGATAAGAGACCTCGAGGTATAAGTGAGAGAACATGCGAATGTATCCAAGGTGCAAGCTGTGACCTTACAAATCAAGAGGCTGTGCATCTCTGTTTCCCCATTTGCCTGGCGGAGGGAGAAATTCCAGCCCTGCCTCCCCCACACAACACTGAGAAGTAAGAAGCCAGACACCAATGTAAACTCTTCATCCTGAGGGGCTGCAGGACATGAAAAGGACTCCAGCTGGGCTGGCCAGACAGGGCTGCTCCCAGAGGAACCAGGAGGGAGAAGCAGGAGGGCGGACAATCATGGATCAAAGAGAATGCTCACTGCACCCCTGAGGTGGTGCCCTGGGTCTTAGACATGCAGGTGGCAGCTGGAGGCCTGGCAGGGAGGGCCAGGAGATTCCCATGCAAGCCCTAAGGAAGGACGCAGAGGGTGCTCGGTAGGACAGGCTGGCTGGAGAGTCAGGACTGCACATCTAGCTCCTGCTTTGACCTTGACCCCTGCCTCTCCCAGCCAGTCACTGCATCGGAAGAGCCAGTGCAGTGCCAGCCATGTTTTCCTCCCCAGGCCAGGCCTGGGATCCCTCATTTGTGAAATGAAGGGGATATCTGAGCCCTGCCCCATCCAGAGTTTTCATTGCAAGGCTCATTGAGAGAAGTGGGTTTTTGGATAAGGCCCCCATGGAGGGTTGGTCGGGCGGACCTATAAATCTCTTCCACTATCAGGAGAGAAATCTGAGGGCCAGAGAAAATCTCCGCACATGGTACCATTCATCCCCAGGGTTAATGCAAGAACATTTTGTGGTGAAATCCAGGCCAGGATAAAAGGAGAATGTGCCTTTAGCAAAACAAGGTCAAGGTTATTATTTCTCAAGGAATAGGGACACATTCACTGGTTTTTTCCCCTAGACTAGAGGGAGAATTCCTCATGTAGCCTAGACTGGGTAGTCTATCAAGAAAATTTATTTTCAAGGAAGCAAGTTACATTTGCCTTCGGGATGCTCAGGAGGAATACCAGCCCCAGCTCTGTGGGTGGAGACATGGGTCTGAACTTGAAGCTGTAGAGGTTTTTCTTTTGCTCTGTGCCTCCCCCTTCCCTTTCTCAAGTAAGCAAAGGTTGAGCAGAGGAAGACTCCACTGGCTTTGGCTGGAGCCTGGGAGAGCAGCTCAAACAAAGCACAGGGTGGAACAGGGCTCAGACCTGCTCAGACGGTGGTCAGTGAAAGCCGGGATGTCCAGGAGCAGAAGACCAAAGCCAAGCTGGGGAGGACATAGGGCACATTTGAGGAATGTCAGAGCTTAAAATGGGGCATCTGGGAAAAAGAAGAACCTGCTGGAACAAAGAAAACAATAGCCCCAGCATTTTGGGAGGCTGAGGCAGGAGGATTGCTTGATCCCAGGAGTTTAAGACCAAACTTGGCAACATAGAAAGACCCTAATTTCTAAAAAAAAAAAAAAAAATTGCCAGGCATGGTGGCACATTCCTGTAGTCCCAGCTACTCAGGAGGCTGAGATGGGAGGATCAGCTGAGCTCAGGAGTTCAAGGCTGCAGAGACCTATGATCACACCACTGCACTCTAACCTGGGTGACAGAGCGAGACTCTTATCTACAAAAATAAAGAAAACTAAACAAAATCTCACCCTCGCATGAAACAAGGGAGCAAGTCAGCCCTTAAACACTTCTATGCAAAATAAAGGCTCAGGTTCCTACGGGAGGCCAGGGGACACACACCCTGAATGGGGAAGCCAGAGGCAGCAGAGTATGGGGAGAGGTAGCTCCTTCCACTGTCATTTGATACACACAGGCCTAGCCCCTTGCTGGCCCCCAACCAGAAAGTGTTCCTACAGACAGTTTTGCAGTGAGGAGGACCTGGGCCTCAAAGGGCCTCCTCTGAATTTAAGTTTCCTCATTCACAAAATGTGAGTGATAAATAATACATCTCTATGTACACCAAGTGTACGGTGAATGTGGTAAACACAGGGAAGTACTTTATAAACACAAAGCCACTCACAAATAATTGGGACTATCACAACACTTTTCTTCTAAAAGTAGTTTTTGACTTTGTTTTTGGTTTGTTTGTTTGTTTGTTTTTGTTTTGAGATGGAGTCTTGCTCTGTCGCACAGGCTGGAGTGCACTGGCACAATCTCAGCTCACTGCAAACCCTGCCTCCCGGGTTCAAGCAATTCTCCTGCCTCAGCCTCCCAAGTAGCTGGGATTATAGGTGTGTGCCACCACATCCAGCTAATTTTTTTTTTTTTTGTACTTTTAGTAGAGATGGGATTTCACCATGTTGGCCAGGCTAGTCTTGAACTCCTGACCTCAAGCGATCCACCCGCCTCGGCCTCCCTGAGTGCTGGGATGACAGGCATGAGCCACCGTGCCCAGCCTTGACTTTGTTTTTGTACCTTTGGCTGGGTTTTACAAAGAGAAAGAAGACTGGGAAGTCCTGTTCTCATGGGAAGTGTTCGTGTTCCCATCTCCTCTTCTCACTTAATACGTTCTCCCTGTGCAATCACATTCACCTGAGGAGTTCCAGATACTCTCCACGTGTTCTAACTCCCAAATCATCCCAGGATCTGGAGAGCCTAGTGGATGTTCTCTACTTGGGTCTGCCTTAAGGCCGAGATTAGTCTACTGAGGCTGCCATAACAAAGTACCATGGACTGGGGGCTTCAATGACATCAATTTATTTTCTCACCATTCAGGAGGCTGGAAGTCCAGATCAGGGTGCTGGCAAGGTTGTTGTTATCTGAACCCTCTCTCCTTGGGGTGTAGATGTGTCTTCCATGGTCACCCCTCTGTGCATGTCCCTGTCCTGCTCTCCTCTTCTTATAAAGACACCAGTCCTATTGCATTAGGGCCCAGCACAGTGGCCACATTTTAACTTAGTCATCCTTTAAAGACCCTGTCCTCAAATACAGTCACATCCAAAGTACTGGAGGTACCCAAATTGCATGCTATCGCATCTCTACTAAAAATACAAAAAAAAAATTAGCTGGGCATGGTGCCACACACCTATAATCCCAGCTACTCCAACATAGAAACATGAGGGGGGACAAAATTCAGCTTAAAGCAAGACCCATCTCTGCTGTCAGCAACTCCAAGGAGGCTTTCCTGAGCCTCTTGTATCAGGCCAGGAGAGGTGGCCTTGATGATGCTGCTTTTACATCTGTATGGTTTGTCCCCTCCAAATCCCATGTTGAAATTTGATCCTCAGTGTTAGACGTGGGGTCTAATGGTAGGTGTTCAGGTCATAAGAGTAGATCCCTCATTAATAGATTAATGCCCTCCCTGAGGCAGGAGGGGGCTGGGGAAGTGAGTTCGGCTCTATTATTGGTTGTCAAAAGGGCTGATTGTTAAAAAGATCCTTGCACTCCCCTTCTCATTCCCTCTTGCTTCCTTTCTCACCGTGTGATCTCTGCACACACTGGCACCCCTTCACCTTCTACCTTGAGTAGAAGCAGTCTGAAGTCCCCACCAGAAGCAGATGCTGGAGCCATGCATCTTGTACAGCCTGCAAGATCATGAACCAAATAAACCTCTTTCCCTTATCAATTACCCAGCCTCAAGTATTCCTTTATAGCAACACAAATGGACCAAGACAGCATCCCCTCAAAGCACCTCTCACTGCTGAGCTATTTCCTGAGTCTGTGTCTCCTGCCAGACTATGACCATCTGAGGTTAGGACCCTGACTCTTCCCTTTTGGGGCTTCAGTACCTTCCATGCTACCTGAGAGACAGATGGCATTCAAGACATTTCCAGGGGTAAATGAGTGATTAAAGATCCACCGTGCCCATCCTGCTCAATGAAGGAAGCTATCCCATAGCATTTAAAGAATGCCCATTCCAGCACACACCGTATTAGAGCCATGTAAAGGCCAGGTTTGATTTCTTGCTCCCTTTTATTGTGTGATCAATAACTTCTCTAAATCCTTAAAAATAAGCTGCAGGGCAAGACTAGAAAACATAAAAGTGGAGAAGAGGACAACATTGAAGGAGCCTGCAAGAAGCACGATTAATATGACATTGGCATTACAAGGATATCAATATTAATAGCAATATTAGTGCCAAAAAGCATCAGCTTCAATATTTTGCAGTTCCTTACAAACACCTTTAATGGGTGATGACAGATGGGCGATTCTTGGGCGGAACTGAAATAGACTATTATGAAGGCTGATGGGAGATGGGAACCCAGATGTGTGCTCCTCCCTGAGAGAACCAGCCTTCATGCCGTCTCCCCTTTGTCTTCAGCTAACTGCAGGGTCGTTTCAGAAGCTCAGGCAGTACCCTGGATGTCCCCAGGGATTTTCCTCAGAGATTGAAGAAAAAAAAAAAACTATCATTCTATGAACTATCAATGTCACTCGTGAACAAGGTGTTGATTGCAGGTTGAGGATGTGAATGTGGGCGCCCCACTTTAAGCAGGAAATGTGCTTCTGCACACACGATGGGAACGTGGCCTATTTGAAATTGTATCTTATTGCACATACACCAGGGGGCTCACCCTTTCAAGAGATTCTTTAGAAAATAATTTATATGGCCAAGAATTCTTTTGTGAAATGAATGTAGGTGTGCTCTCCCTTAAGCAAGTCTAATTTACAAATTCAATTTAATTCAACAAATGTTTATTGATTACTTTTTCTGTACTCGGGGCATTGTGCCAGTGCAGGTGATAACAAAGATATTTAAGACATGATCCCCGCCCTTCAGAAACTCATACTCTGACAGAGGGAGACAGACAAGTGAACAAGTACGTCTGCAAACGTGGTAAATGCTATGGTGAAGACATACTTAAAATTATCTGGGCATCAAGATAAACCAAACAATTTATTAATAATGGAATAGTCAAGTAAAGCTGCAGGGAAAGCAAGGGCCAGTTAAAGGAAAGGTTCAATTGGAATGAACCTTGACGTTTAAATAAGAGTTCACCAGGCTGGAATGTGGCCACATCCCACATGATAAGGAACCAGTGTGCCTATGCATAGAATACCTAGGGGTGGTGAGGGAAGGATCACAAAGCTGAAATAGAGGAGAAGGTTTTGGACAGACAGCACACTCTAATGGAGGATCAGATTCAGCCAGACTCAAACCTTTATTCTTCACCCACTCAGCTGATATACCTAAAAAGTCCTCACAGGATTCCTACAGTTAAACAGCTCTCCTGCTGCACTTATGATATGACTCGATTTACAAGATGTTGATTTATGTCCGTAAAGAAACTCATTAATTTTGTGGAAAGAGGTACATTTGTAAGAACAGAATTGCCATGTCTGGGTGTTCTCAGAAATGCAGTAAAAGAAAACACTGCTGGAGCTCATGCTTGGCTGCACAGGGCACACAGGCAGCCCCAGGAAAGTGAGGCTCAGAAATAGAAAAAGTCCATTTGAATGGAAACTCTTCTAAATGTGTCAGAACAGAGTAAGGGAGGCACAGATCCACTCCCGGGAGCCCCATGGTGTCTGCATTAAGGAGATGGCAACCCACATTTCTCTGAATGCTCCTCTCACCTACATGGAAGTTGACCTCCTGGTAGGTTTCAGACCTCCGGGTTCACAGATTTCCCACCTGTTCTGCGACCCTTTTCTCTCCACCGGCTGCTCTCTCCAATTTTCATTATTTTTAGACTTATACTGACGGCCAGATGGAGCAAAGTCATCTTTATCACTATTATCATGAACATCACCATCACTTTCCAGGCTTGTAGTTTGAAAACTACATGCTTGTTCATTGGATCCTGGAAAGGATCCTGAGAGAGACGTAGGCTATGACCTATAGGTTCTAAGAGAGGCATCTGTGGCTCAGAGAGGTTACTTAACTTGTCTGGGGTCTCACGGCAAATTCTTTGCAGAGATAAACCTAAAGCCAGGTCTGGCAACGATCGCGAGCTACCTCCTCTTGCTGCACTCTTTCCAGTGAGAGTTGAGTCAGCCTCATAGGATGTCAAAGCAGCCAGCCAGCTATGGGGTGTGGATTGAGAGACCTTGGGAAGATCTCCTGCCTCCCAATATTTCCCTGTCTAACCAGTCTCAAGGCATAAAGTTGCACCATTTGGTATTATGTGTGTGTTTGCGGGAAGGAATAAAGATAAACAGCTTCGACTTACAGACTTTTTAGCTTTTCAAAAGTCCTTCCACATGTTATACCACAAAACTCACCTCATGGTAGGGCAAAGGCTATCTATATCTGAGATGCTTTTCACTGCCAGGTGCAAGAGACAGGCAGAAGTGCTCAATGCTATCTGAAACATAGAAGCCTCTATGAAGAGATGGAGTAGCTCCAGGCTGTCAATAAAGTCATACGAAGAGGTCATCCAGACCTCAAGTTCTTCCCAATTTTCTGCTCTGCATCCCGGCAAGCTGACAGCTCCCCTCTTGGACACACAATGGCTACAGTGGGTGCTCCAGGCATCTCTTCCTCACGTAGCTGAATCAGAAGGAAAACAAAGTACATCCCCATTTTATGAGGCCAATGAAGATAGTTTCGGACACCCCCCACCCAGTAAACTTCCTTTTACTTATCATTAGCTACAGCAGGGCCACCAACTCACCCATAATCAGTCCTGGCCAACGAAATGGGATTGCACTGACTGGCTTCATCTGATCGGCTTTCTTCCCCTGAAAAAGGCAGGGCTCCATGAAGCCCTCATTTCTGGAATAAGATCTAGGTTCTGTTAGTGGAGGAAGGTGGAATAGCACCTGAATAGGTGACTAACATCATCTGCCACTTATCCCCAGGTTTAGATTCTTCTAGAGGCCCCATTGAGGAGCTGATACCACATACATCCCCGCCCCCAGTAGCAGGGAAGCTATTATCAGCTTTATAGGAGCATAATTGTTAAGTGTTGTAACACTATCAGCTATTAAGGCCTATGTTCCTTTATCAGCTGTTATTAATCCTATTAGGTATTTGGTTTAAAATAAAAAGGTCTTGTTGTAATTAATCCCACCAAGTTCTGATTATGTTTCTAAAAGACCACAAAACAAATAAACCAAGAACTGGACGCTAAGCTAGCCCGGGGATCCAGAGAACAGGAACCCATTCCAAAAGGGGTTGGGAGGATGTTCAGATGCCAGGGCAAGGCAAAAATGGCAGGAGGAAGGGGCCACAGAAATGTCACTCCACCCAGCATGACAGCCTAGGACTGACCGACCCCAGGGTACCCCAGGTGGGGCTGTGAAGTTGAGAAACTGAATCAGGTACACATCGACTACAGGAAACTCAGCAACTCTCAGGCCAGATGAAGCCAGACCTCTGAGGCTGACCCAGTTCTAAATGCCGCTGTCAGAACTGCTCTTTTTAATGATAAATACTTTCACCGGCAGCACCGAATTGCATCCCATACTTTGCCCAGTCCTCCCCTTTGCCTGTCTGCTTTTCTGATATTGCAGTGGTGATGGGTGGTTTGAGGCACGGCCAGCAGCAGAAGAGGGAAATATTACAGGTATAGGTGCCCTGAGCCTCCTGGCTAGTGTTTCTTATTCCCAACAGACAGTCATCTGCACAATTTATAAACAAGACATCAAAATTCGTGGTAATTCTTGGGCGCCCCCCCTCATTCATAAGTTATTTCCTATTTTTCATAACACTTCATCTGTGTGTTTTTAAATAATAATGAGTGAATATAATAAACAGTGAATCATTTTCAGGTTATCACAGAAGTTTTTATTAAAAACATCATAAATGTTTTTTATCATCATAAATGGTTTATTGTTATTATAAAAATATTTTATGACAAGATCGTACACTGCAATAAGTATATACTTCAAGATTATATAATTCAATATAATTCAAGAGCATAAACTTCAATATGTTAAATTGATCTCTCCCCGATAGAGATGTTTGATGATCAAAAACATTAAAAGAAGCGAAGGGAATATTAGCAGAAAAAATGAATGCCAAATAAAAGTCACTTAAAAATTAAAAAATAACAGCACAATATTTAATATTTAAATGCTCGTTTAAATTCTCGAAAATGAAATATTAAAACACACAACGCAATAATTGCCTTACCTAAAAGTTTTGATCTTTTTGTATCTGTGACAAATACTCTGGACAGAAAATTTCTTTCATTTTGCACTGACATTTTTCAAATTGATAAGATTGTGTCCAAAAGCAACTTCAAGCTGGCATTAAGGTCCATGGTGCTTCACATAAGCTCATTTCCTTTTTTAACGGCTAAAGCATTTTGTCTGCTTGATCTGACTTTGGTTTTGTCTTCAAATTCATTACTGCTTCTGCTAATTTAGATTTTTAAATCAGTTTCCGCTTTAATGGTGTAGTATTCCCACAACATCCAAATCTTCTCTTTGCATTTCTGTTAAAGTATTTGCAAATAACTGTAATGTAACTTACAGCAAATATTCAAGCCATAAACATTTTGGGGTAGTAATGAAATAAAATAACTTTTAGATCTCCTAGCAAGCGCTCCCAACAGCACCACACAGAATCACATGCTGAAATTGCCAATTTAATGACTTATTTCACTTCCAAAACATATTATTTCCTGAAACACCACCCACAGAATTTGTATAAAGTTATCCATGTGTATCATCTTACTAATATTTATTTTATCTGCAATAAGCACTCACCACTAGCAGCAGACAGGGCAATGAACTCACCCTTCTCACATGGCAAAGACTCCAAGCACCTGGCTAGACTGACTGCTACTCTCCCACCTGCTCCTGTCCAGGTCCTGGAAATTTTGACCTTGAGCTTTAATTCCTGTGGTCAGGAGTTTTTACTTTATCTCAGTAGATTCTTTCAAAGCAGTAACATCTTTATGTTGACTGTTAAGCTTCAATCATTCTTGAAGGAGACCTGTATTACTTTTCACCATTTACCCAGTTTCTCCACTGATTTTTCTCACGATTTGGAAAAACACACGCATTTCCTGAGAAATTCTGCAAAAGAAGTCTCGTCGAGAATACTCTAGGGAGCCATCACACGGGTGAGAGGAAAGTCTTGCCAGGCACGGCTAGTCCAAGTCAGACACTGGATGTGGATGTCTTGAGCCCCTCGCCCTGCCCCAGGCTGGAGGGCAATGGTACCAGTACACCCCTTCTTGATCACCTCCTCTCCTCCCCCTGCCACAATTCCTGCCCCCTCTCCAGTCAACTCACCCAAGGTTCATCCAGAACTGTCTGCCCTTCTCCCCTATTTCCCCAGCTCAAATTTACCCTCTTCCTTCTCTCTCCAGTCCCAGCCAACGTACAAACAACTCTACTTCCAACATTGTTATTTTCTGAGCAAAATCAGTATCAGCCAGGAGCTTGTCCTAATCACCACTGTGACAATTAAAGCAATTCAGACTAAAGTATGAATCATACATCAATTTCCACTTACTATCAATATAATGTTGAAAATATCGCCTCTTCGTACTGAGCCTCAGTTTTTTGATCTGTAAAATGGGAGATTCAAATTCCCAGCTCATATTTTTGAGAAGACGATATAATACAGGTAAAGCACAGAACTGTTGAATGTTCAGAAATTGTGAGTTTCCATCCTCCTTCTCCAAAGTGTATAGTATTAGAATTTTAAAGGAAGAGCTTTTGAGTGCACATGGGTTAGATATCAGTCACTTGAATTGCAAGCACCATCCTCAGAGCAGAATCAGCTGTATTTGTAAATCCAAATGAAGAAGGGTGGGCAAATTCCTCTCTTCTTGTTCTCCAAAAGGTCTATATTTACTAACCCTGTGTCAATTCCAGTAACTTCCCACTTGGCATATTTGTGAAGTACGATTTGGATTAAGAGGGTTGGCCCACTAACCCAATACCTAGCCCACTGCTGCTGCCCCCAGCACCTGGACTAAAGTAAATGCTCAATTAATGTTTGCCAAATTGAATTTCCTTCTCCCTGGATTAATCAGTGGCAGAATAGAGGAGCTGGCTCCCTCTGGGGTGGCTCCACTGCCCACAGCTTCATGACTTATGTCTCTGAAGGCTTTGCAGAGGCCACCCCCTTCCTTTGCCACTGACCTCTCCTGCTTTTTCAGCATGTTTATGGACATAATTACAGCATGCTATTGATTTCCTGACAGCCGCCTTGATGTAACTATTTTACAGAATCAAGCTAATTTCATACATTGAGGTTTTTATGGTCTCTGGCAGACTCAGCCCAAGAAGTCATTCTGTCTCCTCCCTGGGCGCTCCTGCCCCTTCTCAGAATGCAGCCGCTCCCAGCCCCTCCTCCCGGGGAAGCCCTCTGGTCTCCCCTGCCATCCAGAGCCCCTGTCTTCCCTTGCCAGCCCCACCCTCATGGCCACATGAGTCAGCTGTGTCATAGGGAAACAGGGAGGTCTTCGAGGTCCCAGGAAGGCAGGGCAGTACATCTGGGAATAAGAGGGGACCCAGGGATTCCTCTCACTTTTAAACATGAACGTGCCCCACTTCCCTATCACACTCTGCATCTAGTCCTGGGCTCATTCCAAAACCCCTTTTCTATATGTATCTCCTAATGACAGCTTACAGCAGACCCTAAGAGACAATCTTATCTAATCAACATGCCAATCCTGTGGTTATGCTATTTTGTCCATTTGACAGATGTGGAAAATGAGGCTGGAAAAAAAAGGAGCTTGCAATATAAACTATTAACAACTAGCATATGAATATCCCTCACACAAAGGCTTCCATGAGTATTCTTCTCCAGTGAGAGGTAAGGGGTTGCAGCAGCAAGATTTAGACAGCCAGCCTTCTCAGGCTAAGCCCTTTCCTCACACTGCAACTCCTTGCTGTGGCTTTTCCAGGTCCCAGGCAAGCACTTCTCCTACACACCACCTAGTCTTGCTGTGCTACACTTACACACCCAGACACAGCCCTCCTCTGCCTGCCAGTCCAACTCTGATCTGTCCCTGAAGAGTTTCCTCTAGTCCCATCCCTACCAGGGAAACTTTCCTTATAACTCCATCCTTCAGTGACCTCTCCTTACTCTTAACACAGTGTACGTGTTGTCTATGTTATTAGATAATAAATGTACCAAAGTGGATATTTAATAAAAGTGAGCCCTATACCCTTCATCCCTTAAAGTAGTGGGCCTGGGTTGGTTCAATTTTCATCATTCATTTCCCCAATGCATGTAAATTGCTCCATTTCCGAATAGCCCCCATCTTCTATTTAGGGAATGACAGGACATCAAGGAAGCTGAGTTCACCCCTAGTTCCAGAAGTGAGACCCAAAACCAAGGCCAGGCCAATCAATACATTCATGTGATGTAAGGTGGTCCAGTCAGAGCGAACACCTAGATGGTTGCGAGAGATGCTGGACAAGAGACTTGTTTTTCCTGCTGGATATATAAGAGAGAGAGAGGAGAGAGCCTACTCACAGTAGAGCTAGCAGTAAGGAAGCAAAGTCAAGCACTGCAGAGAGAGACAGAGAAACTGGGTCTGGGTCAAACATTTTGTACTGCAAGATCAAGCCTTGCCTGAAGCTAGCACAGCCCTTTCTCCAAGACGTTTCAGTCACATGAACCAACTCATTTCTCTGTATAAACCAACCAGTTTTAGTCAGGATTTCTGCACCCTAAGGGATTCTAGTGCATGTTCTTGAATGGTGACTTTTTTTTCTGATGCATATAAATGCAGAGGAAGCATGACTCTCAATTTAGGCTCTGAATTTTTATAAGAAAATATCGAAAGACATTTAGCTCCAATGATCTTTTTATACGACTTACTGGATTTTTGTTTTATCTGATTACAAAATAATGCATGTTCATTAAAACACGTTAGAAGTCCCATCATGAAAGATTACTACTAAAAACCAAGATATATTTACTTTTATTTAAATATGTATCATGTTTTACGAAATTGGGATGAATCATGATGTGCATGTGTAATTTTGAATCCTGCTTTGGTCACTTAATGTCAGCAAGCTAGCACAATGGAAAAAGAAAAAGAAAGAAGCCAGAATGCCTGGATTCAAAGCTGTCCCTATCATTCATATCTATCTGACCTTGAACAAGTTATAGAGACCTCGCCATGTCTCAGTGACTTAGTATGTGAGGAGAGTATAATGATAGTACTTGATTTACAGAGGGTTTGTGATATTAAATAAGATTAAATTACATATTTAGTGTGGTACCTGTCATGTAGTACAAGCTCAGTATTGCACAGGTTGAATCTCAGATGCTAATGGCTGTTTAAGAGTACCCACTGATAGATATCTCTCATTATGGCAGATGGTCCTGGGCGTTGTAATGTACCCTGCATTATCCCTGCCCTCTGTGCACTAGATGCCTGTAGTACCCTCATCTTTACAACCAAAAATGTCTCTAGACATTGCCAAATCTCTCATGGGGGACACAATCACCTCACAGTCACTTCAGGTGAAAACCACTGCTGCATAGTATTTCATTATATAGCTATACCATAGTCCATTTTAATCCATTCTTTATTGTTGTGTAGCTAGAATGTATACAACATTGTTAGATGAGAGTGATATCCTTATACTCTTCCAACTTTAATGATAATTCCTTTTGTATTTCACCATCACATGTAAGATTGAACTTTTCATTTGTGATAAATGATCGTATTATATCAATTTTTATTAAACTTTTACCAAGACATTTTATGAACAAATAGCATTTTATCAAATGTCACTGAGGCATCAACTAAAATTTTCTCTGCCTACTTATTCCTGGACTGTATTAATAGAATTCCTAACATTAAGTGGTTCTTACATTCTTGAGAAATGCCTAACTGCATGTGGTATACTATTCTTTCCTTAATAGCAATGGATGGCATTTAAGGATTTTTATTCTCATTTCATAAAGGAAATTAAACTATTATTTACTTTTGTTTTATGATATGATTATGTTGGGTTCATAAAATAATTTTGAAAGTTTTCCACTTTTATATATGATTAGAAATTATTAATTTCTCCCTAAAAATTACATGTTTCTTTAAATTTGATCATCTGAATTATAAGAAGCCAAGAGCATTTTTTGGAAGGTAATTCTTCAGCAATTTTTTTCTTACAAATTCTTCAAATAATATGAGTTTTCTATTTTTAAGTCAATTTTGGTGATTAATATCTTGCTACAAAATTATGTCCTGTGATCAAAATTTGTTTACCTGTGATCAAAATATTTTTAAACTTTAGAATATTATATGTCAATATCATGAAACATGCTATATTTTCAATATCTGCAGCTATGTTCACTTTCTAATATCTAAGGTTTGTATCATTCTATTTTTGTATTAAATATTATTTGTATTATAATTGTATTAAATATTTTGTATTTTTATTGTTGTATTTTTACAATTATATATAATTACCATTACTTTTAATGGCAAAACCCACAATTACTGTTGCAGCAACCTAATGTATTTGTTTTTTCCTTTTTCCTGTTAGACTTTCTAGGTCTTTCTGCTGCTATTCGAATTCAAGAATAGCTCTCCTGTTTTTTTCCCTTTATGTTCAGCTTCTTTGTTGCTTATTAAAATATTTTAATTATTTCATTTTATTGTAATCATACAAGCATTTAGCCTATGAATTTGCCCTTTTGCATAGCTTTTACTTTACCCCATAAGCTTTTATATAAACTATTCTTATTGTTGTCACTTTACAAATAGTCTACATTTCTTCTTTCACCTAACAATTAAGCTGAGAAGTTTTTAGTTTCTAAGATCTCAGATCTGCCTTATTTAAAACTTCTTTATTGTTATCTGTGCTATATTTGTGGTCAGTGAATATGTTCTGCATAAACACTGACTTTAGTACTTACTAAATTTTTAAATTTTTTCACTGTTCTAAGAATAGTTGAAAGGAAGGTTTATGATATCTTCATAGAGTTAAACTTTGTTATCCATTTTATTAAACAAAAGTTACTAATTGGTCTGTCCACATCCCCCACATCTTCATTTTTTTTGCCCACTTCATCTGCTATGTTCTGAGAAAAAAAATTTCTCCTTATATTTTTATAATGCTTTCTCTTTAAATATTTTAATATTCAATTATTTGACATCATCTACTGTTTCATTTATGAATGCTACATTTTTATTCTGGATTTTTGTTTCATCAATATTACATAACTCTCTCTGTGCTTCAAATTCTATTGTTGTTATATTAATATTGTCACTACTACCTTTTGTATGTCTTTTCCTGATATTTTTCACCCAGTTTTTTTTTTTTTATCATTTTCTGTCGATCATAGTAGATTAGATTTCTATCTTGTAAATGGCATATAGTTGACATTTATTATTTGACCTAATCTAAGAGTCTCTGTATTTCAATGGAAGGGTTGACCCTTTTAGTTTTTTGTCACAAATTTTACATCTAGACTTAATACTGTCACTTCATTTTAGTATTTCTGCCCCTGGAACTTCCTCAACTTTTCTGATTTTCTTGACTTGTTTTTACCTTGTAACCTTCTTTCTTTTTAAAATTTTTATTTAGCAGAGAGAACATAAGTTATTTTCTTCATGGTTTTTTCCCTCTTACAGCCTAGATGGTAGAAAACATTTTAAACTCTTAGTGGTTCTTTTGAGTTTTAGAAAATAATTCTTGAACTTTATTTTTCTAATGACCAATGTTAAAAATAAACAGTATCTATTAACTTCTCCCTGTAAGATGAGGAAACTAGTATGCTTTTAATGCTTTTAAATCTTCTTTCACCCCATTCCTGGAATAAAATGTGTTTGGGTTTTTTGTTTGTTTGTTTGTTTTGTTTCACTTTTGAGAATGACTTTTTACTTTCCGTTTTACTTTGTAGCTATGTTAACAAGAAGTATTTAGATTTTACTCCATCTTTAACTGATCTCAGTGCTTACCTTTTGTTTATTTGTTTGTTTGGTTTTTGAGACAGAATCTCACACTGTCACCCAGGCTGGAGTACAGCAGTATGATCTGGGCTCTTGGCAACCTCCATCTCCTGGGTTCAAGCAATTCTCGTGTCTCAGCCTCTGGAGTAGCTGGAATTACAGGCACGCGTCACTACGCCTGGCTAATTTTTATATATTTAGTAGAGATGGGGTGTCCCCACATTGGTCAGTCTAGTCTCGAACTCGTGACCTCAAGTGATCTGCCTGCCCCAGCCTCCCAAAGTGCTGGGATTACAGGCGTGAGCCACTGTGCCCAGCCTCAAGCTTTTTCTTTGGTAACTTCCTTGTGCTTAAATTCTTTATTCTTTATATGTCTCTATTAACTGGAATATATTCCAGTACTTTTTCTCAGGAAGGAAATAGAACTATTCTATATTCTGAACTCTTACGTTTCCAAAATTGTGTTTCTCTTGTGTTGATAGCTTGACTAAATTTTAAAAATACTTGAATCATGATTATTTTCCCTCAAAGTCTGTAACTCTTTATAGGAAGGAAAGCTAAATGCTGTAACAAACAACCTCGGAATCGCAGTGGCTTAACACTTGTCAAAGTCCATTTTGGGGAACAGAGGCAGCCTTCTGTGACAAGATTTAGGAACTCAGGTTCTTTTCATTTTTACCTGGTCTTCTGCTCTGCCTTCGGCATCTGGTTGATCAATGAACAGAGAAAACAAAAGGAAGAAAGGAGGAGAATACTAGATCTCATAGCAGATTTTAGGGGCCAGGCCAGAAGGGGCATGGGTGGCTTCTGCCCACAGGTCATCAGACAGAACTAGTTACAGGGCCACTTATATGCCAGGGGGCTGGGAAATGTTGTCTTCCTATGTTCCCAGACAGAAAAGGAAATGGTTTGATGAATACAAAGCCCTGTCTGGGCCACAGAATTACCCTATTGTCCTGTATTTACAGAAAAGCTGGAAGATATTTTAATTTTAACTTTTGTAACTGCATATTCAAACTATTTGTTTCTATTTTTTTCCATCTTTGCAATTCAAAAATTTACCCAGGATGTGTGTTGATGCCGTTCCCTTTAAATTTATTTTGCCTGCATATTTAGGTCATTTTGCAATATACATTTTCTTCAATTTTGACTTTGTTCTTTCTGTATAAATTGTTCCGGATTATTCCTCGGCAATACCTATGATTCCTAGATTGTATCTCCTTCTTCCTTCGCCATTCCTCTTATCTTCCCATCACTTTCATCTCTTTATTTTTTCCCCTCTGAATATAAGAAAAATTCGTTCTTCTCATCAATAATTGGAGTGTTAGCAGTATTAACTCCTGCTTTACTACCTGCCATATGAATTTTATTTATTCCATTGCATTTAGGGATCCTTCAATTTTATTCATATTTCAGCCATCTTCTTCTCAATCTGCTTTCACCTCAACCCATTTTCCTCCTTACCATTTCTATTTCTCTTGCTATTTTTTTTCTTGGATCCTTGATAACACTTTTTCCCTTCTGTTAATTCATTCCCAAACATGACATACAGCATCTATACCAGCGGTGGCTAACAGGCAGGACATGTGGTTTGCCCTGGGCCTTGCACATTTTGGGGTTGAGTAAGGTTACAGAGAGTTTCGACACACATACCAAATGGTAAGGCTCACTCTTTCATGTCTGATCAGTACTCAGCAGAGCAGCATGTAGCCCAGGCTTAGAGAGATTGAGAATATTCTGACACGAGTCATGCCATAGCATGCACTGGTATCCTGTACAGAAGCACAAATGCTGCACTGCTTAAAGGCTAGGCATCAGCCAGTCAACACTTGGGCATTTGTAGGAGCCTCTTCTTAGGTATAGCTGCAGGTATGTGTGCAGCATCTACCCAACTTCCAGGGCCCCCAGACCATTGAAATGGAAGGTTCCCAGAGTCTCAGAAGGTAACCAAGAGACTTTCTCAGGATCCAAACCGATTGATTTTCCCCCAAGAGTGTCCTCCTGCAAGTTCAGCAGAGAGTAGTGGCATAGCTCCCTTGGCCAACAGTACACATCTCTGGGAGTCAAAGGCGACCTTCACTAGGTGCTCCTGTAGCAGCATCACACATGGTTGTCCTGCGTTTTATTGATCATGTATCAAGAAATAGACTTAAAAGGAGAATTTAATGTTATTAAAATCTGGGTTCATTCCCCACACTTACTATTTTTCTGTCTCCATTTTAACTTTCCAGGTAAAGCCAAAAATTAATTTTCTTCTGGTTCCTGGATGCTAAACAAATAGCTGCTTTATTAAGACATTGTTGAATAAATGAAGGAGTGAACGAGTGAATGAGTTTAGGAAATAAACCAACAACTATACCATGTCTGCCTGAGTGAAATGATCAGAATAAGCTCTTCTTTTTTTTTTTTTTTTTTTTTTTTCTTGCTTGGAAGAAGGAATCAAGGACTCTGAAATTCCTCTTGTTGCAAATATTAGGAAGGCCCCTCAGACACACCTCCCAAGTACCCTCCCAGCTAGAGCATGTGGGAAGCTTGGCCAACCACCCCCTGGACTGCAACCCCAGCCCTTCTCCTAGTCACTGCTGGCCACAGCAGAGGCTCCCTGTCCCTTCCCACCATAGTTATAGCCAGAGATCTTTCTCCTGGGTCTTATCCATCTTTCTTTCTAGGGCAGAGAGGGCAGGGGGAAAAGGGGTGGGACTTGCTGCAGATACTGACACTCCAGGTATAGAAACACAAAGAACAAAGGAAAGATTGGGGTCAGGATCAGAGACCCACCGCGAAGAACGCTGTGTTCTGTAAAAATGGCAGACTGTCAGCCCCTGAGCTTGTGGATCTGACAGCTAAATATGTGATCAAGGCGCCAAGGTGACATGGTGACAGGTGCCTCTGACATAAACACAAGCCAGAAAGTAATGAGGATGTCGCCAAACCACCAGTAAAGTCCCAGGCAAGATGCTCTACACAATACAAACTGAAGATCAGACGGGCAGCCCTTGTTCCTGATCAAGGTCACCCCTGCACAGGGTCAGTTAATGAGTCCAAAGGGCTGGGGAGGATGGCAGTTTCTGAGCTGATGGGAGAAGCTCTGACAGGGAGCAGAAGAACTGACAGGTAGCCCCAGGTCTTCCACTAACTAGCTGTGCCATCTCAGACCAGTGTTAACCTCCCAAGGCCTTGATATATTATCCCATGAAATGGGATAGCCATATTTGTTCTTTTTTTTATTATTAATGCCCACCAAGTCCTGTTGCATCTGCAACCCCCACAACTCACCTTTGGAGCTACTTAACCCACAAATGGACCCCTGACCAGGGCTAGCAGTCAACTAGGTCTTCAGTTAGTGTCAGTTAAAGGGTCTTAACTTAACAACACTTGTGATAACATAACAACAACCGTGAGGCTGACACTGGTCTAACTGCTTGGCATATAAAATAAATTAATCCTCAGAACACCGCGCTGAGGTATGCACTGCCATTATTTCCACTGGCGGATACTGAGGAGCAGAGATGTTGAGTAACCAGCCCAAGGTCACACACTAGAAGGCAATAGGACCACACTACACCATGCTGGCTCTGTGCTCTGGAGACTTAGCTGAAGTCAGACTTTCTGACAACCCAGCTCTCACTGTGAGCCCAAGTGTGGTTCCTATTCTTCTGGCTTCCACTGGAAACCACATTCCTACCTTCTACTCCGCATGCAATAGTTGAATTCCATCCTTATTCCCTCCAGCTAGGACTCTGTATTTCTGATGTCCCTAGGACCCCTGTTCCTCTGAAACTAGGATCCCCTTTTTCCTTTGTGGGTTATGCACCCCACCTCATACCTTATTCAAGGACTGGAGTCCTGTATCAACTGAAGCTGTTCCCTGTGGTCCACCTCTCTTGTATTGACAGCATCCCCAGGCTGGAAACTACTCCAGGTGGTAGCTGCATCTAATTCATCATCACTTGTGGGGCTAGTTCAGCATGGACCAGGTCAGGGGCTCAGGTGAACCAGCTCAACTGGCTTCCTCCTCGATGGCTCCCCTACCTGTGAACACTCACCTAATGCTTGCAGCTCACCTGGCCACCACCTGTGACTAGCTGGACACGGAAGTGCTTTCCATCCAAACAGTAGGCAGAAGTCAGGTTTTGGGGACAGACACCTCTACTTGGGAATCATGTCTCTTCTATTTCATCTATCCTTTTGTGCTTTATACTTTTTGGAGGTAAAGTTTACATATAAGATAAATAGTTCTTAAAATATACAATTCAACGAGCTTTGCTAAATAGATACAGCCATATGACTAACAGCCCAGTCAAGACAGAACATCTCTATATTCCTGGCAAGATGGCCAAATAGGAACAGCTCCAGTCTGCAGCTCCCAGTGAGACCAATGCAGAAGGCAGAGGATTTCTGCATTTACAATGGAGGTACCTGGTTCATCTGACTGGGACTGGTTAGACAGTGAGTGCAGCCCACAGAGGGTGAGCAGAAGCAGAGTGGGGCATCACCTTGCCCGGGAAGCTCAAGGGGTTGAAGAACTCCCTCCCCTAGCCAAGGGAAGCCGCAAGGGACTGTGCCATGAGGGACGGTGCTATTCAGCCCAGATACTACACTTTTCCCATGGTCTTCACAACCCACAGATCAGGAGATTCCCTGGGGTGCCTACACCACCAGGACCCTAGGTTTCAACTGCAAAACTGGGCAGCCATTTGGGCAGACACCGAGCTAGCTGCAGGAGTTTGTTTTTTTTTGTTTGTTTGTTTGTTTGTTTGTTTTTCATACTCCAGTGACGCCTGGAATGCCAGCGAGACAGAACCATTCACTCCACTGAAAAGAGGCCTGAAGCCAGGGAGCCAAGTGGTCTAGCTCAGTGGATCCCACCCCCACAGAGCCCAGCAAGCTAAGATCCACTGGCTTGAAATTCTCACTGCCAGCACAGCAGACTGAAGTCAATCTGGGACACTCGAGTTTGATGGGGTGAGGGGCATCTGCCATTACTGAGGCTTAAGTAGGCGGTTTTCCCCTCACAGTGTAAACACAGCTGCCAGGAAGTTCAGACTGGGCAGAGCCCACTGTAGCACCACAAAGTCTCTGTAACCAGACTGCCTCTGTAGATTCCTCCACTCTGGGCAGGGCATCTCTGAAAGAAAGGCAGCAGCCCCAGCAGGGGCTCATAGATAAAACTCCCATCTCCCTGGGAAAGAGTACCTGAGAGAAAGGGCGCCTGTGGGCTCAGCTTCAGCAGATTTAAACTTTCCTGCCTGCCGGCTCTGAAGAGAGCGGTGGATCTCCCAGCACAGTGCTTGAGTTCTGCTCAGGGACAGATGGCCTCCTCAAGTGGATCCCTTAACCCCATGCCTCCTGACTGGGAAACATCTCCCAGTAGGGAGCTCTGGCTGGCATCTGGCAGATGCTCCTCTGGGATGAAGCTTCCAGAGGAAGGAGCAGGCAGCAATCTTTGCTGTTCTGCACGCTCCACTGGTGATACTCAGTCAAACAGGGTCTGGAGTGGACCTCCAGCAAACTCCAACAGACGTGCAGAAGAGGGGCATGACTGTCAGAAGGAAAAGTAACAAACAGAAAGCAACAGCATCAACATCAACAAAAAGGACGACCATGCAAAAACCCCATCCAAAGGTCACCAACATCAAAGACCAAAAGTAAATAAATCCATGAAGATGAGGAAATACCCACGCAAAAAGGCTGAAAATTCCAAAAACAAGAATGCCTCTTCCCTCCAAAGGATCACAACTCCTCATCAGCAAGAAAACAAAATTGGATGGAGAATGAGTTTGATGAATTCACAGAAGCAGGCTTCAGAAAGTGGGTAATAACAAACTCCTCCAAGCTAAAGGAGCATGTTCTAACCCAACACAAGGAAGCTAAGAACCTTGATAAAAGGTTAAAGAAAATGCTAACTAGAATAACCCGTTTAGAGAAGAACATAAATGACCTGATGGAACTGAAAAACACAGCACAAGAACTTCCATGAAACATACACAAGTATCAATAGCTGAATCAATCAAGTGGAAGAAAGGATATCAGAGATCGAAGATCACCTTAATGATATAAAGCGTGAAAGCAAGGTTAGAGAAAAAGTATGAAAAGGAACTTTCATATGGGACTATGGGAAAAGACCAAACCTACATTTGATTGGTGTACCTGAAAGTGACAGGGAGAATGGAACCAAGTTGGAAAACATACTTCAGGATATTATCCAGGAGAACTTCCCCCAACCTAGCAAGACAGGCCAACATTCAAATTCAGGAAATGCAGAGACCACCACAAAGATACACCCCAAGAAAAGCAGCACCAAGACACATAATTGTCAGCTTCACCAAGGTTGAAAAGAAGGAAAAACTGTTAAGGGCTCGGACAGAGCCCAGAGAGAAAGCTCAGGTTACTGACAAGGGAAGCCCATCAGACTAACAGCAGATCTCTCTGCAGAAACCCTACAAGCCAGAAGAGGGTAGGGGCCAATATTCAACAATCTTAAAGAAAAGAATTTTTAATTTCATATCCAGCCAAAGTAAGCTTCATAAGTGAAGGAGAAATAAAATCCTTTACATACAAGCAAATGCTGAAGGATTTTGTCACCACCAGGCCTGCCTTACAAGAGCTCATGAAGGAAGCACTAAATATGGAAATGAACAACTGGTACCAGCCACTGCAAAAACATCCCAAAATGTAAAGACCATAGACACTATAAAGAAACTGTATCAACTAATGGGCAAAATAACCAGCTAACATTATAATGACAGGATTAATTTCACACATAACAATATTAAGCTTAAATGTAAATGGGCTAAATGCCCCAATGAAAAGATACAGACTGGCAAATTGGATAAAGAGTCAAGACCCATCAGTGTGCTGTATTTAGGAGACCCATCTCATGTGCAAAGACACACAAAACCTCAAAATAGGGATAGAGGAGTATTTATCAAGCAAATGGAAAGCAAAACAACAACAAAAACAAACCAGGGTTGCAATCCTAGTCTCTGATAAAACAAACTTTAAACCAATAAAGATTTAAAAAGACAAAGAAGAGCATTACATAATGGTAAAGGGATCATGCAACTAGAAGAGCTAACTATCCTAAATATATATGCACCCAATACAAGACCACGCAAATTCATAAAACAAGTCCTTAGAGACCTACAAAGAGACTTAGACTCCCACACAATTATAGTGGGAGACTTTAACACCCACTGTCAATATTAGACAGATCAACAAGACAGAAAATTAACAAGGATATTCAGGACTTGAACTCAGCTCTGGACCATGTGGACCTAATAGACAGCTACAGAACTCTCCACCCCAAATCAACAGAATATACATTCTTCTCAGCACCACATAGCACTTATTCTAAAATCGACCATATAATTGGAAGTAAAACACTCCTCAGCAAATACTACAGAACGGAAAGCATAACAGTCTCTCAGACCACAGTGCAATCAAATTAGAACTCAGGATTAAGAAACTCACTCAAAACCACACAACTACATGGAAACTGAACAACTTGCTCCTGAATGAGTACTGGGTAAATAAGGAAATTATAGCAGAAATAATTAACTTCTTTGAAACCAACAAGAACAAATATACAATTTACCAGAATCTCTGGGACACAGCTAAAGCAGTGTTTAGAAGGAAATTTATAGCACTAAATGCCCACATGAGACAGCAGGAAAGGTCTCAAATTAACACCCTGACATCACAATTAGAAGAACTAGAGAAGCAAGAGCAAACAAATTTAAAAGCTAGCAGAAGACAAGAAATAACTAAGATCAGACCAGAACTGAAGGAAATAGAGACACAAAAAACCCTTCAGAAAAATCAGTGAATTCAAGAGTTCATTTTTTGAAAAGATTAACAATATAGATAGACCACTAGCCTGACTAATAAAGAAGAGAAGAGAGAAGAATCAAACATACACAATAAAAAATGATAAAGGGGATATCACCACTGATCCCACAGAAATACAAACTACCATCAGAAAATACTTATAAACATCTCTATGCAAATATAGAAAATCTAGAAGAAATGGTTAAATTCCTGGACACATACACCCTCCAAAGACTAAACCAGGAAGAATTAGAATCTCTGAATAGACAAATAACAAGTTCTGAAATTGAGGCAGTAATTAATAGCCTACCAACCAAAAAAAGCCCAGGACCAAACGAATTCACAGCCAAATTCCACAAGAGGTACAAAGAGGAGCTGGTACCATTCCTTCTAAAACTATTCCAAACAACAAAAAAAGAGGGACTCCTCCCTAATTCACTTTATGAGGCCAGCATCATCGTGATACCAAACCTGGCAGAGACACAACAACAACAAAAATACTTTCAGGCCAATATCCCTGATGAACATCAATGCGAAAATCCTCAATAGAATACTGGCAAACTGAATCCAGCAGCACATTAAAAAGCTTATCCACCATGATCAAGTCGGCTTCATCCCTGGGATGCAGGGCTGGTTCAACATACTCAAATCAATAAACGTAATCCATCGCATAAACAGGACCAATGGCAAAAACCACATGATTATCACAATAGATGCATAAAAGGCCTTCGACAAAACTCAACACCCCTTCATAATAAAAACACTCAATAAACTAGGTATTGATAGAACGTATCTCAAAATAATAAGAGCTATTTATGACAAACCCACAGCCAATATCATACTGAATGGGCAAAATCTGGAAGCATTCCCTTTGAAAACTGGCACAAGACAAAGATGCCCTCTCTCACCACTTCTATTCAACATAGTATTGGAAGTTCTGTCCAGGGCAGTCAGGCAAGAGAAAGAAATAAAGGGTATTCAAATAGGAAGAGAGAAAGTCAAATTATCTCTGTTTGCAGGTGACATAATTGTATATAATTGTATACATAATTATATATGTATAATTGTATACATGACATAATTGTATATTTAAAAAACCCCATTGTATCAGCCCCAAAATTCCTTAAGCTGATAAGGAACTTCAGCAAAGTCTCAGGATACAAAATCAATGTGCAAAAATCACAAGCATTTCTATACACCAATAATGGACAGCCAAACCATGAGTGAACTCCTATTCACAATTGCTACAAAGAGAATAAAACACCTAGGAATCCAACTTACAAGAGATGTGAAGGACCTCTTCAAGGAGAACTACAAACTACTGCTCAAGGAAATAAGACAGGACACAAACAAATGGAGAAACATTCCATGCTCATGGATAGGAATAGTCAGTATCGTGAAAATGGCCATACTACCCAAAGTAATTTATATATTCAATGCTATTCCCATTAAGCTACCATTGACTTTCTTCACAGAATTAAGAAAAAACTACTTTAAATTTCATATGGAACCAAAAAAGAGCCTGTATAGCCAAGACAATCCTAAGCAAAAAGAACAAAGCTGGAGGCATCATGCTACCTGACTTCAAACCATACTACAACGCTACAATAAGCAAAACATCATGATACTGGTATCAAAACAGATATATAGACCAATGGAACAGAACAGAGGCCTCAGAAATAACACCATACATCTACAACCATCTGATCTTTGACAAACCTGACAAAAACAAGCAATGGGGAAAGGATTCCCTATTTAATAAATGGTGTTGTGAAAACTAGCTAGCTATATGCAAAAAACTGAAACTGGACTCCTTCCTTACACCTTATACAAAAATTAACTCAAGATGGATTAAAGATTTAAATCTAACACCTAAAATCATAAAAACCCTAGAAGAAAACCTAGGCAATACCCTTCAGGAAATAGGCTCGGGCAAAAACTTCATGACTAAAACACCAAAAGCAATTGCAACAAAAGCCAGAATTGACAAATGGGATCTAATCAAACTAAAGAACTTCTGCACAGCAAAAGAAACTATCATCAGAGTGAACAGGCAGCCTACAGAATGGGAGGAAATTTTTGCAATCTATTCACCTGACAAAGGGCTAATATCCAGAATCTATAAGGAACTTAAATTTATAAGGAAAAAAAAAACCATCAAAATGTGGGTGAAGGATATGAACAGACACTCTCAAAAGAAGACATTTATGCAGCCAACAAGCATATAAAAAAAAAGCTCATCATCACCGGTCATTAGAGAAATGCAAATCAAAACCACAATGAGATACCATCTCATGCCAGTTTAAATGGTGGTCATTAAAAAGTCAGGAAACAATAGATGCTGGAGAGGCTGTGGAGAAATAGGAATGCTTTTACACTGTTGGTGGGAGTGTAAATTAGTTCAACCATTGTGGAAGATAGTGTGGCGATTCCTCAAGAATATAAACCTAACAAATACCATTTGACCCAGCGATCCCATTACTGGGTATATACCCAAAGGATTATAAATCATTCTACTAAAAAGACACATGAACACGTATGTTTATTGCAGCACGATTCACAATAGCAAAGACTTGGAACCAACCCAAATGTCCATTAATGATAGACTTGATGAAGAAAATGTGGCAGATACACACCATGGAATACTATGCAGCCATAAAAAAGAATGAGTTCATGTCCTTTGCAGGGACCTGGATGAAGCTGGAAACCCTCATTCTCGGCAAACTAACACAAAAACAGAAAACCAAACACTGCATGTTCTTACTCATAAGTGGGAATTGAACAATGAGAACATATGGGCACAGGGGAGGGAATATCACACATTGGAGCCTGTCAGTGGGTTGGGGGCTAGGGGAGGGATGGCGGTAGGAGAAGTACCCTAATATAGATGATGGGTTGATGGGTGCAGCAAAACACCATGGCACACGTATACCTATGTAACAAACCTGCATATTGTGTACATGTATCCCAGAACTTAAAGTATAATAATAAAAAAAAAGACATAGAACATCTCCATCACCCCAGAAATTTCCCTTGGGACCCCTTTTAGTCAACCCCCACCTTCCATAGGCAAGAACCATTCTGAATGTTATCACTATAGATTTGATCCAGTCTTGAACTTCATAAATAAAGTCTCCTGTGAAAGAGAATGCTATCTTTTGTGTCAAGCTTCTTCTCCAAAACATATTGCTTTTGACCTTCATCTCTATTATTTTCTTTCTTTTACTGATTAGTGTCCCATTGTATACAGGGGAATAGGCGTCATTCACTTTGTGGTCTTGGGAAAGTTATAGGACTCCCCATTCGTTCATTCACTCATTCATTCATCTAACAAGAACTTACTCTCTGCCTCAGTTTTATTTTCCATAAAGATTACAATGGTAATATCTGCTGTTGTCTAAGCGTTTGACCAAGATTACAGAGGCAAGCAGTTACGAGGGGGTACTCAGAAGCCAGATGGCCACCTTCGAGTTCTGTTTTCATCCCTCACTGGCTGCATGATCTCGGACAAAATACTCAACCTTTCTCTGTTTCTGTTCTCTCCTCTGCAAAAGGATTAAATGGGGCTGGGTGTGGTGGTTCATACCTGTAATCCTAGCACTTTGGGAGGCCAAGGTGGGTGGATCACTTGAGGTCAGGAGTTCAAAACCAGCCTGGCCAAAAAGGTGAAACCCTGTCTCTACTAAAAAGAGAAAAAAAAATTACCTGGGTGTGGTGGCAAGTGCCTGTAATCCCAGCTACTTGGGAGGCTGAGGGAGGAGAATCACTTGAACCCAGGAGGTGGAGGTTTCAGTGAGCCAAGATCACACCACTGCACTCCAGCCTGGGAAACAGAGTGAGACTCCATCTCAAAAAAAAAAAAAAAAAAAGAATTGAACAAGTTAATGTTTGTAAAGTGCTTAGAAGAGTGGTTGGCACACAGTAAGTGCTAAGAATGTGCTGGCTATTATTACCAACTATGTAACATGCCATGGTGCCCCATCAGCACTCACCAAATCATAGCTGTTGTTTTTGTTATTATATTAGTCTTAAAGACAAGAGGTAAAATGGGTACACAGGCAGTTACCCGGAGTAGTTTAGTGCTGTGAGAAAGGAATCTATCAGTAGTCACTATAATCAGTCAACATAGCTCTACCAGAACTAAGGTGGCCACTCATCCCGGGACTTTCCTGGTCAGCACTGAAAATTCCAGGAGCGCTCCCTTAGCCCCAGGCAAGCCAGGACAATTGGTCACCCTAATCTGAACCTCACTCTGCTTATCTGTCAAATGACCATAATATACTACACTGCCCTTCTCATAGGACAGCTGAAATGACATGTGTAGAAGTGCGGTACCAAGGCAGTGGGGTTTGTTTGTTTTTCTGGGTCTATTAGAAAAAGCACACCAAACCTTGAACTCAACTGTGGATGAGAACTTTAAATTCAATATCAAGTTTGAGTTGTGGCTTCTCAGCTTGGAAGCTGAGTAACGGTGAGCCCTCAGCTCAGCCTTCCCTCTGGGATCCCACTTTCTCGCCTGTACAGTAGGGATGGTCACACTTAGCCTGTAGGGTTGGGGTGAGGTCCTGTATGAGAAAGTGCTGTCTGCACTGAAAAGCACAATACAAATTACATATCAGCTAAAGTGGTATGGGGACCATGAAGGTAGTTGCCTCTGTCTGAGAAGGCCACTCCAGAATGTGCTTCTCATGGCTCTAGTCCCATTGATCCTGCTGCCTGCCTCCAGGCTGCCTCTGGACTCATTCGTCAGCCCATCAGACTTTCATTCCTGTGTCTGATTTCCTGGTGCCTGACCCTGATCCTGGACCCTGATGGGCCCCACAACTGCCTAGGCCTGGGGTAGGCGCCCCGGGGCTCAACCTAGCAGCCCCCTACCCACTCCTCCACCAAAGCTGCAGCACAGCCGAGATACAGCTACTGGAATGGCGAGGCCTCAGCGGTAATCAGCGCATGGAGGCCTGAGGTAATGGAATCACCCTGATGCAATTATCTATTGATTGCAAGTATTATGGCTGTCCCTGATTGCTTCTTATTGATACAAATCCACTGGGCTGCCTATTTGGATAAAACCAAGTGAGAACGAGAAGAGCCAGAAGAGGAAATAGGAAGAGGGAGTGCAAGGGAGGAGTTGGGGGAGGAAGGAGCACAGCCTAATTAGTGAAAAGTCTGTGGAAGCAGCAGCACCCCGAGGTGGCCACCACCAGGGAGGGGCCTGGACAACCCACATGTCAGAAGCTGGAGAGGACTTTTGGGAGTGGCAGCTGCCTGTGTCCACAGCCATGGCAGCCAGGCCTGAGAAGAGAACCAAAGGCAACAAACCAGCAGGATACATGTCCCAACAGGGGTCAAGGGACCATGAGGTCCCACAATGCCGAGGGGTCAGAGGTCAAGAAGCAAAGCTTGCACAATCATGGGAGTCAGAGTGGGCAAATAGGGGGAGGTCTGGACACATCCAAGAGTGAGCAAGGGACAGACCCATCTTATAAGTGATCCCTAGAGGACTTTCCCCAACCTCAAGCAGGGAGTACAAATTATTCTGTTCTCAAGACAGATTATTGAGGTCTTCAATTGCACGTTTATGTTGATGGGATAAACTTTGGTTTAGCAGAGCAATGGCATCATCATATGTCCCGAATTACCCGGAAATCCCCACTCTGCACTCATGAGAGAACAAGAGTGGAAAAGTCAAGTAACATCTTGGTACTATTGAAATAGTTTTGACCTCGCTGACCAGCTGAAAGAGTTTTGGAGACCAAGAGCTCGTGGACCCCACTTTGAGAACCACTGCCCTAGAGGCATAGCTGTTTTTTCATGTGTAGGGCCTAAGGAGACTTGACATGGAAACAAAATTGACACCTTGACCTTCAGCCACTAAAGAGTAGTATACACATCTCATCTAGTCTGAACTAATTTTTACTTTTTTCAACTCACAATAAAGGGATATAGAAAGCTCTTTGTACCCTCGGATAAGCCAAAATACATACGTACAGCATACATGCACGCATGCATACAGTTGGTCTTCTGTACACTCTAGAATTGATTCATAATCCTAAAACCAATGCTCAACACACTACTTGGACATCCACAGAGTGGCAAAAACTTGGAGTTGCTGACATGCATGTTCCCAGTGGAGTTCCAACAAGGTAACAAACACTCTGCCTTCTTGCTTCAGCTCCCATACTGCAAACAAGTGTCCTCTTCATGGTCCATTGTGCCACTTCTCTTGTATTTTCTTGCTCTTTGTTGGTGATCTCACTATTTAAAATGGTCCCCAAGTGTAGTGCTGAATAGCTGTCTAGAGTTCCCAAGCACAAGAAGGCTGTGATGTGTCTTATAAAGAAAACATGTGTGTTAGATAGGCTTTAATCAGCTATGTATAATAGTGTTGGCCACGATTCGATGTTAATGAATCAATGATGCAAATTAAATATGCTATCTCTAAACAGAAACGCATAAAACAAGGTCCTGTATTGATTGATTGATGAAAATGTTATGATCAGAGGTTGTCAGGAACCTAACCCTGTATTTCCCCTGGGAACTGTGGGGTCAGTATTGGCTAATTCAGTGTTCATGGCAACTTTGTAAAACAGAACTATCACGAATAACCAGCATCAACTCTACAAGCAAACATAACAACAAAAGCCCCAGAGCCTCCCTGTCTAGCTCTAGTTTCAAAAATAAAGGAAACCTTGAGCTTTCTTATAAATTACTGACTCCCTAACAAGAACAGCTGTGCCCTGAATTTTCAAAGCTGAAAGTTGAAGACTCGTCATAATCTTGGGAAACATGATACTCATATGAGAAAATTGTTGTTTGTCCACCAAGAACAGACTGTCAGCTTGATAACCTCGAAAATCTTGTGCTTTGTATTTTCCCTGCAAATATTTATAGCAATTTTTATTTGGTGCCCAATACTTTAAAAACTTTCTCTGCAAGTAAAATTCCTTCTGCTCTACGTGCCTTAAATGCTTTTACCTTTGAGTTTTCCTCAGATTCTAAGTAGCCTGGAAGGAGGTGAGACCATATTAGTGGAAAGTCTACATCAGCCTTGCCCAACTACATTCCAGACAATTCTAAAATGCACCCATGAGTTCACAGGGCCCTGAGGCTGCACGCTCTTCGATTTTGTCCATGCAGCATCCTAGGAAATGTCTTGCATAGCATAGAGGCCTACTATGAGGAACCTCGTCCTAGTCAGGGTCCTTGATTGCAAGCAACAGGGACTAACACAGTTAAATCAAACAAAAGCAGTCATTGTAAAGCCGCTAGATATCTCACAGAATTGACAAGGCAAATGGGTAGCACCCAAGTAGGTAAGGAGACCAGACCCCAGCTTCAGCTGCCCAACGGGACAGGTGGTTTAGGATGCTGCCAACACCATGGCTGGCTAGAATATTATCCAGCCTATGGTTGCCCCCTGCCTCACTGTGCTAATGAAGACACTGCTGCTGCAGCCACTGCAGTCAATTCCAAACTGTTCCCATTTCTTTGCAGCTCTTACTCCAAATTCTAAGTCCCAAATGGGAACATCCAATTGCCCAGGGTCCTAGGAATATATGTTTAGACTTTTCAGTTTCCATGGGGAAACACTGAGCCTTTCCTCCCACCAAGACTCACCACGGTGGCCTGGAATAAAGCATTGGTATTGCAAATGGGGAAACATAGGTAAATCGAAAAAACTGGAGAAAGAACTGATTTTGTTGGAAGATTGCCTGGATGTGGAGAGTGGTATGGGATCTGGGGTGATTCCAGGGTTTCTGGCTTGAACATCAGGATGTGGGATGGTGACAATACTGAGTCAGGGAACACTGGCAGAAGGGAACAGCAAAGAAAACAGCTCACGTTGAACAACTTAAAGTTGAAGTGCCTGTGGCTATTCAGTGGGAGCTCTGCAAACTCCCAAGCTCTATGCATTTGGAAAGGATTCTGTTGATATTATTGATACTATTGCTATCATTAAATATTAATGAAATTGTCTGGACACAGTGGCTCACGCTTATAATCCTAGCACTTTGGAGGCAAGGCAAAAGGATTGCTTGAGCCCAGAATTTTGAGACCACCCTGGGCAACATAGCAAGACCCTGTCTCTACAAACAAATTAAAATTACTTGGGTGTGGTGGTGCATGCCAGTGGTCCCAGCTTCTCAGGAGGCTGCAGTGAGCTACAATCAAGCCATTGCACTCTAGCCTAGACAACAGAGCAAGACCCTATCTCAAAAAAAAAAAAAAAAAAAAAAAATTAATGAAATTGCCTTTCTTAAAGAACCAAAGACAATTACTTCAATGAACTGGGAAGATAGCATTGACTTTATCAATAGATAGGAAAGGGGAGATTCAATTTTTAATCCTTTTTCTTCCTTTGCCTTGGCTGTCAGTCCCCTGGAAGACAGCCAGTCATTGGGGGCAAGGCTGCCCAAGGCAAAACAGTAACCATCAACAACTTTAAAATAGGTAGCTAACAGCAAATCACACATGTGAATTGGCAACCAAATCTAAAACTGTTGTTATTTTAAGTCCTACAGACTTTGTCCACATTGGAGACCATCTGGTGACCACAGAGAGAAAATAGTCCAAGCATTTGCTTGGACAGTGCAAGGGTCTTAGGAGGCATAAGTCTCAAGAACTTGTATCCTCCACAACCCCTCTGCAGGTCAACTCAGAGCTTGTCCTGCCCTCATCTCTTATTCTCGAGGTTCTAAGGCTCACATCTGGTGGATCCACGCCAGCAATATTGTGCAATTATAAAGACTGGACCCTTTAATTTCCCAGAATGATTCTGATGCAAATATTATCATACCCAGTCTTCTCAAATCATATACCTGCAGTTCTGACTCACAAAATATGCTGCTCTAGGCACTGAGAAAAGAGTATAGCAGTCAGGAGACCTGAGATCAAGGTTCTGGTTTCACTACTGTTTGACCTTCAGCACATTTTTTTAAATGTCTCAAACTGAGCCGCGGTTCTCTTATCTGTAAAATGGGGCAAATACACCTACATGTGTTACAGCAAAACTATAAGAACCAATGGCGGTAGAAATGGAGTAAGGGGTAAAGCACTGAATGTGTATTAATTATCTCCGCCAGTGATGGTTCATGCCTAAGATCCCTTATCTGGAAAGTATCCTCAAGCTTCCCATAGAGTCACTCACTCTGGTGGTAACACTTTTGACAAAAAGTAAATGCATTGGACCTCCCCAGTACAGTCATCACTGGGGTGAGTTGGGAAGACAGTATGGCAGTATGTGAAACATGAATGGAAAGTTCCAGAAGAACTAATGCTCTTCATTCACAACTCCCCGAAAAAGAGACAGAAGAGTGGGCGGCAAGTGGTGGGGAGGAGGGGAATATCGTTAACTCCCTGCCCTACTCTTTGGAGAAATGATGGATCCTTTTTTTCAGAGTTGTTTCCAGGACAAAAGGACTTAGTCATTTAATTGCCTGAAGTTTTTTTTGTTTCTTTTAATTCTGTTAGTAGCGCCTGCAGCCTAATAATAAGCAGAGTGTGTCTTTAATGAAGACAGTAAATAATTTAAAAACCAAAAAAAAAAAAAAAAAAGACGGAAAGAAGTGCTTTGATTTGCCGTGGAAGCCCAATGTTCTCTAAAATCAAGATACGGCTTTTCAGTTTCCTGCCCACGGTGCCCAGCACCTCATAGGTGGAGGTGCATTTCTTGATATCAGGCCATCTGTGACAGACAGGAGGACAGAGGCAACTCTCCAATTTTTAACACACTTTAGGCCTGGTGGCATTTATTTAGTAACTGCCTCCTACAGAAGGTGCCAAGACTCATGCCAACATATGTCCATGAAGGACTTAGCACACAGTAGGCACTCAGTAAAGGGTTACTTTCTTCCTTCTTGGCATCACATCAACACGAGGGAGCAGGTCTTTCATTCACGTTTGTGTACATTCTTTCGGTGGGCTAAATACTGAACAAATCAGCTTTTTAAAAAATATTACCTCCATTTATTTTGCAAAAGACTTGCTGACAAGACACCCAGCAGCATCTGAAATTTCATCTAGACAAAGAGGCAGGGACAAGGGGAGCCAGGAGCTCTATTTTCTCATTCCAGGCTCCCCACTGCTTTCTTCCGACACTCGCACAGGCACACACATCCCAGCCCATGTGCACCACTGCGATAAGGAGACTTTCAAATGCCGCAATTCATCACCCTGGCCCCGGCTGGAAGCAGAGCGTGTGTGCGAGCGCGTGTGTGCATGCCCGCATGTCACACTCCTGCTCGCCGTGCACCTGGAGAGCCTTTGTAACTCATCGGACAATGGAGCAGCGAGCCACAGAGCTTACAAAGGAGGAGGAAGAGGCAGGGAAGTAAAGAAAGACGCCCACTTGGGCTGCCTCCCTTCGGTTTTGGCTGCAAGATCTGAGCTGGTTAACCAGGTAACAATATGATAAAGGCTGGCAGAAAGGAGCCCAGGCTTCCAGCCTGAGCCCTGATGCAGAATGAGATAAACATTAATCACTGCAATCCCACATGGGAGCTGGCGTTTTTTCTTAAGGCCTTTTGGCGGGGAAAGTAGGAAGTAAACATGGATGTTAGTAATGCTAATCCCACTTCCCAAAGTCTTCAGGGACTTTCATGCTAAACCTTGGCTAGTCAGAGTCAGCCTCACCTGGATACATGTGTGTGCACACATGCACACACACACACGTGTGCACAGGCACACACACATGCTCCAGAGCCCCATCTGGGGTGTTCTCCCAGAGCCCACCACTTCTCTTTTGAGGATTCTTGTGAAAATGGGAATTAAATGAATTCCATTTACCGAGACCTACTCTGGGCCAGGCACTTCCATTTGCTTACTTAGTTTAAGCCTCACAAAAGTACTGGGAAGATATTTCAGGTTATGACTCCATTTGCATAGATGCAGAAAACTAAGATGCAGAGAGGTTATGTGGTTTTGGTTTTGATTTTCCGTCAAATTCAAATCTAGATTCTTTTTTTTTTTAATGCCCAGCTACACATGTTCAAAGGGAACAATTTGATGTCTTTACATACATATACACTGGTAAAACCATCACCATAACCAAGATCATAAATATCTCCATCACCCCAAAAGTGTCATGAAGGCCTTTTGTAGTCCTTCTCCTCCCCCACAGCTCCAGGATCTCCCACACCATCAGGCCACCACTGACCTTTATGTCACTGTAAGTTAGTTTGCATTTTTATATAGAATATAGAATCATACCATATGCGCTTCTATAGTTACATAGAATATGGAATCATGCAGTATGTGGCTTCTGTTGGTCAGCATAATTATCTTGAGATTCATGTGTGTTCTCACATGTATTCACATCCCCTTCTATTGCTGAGTAGATTCTATCCCAAGGATATGCCATTCAGTTGTTAGTGAGTATCTGTGTTGTTTCCAGTGTGAGGCTATTCCAAATAAGGCTTCTAGGAACATTCACACTCAAACTCTTAAACCTTAATAATCAGGGAAAAAATCTAAAAATCCAGAAAATTCTTGAAGAGACATTTCAGTCAAAAAGATTTACCAGTGGCAAATAATCACATGAAAAGATGCTTAACACCATTCATCACTGGAGAAATTCAGATTAAAACTTCAATGAGCTATCCCCTCCACAAGTGTAAGACTAAAATTTTAAAAGACCAACCATTGCAAGTGTTGGTGAGGATGTGGAGCTACTGGAATGCTACATCCACTGCTGCTGGGAATACAAAATGACACAGCTACTTTGGAAAACAGTTCAACAGTCTCTCAAAAAAGGTAAACATGTACCTATCATATGAACCGGCCACTGCATTTTTAGGTGGTTACCCAAAAGAAATGAAAGCACCTGTGCACACAAATGCCTGCTCATGAATGTTCAGAGCAACTTTATGTTTAATAGGACTCTGTGTTTTAAAAAACACCCAGGTGATTCTAATAATGAGGCAGGTTTTGGAACCATTGTGCTGGGAGACTTGGATATATACCATTGCCTGAGGAAAATCCCCTTATTCCTCAAATAGCTGTGTAAGTAGGGAAGGGGTTGAATTCCAAATGTAACCTGTTGGGAAAAGAATACCATTTAATGAATCTATGTAATAGTGGACAAGTCACTTTTTATCTTTTCAACCTCTATTTTGTACATTTGAACCCTAAGAGGGAGGTTCAGCAATCCCCAGCCTGCAGGATTCTATACTTTGATGATTTCAGAGAACTCCATCATAAACCCACTCAGTGTCCCTAACAAGGTGGAATGAATCCCATAGAACAGTATATGGGCTGTAGTTTTTCTGCCCGTGGGGACATCTCTCTGTCTGTTCCGCCAGACACCCAGTCACACAAGTAGGTATGCACACACATGAGTACATGCACACACACACACACACACACATGCACACACCCCACCTTTCAATTTTAAAATGTTAATGTCTCCGAGATTGAGGATGCCAGAATTGTCATTAAACTATTCCAGACACAAAGGCCCTCTGCTGCCTTGCAGCCCTCATGAGGCTGCATTTTACTTATCTGGATCCCTTTTGTCTGGAATTATTTCCTTCCTTTGAATAACCTGCAAAATGTAAGGCTGAAGACAGAATTGTTGGCCTCCCTTATTTGGAAATGGATTTGTCATTTGCAGTCAGTACCCATACCTGGGGCAGTTTGGATCAAAAACAGTTTTCAAGTCTTCATTTATTACTACTTTTTAAAGAATTCACTCTTTGATCAAGAGCCTGGGGATTCCATGCTTTGCCCCCTCAAAATGCGCTTCCACCCCCAAGATCCCACTGCTGTTTTTGTTTCTTTTGAAAGCCCTGTTTACTTCGGAAATTCAGCAATTGCTCCTGAAGTTCCTTTGATGTCTATTGAATTTAATATATTTCATTGCATTATGGAAAAGCTATTTCAGCTTCTGGTATCAGCATCTTCTTGATGTGCCGAGGGGTCTTTTTGTTGGGTTTTGTGTGTGTGGTTGTTGATTTGCATTGTTGAAATTTTTTTTAAGAATGAATTGAAGGCTTTTTCCTTTTTACTTTTTTTAAAGATTAGCCAAAGGGTGAGGCAAGTGATGAGATTGACACCTCCTAGAAACTAGATTCTCCGCTGAGCCACAGGAGAGATGACATGAAGAAATATTTTTTTCTGCCTGTTTTCCCTAATTCCCTTCCCTCAGCTGTTGCCTCCACAATAAACCCACAAAGGCCATCATTTTGCAACACTGTATCTATCAAACATCAACTACCTACTATGCTACACCAAATTTCATGCTAAATATAAAAGTTAAATAGCTCAAAATGTAATTGAGAGATGAGATATATTATCTATCTGTACTGAAATAACATTTCCCTAAAAATTCGTGTCCACTTAGAACCTGTAAATGTGCCTTATTTAGAAATAAGGTTGGCCAGGCGCGGTGGCTCGTGCCTGTAATCCCAGCACTTTGGGAGGCCGAGGTGGGCAGATTACAAGGTCAGGAAATTGAGACCATCCTGACCAACACGGTGAAACCCTGTCTCTACTAAAAGTACAAAAATTAGCTGGGCATGGTGGTGCATGCCTGTAATCCCAGCTACTCAGGAGGCTGAGGCAGGAGAATCGCCTGAACCAGGGAGTCGGAGGTTGCAGTGAGCCAAGATCACGCCACTGCACTCTAGCCCGGCTACAGAGCAAGATTCCGTCTCAAAAAAAAAAAAAAAAAAAAAAAAAAAAAAAAAAAATATATATATATATATATATATATATATAGAAATAACGTCTTTGAGAGGTAATCAACTTAAAATGATGTCATCCTGGATTAGGATAAACCGCTAATCCCATGACTGGTGTCCTTATAAGGAGAGGAACATTTAGACAGACACACACAGGGTAAAAAGCCAAGTGAAGGCAGGGGCTGAGATTAAAGTGATGCTATCACAAACCAAGGATTGCCAGGGGTCAGCAGCTGCCAGCAGAAGCTAGAAGACCCTTCTGTAGAGTCTTTGTAGGGAGTGCAACCTTGCTGACACCTTCATTCCATCTTGTAGCCTCCAGACTGTAAGAGAATACATTCCTGTTGTTTTAAGCCTTCTAGTTTGTATTAGGTTGGTCCAAAAGTAATTACAGTTTTTGCCATTAAATTTTTTTTTGCACCAACCTAATTAATACTAATTTGCTATGATTGCCTTAGGAAAATTAATGCAATATCCAATGTATCATTAATAATAAATAGATGCCTATACATATATTAACAAACACTAATCTAAGAGTTTTCACATATTTAATTTTTATAACCTCAGAACGTACACTTCTCACCCTGTATTAGAGTGACCGTATGATGTTTCATCCAAAACAATACATTTTTGAGAGGATAAGGGAATACCATTAACAATTATACTAAGAAAACAAGTGTTAACCAAAATGCTGAGGATGTCTGCTTACTCTACCCACTTAACAGAAGACGAAACTTAAGTACAGGCAAGCTCAATCACTCGCCCAAGGACACATAGCTAGTAGGTGGCAGTAATAGGATTTGAACCCAGGCAGTCTGGCTCCAGAATATTTTCCCATAACCATTACTCTACTCCATACTCAGTTTGCCCAGCATTCTGGGAACTAGTCATAAAAACCAGGTTCTTCGCCGAGAGTCGTCGGGGTTTCCTGCTTCAACAGTGCTTGGACGGAACCCGGCGCTCGTCCCCCATCCCGGCCTGCCGCCATAGCCAGCCTTCCGTCTCCTCTTCACCGCGTCCTCGGACCGCCCCAAGGCCCCCGCCGCCGCTCCAGCGCCGCGCAGCCACCGCCGCCACCGCCTGTCCTTAGCCTCCGCCATGACGACCGCGTCCACCTCGCAGGTGCGCCAGAACTACCACCAGGACTCAGAGGCCGCCATCAACCGCCAGATCAACCTGGAGCTCTACGCTTCCTACGTTTACCTGTCCATGTCTTACTACTTTGACCGCGATGATGTGGCTTTGAAGAACTTTGCCAAATACTTTCTTCACCAATCTCATGAGGAAAGGGAACATGCCGAGAAACTGATGAAGCTGCAGAACCAACGAGGTGGCCGAATCTTCCTTCAGGATATTAAGAAACCAGACTATGACGACTGGGAGAGCGGGCTGAATGCAATGGAGTGTGCTTTACATTTGGAAAAAAATGTGAATCAGTCACTACTGGAACTGCACAAACTGGCCACTGACAAAAATGACCCCCATTTGTGTGACTTCATTGAGACACATTACCTGAATGAGCAGGTGAAAGCCATCAAAGAATTGGGTGACCACGTGACCAACTTGCGCAAGATGGGAGCACCCGAATCTGGCTTGGCAGAGTATCTCTTTGACAAGCACACCCTGGGAGACAGTGATAATGAAAGCTAAGCCTCAGGCTAATTTCCCTATAGCCATGGGGTGACTTCCCTGGTCACCAAGGCAGTGCATGCATGTTGGGGTTTCCTTTACCTTTTCTATAAGTTGTACCAAAACATCCACTTAAGTTCTTTGATTTGTACCATTCCTTCAAATAAAGACATTTGGTACCCCCCCAAAAAAAAAAAAAAAAAAAAAAAACAAAGGCCACCTGCAAATATGCTTCAGCCATGGGTCTGACATTAAGTACAGGCAGTGCAACCACTGCTGGCCCAGGGGTCTAAGATCTGAGAGGAAACAAGAAAATTCTCCAGGACCGTAGTTCTATTACACAGAGACATGAGAATAGAAGTTAAAAGTTGTTAACTATGGTTCCAATTCTGCCATTCAAGAACTGTCCTAGGGAAAGTCCCTCCCCCTCACTTCCTTCTTGCCCTATGCCAGTCTGCTGTCAGTCCTTTTGATTTCAGTTCTGCCCAGATGACCCCAACATGACCAGTGACTCCAAAAATAGGCTCAGCTCAGTATCCCAAACAAAAAGAGACCGTTGCAAAGACATTTGGGAGAGGGGGACCCTATTCTGCCTGTATGTGGGCTGTAGAATTTTTCTGTGGCTACAAACCTAGGTGGTTTGGGTGCTTTGAGGGTGAACTTGGCCTTTGGGTACATTTAGAAGCAGTAGGTGGACAAGTCTCTTCCTGAATAACAGATATTGGGGACAGTCTGAACAATGGGCTACATCCTGGGCTCTACACTAGTACTGAAGTCAGGCCTGGAACCCTGAATTAGGCTGGGGTCCTGATGTCATCACCCCCTCCCTGGGATCCCCTAGAAACTCAAACCCTGTGTCTCACCCTGCCATCTCAGACAAGACCCCTCAGATATCAAGGGTCCTGGACCAGGCAAAAGTTTGCTCTGTCTCTGCAAATCTAGTGAATTGGGCCACTGGGGCCAGCCTCTCTCTAGGTTAATTCTGCTTGACCTCTGCCTGCAGCTGGTCTCAATCACTCTCTCCTCCTCATGGGAGTTTGCAGAGTGGCTCATGATCAGGGCTAACCAGCTTTGGACAACTGCCACATCCCCTTGGTCACCACATCCTGCTGAATCTGCTTCCCAAGTGCCTTTGATTTTAGACTCGCATCTCTACTCATGTGAGCAAGCACTTGCCAGCTGCTCTGTCTGGCTCTGGTCTTTTCCATGCATTGCCTCTTTTCGTCTCCTCATAGACTCACCCTCCTTACTGCTACAGGAGGTATTACTTTAAAACATACCTTAGACTTTATCATCCCCTATATGCAAACCTTCAGTTTGCATATAGCCAGGATAAAGTATTCCCAGTATAGAGATCAAATCCCTAACTGGGACTCAAGGTCTTCACCTCCTGGATTCAAACTGCCTTCTCACCTCCTCTTCTCACCTTCCCAGGCACAGAGTCCTCCTGCTTCCCCAGAGAACTTCCCTGTGTTCCAGCTCCATCAGAGGAAGCACAACCCCAAAAGCATTTGGGGTAGTGCTTCCTCTGATTGACATGCACTTAGCACCTCCCCTTTCTCACTGCCCAGATACCATCCCTCCCCTTGGTTAATTCCACCTCCTTCTCACCTGTTAAGGTTCACCTCAACCATTACTCTTGGAGTCAATCTCCCTGGCTTCCTCCTTCCCATACCCAGCTTTTGTCAGAAGCAGTTCCTCACTGCTCAGCAACCCGAGTGCTCTTTGATAAAGCTTGTTCTTGCTCTCCCAAGCTGACTGGTAGCACAGTTCCCACGGTGCTTCTCTGGCTCCCAGAAACTGGGGCTTTCCCATGTTTCATCCCCACAATGCCCAGCTCAACATACAGCACCTATAAGTGCACAGATTGACTTTTGAGCCAGAGCAGAGAACAAACTTCTCACCTGGCTTCCTCCCTTCATCACGGCCCCTCAGTGGGGTACAGGCTATAGGCAGGGCCCTGGGAAAGACTCCCAAAAGCCTCTGAAGAAACCCGCTTAGAGGGGAGCTAAGGATGCTATTGAGCTCCAAGATGGAGAAAGAAAGAATAAAAAAGAATGCATTTTGCTTTGTGCATGCCCCCTCCTTTGAAAGCTTTTCCCTGTCAGCCTTGTGGCAGTCTTTGCTGCTGAGTCCTTGTGGGAAGGTTCTGGGTTTTTCTCAATTCATCCCTCTCTCCAATGCTGCAGCCCTCTTGTGCTTGTTGCAATTTGGCTGCCAAGACTTTTTCAAATACACATCATTAATTCCGCTATACAGCCCAAGTGAGCTGAGGCATTTGAAAAAGGAAAGAAACATGGAATTCAAGAGCTGGAGCTGCCACATGCAAAGATCATTGGGGAAAGCAAACCAAAGAGAGCCTTTATTTATTCTTTTGTTTTTCAGCAGACACAAGGTCACTGCAAGCAGCAGCCATTAGCCTAATTAGAGCTTTGGAATAAGAGAGAGGAGAGAGCACTCCAGTGTGGGAGAAAGAGGAGAGGGGACAAAGACAGTAATTGAAGCCAAATAATGAATATTAAACTCTTGTAAGTAATATTTAATTAAGTTATCCTATGATTGAGGCATTTTGCAAATACTACTATGGGATTCAAAGTAGTACATGAAGTACCCAAAAAATCACTAAGCAGGGAACACAGATTGCCTTCTTTTCCTCTAGTCTGCTTAGCTATTTTATCTATATCAGGGTTCCCTGGGCTGATGGGTAAAGGGAGTCATAGAAACATGTGTCCCTGAGTCCACTGTTCTTGGCCCCTATGCACAGCTTCCACATCCCCCCACGTGGGACTGGAACTTATTACCATATCAAAGTGGAAAACCTCAGCCAAGCACAGTAGTACATTCCTGTAATCCCAGCCATTCAAGAGGGTGAGACAGGAGGATCCTTTGATCCCAAGAGTTGGAATCCAGCCTGGGCAACATAGCAAGATTCCTTCTATTTCTCTGAAGATTCTGTTAAAAGTGGCAAAGACAACCCAGAATGTGAGGAAAGATGTTTGTAAGCCACATAACCAACTGAGGATAACTTTTTAGAATGTATAAATGTCTATTACTGAAAGAGACAAATGGCTCAATAGAAAAATGGGCAAAAGATATGAACAGGCAATTCACAGAACAAAAAGCTCAAGTTAAAGCATGAAAAACCAGGAAGATCAAGCTCACTAGAAATCAGGAAAAAAATGCACAATCTGAAATGCTACCATTTCATAACCATCAGATGAACAATAACAAAAGATGAATGTCTTATGACACTAAGTGTTGGTGAGAAAAAGGAAGGATAGGAAGGTGGGTATCATACAAATTGCTGCAATCACATTGGAGACCCATCTGCCACCATACAATAAAGCTGTAGATGTACTTATTCGTTCATTTTTACACTGCTATAAAGAAATACCCAAGACTGAGCACTTTATACAGGAAAGAGGTTTAATTGCATCACAGTTTCACATGGCTGCGGAGGCCTCAGAAAACAAAATCGTGGTGGAAGGGGAAGCAGACACCTTCTTCACAAGGTGACAGGAGAGAGAAGAGTGTGTTGAGAGCACAGGAAAAACTACCACTTATAAAACCATGAGCTCTCATGAGAATTCACTTACTATCACGAGAACAGGATGAAGGAAACCACCCCCATAATCCAATCACTTCCCACCAGGTCTCCCTCTCCCTAAACACGTGGGGATTATAATTCAAGATGAGATTTGGGTGGGAACACAAAGCCAAACTGTATCATGTACACACCCTAGGCTCAAGAAAATCTATTACAAGGTGTATACCCCAGATTCTTCTAAATGGGCACAAAAATATTTGAGGTAGCATTGTTTGTAGAGGAAAAATTAGAAACAAACTGATATTCATCACCAAGAGAACAGAAATATAAATTGCATATTTATACAATGAAAACTTGCTTAGCAGCAAAAACAAATCAATGTTATCATGCGGATAAATTTTTGAAACACAATTTTGGCAAATATCAAACACAAAATAACAAAAAAGAGTAGCAGAATATATATATGTTGGTACAATTTATGTAAAATTTTTAAATCTGTAGAACATGCTATTTAGAGACACATACATATGTGTAAAAGATAAAAATGCATGAGAATGATAAACAACAAACTCAGGCAGAGGTTTCCTGGGAAGATGCTGTGGGAGATGGTACACAGAGCAATGCATGGGCATTCTTTTATTCATCTGTAAAACTTTTTCATATCTTAAATATTTCATAATACTTTTTTTTAAATTACTAACAGTCATATTTTTAAAACAGATGGAAATATACCTCAAGAAGATTACAAGATTCTCAAGGGAAGGAGCATGAAACAGTCATCAAAGAGAAGATCAGGTTTGATTAGTGGCCAAAATGCAAGGCACAGTTAGGATGCAGCAAAGGAGAGGGATTTTAGGAACCATGAAATGCTCTTATGCTGAAATCTCTACCCAAGAGGGAATCTGAATGTCAAGTGGCTCACTTCCTGCCATAGTACTGACCCACACCCAATATGAAGGAGCCGTCACCAACGCCAGAGTAGGCAGGTTGGCATGGCGACCTACTCATTTGTCCCGAGGAGCAAAAGGACTCCAGGCTACAGATGGAACCCACAGGCAAAGAATAATAAATTAGATATTTCTTGCCAACTGAATCAAGGTTCCACTTTCACCCTTCTCTCCATTCTATATTTGTTTAATACATATATCCAAATTCGACTGCCCCAAAATACCTAGGTATTTTCTGAGGAACCACCAAGGCCTCATTGTCTAGTAGAGCTTACAAAAACTTCATCAATCTTACTCACAGAGACTCTTACCATTGATCAGAAGAGGAGTGAGAGACACCAAAGCTATCAGCAGAAATATCTGAGCCTCTTTTAGTTGGATTTGGTCTTGGAGAAGTCTCTTTGAGGAATCACAATAATTAACGTGTATTTTTGTAAAAGACAGCCATGTTTATCACATCTTTAACTAGACTTCAAATTTACATAGAATAGTATTTTTATCCATAGAGGGACACCTGCGCTCTTGCTTATTTATTGAAAATGGAAATAAACAGACCAGGCAGAAAGTCTAGTAAATTATGGTATTAGCTTAACATGATGTGTGTCAGTCTCTCTCCATCCAGACACTGAAAACTTCAACTCTATAATTAAAGGATTGGTCCAGACATGGAACAGCCAGCTATAGCCTGCAGGCCATTGGCCTTTTACCTGTTTTTGTACAGGCCTCAAACACTGCAATGGGAGAGTTGGAAATTGGGATAAAGACCATACAACCTGCAAAGCCTAAAATATTTACTATCTGGCCTGTTGCAGAAAAAGTTTGCCAACCCCTAGTCTACAGCAGCCCTGTCCAATAGATGAGATACAATGTGAGCCAACTACAGAATATTAAATTTTCCGGTAGTTGACTTAAAAAGCAAGCCAGGCACGGTGGCCCGCACCTGTAATCCTAGCACTTTGGGAGGCTGAGGCAGGCAGATCACCTGTGGTCAGGAGTTCAAGACCAGGCTGGCCAACATGGTACAACCCCCTCTCTACTAAAAATATAAAACATTAGCTAGGCGTGGTGATGCATGCCTGTAATCCCAGCTACTTGGGAGGCTGAGGCAGGAGAATCACCTGAACCCAGGAGGCGGAGGTTGCAGTGAGCCAAGATCATGCTATAAAAAGAAAGAAGTAAAATAAATTTTATAGTATATTGCACTTAATCCAATATATCCCAAAAGTACAGTGTATAATTAATATAAAGAATTTTTAGGAGATATTTTACATTGTTCTCATACGAAGTCTTAAAAACTGGATATGTTTTTTTGCACACTACAGCACATCTCAGTTCAACTAGCGACTACATTTCAAGGGCTCGATAATCACATGAGGTTAATGGCTACTATACTTGACAGCATAGGGCCAGATTAGCTCTAAGGTCCTTTCCAGCTTTCACATGACTATCTAAAATATGAATAGGTTTAAAAAAAAAAAAAAAAAACTATCCGTTCTCCAGCATCCAAATAGAGTTCTGACTCCTTAAAATTTTTCCTGATTCCTCTGATCCACTCAACCTTTGCCCATGATATTCCAAAAGTAAAGTGCCCCATCAAGGCATGGATGCCTTTATATTACCCCCGAGGACTGAACCCACAGAGGGACCTCAGCTGCTCCCAGCCTACTTCTGTCCACTTCTTCATTCTGGCTTCCCTCTCATTCATTCTGCCCCTGACTTTCCTGTGGGTGTCTCTTCTCTCTCTGGCTCCTCTTCTGCTCTCCTCCTGGAGGTCTCTGTCTTGGATTTTCTCCACTTTCCTGCGGTGGGATATCCTAGGAGTCCTTCAGGAAGCTCATTACCAGCCCTGGCCAAGTCACCAGCACCTCTCAGAAGAGGAGGGACATAAAAAAATGGTGTAGCTATAGAAACGTAAAATGTGAGATGTGGTCTGGGGTTTGAGAGAAAAATAGTCAACCCTCCATATCCATGGATTCTACATCCATGGATTCGACCAACTGCAGATTGAAAATAAAAAAAAAAAAAATTCCACAAAGTTCCAAAAAGCAAACCTTGACTTGCGCCAAGTACTACATTGAATCCTCAAGAATGAAGTGATGTGTAGGCATTACGTAGGGTAATATAAGTAATCTAGAAATTACTTAAAGTGTACAGGAGGATATGCTTAGGTTATATGCCAACACCACATCATTTAATATAAAGGACTTGAGCATCTGTGGATTTGGGTATCCATAGGGAGTCCTAGAACCAACCCCCACAGACACTGAGGGATGACTCTACTTAATCTGAAAAGGCAATTCAGGAAATTCAGAGTTAAAGGAATAATGAGCTTTCGAGAAGGTATTTTTGGGTGAGAAACAGTAGGATTCCTAGGTGCTACCCAAAGAGGACCACTGGTCATGAATTCAGGGAGAGAGTTGGAAAATGAACCAGAGGCACAAGGATCTGGAGCCCAGGCAAGAGAGACCTGGCTTCTCTAGAGACCCAATGGCAGCTGGTGGCACAGCTCCATCTAAAGCAAGGGATGGGGACACAGGGTGAGATATCACTGAGGCCTGAGACCCCAAGCTCAGGGGCCCAAGGAAGGAAATAGCACTGAAAGGGGGAGCTTCCAGGGGATGGCCAGGGGGCCTTACCACACTAGGGCTGGGTGTCCCCAACAGGTGCCTCTAAGCTGTTCCTACAGCCCCTCTCCTGGGAGAAACATATGAGGTCAATTAATCATCCTCTGTGCCAGGCTGTGGGGTGCCGGACTGGAGAGGGTGGTGAGATCCTTTTTTTTTTTTTTTTTTAAAGTAAAATGCATTACTACTATAAAAATAAGTGCTCATTATAACTTTTTCAAACAGTACACAGAAGTATAACAGAGAAAGAAATTACTTGAAATTTCTCAACCCTGAAATAATGATTTGGTGGCCATTCTCTCATACACGTCTTTATGTATTGCCACAATATTTAATAGGATCGTATCACACAAGCTCGGTTTGGGGAAGATTTACGCTTTCCCTTTCTCCCTCCACCTCTCATATAAGGAAGATTGTCATTATTTTACAAAAGGATCATTTTTACACACTTCTCTGCACTTTGCTTGTTTCATATTTTGTAGATTTCTCCAAATGAGCAGCTTTGAAATTAATTTATTTTAATGTTTGCATAATATTTGTGATATGAATGTACTGTAATTTATTCAGCTATTCCTATTGATGGACGTTTCCTTTGAGGCAACATTGCATATCTACCCTAACTCTTTGGTGCTTTTATTTCTGTGAAATAGGTTCCCAGAAGTGGGACTGCTGGGTAGAAGGGGATATACATTCTTTTTATTTTACAAGCTATTGCCATGCCGTTTTCCAAAAAGACTGCAACTATTTACACGTCCTCCAGCAGCGTGTATGAATTCCCTCTGCCCTGTATCTCCTCCAACAACAGATATTATTGCTCTTAATGTTTGCTAGTCTGATGGGTGGAAAGTGATAACTCAATGCTGCTTTAATTTGTATTTTCTAGTGAGCTTGAGCATTTCTTGATGTGTTTATTGGTCATTTAGATTTGCTCCTCTGTGAGCTGCTTATTCATATCCTTTGCCTGTTGTTTTGTTCAGTTATCTTTTTATTAATTTTTAAGAGCTCTTTGTATATTATAGCTATGAATCTTTTATGAATGTAACTCTTTTTTTCTAAATCTATTGTTAGACTTCATCTTTATTTTTACAACCAAATTGCAGCACATTTTCTGGCTGACGAGACAGGGTAAGCATATGAGATTTGGAAGGGATAGGAGAGCAGAGGAGCTCCATGCTCCAGCTAGATCCTTTCGGGGACGCTGTCTCAGTCTGCTCAGGCTGTCATAACAGGAAACCATAGATTGAGTGTCTTAACAGGAATTTATTGTCTCATAGTGTAGAGACTGTAAGTCCGAGATCAAAGCACCAGCAGGATGAGCTTCTGGTGAGACCTCTCTTCCTGGTGAGCAGTCTTCTCATTGGGTCCTCGCCTGGCCTTCCCTCTGTGCCCCTGTGGAGAAGAGAAAGCCCTCAGGTGTCTCTTCCTTTTCTATAAGGACACTGTCCTACTGGATGAGGTCCCAAACTTATAACCTTATTTAACCTTTATTACTTCCCTAAGGGTCCTATCTTCAACTACAGTCACATGGGCAGGGGGAGGTTTAGGGCTTCAACATATGGATTTGCAGGGGGACATAATTGAGCAATTAACAGGTGGGTTCTACAGAAGTGCATAAACCCAGAGAGGAAGTGACAGTATGGTATACCTGAGCCATATTCATCCTTGCATGAATCTCCACACTCCAGCATGATGGAAGTAGCCAGACAGTTCCCATTCCCCCAAAGAACGGCAGAGAAAGCAGAGGAGCCTCTAGGCCTGAAGGGGTCCTGGGCAGGATATCTCAGCAAATGCCTGTATTCCAATGATCCAGAACTAGGTCAGGGTAATAGATAAGCTTCACTGAACACCTATGAGGATAGATGCCTATAAGGGCAGCGTGATGCTGCCATCTGATAAAAGCAGTCATGTGTTCAACAGGGATATATTCTAAGATATGTGTCATTGTGTAAACATTGTAGAGTGTCCTTGCACAAACCTAGATGGTATAGCCTCCTCCACACCTAGGCTATATGGTAAGCCTATTGCTCCTAGGTTACAATCCTGGACAACATGTTACTTTACTGATACTGTAGGCAACTGTAACATACGCGTACCTTTAGAAAATGTACAGTAAAAATACACTATTATGGGAGCATAATATGTAACCAGGGTCATATACATAGTCTTCTATTGACCTAATCATCTCCTCATTCTACACAGGACTGTATATTTTGGTCTTCCACCTGTTTCCTGACACATAGCTCCTAAAGCCCTTGGAATCTCTGAGTGAAACATGTATTTTTCTATGCTAATGGGATAACTGATGACTGGGGCTCCAGGATAGCTTCAGGATAGAGACTGTGCCAGGGAAACCAACCTTGTGACTAGAGGGTCAGAACTTTCAGCCCCATCCCCTGACCTCCCAGGAGGGAAGAGGAGCTGAAGGCTGAGTTGATCGCCCATGGTCAATGATGTAATCAATCATGATTCTATAAAGAAACCTCCATAAAAACCCAAAAGGTTAGGGTTCAGAGAGCTTCTGCGTTGGTGAACAGGAGCACATCAGCACACCGGAAGGGTGGTGCACCCTAACTCTCTGAGGACACAAGCCCTGTGCTCAGGACCCTTCTAAACCTCACCATATGTATCTCTTCACCTGTGCTGCATTTGTATCCTTTAAAATACTCTTTCTCATCATTGACCAATAATAGCAAGTAAACTGTTTACTGGCCTTCTCAGAGCTGCCCTAGCAAATTATTGAACCCAAAAAGGAGGTCATGGGGACCTCCAATTTGTAGCCGAGTCAGACAAGTGTGAGTGACCAGGGAACCTATGTTGGCATCTGAAGTGGGGGGCAGTCCTATGGGACTGAGCCCTTAATCTGTGGGGTCTGCACTAACTCTACTTAGCATCACAATTGAGTTGTATTGAACTGCAGGACACCCAGGTGGTGTCAGATAACTGGTCAGATTGATCAGTGTGGGGGAAAAGAACCCCACACAGGCTGGGCGTGGTGACTGATGCCTGTAATCCCAGCACTTTGGGAGGCCGAGGTGGGTGGATCACCTGAGGTCAGGAGTTCGAGACCAGCCTGGCCAACCTGGTGAAACCCTCTTTCTACTAAAAATACAAAAATTAGCTGGGCATGGTGGCAGGTCCCTGTAATCTCAGCTACTCAGGAGGCTGAGGCAGAAGAATCACTTGAACCTGGGAGGCAGAGGTTGCAGTAAGCCGAGATCTCACCATTGCACCACAGCCTGGGTGACAAAGCAAGACTGTCTCAAACACACACATACACACACACACACGGAGTAGACCTAAAAATAAGTTCAGAAAAATAAAAGCAGTCCTTTCTCTGGAGCACCTGTCGTAGCTGCTGTTGTGCTCTCCTGTGCCCAGGTTGCTGGGAGTGGCACTGGCAGAGGCCCGGCTGTCAGTTCCCATGGAGGCTGCCCAGCAGCAGAGCTGCATCACCCATGAATACACCCCTCCCCGGGGTGCCCTCAACACAGTAACAGAAAAAGGCCTGGCCATCTCAGCCCAACTCAGGACAACTCTGGAGGTCATTTCAGTTCCAGGATGTACCCTGGGGTCTGTTGAGGCAATCAGTAGGTCGCACCACACTGTCCCTTCCCCTCCGCCCAACCCCACTTCCTCCCCTGCCCTTTCCCTGGTGTGGACCCCAGGCACCTCTTTAATAACCTATCAGTGTCTCAGAGCCTGCTTATCAGGGACCCCTACCTGTGACAGACCCTCTCTCACACAATACAGGCAGTGCATAACCAAGGTGAACTTGGAACGGAATGTGATTCAACAGCGTGCGAGACAAAGCAGCCCCTGCCTGGACAGTGCTGGCCCTGATGCAAGGGATACAGGTGCCCCCAGAGCACGGGCATGCGGACTCCACCTCACCAAGCAGGGCCTCCAAGGAGACACCTCCTAATCAGCATCTACCGCCCCTGAACCACCCAATCTCCTCCAGCAATGGCCTTAATAGGAAATGCAGGCCCCTGCTCCTTCTGCCAAATCTCCCTTAAAGGAACATGTGGCAAATTGCTTCCATGGGCTTATTTAACCTAACCCTCTAATCTATTCCCCATTAAGATGGTTACTTTAATTTAGTTATTTGTGTCCGACAGGCAAAGACGGAGTGGCTCTCTTGGCTTTTGGATGCTGTTCTCTGCTCCACCACACCAGTGCCCAGGGCATTTCCCATGGCAAAGCACCAACACCTGCCCATATTTGAAAGCTCATCTGTAGCCCAGCAGGAAAACAAGACTTGATATATATTTGAGGCTTAACATGTTGATTCTCAGGCTTTATAACACTGGATATTATTGGCAGCACTATGAAACAAAGAAACGGAAGCTTCTGCCCACTCCTCCAAATGTGACATTAGGAATTCAGTGTAGGGCAGTGAAGGACAAATCACGACACCTGGATTCTGCTATCTTGGTTCTTTCCGTGACCAAACAGGTATGTGACACTTCACAGTGCTTCGCCCCTCTAGGACTCAATTTCCTCATCTAAGCATGAGGAGGGTTGAACGTAAAGCCCTAATAGGTCAGGAATCTTGGGTGTTTGGGTTTTTTCTTAGATCAGTGTTTCAGATATTGAGTTATTTTCCAGAATTGACACGTTGAAGCTCCTGGCCTACTCAGGTCCCTGGAGAAAGCTGAAGGTGACCAGCTTTTGCTTTCTGCTATTGGATCAGATCCACCAGTGTAATTCCTCCCAGACTTTTACTTCCTGGAGTTTTACTTCTGAACATTCCAAAATGATAATGTTTCTTGGAAGTGAGCTCCAAATATTACATCTGGAGCTGTTCTCTCTTAACAGTCTGCCCTCAATCTAAGAAGTTTATCAGTTCTGTTGGAGAGTCCCCACCGTGCCATTAGCATTTGATGTGGATGTCACAATTTCAAACCATTTTTATCTTCAGGGAAAGCAGAGCGGGGAAAATGAGCCAGATCCCTTGGTCCCTGGCTCAGAGTTAGAAACTGATCTTATTTGTGAAGTGGGCTTAATTTCACCATTGGAACAAGCAATGCAGACGATGTTCTCTGTGTGAGCTGATGACAGGCCTGCAGTCATCCCTGCTCTTCCATGCACACAGGGGAGAATGAACACACTCGTACACATGCTATGCTTCCTGCGCACATGTGCGCACACACCTACCCACCTACTAGAAAATGCTCACAGTGCAATCATGGATGCAGACTGGAAGGGGAACATTTTTTGCAGGGCCCAAACTGAGAAAAGACTCCATGGCTACCACAGACAAGGCCTAAGGAGACTTAGTATGAATCCCCCAGCCATTCCTACAATGCTATATTGTTGACAAGACATTTCCACATGCACAATATCTTTTGACCATTCACAGCTCAGGGGAACGCACTCTTCCTTCTTGGACAATCCTTTTATACACCCGCCCACCCCTCACCCCAGCTGGGCCAATTTCTCCTTCCTAGACAAATCTTCCCTGACAACCCTATCCAAATTAGGGCCCTCCCCACCATTATTTATCTTGGCACTCTGTTTGCTTTTTATAGCATTTAATTACATTTTTTTGTGTTTTTGCTTATTTACCTATTTATTATCCATCTCTCCCACTGAATTATAACCTCCTTGAAAGACAGGAATGCAGTCTGTTTTATTCATTCCGGATTACCCAGTATCCAAAACAATGTCCAGCATACAGTCAACACTTCATAAAGCCTTTTTGAATAAACCAACTTGATTTGCTCAAGAATCCTACAGTTAAAGTCATTTTCACAGATGAGGAAACAGGTTCATGGAGGTTAGGTGGCCTGCAAATTCCCAAAAACTGCTAAGTGGGAGAGCCAGGATTCGAATCTAATTTTATGCCATTTTCACAATATCAAGTTATTTGAGTCCATCTTTGAGCTATGATTTGTCCTTTAAACTCCACAACAGCTCCCAGTCTCAGGAAAAGGAAGGAAAATTTGATGTACACACATATGCATACGTGTGTGTGTATGCCCACATATGCATACATGTGTACACACACACACACACACACCTTTGACTTTGCCCCACTCTCCAAGTTTGTTAGCTAGGAAGAACCAGGTAGTGAATTTGACTTTCTCGTATATGCTATACTGAAAAATGTGCCTGACTTACAAATGACCGTGTAAAAGCAAGTACCATTTTCAGACCCTGAAGATGATGGGAATATATAAAGGAAATATGACAGAATGTTAGAATTAGAAGCATTTTGTAGATAGGGAAACTGAGGCACCATTGGGTGGGAATGATTTTCCCAAGGTCAATTGTAGGAGAACCAGTACTAGAACCCAGGTCTGATACTTGGTCCAATGCTCATTCCCTAAGATGAATCACAGGAACACAGCAATAAATTATGTCTTGGGCATCCTCTCATCACCAATCGTCAACAACGATGGCTTTCTTCATCTGTCTTTTCAGAGCTTGGTCCCAGAACAGTATGTGCTTGGAAAGCCCACTCCAACTGTATGAAGGTATTTCACACGTGAAGTTGGACTTCAGGTGTTTTCACAAATTATGAAATGTCTCTCTAAAGCTATTGCTTCAAACTCAGTTCTTTTTCTCCGTTCTCCCAACTGAGACCCTCACATCCATCCAGTAGACAACAGAGTAAGGCAGCTCCCAAGCATACCCAACTTTTCAATTGATTAATGTTCTTTTTAATTAAGAAAATATATTAAAAGAATGGCACAGGCACACCCACATACACACATACAAGTGCTAGGAAGAGCCTGGTCTAGAGATGCGAAGGAAATCTGAATCAACTTGAGTGTCAATGCATCAAAGCATTGGAAGCTAAAAGGAGAGTTCCATAAAGAGGAAAATGATCAGAAAAAGAACTTCAGAGACTTTCCTTCAGAAGTGTAGGCAAAGGATACTACCAAGGACTGGCTCAGGTAACTGGAGACCAAAGCTACACTTACCCACACTCAGTAAAGAGGCCTGTTTTAGGTTGGTGTATTAGTCCATTTTCATGCTGCTGATAAAAACATACCTGAGCTGGGCACGATGGCTCACACATGTAATCCCAGCACTTTGGGAGGCCAAGTGGGTGGATCGTATGAGGTTGAGAGTTTGAGACCAGCCTGACCAACATGGAGAAACCCTGTGTCTACTAAAAATACAAAATTAGCCAGGTGTGGTGGTGCATGCCTGTAATCCCAGCTACTCTGGAGATTACAGGACAGGACAATCGCTTGAACCCAGGAGGCAGAGGTTGCAGTGAGCCAAGATTGCACCATCGCACTCCAGCATGGGCAACAAGAGTGACACTCCATCTCAAAAAAATAAAAATAAAAATAAAAACATACCTGAGACTGGGCAATTTACCAAAAAAAAAAAAAAGGTTTTAATGGACTTATAGTTCCACGTGGCTGGGGACGCCTCACTATCATGGTGGAAGGCAAGGAGGAGCAAGTCACACCTTACATGGATGGCAGCAGGCCAAGAGAGAGCTTGTACAGGGAAACTCCACCTTATAAAGCCATCAGACCTCGTGAGACTTACTCACTATCACAAGAACAGCACAGAAAAGACCTGCCTCCATGAGTCACTTACCTCCCACCAGGTCCCTCCCACAACACATGGGAATTCAAGATGAGATTTTAGTAGGGACACAGCCAAGCCATATCAGTTGTATTTGAGATCCATTCCAAGAACAGGCATGACTCAGCTTGTGAGGGATCTGCCTGAGCTACTGTGCTGTGCATGGGTGAATCCATTGCTTCTAAGAACATCACAGGCACTCACACATGCACACACATGCATGCATGTGCACACACAGACACACACACACACACACTGTTCTGTGTCCCTGTTCCCTTATTCATGGTGTCACCTCTGCATGGAGCAGCCTTTCTACTTGGTGCCCTAGAGAACCTCCTGGAGGCTCAGCCCCTGTGGTCTCTTCTCTGGCGCTTCCCCTGCTTCTTCCACCTCTTCCTGGGTCCCCTCCTCTGCTCTGTGACCCTGTAATACTCTGTACCACCACCATCGCTGTATTGCACAGCATCACACCACAATTATTTGTCTGCATGACTGTGAGCCCCCCACGAGGGAGGAAACTGTTTTGTGTGTCTTTGTCTGCAGCACACAACACAGTGCCAGGCGCTTAGTAGCCACTCAGCAAGCAGTTGTTAAATGGTTAAATAAAGGAATTTCCCTGCTTGGTACAAGGTAGACATGCTGGGATTGTCCCACAGTCTCAATCACACAACCCGACCCTGTTTTATCCTAAATCCAGATAACATTAACACAACCATCACACCACCAGAGGGGTTTCATCCCAATAAAATAAAGCTGTAGAGTCCAGTTATGTAATAAGAAGAAAAACAGATCAGGGAGAAGGACATTCTTACTGTGTTCATTTCCTAGGGTGGCTGTAACAAAGTACCACAAACAAGGTAACTTCAACAGAAATGTATCGTCTCACAGTCCTGGAGGCTGAAATCAAGGTGTTAGCAGAGCTGGTTCCTTCTGAGGGCTGTGGGAAAGGACCTGTTCCACGCTCTTGTCCTGGGTTCTGATGGTTGCTGGCAATCTTTGGGGTTCTGTGGCTTATGGATGCTTCATCCCAATCTCTGCCCTCACGTGGCATTCTCTCTGAGTCTTTTCACATAGTCTCCCCCCGGGCATGTCTGTCTCTCTGTCCCAATTTCCCATCTTTACAAGGACACCAGTCATATTGGATTAGGGCCTACCTAAAGACTTCATTTTAACTTCATGACCTCTATGAAGACCCCATTTCCAAACAAGGTCACATTCTGAGGTCATGGGAGCTAGAACTTCAATATATTTTGCAGAGGGACACAATTCACCCCCTGACAGTTTATACTCAAAACTGGCATAACAAAGGCAGGGATGACTCCAAGCATAAATATGTTCATTGGAACCAGGCACAGTGGCTCATGCCTGTAATCCCAGCACTTTCGGAGGCCAAGAGGCAGGTGGATCACTTGAGCCCAGGAGTTCGAGACCAGCCTTGGCAGCATGGTGAAACCTTGTCTCTACCAAAAATACGAAAACTAGCCAGTCTCATAACCTGGTCTCAAAATAAATAGATTAATAAAATTAACTTCTAAATAAAATTTAGAAGTTAAAAATAAAATTAAAAGGGCCAGGCATGGTGGCTCATGCCTGCAATCCCAGCACTTTGGGAGGCTGAGGCAGGTGGATCACTTGAGGTCAGGAGTTCAAGACCAGCCTGGCCAACATGACGAAACCCCATCTGTATTAAAAATACAAAAATTAGCCAGGCATGGTGGTGCTTGACTGTAGTCCCAACTACTCAGGAGACTGAGACAAGAGAATCACTTGAACCTGGGAGACAGAGGATGTAGTGAGCCGAGATTGCATCACTGCACTCCAGCCTGGGAGACAAAGTGAGACTCTGTCTCAAAAAAAAAAAAAAAAAATGTTCATTGGCCCTCCTCTACCTCATCTTCCTCATTGGTAAAATGGTGGGAGAATTTTTGCTGAACTAAATAGAGGATTTGCTGAAGTTTATTTCTGATGTTCTTTCTTCCACCATCTTTCCCCATGTGTGGATTCCTCTGCTACTAGCTCACTGTTCCCTGCTTACTTACAGTGCAATCCTTCCCAGAACACTTGCACGTTAATTCAGACTCATAAAGATAGAATAGACTTCGAGATCCAAGGAAGTTTCTCCATTATGGTGGTGTTTTAGACACAAAAGTAAAGAGGCTGTGTGGGGACAGGGTATAAGAGAATCCAGAGGAACTAATCATGGAGTAGCACCTGGAACCTCAAAGGCTGCCATGTGAGGTGTGCTCAGCCTGCACAACTGTCCATGGGGTGTGTTAATAGAAACACCCAGTCCCATTGGAGTGTCAGCTCAGAGCCTGGCCACAGGCAAGAACACTGGCCTGGGCTCTGGACCTGAAGTCGGGTCCAGCATTTTCACTGACCTGCTGTGTGTGGCTAGACCAGTCTCTTTTCTCTTCTCCTTACACTCAGTTTCCCTATCTGTGTAATGGGGGGATGGGTGGGGTGGGAGTGGGATTAGAAGGCTGGTCTCCAGCCTCTTCCCATCCACACATCCTGTGAGCATCTGCAACAACCCTTCTTGCCAAGAAAAACCATCAACACGACAGCAAACAGGGAGAGAGGACAATGAGCAGCAGCCAAGCCTTCATCTGCTCGCTCACTCTAAACAGAAATCACTTACCCTAAATGGCAATCAGTCCCCGATGGCCTCCTTTCCAAACGCCATGTATGACAATGAGTGATTTGTAACAACATCCAATCAAGCGCACCTAACCTTCCTATAATTGCCTGTCCTTTTCAGCGTTCTTAAAAGCTTTCCAGTGGAAAAGAACAGAAGCTTCTTGTCAGAAGCAGATTATTATACAGAGGAGAGAGACCACCCCCCATTCCTTTCCTCCCTTCCAGCCCATCTCTGCACCCACCCCGGTCTGCACGACCCCCGCAGAGGAACCAGCATCTGGCTGACATCTCCACGGGCGCAGCAACCACCTGCTGGTGTAAATCTCTCAGCTGTTCCATCCCCATCGAGGATCCTTCCCCAGCTAGAGGCAGGCCCAGCAGATTGCTGTCTTTCCTTCCAGGCCAGAAGAGGTAACATTAGTAGCATTTTCAGTTCACACCGAGTGTCATTATTAAAATCAGCAGAACGGAACACCAGAAAGGTCCAGGGATAGGCCCCGAGGTCACAGGGCAGGTGGGCAGGGCCACGGCTAACTCCCCTGCAGGCCTGGATCCCCGACAAGTCACACACCCACACTCCGTGCTCTCAACGAATGGAAAAATGACACTCCTCAGCTGGCCCGGGGGTGGTGCAAGTCCTGGGGGATTTCTCAGCTCCACCAACCATCCTCATCATGGAAGACAAGTGTGAGAGTCAGGAGGAAAGCACACAGCTTAGAGCCCTGGAATCAGAATCCCACCAAATCATCATCATAAGAGGGACAGAGAATGAACCGTGGAGTTGGAGGTCCCAGGAGTAAAAACAGGGGCTGAAATTTTCCCAGAGAGAAAATCACAGGGAGACTATGTGCAAAAATCAGCAGCAATGTCATCTTCATCTGGAAAATGCCAGAGAGAGATCTCACTCTCCCAGACATGCCATACTCACTCGGAATCCCTTGATTTTTCTTTGAACCTCCTGATTCATTCAACAAATGGTCTGTTGAGTCCCCCCTGGGTGAGAAGGCTGTGCTAGACACTGTAAGAGAAGTAGAGGTGCCTGTGCCAAGGGTTTGCCTGGCCCTCGGTCTGATAGGGTGTGTGAGGCTTTCTTCAGGCGACTAATGACTGACTGAAAATGATCTATGCTTACAAGAGATGCCGGGCCAGAGGCTCTCACAAGGGGAGACGGATGGCTGCAAGCTGGGAAGGGGGGTGTTTCGAAGCATGGAAGTCAGGGAATGGGATGTAGGAGGCACCATAGGCACAGCCTGAGCAAAGGCATGTGGCGGGGACTGGAGGTGGGGGGAGCACAGAGAAACAGAAGGACACAGACAGCAATAAAGAAGTCAACGCCTGTCTCAACACCAAGGCCATTAAGAATCCACGGACCCTTGTTCAGACTTGTGGTCCTGCCACTGCAATGGCATGAAGGGTTCTGCCCTGAGAATGGCAAAAGGGAAAGAATGCCTCCTCTGAGTCTTTGCAAAATAGCAAATATTTTCCCCACCAGATTAGGCTTCTTTTCCAAGAATATTTTCTAATCCTGCATTCCCAACATCAGGTCCTATTCAATGGGCACTGGAGGTGAGGTAGCCCAGACCTTCCTGACTAGCCCAGGAGGGAGAGAGAATCTCTGAAACATCCCTCCTCCACACCTCCCTGCACACAGCTGTTCCCCTGGCTCCCCTGTGTCCTTCAGCCTGTGGAATGGTGCAGGAACCGCTTTCGCAGCTATTCAGCCCCAAATATCCTCTCTACCACCAGCCAAATCCTACTGTTTCTTTAAGGTCCATCTCCTTCAAGAAGTCTTCCCTGCTCACCCACCAGCCCAGCCCATCCCAGCCCACTCTCATCCCTCCCATCCTGAGCACAATCTAGATGTACAATTTGCACTGCATGTCTGGTGCTCAGTGCATTGCAAAGCTATTACCTAGTAAGAAAGCTGCCTCCTCTCCCCAGTCAGACTGCCCCTATCTGTGGTTAGGGGCTTGTATTCTACTTCCTGTGCCCTCTCCCCAGTACTTAGCACAGTGGCTTGCTTCTGCTCCGAGTTTAAGAAACATATGTGAATTAATTGACCGATGAAAGGTGCTAAAGATCGCCGGAAAGGCTGCCTTTTATCCATGGCCCTTGGGACTCAGGAGAGAATTTCACTTCCTTCATAACCTTATCTCTCATGAAAAGTTTACCATTTCAATCCAGTTCCTTTCTAAGCACAGTCCTTCCGCATACTGCCTGCCTCATGCAGATGAGCGCCTTCTCTACCAATGGATGTCCAAGTTCCAAACTCCTTCCAGGTGTCGGGCCCCTGGTGTCTTTAGAAGAAGGCCCCAGAAGAGGATTGCTGACAGAGGCTGCAGCAGGCCCAGCATGAGCTTAGTTGCAAAGCTGTTGATACCATTTGATGTTTTCCCACCACCACCTCTTACATCCATTCTGTCTTGACCTACCTGCTACAGGTGGCCCACACTCCTGTTCTCCTATACTCTTCACTCTCTCTTACAGGGAAATGAGCTGATGAACTCATTTCCACTGATGTTCACATCTGCACCTTCTACCCTACTCCCAGTCCCTGATCAGGCTTTGAATCCCTTAAAAATAGAAGCAGTGCTTTTCTCATTTGTACATCCCTAGAACTACGCATCGTTATTGGCACTAGTAGACACTCAGGAAATGAGGAAGGAAGAAAAATAAAGGAATGAGGAAGAAATGAAGAAAGAAGCAAGGAAGGAAGAAAGGAAGAGACGTAGAAGTGGGGAGGAAAGGAGAAGCAGGGAGAGAGAGAAGTGGCCCCAGGACTCACATGTTGGCCAAGCTCCAAGCAGAAGTCCATCTCTCTACATGATCCAGGGCAGAAGTTGCCCACCTGAACAAGTGTATTATAGTGCATTTTCACACTGCTGTAAAGAACTACCTGTGACTGGGTAATTTATGAAAAAAAAAAAGAGAGATTTAATTAACTCACGGTTCTGCAGGCGTTGCAGGAAGCATGGTTGGAAGGCCTAAAGAAATTTACAATCACCCCAGAGGCGAAAAGGAAACAAGCACGTCTTTACCATGGTGGAGCAGGAGAGAGGGAGAGCATGAAGGGGAAGCGCCACACACTTTCAAACTGCCAGATCTCACGAGAACTCACTATCACGAGAACAGCAAGAGAGAAATCTGCCCCTCATGATTCAATCACCTCCCACTAGGCCCCTCCCCTGACAGGTGCAGATTACAATTGAAAATGAGATTCGAGTGGGGACACGGAGCCAAACCATATCAAACAGGATCAGTCTCTTTCAGCTTGCTTCTCTGTTTCCTAGTTTCCTCATCTTCAAAAATGGGGATAATGGTAGCACCTACCTCAAGGAGTGGTTGTAAAGCATAAATAAATGAATGCCTGGCAAGCTCTTTGAGTATCACCTGATACATGTTAAGCTATCAAGCCCCACAGGCCCCCGCCTGTTACCAGATGCAACCTTCTTCCCTTTCTTTGTAGACTCTTCCTCCAGGTGAAGCTCAGAAGGAGCAGGTATACATCTTCCCTACTTGTTAAACTGTCTCCTATTGTGTGTACTTGGCTGCATGATTTATCGGGCATAGCTGTGTATGTGTTTTGTGGCTCCTGTCTTAATGACTTCACCAGTAACTGATTGCAAACACAGAAACACAAGAATGCCTGATTTATACCTCTTTGTTTGAAATCAAAGAAGTATTCTGGCTGAGCAAAGTTTTCAGATCACTGAAGCTTATAATTCTAAGCATAGTCTCCTATTGCTCTGACCACTGTTGGTAACTCCATCATTACTATGAATCCCATTGGTGGCAGCTATGGTGTAGTGGAAATGGCACTGGACCCAAAGCCAAAAGACTTGTGGTGAGTCCCTCTGCATCTTAGCATTTGTACATCCTTAAATCTCTCTAGACCTCACTTTCATTTATAAAACCATGGCGTGCCCATCAACCTCACACTTGTTGATGAATTCGAGGGTGTAATGCCCGCGACCGGGCTTCAGAAACTCTGAAGTACTTAGTACATGTTGAGTGTCAACTTAGAGATGTCCTCAGCGATTGTTGAGCCTATTTGCCCCGATACAAAATAAACCCCGCCCTGCTTTGCTAAGAAGTACGCATCTCCTAACTTTTCCATTGCTGTTCGTTTTTCCAGTAGTTCCACTCCTAACCCTGTTGTCCTGACAGCTGGCTCTTGGCATCTATCACCACTGCTTCTAGTCTGTTATACCCTATTCACCTACACAACTAAGGAAATGAGTGCCTAACTCAATAAACAGTAACCATGATGCTTTCCCCACAAAGGCAGAGAAATCGGGCACTCCTAGAGCTAAGCTGGGTCCTGGAAAACATCTAGTTCCGTTCTTTTTTTTTTTTTTTTTTTTTTTTTTTTGGGAGACGGAGTCTCGATCACTCTGTTACCCAGGCTGGTGTGCAGTGGCATGATCTTGGCTCACTGCAACCTCCGCCTCCTGGGTTCAAACTATTCTCCTGCCTCAGCCTCCTAAGTAGCTGGGATTACAGGTGCCTACCACCATGCCCCGATAAATTTTGTACTTTTAGTAGAGATGGGGTTTCACCATGTTGGTCAGGCTGGTCTTGAACTCCTGACGTCATGATCCGCCTGCCTCAGTCTCCCAAAGTGCTGGGATGACAGGCGTGAGCTACTGTGCCTAGCGATCTAGTTCAATTCTTTAAGATGAGGAGTTGGAAGAAGAAATGACTTATCTAAGATTAAATAGGCAGCAGAGCTAGAACTAGAATTTTAATCTCTTGATTTTCAACCCAAGCAGTCCTTCTCCTCTGGTCTGACAGAGGCTGTGTGGTAAAGGCCAAGGACCTTGTTCTTTCTGTTGCTTTCATATTTACATCCAGGTTTGCAATCAAGATTCACATGGCTATGACTATGCAACACCAGGAATAGTGAGGCCAGAAACTTCTTAAGCAGCCAAAAGAAGGCTGAGCTAAACTCTGAGGATGAATTCATCTAGTTTAGGGAGTCCTGACCAAAAATAGATTCTGAACTATTCAAATCTGAGTTCTGCATCCATCCCATGCATAGTGGTCACATGCAAAAGTCCCTGCCTAGACTATATGTGTGTGTGTGTGTGTGTGTATGTGTGTGTGTGTGTGTGTGTGTATACCAAAGTTTAAGTCCTTTTAAGAGAACAGGACTTTATACTAATAGTTGTCCTGTTCATGTTAGGAGGCAAAAGTTCTTGAGTAGTGTCAGCAAAGAGGGGAAACCTCAATGCCTCAGAAGGCTAAGGGTCTTTGCAGGATTGAAAAGGAGAAGAGGGAAAGCTGGATTGCTCAAGTTCAAAGCAGAGGATACCCCAGGGCTGAGTCAGGGACCAGGCGTAACAGCAACACTGCTCCCACTTGTGCTTGCAGACAGGCTCTGAGTCACATTCTTCTGCACCTATCCTTCAGGGATATGTGGCCAGCTCCCCTTCCTAAAGGGAAAGGCAGAGAACTGACTAACCTACCCTAACAGTAACCCCATGACCTCATTGACCCTGCCCAACAGGCCAAAAACATGCTCCCAAGGTATTGGCAAGTGAGCACATAATTAGGATGATCAATATTGTCCTTGTTTTAACAATGAAAATGGAGCATCCTAAGATGCCTAATCTAAACTTCACTCTTCTTACCTGCTAAATGGGCACAACACACAGAGCTGACTTTGTCACTGGATTGCTGAGATAAATAGGTAAGGTAAGGTATTTGATTATAAACCCTTTATTTTCTACTTATATTCTATTGTGAAGTGGAAATGAGAGCACAAGCAGAGGAAGGAAGGAAGGAATGAAGGAAGGAAGGAAGGAAGGAAGGAAGGAAGGAAGGAAGGAAGGAAGGGAGGGAGGGAGGGAGGGAGGGAGGGAGGGAGGGAGGAGAAGAACAGGGAATAGAAGGAAGAAGATACAGAGAAGAAAGAGAAAATGCTGGATGGGAACGGCCCAATGCAGTGAAAAGGGAGGCCTAAGTGACAGGCAGAGCACCTTCAGAGCCCACCCCTCTCTCCCCTTCAAATCCTATGGAGCCTTCAAAGGCCCTGTCTGAGCTAGCCTCCTCCTCCAAGAAGCCCTCCCTGACCACCAGGCCACAAAGGTCTCTTTCTCTCCTTTGGACTCCTGGAGAATGTAGGGTCTATGACATGCCATCAGCTCTGAGTCAACTACTTTTCTTTTACTCTAGGTATTTTACATATAAATGTCACTTCTCCCCTTCTAATTCATACATAACTTGCTATTCCTATCATTCCTATAGTGCCTTGCTCAGGGAGGGTATATAGAGGGTCTTATAAATATTTCTAGTTGTCTGAATGAGTAAATAGGGAAAAAATAAGTGGGCCTTGTACAGGAAAGAAATACAAGTGATCTTTAATTCCCTCCGAAGCATGCCTGCGATTGGGTGTCACCTGCCTGGATTCACAAAGAAGAGATGAGATGTACCAGGTGTGGGGTTCTGGAAACTTGGGATCCAGCCAAGCTCCTCCACTTCCCCAGCTGGGTGACTTTGGTCAGGCCATGTCCTCCCCTTCCCTGAGATATCAATTCTCTGCCCTGTGAAATATCAGAAGTGACTCCATCCTCACTTCTCTCTGTGTGGTCTGTGGACCGGCAGCATCATCCAGGTGGGTGCTCTTTAGAAATGGCAACCATAAGCTCCACCCCACACCTGCCAATCAGGAGCTGCACATGGCCCCCAAGTGGCTCATAGGTTCCTCGTAGCTTGAGGAGCATTGAGTTCTCTGATGGCTCTGCATGCACCATTTTCCAGCCTCTTCTTGTCCCATCCTCAAGGACAGGCACAAGAGCCCCCAGAGACCCTGCGGGGACTCATGAGTTGCCTGGGGTTCCCAGACCTTGTAGGGCAGTAGATCTGTTATCTGAGCCTTTCTCCTGCCTCTCCTGATGGGGTGAGGCCGCTACTCACAGGAAGTTTTCAGGATGAGAAAAGAGAAATTATCTCCTTCTACCATGAAGAAAGCCATTACCAAAGCGTTCAGCTAAGAAGGAAGAGTTCACCAGCGCACAAACCCCGATAAGCATCTCCTCGCTTCTCAGACTTTTTCCACTCCTTACACACAACTCTTAATCTAGGAAAGTGACTCAGCTTTCAAGTGTGTTTAATCATCTCCCTGGGACCTTGTTGGGGATTGCATGGGTGGAACGCCTTCGAAGGATTCAACGTTCAGAGCCACTGGACTTCAAAGGTTTCTCGAGCCCTGCTGGGTACCAGGGGGAGTTGGAGCAGGGCCTGATGTGATGGCTGAGTCGTTAGTGACAGGAGAAACTCGGGCAGCCAAACTCCTCACCAGTTGCCTTGTTGAAAGCCCCCAGGGAGAAAATCGTAATAAAACCTTCATCACCGCTGGGTCAGCACCTTCGTGTTATGAGATGTCCCCAGGTAACTGAATTTCACTTTTGTAGATCCCAAATTCATTTTATTTTCCCTGTTTAGAGTGGACCTTTTCCTAAATAGGATGACACTGTTTTCTGAAACTGAATATAAAGTGCAAATTAATTTTGAGGGAGTTGTTCATGCACATCACCACAATGGAAGCCCAGTGAGGACAGGAACTTCTGTCTCTGTTCCCTGCTGTGTTTCCAGCGCCTAGAACAATGGGCCTGCAAGAGGCTCACTCGACCTAAAGGAAGCACTTTGCTATGCCAGGCACGTCCAGCTCTGGAGATATGGGGAGGAGCAGATGAAATTTCTCTCCTCGCAAGCAGAGCTCAAGGGCCAGACAGGGAATGCTGGAATGTCAGGTTCCAGCCACTGATAAGCGTGAGTCCTGCTGACTTTGCAACCCAGGAGGCACCTACTCTAGGGAGGCTGTTTTTGTTTTCATTTTTAAGAGATAGGCTCTTGCTCTGTCACCCAGGCTGGAGTTTAGTGATGTGAACGTAGCTCATTGCAGCTTCTACCTCCTAGACCAAAGTCACCCTCCTTCCCCAGCCTCCTGAGTGGCTGGGACTACGGTCGCATGCAACCACGCCTGGCTAATTTTATTCATTTTTTGTGGAGATGGGGTCTCACTATGTTGCCCAGGCTGGTCTTGAACTCCTGGCCTGAAGCAATCCTCCTGCCTCGGCCTCCCAAAGTGCTAGAATTACAGGCATGAGCCACTGCACCCAGTCTGGAGGTTTTTAAGCCATGGTGTCAGTGTTTTTAAAACTACCTTTCCTTGGCTGGGTGCAGTGGCTCACGCCTGTAATCCCAGCACTTCGGGAGGCCGAGGAGGGCGGATCACAGGCTCATGAGATCGAGACCATCTTGGCTAACATGGTGAAACCCCATCTGTACTAAAAATACAAAAAACAAAATTAGCCAGGCGTGGTGGCAGGCACCTGTAGTCCCAGCTACTCGGGAGACTGAGGCAAGAGAATGGCGTGAACTCCAGAGGCGGAGCTTGCAGTGAGCCGAGATTGCACCACCGCACTCTAGCCTGGGCGACAGAGCGAGACTCCGACTCAAAAAAAAAAAAGGAAAAAGAACTACCTTTCCTTTCTTTCTGTTAGGTGGTCAGTTGTCACTTAAACTTGCATGGAAAGTAAACAGGAGGCAAAGTTAGAACTAATTCTCAAGAAGAGAATGTGTCTGTGTCACAGATGCCCCCGGCTACAGTCTTTGCCATGGAAGTCAGCACCTCCTACTCCCCCAGTGCCTTGCCAGCCTCTTCCCATCTCAGGCTGTCACTCCAATTGGAGGGCGTCATCCTGAGAAGCATTTCATAACCTTGATCCAGCACAAGCACCACATTTCCAGAGTCAGGAAGCTGAGCTCCAGAGATGAGCTGATTTCCCAAGGTCAAGCAGTTAGAGTAGCCAAGAAGACCGGGTCTTCTGATGCTCAGTGCCGGGCTCTCTGCTCCTATCAGCTGTGGGCCTCCTTCTCATGTTCTATCACACACACACTTCTGATTTCCTACTAGCTGGAAGAAAAAATATAAACAGATAAATGAGCTTGTTAAAACTATTTCTAGAGTGAAAATACATAGGCACTCTTCCTATTTGTCCAACATCATATGTCCTTAGGGAAAGGCAAATTAAAACAAGATACCGCTGCACATCTATTAGAATGGCTAAAATCCAAAACACTGACAACACCAAATGCTGGGGAGGATATAGAGCAACAGGAACTCTCACTCATTGCTAGTGGGGATGCAAAATGGCAAAGCCACTTTAGAAGACAGTTTGGCAGTTTCCTACAAAACTAAATATACTCTTACCATATGATCCAGCAATCACGCTCCCTGGTATTTACTCAATTGAGTTGAAAACTTAGGTCCACGCAAAAACCTGGACAGGAATGTTTATAACAGCTTTATTCATAATTGCCAAAACTTGGAAGCAACCAAGATGTCCTTCAGTAGGTGAGTGGATAAATAGACGGTGGTATATGCATACAATGCCATACTACTCAGCAATATAAAGAAATGAACTGTCAAGCCAGGAAAAGACATGGAGAAACCTTAAATATGCATTACTATGTGCAAAAAGTCAGTTTGAAAAGGCTACATACTGCATGAATCTGACTATATGACTTCCTGGCAAAAAAAGACAAATTATAGAGACAGTAAAAAGATTAGTGGTTGCTGAGAGTTTGTCGGGAGGGGAGAAAGGGATGAATTGGTGGAGCACAGAGGATTTTTAGGACAATGAAATTATTCTGTATAACACTGGAATGGTGGATACAGGACATGCATTTTCCAAAACATGTGCAATTATACAATACAAAGACTGTTCCCATACTATAATATAAACCATGGACTTCAGTTAATAACAATGTATGGATATTGGCTCATCGACTTTAACAAATGTGCCACACCCATGCAGGATGTGAATGGGGAAACTGAGTGAAGGGGAGAGGAAATACATGGGAACTCACTGGACTTTCTGATCAATTTGTCTTTAAACCTACAACTGCTCTAAAAAATTAAGACTCCTAATTAAAAAAAAAAAAAAAAACCTATTCCTAGAGTGAAAATACACAGGCATTGTTCTATATTGTTCTATTTGTAAAATGCATGAGCGTTCGTGTCTGAATCGGTGACATCTACTGGAGGAGCAGGGAGATTGGTCATGCTGTCTAACATCACAAAACAGGTCAGGATCCCAGCTATAACTTGAACCAGCCTCTTAACTCTCACATTTGCAGAACTTACACTAAGCCACCTTGATACTGAATCAAGAACCCTCAACCTGAGTCCATTCAGACCAGAGTGATGCCTCCAAAGGGCATCTTAAGTGTCCCTCCCACCACACCAGTCAGTAGGAGAGACTCCCTCATTTCCCCAAGGAAGGTCCCTCAGGAACTTGTAATTGGCAGAAGTAACTCCTGATGCCTGATCTGGGTCTGTTCCTTCAGGGAGTCTCGCCCTTGCTCTCCTCACTTGATCCTTACTGGAACTTTAATAAATAACTATGGGTTGTTCCACATCGTAACCCAACCTGTAGAGGAGGACTGGGACCCAGACCTCCACGGCAGAAGCCGTCGCAGGCTGCGCTGCAGCCGCTGGGCTGAAGGATCGACAGCAGTCACGTGCAGGCACAAGCATAAAAGCCTCATCATCTCACTAAAGCCCTCTTTATTCACCCTGTATTTTTCCACACATTTCATTTCCCATCATGGCTGATTGCCTAAAGCATTCATGTGAAAATAGCAGATTTTTGCCTATGTTTGTTACTCCCCATCTCCTCCCAATAATGCAGTTTGTTGGATTCTCAGAAACGCCATAAACACTAGGCATGTCCGAGATGAAGAAACAAAAAGAAAAAGAAATAAAATAGCAGTGATATTATCATGGAAAGGGGCTGGGGCCGGGCATTGGCTGGGATCACTGAAGTCAAAGGTATCATGATGGGCTAGAAGGTCCCTTGGCGATGACTGCATTTTATAAATGGGGAAACTGGGGCCCAGAGAGGTGAATTTCCCCAAGGTCTGTATGTTACGTGGAGGATGATGACTGGTGGATGTTCCTGATGGGATTTCTTTCTCATCAGGCCCAAAATGCATGAAGAAGAGCTCTGAGCAAGGTGTCGTGGAGTGGTAACAATAGCTCACTCATCTATTGTTTTCTTTGGGATCTTTTTGTGTCCTCTCTTCTGGTTTTTACCCACAGAGTAAAACCTCATGGACCAGTCAGATGAGAGGTAGAATGTGAAGAAAAAGGAAACAGCATATCGTGAGCTTCATGCCCAGCCATGGTCTAGAAACATTACATGTGTTAATTCAAGTTCCTGCAATCATCACATAAAAATCTTTCTAGAAAGAACTCCAGACTCCCAAAGCAGGAGACCTCAGGAAAGAGATATAATAGTAGACAATACTGACCGAGGGCTTATTATTTCTAGGCACTGGTTAGGCATTTATCTGTTCATTTAAATCTCACAGGGACCCACTTGAGAGACGAGAAAGCTGAGGCAGCAGAAGCACATAGGACCTTTCTTGACACCATGGTGGGGTTTCAAACCACCTTGATACTAAAGCAAGAACCCTCAACCTGAGGTCATTCAGGCCTGGGTGCTGCCTTCAAATGGCATCTTAAATGTCCCTTCATGGTTTCAGCGAAGCCCCTAGCTGGGCTTCATTCCAGAAGTCTTGCTCCAGGGCTAAGGTGCCATGTGCCTCTCTCTCTCTAGAAATGTCCATTCACTTCCATCTGGGCAGTGGCACAGACCCCTGTCACTACCAGAACCCAGATGAGTTATTTTGAAAGGTTTTTTTATACCTCGTGCCATTTGATCCTCACCATACCCCTGCAAAGTGGGCAGAGTAAAGACAATGATCCCCATTTAACAAAGTAAAGAACCAAAGTTCAGAACAGTGAAATGGGGAGTCCCAGATCTCACAGCTGTTAAGTGGTCAAGCACAGGTGTGTGCCCCAGTGGCTTAACTTCATGGCTGTTTACACCATGCCACCATGTCCCCAGAGGCCACTGTGCCCAGGAGAACACCCTGAGTCTATTAGCAACCCTATGGAGATGCCTAGTGGAAAGGCAATGGAAGATGGGGAAGGGGTTTGTGACAAGCAGTGGCTCCCACCTCCGATTTCATTTTTATTTTCTCAGGGTTTGTTTGAAGAGGACATTTCTTGGTTGACCTCACTGGGGCTGGTTCTGGGGACACTTGGAAGAAGGAAGCCCAGTCATCCTCTCTCCAGGCCTCCCTTTCCTTTCTTTCTCCTCTCACCTTCTGGAGACATCCTCCTCTTTGCTCCCTTCACAGCCATACGGCTTTTAAACAACCCCTGTCAGCCCGATGTGTTGGTAATTGTGCAGTTTGGGTGACATTTAAATGCACAGTCCTGGAAGAAATCGCATGGATTTGGATACGCCAGAACACTAAATTTAACCAACCCAGAGGTCCCTGGGGGGAGTCGGGGAGGAGGAATGAGAAGAAAGAGTTCATCCTGGGAACCAGTTCTGCAAAACGCAGATGCTGGGCCACCCCTGGCCTGCCCTTCTCTGCTATCAGGAAGTGGTAAATGGAGCTCCAATCAGCCCACATTCACCTCACACTATTGTCAGGTGGTTGCTCTGAAAGGCCCTAATCATTTCCCCTATTGTCTGGTTTAATACAAAGCAGTGCAAAGCTGCATCTCTCTCAGCAGAGGACCCTGAGGTATGTTGATATGTGTGTGTGCAGACATGTGAATTCACACACACCACCCCCACACATACACACACTCACACAGGTTAAGAGGGGATGTGGCAAAGGGAGGGACACAGAACACAACCGCCCCATCCCATCTCTAATCTTCCCTCTAGAATGCGAGTAGTGAGGAAGATGCTTTGACTGCCAACGCCTCCAGCTCCCCAAATGGGCAACTACCCCGAGACCCTACATTGAGAACAGATGACCAGTGTACCTCGTGCCAATTCAGGGAACATGTGTGGCTTAAGCATGTTAGAATTCAGAATCACCAGGATTTTCCTCCTTGCCTCAGTTTCTCTTTTTGGCCATCAGATATTTAGCAATGACACAGTAACTCAGGTTCACTTCTCTCCTCCGTTCAAGGGTCTCTTGGAAATCAAGCAGAACCCTTTGAAGAAACAGAAAGGTTAGACCTGCCCATAAGATTTGGGAAAGTAAATAAATGATCTACAAAAATGTCCTTTTCATGTGGAAAAGGAAAAGCCCTTATAAAATGTCACACCCTGGGCGATGTTATTGCTCAATAAGATGCAACGCAGGGGCCAGATGTAGCAGAGGGAAACAAATTATTGTCTTAACAGCTGGAACCAGGATTGCCTCTCAGAGAAGGAACCGTCTTTGCTTAGAAAAATACTTCCTGAAAAACGCGGTGTGATAGATGGATTGTAGTAGCAGCCCTGGTGTTTCACGGCTGTTGCATCCATGCCCTTGGGTAGTGCCTCCCACACTGACTCTGGGTTGAGCCATGCGACTTGCCCATGTGAAGCGGATGACGGCAAACTTGATGCAAACAGAGGCCTGAAAAAGACACTTGCATGTTTCTGCTGTCTTCAATCCTGCCCCACACAGAACATAACTGGAGAGGTACTGGAGAGCCCTGGCCAGGGCTGGTACCCTTCTGGAGAGATACAGGAGACCCATGGCAGGGGCTGGGTCCTGCCACTCAAGGCCATCCAGACCAGCTGTAGGGTAAACACACACCTGACAGCAATAACCTCAGAATACCCTTAGAATGACCCTGTATACGTGTTTTGGGCTAGGGAATCCACATTTGGCCAACCTGGAGAGGCATTCCTTGTCTATGAGGAATATTGACCAAGCCCCTGGCCCTTCCTGTGGAACACGGACCAGACAGGGGATTGAGGTCCCGATTTTTGGGTTAAATGAAGGCTGTCAGGTAGAGGTCATTAGGAGAAGGGTGTTAAGTGAAAATGCTACACAAACTGCATGCTGTTTGCAAGAGCTTGTCATTTTCCTATGCAGTCTACCACCAGGGAGCCATGTGGTTTTCCTGCCCCACCTGCCACTACTCAGCCATGCAATCACCTTGTCCAGCCCACCGCCACTGGGTTCTCTTCCCTGTATGTACGCCCCTAATGAAACCCCAAGTCTCCTCACACCTGTAATCCCAGCAGTTTGGGAGGCCGAGCCGGGCAGATCCCTTGAGGTCAGGAGTTCAAGACCAGCCTGGCCAACATGGTGAAACCCCATCTTTACAAAAAATATTAAAATTGGCTGGGCATGGTGGTGCATGACTGTAATCCCAGCTACTTGAGAGACTGAGGCACTTGAACCCAGGAGGCAAAAGTTGCAGTGAGCTGAGATCATGCCACTGCACTCCAGCCTGGGTGACAGAGCAAGACTCTGAAAAAAAAAAAAAAAAAGTCTCATCTTGTTGCTGGCTCCGGGTCTCTTCTTCATCCTCTGGAGCCTGGTGCCTTTCCTATTGAGGTTAATAGAGGATCAGCACAATACCAGGCACCCCCACAACCATCCACCAGTTGACAACCTGAGCAGAAACAAGCCCAGCCAAGATCAGCTGAGTCCAGCCACAATCAGCAGGCCCATCCCACTGAAGTACAGACTCATCCAAAATAATAAATGACTATTGCTTAAGACACAGAATTTTGGCATGATTTGTTACATGGCAACAGTCAGTTAACACATGTGACCTGGGAGGGCACTGGCTAATAACAATCAGGGAAACCAAACGGGTCACTAAGCTGCAAGGAACAAGAGTTAGGAATAGAAGAGGAGAAAGTAGAGAGGGAAAGAAGAGGGGAAGGTCAAGAGCAATGGCAGAAGGAAGAAGCATTCACAATCGCTCATATGCAATGCTAATTGTTTGTGTTACTTAATATATCCATCCTTTATTCAGTGAAGTCTGCCTCATACATAAAGGCCTTGTGGGTATGAGTGAAGGAGTGTGTTTATAAATCATAGAAGGAGGATGAGTTCCACGTCTGAGTCAACGCAGAATGCAACAGAGACATTGAGAGGATCTGCAACTAATTTGGTGGCAGTACAAGCTCAGAAGCAAAAGGGTTCATGAAGATGTAAGTCCTTCTGGAGCTTATAGAGGAAAGCACTGGGCTCTCCCCAAAACATGGAACTGCATGGCATGGAGTTCACACCAACCTCCCTGAGACCTTAACGGCTGGATGCTCCAGCTGACACTCAGGCCATGTGCCCAATGCACACCCCTAGGACTCCTATTTTTGCGAGCTCCATGCTAGGTAGGATGAGATTTAGGAAGTACCAGGCCTGTGTTCTCATTTATCCTAGCTCATCCTCCCAATGAGTTCAAAAAGCCAGCAGCATTTATGAAGTATACACACACACACACACACAGTACACACATGCCCTTCCTAAGCTTTCTGGAAGTCTCCCAAACAAAAGGAAATTTATCACAAAACTAGTGAAACTTAAGCTTCAGAGATCCTCACTACCCCTTCCAAGCCCAGTATCCAATTTCATATGCACAATGTATTTTTTTTTCCTTCAAAGATCATGCACGTTTCAAGCTCCACAAAGCCTGGATCCACCCCTACTCTAAAAGATCCAGTCAAACATCTGGCTCCCAAACCAAATTATTTTCACTTGGAACCACATGGTGGCACCGAGGGCTCGGCTTGGGAGGGGCACCCTCCCAAGAGCAGGGCACACCATACCCTATACCCCACACATCCGCCAACATGTGAAGTCATCCTCCATTTCCATCCACAATTAAGACCTCTTAAACATCCCCATCCACAGGTGGGTGGAAGCAGATGGGGTCCTAGAACATTCAAAGATGCCAGAAAACCATGGGTCACATTTCCTTTCCCTTTCCCTTCCTTTCCTACCCTCCTGTCTCCTTTCTTTTTACTACGCAATACCTTCTCCCAGGACTATCTCATTCACTCACATGGCTTCAAGCACATCTGCGCACAGACACCTAAATCTCAATACATCCACAACTGCGGCATTTCTGCAAATACCTAAACATGCCCCTGAATTCCCTCTCCCAGAGAACACACAAGTCAGCACCAGGCACCCCGTCCACAGGCCTGGAGAGATACACTTCTCCCTCCATCCCCTGTCCCCACGTTCTACCAGTGACAAAGCTTTTCCATTTTCTGTTCAAAGCAGTCCTGCAGCCCGTTCCCTCCAGTCCACGCTGTGAGCACCCCTGTTCAGGCCTCCATTGCATCTCCCCTGGGCCATTGTCCCTTGATAGGTCCCCCCGACTCCAGTGTCACCCTCTCCCTCAATCATCCTCCACACTGAGCCAGGGGGCTTGCCCTGAAATGAAATGTTACTCCATCCCACTGAAAGCAAAATTATTCAGCAGTCCTCCACCAACTACCAATATCCAAGTTCCTTTACTTAACATCAGAGGTCTTTCATGACCCACACCACCATGACCACACCACCACCCACTACCAGATGCTGGTATCTACAGCCTCTCATATCCTCTCTCACATCCCCCTCTGGCTACCTGGCCTCCAAGCTATCTTGCCATTTCCTGTATCCTCAATACCTCCTCCTCATGAGAGGCCCTGTGCCCCACCTCTATTTCCATTTCATCCATCGAGCAAACGCTTGCCCATCCTTCAAGGCCCAACTCAAGTTCATGCCCCTCTATGCAGTCTTCTCTGATGTTCATCCGCACCACCCTTCCCCAAGTAGACTAATCACTCCTTCCTTTGGGCTCTAGTTTTACCTAGTACCACTGTCATTATTGCCTCTGGTAGTCAATACAAGTTATGTAAATTACATGTCTCCTGGGGTCACCTGAGTCCCTTTAAAATTGGCTTGGACCCCAGTTTGCAGCCAGTGGAAATCTCAAGCCCACTTTTGGATTTTTATGACTTCCTGGGAAGCTGCATTCTCCTAGTCACCAATGATTCTGGGCTTTTTACTTTTATTGTCCTAAATGAATGACTGCGTGTAAATAAATAAATATTCACACAAAGCACCGATGAGTATTGTAGATTATTCCTTAAACATCTTTCAGTTATCCACACTTGGAACATTTTATTACAGCATCACTCCTAGAATCTTCAACTCAAAGATTAACATTCATTCACTGGCTTCCATTTATACCCCCTCCCCACCTTCTCCCTTTTCTTGTTCCCATCCCCCACACACCCACCAAGATTTCCACCAAGAGCCCCAAATTCTTCACTTCTCATTGTGCAGATCACTTCCTCATCCTAAGTCTGACAGCCAAACTCACTGCAGAATCACATCAATACAAAAAAACCACCAAGGGTCATCACTTCCTCAGACCAAAGTGATGGCTGTAAAAATAAAAAAATAATTTCCTCTCACACTGTCCATCTCCCCCATAGACTCTGCCCTCCTGAGAGCAGAGTGAGATCTTATTCACCTTTCTATCCTCCCTGCCTAGCACAGTGGCTGGCATGTAAAATGCATGCAAAAAAAATTTGTTGAATTAATCAATGAACGAATTCACACATGACTCCACATGCTGGCCCACCCCTTACACTCTGGTTGCCTGAACCAGAAGCAAAATGGTCTAAGCAGAGAGCAGAAGTCTGGGGAAAGATGGGTTTGAGATAGGAGGGAGTTCACGGAGAGGAGCACTTTTCCTCCCTTCATCTTCACAAACCACGATTCCCCCTCCTGAAAACCAGGCTCTTTCCCATCAAATGATCACCTCAGCCACCTTCAGTGGTGGTTCAGCATATTTCTGCGTGAAATAAATGTTATTTTCTGGTGCACCCAGGTTTCATTACTCTTCCTGTCAGGGCAAATCAAAGCAAGAGGAGAGAGGCACCGGGCAGAAAGTGGCTTCTTGCTTACGCCAGGAGGAAAAGGATAATGTTGCCCATGGAAAGAGAGGGCGGAAGACAGAGAGAGAGGGAAAACTAACTTCCTCATTTAATCAAGTCGAAACACAGATTATATGAGGTTGAAAAACAGTTACCTTGTTCTCGCACCAGTCTCTTGCTCTGTCTGGGGCTATAAAACCCTTTGCGATTTTATCTTTTCATAAACTTTTATTGAATCTGATGTTCAAGGGGCCATGGAGGATCATCCAATTAAACTCACCCCTCTAATCCTACTCTTAAACTCCAGCACTAAACTGATGGGAGATTAAAAGCTAATAAAGATGACAAATGAGAGGTGATCAGCAGGTTGATAAGGGAAATAGAGTCGGGTGGGGATTTGCCAGAGGGGAGTGAGGCCCGATTCTGCAAAATACAGGGGTGGCGGAGCTTTCCTGGTGGCAAATTCAAAGAATTCTGAACAGATGCAATATGGATGCCCATGAAAAGGTCCTGCTCAGTGATGCTGCGATGTTGGGGTTAAGACAGGCTGCCCAGGGCAGGGTTATATAGCAGGAAGAGGGTTGGAAGTGGCACAGAATTACCAGGGTTGAAATAACAATACTGCTCATGCTAGCCATAAAGCCATGGGTGATGCTAACATACTGTTCATTGTACAAATATTGTCATAAGGATGGCCATAGAACTGTCCCATGTAGAGTGCCAACCACATGCCAGGCGCTATCATATGCACTTTGCATTCGCTCTCCTGAGGATAGAAGTCATGTGTGAGTGGAATGCTTGCCCATTACATACATTAGAAAACTAAGGTTCAGGCAGGCAAACCATTTTGCCAAGGCCCATCAGTAACTGGCAAAGCTAAGATCAGAATCCTGTATTTCCGAAAAACTAATCCCCACCTCTTGGGGTTGTATTAAGGACGTCTGAGAAAAGACAATGGTACAGGCTTTGTAGTAGCCACTAAAAGTTTAGCTTGGTTTCCTAGACCCTATATTCCTCACCATCACCACTCCCAAAATGTAAGCTTTAATGATGAGGAAAGTGAGAGCAATTTTTTTCAAACATCATGCCGTATAGTATATATCAATTCATTTAATCATTTTACAGGCATCTATGAAAACATTTCTTTGCCAGAGTCTTTCATAAATATGCATCAAACTAATCCTCACATCAGCCCTAAGAAATAGGAATTATTTCTTCATTTTAATTAATGAGTAAACAGAGGCTTAGAGAATCTAAATGATTCTCCTAGGATTGCAAAGCTAATAAGTGACAGGGATGAAATTCAGACCCAGTTGTGCCCTGATCCCAAAGTCCTAATTCTTTCCACGACACCTGCCTCAGTGGTATCTGGTCCAGCAATGGGGATGAGACAGAGATATCATCAAATAACAAAATACAGCTGTGTGGCCTGTACCCTGCAAGATACACACACAACCATCATCATTGCTCCAAAGGAAGGCATTTCAAAAAAGGATTCATATGGAGGGAAGCATTATTTTTGGGCTTCTGGAGGTGGTGAGTTACAGATGTTACAGGGAAGGGGGGAAAAGAAACATGAGTAGATGCTCAGAGAAGGAAGGAGGGGGCCTGTTGGAGAGTTTGGAGTACCCCAGTGTGGCTACACTGTGTGGGTTTCAAGAAGGGAAGATTGGACATGTAAAGAGGTTCGGTGAAACCAGGAAGACCTTGACTGTTATGGTAAGAAGATTTGAGAAAGTGAGTTAAAAGCTCCATGTTGGCCAGGCACGGTGACTCATGCCTGTAATCCCAGCACTTTGGGAGGCCAAGGCAGATGGATCACCTAAGGTCAGGAGTTTGAGACCAGCCTGGCCAACATGGTGAAGCTCCATCTCTACTAAAAATACAGGTGCGTGCCTGTAATCCCAGCTACTCGGGAGGCTGAGACAGGAGAATCTCTTGAACCTGGGAGGCAGAGGTTGCAGTGAGCCGAGATTACACCACTGCACTCCAGCCTGGGCGACAGAGTGAGACTCCGTCTCCACAAAAAAAAATTTTAAAAAGCTCCATGTCACACCACCGTTCCCTGCTTCTGGGGACATGAGTCTCCCAAGAAACTGTGGCTCAGGTGCCCTAGGAAATGAGCACAAGTGACAAGCTTGTGGGACAGAAAAGGAAAGTTTCTCCCAAGTAGAGTGAACTGAGCTGTGGCTGGAAATCGAGCAGTCAGGACGTCCACCCTCAGCCCTGCCCCTCGCAGCCCACTCACAGTGTCTGCAGCCTTGCACAGCTCGCCACTTGGGACGTGTCCTTCTGTTCCTGTGGAGGACGAGAGGGCTGAAGAGATGATTTCTTCTCGTGGGCAATCCTATCAGTGCTCAGGGAAGAATTCACTTTCGCTTAAACCACCAGGCACTTGCAGTCTTCCAAATTCTCGGGCCCGCATGCACTCGCACCTAAGGAAGGAAGGGAATCTAACTTTTTCTGAGCCCTGACTATATACCAAGCCCCATCACCCATATGATCTCATTTTAACATCACAGATGCACCATGCAGCTTTGATTAACCTCATTTTTACAGACAAAAAAAAAAAAATCCCTGAAGCTCAAGGACACACAGCTAGTTCAAAGTCTCATTTGTCTGACTCCAAAAGCATGAATTGTTTTCACTACATCAATGCTTCTCAGTCCTGGCTGGTTATTATAATAATACGGGAAAGTCCTACCCCAGGCAAATTGCTGGCAGTGCAATGCAGGCCCTGGTAAGCTATAGAAGCCCCTCGGGTGATTCTATTTGCAGCCCAAGGTTAGGAACCTCTGTGCTAATGTTTGCTTCTCTCTAAGACAATAGCCCTTGAGTCTCATCAACCACAACCCCCATCCCTAGCCTCAGCCCCACCCACCAAGTAAACCCAGTCCAAGTCGCCAACTCTTTTTACAAGTTAATATTCATTTCATCACATTTAATTAACACAGGGAGACTGGAGCTGTCTCAGCTTCGCACCCAGCTAGCAGGAGTCCACGCCTCCCTTGGAGTTCAATCACGGCACTGTCTTACGCAATTAGCTTCCTTCGCCCTGATCTGAAGGGTCTGTGTCCATAAATATCAACCAATTTTATTGATATTTGTAATTAAAAACACCCAACGGGTCACACTCAGTTGAGCAAGTTTGCAACACACACATCCATAATGGGAACATGAGTGCATTTGTATTTGACATTTGATAGATAATAATCCTGGCCATTTCTCATTTTCAGAACATCCTGTGGGTACCAGCTAATTAAGCCTAGCATGTCTCCTGGGACGGACATCGTTCTTCAGACATAACCCTTTGATTGTCTTTGTTTCCGAAGTTTCAAGGAAACCAAGGACCAAAAAAGTGGGGTGACAGGCTAAAACCGCAGAGAGAAAACTACATGGGTACTAGGTCTGATCTTGCCAACTTCTCAAGTTTCTTCTCCAAACTTCTCTCTATATCCTTCTAAAGATAAAACCAATGGCATTAAGAATGAGCTCCAGGCCACCCTTGGAAGCCCCAGTGCTATTTCTCTGGAGTTATTTCTGCTGCCTCAATGGTCCCTTCCATCCATAAGATTATATGGACAAAGCCTAACTCAGCCCTGAGTTCCAGTCTGGAGCTGGAGTAAGATCTGCCACCACCAGCAGCACCACAATCTCATCTCTATGTTGGCCCAGTTTTAGATACACCCACAGGTTGTCTGAGATCTGGTTGGGTGGTTTTTACCTGAAAATTACCAACAAGTTCATCTGTGAACTCCCTGGAGACCCAGAGCAGGACTCTGCTGAAAGTTCTGTCGTGGAGCATAGCTGGTTGCTGAGCACGGGTCCAGCATAGGCTCGGGTTATTAGATCTGCCCACTTCTCATTTTCCCTTTGCAATCTCATCACTTGAATATACCCAGTGAGATTTAAGACCTTTTCCCAAATCCCCTAACAGCATTTTTATAAGAAACAATCAGTCTTCAAGTGAGTTAAAAGGAAGCCATTCTATCCTCAAGGGCAGCCTCTTGAGTGCCTTGGCGGGAGGATTATTTCTCTTGTGACCTAGAATAATCCCTGCATTTCCAAACCCCACAAGGGTAGAAGGGAATTCCAGCAGGGAGGAGGCGGGAAGAACAGGTGGAGAGAGATAAGAACAGATGAAGATGTACTGCTCGGCAATGGTGGAGGAGGGCATTTTTACGGTATTATGACTTATGCCACACCTGTTTCCAGAAATGATTTGAGACCAGTACAATAATAGGCACATATCCAATAAAGCCATTAAAATAGAAATAAGGAGGACCTATAAATGTCTGCAGAGGGTGACATTGAAGAAGTCATGTTTCCCATTATCCCAAGAGCTCAAGTAGAAAGAGTAGGTTGAGAGTGAGCATGAGGTGATTCATTGATCATTGGGACAACTAACTCAATTACTCAGAGACTAACGATTCAATTTGTGATTAATCTTGGCCTCTGGCATCAGCCCTTTCTCTCTTCTACTGCCTAACTATGAGGAATTTTACTGTCCAGCATGCATCCATCCAAACGTAGCCATGAAAAGGGATGAAATCAGAGACTCTTACAGTTGGAAAGGATTTAATACATCACTTAGGAAGACTTCCTACTAAGTCCAGGAGTTCCTTTTAAAGCTGCTGTTTCAGAAAGTTGTGCAGCATCAACTTGAATACCTCTAAAGACAGGACACTCACCACCAGATGAGGTATTTCTCATGAGGGTCCATTCTACTGCTAAACAATCAGATCATTAGAAAACTCCTTTTTATATAAAGATAAAATCAAATCCCTTAAAAACTCAAGCCGTTATCCCAAACTTGATGAATCTTCAAAATTACCTGGGATGCTTTTGAAAAGAGATTCTTGTGGAAGTACAAATTAGTACACCACTTAAGAAAATAACGTGGCATTATCTGCTAAAGCTGAACATACGCACATCTATGACCCTACAATTTACTCTAAGGCATACATTCACCATAAATACTTGCACATGTGCACCAAGAGGCCAGTACAAAAACATTCGCAGCAGTGTCAGTCACAATAGCCAAAACTGCAAGGAATCACAATGGCTGTCAACAGTAAAATGGGTAAATTTTGATATATTTGTAAAATTGCACATCCGAGAGCAGAGCTGTCCAAAATAACTTCATATCATGATGGAAATTTTCTGTTCTGCACTGTCCAAGATGGCACCCATTTATCACATGAGCCCACCTAGCACTTGAAATATGGCTCGTGCAAGACAGAAACTGAATTGTTTAATTAATTTTAATTAATTTTAATTTTAATAGCACATGTGGTTAGTGACTACTGCATTTGCTAGCACTGTGTAAGGGCGAAACAGTGAAAAAGAACAGACTATACAGAGTAATGTGAATGAAACTCATTCAGTGAAAGAAGTCAGACCCTCCCAAAATGCCTACTTTTTATAACTACATTTATATAAAGTTCAAAGATAGATCAAATGAAATTAAATGTTTAGGGATGAAAGATTAAGCCCCAGCATTTGGGGATGCCTGCTTCAGTGGTAAACTTTGGATGGGAAGGAACACAGAGGGTCTGAGGGGAGCTCCTGGACCCTGGCAGTGTCCTATTTTGTGGCTGTGTAGTGATGACACAGGTGTTCACTTATTGATAAATCATCAAGCCATCCTTTGTTCTGAACACTTACCTATATGTGCTTTATATTCCACAACTTAAAAAGGGCTAAAATACAAATTGTCTTGGCAACGCTTTTGCAAATCTAAAATTATTCTGAAGTTACATGCTTATTTTTTAAAACATCCATTCCCAGTGCTCTGCTACAGATGTGTTGAATCAGATTTTCTGGGGATAGGTCCTGGGAATCCATAATTTTCTAAAGCCCTGGGGTAATTCTGTTGCACAGCTTAGTGGAGAAGCGTGGTTTCTCCTCTATGAGGAAGCTCTTCAAGGCTGAAGGTCCCCAGAATCTTCTCCTTTTCCTACAATGCTCCTGTTTCCGATTCCTAAGCAGCCAGGTGTCCCCTCTGGGCTCACTCTCGTGGGTAATAGCTCGCTTCACTCTTCCTGTCCTGGGTCCTGTGGCTTCCTGCTCTGGTTGGCCCCTTCCACACAGGCCAAGGCAAACCCAGATGTTCACCACTTGTGTTAATAGCTGGGGAAGGATGAAAAAGGAGAAGCCTAAGGGTGACTGAGGGGGAGGTGAAAGCTCCTGCTTAAAAGGAGAGTTCAGAATCTCATTCGTTCTGTGTCCCAGGCCTGGTTAACCATAGATAATGGCACGCATTAGGAGTGTAACCCTCAACCCGTCCGTTGAGTGAGCAGATATGTGCAGTGTCCTTATTTGCCCTATGACCTGCTTGATCTTTCCATCCTGGAATCCAGTTCTCCTCCCCAAGCAGTAAGCTGCCTCCTTCAGGCCCTTCCTTAAAGTGTGCATTTTCCAGATAAGCCCTGTTGCTCCAGCAAAGCCACAAATACTGGAAATTTCTCCACCTCTCTGTTGCACTTGGAAACCGCAGGTCTCAGATATCAGGAAGGCAAGGTTGACCAGGAGGAGCGAGATGTAGGATTTTGCTAGAGAGGGAGCTGATGGGCATATACCCCGAGCCAGGCAGGTGAGAGGTCACATTCTAGGAAAATCAGCAAAAGCAAAGTGAAGCAGACAGTAAATAATCACTGATCTTGTGTGACCTCATCAACTTGGAAGCAGTCAGGCCAGGTCACTGCTCTGCATGGCTCCCTGCCATCAGTCACAAGACATGCTTGAGTTGCGCAGTGCCCAACCTGTGCAGCATATGTGGCTGCTCTGTAGGCTGGGTAGCTTTTTTATTGCCATTATTAGAGGAAGAAACTGAAGATCAGAGAAGCACTGGGACTCACGCCGCATCTCCTGGCTTCAGCCCTGTGCTGCTACGACCACAGTGCCTACTGCCCCAGTGGCTTCTGTTGACAGACCTGTGCTCACAATCAAAAAGATGCCCCATAAAAACCCACTGGGCAGTGATCAGCAACTCGCCTTCTCTAGGAAGAGAGAGGACCCAGGTAATGCCAGAGAGGCAGGCCTTCAGCAGTCAGGGTGGCCTCCGTGCCTGGCTTTTGAAAACCATAGCTAGAGGCCAGTTGGGTTTCCAGCATCAGGAAAAGAGCCTGGGGAATGCATGGGGAGGAAAAGTCAGACTCCACCTGCAAGGAACACACTCGCTGAAGGCAGAGCAGGACATAATTAAGCCTAATTGTGTAAGCCTTGCCATATCTTCGAGTGAGAGGGATGCCAAGGTCTTGTGTTCCCTTCTGTTCCACGCAGCCTGTGCATCCCTACCTGAAGGTCACCCTCATTAACGCTGCCAAAAAAAGCCACCCCTCTCCACTTCCACTTGTTCCACTCATAATAGGACCTCTTGCCTGCTGCCTGGGCAGATTAGGCCAATGAATGCATATATGTCGGTGCGTGGGTGTCCGTGTGTATGTCTGTGGCAGCATGCGTGTCTTTCATAGCTGCATGTTTTATTTTCTTCTGGTATTTTATGTGCTTACATAGTCAAAATTAATGCAATCAGGCTGAGATTCAGATGACATCACATGGGTGACTCACATCTTGATAGATGGATAGATTTTCCTCCTCTGCATTCCTTTCAAGGTAACCTTGACTTGTCACACAACCACTGGGGGATGCCAGGAAAACGGATTTTTTTTTTCATGAACATTTGACTTGGCCATCACAGTTAACAATCCTGGCTGTGGGGAAAAGGGTAGGGAGCAAAGGCTATGGCTAGTCCTCACCAGGGGCTGAGAGATGGGCTAATTAGTGGAGTCATCGCCCCCAGCACAGGCAAATACTGAGTACCCTGTCCCTCCTTCACAGGACCACCAAGGGGCCACCTCATTGCAATCTGCATTGCTCTCACTCTTGGAAATGACCTTTCTTCAACCACCCTTTTTATGGCTCACCCTTTCCTCCTGGAAAGTAAACAGGTACTGAAGGGGAAATAAATAGTAATAGCAGCTGGAAAACATTGCAACAACAGAACAAGGTTGCAATTATGCAATCACTTCCACTACTAGAATTTCTTTGAGGGAAATTTTCATTGGGAAAACGCAAAGGAGTGGGGCTGACTCATACTCTTTTCAGACTCAACTCGCCCAGAATGCAGGAACCCACAGGTCAGAGTGACAAGGCAGGATGACCTCTAATTTTCAAAGACTAAAGCTACCAACAAAGTCTTTCTCTCCTCGCTCTTTCTGCCTGGTGTTTCTCCATCTTTGCACCAGCTCACTTTTCCTGGGGTTTGGGGAGATTTTCCTTCCTAAAACATTAACTTGCAGACCCAGAGCCAAGTTAAGTCAAGTGATCTAGGTTTTTAGAAAGAAGCTGCTTGTTTGTTTTTATGCTAGACTGGCTCTTGAAGCAAAACTCTGTCTGTGTATACACAAGGCACAGCAGTCAGCCTTTGTCATGCAGTTTAGGGCAGTCACAGTCACCCTCATCACCTGGTAGAGAGGACAGAGACACTCAGACTCCAGAACTACAAGGGCTCTTTTGACCACCCTGTGCAATCTTCTCTCCTTCCAGGTGAGGACACAGAGAGGTAAAATAGTCACACCACAGTGAGTGACATCTGAAGGATGAGTCCTGAGCTCCTTAAACCTGCAGCACTGAGTTCTTCCACACATACTGTTCTGGATGCCTTAAACTCTCCTCCACTTGCTTAGCAGCAATAAAAATACTCTGCAGTGACAGTTTCAAGAGCTCCCTCTGGCAAATCCAGAAAAATGCCAAACTCTGTTTTTGTTGTTGTTGTTTCTTTCTTTGTTTTGTTTTGTTTAGCAGAGCAGGAAAGTCTGGTGAAGATGAACGCAGAGGAAATGTGTAAGTTGGTCGAGGGGGAAGGGACATCTCTATATCCTATCCAAGAGCTCTGACCGAGTCAGGAAGTCTTCACATTTCTGTCTAAAAAGACCTGGCTCCATCAGTCCATCCTTCCCTGCTGAGAAGTCCCGTGACTCTCTGAGGTAAGACCTCAGCCTCTGCTCATGCCCTGTAGAACCATCAACAAGGCAGATGTCCCCAAGTCCTCCCACTTTTTCTTTCTACCCTTTTGTTGTCACCCTGATCCTACCTCCCTGTCATGTGAGTCCCTGTCTCTAAACTGAAACCACCTTCTACTCCATCTTCCCTGGAATCCACTCCATGCTCTTGACCTGAGCTCAGCCCCTATGTCAACATCACAGCCTTTTATTAAAACCCATCACAAGCTCTACCTCCTCCCTGGAGCTCGCCTTAGTTCCCTGATTAGAGCCAATATGTCCTTTGTTGTGTGTTTCTAGCCCTTCGTGTTTCTATTGTCATGTGATAAGTGGTTCCCTAACACAGAATTGAGTTGTTTATGATGACATTCTTTATAGGAAGCTCCTTACCTGGCCTGGCCCTTTTTAAAGGAACCAGAATCTTAAGTTTGATTGTCAGTGGCCTCCAACCCGGTAAGGTTCACATAGAACTATATATACACACACACACACACACACACGCACATGTATGTATGTATGTATGTATGTATATGCAGGCTTTTTCCTTGGGATTTTATGAAAATGACAAATAGATTGGTCAAAAGTGAATTCACACAAACTCTGAGGGACAACCAGCTTCATTTATAGCATATACTGGTCTAGAGAAAATTATAGGGCCATAGAGAAATTCTGATATCCGTCTCAGCTTCTCCACCCTATGCGGCTAGAATCACGTTGAGCAATGGCACTAGGGGGAAGACCCATGCCCACTCAAGATTCTCTTCTGCTTGTGCAAAGCTGTCCTCAGAGCCAGATGGGTCCCTTTTTCCTCAGGGCCCTTGAGGCTGTGACTCAACAGCTTGGTACTGACCTCAGTACTTTCCCTTAATACTCAATCTCCATCTGATTTTCCTCCCCAGGCTTAGCTTTTCCCAGTGTTCCTTGCAAATTTGCCAGCTGCCTGCTTTACTGAGATGGGAATGGCCATTTGATGCTGCAGCTCTCTGTCTCTTTAACCAGAGATCTCTGTTTGGATTTCTAACAGCTTCCTTCTCTCTTCAGCATCCACATGAGGAGGGAATTTTTAACTTGGTTTGGAAGGAACTCACTTCTTGGACTCTAAGGTGAAACAGATTCCCCATTGCGCGGTGCACTACTACAGTACACTACCATTTCCTGTGAGACATGTTTATACTCCTCCCAGACACAAGAGTTAGTCAATGGTATCATGTGTCTCTTCAAGGTAAATACTACTCATAATAGCACTGAGTATGTTCTGCTCTATATAATAATAACAGTAAGTCTATCCTTTCACAGTTGACAAAGAAATTATACTGCCATCCTATCTACATATTCTCACAGCAGTCCTATGAGATATCAGTATCCCCATTTTACAGTTGACAAAACCAAGGCTCACAGAGGTTGCATGACCTCCATGGGATCAGATAGTAAGTGGCAGAATTAGAACACAAACCCAAATCGTTCTGTCTGCAAATCCTATATGCCACATTGCCCTCTCTTTGTAGCTTCTTGAATCTCTCTTTTCCCAAAGCTTAGGGGCCCCAAGTAGCACTCCCTACACTGATACCACCCCTCATAGCATGTAGGTCTTTTCTCTTCCTCGTAGCACAGTAGGTCTTTATCTCCTTTAATCCACCTATGACCCCACAAACATTTACCAGGGACCTGCTCTGGAGACCACACTAGGATAGGTACTGTGGGGATTGCAACCTAGTTGTAAGGTTCCCAAGGCTCTTGAGCCAATAAATAAATCTATCCCCAAATACTATTGATTGAGAGACAGTTAAGACCTGACCCACCCACACACCCACTTCCAGGGATATTTTCATTTTAGCAGGGAAATTCTAGCACCCATTAGGACTCCCAGTGATGGAAATTTAGACTCTGGAGTAGGCCAGTGGAGGAGACATTTGGGTCAAGGGCTGCCTTTTAGATGTTTTTGGGTTTTTTACAATAGTACTTTTCTCTCTTTGTTTGTCACACCGTCCAGTGGCTATCTACCACTAAGAGCTCCTGTGCTTCTGTAATGGCTGGCCCTTGCTTTTTTTTTTTTTTTTTTTTTTTTTCTTTTTTTGAGATGGAGTCTCACTCTGTTGCCAAGCTGGAGTACAATGGCACAATCCTGGCTCACTGCAACCTCCGCCTCCAGGGTTCAAGCGATTCTCCTGCCTCAGCCTCCCGAGTAGCTAGGACTACAGGCATGCACCACCATGCCCAGCTAATTTTTGTATTTTTAGTAGAGACGGGGTTTCACCATGTTGGCCAGCATGGTTTCAATCTCTTAACCTCATGATCTGCCCACCTCGGCCTCCTAAAAGGCTGGGATTACAGGCGTAAGCCACGGTGCCCAGCCCTTGCTTTCTTTATTTCCTACTATACTCCCAGGGCTCCAGGCTCTCTAACTTGGTTTAGAAGGAACCCACTTCTTGAGGCAAGATCTCAGTCTCTCTGAGGCAAGAGAGCCTATCCTCCCAGAATCCAGAATGATTCTCAGGGGCAGGGCTTCTAAGAAAGTTCTCTCCAAGGGCAAGCAGGGCATCTTCCACGTGCCTCTCCCTCTCTGTAGCCCCTGCCAAAAGCTGGGTCTTCTGATTACAGGAAGGAGCTGCTTCCTCCTGTTTTCTAACCAGAGCCCTTCTCTGACCCTAATAACAGGACTGTTCAAATCAGCAGCTCCATTTTCTACAGCCAGAACCACACAAACTCACATCAGTAGGTCAACCACAGAGCTACATTTAGCAAGGGCAGGTAAGATTTAAGGAGAGAGATGCTGTGGAAAGGGAAGTGGGCAGGCAGTCAGCCACGAACTTGACTTCATAATGCTGTCCAGAGCTAATGCCAATGATCAGTTTTATGCTCCTTAATAATCATCATCATCCTGACATGAAAGCTAGTTCCATCATCTTCTGTAATTATCCTGGTTTTTTTCTGAATTTATAATTTACAAGCACTTTGACCCACAGCATCTCATTTAATCCTCATAGCAATCTTGTAAGGCAAATATCATTATTATTTTCAGAGAAATACAGAGGAAAGACGAAAAGAGCACAGACCTCAGAGTCACAGCCTAGGTTTCAGTCCTGGTTCTGCCTTTCCACGGGGTCACTCTGCCTCCCAGACTATTAAAAACCTCCATTTAATTACTACTTGGAGATTCAGGAGATAGGAGTTAGCTCATCACAGCTTAGGCAATGGTTTCAAGGGCTGTGAGACAGAGATATATTTTGGGCCTTGTTCTTTTGAACAAGCACCTGAATGGCTTGTTACCACTCCTGGCTGCGCTGGCGTGCAGGCCTGCCTACTGCCGAGAACAGATAGGTAAGTATCCGACTCTCTGCTGATGAGAGCTGTTTATGACCCAGAGTGGGAGTGGTCGCAACAGACAATCTGTCTGGCAAGCTCATTTGGGTCAGAAAGAATGGCTTTAGATCAACCCCCCTAAAACCAAAATCATCTTTACAGAAAAACAACCTTCAGCATTCTGTTGCCTCAATGATTCTTTACTGCAGTTCAAATGGTTCAGTTACCAGGGAATAGAATGTGTAAATAATTCATCTGGGTGGTTTAACCAGGAAGCTACCCTGCTGAAAATGAGAATTCTAGTGGACAGCATGTCCCAAAGCGTGTTCCAAGGATTCTTTGCAAAGGAGGTTTGCTAGGGGTTGACTTGTGTCCCCCAGAAAGATACGGGGAAGTCCTACCCTTGCTTTCTCAAGTACCTGTGAATGTAAACTTATTAGAAAATAGAGCCTTTTGGCCAGGTATGGTGGCCCATGCCTGTAATCCTAGCACTTTGGGAGACTGAGGTGGGTGGAACACTTGAGGCCAGGAGTTCAAGACCAGCCTGGTCAAGATGGTGAAACCCTGTCTCTATTAAAAACACACACACACCAAAAAAAAAAAAAAAAATTAGCCAGATGTGGTAGTGCACACTTGTAATCCCAGCTACTCAGGAGGCGGAGGCAGGAAAATCACTTGAACCCAGGAGGCGAAGGTTGCTTGAGCCAAGATCATACCACTGCACTCTAGCCTGAGCGACAGAGTGAGACCCTGTCTCAAAAAAATAAAAGGCAGGGGGGGCCTTTGCAGATGTAATAAAGTTAAGAGGAGGTCATTGTGGATGGAGTAGGGTGAGAGCTTAACCCACTAGGACTGGTATCCTTATGAGAAGAGGTGAGAGAGACACAGGGGAATGCCCTGCAACAGCAAAGGCAGACAACAGAGTGACGCAGCTGCAAGCCTCAGAATGGCAGGAATTGCTGGTCACTAGAAGCCAGGAGAGAGGCCTGGAGCAGGCACTCCCCTAGAGCCTTTGAGAGAGCCTCACCCTGCCAACACCTTGATCCTAGACTTCTGGGCTCCAGAACCAGCAAACAAGGCATTTCTGTTGTTTTCAGCTACCCAGTTTGTGGTACTTGGTTACAGCATCCCTGGGAACCTCACACAAGGTCTATGGCAAAGTAAGCTTTACAAATGATGAGTTCACCACTGCTCTGAACCTAAAGAACCTGAGAAAAAAACCTGATGCCCCACCCCAGACCAGATCAGATCAATCAGAATCTCTGAAGGGTGGATATTTCTTAGGCCTGCCTTCCTTCCTTCCTTCCTTCCTTCCTTCCTTCCTTCCTTCCTTCTTTCCTTTCTCTCTTTCTTTCTATTTTTTTTTTTGACCTAGTTTTGCTCTTGTTGCCCAGGCTGGAGTGCAATAGCGCAATCTTGGCTCACTGCAATCTCTACCTCCCAGGTTCAAGCAATTCTCCTGCCTCAGTCTTCCGAGTAACTGGAGTTACAGGCACCTGCCACCACATCTGGCTAATTTTTGTATTTTTAATACAGACAGGGTTTCATCATGTTGGTCAGGCTGGTCTCAAACTCCTGACCTCAGGTGATCTGCCCACATCGCCCTCCCAGAGTGCTGGGATTATAGGCATGAGCCACCGTGCATGGTCTCTTTTAAGTATTTCTTTAAGGCTCACCGGGACATTCTGATGCATAGTGAGAGTAGAAAACTGAGCCACACAAAATGAAGCAGGTCTCCTTGTCTGTACCTTTTTTAGCACTGCTAATATGTTATGAATTACCAAGAGGAGGTATTTAGGATGCAGAACTTCTCAAACTTATTTGACCACACAAAAAAACACCTTTTTATTGATCATCTTCTTGAAGACACATGTTTTGCAGAACACATTTTGGAAAAATTAGTAAGTTTTATTGGGCCTTTTGTGGTATCAGGGAGTAACTGGTAACACCTGCCTTGAAATCTTTCCAGGTCAAGGTTATTGCAGTGACGGTCCATGTTACAGAATGTGGCTCTCTTGCACCTATGTGTGCATGTTCTGGAATAGATCAGAACTCACGGGAGAAGCGTGAAAAGTACTGGGTCTAAAAAGCCAGTCATACGTTTCTAACAGACTCCTTTATTTTTCATAATATGCCTTGAACCTATTCCTGGTCTCACTGATTACCAAGGCATATGGCTCTGTCTTTAAATACTAATAGTGGTGAGCTATGCTCATCCCACTGAGACCAGAACTTTAAATAGCCTGTGTTCACTCTATCTTAGGCAGAGTTACAAAGATATCATATATGTGATGTGCATGTGGGCACATGCATCACATTTGTTTATGCAAGACGTCCCAAAGCTCACGCACTCCACCCATCCCACCGCACTAGTATTCTTAACCTGTGGTTTATGGGTTGAGAGAGGCCTATGAGCTTAAAGAAGAAAAAAGATATATCTTCCATTTTTCACCAACTTCCTTTAATTATGAATGTAGGTAACAAATGACAGGAGGATTAGCAGTGCCTCAGACTCTCACCAATTAAAATAGCAGACTTTCATATCATATCACATTACAGGTGTTGCAGGCATCTCAAAATATCATGTATACTCATCATTTCCTGAAAACGATTGTGTTTATTCGACGTGCTGCTAGATCTTGTTACTCAATGCATTAATGAGGAGGCACATGTATTATTGATCACAAATTTATTTTTGTTTAATATTTTGATCAGTGTTTTTCAACATAATTGATTTCCTTTGCAATCATGTGTATTCGATTCTCTGCATTTAAAAATATTATTCTGGTTTATAGGCATCACCTGACTGTCAAGGGTCCATGGCACAAAATAAAAGGTGACGAATCCCTGTTCTAGATCATCTACTGTACATAGGATCACCTAGAACACTTGTTGAAAATACAAAGTCCTGGCTCTTACCCTGAGAAAATCCAATTCAGTTTATCATAGGTGGGAACCAGTAATCTACATTTTTAAAAGCATACCAGAAGGTACTGGTGCAGATGTTTTGTGGACTGCATTTTGAGAAAAAGTACTCTACTTATTCTTAAATTTACTCTTGGATCAACAAGATTATTAGAGTCAGGTCCTTGAGTAATGTTGTCTTAACTTGTTAATTATTTTGGTGGTTTACACTACATCATTATGTCATTGACACACTTAGAAGATAAGTAGTGGCTATGTAAAATTTGATGCTATGACCATTATCAAGATATCCTCATGTTAATCAACTTCATAACAGTATATTTCTATGAAGACCCTCGTAGAACTTTTATGCATCTCAAATAAGAAAAAGCCAGGCTACCCCTAAGCAATTACTTTTTTGAAATCTTTGAACATTATTAATCCTGAAATGATTCTCCTTTTCACATTGGCCATGAGAAGCTTAAACTCAATTTTATGTCCTTTCTCTAGCAATCATTGAGACTCAACTTTATGTCTTCTCTCTAGCAATCATATGATACGCATTTGTAGCCAAATAATATTTTGAATGGCTTCGTTCATTCTCCACTCAAGCCATGCTAGAAGCCCTCATTTCCTACCTCTGGGAAGCATTGTTATAATAATAATTTTAAAAAAAAGCCAAGGTTCAGTTTATGAGCTTCAGAATAGGCTCATGGCAGAGAGAATAGATGAGAAAATACATTTTAAGTCTCATATCCAGGCACGTCAACATCAAACGCCACAACCCTAAAGGGATTCTGGCAGAAAGTGTATGCTAGAAATAACAAATATGGAATAACTGGTGAAGCTTCACACTACCCTGTTCTGACCATGAGCTGAAGGATGGGAATGTGGGCAGAGAAGCAAGCTGGTACGCACCCAGAACTCTGGGTTCGGATACCCATTCTCCTTCTCAATAGGATTATGTGTGCCAGAGTAGCAAAGACCTTGGTGCAGCCTGGGAGGCACCTCTCCGTGCAAGGTCCCCTACCATGCATACCAGCATGCTAGGACAGCTGTAATGAAAAATGGTGCCACCACAGAAAAAGAGGGCCTGAGAGAGCTCCCTGGGTTCTCTGCAGTCCCAGAGCAACAGAGGAGAAGGTCTCAAATGTTCCTGTTCCCCACCCACAATGCAGTTGACAGGACTTCCATAGACCCAAAGAGGCATGGTGGTTCAGACAGAAGATGCCTTAGCTAATCCTGGCACAGATCAACATCAGAAACCAGGTGGAAACACCTTACAAAGAACAGGGATGACTTTCTCAGGCCATGCAAGAAGGAATGCAAAAATGGAACTGTCTTATGTTTTCCTAACTCATTTTCTGTTCCAAGCCTCTATTCTGCCTGTCCATGCAAACTGGCTTCTAGTCAATCCAGATTTTTCCAGCCCCTTGGGTGTATTTTCCCTCGCTGCCTTTTCTCACTGGGATTGCTTAGATGTTCTCAGGAGCCCACACAGTGCTGGAACAGGGAAGGGGCTGTGGTCTGAATGTATGTATCCATCCAAAATTTATGTTGAAATGTAGTCCCTAATAAAATAGTGTTAAGAAGTGGGGCCTGTAGGAGGTGATTTAGGTCACGAGAGCTCCACCGTCATGAATGGGATCAATGCTCTTAGAAAAGGCCTCCAGAGAGGTTGTTTGGCCCTTTTTGCCCTCTGCCTGCGGCATGTGAGAACACAGCAAGAAGGCACCTCTTTGGAGCAGAGGATAAGCCCTCACTCAATCTGCTGGCACGTTGATTATGGACTTCTCAACCTCCAGAACTGTGAGAAATACATTTCTGTGGCTTATAAATTATCTAGACTAAAGTATTTTGTTATAGCAGCCAGAACAGACCAAGACAGAAGGTGATGGTTGCATCTATCAATAGCCCTGCTCATCAGCTGTCCAGGTAGCCTCTCCTGTTGCTTTCTTGTTTCTGTTGCTTTTTTACCATCACTCACACCCTCCTCGTAGCTTCTGCTATGGCCACTGGCCTTACCAGGGAATTTCACAGTGTCTGATCTTCATGACCACATCGACTTCTCCAGCCTGAGAGAGCTCTGTCTAGTCAGGCTGAACAATAGGGCTCCCCATCTGTTCTTTCCAGAAGCCTTGTGCCCTGCATCCTTCAGGACTTTAACTTTTGATCCCAAGCAACCCTTTTCTCTGAAATGTTGGTCTTGGTTATATGTTTCAAAGATCTATTTTGTAATGCCGAACCTGACGTAAATATTGACTGTGTCTGCATTTCTGCTTGTAAGGATGGTGACCAGGTTAAGGGTTGGGCTGGGGGTTGGGAGCATGAGACAGGGAGATGCGAAGGAAGGAGACAGAGGGGTTATCAAGAATAAGACACTTGTCAATTAATGCCTCCACGTGCATTCCTGGTGCACATCTCTGAGTGTCAGTCCTTACTCCTGTTTTTATTGCCTTCCTACTTTTACCCTGACTTTTTTATTTTATTCTCTTGAATTTAATAGATACACACATGTGTGTGTGCATGTGCATGTGTGTTTAAGAGAGAGATTTGGCTCAAATCTTTTGCAGATTAAAGTGAAATACAGATAACAAAATGTAACATATCACAGGAGGAGCTCCCTAAGTTGTGGCTATTACATAATCCCCATTTTACAGTGAATTAATAATAGATGTTCACTAAATCATGAGTATTTTATTAACTCCATGTCTCCAGCCAAGGAAATGAATCCAAGAGTTTCAGTTACTTGTTCAACATGATACATCCCATGAATGGAAGAACCAGGACACAGAATTAGACCTCTTCTGCCTCTAAACCTCACGCTGTTTCCACTATAACACATTTGTCCTTCTCTAATGCTTTCTCAAGTGATTTTACATTCAAGCATCCAGGGGGTTCATTACACTTTGCTTCCAGGGTATTAAGATGGATCTTCAGATGATGTTTCTAAAGAACCTTAAATTTCCCAGGTGAAAATGCTCACTGAAAACAGCTGTATTGTCAGCTCTTAATTATTGGTGACAGCCTGAGACAGGGATAGAGCAGTTGGATGAGATTCATAATTAATCCCTCCTTTGAGTCAAGAGTCTCAGCCTGCCTCTCCCATCGCTTCTCCTGCTGGAGCTGCCTACAGGGAGAAAATAGTTTCCTGAGAGGCTCAGCTCCCAAGACTTAAGCTGCAGAGAGCTGTCCTGATCAGACGTCTGCATTAATGTGGCATTGAAGCTGCAGTCCAGAACAAAGGAGCACAAAGTAACTTAAGGAGAGAGTGGAGTGATCCAAGGAAGAGAATTTCAAGACACAGTATTTCACCAGAAACAAATGTTCAAACCAATATTGTGGGTCTGGGCAGAGCCTGGGCTACCACTCACTGTTTTCCAGAATTAGTATCGCCCTCGCTGGAGGGGAGAAGGGAGCTCCCGGTCTGTCAGACACTCTGAAAAGAGTCAATAATCCAAAGCATCTACCAAGCACCTGCTTGTGGTTACATTCGGGGAGTTATTGAATCAACCTCCATTTGTGAGCCTGGATCCCCAGGAAGGAACTCCCGAGGTCTTGGCCAGTGACAGCGGGGATGGTGGAGAGAGCAGAAAACTTGCTGCTTTGTTATAGAATTGTTCTTTCCAGAGCCTCAAGCATTTACTAAGTGCCTACTACGTGACAGGTAGTGAAACCTATCAATTACCGCAAACACAGGAGTGCCAACACACACACTCCAGCCTTTAGCATCAGAGCTTACAGAGAGACTAAGGGACTAATTGATAGGTAATACATCACATATCAATCAATGCCTCCAAGTGCATCCCTGATGCATGTCTCTTGACCACCAGCTTTACCCCTGTCTTTATTATCCTCCTCCTTTTACCCTGACCTGTACCGTGGATGCCGCGGATAAATAAGCAACAAGCCACAGGTCGTACTAGTACAAAAGCCACACACTGCTCCTTTCTTCTCCACTTCTTCGGCTGGGAAGCTCATGGAGTGTCTGCCTCTGCACTCTGTCCACAGCTCTAGAATGAGATACAGCCCCACATCTCTATGGCAGCGTCCCAGTGTAATCAGCCAACTCCAGCATCTGAAAGGGAGTTGGACAAAGACGTATCTGAACCCATCATAGCTGATGGCACTGTAGAATTAATGACTGCAGGAGGAACAGGATCAAAAGGCCAAGGGGAAGGACCTGGCCCAGCGCATCTACAGATTTGCCAGTCCCACAATGCCCCAGTGGAGTCTCACTTTCCAGCCACTGCTTGCTAACTGGTCTCTGAAAGTCTCTAAGTTCCAGAAAAGAGGCACCAGTTTCTTTATTTGTAGATCTGCTGTAGCATAGGTGTTTCTGACCTTCCGTCCATCTCCATGATCTTAGCTGGAGCTGGGGAGGCCTCTTCTGCTTCATCTCTGCCACCCATATGATTGGGATCCACCTCTGAGGCTGGCACCAGGAAACTTTGGTTTTATTTCTCTGAAATAAATTAACCAAAAAAAAGGACATGTAAATAGAAAATCAACTGTGGGAGGTAAATTAGAAGGCTTTCCTTGACACATGCCACTTGCAAACCTCTACCGAATGATAACAGAGAATCTCCCTGGAAGAGAGAAAAAGGCAGGCACATGTCCCACCTGTGTCTGGAATTGACTCCCAGTAGTGGGTCTGTGTTCTACCTAGCTGTTTTCTGGGGGAGTAGGAAATTGAAAGTCTGAGTTATCCTGAAAACTAGCCTGAGATCTTCTGTTCCCAAGGAAAAGGTCACAGGAAGGAGGGAAATGTTCCACTACCCCAGCTCTGTCCCCTCTTATGGACACTGATCATGTTGATTTGGGGGCCTCTCATCCATTACTGTCACAAGGTATCTCCACGTCTATCCAGGTTCTGAACTAGAAGTATTGATTCTATCACAAAGCAGCAAGCTTCTTGCTCTCTTTGCCATTCCCACTGTCACTGGCCAAGATTTTGGGGGTCCCTTCTTGGAGATCCAGGCTCAAAAATGGAGATGCATTAGAATAGCCAAGCTTTGAGAGAAACTAACAAACAGGTGTACCTAAATGCGGTTATGAACCAGTTCATAAACTCTCAAGAGAAAGGAACTGTGAGTCAAACTAATGAAGCCTGAATCTGAACTTCACAGAAAATCCATGGTGTGCTGGAGGGTTACATTCCCAGCCAGTGGTCCGATTATCTGTACACTTCTATACCTCTAGTTGTATAGTCAATTAATCATAATAACGAATCATGTAAGGTGGGATTAAATATAACCTTTTATAGCAACCCATAATACTGATAGACCCTTTCCTCACTCCAGGCTGCCTCGAGACCTGTGTTCCTCCGTGGTCTGGAATGTCATGGAACTTTAGACCTACCATGAGAAGAGGAAGATGAAGAGGAGGAAGAGGAGGAGGACAAATAAGAGAAAGAAGAAGAAAGAGAAAAAGAACAAGAACAAGAACAAAAAGATCTGTCCCTGGGGCCGGGCCCAGTGGCTCACGCCTATAATCCCATAGCACTTTGGGAGGCCAAGGTGGGTGGACCACCTGAGGTCAAGAGTTTAAGACCAGTTGGCCAACATGGTGAAATCCAGTCTCTACTAAAAATACAAAAATTAATGGGGCATGTTTGTGGGCACCTGTAATCCCAGCTACTCAGGAGGCTGAGACAGGAGAATTGTTTGAACCCAGGAGGTGGATGTTGCAGTGAGCCAAGATCACGCCATTGTGCTGGCACTCCAGAAGGGGACAAGTGCTAAGAAAAAAAAAAAAAAGCTGGAAAATGAAGAAGAGACAGTGACATCCAGTCTTAAAGATAAGAGCCCTGCACATATACACCATGGAATACTATGCAGCCATAAAAAAGAATGAGTTTGTGTCCTTTGTAGGGGCATGGACGCAGCTGGAAACCACCATTCTCAGCAAACTATCGGAAGAACAGAAAACCAAATACCACATGTTCTCACTCACAGGTGGGAATTGAACAATGAGATCACTTGGACACAGGAAGGGGAGCATCACACACCAGGTCCTATTGTGGGGAGGGGATGGGGGGAGGGATAGCATTAGGAGATATACCTAATGTAAATGACGAGTTAATGGGTGCAGCACACCAACATGGCACATGTATACATACGTAACAAACCTGCACGTTGTGCACATGTACCCTAGAACTTAAAGTATAAAAAAAAAAAAAAAAAGCCGGGCGCGGTGGCTCACGCCTGTAATCCCAGCACTTTGGGAGGCTGAGACGGGCGGATCACGAGATCAGGAGATGGAGACCATCCTGGCTAACACGGTGAAACCCCGTCTCTACTAAAAATACAAATTTTAGCTGGGCGCAGTGGTGGGCACCTGTAGTCCCAGCTACACGGGAGGCTGAGGCAGGAGAATGGCGTGAACCCGGGAGGCGGAGCTTGTAGTGAGCGGAGATCGCGCCACTGCACTCCAGCCTGGGCGACAGAGCGAGACTCCGTCTCAAAAAAAAACCCAAAAAAACCAAAATAAATAAATAAATAAATAAATAAATAAATAAATAAATAAAAGGTAAGAGCCCTGGCTGGGTGCAGTGACTCACGCCTGTAATCTCAGCAGCTCACACTTGTAATCCCAGCACTTTAAGGGGGGCAAGACAGGCAGACTGCTTGAGCCCAGGAGTTCTAGACCAGCCTGGGCAACATGGTGAAACCTTGTCTCTACAAAAAACACCAAAATTAGCCAGGCATGGTGGCATGCACCCGTAGTCCCAGCTTCTGAGGAGGCTAAGGTAGGAGGATTGCTTGAGCTCAGGCCACAGTGAACCAAGATCATACCACTGTACTCCAGCCTACTCAACAGAGTACAGGCCCTATCTCAAAACAAAACAAAACAAAACAAAACAAACATAAGAAGCTGAGATCCAAGAAATGAAGAGCCAGGAGTGGCCTGGTCCCAGTGACCGGGAAGGCCTGCAAAACCACCATGTAGAGTGGCCTTCCCGGGGCTGTGCTGCGTGGGGACAGGGTGTCCCTCCAGTGACCCCCTCCATCTAAGTCTGAATGCTACGGGGTGTTGTGGGAGGCAATCCGAGAGGCTCTCCCCACCAACTCTCCAATTTCAGCAGAAGCAGGAGAGAAGGGCCCAACCTCAGGGCCACATGAAGTTCCCTTTGTGCCAGGAGAGAGGGTATGGGGAAAGACAGTTTTATCACAGCAAACTACAAAGTGAAGAAACATGGATTCAGAAAAGTTATTTTTAAGACAATGATGACCATGTTTGAAGAGGCTTTCAGGGAAACACTTTTGGAGGCTTTGTAAGAAATTGACCAGGGAGGCCTTCTTCAGTGTCTGGAGTCTCCTGGCAGATTCCCCAATCACCAACACAGACATAAGCTGGCTCAAGAGCTGTCTGCATGATGGAGATTGTGGTGTTGCATCCTCGTACCTGTACCTCCACCACATCGCTCGTTCCTTCTGCCGGCCCTCAAAGCCCTTGTGTGCCCTACACGTTGCCTGGCACATGGGAGTCTCTGGATAAATATTCATCCAAGGCCACAGAATAGAATAGCATGCCTTTACGAATCTCATTCATAGTGGAAGTTTCCTCCTGGGCCCTAACACTCCTACACACCCAGCTCCATCTGGGTCTTTTCTACATCTATCCCAGTTGGTCAAAGACCATGAGGGTGCCCATGGATGGAGAGCGTGGTAGGATGCTCTGTGTTCTTTGAAGTAGTCATTCATCTGCCTGCTTCACTTCTGACCATCTTGTCTACAAGTTTTGCTTGTGCTTTGATTCCTCTCTTTACCACCAAGCTATACTCAATGCATATGTGGGAAAGAAAGTATAATTTTGGTCTCAACAGCCATAGAAAAATTAGAGAGAATAGGAGGAACCACCCACTTCCCCTTTTTCCTCCCGAGAGGGAGAAGTAGGGCTCTGAGTCCTAGAAACTGTGCTCCTTTGCCACAAGGCAGGCTTAAAAGACTTTTGTTTCTTAAAGTATGTGATCTTGGATACAAAGAAATAGGTTTTCTGAAAAGAGGATGGTCCTGGGGCTTGGGATCGGACAGCAGAGGGACACAGCCAGACATTGGAGAGGGTGGGAAAGATTTACAAGACTAAGAGGGGACAGAGTTGGAGGGATCCTGAAAATACCAAGGATCCACTTCCTGCTCCCTTGCCTGACCCCTGGCAGGTGCTGAGACCCTGGGAACACCTCTCTGGGATGCATCTAGGTGACTCAACCCTATCCTGTGCAAAAGGAACTTGGTCATAGCAAAGGCCCTCTGTGCCAGCTTGCAGAGAGGCAGCTAAGCATCAAGAGACTAGGTGAGCTACAAAATTGGACATGTCCGTGAGGACTGAACACCAGAAAGTGCCCAGCAAATATCCTGCAGTTTTAAGATGCTATGACCAAAACTCAAGGAAGGCAGAGAGTGGGGGAAAAGGGTCCCCATTTTGGCTAAGATAGAATTTTTCATCAGCCTGGTAGAATGTGGGCTGGGAATAAATTAAATTGAAATTGGAGAAGGAAAAATCCTTACCTTGTATCTCATGTTATAGAGTAAAATTCATACCCATTAAATCTAGTTAAAGTGTCCCACCACAACCTACACGTGGCTTACGCTTTTTGGTTAAATCCCCACACACCCCCAGCCTCATCCCCATTGACTCTGACCTCAGGAAATGCCCACGCTGTGCTGACCTCCCCAGCAGCCCTGAACAGCTTCAGCAAGCTGATCCCAGACATTCCAAGCCAGATCTCCCTGTAACGTGCATGAACCGACATTAGTTAGATGTTAACATCTCATGGGTTAACCCGTTACTGTGCTGTGGTTTTACAATGTCAGAGTCTTGAAGCTTTGCCAGGAATGCTATCCAGCATCCTCGGGGCCTCTGCTCTGGGCTGGCCCTGACTGTTCAAAAACACCTTCCCATTTCAGTCTGTTTCTGCCTCAAAATTGCAAACTGCAGCCCTCAGAAGCGTTCGTTTTTGTCCCCATATTTGTCATCTGTAAGGATTGAATCTGATATGTGATTATAAAGTAATGAGACTGACTTTTCAACAAATCACAGGCCTTATGCATTGAGATGAGTGCTGGCCTTCAAAGATCTTATCTTGGGAGGCTGGAAACACAATTACTGCAATGAGGCCGCCATTCCAGATGCCATAGCTGGAATTTCTCTATGGAAATTGCCTGCAGGGACAATTAGCCAATTACGGAAGAAAACAGAGAATCAGTTGCACCCCTGGGCAGTAGCCATCACTCTCTAGTGGGGTTCACTGTTCATGTGTTAGCCTCCCCCATGGTCTGTGTTCCCTTCCAGAGCATGCCTTATGCATCTTCGCATACCCCAGGCAGTGCACAAAGCCTAGGTATACAGAAGGCATGTCATAAATCCCTGGCAAATAAACAATGGGCTCCTCATGGCCCAATACTTTCTTCCTTCCCCCTTCCTTCATCTCTCCTATTAGACACTTAATTATCTGTATCCTCCTCCCTTTCTTGGAGCTTAAGTTATATCAAAAAATACCAAGGGAAGAAGCTAGAACTGACCACAGGGGATGGAGAGACCGAGGCTGTGTATCCATCAAGATGGGCTGGGTTATGCTGTGGTAACCAAAGAACTCAACGTCTCAATAGCTTAAGACTGTAAAGGTTAATTGCTAACTCTTGATACAGATGTGAAGTGTGGAGATAAGGATGAGAGGCTCTGTTTCATGCCATCATCGCTCATTCCTTACCCAGGCCAGAACAAACAACAATCTCAACAGAGAACTCTGGGCTCACATAGTATGGGAAGAATGGAGAAATGAGAGGTATTCACTCCAGCGACTAAATTCTCAATCTGAAAATAATATAAGCTCTTTACCTACAACCCACAGGCCATAGCTAATCTGGTCCACTATATGGGGCAGGAAAGTAATTGTAATCCTCCCTTAATCCTGGAAGAAGAGGAGAATAAGATCAAAATAGAAGTGTTAGAATTACCTATTACAAACCATGTCTGGAAGCCAGCAAGAACAGATCAACGAGGACATCAAGTGTGGTAGATGGTCCCATTAATGGCCCCTCAATGGATCCTCCCCCTCAGTTTGCATTCCCTTGTTTAATCCATTCTCACATCAACTTTGAGCTCAGCCATGTGGCTTTCTTCAGCCAATGGGACACCAGCAGATGTGATACAAGCCAGAGATTTATAAATGCTTGCACGCGGAGGTTTGCTGTCTTGGAACACTGCCACCACAGTGTAGAAAGCCCAGGCTTTCTACTAGAGAGACCACATGGAAAAGAACAGAAGCACCTCAATTGCTAGCCCCAGCCAACTGGAATGAATGTGAGTGAGGCCATCTTGATCAGCCGGCTCCCAGATGAACTGACTGCTGACCGCAAGCATATGACTGAGCCCAGCCAACATCATGTGGAACAGAGATAAGCCATCCAAGCTAAGCCTGCCCAAATTACTGAACCACAGAAGAGTGAGCAAATAAATGGTTCTTGTTTGAAACCACAAAAATTTGGAGTGATTTGTTGCACAGCAGTAGATAACTGCTAAAGCAATTTGTATCTAGTAGAGGAGTACCGTAACAAAAACCTAAAACATGTGGCATTGGCTCTGGAACAACACAGCAGATAGGAGCTGGGAAGTCACTTGAGTAGATTGTTACTGAAGGCTGGAAAAAATGGTGAACAATCTTTTAGTATGCTAGAAAGGAAGTGAAGAAATTGTTATTAGAGGCTGGAAAAGGGGCAACTCATGTTATGAAGCAGCAGAATAATTGCCAATAATGTTGTCTGCAGTAACTTGAAAGACAAACAGTAGTTAATGAATGTACTGATTTAGTTAAGAAGATCTCTAGGCAAAATATTAAAAGCATCAGTTAGATGCTTTCAGCTGTGTATGATAAGGTACTGCCAGAGAGGGATGAGCTAAAGAACCAGCTCTTTAGTTTTCAAGACTGTTCTAGAAGAAATAAAAAAGGCCAAAAATTTACTGTTTTAGAAAAATTAAACTAGTTCTGATGTCCAGTATCTTCAGTAAGGCAAAGGCTCTCAGATAAGAAATAACCTCAGCAAAAAGATCTAATCAAGGGTGTACTTATAAGACCCTTTGGTAAACCTCTGAAAGGCAGTGATTAGGAGACCCTCTCTGCTAGACAAAGGGGTTTCTGACAGTCTTATATATATTGTCCCACAATAGATTAACACACCCAAAGAGAAAGGTCTGTCTCAAAAATAATTATGGATAGAGCTACTGGGGCCATGGGGTGAACCCCAATAAGATTCATAGGAAACACAAAATTTTTAAGAGCCTTTTATCAGTGAAAGTACTACAAGTTGGACTAAAAGTTAAAGAGGTAACTCAAATAGAAGATAAGCCTCTGAGACTCCACTTTCTATGAGCAAGAATCAGGCTGGGAAAGCTACTTAGTTACCAACACAGATAATTTCCTATGAGACAAAAAATAAATAAATGCATCTTAGAGGATAGAAGCAAGAGTCCAGGGAGAAGATCTAAGAGCTACAGAAAACAAGGGCCTAGGTATCCCTCTCAGGGAGCAGAACCAGACTCTCATCAAGGAACATTCTCTGACCCATATAAGGGAAGCCAACATCAACATGTAACCAGATAGACTTCACAATTGCTGTGGACCAGCAACTACTTTGTTGTTCCTGGTCTCTCCATTTTAAATAGGTCTGGCTCTTAGGTCTATCCAGTTCCTAAACCACTGCTGTGTTCTAGGGGTGCTGAGACAGAATGTTTGTCATTTAAATTCAAAGTCAAAGTCTCTGAATCAAGAGACGCTGCACCTGGGGAGCCACACTGAGAGGTCTTATCTACATCTGAACCTGATGCAGATCATGAGATAATATACTTCAAGCTTGATGCCATAATGAGATGAAAAAACTTTTGGGGGTCTTGGGAAGAGTGAATGTATTTTGCACATGACAGGGAGTGATTTGCTGAGGCTAGAGGACAGACTGTGGTATGCTGTCTCTAAAGATGGCCCATTTCTTCCATCCATGTTGCATATCCCTTTGGAATGTGACTTTGAAGTTCCTCCCACTGAGAGGTGAGGCTCGCTTCTCCACCCCTTTAATCTCAGATGACATTGTGACTTGCTTTGGGCAGTCAAATGTAACAAAAGTTATATGTAACTTCTGAGCCCAGGCCATAAAAGGCCTAACAGCTGCCACTCTCATCTTGGAAAGTGGCCATCACCATGTAAAAGAAAAATAGATTATTCTGCTAATAAAGGACAAACTATGTGGAGGAGAACCAGACACCCCAGCCAAGAGCCTGAGGTAAGAATGTGTAAGTGAGGCCAGACATGTGAGTGAATCCATTCTGAGTCATCCAGCTGAGCTGCCAGATCACTGCAACCATAAAAGTGGGCCCCAGGGAAACCAACAGAAGAACCAGCCAGCTAAGCCCAGTCAACCTTTCTGAAACTGTGAGGAAATAAATGATTGTTGTTTTAAACCATTAACTTTTTTTGACATGGTTTGTTATGTATCAAGAAACAGACTAATGGTTCAGTTAGCATCTTGTGCTATACAAAAGCCAACAATTTGGCCAGGCATGGTGGCTCATGCCTGTAATTCCAGCACTTTGGGAGGCCAAGGTGGACAGATCACCTGAGGTCAGGAGTTCAAGACAAGCCTCACCAATTTGGTGAAACCCTGTCTCTACTAAAAATACAAAAATTAGCCAGGCATGGTGGTAGGCACCTGTAGTCCCAGCTACTCAACAGGCTAAGACAGGAGAGTTGCTTGAAACCGGGAGGCAGAGGTTGCAGTGAGCCAAGATTGTGCCACTGCACTCCAGCCTGGGTGACAGAGCAAGACTCCACCAAAAAAAAGCCAATAACTCATAAACACTTATAAATACACAGTCTCATCTGATTTCCTCCTTGGTGTGTGTGGTAGATGTTGCTATTATCTCCATCTATAGATATAGAAATAGAGGCTTAGAGAGGTTAAGTAACTATTCAGGACCACACAGTCTGTTAGTGAACCAGGATGCAAATTTTCCAATCCCAAAAGCCAAGGTACTACTTATCTTTTAAATTCAAAGTCTCTAGATTAAGTGGAGATGTATCTGAGGAGTCATATTTGGAGAGTTTTATCTGCTGCTGAAACTGATGCAGATTGTGAGATAATGAACCTCAAGTCTGATACTATAATGAGATATAATGTTTTTTTGTCATGCCACTGGTACCTTTTAGATGCTACAGTTAGATAACATTACTGTAGTCTGGAATGCAAAACACTAGAACTTGAAGACTTTGCAAATAGATGCTTTTCTGTGTGTAGGTGGACCAGTACAGGATGATAAACAGACAGACATTAATAAGAGCAGCAAGCACACCCCTACCTTCAGGACTTTGAACTTGTTCTTTCTTCTGCATGGACCATTCTCCAAGGTATCTCTGAGGCTTGCTCCTTTACCTTCTTAAAGTCTCTGTTCTACGTTGCCTTGTCTGCAAGGCCTTTTCTAGCTGTCTCTGCCCCAACCCATGCACAACCTATTCCTTTTCTTGCTTTGCTTTGCTTTGCCCCGTGGCACTTACCACCCTCTGACATGTTATTTGTTTTACTGGTTTATTTGTTAATCAATAGGATGTAAGCTCCATGAGGACAGGGCTTTTTCATCTGTCTTGTTTAATAGTGCATCTCCAGTGCCTAGAGCAGTTCCTGGCACGTGGTAGGTACCCCATATGTGTATGTTGAATGAAGGAATAAATAGAACCCGGTTTTTCACAGCTTTGCAGTAACATCTTAGAGATACTTGAATTATAGAAGCCTATGTCTGAAAACCTCTATCTCCTTTATCTTGTAGAATTCTGTTTTGGGAGCTTCTGGTCAAATCAACCTCTCTTCACCCTGTGACTTCTGAAGGAAACTGCTGCCTGTCCTTGGCTTCTAACAAATGGGGCTCTTTAGTCCTGTTGCCCCCAGTATCCTGAGCCCTGGACACCAGAATTTCAAGGCACTCATTTTTCTCTGTCTTTCTTTCCTGTTTTTCTGTATTTCCATGTGGCCTCACCACTGCCCCAGGTCTTGTCTAACACAAGCTCCTGGCTGCACATAGAAAGATGCAGGCAATGAGGTGATGAATAAGGAAAGGGGGAAACTTCTTTGCAAATTCTAAACATTGAACATAGAGAAATAAGAATTTCTCGGTGCTTTCCTCCCATAGCACAAATGGAACTCCTGAGAAAAGAGGTGTGGACTCTTGGACAAACCCTGCCATATGTACTTGTTTCTTCCCTAGTACCTTTGCTTATGCTGCACACACACATGCATGCCTACATGCACGCACCCACATCTGCATGCATACATGCACGCACCCACATCTGCATGCATACATGCACACACACACACCTGAAATGCCAACCTCTAACATCAGATCAACCCCATATCTCAAGACCCATGGCTTCCTTGCTGCTTATTCTCATCACACCACCTAACATTGCTTTTTCTTCCTTGAAATTCTCTAACATTTATAGTCTATAGCAATCTCTATCACTGAGGGTCCCAGCAGGAAACAGATGGCAACTCAGCAGGGTATTTGAAGTGATGCTTTATGGAAGGTCTGTTTACAGAGGTTGGAGCAAGAGTTAAAGGGACTGGGTTATTCCAGGTGCCCTGGGAAGAAGATGCCAAGACACCATTACATGCAAGGATTTTTTTTTTAGGGGAAATGCCTGTGACAGAAAATGGGGAGGGGCCCAGGGAAAGCTGTAAGAACAGTCAGACCATGATGCAAGTCTGACCTTGAAGGAAGGACAGAGGAATAGAAGGTTAGATGGAAGCATCCTAAAGAATGATGCAGTCTAAGGCAAGTTCAGGAGTCCTCAAGCCACACTGGTCACCAGAGGAGTCCCATGCCTCCCAAGAATGTATCTTCCTTAGTGTACCTGCCACATTCATTCTTTAGCTGAAAGCAGCCCATGGGAAATGTAGCCTCTGTGAAAACGGGATGCTGGATCTCAGAGCCACAGCAACTGCCTTTATTGGTTATTTGTGTGCCCTGTAGTTAGAATTCCCCAAGGCACATTCTCATGGCTGCTACAGTCCACCCCTTGCGCTGAGCAAACCTTCTCCACACAGATTTGGGCAGCAGCTGGTTTCATAATTTCATGAGTCCAGTGGGCCTTTCTTCCTAAGTAAGAACCAGGAGAGGGAGGTTAGTAGGATGAACTGTTGCCCTCCCTTTGCAATTGACCTTAGGCCACAACTAATGCCATTCTCCCCTTTCCCCATTGTCCCTCTTAAAGTTTCCTCAACCTCAGCAATCTTAGTGGTTTACGTGGGTTCCACATGTATTCTTTCCTGCTTCCATTGTGTAAAACCAGATCTGATTCTTCCTGCTAATCAAGGACACTGCCCCTCTCCTTGCCTACTATCCATGGGCACAATAAATCCAAGCTGTAACTTGTAGTTCAATGGGAACTTCCTGTGACCTCTGGCAAAGGTGCCTCTTCAGCACTCAGAACTTCCAACCCTGCAGAACCCAAGGTTTCAGGGACATGGAGCATCCCCCAGTGGGTCATTGGTATGATGGTAAGTGGAGCCACTCCTGCCTCTACAGCTTGGTTCTGGGGCCCTCGCTTCCTTCTTATGGAAGACATAGTACCATAAATGCCAATGGTTTAAAAAATGGACTGCATCATAAATAATGGTATCTTATTCCTTCAGAATGTTTCCTCTCAGCTGGGGCTTCAACTGTGCCTCTGGAGGGCTGTCCCAGTGTTGCAAGAGCATGGCTGCCTATGAGCAGGAGTCTGTGATAAAACCATTGGTTCCCTAGTCATGGTCCCACTCTCACACCTCACTCAAGGTGACATGGATCCTCTGGTCAGATGCTGTGCTGTTGTGAGATTCCATGCCTATGAATCAGGCATTCTGAAAGCCCCCAGATAAAAATGCTGGCTGAGGTTTTGTGGGCGGGAAAGGCAAACCCATCCCCAGAAAAGGTATCTGTCCCTGGAGAAGGATTCACTGGCTCTTCCAGAATGGACGGGAGCCAGTGTAGTCAACTTGTCACTGTGCAGTCAATTGGTTTCCTTAAGGAATAGTGCCTGGTTGAATTGGACTCTTGCTAACAATGTGGACCTTCAGAAGCAGCAGTAGCTAGATCAGCCTTGATAAGTGAAAGTCCACGCTATTAAGTTCACACATATCTTCCTCTCTAATGCTATAGCCACTCCACTCATGAGTCCATCGTGTCAATGTGGGATGGCTTATTATCAAGGCTGGCTGCAAGGAACTGAATGTGCACCCTCATCTCCTCCAAAATTCATGTTTAAGTCCTAACCTCCAAGGTGAGGATATCAGAAGGTGGAGTCTTTGGGGGATAATTAAATCATGAGGGTGAACCGCTTATGAATACGTTAGTGTTTTTATAAAAGAAGCCCCAGGCAGTTCATTCTCCTCTCCTACCACATAAGAACACAGCAAGAAGGCACCATCTATGAACCAGAAAGTTGATCTTTATCAGACATGGAATCTGGTTCCCAAGCTAGGACTTCACAGCCTCCAGAACTGTGAGAAATAAATTTCTGTTGTTTATAAGCCACCCAGTTCATGGTATTTTGTTATAGCAGCCTCAACAAACTAAAACACTGACCAATGTCAACAGGTCAAGTCCTTTTGTCTACTCAGTTACCTAGTTGATAGCAGACACTTAGTGGTGAACATATGATTCAAAATCCTTATACTTGGTACCCATTCCCATATGTCTGTCACATGCTTCTACCCACGTTACCTTGCCTCTAGTCCTTTTCTTTCCAGACCCCTAACCAGGTAATTGACCGCTTTCCTTTCCATACAAAGTAGATGACCAGGTGCACTGCTCAAAGCTTCACCCACTGGGAAGATTTTTCCCTCTCTACTGCCTTTTGGGGTCACCCTAAATGTGGGGGAAATGCAGCCACTCTCCATTTTTGGCTTGCACACATGTACTGAGTTGATCCACCTGTAAACCAAGAGTAAACTATGTTGCTTCCTCTTCCAGCTGATCATACAGGATTCCTCTCTATGGCCACAGGCACAAGCTGGGAAAATCCAACTGTGGTGGGTGACCAGGAGGTCTAGCAAGTTAGTCATGCCCTCAGGTCCTACTCAAGCTCAACACCACATGTAATATTTCCACACCACAATAGATGGGTACTGGGCCTGTCTGACTTTATAACTTGGTAGCTCTGACAGAGCCCAGCTCATAATAGGCAGTTCTGGATGCATTGCCACTTGGTGTCCATGGCCATGTTCTGTTTCCACTAGGACCCAGTAACATGCCAAGAGCTATTTCTTAAAGGATGCATGATTCTCTACCGCAGATGGCATGACATGGGTCCAGGGTCTCAATGGCCTGTGCTGTGGCTCTCCCACCAGGGCTTCCCAACCCAACTTTTCACCTCTTCCTCCTCCAAACCAGTACTCCCTGTCCCCTTTCATCTTTTTTTTAAGACTCTATTCATTGACCTAATTAACATTGTATTCGTTTTCTAGGGCTTCCATAAAAAAGTACTAAGTGGCTTAATTAAACAACAGAAACTTACTGTCTCACGATTCTGAAGGCTGGAATCAAAATCAAGGTGTGGATAGAGTTGGTTTTTTTGGAGGGCTATGCAGGCGAATCTGTTCCACGCCTCTGTCTTAGCTTCTGCTGGTATGCTGGCAATCTTGGTGTGCACTGTCTTGCAGAAGCACTCCCTCAGCTTCTGCATGAACCTTCATGTGGCCTTCTCCCTTTTTAGAGGGACACCAGCCACATTCGGTTAGAGGGCCACCCTTTCCCAGTATGGCCTCATCATAACTAATTACATCTGCAACAATCCTGTTTCCAAATAAGGTCACATTCTGAGGCCATGGGGGTTAGGATGTCAACAAATAAATTTGACGTTATTTAACCCATTTAATTTAAACCATAAAAAGCAACTTGATGTTCCCTCATCATTGAGCACCTCCCTCTGATGCTTTCTTTGCCCTGGGATGGAGACAACTGTCTCCCAGATCAGCCGGACATTGCTTTTCTTCAAATGGGGAGCTCTCAGTTGGACTGGTGATGAGCAGAAAGCCCCAGGGGCAATGGCCTTCAGAGTCCAGGCCAGGAACATGGCTCATCACAGGCCTTGCCCTATCCAGACCCTCTCCATCCCAGGAGAGTGGGGTGCCCTGAAGCCTCCCACCCTGCTGGGCCTCAGCCCAGCTAATTCCCCATCGAGGCCCTTCTCCACGCTTGACCTTATCACTCCACATTTCAATGTCCTCTTGCCAGACATAGCGTGAAAAGATGCTTTTTAAAAGAAACTAGGCTAGGTGCAGTGGCTCATGCATGTAATCCCAGCACTTTGGGAGGCCAAGGCCAGGAGTTCAAGGCAGAGCAATGAGTTATAATTGTGCCACTGTACTCCAGACTGGGTGACAGAGCAAGACCTTGTCTCATAAAAAATTAAATTAAATAACTGAAACTGTGTTATGGACTAAGTGTTTGTGTCTCCCCCACCCCCATCTCCCCTGAATAACCCAAATGCATTCGTTGAAATCCTGAATCCCCAGTGTGATGGTATTAGGAGATGGGGACTCTGCGAGGTGATTAGGGCCTGAGGGTGCAGCTCTCATGATAAGATTGGTGCCCTTATAAGAAGAAATTCTCTTTTTCTGAGTACTTATCAATGATAGACTGAATAAAGAAAGTGTGGTACATATACACCATGGAATACTCTGCAGCCATAAAAGAGGACGAGATCATGTCCTTTGCCTGGACCTGAATGGAGCTGGAAGCCATTATCCTTAGCAAACTAACACAGGAACAGAAAACCAAATGCTGCACGTACTCACTTATAAGTGGGAGCTAAATGAGGGGTGGGAGGAGGGATAGGATTAGGAAAAACAATTTATGAGTACCAGGCTCCATACCTGGGTGATGAAATAATGTGTACAACAAACCCTCATGACACAAGTCTACTTATGTGACAAACCTGCACATGTATCCCCGAACCTCAAATAAAAGTTAAAAACAAGAGAAGAAACCTGAGAGAACCTGCTTCCAGTCTCCTGTCTCTCTTTGCGCTCCACCTTGTTAAGATACAATGAGAAGACCTCTGTGTGCAAACTGGAAAGCAGCCTTCCCCAGACCCTGGATCTGCAGGCAACTTGATCTTGGACTTCCCAGCTTCCAGAACTGTGAGAAATAGGCATATGGTGTTTAAGCCAGCCAGTCTATGGTAATTTGTTATGGTAGTCTGAGCCGACTGAAACAAGCTATGCCTCCCTAAAAACCATGCAGCTGGACAGAGCTGTGAAAGAGCCCAGGTGACTTCAGAATCCCCACACACACCCTTTCATCATTCGCATTAGGCCTTTGGAAACTTCCATTTCAGGGAATTGCCTGTCCCTAAACAGCATTATAAACAGGCAGCATAATATAATATAGAGAGCACTGAGCTAGGAATCAGGGCACCTAGGGTCCAGCCCAGGTTCTGTTATTAGGCACCTGGGTGACGCTGGGCAAGTCACTTCAGCTCCATGATTCTCATCTGTAAAGCAAGCAGGCAGGCCCATGACTATTCCATGGTCTCTAAGTTGCCTTCAAGCATGAAGGCCAATGGCTCAAGCCTATCTGACCATTAATTTGTCCAATCAGAAAGGGATATATTTGCATAGTCAGGGAAGCTTGTTTTTAAAACTACCCCTTTTCTCTGAAAGTAATTGTGAAAGTGCAGAGAGAAGACCCTTTGGTTCTTGTTTAAAATTCAGGATCTTGAGTATTTTTCTTAAATATGGTTCCTAGTTATCTGTTACTGCATAACAAGCTATCCCATAATGTAGTGGCTCAAAACAAAATGCACCACCTGTCACAACTCTGGATTGACTGAGCTCAGTTGCATGGTTCTTGCTTGGGGTCTCTCATGCAGTTACAGTCAGGTGGAGCTGGAGCTGAGGTCACTGAAGGCTCAGCTGGGCTGGACATCCAAGATCCCCTCCCAAAGGCTGTCAGTTGATGCTGGCTGCCAGGCAGCCTCTCAGGCGGGGCACTAAGCAGAGCCCCTTCATGTGACCTCTCCATGTGTCTTGGGCTTCACCCACTGAGGCGTGAGTTCTGAGAGGAAGTGTCCCCAAGGGTGAGTGTTTACAAAAGAGAAGCAGAAACCACAAAGCTCCTATGACCTGGCCTTGGAAAACCCAGAACATCATTTCCACCACATTCTGTTGATCAGACAAGTCACTAAAGGCAACACAGATTCAAGGGGAGAGGAATTCTTTCCACTTCTTAATGGAGAAGTGTCAAGGTCCCACTGCAGAAGAGTGTATCCCCTCTAAGCATCAAATTCTCCTTTTGCAAAATAGTGTCTCTAAACCAAGATCAGACTCCCATCCCCTTTTATTCTTCCAAGAAATTACTCCTGCCAGTTCTTCAATACTCAAGAGAACCCCATTCTCCCTGGCTCACTTCTCTGCTCCCCTACACATCCAAAATCACATGTACCCTTTCTCTCTGCCCCTTCTTAACTTGGGCCATCCCCCAGCCATCGCCTCTCTCAATGTCCCCTCATCTTAGAATAATAGCACCAGCACCACCTCTTCCTGTCTGGGGAGGTCAGGTCAGCAAGTGACTGAATGCGAGGGTGTGGTAGGCACCTCTGATGGCCCAGGTGTGCCAGCAGTGACTGGCAAAGCCACCCTTCTGAACCAAGAGCAGAATCCAGAGAAGGAAAGCATGTATCTTGTGAACATTTATTATACGACAAGAGTGAGTGAGCAGGAAGCTTACGGCCACCATTAGTGTACAATGAAGCAATTCCAGAGTTGATGCATTTCAGCAATTTCACATCTACAAAACCCTCTGCCCAAAGGAAGCCAAATCTTGCTCTGTGTGTGTGTGTGCGCGGGCGCACGCGTGTGTGCTCAAGTTTCAGAAACTCCAAATGTCTTTGGAATCTTCATATGGATCTAGGAATTCCATGGGGTCCTACGCCCTAAGCCATGTATCATGGAACTCTTCCTTCCTGGAAGGCCACAAAATATCCAATCTTGCTCACAGGATGAGCTCCCAGAGTTAGCCCTCTGGCCAAGCCCTGGGAGTGATCTGATTGTATCTCAGATGTCTCAAAGTGTCCTAATAAGAACTGAACCACCCTGCTAGTTTCAGTAGAAAGGATCCCTGTTCCCATCACCATTCCCTTGTAAAGAGGCCAGCCCCAGAGAACACTTTCATTATCTAATCATCTTAACTTGCATAATTATTTCCCTAAAAGTACAATTAGCAGATACACTTCTGGGATTTAAATATATAGATAGCACAGGCTAATAAAAATAATTGTATCACATAAGGGAAAAGAAGCTGAAAAAAAGAAAAGAGAGATAGTAAAAGATTTAGGAAAAGATGCAGGCAGAAGTGAAACAAACAGAGCAGTTGTGAGGAAAAGCAGGGGGAATGAATGGGAAGGAGAAGGCAGAGAGAGAGAGAGAGATGGCTAGAAGAATAAGTGGTAAAACCCCATGAAAAAGCATTTCCGATTCTCCATCCCAGCAGCAGGCGGGGCCAGAGGTCCATGTGCTGGTCTGAGAACCCCATAGAAAGAATCCCAGCCAAGATCTCCAACTCAGGACACTGCTCCTGCCCCACCTTCCTCTGCCTCCCCAGTGCCTTATCCTCAGTGCCTCCCTCACTGCCTCATCTCTCCTGGATGACAGCTTGTCTGATGATGAGGATGCTGCCTCCTAGGCCCCACCCTCAGTTCCAGAAACCAGAACTTTTAGAGAAGTAACCTTTCCTGCCCCAGTACCCTGGTGGGGCTTCTGGACACTGCACTACAGGCTAAGCCCCATGTCCTGGGATCCCACATGTGTGGGAATAGGCATCAGGCAGCCAATTGCACTCACTGCTCCTTCTTACAGCCCTATAGGATATGAGCATGCAATTCAGAACGTACTCGGGGGACCAGAAGACCCATGGCAGTGATGAAATTCCTCACTTCCTGCAGTCACAGAGGAGACGTGGTGAGGACTAAGCCCAGGATCTGACAGTAAGGGCTGCAGAGCTGTGGAGCCCGTTAATTCTCATCCCTACCAGACCTCTAATGACAAGGTAAGGGCACTGGTGAAGAAGCAGGGGCACTCGGAAATCAGATGGGGAGCTTTAACTGACAGAGCAGACAAATTCCATCTGCCAAATTCCCCTATACCTTCCTAGCTCTCCAGGATGGGGTGTTAACAGCTCCATGCAGCTGGCCCCAGGGCCATGAACCATCCATCACATGCTGCCCACACTGCTGTCATCAGTCCCTTTGTAAATTAAGCATCTTAAAATTATCCCGGGGTGAGTATGCCAGCTGTTTCCTGTGGGTGCCCTAACTGATATAGGTGTTAATAAATGTTAAGAGGGGAACAGAGTGCTATGGCCTAATACATTTGGAAAAGTCATGGCGAAACCTAACCAGGTTTTCCAACTGCAGAGTTTAGTCAAATACTGAAGGTACTGAGATATAAATGTGCTTTTTATTCCTGTTTCAGTAGGAGACTCAAAAGAAGAATTGGAAACCCTAATCCAAAACTAAGAAGTTAGATGTTAGCTAATCTTCATCTCAGTCTGGTTCCCAGTGCCTCACAGTAGAGTTAAGAGTACTTTATGTTTCAGAGGAAAAACAACAACAGAGGCTGATACCAAACACACAAAAGGCAACCCCCAACTGAGATTTAGTTCAAGAGATGGAGATCAACTAAAGAGGAAGGGTAGGATTTCCCAGGCCCTTGGGTGATGTGTGGGGATAGACAGAGATGGGTATCTTGGAGCAGCAGGACCTGAGCCCCAATTCCAACAGTTCCATAGGGTGGCCTGAGTTCCAATGGAAGCTCCAGTAGCCTGGTGCCCAAGGGAAACAGACATGGAGTCAGTGACTTGAGAACCTTGGCCAAGATCCCTGTGCCCAATGTTGGCGTGGAAACAACAGAGCCATCCACTGTACAGGGCTCTCATCAGTGACCATAAGGGACTTGTGGCCAGCGCATTCCATCATGGTGCGGGTGCATTCCATCATGGTGTGGGTGCATTGCATCATGGTTCATGGGCTCTTATCAGTAGAGCTTCCAATCTGCTTGTTGATTTAATGGCTTAATTCCAAGTGGTTGGAAATGTAAGCCCTAATGCAAGGATAATGGGCAGAAAATTGTAGGGGCAGTGTTCCTTCCTATATTTGCCAGTCATAGCTCTCACTGTGTAGTCCAAATGGCACAGCCAATTTGTCCAACACTGATAAATTAGATGCAAAACCAACCAACTGTTCCAATCACTCCTCATCAACTAAGATCTAGAAAGAAGAGCTGTTCTTACCTACCCACCTTATGGAAGTCTATTTTCTGGCCTCCTTCCCTCTCTCCCAGAGGTATCCTCTGCTCCTTGTGCCCCAGGCTCAGCATTGGACTCGATAGTCCCATGTGCTAGACCTGGAATTACTAATTAAGTCAACAGGTCTTCATGGAACGCCTGCCACGTTAGGCAACAAAGGGCATACAACAGATTGCACAGTATTTTTTTTTTTGTACCAAAATGTATACTAGGTTTTCTGATTAAAATGCTAAATTGAGCGTGTGAAACCCTCTAATTTGATGAAATAAATGATAAAAGCCAGCAGGGACACAGAGAATGAGACAGAAGTCAGTAGCAGATAAGATATTTCAGCCCACTTTTTCAAGGTGGGGTGGGAGAAGAGGAGCAACAACTGTCCTTGCAGAGTTGAGAAAGCTGTGCTCTGAGAGCCTGCAGAGGGTGCCTGTGAGGCAGGAGCCAATTCACCCAGCAAAGCCCACAGAAGACTTGGCATTGGGAGGCAGCAGGTAAAGACAGTGGAGGGGCTGAGCTGAGAAGGAGATGTTGGTTGAAGTCAGTGTGCAGAACAATTAGACCCCCAGGTCTCCTCCAACCCCAAAAAGCCACCTCTCTACTTACCCTGCCCAGATGGTGGAGCAGAGGCTGATCCTCTAGTTCTATTGAACTGGAAAAGCTACAAGTACAAATGCAGGAACACCTGGAAAAGCAGAAGACAGAGTTGAGTCTCAGAGTTAAAAACAGACATGAAATTCTCTATCTTGAATAGTAACAAACACGCTCTCTAACTCTGTTTTTCTACCCAGGTCCAAGAATCGAAACAGGTAGGTATACAAACAATAATAGAGATGAGATAAAAAAAAAAAAGAAAGAGAGAGAAAGAGACAGATGGAGAGAGACAGAGAGAGAGAAGAGAGAGGGAGACCCTGATAAGCAGCTGACTTTTTTGAAGAAAGAGAATTCTCCTGTCTTCTCACACCAAAAATTAAAAAGATCTATATCCTGCTTGGTGCTTGATCACCCTACAGGAAAGCCAATAAGAAGTCCTCCTCCTCTAATATGCATCATACACACACACACACACACACACACAGAGAGAGAGAGAGAGAGAGAGATAGAGAGAGAGAGAGATTCCAGTGATTTTTTGGGATATAGATGACAATTACGGAATATGGAAAACAACCACCAAAATTAACAGAACCAAAAACTAAAGAAAACAATGCAGAGAGCAGAATAAATTTTCCAAAAAAACTTTACTTAACATCACTTAATGTAGAAGAGAAAATATCGCAGCCATTGAGCAAAAAACAAAGGATGTAATTTTTAAAAAGAACAAAGAACAGAAAACAGTCTTGGAAGGTAAAAGTGTGATAGCTAAAATCAAAAATGTAATAGGATCATTGAAAGACAAAGTCAAAGAGATCACCCATAATGAAGAAAATGAGAGACAAAGACGAAAAGTAGAAAATAAATTTAGAAGATAATCCAAGAAGTTCAACAATTATCTAGTGGACATTGCAGAAACAGAGAACAGATAAAAATAAAAGAAAATCATCTAATATGTGCTACAGAAACATTTTCCAATGAACTGACATGAGTCCCCTGTTTGAAATGATTCTGATTGCCCAACATATTAAGTAAAGACCTCTCATCAAGGTTCCTCATCATGAAATTTTAGAAAAACAGAGCTAAAAATAATCCCTTAAATTCTTCCAGTAAGGAAAAATATCACATCGAAAGATGTGAAATAAGAATGACAACTGACTTTTCAGTAACCACAGGGGAAGACAGAAGACAAAATTCTGAGGGAAATTTATTTTCCATCTAGAATTGATTTTCCAACTAAACCACAAATTCAGTGTGAGTATAGACTAAAGACATTTTTAGACCTCCAAGGCACATTCAGCATCTCAGGAAGCCCCTAGATATGTAGCAGAAGATATGGAGATGAAATCCAAAGAAGAGAAAAACATGGATCCCAGGAAACAGGGCTCCAGACAAGAGAAAGGAAAAGCTAAGTCCTCAGATGATAGAAAAGGAGAGTCCCACATGGTGGCTTTGCAGCAGGCCCAGAGAGCAGTTCCAGATGGAACTGGTTCTATGGAACATCATAGAGCCATAGCAATTGGAGGTCTAGTGTGATTTTCCAGTCTTCTGTGGATGCGCAGCAGTGTCATGAGTCTTTATGTGTGTGTGTTCCTCTCCCATTCACAGCCTTCCCTGATCTCCTTCAACTATAACCTATTCCCTTCCCCTTCCCCTCACCATTGTCCTTCATAGGGGAAGGAATGTCTGACCTCAAATCTTTCTGGTTCAAAGCCAATCCCTTCACCTCTGCTCTTGATCATCCCTTCACATCTCAATCACTTGCGCCCATTCACTTTGCATTATATAGGCATCTCTCTCCCGACTTGCTCCTTCCTTTCAAGTCTAAAAATCTATGTCACTTGTAATTATCACCTTATCTTTCCCTTTCTCTTCTATTCTGAACTTACCGGAGTGGGGGAAAGGTCTGCACTCATTGTCCCCACTTTCTTACCTCCTAGTCACTCTTTAATGTAAACTTGCTGTGATGTGTTTCCACTCACATCTAGCCAGGGACATTATTCTTGCCATGGACACCTCCAAACTCAAACAAATGCTTCTCAGCTCTTTTCTGACTTTATTATTTGGCGCATGTGGTTCCTGTGACTGAGAATTCTTTCCTTTCTCTCTCTCTGTGAGCACATCCTGTTTGATTCTTTCTCTGTCCTTTTGGGCAATCCATCCACTCATCCAGAATACATTCATTGAGCACCTACTCTGTGCAAGGCTGGGCACAGAGCTCACAGGCTGATGGAGGAAACAGCCACGGAAACCAGCACATTCTGTAAAGTGCTGCAGATGCAGTGAGGAGGAAACCAGCACATTCTGTAAAGGAGGTCACAGGGGATCCAGGGGAGCACAGAAGAGACAATTGTTCCCACTTAGGGGAGAGCTTCAGAGGGAGCTGAAGGATGACTGAGCACCCTCCGGAAAGACAAGCAGAGCCATGCAGACCTGAAGGAATTGCTAAGGAAGCAAATGTTGGTGGCCTGACACGGCCCAGGACCCCAGCCCCTGGGAGATGTGTGGAGTGGCTGGAGGACAAAGGTGGGAGGTCTTCCAATCACCTGATCCTCGTCCTCCACTAGCTCCCTGAAGACGGTGTCCCATCATGGTCCCCCTGTCCCTCTTTTCTTTCCTGCTCACAATCCACTCCCTGGGGGTCTCTCATTCACCGCCTTCTAGATGCATGAAATGGAACCCATTCTCCTCCTGTGCTCTCTATTATTGTTAATGGTATCATATCTCTCAGCGACCAAAGACACTTAGGATTCATCTGGACTCCCTTGTCCTTTCCCCCACACCTTGCCTCAGCAATATCCAAGCCCCATCAATCCCCACATCCCTCTCACATCCACCCTGTGGCCAGGCTCTCAGCATCTCCAAGGTGAACTATTATGAAGGCCTCTTAACTGCCTCAAACCTCATCCTCCCTCTCCATGCGAGCCACCAGGGGATCTTTCTAAAGCACAAATAGGGTAAGACTCTCTCCATTTCCTCTCACCGCAGCAGGCCTCCTCACGCTTTCCCAAGGGAGCTCCCCTAATCTAGCAGAGCTGGGGGCCACACTCCGTCTGAGGGGACCAGACGGGAGCCCAGTCTGAAAGTTCTGCCAGGATCCACTCAGGCTGGTTCCAGTGTCAGGATAATTCTTTAAATTACCTATCTACAGAATCACTCAACCTCCTCCCCAAGGATGTTTAAGTACAACTGATGCCCCAGGAAGATGGCTCTGCATTTATTTCTCCTGGAGCTTTGCATTCTCTTTGACACACCACCTCATGCTGCCATAACCACCCATTTTCCCCACTGAGGAGCAGGGGAATGCCAGGTTCTCAGACCAGCACATAGGCCCTTCCAGTCTGGACCATGCCTGGCCCTCCATTACCACCTCTCACCTCTCCCCACCTTGGACTGTGTTCCAGCAACACACTTCTGTACCTCAGACTGTGTTCCAGCAATACACTTCTGTATCCTCACACTCTAGAACTGGGCCTGCGTAGAAAAACATTTCAATAATTATCCTCTGGTTTGGAAACTGTCTTCAACCACAGGGCGCCTCTCACTTTAAAACTTCAGGGCTCCCAGCCTGAAATGGACTTCTAGAAAACTCACCATGTTGTATTGTTACTTTTATTAAAGTAACAAATTTCTCACTTTTTATAAAGTATACATGTTCTTCTTTTTTTTTTTTACAAAAGTAATACAAGAAAAAACAAAAAATGCAACAACCCTCACACCCTCATTGCTGCCAGCATAAACCAACATTAACACTTAAACATCCTTTCAGACCTACTACTATTCTCATAACTTTGTGATTTTCCATGTGTCCATCTGTGGCACAAAACAGTGAGCTCCTTAGGGGCCCGGTCTTACATGCCCAGCACCCACAGAATGCCTGATGTGTGCACTGAGGGGTAGGGACTCCCTAGAAGTTATGTCTCCAGTAGCAGGAGACCCCCCCGCTTCCTGCATGAGCCTCCTCTCCTTCATTGACCATCAGCTTTGAGCTCAAAACCCTGGGCTCCTCCAGTCCCCCAGCTCCCTCCCCACTGCATCATCCACCCTCCCCACCTGTTCCTGTTCCCTAAGTTCCGCTCTGGGGCACAGATTTGGCAGATGAGACTCTGGCGGCCCTTCTAATTACAGGGGAATTGACAAGGTGGGGTGGAGAAGTGTATATTTTTAGCCGTGGTGAAGAGAAGGGAGATCAAGAGAGAATATGGTCTGTCGGAACTTTCCTCAGCTCCTGCTCCTGAGCTCAGCAGGATCCCAGGGTCTTGAACTTGAAAAGTTTTGGAAAGAAAGCAAGCAAGAAAGAAAAGTCTCTGGGGAGGGAGGGGAGGAAAACAGTTACCATTGATGTCAGAATATTTGTTTTGGAGAAATTTGCAAAACAGTGAAATGTGTTTACTGTTCAATGTGGGAGCGCTAACAAGAAATAGATACAGAGGCAGCATGATGCTAACTGCCTTTGACACTGGTGATGGCCCTTTGGTTGGAACAAATTCACCCAGTGCCGAAATGGATTATTTCACACGTCTGTTGTCTTGAGAGCCACCCTTTGCAAATATTCTAATGCCCAAATTGGCTTATCTGTCCACTTATTCATTTATTTGAAGGCAGATTGGTGTGAGGTATCAGGCAGGAAGAATCCTGCAAGGATCCAGGGGCTGGAGGCTGGGGAGGATGAGGTCAGCTGATGGGAACCACACCCAGCTCCAGGTGGAGCATTGCACTCTAGTGCCATCTTGGAGCAACGATACCCAAGAATCATTCTGACCTGCCAGTCAGAACAATACCATTCATTTAATCTGCCCTGCCATTGCTATTTATTTAATTTTCACAGCATACAAGGGGGAGGGAACTCTTATCATCCCAATTTAACAGATAAAGAACAGAGGCACACAGATGTAATGTCACCCAACATCAGTGACACTGTTTGGTGGCAGAGTTGGTATGTTGGCTGAAGTCCTTTGTCCCCCACTGCCTGACCCTTTCACATGTCCTAATCTTTGAGAAAGGAAATCAAAGCCCTTCTCTCCAGTCAACAAAGCCACACTTTGTCAATACAGCTCATGAAGGCCACCCACACTCGCCATCTCTCTCTCCACCTGGGCCTGCAGTACACCCAGACAGGCGAGCTGGTCCCTGTTCCTAGTTTTCATACAGACACAGGGTTTCGATTTAAGGTGTCTGGAGATTAGGCTAACACTGCCTATGATAATTAGAATAATAGTGTCTATTTACGTGTTTCTAGTGGTTGATTTTTTTAATGCTTCAAATGTATTTTTGAAAATAGGCAGCATTGATATAGTTCAGAAACGACAATCAGGTACCCACATCCATGACAACTCCCATTGACGGGTTAACAGCTTCCTGGGATGACCTCTGAGTTGAGATGGGTTCTGAATTCCAGATTTTGTGGGAAAGAATCCTGGAGTTAATACATACCATCTTCTATGAGCATGAAATGACTAAGGGATGGCTTGAGGGCTGCATACAATAGAGTCACATTATAAACACATTTAACTCAGATGCACGCAATCATTCAGATTCTACAAAAGGGCAGAGAGAAAAGCAAATTTTTTAAGTGTGAGTGATTCTACCCACCCTTACATTCAGTGATCACATCCCTTTGAGTGAGGGAAGAATGGGCTGTCAACCTCATACATCTCCTGGCATGAGCATCTTACTACACTAAATGGGATTCTGGTGCTTGAAAGAAATAGCAAGTATTTTTCTAAAACACACCTGATAAAACAAAACTCTGATAAAAGAAATCAAAAACTAACTAAATGAAGACACGTTCCATGTTCATGGATAGGAAGACTCAATATTGTCAAAAAATCAATTCTTTCCAATTTGATCTCTAGATTCAATGCAGTCTCAATCAGAATCCCATCAACTTGTTTTGTGAATATTGACAAGCTGATTCTAAAGTTTATATGGAGAGGTAGAAGATCCAAAATGGCCAATATAAAATTGGAGAAGAACAAAGTCAAAGGACTGAAACTACCTGACTTCAAGATTTACTATAAAGCTACATTAGTCAAGACAATGGGCAAATTGATCAATGGAACAGAAGGGAGAATAGACCTACACAAATAGAAATAGACCTACACAGATTTAGTCATCTGATCTTTAACAAAGGAGCAATGGCAATGCAATGGAGAAAAGATAGTCTTTGCAAAGGAGTGCAAATTAAAATAATAAGATGCTACTTACTACCTACTACATTGGGGATTATTTTTAATATGAAAGTTAGGACAACATGCCTTGATAACAATTTTATAAAACATACCACAACTTTTAAAATATCCATCAATTCCACTTTAATTATTGGTGATTTGCACAATATAAAATAACAAGAGATGTTAATAAAATTAAGCTAATAGATATGTTCACTACAGCAATAACAACAACAGGAAATTCTAAAACAACCACAATATCCAATAATAAAAAGACAGTTCAATTTAGTACAATGTATACAGTCATTGAAAATTATGTTATAAATAATAATCTGAGAAAGTATTTATAACCTGAACAAAGCTATATTGCATTGTTGCTTTTGTGTAAATCCTGTAGGATTTTCTACAAAGACAGTTATACTAACTGACAAAAAAAAAAAGTTCATGTATGGTAATAAAATCATAAAAAAGCATACTTTTATTCTCTTCTCCCAATATTTGTACATAGTTTATTTCTACATATTTGAGAAACTACACAATATTACTACTTTTGCATTAAACAATAAATTATCTTTAAAGATATTTAAATAATAAGGAAACATACTTTTATGTTTATCACTGTAATTACCAGTTCTAGCACTGTTTATTTCTTTGTGTAGATCCAGATATTGATCTGGTATCATTTGTCTTCTGCCCAAAGGATTTCCTTTAACATTTCTTGTAGTGCAAATCTGCTGATAATTCTTCCAGCTGTTGTATGTCTGAAAAAGTCTATATTCCTTGTATTTTTGACAAATATTTCCACTTGATTTAGAATCCTAAATATGAAAGCTTTTTCCCATATACTGTAAAATACTATTTCACTGCATTCTGGCTTAAGTTGTTTCCAACAAGAAGTCTACTGTCATCCTCATCTTTATTCCTCAGTATGTAATGTGTCTTTTTAGCCCTTGCCTGCCTTGAGGATTGTCTCTTTATCACTGGTTTTAACCAATTTGATAATGATGTGCTTTGCTGTAGCTTTCTGCATATTTTTTTATACTAGGATTTCATTGAGCTTCTTGGATCTATGGTTTTATAGTTTTTCATCAAATTTGGGGATTTTTTGGCTATCATTGCTTCAATTTTTTTTGTCTTTTCCCTCCCACTCCTATTTTCATTTATGGACTACAATTACATGTATATTAGACAGCTTAAAATTGTCCCACAGCTCACTGAAATGAAAACTTTTTCAATTTTTTTCTCATGTGTTTCGATATCTTCAAGTTCATAAATCTTTTCTTCTACAATGCCCATTCTGTTATTTCTATATAGTGTGTTGTTTATATCAGACATTATAGTCTTTATAACTGCAATTTGGAACTCTTTTTATCTTGCATGTCTTTAATGAACATTCTGAATTTTTCTTCTACCTTGTTGAATATATAGATACAATATGCTAAGTGTATTACTGTCTCTATTAATGCTATCACCTGTGTTGTTCAGGAGTCAATTTAGATAGATTAATATTTCTCATTATTGTAACTTCTATTTTCCTGCTTCTTTGCATGCCTAGTAATTCTGTATTGAGTATAAATCATTGTGAACTTTGCGTGGTTGGGTGTATACTTTCACATTCCAATAAATACTATTGAATCATGTTCTAAAATGAAGGTATGTTAAATAAAAATAGTTTGAATCTTCTAAGTATTGCTGTTAACTTTTGTTAGGCAGGACCAGACCAATTTTTAGTTTAGGTATAATGTTTTCCCATTAGCTCTTCTGAGTACACTATCTTATGCTCAAGGAATTGGGTGGAATAGTTTGGGGTTTGTGTGTGTGTGTCTGTGGCATTGTTTTTTATTTTTTACTGTTTCTCATGGGAACAAGACTTATTCTGGCCCTGCGTGGGCTTTGATATTGCTTGTTCTGATCTCTTCGGGTCACTCCTTCTCCAGCTTCAATTGTTTTCTCATTCACATGTGCTGACCAGTACTCAGCTGAAGACTCATGAGTGACTTACTGAAATCCACAGAGCTTTCTCCTTCCCACACTCCTCCCCCACTTTGAGGCACACCATCCATATGTTTGCATACATGCATATTCATTCTTCCATTCTCCCCCACAGCCCCACCCCCCCACACACACTCTTTTCTCTCTGGAAATTGCCAGGGCCCAGCTTTCTTGATACCCCCCCAGCTCCCAGCTTCAAATTCTCAACTTAGGGAAAACCCTGGGTTCCACGTGGTTTTCTTCTCTCTCTGCTATGGCCTGACATCTCTCTTCAGGTAGTAAAGTGGGGAAACAATCGAGATTATGTCACTTGTTTCCCATCTCTCAAGGTTTGCTGTTGCCTGATCTTATGACCAGTCTTGAAAACTGTGATTTTATATATATCACATGCACACACACGTGTAGATGTGTATGTATGTATGTATACATTTCTCCATACATATGTGTATGTTTCTGTGTATATATACATGTACATACACACATACATATAGTATTTTTTCCTTTTTTCCTTTTGTTTCAGATAAGTGTTCAAGTCGGGACCTTGTTTCTTTAGCCAGAAGCAGAAGTCGTGATTTGTATAATTTTATTCTCCAAAAGATGTAAGCTCTTACAAGGCAATATAAAGAACTTTTGCCAAAGCAATTTTATATCTGAGCTTCCGAGAGAGAGAGACACAGAAAAATAGAGATTCTCTATGAAAAACTACTTTTTGTAGTACACAAACTAGGACTACTTAAAACAGAGGAAAAAGTTAAATGATAAAATTAAGTCGGCTGGCCTGTAGTCCCAGTGCTTTGTGTGGCCGCTGCAGGCAGATCACCTGAGATTTCTGAGGATTCTCTATTATAAAACCTGGTTGATTTTATATTAAAATGATCATATTTTACATATATTGGTAAATAAAATAGATTAAATAAAATATATTTTTAAAATAATTTCACTGGTTTCTTTTTAATCTTTAAATTTTAATTTGTATGTGCATATCGCACATTGTATTTCTATTGGACAAAGCTAATTCAGAATATAAAAGAACTCTTGAAAATCAACAATAAAAACATGGGAATCTCAACAGAAAAATGGGCAACAGATACAAGCAGGTAATTTATAGAAGGAAAAATGAAAAAAATAATCCAAAACAAGCATATGACTATCTGCTCAAAATAATTAAGAATAAGAAAAATGCAAATTAAGAAAACAAACAAACAAACAAAAAACACTTTACAGACTGGAAAATGTAAGAAAATTGAATAACACCAAGAGTCATTGGAGATTTAAAGAAGCAGGAACCTTCTTTCACTGCTGGTGGGAACGTGGATGCGTGTAGCCACTGGACTGCACAATCTGCCAATACATAGTCATACTCAATATAAACATATGCTATGGCCCCCAAATTCTATTTCTATGTCTATATATCCCAGATAAATTATTATACAGTCCCAAGGGTACATATATAAAGATCTCTTTGCAGTGTTATTTGTGGTAGCCAGGAGTAGGAGGCAACCTGGGTGCATATCACTGGGAAAGAAGACATATGCTATGTGGTAGTTATTCACCATAGGGTACTATGCAGCAGTTGAAAGCAGTAGGTCATACTTATATATAGCAATGTGGATGTTGAAGAATGTATGAAACAATGTGTGTGTGTGCATAAAAAACAATACACAATTGGCCGGGTACTGTGGCTCACGCCTGTAATCCCAGCACTTTGGGAGGCCAAGGCAGGCGGATCACGGGGTCAGGAGATCGAGACCATCCTGGCTAACACAGTGAAGTCCCGCTCTACTAAAAAAAAAGACAAAAAAATTAGCCGGGTGTAGTGGTGGGCTCCTGTAGTCCCAGCTACTCAGGAGGCTGAGGCAGGAGAATGGCACGAACCTGGAAGGTGGCGCTTGCAGTGAGCCGAGATCGTACCACTGCACTCCACCCTGGGCAACAGAGCAAGACTCCATTAAAAAAAAAAAAAAAAAACAGTTTCAGGAACAGAGGTTAACATATATTAAATCCATTACAATATGGCTGCCTACAGGGTAGGGGAAATAGTGAGGAATAAAAATAGAGTTTAGGGATAAAGGAGGATTAAACAAATAAACATATGCATGCAAACCTTTATGTTTACAACAGAGGGGCCTTGTCTGAACCAGTAATGATAATGTACCTGGAACTGGGAAATATAATAAATTCAATCCTCTATATCTTTGGTTGCAAAAAAAAAAAAGTGGGAGACAGCCATTTTTAGCTATGTTTGGAAATAATAGTCAAGAAATACTGCATTTTGAGCACCTAATTTATCTGAATTTCCTCTCAACCAAGGCAAGAAGAGAAATACATTGTGTTACAAATCTGGGTTATATCAAAATGAACACAACTATTTGTCAGATGAGACAAATCTTGTCCTTGTAGTGAATTCCCAGAATAACGTCTACCTTAGGCTAGCACTAGTGATTTTTATGCTATAAGACCTTTAACAAGGGATTGAACAGGGGCGTGTGAGGTAGTGGGTAAGGAGATGAAAAAAATAAATGCAGAAGGAGAGAAAAGACAAGGTCCAAGGGCCTCCAGCTTCCACTTAACCATATTGATCTATTACAGGTATTACGTTTCCACATAAGCTTTTATTCAAAGAACGGATTCTGTGATTAAAAAGAAAAAAATGAGAGCCATTCTCCTAGGCCTCTATATAAGATATTGAACAACATAATGAACAGTATCTTCAACAGCAGTTATACAAAAGTTGCAGAGTACTCTTCATATCACTGCTTCTTTTATCAACACTAGATGGAAACTGAAAGCATAATATTAGATCACCGTTTTCTGAAAAGACATTTCTATGGGAAGCTAAAATAATGTAGAATAGCATGTGTCTTCCTCGGTAATAGAACTCTGTAGAGAGAGAGTATGCTTTGAGAACCCAGAATAATTGACGGTTAATGTCCTATGGACTAACTCCCAAAGGTTCTTGTCAGGCTGCTTTCAGGAGATTTAAATAACAGGTAAGTGCCCCAAGTTACAAATATGTTCAATTGTTGACTGAAAGGGAGCCATCTATTTAAAAGAAAATTGAAATATTAGTAAACACAAAGAACTTGCTTTGTATTCTTACCCAAATGGAGAGCTCCCTAGCTCCCCTCAATACACCTGCATGCATGCACACACACACACAAATTCCACGCTCCTGCATGGAAGCAGATTGCAGAGGCACCTGCGGGTGGGGTCAGGCTTCTTGTAGGTAACTGTAAGCAGCCTTCCATCTTCACAGGTACTTGAATAGTGGCCCAACTGAAGTCCTGTGAAACACCTCCCAGTAAAGGGAAAAGATGGGTTTTACCTAGGCAATTTTAAGAACAGCCATAACCAATTAGTCACCATGAGACCACAGAAGACCCTTGATGTTGCCCTAGTTCTTCTCTTAGATCATCAGAGGGTGGGACGCCAGAACCTAGGGCGGTGTCTGAGATGCTGGACTGAATTCAGGGTAAACGTAAGTGGACTACAGGCTATGTTACACCATTTTTATGTTGCTATAAAGAAATACCTGAGGCTACAGGCTGGGTGCAGTGGCTCATTCCTGTAATTCCAGCACTTTGGGAGGCTGAGGCAGGCAGATCACCCAAGGTCAGGAGTTCGAGATCAGCCTGGTCAACATGGTGAAACCTCATCTCTACTACAAATACATAAATTAGCTGGGCATGGTGGTGTGCACCTGTGATCCCAGCTACTCAGGAGGCTAAAGCAGGAGAATAGCTTGAACCCAGGAGGTGGAATTTTCAATGAGCCAAGATCATACCACTGCACTCCAGTCTGGGCCACCGAGCAAGACTCTGTCCCCCCACAAAAAAAAAGAAAAAAGAAAAAAAAAAGAAAAGAAATAAAAGAAAGAAAAAGAAATACCTGTCGCTGGGTAACTTATACAGAGGTTTAATTGGCTTACGGTTCTGCAGGCTGTAGAAGCAGCATGGCACCAGCATCTGCCTCTGGTGAGGGCCTCAGGAAGCTTACAATCATGGCAGAAGGCAGAGTGGGGAGGCATCTCACAATGTGAGAGCAGGAACAAGAGAGAGGGAAATGTGCCACACCCTTTTAAACAACCAGATCTCACAAGAACTCACTCACTATCTTGAGGATGGCACCAAGTCATTCAAGAGGAATCTGTCCCTATGACTTACACTCCTCCCACCAGGCCCCACCTTCAACATTAGGGGTGACATCTCTACATAAGATTTAGAGGGACAAACATCCAAACTATATCACAGGCAGCCAAGCGTTGACTCAAGAGAGACGGAAGAATTAGCCCATGAACTTCAAGCTTGTGGTGATAATAGAGTAGCTAATATTGTACTAACCCCTATGCCAATAGCAATTACTAACTCTAGACAACATATATATTTTTAAAAACCTGTTTGAGGAACTTGGGGGTGGCCAAAGCAAGGAGAAACTAGAGAGGATATGACTTCATGAAGGAGAGTATACTGGTTTACTACAGCAGGTAAAGCAGTTTGGTAAACTGGGTATCTTAGTTCAGGCTGCCATAGCAGAGTGCCCTAGACTGGGTGGCTACAAATAACAGAAATTTATTTCTTGCTGTTCTGGGGGCTGGAAGTCCAAGATTAGGGTGGCAGCAGGGTTGGGTTCTGGTGAGGCCCTGCTTCCAGATTATAGACTGCCAACTTCTAGTTGTATCCACACATGCCAGGAAAGGGCATAAGAGGCCTCTAAGATCTCCTTAATAAGGGCACTAATGCTAGTCATGAGGACTCCACCCTCATGACCTAATTACTTCCCAAAGGTCCCACCTTCTAATTTCATCACACTGGGAGTTGAGATTTCAACATATACATTTGGGCAGGGGTGGGGGGACACAAAATTCAGTTCACAAAACTACATGGCTTAAAGAGCAGAAATGGATTGTCTCACAGTTTCAGAGGCTAGAAGTCCAAGATCAAGGAACTGACAGTATTGGTCCCTCCCAAGGCTGTAAGGAAGTCTGTGCCCTACGCTTCTTTCTGAGCTTCTGGTGCTTTTCTGACAGTCTTTGTCACTCCTTGGCTTGCAGAAGCAACTCCAATTTCTACCTTCATCTGCACATGGAGCTTTCCTTGTGCATGTGTCTCTGTGTCAAAATCTCCTACTTTTTCAGGACACCAGTCATACTAGGTTAAGTCCACCCTATGACCTCATTTTAATTTGATAACCTTGTAAAGTGCTTATCTCCAATTAAGATCGCTTTCTGAGGTATGGGTTAAGACTTTAACATATGAATTTTGGGGGACATAATTCAACTCACAGCAGTAAGCAAACTAGGTAAGATCCACATGTAACTGGTTTTTCCCCTGAAGGCATGCCCAGTCTGTATGGCACATGGTACACAGAGACCAAGCAGAAAGCAACAGCCTTACTGGGCTGTAAAGTCAGAGATTGGAATGTAGGGTTGTCTCAGCAGCTAGAAATTCAGAGGTCATATCTCAGAAAAGAGTGAGCCATTTTGTGGGGAGGGGCACACAATACGCAAATACACTGCCCTCAGAATCTTGCCTCACTTCTGGACTGCGCATGCATTGAGCAAGGCAATAAGAAATCCAGAAAGTTACAAGCAGAAGGCTAAAATAGCTAAGAAGATATTTCAGTAGCTGCCTTATGCTGGGGGAACAGAGTTCGGGGTTAAAATCTCACCAAAGTTAGAGATTTCTGGCAAACCCCAGAAGACTTTCTACTGAAACCCAAGAGGGGCCAGACCTTAGGACTAGCGACAACATTTGAGCCTTAAACTTAGGGGAAAAATGAAATAGAGCCACCCTAGCAGAGCCTAAAATCAAACCTCCACAATTTGAGGTGATCTGCAGGAATTTGTTGCTTTATAGAACAAAACTTAACACTCTTCAGAGTAAGAAAATAGAACCCAGGATCTCTAGATTATATCATCCATAATGCCCTACATATAATTAAATGTTACTGGAAATGCAAGAAAGAGGAAAAATATGACAAATCATCAAGAAAAAATAGTTGATAGAAATAGACCCACAGACAACATGGATGTTAGAATTAGCAGAACTTTTCAATAACTATAAGAAAAAGCTGGGGCTAAGGTGAAATGAGTGAGGCACTTGCCTTGTGTGTAAAATTTAAGGAGGTGCCAAAGAACTTGGCAACCAATGTAATACAATAAGGCAGTATTTTAACAAATCAAAATTAATGCAAAAGAAATCCATGATGTACAAAATACCAAAATTTAAAATAAAGGCAAGATCAATAACAATGCTATACCAAGCCTTACTGAAACTGGAAAAAAAAAATCAGTAACACTGACCTTGTCTTCATTCAAAATTTTTGTCAGAAAAAATGACAAAATATTAGGAATAAATTTTCCAAATACAAATAAAACAAACATAGATCCAAGAAGCTCAGCAAAACCCACCCAGAAAAAAATATAAAGAAAACCCCACTGAGACATATCAAAATCAAAATGCTGAAACAATAAAGACAAAGGGAAAAAAATCTCCAATGAAGCCCAAGAAGGCACATTCCGTGGAGGAGAACAGCAACAAAAATAATGGCTGACTTCTCATCACAAACAATAGAGAACAGAAAACAACAGAAGCATATCTTTAAAATGCTGAAGGGAAAACAAAGCAAAATAAAACTTCAACCTTGATTCTACACCCAGCGAAAATATCCTTCAAAACAAAAAGTAACGTAAAGGCATTTTCAGATCACTGAAAGTAGAAAGAATCCATTACCGACAGACCCACACCACGAGAAATGTTAACCGAAGTTATTTGGGCTCAATGGAAATTATACCAGACAGAAATTTGGAAATACAGGAAGGAATGAGGAATGCTGAAAATGATCAATACATTCATGCATCACTTAATGATGGGGATATACTCTGAGAAATGCATGAAATGGTTAGGCAATTGTGTCATTGGGAGAACCTCAGAGAGTGTACTTACATAAACCTAGACGGCAAGCCTATTATACACCTAAGCAGTATGATATAGCCTATTGCTCCTAGCCTACAAACCTATACAGTATGTTACTGTACTGAATACTGTAGCCAATCGTAACACAATGATAAGTATTTGTATATCTAAACCTATCTAAAGACAGACAAGGTACAGTAAAAATACAGTATTACAATCTTATGGGACCACCATCATATATGCAATTCATAACTGTGTACGGGTAAGTTTTTTAATTATTTTTTTTCTCAGAGGCTTTAAAAGAAAATGGACTGACGTAATAAAAATATATCCTGGTGTTTATAAAATATGTAGAATTAAATATATGACAATAGAACAAAGGACATTATGTGGTAAATGGAATTATATTTTAATTTTGACATTAAACCAAGAGTGGTATAACAATTTCAGAAAGACAGTGATTAAGTTAAAGAGGCACATTATAATCCCTACTCAATAAACTTTTTTTTTTTTTTTTTGAGACAGAGGCTGGAATGCGGTAGCATGATCTCGGTTCATTGCAGCCTCCGCCTCCCAGGCTCAAGCTATTCTCATGCCTCAGCCTCCTGAGTAACCTGTAGGCACACATCACCATGCCCAGCTAATTTTTGTATTTTTAGTAGAGGTGGGGTTTCACCATGTTGGCCAGGCTGGTCTTAAACTCCTGACCTTAAGTGATCTGCCTACGTCGGCCTCCCAAAGCACTGGACAATAAACTTTCAAAATATATATAGAGAGAGATGTAGCTATAATGCTAATAGAGAAGATAGAATGAAATATTCCAATGACAAAAGATGACTCTCGGTGCCCACTTAAGTAGTGGTCTGAGGCAGACCAGAGTTTGAAATCTGGTTCCATCCCTTACCCTCTGAGTGAACTTTGTAAAGAGTCTGAACCTCTCAAAGCAGTTTCCTTATCAATAAATAATAGTACCTGCCTCCCAGGATTATTGTATGAAATATTTAAAACTGTGTCACTTAGCACAGCCCCTGGCCTTAATAAGCTATCAATAAGTAAACAGTGGAGACAACACAAAAACACAAAAGAATTCAGTAGAAAGATGAAATCACATGAAAGATGAGGGGTAAAAGTTATCTTTTTAAGACATTGCTCATATGTTGATAGCTCTGTGAAACGTTTACCAACTTCTCCATGAAGAAATAATTGATTCATTCCCAGGACTCCCAGAGCATTTTTTATATAACTCCGTGATAGCACTTAATAAATTGAATTATATTTATTTTCTTTAATTAAACTTTTCATTTTCAGATCATTATGGATTCACCCACAGTTGTAAGAATACAAAGAGATCTTAAGTACCTTTCACAACGGAACAGTTGCTATCAATGGTAACATCTTTTATAAAACTACAGTACACTATCACAACCAGAATATTTTCATTGACACAATCAAGATACAGAACATTTCTATCCCCACAAGGATCCCTCGTGTTGCCCTGATATAGACACATCCACTTCCCTTAGCCCCTTGAACTACTCATTTGTTCTCCATTTCTATAATTTTGTCGTTACAATGATGTTATAAAATGGACTAATATAGTGTGTAACTTTTGGGGACTGTTTTTTATTCACTCAGCATAATTCTCTGAAGATGAATCCAAATTGTTGCATGTATCACTAGATGTTCTTTTTTAGTGCTGAGTAGTATTCCTTGTTGTGAATATGCCACAGTTTAATCATCTGTTGAAGGACATCTGGGTCATTTCCAGTTTGGGACTATTATGAATAAAGCTGCTATGAACAAACATGTACAGGTTTTTGCGTGGACATAAATGTTCATTCTGGGATAAATGCCTACAAGTGCAAATCTTGGATTGTATAGTAGTTGCATGTTTGCTTTTTTAAGAAACTGCCAAACATTTTTCTCAAGTGGTTGTACCATTTCACATTTCTACCAACAATGTATGAGTGAGCCAGTTTTCCTGCATTCTCATCAGTATTTGCTGTTGTCACTATTTTTTATTTTAGCCATTCTGATAAGTATGTAATGACGTCTAATCTCATTGTGGTTCTCATTTAGATTTTCCTAATGGCTAATGAAGTGGAACATCTTTTCATCTATTTTGATCTGTATATCCTCTTGGTAAAATGCCTGCTCACATCTTTTGCCCATTTTTAATTGAATTGTATGTTTGTTTGTTTGTTTTTTACTACTGAGCTTTGAATTATTTCTGTATTATAGATACTAGTCCTTTGTTATATATATGCTTTCCATATATTTTCTCCCAGACTGTAGCTTCTCTTTTTCATCCTTTCCATGGGGTCTGTTGCAGAGCAGATGTATTTGATTTCGATGAGGTTCAATTTATCAATATTTCCTTTTATAGATTGTGCTTTGGATGTCAAGTGTAAGAATTCTTTGCCTGGCCCTAGTTCCCAAATGGTTTCTCCTATTATTTGTTTTTAACTTGTTTGTTTCTTTGTTTTGAGATGGAATCTTGCTCTGTTGCCCAGGCCGGAGTGCGGTGGCATGATCTCAGTTCACTGCAACCTCTGCCCCGCGGGTTCAAGTGATTCTCCTGCCTCAGCCTCCTGAGTAGCTGGGATTACAAGCACACATCACCACGCTTGGCTAATTTTTGTATTTTTAGTAAAGACGGGGTTTCACCTTGTTAGTCAGGCTGGTCTCAAACTCCTGACCTCGAGATCCGTCTGCCTTGGCTTCCCAAAGTCCTGGGATTACAGGCATGAGCCACCATGCCTGGCCTTAAGTTTTTAAATTTTAAATTTTACATTCAAATCCATAGATCATTTTGAGTTACTTTTTGTATAAAGGGTGAGATTTAGGTCTAGGTTTAGTTTTTTTCCTATAGCTATCAAATTGTGCCAGCACCATTTGTTGAAACGGTTATCCTTCCTCCATTGAATTGCTTTTGCCCTTTAGTCAAAAATCAGTTGGGCGTATTTATGGGGGTCTATTTCTGAGTTCTCTATTCTACCTATGAGTCCATCCCCCAACCAATACCACACAATCTTGATTACTGTGTCTGTACAATACCTCTTGAAATCAGATAGATTAACTCCTTATTTTATTATTTATTCCTTATTTTATTCTTCTTTATTCAAAATTGTTTAACTATTCTAGTTCTTTTGTATTTTCATATAAATTTTAGAATAATTTTGTGTATAGTTACAAAACCCTTGCCAAAATTTTAATAGGAATTGCATTAAGCTTATATATCAACTTGGGGAGAATTGATATGTTTATTATGTTGAATTTTCCAATTCATGAACATGTCTCTCCTTCGATTTAGACCTTTAATTTACTTCATTAGCATTTGCACTTTTCAGCATATGAATCCTGTATATGTTTTCTTAGATTTACAACCTAAATATTACCTTTTGGGGGGATCAGAAATGGTATTTAATTTCTTATTTCAATGCCATTTTATATTTATCTTGTATCCTATGAGCTTGCTAAATTCACTTATTAGTTCTAGGAGTTTTTGGTAGATTCCTTGGGATTTTATAGAGACAATTATATAATTTGCAAACTGGGATTGTTTTATTATTTCTTCCTTCCTAATCTGCACGCCTCTTATTTCCTTTGCTTCCCTTATTTTACTGCCTATATCTTCCAGTACTATGTTGAATGAGATTGGTGACATTAGACATTCTTGCCTTGTTCCCAGTCTCAGGGGAAACATTTTCTGTCTTTCGTCATTAAGCATATTAGTTGTAGATTTTTTTTGTATATGCTCTTTATCAGGTTAAGAACGTTCACTCTATTCCTATTTGTCCAGAAATTTTTAAAATTAAGAATGGGCATTAAATTTTCTGCACTGATACGTATGATCATGTGATTACATTGTTTTTCTTCTTTAGCCTATTGATATGGTGGATTACACTGTTTGATTTTTGAATATTGAATCAACCTTTTATTCCTGGAATAAACCCCACTTGGTCACGGTGCATAATGCTTTTTATATGTTGCTTGATTCTATTTGCTAATTGTTTAACCCATGTATGTTGCTATATATGAATACCTGAGGCTGGGTAATTTATTTTTAAAAAGAGGTTTATTTGGTTCACAGTTCTGCAGGCTGTACAAAAAGCATGGCACCAGGATCTGCTTCTGGTGAAGGCCTCAGGCTGCTTCCACTTACGGCGGAAGGTAGAAGGGACCCAGCATGTGCAGAGATCATATGGCAAAAGGAAAAGCTAGAAAGAGAGAAGTGTCAGGCTCTTTTTAACAACCAGCCTTGAGGGAACCAATAAGAATGAGAATGTACTCACCAGTACCTAGAGACAGCATTAATCTACTCACAAACTATCCATCCCCATGACCCAAACATCTCCCAGAGGCCCCACCTCCAGCACTGGGGATCAGATCTTAGCATTCCACTCCTGTTCCCTCAAAACTCATGTCTTTCTCATATTGTAAAGTACAGTCATCTCTTCTCAACAGTTCTCAAAAGTTTTAACTTCTTCCAGCATCTACTCAAAAGTCCAAAGTCTTATCAAGACTCAAGGTAAGTTTCTTATAGCTATGAGCCTGTGAAATCAGAAACAAGTTATTTACTTCCCAGATACAATGGTTGTATAGGATTGAGTAGACTTCCATTCCAAAAGGCGAAAATCAGTCAAAAGAAAGGGATAACAGGACCCATTCAAGTCTGAAACACAGCAGGGTAGACATTAAGTCTTAAAACTCCAAAACAATCTGACTCCATGCCCCACATCCTGGGCACACTTGTGTGAGGGGCAGGTTCACAAGTCCTCAGGCAAACATGCCCTTATGGCTTTGCTGGGCACAGCCCACGTGGCTGCTCTCACAGGTTGGAATTGAATGCGTGCAACTTTTCCAGGCTGAGGTTGCATGTTGCTGGTGGCTGGGGTCTGGAGGGTGGTGGTTCCACTCCCACAGCTCCACTAGGCACTGCGGTGGACTCTCTGCAGTGGCCCCACCCCTGCAGCAGGCTTCTGCCTGGGCACCCAGGCTTTCCAATACATCACCTGAAATCTAGGTAGAAGCTGCTAAGCCTTCACCACTCTTGCATCTGAGTGCCTGCAGACTTAGCACCACGGGGGTACTACCAGGACTTACAGCTTTTGCTGTCCAGAGCGGTAGCCCAACAAGTACCTGGGGCCATTTGAGCCCTGGCTCCAACGGATGCCTGAGGTGGTGCAAGGCAATGGAGCCCTGGGCCTGCCCCCAAAACCAATCTGTCTTCCTAGGCCTCTGGGCCTGCTATGAGATGAGTGGCCTCAAAAATTTCTGAAACGCCTTTGGGACATTTTCCCCATTGTCTTGACTATTAGCACTAGATTCTTTTCTTTCTTTCTTTTTTTTTTTTTTTAATCTGTGCTAATCTCTCTGAGTAGTGGTTGTGCCTCAGCACTCTTGGCTTCCTCTCCTGAAATTACTCTTTCTTTCTCTACCACATGACAAGGCTGCAAATTTTCCAAATTCTTATGCTCTGCTTCCCTTTTAATTATAAATTCCACCTTTACGTCATTGCTTTGCTGCTGTATATGATCGAAAGCTGTTAAAAGCAGTCACACGACTTCTTGAACACTTTGCTGCTTAGAAATCTTTTCTACTAGATAGCCTAGGTCATCGTTCTTAAGTTCAGCCTTCCACAAATCCCTAGGGCAGGGACACAATGTAGCCAAGTTTTTTGCTGTGGCATAACAAGGGTGACCTTTGTTCCAGTCCCTAGTAAATTCCTCATTTTCATCTGAGACCTTGTCAGCATGAAATTTACTGTCCATATTTCTATCAGGATTTTGGTCACAACCACTAAACCAGTCTCTAAGAAGTTCCAAACTTTCCCTCATCTTACCTTCTTCTGAGCTCTCCAAACTCTTCTAACCTCTACACATTGTTCAGGTCCAAAGCCACTTCCACATTTTAGATGTCTTTACAGAAACACCCCACTCCTTGGCAGCAATTTTCTGTCTTAGTCCATTTTCTGTTGCTATAAAGGAATACCAGAGGCTTGGTAATTTATAAATGAAAGAGGTTCATTTGGCTTACAGTTCTGCAGGCAGTACAAGAAGCAGACCACCAGCATCTGCTTCTGGTGAGGGTTAAAGCCTGCTTCCAGTCAAGGTGGAAGGGGAAGGAGAGCTGGTGTGTGCAGAGATCATGGGGCAGGAGGGGAAGCAAGGGAGAGCAGGGAGGTGACAGTTCTTTTCAGCAACCAGCGCTCTCAAGAAACAATAAGAGTGATAACTCACTCCCGCTGTCCTAGGGAGGCCATTAATCTATTCCCGAGGGATCCATCCCCATGACCCAAACACCCCCGTTAGGTGCCCCCTCCAACACTGGGGATCAAATTTCAACATGATTTGGAGGGACAAACATCCAAACTACAGCAAGTGGTTGTTGTCCAAAAGTTTTCCGTCTTGTTAATTGTTCTCTTTCCCAGTCCTTTGGCTAGAAGGAACAGGATTTTCCTGGGTCTTTTTCTGTTTCTTGCACCTGTTGGCATTTTGAGTTGCCAGTTTCTTTATCTCCATGTCTGGGATATACAAGACAAAAAGAAAGCCCAGGGAACTCATCATCATCCTGTCATTTCTTCTTTTCTTGATCTCTAGCAGTGTGCCCTTCTTCAACCTTTTAATGTCTCATTATTTTTCTTACGTACACTATCCAGGATTTTTCACTGTATTTACTAGGGGGAATAGGGCAAAGTATATCTGCTCTATCTTCTCAGAAGTGGACTGAGCAAACTGCAGTTTGCTTTTTTTTTTCTTTCAGAAGGAGTCTTACTCTGTCACCCAGGCTGGAGTGCAGTGGTGCGATCTCGGCTCACTGCAACCTCTGCCTCCCAGGTTCAAGGGATTCTCCTGCCTCAGCCTCCAGAGTAGCTGGGACTACAGATGTGCTCCACCATGCCTGGTTATTTTTTTTTTTTTAATTTTTAGTAGAGATGGGGTTTTGCCGTGTTAGCCATGCTGATCTCAAACTCCTGACCTAAGGTGATCCACCCGCCTCAGTCTCCCAAAATGCTGGGATTACAGGCGTGAGCCACTGTGCCCAGTCTGCACTTTGCTTTTAAACAATTTTCTCATCCACCAAAATGGTTTGAGAGCAAGGAGCAAACTTGATTCATTTTAATTTCTTCAGCACCTAGCAGAGAGCATGTGTCCAATATACACCTGTTGAATGAATATTGTGCCTAAGCACCTGTGCAGAATCCTGTGTAGTGCCCAGCTTCTTCCACTCTACATTATAGTCTCTCAAATACTGAGACTGTGTCTGTAATTTACTTGGAGTCTTAGCTTTCCTCATTTTGTGCCCAGGGCTGGCACTCTGGTTTGACTGTGTGCTGTATTGAAGGCCTACAATGGGGGATGAAGACCATAGACAACTCAAGACCGAAGCCCACAGTTCTAAAGAGGGCTTGACACCTGGTATAGAGGTGGTAGAAAGTTCCCAGTGAAAAAAACACCAGAAAGTTTTCGGAGTGATTGTGCTGGGCAGTTTTCATTTCAATTCCCCATATGCTACCACCCCCAAAGCTGTTAGGTTGGAATCAGAGAAAACAAAGCAGAAGAGCTTTTGGGATTTCCCAAATTGAAACAAAATTGCATCTCATTAAAATGTGCACACATACTCACACACTGCTTACTGGAGTTATGGGTTACATGAATTCCCAGATCACTGGGTAATTTATTTGGTTCCTATTCCTGCACTGTTGAGAGGCACTGAAGTACAAACCAGCAAACATAAATAATCAACAGCTTTAGTGCCTTTATCAATCATAAACATTGTGCTCAGTCCCTCAGGAGAGGCTTGTAATTACATTCTCCATTCATGGTTTGGGGTGCTCAGTCCCTATATGTAGGACTTGAAGGCCAGCCTCACTCTCTCGATGGTATTATTCAAAGAGACAGATGCCAGATTGTGCCAGTTTTTTAACCAAGAGCAGTCAGTCTCACACTCTCCTGTCCTTCAGAGAAATAGATGTGGCTAAACCAGGTCTGTACAAGAGAAATATAATGTAGGCAACGTAGGAAATTTTTAACATTTTAGTAGTCACATTTTTAAAAATAAAAAGAAATAGATGAAATTAACATTTATAATACATGTTTCCATATCCAAAATACTATCATTTCAGTATGTAATCAATATTTTAAAAAATATTTTTAAAAAATATTGATTACAAATCTTCAAAATCCAGTATGCATTTTACATTTATGGCTCATCTCATTTGAGATGAGCACATTTCAAGCTTTCAACGGCTACACATGGCTAGGGGCTGCCATATTGGACAGTGCAGATCTAAACCATGAGCAAGGAAAGAACGAATGAGTGAATAAGAGTAAGTGAGTGAATGAATGAGTTAGTGAGTGAATGAATGAATGATTGAATGAATGAATGAGTAAATAAAAGATTCAGCAAGTAAATGAGTGAGTGAATGAATGAGTGAATAAAAGAGTGAGCAAGTGACTAAATGAACGAGTGAGTGAATGACTTAGTGACTGAGTGAATGAATGAATGAGTAAATGAGTTAGTAAGTGAATTAATGAATGAGTGAATAAAAGATTCAGTGAGTGAATGAATAAATGAGTGGGTGAGTGAATAAATGAATGAATGAATGAGGGAGTGAATAAAAGAGTCAGCAAGTGAGTAAATGAATGAGTGAGTGAATGAATCAGTGACTGAGTGAGCAAATGAGTTAGTGAGTGAATGAGTCTGTGAGAGAGTGAATGAATGAGTGAATAAAAGTTAGCAAGTGAGTAAGTGAATGAGTAAATAAATGAATTAGTGAGTGAATGAATAAATGAGTTAGCGAGTGAAGGAATGAGTAAATAAATGAGTGAATGAATGAATGAGTGAGTGAATAAAAGTGAGTGAATTAATGAATAAATTCATGAATGAGTGCATGAGTGAGTAAGTGAAGGAATAAATGAGTGAAAGAATGCATGAGTGAGTAAATACACGAATGAGAGAGTGAGTAAAAGACTGAGGCTCCTGGCCAGCCCCTCACATCAATCACGCATGCTGGCTGGAGATAGCAGGCAAGAGCTAGAAACTTCACAATTATTACCAGTGTAAAAATGTCCTACCTTAGACTTGTACAGCAGCAATTTATGCCTTCCCGAAGCTCTGTCACACACACTCTTTGGTCCTCATGACACTCCTGTGAAATGGGTTAGGAGTCTGCAGCAGTCCCAGGATCCCAGCCCTGGCAGACAACCCCACTCCCACTCTGCTACCCTCTCAGCTATGGGCCAAGAGAAATGCACCAGAACCACACCCATGAAGACCATGTGCTGTTAAAACTCCCCTCTCAGGTCTCTCCGGCAGAAGCTGCTCACCTCCACTGACTGCATTTTAGGCTCTCCCATGTCTTTGCTTACTTGGAGAGAGACTCCTGGTCTATACTCCAAAAGCAGCCAGTTGCTATGTGTTATGGAGGAACCACCTGCCTGGAGCAGGTAACCATTCCCAGCCCTGTGCTGCACTGTATAGTTTCCCAAGGACTTCCACACACATCTCTAGCTCCTCCACTCCCAGAACCAGGCCAGCCCAGCCCAGCTGTACAAGCATAAGGCTCAGTCTGGAAGGCCAATTACAGGAAGGTTCTCAGAACCTGGAATGGAGTCAGGAAGGATGTTGTGTCCAGAGCGTAAGGTGAAGGCCAGTGAGTGTGGGCATGCACACAAGTCCACGATCCCAAAACTCATGTATTTGTAAAGAATTGGACAAAGGCCAAATCAGAAGGGAGAACAGAACAAGATGCAGCTGGAGGGGAAGGCAGGCCTAGGAAGTAAAATTAGTCCTAGAAATCCTATAGAGATAAAAAACAGATTACTGGTTGCCATGGGCTGGCAGCAGGGAGAATGGAGCGTGACCGCTTAAGGAGCATGGGGCTTCCTTTTCGGTTGAAAATGTTTTGAAACTAGACAGTGGTTATGATCGCACAGCACTGTGAATATACCAAGTGCCACCGAATTGTACTCTTTAATAATGGTTAAAATAGCAGACTTTGTGTTAGGAGTATTTCAACACAATAAAAAAAGAAAAAAAACAGTGCTAAAGCTCCAGCCCAGGTCTCCTCACTCAAGTCCAGCTCTCCTTCCCCAGCAGCTGTGGTTCACACAACCCAGCACAAACTTTTCCCCACGGGTTGAGAACATCTTTTAAGGACAGCCGAAAACAGACAACTCCTGAACGCACCACCCCATCTGCAGAGTGGAACATTCAATGAACATTAGAGCTGCGCAGCCAAAGAGACTGAGAATTACAAATGGTCAGATCTGGAAGATTCTATTCTGCCCAGAGCAGCAATGAGCTTGCTTACTGGGTGAGTGTCAAATTAAGGGTGGCACCCTAAAATACTGAACTCCACTCTTCGGCTCATTAGGGAACCATAATCTTTGAAATTTGTAAACCCTTCTTGAGGTTGTTTATATGTTCCACCTGTGCAATGTCTCCTGGGGACAGAGAATTGCAGGAATTTAATGCTATTCATTGAGTAAAGTAGACTCCCTTTAGTTCTCCTAAAATTGTCTCCTGTCAAGTTTTATGCGGATGCAGGAGAAGGAGGGATTTAGGACTACGATATTAGGATTTTGACATACACTCCATCTTTCACTACTGAAAAGCTTTCATCCCATCCTCTACCAGTCTTGGTCTTTCCAGAGCTAAGAATCCTAATTGCTGTCCCATCCCTCTTGATCATTTTAGTTGCTTTTCCTACCACTTGTATATGTTTCTCCTCTCTCTTTCTCTCTCTCTCTCTCTCTGCAGGGGGAGTAATTAGAATGTCTTGAGATATTAGAAGAGATAGAAGAAGCAGCATCTACTATTCCTGAATCTACTCTCTGCTTGGCCCAGAAGATTCATAAAGGAATTGGAGATTCACATCCTCTTCCTGGTCCTATTGGCTCCCAGGCACCACATGACCCAGCTCCTGCCTTGCTCTCCAGCCTCATCTCCATCACTCTGCTCATTGCTTGCAATGCTCCAGGTGCCCTGGCTTCTTTCACTTTTCAAATGTGTCCAGAATCTTTGAACCTCAGAGCTCTAGACACGTTCCCCACTTCACAGAAGTGAAGCTGTGCCTGTTACAGAGAAAATGTGTACCAGGTAACCACTAAAAGTTTGACCACATTCTGGACTCTGGGAATTCAGAGATGAATGAAATACAGTCTCTGCCCTCAAGGAACTCTCAATTTAGAGGCAAAGACAAGTAAGTAAAGCGATGAGCACAACAGCAAGCACTGCTGCAGTCCAATGCTGCACTGGAAGGACAGTATATTTGGGCAGCACAGAGGAGGGTCAGGGGTATCAAGAAAGGCTTCCTGGAGGAGGTGATATCTGGCATGAGCTTTGAAGGCTGAGTAGGATCTCTCTACTGGTGGAGGAGATTCCTTCCAGGTAGAACAAACTGCATGGGCAGAAGCACTGAGGAATGAGAGTGGTCCAGCAGCCGAGAGTAAGGGGACCCAGATGAGCTTAAGGGCAATGGAATGAGGGAACTCAAGCAGCCAGGTCTTTTCAAAGCTTCCCAGTGCCAAGACAAGAGCAAATGGAAACATCAGGGTACCTGCCTCCAAGAGTCTGGAGCTGATAAATGGAGCTGCTGCTATTAATACTGTGAGCTGAGATGCCTTCTCTCATCTCCATCCTGTGGAGGAAATATGCCTTTGTCATCCAGGTCCTGAAGGCAGTCAACACTAAATACCCACTTATTAGAGACATGCAATGTGCCAGACGTGAAGCTAAGTGCTGGAGAAGATAAAAAGAAAATATTTCAGGGCAGCTTACATATGACACATTCACACACACTCACATGCACATGCACACTCACGTTCACATACACACACACTTACATCACACAAGAGGGCAGCCTCAACCTCACCTTCAAAACCGACAAGCAGCCCCCTGCTAATGAGAGCCAAAAGCCACAACTCCTCCTGCTCCAAGTCCCCCACTTACTCCAATACCTCCTTAAAGATGCCTCCAGATCCATTAATCCAGACAGAAGTTTCCATTTTACCATGAGAAGGAAGGTTTCGACTACAACCATGTAGGAGAGTCAACATCTCACCTGAACATCTCTCACCCTGTGGGGTCAGTGAGCAAATAAATAACTTTATGGTTAAGTGTGAGTCCAACTCTGTAATCAGGCTGTACATACCTGGAAGGCAAATCCTCTTAGCCCTCAACTCCAATTTTAGACACTGTCACCCATGTGTCTTGGACAAGTGAGACAGTGGTTCAGTGTGCCCCACTCTGCCTTTCCCATTGTCTTCCTGGGTTGCTGGCAGCCCTCAGTGTTGGACCTCCATGGTCACCACCACTGTGAAGGCTCCCTCAGACCCCCCTGATGGTACCAGAGCACCTTGGACAGGCCCCTGCATAGCAAAGGTCCCATCTTGTCACTCTTACTGATGTTTCCCTCCTAGACAGGGCACTCCCCAAAGGCAGGGGCTCTGTCTCATTCATTTCTCTCTCTCCACAACATCAAACACCATGCCAGGTGCATTAGTACATTTTCACGCTGCTCATAAAGACTGGGGAATTTAGAAAGAAAATGAGGTTTAATGGACTCACAGTTTCACGTGGCTGGGGAGGCCTCACAATCATGTAAGGGAAACCCAACATAAAACCATCAGATCTCGTGAGACTTATTCACTACCACAAGAACAGTATGGGGAAAGCCACCCCCATGATTCATTTACCTCCCACGGGGGTCCCTCCCACAACACATGGGAATCATGAGAGCTACAATTCAAGATGAGATTTGGGTGGGGACAGAGCCAAACCATATCACCAGGCACGTGGCAAAAAAATTGATTTTACAAAGTAAAATAAATGAATCATGGAAGTCAAAGGGGCATGGTTTCTAGCTCATGGAAAAGTTGCTGTAATGTATAGTCCAGTTCCCCAATTGCCCCTGTGCCCATAAACCACAGTCGGCACTTTTGTTGTAGCTCTTAGACAGCATGATTCCTAAAGATGGGAATCTCTGGTGATGGATGGGTTGGTTCACTGAACTGCCTCATACAATGCCACCTTCCTCCAGCAGCAACAAGACCCTGGGCATGACCACATTGGATCAGACCCTGGAGCATGTCACCCACTGCTATCTCCTGCAATAGCCTTAAGGGCTGGTGCCACATAGAGAAACACATGGGGCAATTTGAAGCATTATCCAGAGGACCTGGCCCCTGCCCGTGCTGCCACCAACAGCCACAAGCATCTGCTGTTCTCCTGCATTAGACCAAGGACCAGCACCTGCTAATTCCCCATCTGGCCATCCCAGGACAGAGCTTAAAAGGAAGACAAAGAGTGCAAGTTCAACAGCAAGATGCCATTAGCCCACTTTTCCTGTTTTCTTCTTTAAAGTAAAACTAAATACTCTGCAAATAATTCAACAGACAATCACAGAAGAATGCTTAAAGGTGGAAAGAGGGTCACATAGGGACCTCAAGACCTGAAAAATGATACCGCAGCAAGTTCTCTGAGTTTTATTTTTATCTCCTGCACATGCCAGCCTGGCTACTGGAGAGCCCTAGAAGCGGAACCATCAAGTATGGACAGAAGATTTAAAAAGAAAGGAAACAGGGGCCGGGCATGGTGGCTCACGCCTGTAATCCCAGCACTGTGCGGGGCCGAGGCAGGCAGATCACTTAAGGTCAGGAGTTCAAGACCAGCCTGGCCAACATGATGAAATCCTGTCTCTACTAAAAATACAAAAATTAGTTGGGCATGGTGGTGCATGCCTGTAATCCCAGCTACTTGGGAGGCTGAGGCAGGAGAATCACTTGAACCCAGGAGGCGGAGGTAGTGATGAGCCGAGATCGTGCCACTGTACTCCAGCCTGGGCTACAGAGTGAGATGCCACGAAAGAAGGAAGGAAGGAAGGAAGGAAGGAAGGAAGGAAGGAAGGAAGGAAGGAAGGAAGGAAGGAAGGAAGGAAGGAAGGAAGGAAGGAAGGAAGGGAGGGAGGGAGGGAGGGAGGGAGGGAGGGAGGGAGGGAGGGAGGGAAGAAGGGAGGGAGGGAGGGAGGGAGGGAAGAAGGAAGGGAGGGAGGGAGGGGAGAAAAGGAGAAGGGAGGGAGAGAGAAAGGAAGGAAGGAAGGAAGGAAGGAAGGAAGGAAGGAAGGAAGGAAGGAAGGAAGGAAGGAAGGAAGGAAGGAAGGAAGGAAGGAAGGAGGGAAGGAAGGAAGGAAGGAAGGGTGAAGGGGAGGGAGGGAGGAAGGAAGGAAGGCGAGAAAGGGAGAAGGGGAGAGAGAAAGAGAGGAAAGAAGGAAGGAAGGAAGGAAGGAAGGAAGGAAGGAAGGAAGGAAGGAAGGAAGGAAGGAAGGAAAGCAGGAAGGCAGGCAGGCAGGCAGGAAGGGAGGAAACAGGAGCCGGGGAGGGAGAAGCCCCAGGAGACTTGTCAGGAAAACCCACATCATGTGGTGATGGTGCCCAACCCACCCAAAGCAGCTTCATCAGCATGGCCCGAGCAGCCCAGCCCATCACTCCCCCATTAGGCAAGTTTGGTCACTGCCTCCCACCTCCCACCTCACTGAAATGCTGCCCTCTACTACTTGCTGGAGTTCCACGCTTTGTTCCACACTCCTCTCAGGTCAGAGCCCAGGCTGTTCCGACTGCTCAGTTGTAATGCACCTCCCTGCTCTAGGTACCTCTTGGAGCCTTTGGAGGTGTCCATGCTGCAGCTGCCACCCACTCTTATTCCATCCCAGATTATCAAGATATTATGTTGGTGCAAAAGTAATTACAGTTTTGCCATTACTTTTAATGGTAAAAAAGGCAATTACTTTTGCACCAACCTGATATCTTACTTTTTAGTGACACTCTTTTGCAGGGGTCCCCCCAGTTAGAGAATTTGAGGAAACACCCCAAAGCCTCTCCCTCCCCGAAATACACACATACCGCTCCCCCGATATGGTTTGACTATGTCTCCACCCAAATCTTGAATTGTAGCTCCCATAATTCTCATGTGTCATGGGAGGGACCCGGTGGGAGGTAATTGAATCATGGGGGCTGGTCTTTCCTGTGCTGTTCTCATGATAGTGAAGAAGTCTCATGAGATCTGACGGATTTATAAAGGGGAGTTCCCCTGCACATGTGTTCTTGCCTGTCACCGTGTGAGACGTGCCTTTCACCTTCCCCCATGATTGTGAGGCCTCTTCAGCCACGTGGAACTGTGAGTCCATTAAACCTCTTTTTCTTTATAAATTACCCAGTCTTGGGTATGTCTTTTTAGTGGCATTAGAACAGACTAATATAGAAGCACGGTTGAGGGCTCCCAAATAACAGCCCCTGCACTCACCAAAACACTCCACAGGTCCCTGAGCCTTGAGTCTGCCTCTGAGTGCCTTCCTGGACTTCTGCCAGCCAGGGTCCCTTTTACACAGCTTCACTTCCCACCTGGTAATTTGTCCTCTGCTTCCCAAACCCCACTTTCAGTTTACCTATCTGATCATGTCTAAACCCCAAATTTAGACATGGCTGGAGTATCTTCCCCCACAAGAAGTTTCTAGCCACCATGCACGTCAGTGGATGCAAATTTGATTTCCAGGGTTGTCCTGCAAATACTCCACATACAAAATTAAATTACAATCTCACCTACTGGCCACCCTGGACTCCTGCTACACATTTTGCTTAGGTGAGTTTCTTCATATATAACCCTCATGTTTCCTGTAGAAAATTAGTCTGCCCTTTAAAAAGGCAACTTTCAAAGTCAATTCCCCAGTCTCAGCTTGAGGAACTCTTTGGAATCAATAGGAACGGAGTAGCACCAGCCCGGGATGACAGGGCAGAGGCGAGCGGCAGAAGATGCCTGACCTCCCCAGGAAGCCACAGAGGGAGATTTGCTCCAGCTCACAAGTTGAAAGTCTTCATTCTGAGGAATTTAATTATGGCTAGTAGAGAGGATTAATTGCTTTGTACTGTGTTAGTATAAATAAATACTTCCTTCATTTGTCTTTACACTGCTGTTTCAATCCCAAGACCCAAGTTCACATGAGTGTATTAGATAGATATGCTCTGCCCAGCTCACCCCAGGTGGCTTAAACTAGATAAAGCAAGACCAGAAAACTCAGGGAGGCTGCCCCTCCCCCTGAATGCTGATGGGTAGCCAGTGACCTCATGTGGAAAGGTCTTGGACTGCTTACACATATTACCGTAGGCTTACGGGTTTCACAAGCATCACTAAACCCTGTGTGTGGTATAATCTCTTTTTGTTTGTCCTACAACTATAAGGCAATGTTTCTCAATGTGCAATCCACAAACTTCCTGCAACAAAAATCACCCTGGGTTCTTGTTAAAAAGGAATATTTCTGGGTGCTACTAGACCTTCTGAATCAGGATCTCTGGGGGTATGGCCAGGATGTGACATTTTAAATAAGCTCCCCCAGATATTCTAAGTGTTGGCCTATACTCTTAGTAATTTGTGACTTACGCTGTCCTTCTTACAAGATCATGATGGTGGTGATGATGTTGATGATGATGGAGGAAATTGGGGAGGATGATGATGGTGGTGGTGATGGAAGATACAATAAAATTCCTTCAGATGTCTTTGGTTCTCGACCATTTACAAAGCTCTTTATTGCATTTAATTATCACAGAGACTTGATTGTTACAATCCCATTTATAGATGAGGGAGGAGCTGAGATTTACAGAGAGGTTAGAAGACTTCCCAAGCTCAGCAAAGCATTTACTCTGGGTTGTTTTCCAGAAATGATAGACTTATAGGAATCAACTTACTCTTATCTTGTCCCACCCCTCAAAAACCACGACTAGGAAGTGCCAGGCAAGACCTGATTGGGACTCAGATTAGGCCCAGAGAATCATTCTCCTCAAGGACTACACGCATGACCCTGAGTCACATTCTATGCAGCCTGGAAGACTCCAACCTCCTGAGCCAACTGCTACTTACCTGGTAAAGGCCTGTAAGCCTCCTCACCCCACCTACTCAGCAGAAAAACTGCATGACAGTCAGAACTGGTGTTAGTTGTGACTGTGCCTCTGCCAACTAAATGTGTGTCCCTGGACAAGTCACCTAACTAAATCTCATCTCCTGTAAAATGACAGGTTAATAAGATTAAGTGGAAATAATGCGGTTAAACATTCTTTGTAATTGTAAAGTGCATAAACATGAGCTACTCTTATTGTTAATATCATTACAATCTTTTGAGTTTCATGTTCAGACCTCCTTCCATGTTCTTCCTCCTTCCATCTCTCTCCACCCTCTCCCTAGTCTGGCCACCGCCATGTTTGCCCAAGCTGGGAGCCAAGGGTCCAGTATCTCAGCAAAGAATGGAACACAGTAATTCAAAAACTGTTTTTCCTCCACATTTTGTAGCAGTTCAGAAGGCAAGTCACAGCTATAAATTGTGTACAGAAAGGACAGCATGTCACCAAAGGGGCCATTACCTCCTTAGAAGTCAAGCAACATAGATTAGAATGAAAATTATTTGGGATCTTCATCAGTCGGCTGAAATTGTTCAAGGCTCAGCAATTCACTGAGGTTTGCCACTGGGTCACTGATTTTAGTAGTGTGTGTGTATGTGTGTGTTTGCGTGTGTGTGTGCATGCATATGCACATGCTCCATCTTTTGTTGTGGCTCAAAACAGGAAAGAACAAGAGACCATTACAAGTCCTGTGGGCCTGAGATTGCTCCGAAGATCTGGGTCTGGTGACTCTCAGCCTGATTTAGTCTAGCAAAGTCCTCCCCGGGGTACAAGGAGGTCTCCACAGGGCAGAAGGCCATGGAGGGAGGATGCATATGAGACTTCTGAGAAACACCTGCTCAGAACGCAGAAAAACTATAGGCAAGGACAGGACAACCTAGAAGCCAGGGACACCCTTAGAGATGAGGCTTCAGATTCAGCACCATGGAGCTCAGTGTACTCACCCCAGGTCTCAATGGAACCTGGAAGCACAAGAGTAGCCATGGCCCTACCTGACCTGGGATCCAGTTGTCCAGTGCTGTGTATTGGACTCCTGGGTCAGGACAGTCATGTAAAAGGAAGAGCAAGAATAAAAGCACACGGTGATCTAGTGCTCACTGTGTGCCAGGCACTGTGCTAAGTATTTCACGAGCATTATCTCATTTGATCCTGCAAAACCTCTAGGAACTAAATTCTAGTATTAATATTATCCCCAGTTAATAGATGGGCAAACTGAGGTTCCCACTGATTAAGTGCCTTACTTAAGATCACAGAACCCATCATGGGGAAGTCACAATGCGTACTCAAGTCTTCCTCTAGAACCACACACTTCACTGAGTTCCGCCACTCAGCACTTTACACAGGCCCTGGCCCAGAGGTTAAAAACTCAAGTTCTGGGGCTGGACTACCTGGTTCAATGCTCCACTCTGCTATTTACTACCTATGCACTTTCACCTCTCTGGACTCTGTTTTTCTGGTTATAAAATGGGTATAATCCACATCATAGAGCTTTGAATGAATTGATATGCAAAGTCCTTCTTAGAGAACATGCAAGTGTTCAGTAAATGAGCATCTAAAACTGAGTTTATTTTAAGGAGGTCAAGAAGCCAAACAGGAGCAATGAGGCTACCCAGAGATTAGCAATGGCAAACTGCCACTTACATCCATATGCTGCTGGGACAAAGGAGGCCTCTGGATTGAGGGACCCAGGGGCCTGGTCACCTGGCAGATCTGTTTACTGGGTGCCAGAAACCTAGAATTGCAGCCAGTTCTGGAAATGCTGTCCGAGGCAGAGAAGGAGAAATGCCCTGGCTTCTTCCTCCCAGCTCCCAGCTCCTGCCAGTCTCCCATTGGCTGAGACCAGCTGGAAACTTGCTGACCCAGGGGCTGGAAGATACAGCCTATGAGAGTCAGGCCCTGCCAAGCAGAGCAGTGTGGGGCCAGGGCATGGAGTGAGTCAGAAAATAGCAGGCTTGGGATGGGCATGCCCTGTTCTAAGGACAAAATCCAAACTTCTTGGCGTGGCCTGTACAGCCCAGGCTGTGGGGCCCTGCTAACCCTTCCTCTCTACGCTGTGGTACCCCAGAGCCCAGCTCCTGCCTGCCTTGGGGGCTCCATGCATACCTCTACCTATCCTGTTTCTCCCACTCCTAGTTCTGCTCATCCCTATTCATTCTTCAAGTCTCAGCTTAAATGTCACTTCCTCTGAGGGGCCTGCTCTCTGCTGTCTAGAATAGGACAACCCCTCCCAATAATTTTCAGCTCAGCACTCTCTTTTTTCCCTTCATACAATTTTCACCCTTCACTTTTCCCAAACACCTAGCACAGGGCCTGGTACAGAACAGGCGTCAATGCCTACTTGTTGAGTGAGTAAATGAGTATGCTGACCAGCCTTCATTCACCAGGCCAGATGAATGCTCAGAAGAGCCAGTCACAGGGCCAACTTCCCAGAGGTCCCAGGCCCCTGGGCTCCTCACTGCCTCTTCTAAATGCCCCAAGAGCACAGCTCCACCTTGGGTCACTCAAAAACTGCTGCCACTCCCAAGAAATTCTGGCTGTAGGCCAAGGGCAGGATCACCTGGGTAGGACCTTCCCCCTCGGCTCATTCCACCCCTCACTCCCTCATTCACCACCAACCACTCACCATGGTCCAAAGGAAAACCCTTGGATCCATCACCTCGGGAGTGCTCCAAGGCCTTCTCTCTTTCCTTATATAGAATGTACCCTGGGTCAGCTCATGGTCAGGATAATTCAGCTTTAGAAGCTACTGGGGTTATTTGAAATCTTTGGGGTTCCTAGCGGTACAGACTAGAGCTCTCAGGGTCCCCGGGGTCTCTTTTCCCATAAAAATGGGAGGAGAGAGCAAGAAGAGAGAAAGGCAGGTGAGGGCAGCTGCCAGCTTACACAGGAGAAGAAGGGATGGGGAGGGAGAGCACGTGCAGGCCAGGGAAAGTTGGAATAGCCTGTAAGTAGGCCAGAAGGGTCTGGGCTGAGCCTGTGATTAGCACCACTAATCACTTCACCAGCTCGAAATAGGTTCTCTCCTCTGAGACCATCCTCCCAGGGTCAGCCCAAGCTCCTGATTAACCCAGGTTGCTGCTGTTCTGCTGCGAGAGAAAATAACCCATGGGAGGGCTGGAGGCGTCCAGGAATCTGAGGTCCCCAGAGGTCATTCCCCCAGCCTCCCAGCATGCCACCCCCCACCCCAGCACAGGAGCATGCTTCCGGGGTCACCAAGCCTCCTACTCCGTGGTGGGGTGCCCCGCCACCGGGTTAGTTCAGGCCCCCCCCCAAACACAGCAGAGCCCAGCCAGCAGAGGAGGTAATTGGCAGGGCTTAGAGCCAGCCCTGGGGGGATAGCGATCTGGGAGAATATCCTGTCTTCCAGATGTCACCCTCACTTATCCTCAGGGTGCTGCAACCCCCAGAGTGCTCTCCAGGAGCTATCTCACATCTGCTTGCAGAACAGCATCTTAAGTGATTAAAACCACACAGTCCCTCCGTTCACACTCCTGTCATCTCTCATCTGGCCACCTGTCGGGCCACCAGACCACACAACCGCTTTCCCTTCTCCTCTAAGGACTCTTGTTCAACATGTTGTTTGGAAAGGGGGGCCCATGGGTGCAGAGACCCAGAATTACAGCAGCAGTTAATTGCCCCGGTAGCAGCAGGGCCGAGGCAGGGGACATGTCTGCTCAGAAGCCAACTCAGGTTCTCTGCTGAAGGTCATTAGGAGGAGGCAGTACTTCAATGTCTTCATCCCACAAGGCTACATGGAAGATGACAAGTTGGCTGGCCCGAGCATGGCGCAGCTTCAGATGTAGCAGTGAGCCTCTGCGGGGACCTCAGGGCACACTCCTGTCTCTGAGCGCCATCTTCACCTGACAGGCACTATTAATTGGCAGCTGTGAGAATGCAATGGAAGGACCATTTCCAAAGACATGTTCCTTAACCTGGAAGCCCCACACACCCTCCTGCCACTTAGCCCTATCCTGCCTGGACTTCAGGGCCCATGTCCAGCCCCACCCTCTCCACAGACCCTGTCCTGACTATACTACACAAGCCTACAGGGCCATTTATCCACCAGGAAGTAGGCTGTGTCTTTAAAAATGTGGGTAGGGGAGCTAGTTACGTGCTGGAGAAATGGCAGACAGTGTCAAGCAAGCTTAGGGCAAGGACCAAACGGAGTGTCCGAATTGCCTCTGCCCCAAAGAGGTGATAAGTACATGGCCCAGGCCTTCAGTGGGAGTGGGGGTTGATGCCTCTAATGTGCAGCTGGGGAATAGGGATGTGGGAAAGTGCTACAGGCAGGCCCATGGTCCCAAAGGAGCCATCCACAGGCAGGTTACAAAATTCCTACAGGCCAATAAAGGAAGAGCCAGTAGGATGCCTAGGGACTGCAGGGAGCTGTTTTATGAGGCCCTTTGGAGTGGGCCGCCCAAAAACCAGGCCTAGAGGAATGGCCAGGGCAAAAGAGTAGGCAACAGAACCACTTCCGCCTCTGCTTCTGTGGCCCCAGGTGAGGTCATGCTCTGAACCCTTAAAGGATATGCAGAGGAGATGTGAAAGAGCCCAAAATGGGGTGGGCTAGAAATTGACAGGCCAGAAGACCCCAAGGTCAGGCAGAGTGGATCCTGGCCGTTGACAAGAGCCAATGCCCTCTATCCCCTTCTCCCACCCCAACCCAGGGAGCTTGGACAGAAAGCATCAGCCATGAAGTCCTACCCATCTCCTCGGGTGACACCGCCAGCCACAGAGCCTGTATCGGCATCCACCCAGAGCTAGAGGCAACTGCTTCCCAGTCCCACCCAGGCAAGATGCAAGAATGTCCTGGCAGCTCCTCAGATGGCCGGCAGCAAGTGTGTGCCTGGGGGGGTCCACAAGGGCTGGCTGCTCTATCTAGCTAAGCCTCCATCTCCCATGGCCTTCACGCAGCAGCGTGACTCTTGCTCCCTGAGATCATTGTGGGGAGGCTGGCCAGGCCAGCTGCTGCTAGTTCACAATAGGGTTCATGCTCCTGTTCATGCTCCTCTAATAGCTCTAACAATTGCTTCAGCCAGAGAACAATGAAGCGACTGACTGTCAGCTAGCTGCCCCAGGGCATACTGCACAACCATGGGGCACAGGCATGTGCTTTTGCAGACACATACAACAACACACACACACACACAATGTGTAATATAGGTCCCTGCCCTATTCCACAGCCACAACTCCTACCAATGTCTCTCCACACACTCGACAATATGTACCCTGCTGACCAGCCCTAATTTCTAGATAATCCATCCTGACTGTTTTAGGAATTTTGGTTTCCCTGTGCACTTTATGCCCAATATAAAAGTATCCTTTCAGAATGCAGCATCCCTTCCACAATGGCCCCAGTTTATAGATGAGTAAATTGGATCAGGAAGCTCGTCCAAAACCACAAAAGCCTTTATGTAACCAAGCAAATATGAATGGTCCAAGCCATTCATCTCTGAGGCATGGCAGGGAGCAGAGGGTGCCTAACATTGAATACTGTGTAAGATTCTAAGAGCTACGTCACAAATAGTGTCCAGTGTTCTTGTAAATGCAGACACAAACACACAACATTACACTTTTCTCTAAGGAGGAAAAGTAGTAAAATTAAGTCTGTCTGGAAGGTCTGGAACACTTTCAGGGAGCAGGTGCCATTGGACCTTAGTCCAATGTGGGGAGGGCCAGTGTGCAGGAAGGACTTCCAATGCACCAAACATGGTGGCAGATGCTTCACAGAGAGCCTTAGTGCAGCAGCCCTCAATGTTTTTGGCACCAGGTTTGATGGAAGACCATTTTTCCATGGACCAGGGTTAGGGGCTGGATGGTTTGGGGATCAAACTGTTCCACTTCAGATCATCAGGCATTAGTTAGATTCTCATAAGAAACGTGCAATCTAGATCTCTCATAAGTGTAGTTCACAATAGGGTTCATGCTCCTATGAGAATCTAATGCCGCTGATGATCTCACAGAAGGCAGAGCTCAGGCAGTAATGTGAGTGCCGGGAGTGTGTTTAAATACAGATGAAGCTTTGCTTGCCCTTGCTCACCTCTTGCTGTGCAGCCTGGTTCCTAACAGGCCATGGACCAGTACCCATCCATGGCCCTGAGGTTGAGGACCTTTACCTTAGTGAATCTTCACATCAATCCTGTGAGGTGGGTGCTTTCCTCATTTCCACTTCACAGATGAGGACAGGAAGCCTTAGGGTATGTGACCCAAGTGATATTGCTAGAAGGAATAGAACAGGATTTAAACCTAGTCCGGGTGACTCCAGGGCCAGCACTCTCAGTTGCCACGTTGTGTTGCATCTCAGAATGGGAAGCAAAAGCATAGGCAGGAACAGCTTCCAGGTGGGAAACATGGGGAAGGGTCTTGAGGCAGGGGCATGGCATGTGCAAAGGCAAAGAGTGGTGACATCATGGTGGCCTTGGGGACCTACAAGCAGGCCAAGCATGACAAGGGCAGAAATTGTCACTCAAGAGGCAGGTGGCATCAGGTGATGGGGGCCTTGCAGGCCAGGAAATCTGGACTCAGACCTGTAGGTAACAGAGAGGAATTTAAGGATTTTAAGCAGGCAAAAAACATGATAAATTTTGCATCTTGGCAACATCAGCTCTGGATTAACAGCAGGCAAGGTTAGAAACAGGGAAGTTAATTAAGAGCTTATGAACAGGAACAAAGATATTTACTCCACAATCAGATATAGGAAAAGAGAGTAATGTGTGGGAGTCCAAGGTAACTCCTAGGGAGTGGCCCACAGAAGGAGGGGCAAGTTGAAGGAGGGCAATAAAATGAGTCCAGGTTGCGTGGGAGGAGAAGCATTCAGGAGACGCTATCTAGTGGGAAGTTCAATATAAGGTGTGTGGTACAGGAGAGAGCTCTGGCCAGGACAGATGTGTATGAATGGGTAGATGTTAAGTCATGGACAACCTTGGTCCGGTGCAGGAAGAATGAGAAGAAATGGAAAGAGGACCCTAGGAAAGGAAGCTGAGAGATTACAGATGTGTAAGTTCTGGGCAGAAGAAGAGGAAGCAACAAAGACACTTGGAGATGCTGGTCAGGGAGCTCAGGGGAGAACCAAGGCAGAGAAATGGCTCAGGTCTACAGGGTTTTAAGAGAAGAGAAATGGCAGATTGATTAATGCCTCAGAAAAGTAAGGTGAGGTGTGGGCTGCAAATTGACACATTAGGCATCACTGGGGGCTTTTGTCATTAGAATAGTAGCTTACGGAGAGAACAAGAAATAAAGATGAAGATGATCTTCAAGGAACTGTCTTCAAAAGGAAGAACAAGATGTTGCTAGCATGGTTGAAGGAGAGATATTTTTATGTAAGTTGATTTTTTAATTACTTAATGATGGATACATGTGACAGAATATACATAAAGTACCCATTAATGCTTCACTTAACCTAAGAGCTCCACTTAATCTAAGAACCAGAACATTGCCAGTACAGCAGTACCATACTCTATCACCTCCCTTGTAACTGTCCTCCAGGAAGAGCTTTTGAAGATGGACTGAACTGAAGCATGTTCAAGGACTACGAGGAAGGAACAACAGAGTGGGAAGATCTTGTGGAGTCCCTGAAGGAAGACGAATGGGATAGACTGTGAGTACAGGAGAGAAGAGTGAACAGAAAAATTATTCCTTGCCCTGAGCCAGGAGGAGAGGGGTAAGAGTTGATGTACATTTGGATAAGTTGAGAGAGAATAAGGATAGGAAGCTGGGACAGAACTTTACAGATGACCCCCATCTGTTCTTCGATAGGATGATGAAGAAGGAGAAGGAGAAGGAGAAGAAGAAGAAGAAGATAAATGAGGCAGTAATGATGTTAGGACCTTGAGGGGAATAAGCTGACCAGAGACACATAATGGATTCTTGCCAAGCAGAACCAAGAGCCTACCGAATGGATCTGTAGTGGCTCCTTCCAGCCAATTATATGATCTCCTCCAGTGGTTCTCCACAAACCCAGTGAGTAGAGGAACTGACAGATAGCTGGATGGATCCAATGGGCACAACTTGGGTGGGTCTAGTCCAGACAGAACAAATCCAGATTGATAAAGCAGCTTGTAAAAATTGGGTTGGAGGACACACCCTAGGATATTGGCTACCTAGAGAAGAATAGGAAAGGAGATGGGGCTGGCCTGTGGGCAAGGGAAGTGTCAAGGAAAGTGTACCTCTAAATGAGGTGAGAGAACAGATGACACAGTAAAGCACTGAGGTAAGTGTCAAATGAGCGCTGTAAAGTGCTAACTGAGTTTGCATCTGGCTGTGACATCTATCAGCTATGTGGCCTTGGGTAGATTTTTAACATCTTTGAACCCCCCACGATCTTATTCATAACAATTCCTCTCTTAAGGCATTGTCACCCTAAGCTCAAAGGAGAGAGCTGTGAAAGTTCATTGTAAGCTGTGTGCAAATGTCAGCAGTGATGAATCAGGCAAGGAGGTCAAGACAGTCTTCAGGTTTCCAGCAGGACTGGGACTCAGTAAGTCATTCCTCCCCGTCATTTGTGTGGCTGTTTTTCCCTTACTCTGCCCTTGTCCTTCCCGAATCTCATTTGGTTGGTTTCTGACCAATCTCTAAAACCTACTCAAGTCAATTTGAATTCTAATCTGATCCTCCAAGGTGCCCCTCCAGCCTCAGCTGGGTGTCATCTATGAAATTAATGAGCGTGCTCTCTGTTTCATCATCTAGTTCATTGCTGGAAATGTTAAATAGCTCAGGGCTCCAGACTTTGAATTGCTCCAAATGGCCTCTCACAAGTCTCCAGTTTTTTTGTTGTTTGGAGACATACAGAGGGAAACCAAGCACTTCCTCTCCCGAATTTTAGCCAAAACCCCACCACCACCACCATTCTCACCTGCAAATGTGGCCTTTCCATGAGGCGCCAGAAAAAGACATCTATAGTTTTCAATCAAAATAAGGCTCTCTGCCCTTCCCTGAAGATCATACCACTTCTACCTCCTGAAGCATTCTTTAGGAGACCCTGGACTTACTGCCTTGACTGTGGCTCCTGCCAGTGCCCCTGCCTTAGGGGCCTCTGAGCCATCATCCACTCAGTCCATGATGTTTAGTGTATGTCTTAGTCCATCTGGGCTGCTATGACAAAATACTTTCCACTGCACAATTTATAAACAACAGAAATGTATTGCTCATAGTTCTGGAGGCTGGGAAATCCAAGATTAAAGTGCTAATAGATTGGGTTCCTGAGGAAGGCCTCTATAGATGATGCCTTCTATGTGTCCTCACATGGCTGAAGAGGCAAATAGCTCCCTCGGGCCTCTTTTACAAGGACGCTAATCCCATTCATGATGACAGAGCCCTCATGACCTAATCACATCCCAAAGGCTCCACTTCTTGATACTATTGCACTGGGGATAAGGTTTTGACATACAAATTTTGGGGAACAACAAGCGCTCAGACCACAGTAATGTATTAGCAATAATTTACCACTGAGGAAGAATTCTTGGGGCACCCCTTGGGAATGTGTTGAACATAATCCAGTCCCACTGATCTGCCTCCACTCTGCCAGTTCTAAGATCCAGGTCCTAATGACAGTACACTTCTCCCACGCCCTGGCATCCCTCTTTCCTCAACCTTCCTCTACGTGATTCTTGAAGGACAACACCCAGGATTCATTCATTTTTTATAGGCTATCTATGAAGTGCCAGCCTCAGTCATTTGTGCACAGCCATTAACAAAGCAAACATGATCTCCTCTGTCCCTATGAATACTGCAGTCCAAACTCTGTCCTGCTCTCTGTCTCCCCTGATGTCTCAAAATAGTCATTTTCCACACACCCCCAACCCCCTGGATCCTATTTGACATATCCTACACTGATTCTTCCCCTACATGTTTGGTGAAAGTCACCTTCCACAGTTGATCTTCTGTCCAAATTCTGGCTCCTAGCTCATGTTCAATTTTCTACATCATCTTTGTCACCTTTTTTGTCCCTTTGTATGTCTCACCATCTCTCTATCCTGTGCCTAAGCAGGCATTCCTTCTTTCATAGCTGCTATCCTCTGTAGGTAAGTTGAGCCCTAACCAAACCTACTTCTACTTTCTCCTCTATCCCCTTCTTGCCCACCTTCTGCTAATGGGTTGGCCAACATGAACGTACATTTGCAAAGCAACTACTTTGGACCTCTTGTCTTTGGCCCCACAGGGATCTGGCTTTGGCAATTTTCAATTGGGAAGGAGGTTTGCCATCAACATCTAGTACTTTCCTGCCTCATACCTAGACAGATCCAGGTTTCTTCTGGGGGAGGTTGGTGAGCACACCCCAGAATTCCCTTCATGAGGAATGAGACCCTGTGACCTTGGGGTTTTTTTGCTCGTCCATCACTCAACAGTCCTCGCTATAGCTGTGCCTGACACAGTGCTAGGCACCAGGAATCCACAGATGATTAAGACACACTATATTGTGTGAGAGTAAAACAAAGGAATTCTTTTATTTTTCAACTGAGGATGTTGGAATGTTTCATAGAGTTGACATGCAGAGACAAAAAAACAAATGGAGAAAGTATAAGCAATGACACTAGTTTTAACTTAGCAATCTGTCACCTCCACAGCGAAATATTTTTTAGCTACACTGCTGGCCTCACTGAGCAGCTGAGACACATGTGTGTGTGAAGTGTCTGACACAGTTGACTCCATCTTGCTTCTAACCTCCAAGCTGTCCTTGGTCATTTCTGGGCATAGGGCAAGCTAACTTGGGGAGGAATTTAGTCTACACTTTAACCTTAAAGCAAGGATAATAATAGCCCTTCCCAAAACTAAATCACCTTTGTAAAACTAATGAAAGGCCACATGTTAGAATTATGAGAGGGGCTTGAATTCTACTAAGATGTAGGCATAGTTAAGCAATAATCAACCATTGTTCCAAAGGTCTGTACTTCCCCAATTATTCCTGTAGATAACATCACTATTGTAGAATCTAAGACTAGCCTTTTGAGATATTTGTTCAGACTTTTGCATTTCTGACAACCTGCTGACTCCACTCAGATCTGTGACTCATGACTCAATGGGTCCACTTGCGTGATCCCATCCAGGCTCTAACTCCGTGCACAAGACCCACTTTCTATACACTTATTATTTCATCTCCAACCAATCAACATTCTCCACTCCCTAGCCTCCTTTTCACCAAACTATTCTTGAAAAACTCTAACTTTTGAGGAGACTGATTTGAGTCTCCATCTCCTCTGTGGCCAGCCTCATGTTAGTAATACTCTTTCTCTACCACAATAGCACAATTCCAGTGGATTGGTGTTGTCTGTTCAGGGGGCAGGAAAAACCCATCGGGTGATTACACAAGTGTCTGTCAGTCATGGACAAAGGGGTTTGTGTGAGAGTTTCCTCTTAAACATAGAAAAGCCAAAGAGGGAAGAACTCAAAGGGTAAAGAGCAACCTCAGAGACCTCTGCTGTTCCAAACTTCAGCACCTCCCTCTCTGTTTTGCCCCCATCTAACCAAGAGCCTAATGGAGACCTCGTCAGTTCCACCTTCTAAGCACCTCCTACGTCTTCTCTCTACATTACTGTCACTACCTAACACAGACCCTGTTGTCTCCCGTCTTGTTGACTGCAGCAGTCTCCTAACTGGTCTCTCTGCTTCCAACTTGACCCTTCCAGATGGTTCTCCCCATAGCAGCCATAGCATTCTTTCTAAAGCATAATAATCCCTTCTCTTCCTCAAGGCTCCCCAAATGCCTTTTGCCTAGCAAAGCTCCCAAAGTCTGTCCTATATGGCCCCCTGCTGATGGCTCCAGCCTCATATCTCACCACTCCCTCCCCAAACCTAGATGGAATGTCCAGTCCATGCTGTGTTGCTCTTCCTGCCTCCATCTCCCCACACTTTCCACATGCTCTTAATTCCTGAAACACCTTGGCCCTTCCCATCCTCTCACCTCCTCTTTACATGGCTGATCCGTAGTCAATATCAAGGTCTCAACCTGGGCTTCCCTTCCTCTTTCCTGGCCCCAGTCTAGGGTGGGTACATGCCTTTTATCATCACAGGATATCATGATTGCCTGTTTAGTCATCTGATTCTCATTAGATCATAGACTTGGAGAAGGCAGAAACCACTCCTGTCTTGGAGACTGTTGCATCTGCTGCTCTAAATTAGTACTTGTTGAGTTAGCAGTGCTTGATATTTATTGAACAACTGAATATGCTGTGATTCCTTAGTAAGGCTCCACATTCAACATTGTCTTCTCAACTAAAATGAAGCATTTTGGTGATTTCTCCTGAAAAACAGATAGAGTCCCAAACTACCAAAGGTGGGAGAACTTTAGAAGACCTCAAACTCAAATCTCAGGTGTCAGTTGAACAAACAGAGTACCAAATGGAGTAACAAATGGAGAAGTGAATCACCTGGAGCTGTGAGGAAAATGGCCATAAACATTGCTCTGATGTTATCTGTAGTGATTAGTGGTACCTGCCCATACCCTACACAACCCAGCCTCCAAAGAAACCTGTCTGTTAGCAATCGCAAAGCACGTTCCCACCCATTTCCTCATTTGAGCCACACAACAATCTTACAACGTTGATTGGAAAGGTGTTATCAATGCCCCCATTGTACTGATTGGGGAATTGAGGCTTAAAAAGCCCAAGTCACAAAAGTCACAACTCCCAGGGATAGAGGAAGGTCCCTCTGAATCCAGACTTCATGCTCATCCCCACTCACCACACAGAATCTGACTATATTCCATCTCCCCACAATAGGGTGGGAAGCCAGCAAGGAGCAGGACGATGCAGTCACAGCCGTGTTGCCTGGCAGCACATCTCCATCATGCTGGAGATGACCCAGCAGGTCCACAGGATAAAAGACAAAGACTCTCCTGTTTGTAGCTGGGGCTGACCCTACACTGTGTCCAGAGCTGCCAGGGTAGAGGGGCAGGCAGCAGCTCTCAAACTTGCCAGCGTTCAGCTAGGTGCTTGACTTTATTTAAGAAAATTATTTTTCATCCAGTCTCACAGGCAACAGACTATGCCCTGACTTTTTAAAATGAGATTGGGAAGCTCAAGCTGACCTGACACATCCCTCCAGTTTCCCTGTGCACACTTAAACATTCTGCCAAAACTAATAACTTTATTCCTAAAACCTTCAATTCACATAGGGCAAGCAGTGTCTGCCTGTGCTGTACAGAGCATGCACTTCAGTCTTTATATTACCCAGAGGAATGAGCTGCTATTATGAAATCATTAAATTAATAACTTGGTAATATAGGCAGATATATAAAACAATCTGTTCACAGAACAAAAGAAATTACTACGTTCCAAACATTCATAATTTAATTTAACAGAGAATTAAAGTAGCATACATAATTTTAGCCTCAAAATGTCAATAGAATTATGTAAATACAGCACCAAGTCCCATGGCTGTGTGTGTGTATGTGTGTGCACGTGCAGATGGGTAGTTGTGGGTGTGAACAGAGGGCGGAGTGAGGGCTTGACTTTTCCCTCCTGTAGGCCTCTCTTCTTCACAACAGAGAAGCAATTGACAGGAATCGATGAGGTGCCCAGCTTTTAATTAAGAATTTATTAAACATTCATAGAGCTGTAGAGAAAGCAACTAGCAAGGCATGCTGCTTTCTGCCAGGGTTGGGTGCTGAGCAAACAGAAAGAGTCACAGAGGGAAGGGGATCCCGCAGGGCTCCAGCAGGCCTCCCTGGGGAATAGCAAGCATCAGAGGCCACTGGGCCTGGACCATGGGATCTAAGAGGCTCTAAAGTATTTTATGAGTATGGACATGAGACGATGGAGAGGAGGGCTGCTGGCTAATGTGGCATTATCTTGATGGAACAACAAGGAAAGGGGAACTATTGGCCCACCCCAGCATATGGCAAAAGCTAGCCTTGTTTGAGGGTTGGCAAAGGAGTGAAGTAACCTGGCAGGGCCCTGGCCCATTTCAGTCAACTCTACAAACCACCTGCCCACTATGAAGTGAAGGGAATGCAGCTGGAGGCAATTCTGTGCCAGGGATGAGTCACTTCATTACAGAAGTTTTTGACTCCCCCTCCCTGGAAGCTGGGCACTTGTTCCTATTAAAGCAGGAAGAGTACAAAGGGCTTCCTTTGTGGGCAGAGTTTGCCTCCACCCCTATCTTTTCTTGCTTCTGAGGTATTACATCGATTGCTGCAGTCACGAATGTTTTTCTAAGGACAATGGGTATACCAGTCTTATGCACTTTCCACATTGGAAGGAACTTGTGAAGTCTAAGTTTACCCCTTAAAAAAAATACATACATGCACAGACGAAGAATTTGGCATGCAATTTCAAGGGCCTCACGTATTGCACTGATGAACCCAATGGCAGAAATCTCTGGTTCAGCTGAAGACACTTAGCATGGAACTACAAGTATGAAGAGCAATGTATGTCTGCTGCCAAGGATATAAGATAAACAAGTAAGACAGGAGTTCACAGAGGGCTCCCTGGAGGAAGGGGAACAAGGGAACTTGAGCTTGAAGAAGATAGGAGGAGAAGGAGAGATGGAGCCAAGGTAAAAAAGTAGGCATGCATAAGGGATGGCGAGTATTTCTGTAGGGGAGCACTAAAAGAGGGAAGAAGGCATTCTATGGGGAAAATCTCTAATAACAAAAGTTTTGAAACCAAAGCATATAAAGCTGTTATCCTCTTAGAAATATTATTTTCTATATATTCATTCTGTTATGCATGAATGATGAACTAGAGGAGGAAAGATTTGGACCAGGTAATCCAGTAGGTAAACCATTATAGTGGTTTAGGGATGTGGTGAGCTGCAAGGAGACTAAAATACCATAAATATGCATGGGAAGGAGGAGGCAAGGAGACATACTGTTTGGCTATCTCCGAGAGGACATCTAAATTGTTGGTGGATTCATCTGCACAGGCTAATTGCTGTAACAAACAACCACAAATCCAAGTGGCTTAACACAGTAAAGGTTTATTTCTCACTCATATCACAGGACAATGTGAGTGAATAGAGGGGCTTGATCCATGCAGTCATTCACAGCCCAGACTCCTTCTGCCTTGTGGCTCCAACACAATCCACATAGTCCTCTGTGAGATCCTCTGCATATGACCAGCAAATGAGGGCAGACAGACAGCATGGAAGGTTGGATAGGAGCTTCTGCTGCAGGCCAGAAGATAGAAACACCTCTTCTACCTACATTTTGTTGACCAGAATTCATTCACCTAACTGTTGGAAGGCTGGGATCTATAGCCTAGCTGCCCAGGAGGATAAAGGAAAGTTCCCCAGCTTCTATAGCTGATTAGGAGGGAAAGGAATAGGAAGTCAAGAATGCCTATTCTCAGTCCTGGGGACTGTAATATTGATGGGAACATTGATTTAAAAAAAAAAATTTAGAGAGGAAGGTACGAGGATTGCAAGCTCGGCATTCTATATCCCTATGTCTAGTATTTACAATAACCCAAGAAATTTATAAAATAGATTTTGCTAAGACATTAGTCACACCATTATCCCAGAAGCCTGGCATCACAATTTGACTCTTTCTTATGTGATACAGGAAGTGGTGTGATTAGGTATGACACTAATAGCAGAGGCAACAAAAGAAAAACAAATAGGTGGCCGGGCGTGGTGGCTCACGCCTGTAATCCCAGCACTTTGGAAGGCCGAGGCAGGCGGATCACAAGGTCAGGAGATTGAGACCATGGTGAAACCCCGTCTCTACTAAAAATAGAAAAAAATTAGCCGGGCGCAGTGGCGGGCGCCTGTAGTCCCAGCTACTCGGGAGGCTGAGGCCGGAGAATGGCGTGAACCCGGGAGGCGGAGCTTGCAGTGAGCCGAGATGGCGCCACTGCACTCCAGCCTGGGCGACAGAGCGAGACTCCGTCTCAAAAAAAAAAAAAAAAAAAAAAGAAAAACAAATAGGTAATGTGGAGGACATCATCAAAATTAAAAACTTTGGTGCATCAAAAGACACTATAAAGAGAGTGAAAAGGCAACCCACACAATGGGAAAATGAGAGAAAATATTTTATACTAGATAAGGGATTAATATCCAGAATACATAAAGAACTCCTAAACTCTACAACAGTAAAAAATCCAAACAACCCAATTCAAAAATGGGCAAAGGACTTGAATCAACATTTATCCAAATATATAGAAATAGCCAGTAAGCAGATGAAAAGATGTATAACATCACTAATTATTACAGAAATATAAACCAAAACTAAAATGAGATATCACTTAACACCTACTAGGACAGCTATTATCAACAACAACAAAGAAAGAAACAGAAAATAACAAGCATGGGCAAGGACGCAAAGAACTCAGAACTCTTGTGCATTGCTGGTGAGAATGCAACATGGGGCAGCTGCTGTGGAAAAGAGTATGGCTGTTCCTCAAAAAATTAAATATTGACTTACCATATGATCCAGCAATTCCACGTCTGGGTGTATACACAGAAGAATTGAAAGAAGGGACTTGAATAGATATGTGTACACAAATGTTCACAGCAGCATTATTTACAATAGGCAAAAGGTGGAAGAAAGCCAAGTGTCTGGCAAAGGAATAGATAAACAAAATATGATTTATATACACAATAGAATACTATTCAGCTTTAAAAGGAAGAATATTTGGACACATTTGACAACATGGATGATTCTTGAAAATGTTAAGCTATGTGAAATAGTCACAAAAGGACAAATATTGTCTGATTCCACTTATATGAGGTACATAGAGTAGTCAAATTTATAGACATAAAGTGCAATAATGGTTGTGAGGGGCTGTGGGGAAGAAAGAATGGGGAGTGACTGTTGATTGGGCACAGAGTTTCAATTTGGGAGACAAAAGAGATCTAGAGGTGGATGTTGGTGATGGTTGCATAACCATGTGAATGCACTAACTGTACAATCAGAAATGGTTAAAACCAGTGTAAATGCATGTTGAGTATACTTTACCATAATAAAAGAAGTAATGTGGGTAAGTTCATCTCCCTAAAAATGCAGAATATATGGAGAATACCTGTTCAAACACAATTAACTAATGAAATGCTCTCTGAACCTTCTCAACCACACATCCGCTGCACAGTAAATCTGTCAATGTATGAGTTCTTTATCCCCAACCCTGCTTCTACTGAGTCCTTCATCTCAGTCAATATATAGTCATTCTCCCAGGACCAGGTGAGAAACTTTGACCTTGTCTTTGCTTCTCTCAAGCCCTGGCCCTTCCCTGTAAACCTCCAGGTCAATAGTCAAGTCTCTCAACTCACCCTCCCCTTTTCTCTCATGGTCCCAGACACTGCTTTCTCTTTGGCTTCCCAAAACCTTAGCTCACTGCCTGTCATACTGACAATCCAAACAGCCTCCATGCAAGGCCCCCACCTCTGTGTCTCATCCAGGCTTCTCACCACGGAGCCATCTTCCTACACTCAGGGCAAGGTCTGTTTTGTTACTGGAAAGGGGTCCTGATCCAGACCCCCAAAAGAGGGTTCTTGGATCTCATGCTAGAAAGAATTCTGGGCAAGTCCACAGAGTAAAGTGAAAGGAAGTTTATTTGGAAAGTAAAGGAATAAAAGAACAGCTACTCCATAGGCAGAGCAGCCCTCTGGCTGTCGTTTGGCTATTTTTATGGTTATTTCTTGATTATATGCTAAACAAGGGGTGGATTATTCATAAGTAGGAAAGGGGCAAGGAATTCCTGGTACAGAGGGTTTCTGCCTTCCTTTTAGACTAGAGGTCCCCAAACTTTTTGGCACCAGGGACCAGTTTCATGGGTTGGTGGTGGCAGGGGGAAGGTGGATTGTTTCAGGATGAAACTATTCCATCTTAAATCATCAGGTAGAGTCTTATAAAGAGTGAGCACACATGCACACGTATGTTTATTGTGGCACTATTCACAATAGCAAAGACTTGGAATCAACCCAAATGTCCATCAGTGACAGACTGGATTAAGAAAATGTGGCACATATACACCATGGAATACTATGCAGCCATAAAAAAGGATGAGTTCGTGTCCTTTGTAGAGACATGGATGCAGCTGGAAACCATCATTCTCAGCAAACTATCGTGAGAACAGAGAACCAAACACTGCATGTTCTCACTCATAGGTGGAAACTGAACAATGAGATCACTTGAGCACGGGAAGGGGAACATTACACACTGGGGCCTATTAAGGGGAGGGGGGAGGGATTGCATTGGGAGTGATACCTGATGTAAATGACGAGTTGATGGGTGCTGATGAGTTGATGGGTACAGCACATCAACATGGCACAAGTATACATATGTAACAAACCTGCACGTTGTGCACATGTACCCTAGAACTTAAAGTATAATTAAAAAGAAAAGAAAATGTGGCACATATACACCATGGAAAACTCATAAAAAAGGATGAGTTCGTGTCCTTTGTAGAGACATGGATGCAGCTGGAAACCATCATTCTCAGCAAACTATTGCAAGAACAGAAAACCAAATACTGCATGTTCTCACCCATAGGTGGGACCTGAGCAATGAGATCACTTGGACACAGGAAGGGGAACATCACACACCAGGTCCTATTGTGAGGAGGGGAAAACGGGGAGGGATAGCATTAGGAGATATACCTAATGTTAATGACAAGTTAATGGGTGCAGCACACCAACATGGCACATGTATACATATGTAACAAACCTGCACGTTGTGCACATGTACCCTAGAACTTAAAGTATAATAATAAAAAGAAAAAAGTTAGAAAAAATGAATAAGACTTACTGTTTGATAGCACAACAGGGTGACTATACTCAATAGCAAGTTAACTCTAAAATAACTTAAAGAGAGTTTGCAACTCAATGGATAAATACTTGAGGGGATGGATACCCCATTCTCCATGATGTGATTATTTCACATTGCATGCCTGTATCAAAACATTTTCTGTACCCCATAAATATATACACCTACTATGTACCCGTAAAAATTAAAAATTTTTTTAAAGTTTAAAACTAAAAAACAAAAAAAAAAAAGAAGATTGGAGCAATTAATGTTATCTTGATTAATAGCCAGTTGGTCAAAAGTGCAGGTCACCTGGATCTACTATTGGTGTCCAAAGTAGGGGGCCTTCTTGTTGGACTTGTTACCAAATAAAACCTGGGTCTACTCACCTAGCATATAAAAGCCAAGTATTTACATTGAGGTGTTGTAGCCAGAGAAAGGAGGTCACTTATTTGCAGGGTGCCGAGCAAGGAGAATTGAGCAGCTCACTTTTTTATTTTTCTTTATTTTTAATTTTTTTAGACAGGATTGCACTCTGTCACCCAGGCTGGAGTGCAGTGGTGCAATCCTAGCTTACTACAAACTCCAATTCCTGGGCTCAAGAAATCCTTGTGCCTCAGCCTCCCAAAGTGCTGAGATTATAGGAGTGAGTCACTGTGCCCAGCCAGGCATCTCACATTTAAGACCCAACCTCCCAGATGGCTTACAAGCAAGTGTTTTTAAAGGCAGGGGTAAATTTCAGGAAAGCAGAAGTTATAAGCAAAATTGTAAATTAATACATAGAGGTTAGACATTGCTGTGGCCTTAAAAGGCAGGATATCTTGAAGCAGGAGCTTACAGGTTATAGGTGGATTTAAAGAGTGTCTGATCTGTGATCAGAGAAGCAAAGTTTTGTCTAAAAACTTAGGGCTAATAGAAGGGAATGCTAAGGCGGCCTGTGGGCATGACTCTCTCTAGGCCCTCCAGGAAGACATTTAGAATTTAGAACAGCAGTCCGAGCTCATTCAGTCCTGTTTTCCCTAATCTAAGGTTTATGTGCCAGCAAAAGGTCTTTTCTAGTTGGTGGGTTCCAGGGGTTTTTTTGGTTTGTTTTTTGAGACAGAGTCTCATTCTGCCACCCAGGTTGGAGTACAGTGGCACCATCTTGGCTCACTGCAACCTCCACCTCCCGGGTTCAAGCGATTCTCCTGCCTCACCCTCTGGAGTAGCTGGGATTACAGGTGCACACCACCATACCCAGCTAAGTTTTATATTTTTAGTAGAGACGGGATTTCATTATGTTGGCCAGGCTGGTCTCAAACTCCTGACCTCAAGTGATCCACCCACCTCAGCCTCCCAAAATTCTGGGATTGCAGGTATGAGTCACTGTGCCCGGCCCAGTAGAGTCCAGGTTTTTTAAACACAGGAACCTATGTTAGGATGTTACCTTTTGTTTTCACAGGAGACAAAATATCTTGTAGCTCTAGCTTTTTTGGCTATTGTTTTAAGCCATTATTATCTTCCTTCTTATCAAGTTGCTCACTTACTCTTTAAGGACAGTAAGGTGCCTGAAATTTTTCTTGAAGAAACTCAAGAGTTTCCTTTATTTCTATGTTTCCAAAAGGAGTCCCTGCTCCATCTCAGACTGATCCCTTACCTGTGGGGACTGCACTAATTCCAGGTAGTAAATGTCAGAATCAAATTGACTCATTGGACACCCAGGTAGTGTCTGAAGAGTTGGAGAATTGATTATTGGTCAGATACACCCCACACATTTGGTGTCAGAAGTGTTGTGAATGGAGGGAAAGTTTTCACTTAGACGCCCACCCTGGTATCCAAGACTCCTTTAAAACTCATTCATTCAGTCAAATGTATGCAGTACTTTCTGTAGCCAGACTCTGCGTCAAGTCCTGGGGATGCACTGGTAACACAGTTCCCATCCTTAAAACCGTGTCAAGAAAATGCTACTTTTTGTTCTTATTCAATGGTTCCTTGGATTATCATGAACAACTTATATCTTTGTCACTACATCATGGGCTCCCAGAGGTCAAGATGACATCTTGTTAAACGCTGTGTTCTTTTCCTCGCACCTTGATCTTGGTAGATAAAAAGTGTATTCAATGAATCAATGTTTGAATGACTCAGTGGACCCCACGGAGCTACAAATCTCATGAAACAAAACTTAGCCTCCGGTGATGAGTCATGAGCTGGAGGAATTGTCTTTCTGCAAAAGTGGCCTCCGCATCGTCTCCTAGATTTGCTGCCTTAGTTTTACTACTGTTCATTTGCATAGCAGTCAACATTTTACATAATATTTTCACATCCATCTTCTCACTTGATTCTCTATGGTTGGGAAATATAATCCTTTGCATTGGCTTGAAATTAATTTTCTATATGTTTCATAAGCATATTTTGATTGCCTCTGATTAGGTTGTCAAATCAAAGTCTTCTGAAATTAAACATAATATCCCTAGAGTAGTCATCTGAAGGCAGAGTGCCTGGGCTCAACGTGTCTTGGAGCTGAGTCTGCATCTGTGAAACGGGAGCACCAACCTCCTAGCGCCCTCATCAGGTCTAAGGTAGACAATGGGGGTACACACAGAACTTGGCTCAGAGTACATTCAACAAAGATGATAAAGGTAAGCTGTCTCTTTACTAATCAAAGTAGCGAGGCAAGAGCTATGTTGCTGAACAGATCAGGACACTGAAGCTCCAAGAATCTAAGTTTAAGTGACTTTCCCACGTTCACAGAGTGAGTTTCCCTTAAAGTCAAACATGAAGGTTATTCTTAGGCCTTCAGTCTTCCCTACAAGCATAATTCCTTATGGAATCCTGCGCACTTCCCACCCGGATCCTAATTCAAGCTCTAGACTACTCTTCCACATTCAAAAACTTACCACTTCCTAGACTTGTGTGATTCAATCAGAAGTTCCAGTTCAACATTCCAGTTTGAAAGACATGATGTTTTCCATTGGTTTGCAATTAATTTGCTGTAATTCACACCAGTGTATTCTGATTGCTTTTGATTAAGTTTAACAAACTAAAGAAGTTTGCTGACATTAAACATCAAAGTACACAATCCTTTTTCTGAGGTGCCTCGTGCATAATTATCAGCCTTGTCATTCTTGCTAAATATATCCATTATGTGGCAGCCCCTATGCCTGGGTAGTGGTAATTAATATAGAATCCCAAAATCAATTCCAGAGAAATCCTCTAAAATCAAGGGAAGCTCATTTGCATAACTTCTAAAATGCATGAATGAATTGTTTTGAAACCGAGATGAAAAGAAAGAGGCCTTTACAGGTCAGGGTTTCTTTGTAAAAATAAATAAATAAAACTGGCTGCGTATTTAATATTTGGTTGGTTGCAAAGAAAAATAGGTCTTTGGTGGAAAGTACGAATAAACAGGTAAATGGCTCTTTGGAGCCGTCACTTTACAGAAAGCCTCACCAAAATTAAGGGCTAACAAGTAACCGCCCAAGCAACTAATATGCTGAGAAAAAGTCACAGGCAGCTTTGTAGCATTGCTGAAAACGATGAGATTAAAGTTAATATCATTTTATTAAAATGTGGGAAAATCATTTAAATATTTTTAAAGGAAAAAAAAAGACCTCCCCATGCATCCAATTATTTGTTTATTTTCATCTAGGGAAATAGAGGGAAAAACCCAGAGTCGGAACACAGCAGTCTGGCTGCACAACTGTCTCTGCTGCTTAGAAACAGAGCGACTCTGGGCATATGACCTAATTTGCTGAAGCTCCATGTCCTCGTTGAACAATAGGGCAAGCTGGCTGTATGCCCAGCTCATTCTGAGGGGTGGAAGATACTGAGCATGTGAAAACATCATGGCCAGGTCAGGTGCAAGGTGAGCACCCAGCTAGTGCTCCCGCCCCGTAGTGCTCAGTCCCTCTAGCTGCAGCTCCTCTCCCTGCACATCAATTATTCATGATAACAATAAGAAACAGAATAACTACTATTTATCAAGAGCTTATCAGACCCTGTGCTAAGCACTTTTCTTGCATTATCATTTTTAATCCTCCCAATAACCCTATGAGAAAGTTACTGTAAGTACTATCCTTTTCTAAAAGTTTAAACAACTTTTCGAATGAGGAAACGAAACCCCAGAGAGAGCAGCCAGCTAAGTAACAAAGCTGGTTTCTGAACACACGGGCCCGTGTATTTGTTCATTGTATTACGTGGTGGCCCAGGGGGACGGATTTCCGACCTGGACGTGCATAGATGAGCTTCGGGAGGCAATAAAATCTCTGGAACAATATAGAAAAGTATTAGTATGTGTGCATTTTGTGGGGAAGTGTTCAAAAACTTTCATCTGCTTCTCAAAGGAGTTCTTGACCCTCAAAAGGTTAACAGGTCCTGTACTCAATGTTTTCCATTGAACCAGACCCGGCAGCCCAGACTGCTTTGCTACTTGAATTGTGGTCCAGGGACCAGCAGCATCAGCATCATCTGGGAGCAAAGGCAAATCTTGGGCTTCATTGCGGACCTACAGAATCAGAATCTTCCCAGGAGATTCCCTGCCCCTAATCCAGCCTGCAGAGCAAGGAGGGCTGCCTGGAGGAAATGACATATGAAATAAGTCCCAAAAGATGAGACAGAATCAGCCAAATGGCAAGGAGCTAGATGGGGACATTTCAAGCAGAGGAAAATGTCCAGCCACAGGCATGATGGATGCAGTCTCGCTCTGTTCCCCAGGCCAGAATGCAGTGGTATGAACACAGCTCACTGCAACTTTGACCTCCTGGGCTCAAGAGATCCTCCCTCCTCAGCCTCCCAAGTATCTGGGACCACAGGCATGCGCCACTATGCCAGGCTAATTTTTTTGCTTTTTGTAGAGACTGGGTCTCACTATGTAGCTCAAGTTGGTCTCAAACTTCTGGCTTCAAGTTATCCTCCCACCTCAGCCTCCCAAAGTACCATGATTACAGATGTGAGCCACCGTGCCCAGCCAAGAAAATATAAAGAGAAGAAAGTGGAAGTCCCTCTCCTCAAGGAGCCTGCATTCATAGTGAGGATGGTGGAATATGCATGAAAAGAGAACGGTGCCTCTCTCCCTCTAGAAGATTCTGGACATAAGCACCTTTGCCAAACAGTTCTCCTTTGAAGCCAGCCTTGTGGCTCACCTGCCAATCATTGCCACTGCAGGAACTGGTGATGTTTAACATAAGGATGGCTGCCTTCCTCCCTCACCTATGAGGCCGCTGCCCAACCAGGGTGGGGAATGGGCCTGGGACTCCCTCCCTCTGCAAAGCTCCATTTGCGCCCACATGGTGTCCCACTCCACCCAGAGGGAGTGACCTTCTCTAATTCCTAGGAAGGCACCTCACAGGATGGTGGCTGCCCTGGCTCACACAGAAGCTTCAGGAAAGACCAGCTCAGGACTCTGTTTGGGGAATGGAAATGAGAAGGAGAAATTTCATTTTGTGAGCACGTAGCATGTACCATGCACTGTGCTGCACACCACACAAGCATTCTCTACTTTAATACCCACGACAACCCAGTGTACTCGGGGTTTTTAAATCTCTACGCACGAGAAAAACTGAGGCATAGAGAGGTGGGATGGATTCCCAAGTTGTGGGTGGCCAAAGGGTACAAATGTGATGGAACCTGGATCCTCCTACTCCAGCCCCCACTCGGCAAGGCCGGGTCTCACACTGCCGCTTCCTGTTTCCTCTTTGATAGAAAATGCTAAATGAGAAAGTAAAATCGATGAGAAATAATAAGCGTTAAAAAATGGCTCCATAAAAAGGCAAACTTAAAAACAGTAAAAACGAGAGTACGGCTTTAAAAAATGATTGAGCAGAATCAGCACCGGGGGCTAGCAGAGGAGATTCATCTGAATTTTTAAATCCCAAACAAGAAAACTGAGCTGAGAGGCAAGTCAGAGGCCCAGGGCAGGAAGCACGTGTTTTGAAAGATGGAGGAGGTTTTAGAGTTTGTAAGCCAGTTCCTACCTTCCCTTCATCACAGTGTGCAAAGTTAGCATTCACTGAAGTAGTACAGGAAGGCTTCCTGGAGGAGGTGGCCTTTTAGCTGACCTTTGAAGTTGGGCTTTGGTTTTGAAGGGAAGTCTCCTCAGAAGAAGATGATTATAAAGAACAAAGACATAAGGGCAAGAGATGATGTAAAATTTTACAGGGATTAATACCTATTAGCCTGATTGGGGCAAGGTATTCCCTTAGGGAAGGGGTGATATGGAGGGATCAAGAGTTGGTTTGGGACCAGTAGAGGAGAACCTCCAGCCCAATCCAGGAGATTGGATCAAGGTCAGGCAGCTGTTCCCCAGGGAACAAGGATGGAGGGCTAAAGGGCCACTCCAGGAAGCCTCAGGGGCACCTGTGGCTTTGTCCCAGCTAACAGGGCTGAAGGACAGCCTCACTGACTCAAGGTCACAAACCATGTGAGAGGTTCAAGCAGTGCCAGGCCCCGAGGAAGCTGAGTCCTTTGCTGCATAAGGACTTGGCCCAGTTTTGCTCCCCCGGAGTGACTGTGTGTCACAAGGATGCAAAGCTTCTTTACGGAGGGACAATTGTTGTTGGCAGGAAGTGAGAAGTCTGGCGGGGTTGCTGACTGGCCTCTCCTCTGACTAGAGGATGGGCTCAGGGAGTCAGCTCACTATTGGCAATGGGAGTAGGGGAGGAAGAGAGGGAAAGCATACGAGGGTGATTGCGGAGAAGGGACAGAGAGAGGAATATCCCTAGGACCTGGGGATGGGCTTCCAGCAGGTAAGGGTCCTATGGGTAATGCCCCTTCCACCCCCACCACTCACACAAAGCTACGGACACACTCATTCATACACTCAAAACACACAGACACATGCACACTCGCATGTGTTATCAGCTAAGCGTTAGCTCAGATTAGTGAGGTTTGTATCAGCCTCAGCAAAATTAGTTTCCCAAAAAAAGTCAGTGCAGTGACTTTTTCACAAAGCCACACTTATTCAATTTAAAGGACTATATATGTCATTCAGAGATTATGTTGTTTCTCTCTTCTTTGATTTGGGGTGGGGGGGAGTGTTAAAGTATTCATTCTTTTTGGGAAGGGTGGTGATAAATAGATAACAAGGTTTCTTGGGTTTTTTTATTTGTGTCCTTTCTTGGCAAAACACAAAGCTGGTAACCCTGTATTGATTTCCAACTTTGACTGTTTCTTATGGTCTGTGAACTCCAAAGCCAGGAAATCATTGCCCTAGGCAAAACCACAGTTTCTGGAACAGACTGAAGCCCCCCCTGCCTCCAGGCCTTTGTGCTAGAAGCACCTTTCCCCCTTGTCTCCCTCAACATGGACTGGGCTGGTACCCTCTGATTGTTAATTCCCTCCGATGTCCCCAGCTCAGAGTCTCTTCTCTGGCAAGCCCCTCCGGGCTCTGTGTCCCAGGAACCCAGCCCTCTGAGCCCACGTCAGCAACACCACCTAAGGGGTGGACGGTCCAGCAGAGTCCACTGGTGATGGAAAGTTTTTCCGATAGCAAAGGACTTAGTCTCTCACAGTGATGGAACGGGCTTATTAGCAATCTGACCTCCACACAGTGCTAAATCCAATCTCCCTTGGTGCATAGCAGATCTCTTCATGGCACCTTAGACAGATTCCATAACTTTCTGGTCAATTTTGATTACTAAAACCTCAGTTCATCTTAAGCTTCAATCTGGGTCCATTTTAAAGCTCTTTCCCTCCCCAGCCCTGGACAGCTTTCAGCTCAGGACCTGAAGGAGGAAGAGGATGTGGCTGGCCTTCCTTTTCCTCTCCTTCGAGTCCTGGATGGAGAGGTAATGACCACCTGAAGATTCCCCTCTCCCTCTTCTCCTGTGTTGGCGTGGGGAGGCAGAATGAGAGGCAACGTCTTTCTAACTGGCTGCCTTCCAAGGTGAGGGAAGTTGTTATGAACCAAACTGAATCCCTACCAAAATTTGTTTGTTGAAACCCTAACGCCCAATGTGACCGTATTTAGAGATAGGGCCTGTAATGTGGTGGATTGAAGTTAAATATGGTCATAAGGATGGAGCCCTCATCCTACGGGACTGATGTTCTTTAAATAAGAAAAAGAGGCAACAGAGATCTCTCTCTGAACACACACAGGGAAGACCAGGTGAGGACATAGTCAGAAGGCAGCTGTCTGCAAGCCAGGAAAAGAGGCTTCACCAAAAACCAACCCTGCTGGCACCTTGATCTTAGACTTCTAGCCTCCAGAACCGTAAGAAAATACACGCCTGTTGCTTAAGCCACCCAGTCTGTGTTATCTTGTTAGGGCAGCCTGGGCTAACACAGGGTTCTTCTGGGTCTCTCTCTGTCTGCCTCAGCCTGGCTCTGTGGGCTGTGGGCCACCTTTGTCTAAGTGCATAGTTTATTTTAGGGCATTTCATGCCAGTTAGGTCCTTTCTGGGTCACGACCAGGTGTGCTGAGGTTAGGGACAATTCTATAACATCACATGGCATGAATGAAGGAAACAGCTTTGTTGGAGAAAGGGAAAGCTTAGCGGACCAGAAGTTGACCAGAGAAGAGAAGGAAGGCACAGACCTCCTTCCCATCGCCCCACCGAGGTGCCCAGACTGGACCTGGACACATTGCAATGGACACAGTCCTCCCAGTCTGCTCTCCCTTTGAATTGAGCAGATGTGGGCAACATGGCCAGTGGCGAAAGAGATTGCTCTGGTGCCAAGTAGGTTGAGAGGTGCCTACTGTTTGCAGAACTGAGCAGGGAAGCCAGACACCCAGCACCCGGCGAGTTCCTGGAATCACTTTCTAGACAATCTTGCTGGTTGTGCCATGGGTGGTGTCCAGACTGGACTGGCCCTCCATTGCTGACGACAGGGAGGGCAAGGGGGTCTCCCTCCCACCTTCCTGAGGTCCATGCCCTCAACCCTTCCCCTGCCAGGATTCCCCTCCCTAAGCTCCCGCCTCCTGCCCTACCCTCCAGGGTCCTTCACCCAAACCCTGGGACCTCGGCAGGGCAGCCACCACACCCACCGTCCGGAAGAACTCTGTCCTGGTATGTAGACTCTCCCAGCTGCCACCCACGGCTGCTGCAGCCAATCCCCGTCTACCAGAGACTCCAGGGAAGAAGCAGGCATCAGGGTTCAGGCTCTTTTTCACCTCTAACTCCCGCAACAAGCACCAGCTGCTTCACACCCCATTTCTATGATCCCCCAGGGTGAGCCTGGCAGTGCCCCAGCTCCACAGGAATCCAGTGGGGGAGGCAGCATGTATGGACTCAATTTCTAGGAGTGCTGTCTTATCACCCATCACTGGCTCTGGGAGAGGACGCTCTCCTACCCAGACAGAAAAGGAAGACAGAACTCCCCGCAGACCAATGACCCATGACTGCCAGGTCCTCCTCTCGGCTCACAGTTGGAGGAGATGGAGACTGGGGCCATGACTGGTGACAGCTCAGCCAGTTCTGTTACCTCTGGGTAGGTCTCAGGGGACGTGTGGACAGATCTGGGCCTGTGTCATCCATTCGGAGCCACAGTAGAAGCCCCATGGACACATGGACATCCCATTGCAGGGGAGCCCTGCCAGGAAGATGGGCCACTGATGGGAGGAGGCTTAGCAGACGCCACTCAGTTCTCACCCATTCCCATCCCCTAAAGGCTGGCCCAGACCCCACAGCTCTCTGGAACTTGCTGTCCATCCTCCCATCTGCCAAGGATGAAAATGCTGTCATCACTTGGACACACCCTAACCCTAGGGAGGACTGATGAGAATACAAACATAAGTCGCCACGTGCTATGGGCTGAACTGAATCCCTCCCAAATTCCTGCGTTGAAGCCCTAATCCCCTGTACCTCAGAATGTGACTAGATTTGGAGCCCTCTAAAGAGGTAGTTAAGGTAAAATGAGGTCACTAGGCTGGGCCGTGATCCAATGTGACTGGTGTCCTCATAAGGAGGCGATGAGGACGACACACACAGAGGGTAGACCACATGAGGACACAGTAACAGGAGATGTCTGCCAGCCGAGAGAGGCCTCAGAAGAAACCGACCCTGCCAGCACCTTGATCTTGGACTTCCAGCCTTCGTAACTGTGAGAATATAAATTTCTGTTGTTTAAGGCCCCCAGTCTGTGACATCGTTACAGTGCTCTTGTGAACCAATATGCCACACCGCTTGGTGAGAGAGAGATGTGAAGCCCTTTACCTCACTTGACCTCATTTGAGCATCATTAGCACTCAATCTTGAATCAGGGTATAGATATGCATGCAGAGCAGGGGTCATTGTCCCCATTCAAAGATGGAAAGGCTGAGTCTCAAAGCCATTCTGGGAGAACATGGGGCCCTCCCACATCCTGGTCCAGGGCTCCTTCCTCTTGGCCATGTTTCCTCCCTGTTGGCTTTGACCTGGGCAGGCCATGCTTGTGTACCATATGGGCTCAGGCCACTCCCCAGCACCCACTGGGCCTTGGAGGAGGTCAGCTCCTTCTCCAGCCACATCCTGCCCTCCCTCACCCTGCACCATCCCAGGCTGCTTTTAGCAGTCAGTCACTCTGACGGCCATTCTGGACATCATCGTCTCCCTGAATGTCCATGTCCACCTCTCCCTGCAAGACCATCCTGCACGGGGCTTGGATGTTGACAACAAGCTGAGCCTGTGTCCATGGAGCTACTGGATGTTAACGACCTGGTTAGAAGATGGGAGCAGTAGGAAAGCTCAGTTAGTGAGGGAGACACTGGTATCACCAACCCTAGGGTTTGGAAAAGGAGAACACCAAGAGGACTGCTGGGGAACAGGGCTAGAGAGAAGGGGAGGGAAGAAACTCAAGAAAAAAGAGAAAGAGGGAGGAAAAGAAGGAGAGAGGGAGAGGGATGCGAAAGATAACAGGAAGGGTCAGGCTGTCCCTGGTAAGGAAAACCAACATGGCAGAGCAAGAAAAGTCCTCCACACCCTATCCCAGCCCCGTGGGTGTCACTGCAATCTGTGATGTGCAAAGAACCTCTCTGATCTTAAGGAGTTACAAACCACCAGAGAGGGGATTACTCTGTGTCTCCCTCAGCCTTCACTTCTCTTATTATCTGCAATGGACTAAATAATTATGCCCCCAACCCCAAAGTCAGATGCTGAAATCCTAACCCTCGAGGTGATATTAGGGGTGAGATCTTTGGGGGGTGTTGAGGTCATGAGGGTGGAGCTAAATAATTATGCCCCCCATCCCAAATCTCCACATGCTGAAATCCTAAAGCCCAAAGTGATATTAGGGGTGACACCTTTGGGGGCTGTTGAGGTCACGAGGGTGGAGCCTTCATGAATGGGACTAGTGCTATTATAAGAGACCCCAGAGAGATCCCTCTCCTATTCCACCATGAAGACTCAGCAAGAAGGCGCCATCTCTGAACCAGGAAGTGGCCCTCACCAGACACCAAATCTGCTGGTGCCTTGATCTTGGACTTTCCAGCCCCCAGAACTGTGAAAAATAAATATCTGTTGTTTAGAAGCCACCCAGTCTATGGTATTTGGTTATAGCACCCCAAATAGACTAAGACTCTCTTCCTTCCTTGTCCTTAATATCCTTCCCCCCTTTTCATTCCCCTTTTCCTTACCAACTCTGCAGGCCCCACCCCTCTCCTTGGCAGAACAAATCCACGTTTTCTTCTATTGATTTGCTCTCTCTCTCATAAAGCGTGCAGAACAAGCACAGTGCACAATGTTCTTTCTGTTGGGCGGCTATGTGGCCTGATGAACGTGCGAGACAGACGCTGGCTGCTGTACAATGCCTGACGGCAGGGCATGCATATCTTCACTATGATTCAGACGCTTGCATTCAATTGCGTATTTACACATGCTGGGGATATTTATAGACAAGAGCATCTATAGACTGTGGCTTACAGTAGCCTTGGCCCTTTGACCTGAAATCGAAAGGGACCTCACAGAAATTACGCCACCTATTCTTGAAACAGTTCTAAAAGGGAATGAGAAGACGTTTTCCCTGCTTTTCTAGGCAAAGACTGCTCAGAACAACAATATTACCAGCTATAGTTTACTGAGCAGCTATTATGTGCTAGGGTTTTACATATGTTACATCTCATCTTTTTGACAAATCTCTGAATAGATATTTGTATTCATAGTTTACAGACAAGGTTCGTCTAGGTTAAGAAACTAGCTGAGGTTCAGATAGGTTAAGAAACTTCTCCTGAGTCGTGCAGAAGTCATTGGTGAATCCAAGGCCAGAGCCTGTGCTCTTTCTAAAATACCATGGAGCGGGGTTCATACCACCTTAAACACAGAAGCCAGCCACAGACAGTTTGTCTGTTCCTTACCATGAAATAGAAACTTGCCTCATCTTCATACATCTTTGTATTCTCCAAGCCCAGCACATTTTTCTGTGTACAAAAGATGCTCAATATATGGTTATGGATAATGAGAAACCCATACAGGCAAACAAAATCTTGATTAACCAGAATCCTGCCAACTGAAACTCTCAAGTAACTAAAATAAAATTGTAGAGCTTCTATTTTAAGTGAAACAAGCAAATCACAGCATAATAAACTTGTGTGTGACTGTCATTTCAGGTCAGTGGACTAGGTAGGCAGTTGAACGGGTGCATGGAGGAACGCAGGCATGTTTGCAGTGGGTCAGTGTCCTGACCAGCCTGTGTATCCACTCGCTATCTTGCTCAGAGAGAACTGATAGATACTAGCCTGACCTCAAGGCCCAAGAAAACTGTTATTCAACAGAATCAAGAGTCAGGACCGGGGACCTACTATGTCCTTGGAATTGCACCACATGTTGAAGGGAGTATAGAATTATAATTATAGTCCTAACATGTACATTACATTATAGTAATGGAGGCAGAAAATGGTCAGAGACATAAAGAAAACTTCAATAGTCAGGGTGGAAAAGTACGGTATATTGAGTTGACTCTCAGTTAACTTGACAATTCAATTACCCAAGTTAACCAGTCTCAGTTAATCAAGGTTACAATGCAATTGAGATTCACCCTACAGATTACTTGTACCCCAATGACCAAAGGTTCCATAAATATGTCCTTCCTCAATGTAAAATGGAAGTGTAGCTTTCACTTATCAGTTTCACCCACTGGCCGCCAGTATCAGTGGCTCGTCAAATCCCCTAATACGGCTCTTTCTACCTATGTTTCTGAGCATGAGGAGGGGGTGAGAGGAGACCAGGTTGCAGAGTCAGCCAGGCCTGAGTTTGACCTGGACCATCTACTTAGTACTATATGACACTGGGCAAACTTATTTGCCCTTCAGGGCCTCAATTTCCTCACCTTCAAAGTGGGGACGACAACACCCACTCCCCTGAGTTATTTATTTATTCATGTAGGTCCTTACCTTGCTGTAGACAGGTTTTAAGGTGGTTGATGAGATTACATTAGAGAAACAAGATACAGGTTAAAACTGATAAGAGAAGAAAGGGAATTAAGGTAGGGATAATCAAAAGCTGGAATGGAGGCTGGAAAAAGTGAGGACAACAAAGATCTAGGAGTTGCCCGTGCACATGACCCCAAGCATCATAGAAACCAGTGTGAAAAGGAAAGGCTGGTCTTTTATACAGCTCACAGGGTTCCTAAGAGAAATACCAGGTGATCAGGACAGTGCACCTGGCCCTGAGAGCAGAGGGGAAAACGCCTTCTTCTTAGACACCTCTTAAGGAGGCCCCTACATGATGTAATGAGCAACATCCTTGAAGTAAACACCCCATTTTCTTTTCAACCACTCCAGTGTGGGCTGGGAGCATCCCATCAAAGCATCATTCAGTAAAAGCTGCTGAACTCAGGGGAGAGGTCAGGGGAAGGGCAGAGTGATGAGATCTCAGTGCCCAACTCCAGTGGTACAACTTGATCTGGGACACATTTTAGACTATGTAAACTTTAGACTCCAGATTGTCACTTGAAAAATTCTTTAAGGTATTGTTTCTCTTAGCTGAGTTTTTTTTTCTTATCTAACTCGATTTTCAACACGGAGTTCAGTGTTGTTTACTCCTCAAAAGCACCTGTGGTGCCACAAGCCTGGGCTGCCCATCAAACCCATGCACCTCAACCAGCAGCAGAGCCAAGAGTAAATGTGAAGTCCTCTTATTGGAGCTCAGCTGAGCAGCCCTCAAGGAGAAGGGCTGAAGGAAGCTGTGACTCCTCCAACTGACAGTGCCATCCAAAAGGCAAGGCCAAGATTCTCCTTTCTAAAGGAGTCTTGGGTCAATTCCAGCACGTAGATAAACGGGTGAGCAAGGCTGCACCACAGAGAATGGCCATAAGGATTTCAGTCTGGAATTTTTTTTTCAATTTCATTTTTTAAGTTCTGGTATACATGTGCAGGACATGTAGGTTACATAGGTAAACACGTGCCATGGTGGTTGCTGCACCTGTCAGCCCATCACCTAAGTATTAAGCCCAGCAAGCATTAGCTATTTTTCCTGATGGTCTTATTCCTCTCACCCGGCCCCAACCAGGCCCCAGTGTGTGTTGTTCCCTTCCATGTCCATGTGTTTTCATTGTTCAACTCCCACCTATAAGTGAGAACATGCAGTGTTTGGTTTTCTGTTCCTGTGTTAGTTTGCTGAGGATAATGGCTTCCAGCAACATCCATGTCCCTGCAAAGGACATGACCTTGTTCCTTTTTATGGCTGCAGAGTACTCCATGGTGTATATGTATCACATTTTCTTTATCCAGTCTATCATTGATGGGCATTTGGGTTGATTTTATGTCTTTTCTATCGAGAATAGTGCTGCAATGAACATATGCATGCATGTATCTTTGTAATAGAATAACTTATATTCCTTTATGTATATACCCAGTAATGAGATTGCTGGATCAAATGGTATTTCTGATTCTAAATCTTCGAGGAATCACCACACTGTCTTCCACAATGGTTGAACTAATTTACATTCCCACCAACAGTGTAAAAGCGTTTTTATTTCTTCACAGCCTCGCCAGCATCTGCTGTTTCTTGACTTTTTAATAATCGCCATTCTGACTTAGTCTGGAATTTTTTAAGTTGATGTGCACAAGAGCAAAATGTATAGGCTTTCAATGCAAACACTTCCATATGCCAAGCTACTCTGAGGACCCTACCTGCAATAAGTGACATAAGCTCACCAAGGAGGTAGGACCTATTCCTATTCACAGTATACAGAAGAAGAAAATGAGTCAGAGGACCACACAGCTAACAAGTGGCAAAACCTAGACTTGAACCCAAGCAGTTGGAAGCAAAGTTCATGCTCCTAACCACACACTATTTTTGCTGCTTAAGCAGTTGAAGTACTAGAAAAATTCTACCAAAATTAGTAAAGTTGCTTTCGTGATTGTTGCTCTGGAGGGCTCCTTCCAGCAGTTTACTAGTAGTTATCAGACCTCTTGTCTGTCCAGTCCACTCCAAGTTCAAGGCAGTGGAAAGTGTGATCTGAATATAAACGATGTGTGTCTTTCCATTCATCATAGCAGGGGGCTCATGCCCCGCTCATCCAGGTGGGATATCAAATCATTAAGAAACAAATTGAAATGATGGGGTTCAAAACACTTCCCTGATTTTACTGCTCCACGTATTGCCCCTGACTGAGATTATAAAATAATAGTATCAAGTATGTAGAAGCATCAGGAACTGCAGGTCTTTGATGAGCTCATGTGTTCGTTCTTAATCAATATGAAGGCTTGGGAAGAGTCAACAAAAACCGCACATGATCGGATATTGCTCCTGGTGGACTTCACCACCAGGTGGTAATTGGTTAAAAATATGGTCTGTGGTTGAAAGACCTATCAAAGGGCCTATCTGCTTCTCACATAAAACACTGGCCTGGAAACCCCAGGCTTCATGTTCATTCATCAAGCATACATTATCTATAAAATATCCAAAAACGGATAAATCTTTTAGGAGAAGTAAAGAGATATATTTTATGTCTGTGATGGGATAAAATACAATCATAGATTCAATAAAAGTGAGCAAGATATTATGGCTCAGAACCCACCTTTCAGGAAGTTTATTGGGCCAGGCACAGTGGCTCATGTCTATAATCCCAGAACTTTAGGAGACCAAGGTGGGGGATTGCTTGAGGCTAGGAGTTCAAGACCAGCCTGGCCAGCATGGCGAAACCCAGTCTCTACTAAAAAATACAAAAATATAGGCGTGGTGGTGCATGCCTATAATCCTACATATTTGGGAGGCTGAGGCATGAGAATCACTTGAGCCTGGGAGGCAGAGGTTGCAATGAGCTGAGATCATGCCACTGCACTCCAGCCTGGGCGACAGAGTGAGATCCTGTCTAAAAAAACAAAAAGAAGAAAGTGTATTAACAGCTGTAGGCACAAATGATCTTTCTCTGGTGTTGTATTCAGCAACAGGTTTTAAATTAACTATGCAACGTGAAGGGCTGGACCAAGAGCAAATTAGCCTCTGCAAAAATTGGAACAGATGTTTTTAAGCCTCCAGCTCTCAACTGGAATCAGTGCCCCAGAGTCTTACTCCCAACATTTGTGCCACAGGTAATTGTCCTAAAATCTGTTTTTATTGCCAGAACTATCAACCACATTAAGGTCATCTCACTAAGTTTTACTACAACTAAATGTTTTCCAACCAATGTAAAATTTATAATCGACTTTAAATTTGACAAGGTCCCAGTTGGACACTTCTGATTTTTTGTTTGCAAAGGTCTTCACCAATTCAGACACCATTTTTCCACCCTTTTAAAAAGTTATTTCCAAACTCTGGAGGATAAGGCTCATTTTTACTGAAACACTTGGCACCTAAACCCAACTTTACATTTTCTACATTCTCCTAGGAAGTGAGACATCTACCTTAAGGGCTCAGAGATGAAATATGTTGAAATCCCAGAAAGTCAGAAAGTTCTTCTGCCTGTCCTACACTTCCCAACCTCTTAAACTTTCCAGGTCAAAGTTGTGGACCTGTAGGTTCTAGGATAGCCATGCCCACGGCTTACACAAGACAGACATATTCCCAGACTGGGCGTGGTGACTCATGCCTGTAATCCCAGCACTTCAGGAGGTTGAGGAGGGTGGATCACCTGAGGTTGGGAGTTCAAGACCAGCCTGACCAACATGGAGAAGCCCCGTCTCTACTAAAAATACAAAATTAGCTGGTCTTGGTGGTGCATGCCTGTAATCCCAGCTACTCGGGATGCTGAGGCAGGATAACTGAACCCAGGAGGCGGAGGTTGTGGTGAGCCAAGATCGTGCCATTGCACTCCAGCCTGGGCAACAAAAGCGAAACTCCATCTCCAAAAAAAAAAAAAAAGAGAGAGAGAGAGAGATAAAGAGGCATATTCCCTTTCTACCTGACCCAGATCTTATACCCTTTGGGTGCTGTAAACTCAAGATGGGCTGACAACAAGAGTCAATCATGCTAGAGGTAGCACAGTAGAGAAGAAGTACAGGTAAAATTTACCCCAGATGTATTCCACAACCATACAATACCATGGGTTCTATGCACAACTGAGTTTGTTAGGAAATTTTTCTTTCAATGGATCAAACTGTCTCTAAAGATTCATCCCACAGAGAAGTGAGTCACCTATCCCCCAGGGGACCCCAATGAGGCTCAAGCACACTAGCAGCCAAATCTAGTGCTCCAGACCCCCAAAACAATCAGCCCCAAGATGAATAAGAATAACATTCAAAGTAACATTTTTAAAAGACCATGTGTCCAAACACACTATGCATGTCCTGGCAGGGGAAGCTGAGTGTTAAGACAAATCACATCCAACTTGCCAGGGAACAGGATCAAGATTAGAAGAAAAATATCCCTGTCATGTGAGCCAGGCAGTCTGACAACATTTCCCCCAAGTTTGACAGAGATAAGAGTGGCCAGTCTACTTTTACTGCTGCCAAAGTTATTTTTTCCCTGATGGCTAGAGAGATAAAAGACCTAAAACCGTAAATATGAGCAGGTGAATTTGTAAAATCCAGGTTCCTTTCAAACGGAAAAGGTTTATTTAAAGAACAAACAAATAAAAAGACAACTTCAAAATGGGAAAAACATCCAAGCTGTTATCTTTAGGGTCCCAAATGGCCACATTCCCAGAAGGAAATCATAAGCGTTGTGGAGCTCATTCCAGGACGTGTACCAGGTCTAAACAATGCTGACATCGCTTAGGCTGGTTGGCTGGGCACTTTCCAAGTTATCTTCTTTCTACGAAGCAACAGGCCTCCTATTTGGCAAGAACATTCTAGCCAAAGGGGAGGTTCTTCAAGGGACTGAGATAGCCCTGGAAGCATTAACTGGGGAGATGAACAGAGCAAAATGCACACTGGCTCTTACCAGGAGGAGGAGAATCATGTACTCTGCAGGGAAGGCTGAGGGGAGGTAGTGAGATCATCCTCCATCAGGAATGAGCAGAAAAGGGGACATGTGGTTGTGTTTGATGGCAGCAAAGGGGAGGGTGATCACACCAGTTGAGTGGTGGGGAGACCGCAAGCGGAGGGAGCTTCTCCAGTGGGGAACTTCACAGAGACCTGATGGGGATTTGAAGTATGATTAGGTAGATTCAGAGTTGAAAGTGGATTGAGCTACCTGTCAGGGACTCTGTCCTCCACTAGTGAAGTAAGCCAAAGAACCCTGTCATTCACTGTCAGAGCTAACCTCATGCAGTGAGAGCACAAAGCACTGTGTCCGTGATCTAGTAAAAGGAGGACACTGTCCCCTAAGAGCTGCCAGGAGCAAAGCTGGGGGCATCCAATCCATTTTCAACAGCCCAATCAGGGTGACCATGGTTCCCATGCTAGAGCAAGGGAGCTGGGAAGAGCCACGATGCAGGGTGGTCCTCCCATGGTTCAACCCAGAAAGGAGATGGAGCAACCAGACAACAGACTGGGGTGACTCTCAGGGGTATCAGCACTATCTGGGTCTTCACCAAGGCCGGGCAAGGGAAGTCACATGCGTCTTCTCTCCCGGGATATGACTCCCTCACGCCAGTCCTCCTGAATCCCAACACACTGACTGATTGACATATGTCTTAGTCCACTCAAGCTGCTGCCATAACAAAATGTCATAGACTGGGTGGCTAAAGCAACAAAAATTTATTTTCTCACATTTCTGGAGGCTGGAAGTCTGCGATCAGGGTGACAACATGGTCAGTTTCTGGTGAGACCTCTCTTCCTGACTTGCAGACAATCCCCCTGTCACTGTGTCTTCACACGTTAGAGAAAAAAGGAGCAGGCTCTCTGGTGTCTCTTCTTATAAAGGCACTAATTCCATCATGAGCCCCATCCCCATGACCTCATCTAAATCTAATTCTTTCCCCAAAACTGCCTCTCCAAATACCATCACACTGGGGGCCCAGAGTTCTGGAGGGACACCACTCAGTTCCTAGCGGATGGTTTTCTGTGAATCCAATCATTCTCTGTGTTATGGGTCTTCACTGACAAGCAACACTGTTTCAACATGCCAACCATGATGTTAGCATCATGAGGCTTATGGTGCTATGGTGGCATGAGAAGTAATAATAGACAAAGTGACTGCATAAAACACTTGTTCATCAAATATTTGTCCCTCATCCCAACTGCCATCCCCTTTTCTTCCACAGCCTGTTTCCAAACCCTTTGCTCTGACCTTAGACCTCAAAGGTCTTCCAAATTCCAGACATTCTGGTTTCTGAAAATTTAAAAGGGACAGGACATCAGCCCCTGAAAGAGGGACTATTGTGGAAACATTGGAGATAGAGGAAGAACAGGGGAATCTAACCACTCACAAGTTTTGCTAAGAGAAGAGACTCCAGCCCATCACCAACATGTGTTTCTTGAGACTAGTCCTGTGCTAGGTATATAGTGGGGAATAGGGGAAGACAGGGGAAGGCCCTCAAAGAGCTCACATCACCCAAAAAGGGGAGTGATGACATTGTAATTTACATGGTACTGGCTCTAAGTGCTGAAAGAACTTGGAGGAAGAAGAGATCTGGGTCAGCCACAACAATCAGAGAAGGAATTATGGGAGAAGAAACATGGGAGCTGGGGCTTGAAAGATAGAAAAACGTTTCAGAGAGGAAACAGGAAGGTTTCATCAAGCAGGAACCAGCATGAGTAGAAGGGCAGAGGCAGAGATCTGGCAGAAAGAGAACACATGAAGAGGCCAGGGTGGCTGGGTGTTGGGATGCATTCATTTACTGACTCATCATCTTTTCATTAATTAATACATATTTATTGAGCACCTATTATATAATGGACTCTATTGTAGGTGAAAGGGACTCAGCAGTAAACCAAAAAAATCCCTGCTCTCATGGAACTTACATTCTAATATGAATTTTTAAAACCCAAACAAAAAAATATATAACATCAGTGGAAACAACAATTATGAAGAAAAATAAAGGAAACCAGGGTTTCCAGTCAGAATGGAGTAAGAAGGACCATGACCCTTCTTTCTGAGACATTCAAACTATTTACAAAATACAAAATGCAATGGTTTTGAAGACACTGAACATTAGGTAACAAAGGACAATGATTCCTGAGAGACAAGAAACAGGTGAGCTCTACAGTCGTCCCAACTTGAGAGAATTTCTAGGTCAAGGCACAAGGAGGAGGAACAGATGGAGCCCAGAAGACATTTTTAGTTGAAGAGACAGACAGCTTGGAGTCCAGGGAAACCAAGGCAGATACTCGCCAAAATGGAGTAGAAACAGAGAGAAATGCAAGGACAGATAACTCTGGAGATCAGGAGAGGGCTCCTACTGAGTAGTCAGCTGAGTACCGATCAGCATGTGTATGTGTGGAAAATGTCCAAGACCAGGGAAAGAAGGATCTGAAAGGATTAAAGGGAACAGTGACCACTGCTCACACAGGGCCAAGGACAGTGCCTATTCCCATCAGCCACACTGTAAAACTTTATAACCCAGAGCCTTGCCTCAGTAGTGAAGAAAGCCTAGACTGAGCATTGCTTTGGTTCCATCTAACAAATCTTAAGCCCAAGACCCAAAAGAAGTCAAACTATTTCCAAGTCATTGGATTCCACCACAAAACTAAGTTCAAGAATATTTATATGAAAACACAAATATCCAGCACCTGACAAAGTAATATTCACAATGTCTGGCAACCGATCAAAAATCACCAGGCATACAAAGAAACAGGAAAATATAATCCACAATGAGAAAAAAAAATCAATCAATTGAGATCAACTAAAAAATGACACAGATATTAGAACTAGCAGACAAAAACGTTAAATGGTTATTACGACTGTAATTCAAAGAGCTAAACAGAGACATAAATGATAGAAAGATAATTGGAATTCTATAGATGGAAACTACAATGTATGAGATAAAATTACACAGTATGGAATTAAAATCCCATTAGACATTTCAGAAGAAAACGGTAGCAAATTTTGAATACATATCAATAAAATCTATTCTAAATGAAACTCAGAGAGAAAAATAACTTCACAAATGAACACAGCATTACTAAGTTATGGGATAACTCCAAGTGCTCTCATGGATGTGTAATTGGAGTCAAAGAAGGAGAGGAAAAAAGCAAAGACAGAAAAATTTGAAAAAATAATGGTTAGAAATTTTCCAAATTCAATAGTCAAACTGCACAAAACCAACAATAGAGAAAAAACCTTGAAAGCGGCCACAAAAAGAAACCCACTTGCTGGGTACAGCAGAACAGGATACTATGTGAGCAGACAGCTCATCACAAACAGTGCGAGCCAGAAAGCAGTGAAGCAACAACTTTAAGTTACTGAAAGAAAAATTTGTCAACCTAGAATTCTGCAGAAGCAAAGATATCTTTTAAAACCAAAGGCAAAATAATAACTTTTGAGACATGAAAAAGCTGAGAGAATCTATCACCAGAAGATCCAGAGTACAAGAAATGTTAAAGAAAGTCCTACAAGCAGAAAAAAAAATGATACTAGATGGAACTAGACACCTACAGAAAAGAATGAAGAGTCCTAGATACGGCAAATACGTATGGAAATATGTAAAATTGTTTTTTATTATTTAAATATCTTTTAAAGATAATTATATAAAAATAATAACAATGTAGCATGGGATTTATAACATATTTAAAAGTAAACTGTGCAGCAACAATAGCACAAAGAACATTAGAAGAGAAATAGAAGTATATTATTATAAGGTTTTTATGCTATTCATGAGGTACTTATAATATCACTTAAAGGTAGACTGATACATTAAATATGTATATTACAAATCCTAAAGCAACCACTAAAATAACAAAACAAAGAGTTATAGAAAATCACTTTATAAATGAACAAAAAGCAGAGATTTTCAGCTGTACACCGCTCACAAGAAACTTTAAATATAAAAGCACAATTATATTAAAAGCAAAAGCATGGAAAAGGAAGTACTATGCTAACACTAACCAAAAAACACTGCAGTGCCTATATGACTATCAAAGTAGATTGTAGAGCAAAGAATATTATCAAAGGTAAAGTAGGTTATTTCATAATGATAAAAGGGCCAATTCATCACAAAGCCATAGCAATGCCAAAAGGGTGATGCACCTAATAATAAAGTTTTAAACTACATGAAGCACAAACTGACAAAACTGTAAGCAGAAATAGACAAACCCACAATTTTAGTAAAGAATTTCAATGCCTACTTCTCAATAACTGGTAGAACAAACAGACAGGAAATCAGTAAGGACAGAGACTATTTCAACAACAGTAACCACCAACTGTACCTAATTGATATTTATAGAAAAGTTCACCCAAAATAAGTAGAAGAAAGGAAATAATAAAGATCACAGCGAAAATCAATGAACTAGAAAACAGAAAAGCAACATAAATATTAATAAAATCAAAAGATGGTCTTTTGAGATCAATAAAATTGATTAATTTCTAGCCAAACTAACCAAGAAAAAGGAGCGAAAATATGAAGTACCAATATCAGGAATTAGAGAGGTCACATCACTACAGATTCTGCAGATATTAAAAGGTTACCCAGAGAATCTTACGAAAAAACTTTGTGCCAATAAACAGGCAACTTAAATGAAATGGACATGTTCTTTGAAAGATAAAAACCACCAAAGCTCAATGAAGAAAAAATGGATAACTTAAGTAACTTTATATCTATTAAATAAATTTCTTCCCACAAAGAGAATTCCAGATGCAGATGATTTTGCTGGTATATTCTATCAAAATGTTAGGGAATAAATAATAACAATTCTATACAAACTCCCAGAAAATTAAAGAAGAGAAATAATTCACAATTCATTCTCTGAGGTCAGTGTTACCCTGATACCAAAACCAGATAAAGATATTTCAATAAAACTATAGACCAGTATTCCAACAATTAGATGTCTATAGGCAAAAAAAGTAAACTCCAATCCATATCTTAGCATCATATACAACCTGTTTCATTTTCTTGACAGGTTGCATGTAGAGAGGGAGAGGAAGAGAGAAGTCAAAAATGATTCTAGTTAATTAAAAATGGATCATAAACCTAAATATAAAGCCTGAAATTATAAAACTTCTAGAAGAAAATACTATATAAGGAAAAGCTTTTGTCCCTGGGTTAGGCAAAGATTTCTTAGGTCTAACAGCAAAAGCAGTACCTATAAAGGAAGAAATTGATATAGCAGACTTCAAAATTTAAAACTTCTGATCTTTGAAAGACACTGTTGAGAGCATGAGAAGACATGCCACAGACTGGGAGGAAAAGTGTACGTCTGATAAAGAATGTGTATCCAGAGTATATAGAGAACTCTCAAGATTCAAAAAGAAGAAAATAGATAACCCAGTAAAATAACGGATTGGTGAACACACCATAAGGTGACCTCCAACAAGGCATGCCTTTGTTTAATCATCTGCCTTTGAATACACATAGATTCTGCGACTTGCTTTTAACCAACAGAATATGGCAAAGATGGTGGGCTATCACTCCACGATTACCTTATGTTACATAAGACTCTATCTTAGCAGACTGCAAAGAGATTTGCCTGCTGGCCTTGAAGAAGCAAAAAGCCATATTTTAAACTGCCTATGGAGGGGGCCACATGGCAAGGTATGGCAGACAACCTCTAGTAGCTAAAAGACAGCTAGTAGGAAGCCGGGGCCCTCAGTCACACTGCTGCAAGATAATGAATCCTGCCAACAAACTGATATGCTTGGAGGTGGATTTCTCCCTAGCCTAGCCACCGGATGAGAAATCAGCCTGGCTGACATCCTCATTGCAACCTGGTAAGACCCTGAGCATAGGACTCGGCTAAACTGTGCCCAGACTCCCAATGCACAAAAACTGTGAGATAACAAATGTATGTTGTTTTAAGCCACTACGTTTGTGATAGCTTGTTATAAAGCACCAGAAAACTAATAGTCATGCACCATATAACAATGTTTTGGTCAATGACAAATCACATATATGATGGTTGTCTCACAAGATTATAATTTCATATTTTTACTGTACCTCTTCTACTTTTAGATATATAAACACTTGCCACTATGTCACAGTTGCCTACAGTATTCAGTACAATAACATACTGTACAGGCTTGTAGCCGAGGAGCAATCAGTTATGCCATCTAGCTTAGGTGTGTGGGAAGCTACACAGGTTGAATATCCTTTATCTGAAATGCTTGGAACCAGAAGTGTTTCAGATTTCAGACTTCTTTAGATTTTAGAATATTTGCATGTACATAATGAGATATCCTGGGAATGGGACCAAGTCTAAACACAAAATTCATTTATATTTCATATATACCTTACATGACTATCCTGAAGGTAATCTTATACATATTGTATAATAATGTGCATAAAACAAAGTTTTGGCTGCAACCTGTCACATGACGTCGGGCGAGGAATTTTCTACTTATGACATAATGTCAGCACTCCAAAAAAGTTTCAGATCTTGTAGCATTTCAGATTTCAAATTTTTAGATTAGGGATGCTCAACCTGTACCACTTAAGTTTATGTAAGTACATACTATGATGTATTCACAATGACAAAATTACCTAAGAATACATTTCTCAGAATGTATCCCCATCATTAGGTGGTACATGACTGTCCACGAACAAAACTTCTGAACCAACACTTCACCAGATGAAGTATGTGGATGGCAAACAAGCACATTAAAAAGATGCCAAAATGATAAGCACATGAAAAAGATTACTAAAATAATTAGTAATTAGAAAAATACAAGTTAAAACCACCATAAGATATCACTACATACCTTTTAAAGTTGCTGAAAGTGTTGGCGAGGACACGGAGGAACTGCAACTCGCTTTCACTGCTAGTTGATCTGTAAAATGTAAAAAGCTATGTTGGAAAAGAGTTTGACAGTTTCCTAAAAATTAAATATACATCTACCATATGACCCAGTCATTCTTCTCCTAGGCATGTACCCAAGAGAAAGGAAAACATATGTTCATCCAATGCCTTACACATGAATGTTCACAGCATCTTTATTTGTAACAGCAAAAACTAGAAATGTCCCATACAGCAGTAGGTGAATAGACATGTACAATAGAATACTACTCAGCAATAAAAAGGAATGAACTACCGATACCTGCTACAACATGGAAAAGTCTCTAAATAATTGTGCTGAGTGAAATAAACCAGGCAAAAAGGAATATACACTGTTTGATTCTACTTGTACTAAATTCTAGAAAATGCAAACTAATCTGTAGTGACAGAAAACAGATCCGTAATTGCTTGTGTATGGGAGAGAGGCAGGAGGGAGAATTACAGAGCAGCACAAGTCAACACTTGCGAGTGATAGATAGGTTCATTATCTTGATTGTGGAGATGGTTTTGCTGATGCATACATATGTCAAAACTTATCAGATACGTGTAGTTTACTGTGTGTCAATTATACCTCAACAAAGCTCTCAAATTTAAAAAACAAAAAGAATAATTGGGGAATAGAGAATGACAAAGGTGGTGCTTTTGATAGAAGGTTCGTGGAAAGCTCTCTGGGAAGGTACCATTTGTGTAGACCCAAATGAAGTGAAGGAGTGAACGATGTGACCAGCTTTGGAGAAGAACATTTCAGGTAGTGGGAAGAGCAGATGCAAAGGCCCTAGACTGGGAGCGTGCTGGGCACGTTAGAGTATGATGTGGCTGCAAGAGAGTGAACAAAGGACAAAGGAGGTCAGAGAGGTAGAGAAGGCCCAGATCATGTAGAACTTACTGTTTTTTTCACTGACCTGGTGAGGTGGGGGTGGGGGCAAGTCCCAAGGGGCTCTTGCATCTGACACCAAATGCCTGGCTACATGCCACCCAGGTGCGACCCGCTCCAGGGACAGTGCCAGGTGGGGAGTTTGACTAGGACAGTACACTGTCAAACAGTAACGCAGGTGTCCTAAGGCAAGCTCAGGGAGGACAGAAACCTCCTGTGGAGCGAAAGGGCAAAAGCTCACTCGATCTTGATTATCAGTATGAATATACACCGTGAAAACAGGGTCTCACAATCCTTCTGACCTTTTGGGTTTTAAGCAGGAGGTGTCAGAAAAGTTACCACAGGGATAGACTGGATAAAGAAAACGTGGAATGCTATGCAGCCATAAAAAAGAATGAGTTCATGTCCTTTGCAGGGACATAGATGAAGCTAGAAACCATCATCTTCAGCAAACTAACACAGGAACAGAAAACCAAACACTGCATGTTCTCACGCATAAGTGGGAATTGAAAAATGAGAACACATGGACACAGGAAGGGGAACATCACATACTGGGGCCTGTCGGGGGGTGGGGGGCAAGGGGAGGGAGAGTATTAGGACAAATAGCTAATGCACGTGGGGCTTAAAACCTAGATGATGGGTTGATAGGTGCAGCAAACCACCATGGCTCACATATACCTATGTAACAAACCCGCATGTTCAGCACATGTATCCCAAACTTAAAGTTAAAAAAATAATAATAATAATAATATTGAAAAAAAAGAAAGTGCACTATTTGCTTGCAGAGGAAAATAAATAGAAATATATATGAAATAAAATTTCAAATGCCTATGGGATAGCCAGTAACATAATACTGGTATAAAATAAGAGACTATAGCAGAGTGTGTGGCTAAATGCTCTGACTAAATATATTCAAGTCAAAACAGCAGGCAAAACGATATGGCAACTACAATATTTAAGCCAACCAAAACATATTTTCAGTTTGAATTTGGACCCAAAGGCCACTAATTTTTATCCCTGGCATAGAGGTTCCCAACTAATAAACATTAGGAATACATAATTTACATTACAATATTATATCCAATATTGTCTTCAATATACTATCCATTTATGTTGTATTAGTTGTCATTTTTCCACAAAAAGGAACTTATCCTGAGAGAGATGGGGATGGCTTGGATTGTTTTGCACAGTTGCGACATGATCCCATTTATGTTTTAAAATTAATGTCTAAACCATGACTATCATTGCAAACTATAAAAAGGAAGGATGGAAGCAAGGAAACAAGTTAGTGGACTGTTGTAACTGTTAGGCAAGAGATCATGGTGACGTGCTCCAAGATGACTATGGTGGAGGTCAGGAGAAGGAGTAGGAGGCAGGATTATTTCGAAGGTAGAGCTGCCTCTTTTTTTTTTTTTTTTTTTTTTTTTTTTTTTTTTTTTTGGTGGCGGGGGGCAGGTTGCACTTAGAGAGGGAGAGGAAGACAGAAATCAAAAATTATTCTTAGATTTTTTTTTGGTCTGGACATCTGGAAAAAAATAATTTTCCCATGACAAAGATGAGGAAGTCTGAGTTGTCAGTTTCTAAGATGCACTCAGATTTGTCTATGGTGAGTTCAAGGTGCTTGCTAGACAACCAAGCAGCAACACGGGGCAAACTGGATATATCAGTCTGTAATCAGGGGAGGGAAGTCAGAGTTGGGACTGGAGATATAAATTTGGGGAGGAACCTAGAGAAGAACTATTAGAACTGAGCATCCTGGGGAACTCCAGCACTAAAAAGTAAGGAAAATAAGGGAAAACCAGAGAAGACGAATGTTAAAGAACAACAGTGAGCCAAGGGAAGAAAGTATTTAAAAAAAAAAAAACAGTGATTCGTTGTGACAAATGAGGCCAGCAGGTCAACAGGAGGACTCTGAGTTAACCACTCAAATTAGTAATGGGCAACCTCGCTAGGAGCTATTTCGGTGAGGTGGTAGGAATGAAAGCTTGATGGGAATGGGCTCACGGGAGAATTAGAGGTGAGAAAGTGGATACAGAAAGTATCGACAAGTTTTGCTGTCAAAGCAAGCAGAGAAATTGAACAGTAATTGAAGAGGGACGTGGGGGTCAAGAGAGATTTTTTTTTTAAGATTGAAGATATTATGGCATGTTTGTATTCTGATGCGAACACTCCAATAGAGAGTAGAGAGGTAAAAATTAATGATGCAGGAGAGAGAGAGGACAACTGCAGGGGAAAAAGAGTCCTTGAGCTTTGGGAGCTGTAGGAGATAAAGATGAAGAAGTGAGAATACTCTCCCCATGGAGGGCTCATACTCAAATGTACCCCTCCAGATCAGGACCCAAGTGGAAGGGAAAGGATCAGGAAGTTAACACTGATGAGTGCCTATGACATCTCAGGTCCTTCCTCGTTATTCTTCTCAACCAGACTAGGAGGAATTCTTTTCAGCTTCTTGCAGGTGAAGCAACTGAGGTTCTGAGAGATCCAATGACCTCCTGCATTGCCCATGGCCAATCCCAGCTACACAGAGGCTGCAGGAGATCATCTTGAGCACACAGCATCCACCCCTTCACCCTCCACACTTCCAGGCCTGCTTACTATGATGACGTCCAAATGCTGAGCCTGGGTCTGAAATCAAGACTGTGCAAAGAACAGTTTGACTCTCCCTACTTGGGCTGCAGTTCAACTACATAGTGGAACATGGACTATTGGTTTTCTTATCATCTTCTTTCCTCATAGCCAGAAAACCATAGAACACTAAAGCTAAAAGAGACCTCAGAGATCACTCAGCCCTCTGCCCCCATTCTCCTAAAAGGAAACTGAGGGACAAGGATACATAGGCCCAGGCTCAAAGACAAAGCAGAGACAACTGTCATCTCATGGCCTATGAGCTGTCAAACACCATTCCCCTCTCGTCCCCAGAGACATGAGTGCACGCACCCGTGTGTACAAAACCGATTTGAAGATGCAAATTGGCTACATCCAATTTCATCCAACTGTCCTCGGAATTTAAGAGCTCTGCTGACAAGCACAGAGCAAAGAGTAAATTGTTCCCCTGAGAGAAATAGTCTTGGAAATGGCCTCGCCTGTCCCTGTCCAAGGTGCTAGGCGTGCAGAGGCCATGAGGAAGAAGCATGTGTCTGTGTCTGCCAGGCCCAAATACAACCTTCTTGTGAAAGGAGAAGGTGGGGAAGGCTAGGGTTTAGAGAGAAGGCAGATAAGGGACCCCCTGAAATCCCCTGGACTTGGAAACTGATCGGCACCTTTTCCCAGGACTTCCTGTGTACCTCCTGCAAGGTTACTTTCCAAGGTAACTAGGTCTTATTGAAGGAGATGCATGCCAACCACTAGAGAATGTTCCTGCCCACTCAGAGTTTACAGAGAGAGAACAGAAGAAACAGAAGTTTGAGGTGACACCACCACTTTCTTTTTATTTATTTTTTCTTACAAACCCTTCAGATGGCATCTGAAGACACAATTACTCTCAGGGAGACGGGGGCACAATTTCCATGTGCCAGGGCCTCCCACACAGGGTATCGGCTGCCCCAAGCCCTGACCCTCTAACATGCCAAATGGATTCACCCAAAAGTAGATAAATCAGAAATCCACAGATTAGATCAGTGGTTTTCAAGCAGTCTTTTAGAAGCAGAAACATCATTTCAAACAAAATCTGATCAGAAGACAACCACCACTAAAGACACTGTGCTTGAAGCCAAAGTGGGGGCTACACACACTAGGCCCTCAGCCCACCCCATTTCTTGGAGGCACCTCTGCAGGATGGTGGGGTTCTCAGACAAGTCAAAAGTTACTTGGTTGCCAGGCATAGTAGATCAGGCCTGCTGCTGCAGCTACTTGGGAAGCCAAGGCAGTAGGATCATTTGAGCTCAGGAGTTTGTTTCCTACCTGGGCAACATAGCGAGACCCCATCTCCTAAAAAAAAAAAAAAACAAAACAAAAACAAACAAACAAAAAAACACGTGATTAGGTTAACTCACAAAAGGCCTGTAGAGCTCTGTTCCATCTCACTCTTTAGGAGGCAGGTAGCCCTGCCAAGTCCCAGTCTGTAACACCTCACATGGTCTTCTTCCACCCTGAGTAGTAAGAATCTACTCTCCAGTTGCAAAAATATCTGGTCACAAACAAACCTGGACTGCACCACATTTTTTTAAAATCACACTCTGCTCTTTCCTGTGCCCTTCATTCAGTTTCTCAGTGACTGACATGGGCTGGCTTTCATTTCCAGTTTCCACCTTGCCCTGGCATGCGCCTAGGATTGACCTCTTGCCTCTGCTTCTTTGAATGGACCTCTGGTACTTCTCCAGAGCAGATGTTGTCAATGACCTGTCCATATCACTATGTTGGTACAGGCCGGTGGTATTCTGCTGCAAGCACATATACTTCCCTGCCTGAGAGATTTCTTTCAGTCTGCAAATCTACAGGAGATGCTGAGAGTCAATGTTCTTGCAGCAGCCATCAGTCAATAATCCTTGAGTAAAATAAGTCTATGGAATGTTCTAATCTATTTCCAGTTTCCCAGTAGAAGTAAGCCCAGATTCTCACAGTAGGAATTTATACAATAATACATCCTTTTCAGCTTTCTTCCTTCCTTGTCTCACTTCCCCACTCCCTACTGTGTTTCCAAGGATCACCTCCTAAATAAACCACATGCATTCATCTACTTGGCTCAGAAAATGCTTCTGGGAGAACCCAATCTAAGATATTTGGTGCCAGAATAAGAGTAGGAAGCAGACCTTCAGCATAAGGTGCTAGAATAGGATCACATGCCAGCCAGATGCTAATGAGGACCCCATTGCTGGTGATAAATGGGATGGGGTGGAGACAACCGTGTCACACCATGGCATCACAGTTACTAACATGCTCACCTGTGGTGAAATGCATTGAGATGGAGTCGAAGTGAAAGAAAGTGCACTGGCTTATAAAATAGGTCTAGCACAGTGTTACTCAAAGTGTGGTCCATGGGCTTTCAATTTTTTTTAGAGACAAGGTCTCACTCTGTCACCCAGGCTGGAGTACAGTGGCACCATCATAGCTCACTGTAACCTCCAACTCCTGGGCTCAATTGATTCTCTCATCTCACCTTTCTGAATAGCTAGGACTACAGGAACACATCATATAGCCTGGGTAATTTTTTAGCTTTTTATAGAGACAAAGTCTCACTACGTTGCCCAGGTTGGCCTCGGACTCCTGGCCTCAAGTGATCCTCCTGCCTTGGCCTTCAAAGATGCTGGCATTACAGGCATGAGTCATTGTGCCTAACCATATGTCTTTTTTATTTTTTTTATTTTTTTTTTTAAGAAATTCATCAGTCCACAAAGTATTGCTGAAACTATTCCTTTACAACAAACAGTCTGAGAAGTAGTGGCCTAGACTTGAAAACAATGGGAATAATTTTAGTTATGACAATTGTGAAGTTAGTTAAGTGTTGTTAACTGCCCCCAAAGTTTTGAAGGGAAAATAAGATAGGTTCAGTTCAACTGAGCTATCAACTTGAAATTCAGAAGGTCTCCAGGAGCATGTTAAAGAGAACCTTGTCTCCTCTAGCTGAGAGGCAGACTGAACAGAAATCGGGCTCAATGTATGACTAACAGGGTGGCAGAGATGCAAAGGAAGCTGCATTCAAAGCCTTCAATGCTAATGGGATGGCCCCCATTAGAAATGAATGGAACCCTGAGACCTGTGATAAAGACATTTAGATTGATGCACTTGAGAACCTTGAAGTCCCAGATTCCCCTAATCCCTTGGGCCAGCAGAAATACCACCTCCCCCATGCAGAGGAGAGACTGTTTATTGGCCTGGATCCATGAAGAGGCCTCACTAAAAGCCAATGACTCACAAAATCATGATTACTGTCTTCCAGGGCTGCCTGCACTTCCCCTTGTTGTTTCTAAACCAATATCTAAGAACAAGTCTCAGCATGACTCAACTAGAGAAATACGTCACTTCTTGTGGAAGGAAAGAGATTATTCCGGGAAAAAAGAAGCTGCTGCAAATCCAGCAGGAAGTTGGAGATATGCCTGGGAATTAATCGTGAGTGTGCTGGACTGCACAGGTGGAATACAAGGTTAGGTTGTGAACAATTCATTGACAAGAGAACACTTTCCTATGACTCAAGATTGAATGCCCTGGCAAAGACATTCAGAGCCAGTCCTAATGCACTGTTGGCTCCTTGAAGCTTGGAAACAATAACAGCCTATGGTATATGAGGTGGAAATGCCAGAACTGCCTTGGCAGGGTATTGAGGAAGGGAACAAAAGGCTCAGAAAGGCACCTTGTTGAACTGAATTTACTATGTTATACCAGGGAACACGCTAACTAACTATGTTCTCCAGGGAGGCCTGGAGGACATTGCCTTCAATAAAGCAATAAAGATATGAGGCACTATGATCAGTAGTTCAGTGGTGGCTATTGTCTGAGGCCAGGGGAAACAGTGGGAGATGCTGCCATGGCTCCCAAATGTCAATGGGGCTGGAATTCTAGAATAGCCAGGACCACGTCAGAGGCAAAGTGAATGCAATTACGTGATGGGCAGCAAGGCTGGAATCATAACCAGGAGGAGGTCAGGTAGGGGGAGGCTTATTGCAGTGACTAATAATCCTCGATGTTTCCAGAGGTGAGATAGACGTTCTTTGCCAACAAAGGTATTGCTTGGCTTATATAACCTAAAATGATCAAGAGGGGGTGAGCAGAAGGCTGATGTCATGGCTAGAATAGAACATTATAATCCCTCATCCAGTTTCCAGATCGGAGATAGTTCTTGGACTCACAGCCCATCGGTGAAAGAAGAGATCGGTGCCCCTTTGATAAAGGATTCTGAAAATGCCACAGAAAGTATGTACAGTACCAATACTCTCATTCCTACCCTAATGGACTTTTGGCCATTTATCAGAGTAACTGTATGCTGGGAAAAGGATAATACCCAGAAATGTCAGAGACTGCTGGATACAGGATCTGCACAGATTGAAACTGATACCAAGGGATGAAAAACACCATCCTATTTGAGTGGAAAGCATAGAAATGTTATTTAATCAATGGACTCCCAGTAGAAGATCACTTCATAGAGGGTCCAATGGGTTTACAGCCTCACTCTGTGGTCGTTTCTCAGGTCCTTTTATGCATAATCTGGATGAATGCACCTAGAAGTTGGCAGACCTCTCATACTGGCTTCCTGTCCTGTGTAGTATTTGTTGGAGTAGAAAAGGCCAAGTGGAAGCCTCCCCACCTCTCCTACCATCAACACACACCCACACACTCACACACACATACTCTTACACACACTCAAATACACTCACACCCACACACACCCACACCCACACACATGCACACATTCTTGCCACTGCTATAGTTTGAATGTTTTTGTCCCCTCCAAATTGCATGTTGAAATTGGAAGTGTGGTTTTTTATTCTTTTTTTTTGAGACAGAGTTTTGTTCTTGTCGCCCAGGCTGGAGTGCACTGGCGTGATCTCAGCTCACCTCAACCTCTGACTCCCGGGTTCAAGTGAGTCTCCTGCCTCAGCCTCCCGAGTAGCTGGGATTACAAGCATGTGCCACCACGCCTGGCTAATTTTGTATTTTTAGTAGAGACAGTATTTTTAGGGTCTTCCATGTTGGTCAAGCTGGCCTCGAACTCCCGACCTCAGCCTTGCAAAGTGCTGTGATTACAGGCATGAGTTACCACGCCCGGCCTGGAGGTGTGATCTTTTGGGATGTATTTAGGTCATGAGAGCTCCACCCTTATGAATGGATTAATGCATCTTAAAAGGGCTTGCAGGAGTAGATTTTTCTCTTCTGATCTTTTACCATGTGGGGACACAGCATTTGTCCCTTTTTGCCCTTCCACCTTCTGCCATGTAAGGATGCAGCAAGAAAATCCTCATCAGCTGCCAGTACCTTAATCTTGGACTTCCCAGACTCCAGAACCGTGAGAGGATAAATTTTTGTTCTTTAGAAATTATCCCGTCTGTGCTATTTTGTTACAGCTGCACAAAACAGACTAAGGCATTCCCATACTCACACCCACACCTATACTCACACACTAAAATGCACACACACACACAAACATATGCTCACTGGGCCAAGAGAGTCAAACAATATTACACCTTAGATGGAATGAAAAAGACTAGTATGGTATCACCTTCAAAGACTTAAAGGATGCAGGGTCATGGTCCCCATCAGATCCCCATATAAGCCATCAGCAAAATTAGATGACTCCTGGCAGATAACAATGGACTACTACAAACTTAACCCAGCAGTTACCTCAATTGCAAGTCTTTATGCCAGACATCTTCAGTAGCACAGATCTGCACAGCCTACAGCACTTAGTATGTGGTTTACAATCTGATGAATACATTTTTTTCAGTCCCTCTTGAGGAAGATCAGAACAAGTTTGCATTCACTTGGCATACATAGCTGTCCATATGAATGGTTTTGCCCAGATCTATTTAACTCTTCTGCTCTCTGTCACCATACAGTTCAAAGGAACCATCTTTTTCTGAACATTCCACAGAACATCAGACCAGTCTGTTATACTGATAATAATTCAAATGAGCATCATAATAATTCAAATGAGCAGGAAGTGGCAAGTACTCAGAAGTCCTGGTAAGATATGTGCATCAGGGGTTGGAGATAAGCCCCACAAAGACTCAGAGGCCTGCCACATCAGAAAAGTTTTTAAAGATCCAGTGGTATGGGGCATATTGAGATATTTCTTCCAAGATAAAGAAGAAATCATTAAATCTTGAACATCCCATCTTTAAGACAGAGGCTTCATATTTGGTACCTTAAGACCTCACAGATTCCAGGATGCTAGCAATATCTGGGGTTATTGCTATGACAATGTTTCGTGGAGTCTTGGTGAGATTAAGCAGGGGAGTTACAGAACAAACCCCTAGGATTCTAGAGCAAGACTGAACTATCTACAGTAAAACAAAACAAAACAAAAAACCTCACCATTCAAAAGGCAGGTTTAGGCACGCTATTGGGCTCTAGTAGGAACTAATCGCTTGACCATGGGATATCAAGGAACAATGAGACCAGAGCTATCCATCGTGGTCTGGGTATGTTTAGACTTGCCAAGTCATAAGTTGTGTGGACACTGCAGAATTCCACCAGTTAATGAAAACAGCACATTCAAGATCAATCCCTAGCAGGTTTAAAGGACACGAACAGATGACCCAGATCTCATGTCACCTACTTATGTTGCACCAATGTGTTTCCTTCAGCTCATGGTTGTAGGGAGTTCTCTGTTACCAGTTGATGGAGAAGGAAAACCTTGGGCCTACTTCACAGATAAGTCAACTCCATATTCTGGTTGAACCTAAAAATGTACCACTGTGTCCCAGTAGCCTGATGCAAGGGTAGCCCTGAAAGTCAGCAGTGAAGGGAAATCTTCCCATTGGAGAGGGCCTTGAACACTTGAACTGAGCCCTAACCTGATGAGGTGGGAGAAGGGCCCTAAGGTTATGACAGTCACATACCCGCAAGCAGTAGAGAATGGCATAACTGGTTATGGTCAAGAGCCTGGAAAGAGCAAGACTGCAAAACAAGGAAAAATGGTGTGGATCATTCTCAGCACCCACCGGAGAGCATCCCCACAGAGCAGGCATTGAACAACCAAGTAGACAGGATCCTGAGGACGTCAGCCCACTGCTGCCCTTAACCATCCCAGTGAATGAAGCTTTGATAACAGGTAAGGAGGCCCTGAGCCAGACAGCATGGGCTACTTCTTACTGAGGATGGTCCAGCTATTTCCAGAGATTCATATGGTCCCTCATTACCAATGCTGAGCCCTCAGTTTGACACCATCCCTCAAGGAAACCACGCAGCCACTTTGTGGCAAGTTGATGATGTCAGAATTCCTCACCCTGGAAGACGTGTTTTGTTCTTACTGCATTGACGCATATGCTAGGAAAGCCTTTGCCTTTTGGACCCACAGTGTCTTGAATAGAACTAGTGTCCAAGGGCTCATAGAGTACTGGTTTAATATATGGGATCTTGCAGTATCACTGTGGGCCAAAAGATGCACCTTGCAGTGATAGAGGTGTGGCAGTCAGCACACAACCACAGGGCCTGGTAGTCCTGTCATACATCCATCTCTCAGAAGCCACCAATCTCATAGAGTTTTGGGTTGGCCTCATGAAGGTTCAGCTAAGCACCAGCTTGGTAATAACACCCACGGGGTTGGGACACTAGTCAAGATGCAACATACTGTTTGAACTAATGACTACTTCATAGTGTTGTATCCCCAGTGACTTAAATACACGAGTCTGAAGACCAACGGCTGGCAGAAGAAGTAGCCCTTCTCAGCACCATTCCCAGTGACCCACCAGAGGAATTCATGTCTCTTGTCCCTGCACCTTTAGGATCTGACGAACCTGATTCCAGGGTGGGGTAAATACCTGAAGCAGGAGACACAGTAAGGCTTCCTCTAATCCTAAAGTGAGGGCTATTCCCTGATCATTTTGGGGTCCTCATGCCAGCATACCAGCAGACAAATAAAGAAATTATTAAACTAGGAGGGAAAATTGACCTGATTCCATGAGCAGTTAGGATTTTTGCTACATCATGGGGGCAGAAAGGAACAGGTCTGGAATTCAGGAGATCCACTGGGGGTGCTGCTTGGTGCTTCTGTGCCCAGGGATAGGCATGAATGGGCAAGTCTCTCAACCAATGGCCTGACAAAGTCACAGTAGCCAGGGGCTCAGCCTCTCAGGGATAATGGCTTGGTCCATCCCGCCAGGCAAGCAAAATGTAGCAGAAATGCTGGCTGAGTGCGAGGAGAACATAGAACCGGTTGGTGGTAAAAGAGCAACATGATGATTACCAATTACAACCCCAGAATCAACCACAGCAGCAAAATCTTGGTCTCACTAGCCCCTCAGTTGTCTTTCTTATTTTATTAGGATCAGTCACATTTGAAAGAAACAGTCAGGATGCAGTCAGGTTAACTGGGCCATGAGGGGATCTGAGTAGTGCAAAGGGAGGACCGGAGTAGATGCCGTCAGTTCCCTGTCCATATCCCCCATGCACTTACCATTCCAGTACACACCAACAGCATCCCTGCACCTGCAGCTCTCCCCCCGGAGCTCGCCTGAAGTGCTGGGGAATCAAGGCACCCAGAGGTGTTGATATGAGTGGGATGCTGATGATAGGGAGGTGTGGGAGGATTCACACTGGGTTTCCTCACCCTTCAGCATAATGTAATCATTTCACAATGTACATATATATCAAAATACCATGCTGTACACATAAATAAACATAACTTTTTGTCAACTAAGAAAATAATATTTTTAGGTTACAAATTATAGGGAAATTTCAATCACCCTAACGGGTTAGTTTGATATCTGGGGCTCTTCTCGGTCTCCCTAAAATCATACCACATAGACAGCTACAACTCCCTTATGCCTAAAGTACCTTTAGGGAGCCTTGGAGGACTCATGGCTCAGGGATCCCAATAATGGAAGAAGATCCCACCATAAATCCAAACACAGAGGGAAGGGATAGAGGGAAACCCTTGAGGAAATGAGGAAAGAAGCAGTGAGGCACCAAGAAGGAAGAAACCAAAGAGGAGGCGCCAGGGTAAGGGCTTGAGGGGAGAGAAAGCCAGGAGAGAAACTACACACAGTCATCCACAAGCAAACAAAACCTGCACATACACGCAGTCAAAGGAGAAGCATCAGCCGAGACCACAAATGAAATTTAAAGTTGTTATGGCAACCAGAACAGGTGGGTGGGAACTTGTGCCCACTGAATTTACAAAATTAAAGTAAGCATTGTATTTGCTAACTAATTAAATAATGCCTTCTAAATATTTCTAAGCCCCCAGTCATGAGTCACAAAAGAGGGCAGGGAACACGAAGCCAGAGCTCTCATTCATTTACTCCAGGGTCTAGAGAGCTGCCTCACAGGGTTGCTCTTACTGAGGAAGGTGGGGGCTGAGAGGGTCGGGGTCTAGCAAGTGGGAGTGGCAGAGGCTTGAGGACATCCCTTTGGTGACAGCAGGAAAAAGCCAGTTTTAGGCAAAGAGTAAGCAAAGACTCAGAACTCTCCCTTGGAGCCTCCCAGAGGACAAGTGACAGAGGCAGGGCCAGCCCACCATGTGTGTCCTCAGCCCCAGCCATTCTGCAGTGCCCTCTCTCCCATCCAGAAACAGGGCTGCAACAGAGGCACAGTGGGTAGCAACTGGATCCCAGGGAGTTGCAGAGCCCAAAGCCCACGTCTCTGCAGAGACATTGGGAAGCTCAAAGAATCCAGTCAAATCAGGCAGCTGGCTGGAGGACACAATTCTTTCAGATGTGGGGAAGAGCGGGGAGTAGATTGGTTTATTTTTAAGAAATAAAAGGAAAAGCAACCTCTGCTAGGAATCAGATGCGCCATCTTAGCTGCTCTTCCCTGGGGAAATAAATTACACATAACACTGTACACAAACACAGCTCCACACACAAACCCAGCTGGCTGCGCTGTGGCACTTGTCTCCCGGGGGAAATAAATTCCAATGTCTATATATCTCTATCTATAGATACATGCACAGAAAAGGTCACACCATGTCTCCTTCAGTGATCCTTTCGCTTGAAATTAAACAATAATTGTTTCCGTGTTTAGTCTCCTGCAAAGGGAAATCACCACTGGAGTAGCTCACCTAAACACAGGCACAGGCATCGCAGGCCTTCTCGTCATGCTTATGGGCAAAATAAGGCAGGGAACAGAGCCCCAGGCTGCAGAGATGTGGGTGGCGTGCACATCCCAGGAGACCCTGGTGCAAAGAACCCAGCCAGTGCCTGGGGACACACGAGTCACACCACAGGGAGCTGAGGCTACTCTGATGTTTTCTGTTTCCCTGTTACTGGTGCAATGGTGTGTGTGTGTGTGTGTGTGTGTGTGTGTGTGTGTGTGTGTATCTATCCCCTCAGAACAGGACAGGTTCTCAGCTTCCTTCCACAACTGCAACCAGGCCAGCTTGCCACTCTAAGTTCCACTGAATTCGAAAGCTTCGGAGCTAGAAGTAGTCTCATTTTACAGACGAGAAACTGAAGGCTGGAACTGGTGACAAAGATCCATGTAAGCTCCATGAGGGCAGGGTGATGAGTCTTTTGTTTCCTGTTATAAAAGGTACCTGGCATGTGAGAAAAGAGAGAAGGGAGGGGAGAAAGGAGGGGAGAGGGGAGGAGAGAAACACTGTGCACACTGTCTCCTTGTGTGCTGTTCTCTCTCCTAAATCTGAAGCCTCCGTCAGAGTGAGCCGCAGGGCACAGTAGCACCGTGTCAGGGGCTGGAGCAACCACAGGGTCATGCTTAGATCCTGAGTGGAGTTGGAACTGTGGTCTTCGTGGCACCAGGGCATGTAGCAGGAATCCATCCAATCTGGAGGGATCTCTCCTCTCCCATTCACAGAACCACATCCTTCAAGCCCCCAGTGCATGACCCTCCCTGATCACTGCAGCCCATGCTGCTGCTCCCTTCCAGAACTCCTGCATCCATCTGCTGCCAATCATTGCCTTATGGGTGCCAATCCCCTCTCCCACGCAGGTCTATGCCTTGCAACAGACCACTGGTTGGATGTTTGCGGGTGTACGCATCCAACCATCCATCTCATCTCTCCAGCAAGAGTGTAAGTATATGTCTGGAATGATGCTGCATGCGTAGAAAGCCATCAAAAAATGCTTGGTGGGTTGATGGATTGATGTGTGAACCAACAGAAGCAGAGGGGATTTCTAGAAGATAGAAATCAGACCCTAAGAAAGGCTCCTGGGAATACCCATTCTGGTTCTGCCATGAGTGTCTGCTCTGATTTGACGCCTAAAAACAGCTTCTGGTACATCCAGATTTGCATCATGGTTTTAAAACCATCATAGTCGCTTCTGCTTCTGCTCAGGAATCCCTCCAGGCTTCCTCTCTGCATATATGTCTAACGTCCTCTGGCACCGGCTCCCCCAGCCACTTCTCTGCCTGGCTGTGCTGCCTGGCTCCTCTTCTCACGTACCCTGTTTGAATTGGCTTCAGGTGGTTCATCTTGCTTGGCCCTGGGAATCTGCTGGGACAAGGCCGTCAGTGGTTGCTTGCATGGCTCCAAAAGTTGACACTTGGGACAGGCACTTCACAGCCTCCATCCTGTGCCTAGAAGCCAGGATGCAGTCAGGCAGGGACCCCAGAGCCCCTAGGCCCTGTGCTCAGGGGAAGGATAGACTGCCAGGACAAAGGTTCATTTGAGTAGGGAAATGGGAGAAACACCAAGCCCTTGGCATCCAGGCCTGAATTAAGTGGTCCCTGCAGGCCCCCCTCAGTCACCCCAAGGCTGCTAGCCTCAGCTGTCTTGGCCAGGCTGCCTGGGTCCTGGTGGGGAGGGCTGCTCTTGCCCTTTTGCCAGCGTGCTCATTCCAGTCAAACTGTCTTTCCCTATCAGTTTCTGGGTCAAGTCCCCAGGGAAGGGGGAAAGGAGAGGTCAAGACGCAAGAGGAGATGTCACTTCTCGTTGAAGTATAGTGCCAAAAGCAGGGAGGGGGCGTGCCATGGCAAGCCCTAACTCTGTCATTGTTGCCTCCCATCCCTTCTAGGCTCACAAGGGTGAAGAGAGGGGTGCATGAAACAGGCACAGTGGGGCAGCCTGTCACTTGCACACTGGTGATCTGGCATGAGCCAAGGCCAAGGTTGTATCTCTTGACAGAACTGGACAAGAACCAGGCAGTGGGCGGTCCACTCATTCCATTAATTTTGCACATCGGCTCTGTGTCATGCTCTGAGGCTAAATGAGGAGCAAGAATGGCCCAGTCCCTGCCCACAAGAAGCTCACTGTCTATTAACAGGCCTCAGCAGTCCTGCGTGACAGATGTGTTGAGGAGGGAAGGGCAGATGCAGTGGGAGTCACGGGGGAGGGCAGAGGAATGCTGGCTCCTGGGACATCAATGCCCACAGAACAAGGGGGCAGTCGAACACTCAGCAATGCAGTATGGGGGCTACAAGTATGAGCTTGGGAGGAGCACAAGCCTGGGTCTAAATTCTGGCTCCACACCTACTAGCTGTGTGACCTTGGGTAAGCAGCTTAGCTTCTCTGTGCCTCAGGTTCCTTCTGTAAAATGAAGATGGGAAGATAAAATACCTAAGTCACAGGGCCGTGGCAAGAATTAAACAAGAAAGTGAGTGCATGAAAGCACCTAGCCAAAGTGAGCTCCCAGTCAAAGTCAGCTGCTACCATTGTCATTGTTAATAGTATGTTATGACTGCTGAGCAGAGTAATAGCCATAGTAGTGGTAGCTGCTGCTGTTGTCATTGCTGTAACGACTAGCACCTGCAAAGTCTCTCATCTGCTCCCAGTTGCTCCACACCAGGGCAGCCTGGGTGGGGTTGTAAGGAGCAAGGATGAGGGACTAGGAAGGCCACTATTCCACAACCCTCAGGGCACTAAAGAAGCCCTCTGGATGGGGCTTTTGGCACAAGGAACAATATGGGAGCCCAGTCACCGGAGAACAAGGTCAGAGTCCGATTAGCTTGTAGGGTGATAATCTGGAATGACTTAAATCACTCCCTCCTGAGAGACATTGAGACTCTGACTTGCTAGGGGGCTGAGAGGCCCCACCTATGGGAAAAGGGAGGGGACAGAGACAGAGCTCCTCTGAGGAAAGAGGGCATTCGCAGGGCATGACCTGGAGATGGGAAGTGGCCACCAGCATCTTGGACCACAGTCTTGACAGAGACCATCTGTTCCAAACCTCTTAACCTGTTCCCATTTTGGAGCAATTCCAAAGTCTGATTAATGCCCTGGATCTTCTCTCCTCCAGAAAATGCAGGTGTTATATTTTGCATAAAAGCTCTATATTTTGTATAAAATTCCAGGCTTGAAGGACTTCCATAAGGTCATGTGCAATAAGAATTCCTCCAGGCACAGCACACCAGCAGCCAGGGGACATCCAGAGAAATGCTTACCTGTGGTACCAGTAACAAGAACACAAATGGCTTGCCGGGTGCCCACACTGCATGTCTCCTGCCACTTTCTGAAGAATGACACCAAGGCAGCAGATATTACGGCCCCCTTGAGTGTGAGGATATTCAAATGGCCTACGGTCCATGTTCACTCAATGATCTGCCAAAGCCTTTGGAGTCAGGCCTGTCTGTGGCAGGCACTGCAAGGGATACTGGATCAGGTGAACCTTCAAGGCTCTCACGGCTCATGGAAAAGCAAACATAAACACAACTAACCCCAAGCTACGGCGCAGGATAGCAGGGGTCCCCCAGAGGGATGGAAGGACTCTGCAGGAGAAGAGAGCAATTCCACTGGGGGGTTCCCAGGGGCGGGATGAAGGAAGACTTCCCAGAAGAGACCCTGAGGCTCGAACCAGATTCCAAAAAGCATAAAGTTTTGTTGAAAGTAACTGTAGCAGAATTGCCAGGAACTCTATAGGACTTTGTTTGTTTTTTCTTTTGAGACGGAATCTCAGGCTGTTTCCCAGGTCGGAATGAAGTGGTGCGATCTCGGCTCACTGCAACATCTGCCTCCTGGGTTCAAACAATTCTTCCACCACAGCCTCCTGAGTAGCTGAGATTACAGGTACCCGCCACCAAGCCTGGCTAGTTTTTTTTTGTTTGTTTTTTTGGGTTTTTTTTTTTTTTTAACGGAGATGAGGTTTCACCACGTTGGCCAAGATGGTCTCAAACTCCTGACCTCAGGTGATCCGCCCACCTTAGCCTCCCAAAGTGCAGGGATTACAGGTGTGAGCCACCGTGCCTGGCCCTGTATAGCACTTCTGAAGAGAAAGGGTGCGCTAACCACATTTTCTAGTTTCTGCATTCGATGCTTTGACATCTCTGGGCCTTGTTGATAGTGGAAGGCTGCCTCTCTCAGGGCTAGCAAATTCCTGGAGAGAGCGAACCAACCAATCCAGAGTCCACTCCTTTACCACTTACCCTATCATGTTCTTACACTTCACTCTGGACCTCTCTCCACCTGCCTGACTCACCCCAGGGCCAGGGACCAGACAGCTAGGGACAGTCCCCGAGCCACAGAGCTGCTGTAACTATTCAAACTAGCCAGCTCTGGGCCTGAGCTGTCCCAGGGAAACCACTGTAAAGGCTCTTGGCCACGATTTTCCCTCCCGTCTTCTGCCTCGCGACCACCTCTGGTGTTTCCCTGCTGTGGCCCTGCATGCCGGGCCTCCCTCCTTCTTCCTTCGTGACAGTCGTTTCTGTGTCTGGGTCTCATACCATCTCTGATTAAAACAAATCCCAGGGACCCTTAAAACATGGGTCTGCTTCCCTGAGGGAAGGAAGCCTGGTTGGGCTCTATCTCTACATATCAATGAATGGAAGAAAGATGTTAATTTCTCCATGGGACCAACTCATGAGTAAAGAGGAAACTGTAAGGAAGACAGGCCTAGCCCTGCCTACGTTTCAGCACGGTGCAGGAAGAGAGTCCAGAGGATCTGTCAAAGACCTCTTCTAGCTGGGGAACTGCACCAGACTTAGGGAGATTCCTAACAGAGAGCTCTAAACGAAAAATCCCACTGCGTCCATATAAAGGCAACCACGAAAGGCCAAAGCGTTATGCTTGGGAATCTTCCTAGGAGGAAACACCGTCAAACAGTGAGGGCGAGGACAGGCCCCTCTGTGCCTGTGACGATCTCGGGCATCAGGGACGCCCTTGCTGTGAACCAAATGTGTGCAGTTGAATCCCAAGACACAGGGCCGGGGGAGGCCACAGAGTCAATAATCAAACAGACCCAATCCCTGGGGCCTGTGAAGAGGAGAGGGTTTTATCACTTCACCTGGCTGGAGGCTCACGTGTGTTGTTTCCACAAATCCCTGCAGGCCCCAGTGAGAAGCCATGGGCAAGACAGGCACAGGAAGGTGGTGGGGGCACTGGGTTTGTGCAGGGGGCAGCCAAAAGGATTCCATGCCCAGCACCAGGCCTGAACCCCCAGGGGCCGCAGGGAAGGGAAGAAAAGGCCCTGTCTCCACTGCCTTGCACCGTGGTCCAGCTGGACTCGAAGGACAATCCCATGAAGTCAGCAGATGGAACAGAGAGCTGCAGGGCAAAGGCTGGAACACTAGGCCAGTCATGTTTCTCTAGAGTCAAAGCCACAGCGCTGCTTTTTCCCACTCCAGTCCCACAGCCAGAAAAATCGGCCCCTTTGTGCTCCCCAGTTAGAGGTCACTGGGGCATCTCCTCCAAGGCTCTATGTTTGGGGCTTGGACCCAGGGCTTCCTGTGGCCTGGGAGCCATCTGGCTCAACAGATCCCATTGTTTGGGATGGGGACAGGGCTGGAGGCCCTGGGGAGGCACTCAAGGTCCCAACCATTTAAACCCTACATCCTGCAGCAGTGGCTGTGGCCTCACTTGAAGAGCATTCTTGGGCTCCCTCTGGGGGGATCCAAGCAGCAGGCTTTCTTCTATCAGCAGCCAGGGGACACCCACAAAATATGCTCACTCTGCCAGGAATGAGAATAAAAGTGCCTCACTGGATCCCCAAACTTCATGCCTCCTACTGTGTTCTCAGTTTAGATTTGCAATAGCTCTGGGAGGCAAGTGTCTAGCACCACAACTATGGCTTTGCTTCTGTCTGACTCAGAGCTATCACAAAATTCCTCCCTGCATTCACCCCTACCCTAGCCCTTACCATCTACCTCTGCCTCCAACCTCTGTCACAAGGCCTTTCCCTGTAGTAGCCTCAAAGCCCAGACTGGACAATGTCTTTGCTATGTCTTTTGGCCTCTGCCCAGCAGGGTGGCCATATGTCCCATATACATAGAACAATCATTCTCTCCATCCCTTGTCCCAGTTTTAATATTAATAGCATTCTCTTTCACTTGCAGCAGCATCTTCTTTTGGAAGATAAATCATTTGACTGGCTTCCCTCATGGGTTACATTCAGAAGCTCCTACCTTCCCTCTACCTACAGAGGTCCTGAAACCTCAGCCCAAAGTGGCACCTCTTCCTGGGCTGGGTGTGGCACTTTCACCATGCCCAGCCTCACTGGGGAACAGGAACCACAGGGAAGGCATCATTCCAGTGAGTAAATGAGAACACTGAGGTCAGAGAGAATGCGATCTGCCCAAATCACTGAATTTGTTCATAGCAGGACTTAAGACTATGCAAGGATTCTATGCTGGATATATTTCCACCAAACCAGGCCATCGTCATGACCCTGCTTCCCACCATATCTCAACTGCAGGCTGGGATGCCCTCTTGGGACTTGCCTTGTTGTCTGTCATTGTTCTTGAGTTGTTTCATGTATAATGGATTCTCTTGTCCCAGATGATAAAGTCACAGAGCCCAAGAGCTGCATCTTCTCCTTTTCTTGGCCCAGGTACAGAGGATCTGCTCAGGAAATATTTTCAGAATCCATTTGAATGTTGCTGAGTCCTGCAGGTTTAGGAGGCTCTCCAGAAGCGTCTCAAGACTTGTTCAACACTGATGTGATATTGAGTGGTGAGAAGGCTGCTCTCTCTAAACTGCTTTTCTCCTCTTCTGCCATGACCTGTCCAGGCTGTCTGCACCAAGGCCACCTATGGAGAAGAACCACCCCCACCAAAAAGACCAAGAACCCACCACGGAGGGAAGAGCTTCATGGACAGTAGCATGGCCAGTTGCCATGGAGAAAGGTCCCAGGCCTGCATTCCAAATTTTTATGCCAAGATCCCAAATCCATGCCAAGACTGGACAAATGGTGTCAACTTTTGAGACAGACCACTGGGATCATGCCCCCTCTCTCTCCATCCACCATAGTTTATACAAAAATAACTGATGCCGTGAAACAACCTGTAGACCTCCCAGCTTTCTCCACTTAATCCCCACTGGGTATGAGGCCTTGGGAAATGCTTCCGTCCTCTGAGCCTTAGGTTCCACACCTGTAAAATGAGAGCATTGGACTAGACCAGTGCTGCCCAGTGGAAATGTCATGTGAGCCATAGATATAATTTTAAATTTTCTAGTAGCCACATTAAAAAGGTGGGGGAAAGGTGTGGAATTAATCTTAATAATGTATATCATGAACATCATATATACCAGGAGTCCCCAACCCTCAGGCCACAGACTGGCGCCTGCCCAGGGCCTATTAGGAACCAGGCCACACAGCAGGAGGTGGGCAGCAGGTGAGTGAGTGAAGCTTCATCTATATTTACAGCCACTCCCCATCACTTGCATTATCACCTGAGCTCCACCCCCTGCTACATCAGCAGCAGCATCAGACGCTCATAGGAGCGTGAACTCTATTGTGAACTGCACATGTGAGGGATCCAGTTTGCCTGCTCCTTATGAGAATCTAACGCCTGATGTCACTGTCTCCCAGCACCCATAGATGGAATTGTCTAGTTGCAGGAAAACAACCTCAGGGCTCCCACTGATTCTACATTATGGTGAGTTGTATAATTATTTCATTATATAATGTAATAAGAATAGAAATAAAGTACACAATAAATGTAATGCACTTGAATCATCCTGAAACCACCCCTCACCCCATCCGTGGAAAAACAGTCTTCCACGGAACCAGTCCCTGGTGCCAAAAAGGTTGGGGACCACTGAAATATACAACATGTTATCATCTCAACACATCATCAATACAAAAATTAATGAGATAATTTTAAATGTTCTCATGCTGAGTTTGAAATCTGGTATGTATTTTACACTGGCATCACATGCCAGTTCAGACCAGTCCCACCTCAAATGCTCAGTAGCCACAATGTAGTGCCAAGTGGCTGCCATATTGGACAGTGCAGGACTAGATAACCCTAAGGACCCTCTTAGTTCAGATAACTTGGAATTTTGTGATCATGCCTCTGTACTTTGCCTGACAGCAGATTCCCATCACCAGGCTCTGCCCACCTGCTCTCAAGGAGACAAAACTCTACCACCTGGGCAGTCCATGCCATCTTTTGTCACCCAGTGCTGACCTTCTGCTCTCCAGATAGGAGGCTTGGCTTATCTGAACCCATGTTCCAAGCCACAGGGGTCCTGCCCCAGTGCCTCTCTCAGTCCAAAGTATGAGCTTGGTTTCCAAGTCCAGGCTTCCTCACCACCCACCCTGCTTGGAACTTCTCTCCATGTCAGTGGACAGCTAAAAGAGAGTCAGGGGCTCACATATGTGGCAGTCCTCCCCTTGGACAATTCTATGGGTGTTTGTTTCATGCCAAGCATGTGGCAAGTTCTATGCCAAGCTCAGGGGCACCAAAGAGAGCTAGATAGTGGTCCTGTGTTCCCTTAAGACCCTAACCCTGATGTGCATGGGATAGACAACTGGAGGATGGCACAAAACAATATATGCTGAAGTGTTCAATCGGATACCTCATTGTCAGAAGCCATATAGATGGGGGTCTCAGCAGGAAACAGATGGTACACTCAAGCTGGATAATTGAGGAGAGTTTCATGAGAATGCTATTTTGAAATAAGTGGGAAAGGTTTAGAGAAATCCATAAAGGATGACATGTACAACTCTCCTGGGCCTGAAGAGTCCAGAGGAAGGAGAAACTGAAGAACCAGAGAGAATGGTGGCATGGAGAGGTTCACTTAACAAGAGCTGTAGCAGCTGAGGCAACCACTCAGGGAATGAGTATGCTCCATTCACTCTCCTTTCACCCTCCATTTGGTCATTTGGTCCTCCATTTGGGTCATTCCATTGGCTAAACCCAACCTGAGGCCAAAGACAAAGGAGTCTATAGGGGTGGGCCTCCCAGAGCACACAGCAGGGTAGGGGTGAGCATGGGGGGACCAAGAGAGGATATCCAGACCATGGACTGATATGAGAACATCACAGGTGGTAAGTATGAAAGAGGTTAGAGTTACTTCTTCTCTACTGGGAGAAGCAGGGCCAGGTTTGGATCCTAAGGGATGAGTGCGCTTTGGAGAGATAAGAAAGGAGGACCCTTCAGCCTGGATGACAGAGTCAAGGGCAGATGGCCTGAGCAAAGTCAAACAGTTGGAGATCAGTGTGAAGTCCTCAGAGATGGGGTAGCCGTGATAAATCACTGCAGGGATAAATCACTGGACCCTTTCCTCACCAGTTCCGATATCCTGAAATCCCAGGCTTCCTTCCTGGAAAGAAAAGATGTGAACCTTGAAAGGCTGAACTTGAACTGGACCCCAGAAAGAGGCAAGGAACGCTATAGACATTACAGAGAAAAGAGAACAGTAAATGCCTGATGCTTCCATGGTAAAGTCTGAGACAGCAAAGCAGTATAGGTGCTTCATGGACTAGTATGGAAGAGTAGTCTGGTCTCCAGATATAGCCAGGGAGGATAGAGGTCTAATAGGTATAAGAGTAATAACTAGAACAAGCATGAGTATGAGTATAGCACTTTCCACACAATCCTTACATAAATTAGCTCATTTGATTATCTCAACAGCCATATGGAGGAAAAGAAGGGAGCTAGGGAAAGAGGCACCAAATGCAATGAACACCAAATATGTGCCCAGCTACCGTATGTAACATTGTGCACTTCACGGGTCTATAATCCCATTATTCCCATTACACAGAGAAGAAAACTAATGATCAAAGGAAGTAAGTGATTTTTTCTAGGTCAGAGAGCCATCAAGTGAAATGGGACTGGGACCCAAGCTCTGAATCTAAATCTCTACGTCTTTTCCACATTCGTAAAATAATGAGAGAATAATGCAAGCCAGCATCAAATGACACCCTGGATACCTATCACTTTACGGGAGGGCAGAGCACTGGGTGATTGAGGCATCATTGTTACAGGCGTCGAGGGCAGAATTTGGGCTGCAGACAACAGGTGGTGGGGTTCAGAGAACTGTAGCCTAGAAGAATGGACGAGTCAGTTTCATGTCAGAAGCAGGAGGACCTTGCACACTCAAGTCAGGTTTCTATGGAAAACAAACTTCCTCTTCTGGGAGCCTTGATCTACTCTCTTTCCCTAAGCATCATGGGAGGCCCCCACCCCCATCCACCCCCTCTGACAGGTCACGATAGGGAGCTTCCCCCACCACCCACTATAGCACTCACCATCCAGATTTCTGTCCCATGCAGAAAAACAAGATTGCAAGTATACAGGAAGACGTACAGGGTTTAAATGTAGGGTCTGTGGGTCCTGCCAGCCAATCCCCGCTGGCCAACAGAGCAAAATGATACATAAGCTCCAGGTCACTCTGTCCCACCATCAGGCATGGGGAAGGGGCAATGACACACACATTCTGCCAAGGCCCATTGCATCTGTATCTTAATTATAAAAAAAAAAAAAAAGAATGCTTCTGAGGATGGACCTTCCTATTTGTAACATCTTTGGTTTGAAAATTCAGGTCATCATTTCTTATTTAGGCTGTGTCTGTAACAGAAAAGCACCAGATGGGGAGAGGGTCAGCCAGTGTTCCTGGTGGTTTCATGACTGATTTAGCCAATATGGTTTGTCTGAGCCTATGTGATCTGGTATTTAAAAAGGGGAGTAGGAGGGACAACAGCAACATGACAAAAGGGAATAAATGGATCGGACAGCTCTATGACGCACTGTGAAGGTGCATTCAAGGAGCAGCATTGGGGTGGGGAGGGGCGGGGGCCTCCAGGGCTCTGAACCATGCCCCAGTGCACATCAGAATCACCTGCAGAGCCCCTAAGTAGTACCAATCCTGGACCCCACCCTCAGAGATTCCAGTTTACTGGTCTGAAATGAGGCCACAAACTAATAGTTTTTAAAAGTGCTTCAAGTACAGCCAGGGTTGAAAAAACACCGATATTAATCCAATTATACTTTCTCTGAAGCCCCCAACCCCGCTCCTCAGCTCCTTTCCCCTTCTTCTTCCCCATGCCTAGTTTCTAGGGTCACCGATCAGTACCACTGCTCTCCAACAAGGAAGGTGACCAACCATCCTGCTTCTAAAACCATAAGCCCAGCAGCATCCCAGGAAGCCCCTAGCCCCAGACAAACTGGAAGGACCAATTCTTGGGTTGCCAGCTCTCCTAAGCCTGACAATCCCCATCTTTAGAGATGATGAAGAGCTCAGAGCCTGCCTTCCTCTTTGATCTTTCCTGATCATCCTAAGCCCCAGGGACTGTTATGAGAACCCCAGAGCCCACCAGCCCTGGATCCCCTCCTGCTGCCCTAGCCTGGGGCACTGCACACATTTGAGAAGGGACACAGGTAGGGCCCAGTGCCACCTGGTTGGTGTCCCGGGCTGATTTGCCCCACATCTGAAATTACACCGTTGGTGCTAATGTGCTACTTCCAGGGGTCCTGGAGCTCTAAATTCAGGAGGCATTTACTAAGTAATATTCGTATGTATTTGTGAAATTATATGGACCTTTATAGCACACTTACAAAGACGAATAAATCCCTGCTCACATGGCCCAATTTGTTGTTCTAACCTGACACTTCCGTGTCATGATCACCTTTCTTTCAGCTGGTTATGGCCAAGGCTGTTAGGGATTTATTAGAGGCGTTTTATAATGTGCTTTACAAGATGTTGTTGAGGCTGTGGCTTTGTTTATGGCAAAAGGGGGAGGGATGGAGGGGGAAGGAGTGGGGAGAGAAAGAAAAAGAGGGCACTGCGAGCAGGTGACAGAATGAGCTTCCATGCATCTGGAAGCATCATCCACGGATGAGTTTAATAAAAACCCTCCTTCCAGCCTCCACCCCCACCTCCCGCCCCAGCTCACCCACCACTTGAAAAACTTAGATCTCTCACTTCTGCAATATTATTGATCTTCAGAGGTGGAAATTTTTTTAAAAGATACAGACATCAAGGAGATTTTAAGATAAGACTAGGGATGAAGGGACCTCCTTTATAGCCAGTGAAATATCAGACAGTTTAGCTAGAAGTGAAGTTTCCACCCTCTGGTTCTTTCTACCAAAAGGAGAAAGCAAATGGGAGGCAACCTTTGTCACGGTCTTCCACACCCTTTCTGAGTGCCGGAGACAGCTCCCTTAGTGGCCAGCTCACCCTTTCCTAGCAAGGGTTAGACTGAAGATGGCTGAAATAATCCAAATGGAGAGCCCCAATATTCACTTAACAAACATTTACTGAGTTCCTTGAACAGGGGCGCTAGATGGGCAGGTCAAGGTTTGCACCTAGGAAGTAAGGTACGTTTGCAGGCTCACTATGGTTAGCATCTACTGGGCTGGATGACGTCACAGAGACATGCAGAAGGATCAACAGGAGCAAAAGCAGAAGCCACAGTTTTCTGGATCACGGAGAAGCAGACAGGGCTCCACTCATCTTTGAGCGAGGCCTTAAGAGAAGAAATAAACTTTCCAGGGAGAGACAGGCTTCCCATCAGACAGCAGCCTGCAAATGGCGGCACCAGTGCTTGGAGCTAGTTGCTCATTCCATAAATGGTTGCTTAGCTTGGTCAGGTGCCAGAGGCTTTTCCAGGGACTGGAAGACAATGATGAATGAGGCAGACAAGGCCTTTACCCTTATAGCGCTCATGAAGTTAGAGTCCAGGGGCTTTGAGCTGAGACCTGGAGCCTGGAAAGGAGCCAGCCAGGCAAAAACTGAAGAACACAAAGGAAGTCCAAAGGTTCTGGATTAAGAACAGGAGTGAGTCCATTGTGGCTGCCAGTGGTTCAAAACAAAACTGAAAAGGTCGCCCAGAACCGGAAGATTATGGCAAGGAGTGTGCCTTTTATTCTAAGGGAAAACAGTAAGTGTTTCATTTAGCATTTTCAACAGTGCATTGGCCCAGTTCCCATGGACACACCCAGATCCCAGATCTTCCTTTCTCTAAGAAAATGGCTCCAACGCTCCTTGGAATTCTGGCTGATTCTAGGAGTTGGGCAGGGAATACATCAGATGAGCCCACGGCACCTTCCAGTGCCAGAAAACAAGGACTTACTAAACAGAGGGAGCATGGCCAAGTGACACGGGAGCCAACCCGAAGCAACTCCCCAAGGCCAAAGCTGGAACGCTTTGCATAGTAAGTAAATAAAATAGCATTGAATTGTGACCCAAAGTATGCTGCAAATACCCATGAGTCCACATTGATATAAATACACGATGAATTAGTAAATAAATGAATGGATGAATAAGTGAGAGAGCAGAAACAGATCTCCCCTATAAAACTCCAAATAATTTAGTAGACACTCCCCACTCCAGGTCATGGAGTTTAATTTTCTTCTCTCCCTGCCCCTTGAATGTGATCTGCTCTTGGTGACCTGTTTCTGAAGAGTAGAGCGTGGGAAAAGAGCAGGAAAGGTAGCTGCAGAGGAGAAACCTAGCAAACATGACCTTAGCCCAGTGACCAAGGCCAAGGTCCACAGTGAAACACATCGCTGATGCTAGGTAGCCTTCATGTGACGTGAAGAGAATAGCACTTCCCCTCTCCAAAACCCATAACTCCAGCCTAAACATAAGAAAACCATCGGACAAACTCAAATTGAGGGGCAATGAACAAACTGCCTGACCCTTACTCCTCAAAACAGTCAAGGTCATCAGTAATGAGGAAAATCCGAGAAGTTGTTACAAGGAGACATGATGACTGAACGTAATGTGGGATTCCAGCACAGAAAGAGGACTTTAGGAAAACTAGTGAAATCTGAATAAAGTGTGGAGTGAAACTAATAGCAGTGCACCAGTGTTGGTCCCCTAGTGTGATGAGCATACCTTAGTACTGTAAGATGTTCACAATAGGGGAACCTAGGTCAGGGGTGCCTGGGAACTCTCCACACTACCTTAGAAACTTTTCTGTAAACCTAAAACTAATGTACAATTTTTTAAATTTTTTTCAAAGATCCTTGGGCTGCCATGTGCAGATTGAGTTCTTGGGGAGCAAGAGTGGAAACTAGTGGTTGTAACAGTGGGGATGAGAAAGTGTGCAGTGTTGGGGTGTGGACCTGGCCAGGAGACTGGTGTGAAGAGGGGGAAGACGGGGATCAAGGATAACCACTGGTGTTCAGCTTAACAACCAGGGGAGGATCAGGTTGTAGGCAGGAAACACGGATCCAACCCAAGGCTCATTAACCTTGCGATGCTTGTTACACATCCAAAGAGAGTGTCTGTCACATAAGCATTTGGATGTATAAATCTGCAACTCGGGGAGATAAAGGAGCTGAGGATATAGGCATTTATCAGCATCCATACTGTATTTAAAGCAATAAAACGTGATTCATTCTTCCAGCAGATGTTCTCTGAGCACCTACGTGGTTGCCAGGTTCTATTCCAGGCTCTGGAGTTAAAGCAATGAGCAAAGTGAGCAAAGAGGAGGAGGCAGCCAGACGGACGGAGGGAAGCTGCAGTCTCAGGCAGTGGCCAGGGCTAGGAAGAGAAGAGAACAGGAGAGAAGTGGGAGCAGAGAGTTTGGATGGGGTGATCGGGGGGGAATTCTCTAAGGAAATTGCATTGGAGCAGAGACTTGAACAACATGTAGAGAAGAGCTACATGGATACCCAGGGAAAGAGCATTCCAGGCAGAGGGAACAGCAAATGTAAATGCTCCAATGTGAGATGGGTGATCAAAATGGGAGCTGCCAGCACATAGCTATGTACCAAAAGGAACTGTCCCCAGAGAGCAAGAAACTGGTGATTGGAAAGAGGCTACACAGACAGAGGGAAGTTCTGAAGGTCACAGAGCACCCTTGGGAGCTAGCCTTGGAGACAGCCAGGGACCTTTCTCCAGGCTAATGGGAAGGAAGGCAGAGCGTGGTGTTTAGAGACTGGCCACCTAGCAGATTTGAAGGCAGAAGCCAGCAGTGATTTCTGGGCCAAGGTTGGGGGTGGGGAACAATATTTGCTTTGAAAAGATAGTTTGGACCCTTTAGATGGAAGATGGGAGGAAAGGCAGAGGCCACAGCTCAAGAGAAATGTAATGAGGTCCTGAGCTGAGGGCTGCAGGGGTTGTATGAGATCCCGTTTGCTGCTGTAACAAATTATCACATACTCAATGGCTTCAAACAACACAGATTTATAATCTTACAGTTTTGGGGGTCCAATGTCCAAAATGGGTCTCACAAGGCTAAAATCAAGGTGCCTGCAGAGCTGTGTTCCCTTCTGGGTGCTTTAGAAAGAATTCATTTCCTTGCCTTTTTCAGCTTCTAGAGGCTGCCCACATTCCTTCACTTGTGGCTTGTGGCCCCCTTCCAACTTCAAAGCCAGCAGGGTAGATCTTCAAATCTCTCTCTGACCCTCGTGCCTCCCTACTCCACATTTAAAGAAACCTTGGGATTACACTGGGTTCACTCAGATAACCCAAAACGATCTCTATTTCAAGGTGAGCTGGAACCTTCATTCCATCTGCAACCTTAATCCCCACGCTTGCCATGTAGCCAGTGTATTCACAGGCTCCAGGAATTAGGACATGGACATCTTTGGAAGGGCTGTTATTTCACCTACCATAGGAATGGATCCAGAGCCTGTGCAAGGAAGTACAATAACTGAATTTAGCAAGGTTTAGCAAGGAGGGTGGCATCCCTGCCTGTTGGTGAGGGGTGGGCCTTCGGGAATCAGACAGATTGGGTGCATGCCCCATCTCAGAAGCCCACTAGAAGGCAAAGGGCAAGCATCCAGCCCTCTCCAGGTCTCAGGTTTCTCATCTGCTAAACGAAGGTAGCAGCATCTACCTCGCAGAGTTTCTCTAAGGATTAAAAATTAAATCCTGACACAACCTGCTACCAAGAGGAGATCAATAAATAGTAAGTATTGATATCACTGGCAACAAAGCTATTGGTATTGTCAAGGGGCTGTTGGGATGAAGGGAAAGAATGCAAAAAAGCAACTTGGGTTACTCAGCTGGGCCACTGGCTGAACAGACTGAAAGAAGTCACTGAAGGAGAATCCAATAAGGAAAGGATAGGCAGAAAATAAGTGCAATTTCCCACATCTGGGTCTGGGCTTTCAAGGGACCCGCTGAGGAGCTGTGTCACTTTGGGTGAGTTACCCTGGCTTTACTGCCTCACCCTTGCAGTCCTGCCTTGTAGGATAATGATAAAGATTAAACGCAACAACCTTCGTCAACAGAGTACAGTGCCTGGCACACAGCACACACGCACTTAACAAACAGCTATCGTGTGCACTACTATCCAGGAGGCAGTTCAATGTCACCCCACCGTGGAGCTCAGGGAAAAGTTTGAACTGGACCTGAGGAAATTGGAGAAGCACATGGCTGCAGCCTGCAGTTGGACAATAACAGCCTAAAGTAGGCTCAGTGGCACTGGTGGCAGCAAGCCCCCACTCACAGTCTGTCCTTGCAGCACAGACCACAACTCGCCATGGGAACAGCTGGGACATGGACGGATGCACAGGGAGAGGGCCACCAGCACTTGCAGGGGACTCAGCCGGGGTCACCCAGGCAAGGCCAGTGCCCCTTCTCTGGGCTCACACAGCCAGGATGCAGGAGCCAGCTGGACACCCTCAAGACACTGTCATTATGCCCTGCTTCCCTGTCTTCCCCAGAAACCTGTTGGAGGGAGGAGCAGGAATTCAAGAGCAGCCTTAGGGTTTTATAAGACTGTGAGATGCTTCCAATGAGATAGAGGAAAGCTCTAGTTTTTTCTGCAGGTCAATGACTTTTAATAATTCTCTACAGACTTAGACATCCAATTAAAACTCCTCAAGGGCAAACACTGGGCCTCTCTCATCTCCAGGTACCAAGAACCCAGTACTGGGCTGCATTATTAGGAATTCAAAGGAAGAAAAGGAGGGAGAGAAGAAGAGAAGGAAGGAGGGAGATAGGCTGGAGGAAAAGGAAGGAAGGAGAAAGAGAAGGACGATGGAAGGGAGGTAGGAAGACGGGAAGGGATAGAAAGAATGAAGACGAAAATTTTGTGGGGGTTTTTCTGAGCCTGGAAAAAGCATTTTGAGGCCCTTAACTGTTACAAATAAACAGCTCGGCACCTGTTCCCTCTGCCAACTGATCGCAGGCATCTTGATGTGACAGAACTGAATGGCCAGGCCAAGGTCACACTGGGGGTTTTCCCAAGCCAGAGCTTAACCCAGGACCTAAGTCCCCACCCACCCAGCCAGGCCAGTCCTTGAGCCAAGCTGGGAAGTCCCCAGAGGCTTAGGCAGAGCTACAGAAGTGTGGAGAGGACAGCAGAGACCAGAACCCCCACAGAAGCCACAGGAAATGCCCCTGCCACTTCTCCGATCAGAGGCAGCACCATCCCCAAGGTCAGTGGCTGCCGTAACCCATCATCCGGGTCCTGGAACCAGCCTGGGGCTTTGCAACTGCTATTTCTGCAAACCACTACTGTTTATTTTCTAGTTTATTTATATTGTGTGTATCATTATTATCATTACTGCAATTTTCAGTTTTCCTCATCCTTCCTTTGAAAATGATGCCATAGGGAAATCGTCTTCCTTTAACCAGTTGGCCGGGTCCATGGAGACCCAGAACATGCCACTGAACTGTGCAGAAATGGATCATTCCTCCTTCTGACTGAAGGCTCCAGCCACCTCCCGACCCCCACCCCTGATGTTCCTGTCTCCAGGCTGCCTGTCACAGAGCGGAGCATGATGGCATTCCAGGACTTTGTAAAGAGCTTCCACCCAGACTCAGAATTCCCTCCCCAACCCTGCAGGCTTAAATCCTATGATGTAAAGGAGCAAATACACCAAGCCCCATTTAGCAGATGGAAAAACTGAAGCATTGTGCACTGCCTCTGCTTCCCTGAGCTGCAGTTGGGAAACAGCTTCTCCTCCTTCGCTCCCTTCACACTCTGAGTCATCTTCCCTTTTCTCCTCGCCCCCAAAGGCTCCCAGGTGGCACCCACACCTACTCTGGGATGGCCTCGTCTGGTGTCTCCAAACCCAGAATTGGGTGTGTCAGTCGGGTGTGGTGACTCACACCTGTAATCCCAGCACTTCAGAGACCAAAGAGGGCAGATCACCCGAGGTCAGGAGTTCAAGACCAGCCTGGCCAACATGGCAAAACCCCACCTCTACTAAAAATACAATAATTAGCCAAGCATGGTGGTGTGTGCCTGTAATCCCAGCTACTCAGGAGGCTGAGGCAGGAGGATCTCTTGAACCAGGAGGTGGAAGTTGCAGTGAGCCGAGATCGCACCACTGCACTCCAGCCTGGGCAACAGAGCAAGACTCCCTTTCAAAAAAAAAAAAAGAAGAATTGGGTGTGCTGCTCTGACTTTCCAAACATGCTGGAAAGAGTTGGAATTCTCTAGAGACTTTATCCCATCCTCTCCACAGAATGTGCGCCATCCTCTCACAGTGACCACAGTCAGCCACCTCCAGGTGTGACCAGCACCAGCAAGGCCCCCGCAGGCCTATGCTGGGGACCGTGAATCTGGGCTGCCCTGGTAGCGGTTGTATTAAAATGTACCTGCAAGATTTTAATTGAGGTGAATGAGTGATGGCACACAGAGACTAATGCCACTGAAAGATTTTATTGCTATTCCCAGCTCCCCTAAAAATGGGAGGCATTGCCAGCCATGGCCATGCAGGCAAGCACTTGAATCAGGCAGGAGGCAGAAGCCAGCACCAGCAAAGCAGAGGCCACACCTCTATCACAAGGCTCTCGGGAAGGCAAGGTAGGGCAGCATGGGCAGGCCTCGGGCTGGCTCCTTTGAATAATGTCAGTGGGCTCTGGGTATAAGGGTGGTCCCTAGCTGCTTGGTACCTGACCCTGGAGTGATTCAGGGCAGGGAAATATTGCTGCGTGGGGAAGAGTTAGATAAAGGAGATGATTAGGAGGATGGGCTCGGGAATGGCTGGCTTGGACATGAAGGGTGTGTTCACAGGCAAGCTGTTTACCGTCTCTAGGAATCAGCTGGCCCTGGGGGAAGCCATCTCTCCCCAGCCGGCAAGGCCTCCGCGAAATGTCAAAACATCATAAAACACAGAAAAGTTAAAAACATGATGAATACAGCAGAGAGGGAAGGAGAGGACAGAGGACAGTCCTGACTCTCGTATCCCCACCATCCCAAACGTAAGAAGTCAGCCTTCCTCAGCCCCTAGCTGCCCCCACCCCCAGGCAGAAAGCAGCCCTTTCACACCAGTTTTCCTTCGCAGGCCTCCCTGCACTGTCGTTCCTCTTTGGCCTCACCTGGCTAAGATAGCAGGGGGCACAGGCAGAGTGGAACGCAGGGAGATGGACACAGTCTCTCTGGGTGACTTCATCCTGTACTCTCCATGGACCTTCCAAAAGCCAGACGTCCCCAGTAAAGAGTGTCTCACACACATCCAGACATCATGAGTGCCTAAGGACACAAGAGTCCCTGTGGGGGGCCTGCCTCTGCCCTGGCACATCCTCATCGCCCCAGAAGTCCCACGCTGCTGTCAGGGGTCACATGTGAACAAGCCCCCAGGACTGGCTTGCTACCCACAATGCCTTCTTCTCAGCAGCCTGGCGGGAGGGGCGGGCACAGCCACACATGTGAAAACCACCATGGCTTATGCACACATGGCTCCAGGAATCCAGAGGCCCTGCTGCCTGAGCGCCTTTATCTCTCTGTCCCCTACCAGCTAATGCTGACAACTCTCTTTAATTCTTCTTTCCTTTCACATCAAGTCAGGCTCAAATGCCCACCTCCCTTTATTCTTTACAAAATGTGATTCTTTTCTTTATGCTAAGAAGGTGTTGTCTTTGAAGCAAAGCCAACTGAGGTGCAACTCATCTCCACAATTCTTTCAAAAGTCCCTAAGTCTCTCCAAGCCTCAACTTCCTCATTTGTAAAATGGGAATGGGCCAGGCGTGGTGGCTCATGCCTCTTGTCCAGAACTTTTGGAGGCCAAGACGGGCAGATCACTTGAGCCCAGGAGTTTTGAGACCAGCCTGGGCAACATGGTGAAACCCTGTCTCTACCAAAGATACAAAAAATTAGCTGGGAGTGGTGGCGCATACCTGTAGTCTCAGTTACCCAGGAGACTGAGGTGGGAGGATCATCTGAGCCTGGAAAGTCGAGGCTGTGGTGAGCTGGGATGGCACCACTGTATTCCAGTCAGGGTGACAGAGAGAGATCCTGTCTCAAAAATAAATACATAAAAATAACTAGAATGGCAATAATGATTTTACCCTGTGGGATTGTCGTGATGATTCACTGAGAGCATATGTGAAGTTCCTGGCACAGAGTTGATAACACACACAAAGGTAATGGTAGCCTACATGCTCCTAAGCCCATTGAAGTACCAGAGCTGAAGGCCCTTGGGGTCTGGGGAGAACACAGCTGGATCTCTGAGGACACCAACGGGCCTGCCCATGAAGAAAAGGCCTGGATAGGAAGGCTGGGACCAGAGGCACATGCTCCTCTTCCCAGTTCAGCTGAGGATGTTGCTACTACCTGGTCTTGCCCAAAGAGACCTCCCCTCAACGAGAGGCATCCGCTCATGCTCATTGGATGGCTCTCTAACAATACAGCTAGCCCAGACCCAAGCAGGGATCCCAAAACACTGGATAAACACCCAGGTATTGGGACTAAGGATGCATCATGTTTATGTGTGACACAACCCAACAGGATAAGAATTAATGATTGTCTTTGGCTGGCAAATTGCACATCAATAATGCAGAACGGATGATATAATTGCACAGTGTGCCTAACTATAAACTACAGTGGTGATAATAATTGGATTAATTAACCTGGAAAACACTGAACACAAAGGAATCTATGGTCACTAAACAGCTGCCACAGAACCTAGAGGCGGGGGAAAGGGAGACGGCCGATCTGTGTCAGCGACAAGGAGCCTGTTGGCACGGTGGCTGCAGTTGTCCTCACACAGGGATGACATGTCTACTAACCATCAGTCCCTGGAGGAGCTGTTCTGTCCTCCTAGCTGAAGATGCCAAGAGCTGGGGGATCCCCAAGGTAGAGCCTCTCTTTTAAAAGATCCAGCGATATTGGTAGCAGAACTGGAGACTTGCCCAGAAATGAGCCAACAAGGATGACTGTGCTGCTCATCTCTTTGTGTCATTGGCATTGTTTTGGTGCCCCAGCAAAGGCTGGAGACACAGGGTCATGCTGCACATTCTGGTGATGAAAGAGCCAGCTGCCTGTCCTTGCAAATGCCTCACAGCAGCAAAGCTGGCTGATCCGGTGGTGACACCTAGCCCCTCCAAGCAAGCGCTTTCCCTGGCTGGGTTGTCAGCACTGTCTTAGCACCACAATCTGCTCTCAGCCTTGCATGCAGGACACACCCAAACCCACAACTTTCACCCCTAACCTCTTCCAATCTCTTCAACACTCTAGTCACGCCAAGCAACAGGCAAAGGGGACCAGAGGTCCAGAGGAGCCCTGTTCCAAACGGTCACCTTGGCTTCTCCTCTCCTTCAGGTCCCAATATCTCCTCCGCCTTGTCCTCCTCCTCAGGGAAGTCTCCATCTGGACAAGGGCAGCTGTCACAGAATTGATCTGTACACCTACTGCTCCAGCACGAGGGCCCTGCTACCTGGCTATAGGACTCAACAGCCTCATGTACACTCAGCATGTTTCCCTGTTAGAGAGTCATCTCCTCCAGGTAGGCACAGCATCTTCTCCTCGAATAGTTTTGGGCACATCCTAGATTTTCTTTAAACCCTTATTAAATGAATGAATTATAAATAAAAGGCCCTTAGTGGATTGCCCTCTGTCTGCTGAGCAGTGTCACTTTCATTTAATCCTCACAACAACCCTGCAAAGTAGATATTATTATGCCTCTTTACAGATAAGGAACCGAGAAGCAAAGAAATTAATTAATCTGTTTAAGGTGCTACAGCTGGAAAATGGCAGGGCTGGAATGTGAGCTGAGATCTTCCTAATCCCACGGCACCTTTTTTCACTACATCTTGGTTGTGGCAAATAGAGTTTTACTTGCAATTTCAGTTTCTATAAACGAGGGAGATGGTGTCTAACAACACAGACATTAGAATACATTCTACTGCACCAAAAGTGTGGCGAGCCACAGAGATAATTATAGGAGGGCTGCAGATTGTCTGTTTCCAGAAAGTTCAAAAAAACCTTGCTATGGTTTCAGTGTTTCCCTCAAAGTTCATGTTGGAACTTAAGTTTCCTGGGAGAAACTTAATACCCAATGCAACAGTATTGACAGGTAAGACCTTTAAGATGTGGTTAGGTCATAAGGGCTCTGCCAGTGTATAGATTAACATAACCCCAGGAGTAGATTAGTTATTACATGAGTGGACTTGTTAAAAGAACGAGTTCAAGCTGGGCATGGCGGCTTACACCTGTAAGCCCAGAGCTTTGGAAGGTTGAGGTAGGAGGATCACTCGAGGCCAAGAGTTCAGGAGCAGCCTGGGCAACACAGTGACACTCCACCTCTCCTAAATATAAAATAATTAGGTGGGAGTGGTGGTGCACACTTGTAGTCCTAGCTACTCAAGAGGCTGAGGTGGGAGGATCAATGGAGACCAGGATTTTGAGGCTGCAGTGAGCTATGATACATTGTATATGCTCCAACCTGGGTGGCAGAGGGAGATTGTCTCTTAAAACAATAAATAAATAAATAAAATGATAAATAAATAAATAAATAAAACAATAAATAATAAATAAATAAAATGAATTCAGCTCCCTATTGTTCTGTCCCTGGCTCCCATGCTTTATTGCCCTTCTGCCTTCTGCCATGGGATGATGCAGCATGAAGTCCCTCGCCGATGTCAGCACCATGCTCTTGGACTTTCCAGCCTCCAGAATTGTGAGCCAAATAAACTTCTATTCTTTATAAATTATCCATTCTGTAATATTGTATTATAGCAATAGAAATGGACTAAGACAGAAAATTGGTGCCAGAAATGGAATTGTTGCTGTAACAAATACGTGAAAATGTGGAAGCAGTTAGGAACTGGGTGATGGAGGCTAGAAGATTTTGGAGAAGCATGCTAGAAAAAGCATGGACTTCAGTAAACAAGCAATAAGCATGATTCTGGTGAGGGCTTAGAAGATGAGGAGCACTGTGGAGAAAGTCTGACTCTTCTTAGAGATTACTTAAGTGGCCCTAATCAGAATTTTGGTAGAAATATGAACAGTAAAGGCCATTCTGATGAGGTCCCAGATGAAAATGACAAACAGTACTGGAAACTGGAGTAAAGGCCATTCTTGCTATAAAGTTTCAAAGAACTTGGCTGAATTATGTCTATACCTGAGGGCTTTATAGAAAGCAGAATTTAAAAGTGATAGACTAAGGTATTTGGCAGAAGAAATTTCTAAGCAAAAAGTTGAAGGAAGTGCATGGCTACTTTTAACTGCCTAAGATGCAAGAGGAAAGAAGTAACTTAAAGACAAACGTTATAATTAAAAGAGAAGCAGCATGGGAAGATTTCAAAAATTTCCAGCCTGGTCAGATAAAGAATAAAAAAGGGTGTTCAGGAGTACAAACCAAGGGTCTGGCAATTGACCATTTGCTAAGAAGATGAGTGTGGAGATAAGAGATCATCAAGACAATGGGAGAATGACCCTAAAAACATTTGAGAGATCTTCAAATCTGCTCCTCTCATCACAGGCTCAAAGCTCGAGGTGGGCAGAATGATCTGGGGGTGTGTGTCAAGGGTACCTTCCGTAGACTCGCTGCCCAGAGCTGCCTTGGGTCACTGCTCCTCACATTGGATGCAGTGCTCCTTGGCTGCCCCAGCCATAGCGCAGGTGGGCCCAAGTGCTGCTCAACCCATCACTCCAGAAGGCTCAAGCCATAAATTTCGGCAGTGTTCACACAGCGCTAATTTTGCAGGCACACAGAATGCAAGAGTTGTGGTAGCATGGCTTCTTCCACCTAGATTTTAAAGGATATTGTAGACTACCTGACTCTCCATTTCCTCTGCTGTAAATTGAGATCAATAGCACCTAGCTCACAGTGTTGTTGCAGAAATGGAGTACTCCATGTAAAGCTTATCCTGGTTCACAGTAAGCACTCAATAATGCTAGCTATTATTATAACACATGGAACTTTCTTTAATTTAATGCAACAATAATCTGATGTGATAGGTGTGATAGGCTAAAAGAAGTTAAGTATGATGGCCAAGGTCACAGCCTGCTGTGTGACAAAGCTGGGAATCCATTCCATATCTATGTGGCTTATAAGAAATCAAGAGAGGTTGGCTGGGCACAGTGGCTCAAGCCTGTAATCCCAGCACTTTGGGAGGCCAAGATGGGCAGATCATGAGGTCAGGAGATTGAGACCATCCTGGCTAACACAGAGAAACCCCGTCTCTACTAAAAATACAAAAAACTAGCTGGGCGAGGTGGCGGATGCCTGTAGTCCCAGCTACTCGGGAGACTGAGGCAGGAGAATGGTGTAAACCCGGGGGGCGGAGCTTGCAGTGAGCTGAGATCCGGCCACTGCACTCCAGCCTGGGCGACAGAGCGAGACTCCGTCTCAAAAAAAAAAAAAAAAAAAAGAGAAATCAAGAGAGGTCTGGGATTTCCTATACATGAAAACATTTGCAGGGACCTTGGGGAGGACTTAGAGAGTCTGGTGGAGGCAGGAAAAAGAAGAAGGAGGCAGGAGACATTAGAAGCATTTCCTGTGAGGGCCCAGAAGTCTACTCTAGAACTAAGGGGAACTCAGAAAGCACTGGTCCCAATCCCCCACCTATGGCAGACTGACAGACTGGAGAAGAAGAGAGCAGCAAAGGCAGCCAGTCCTGAAGTCACTGAAAAAACAGGGTGTGGAGCAGATGTCTTTTTACCTCATTGCTGGGGCCCCAGCCCACTGAGGACAGAAATCACTGGGCTGGTTCCAAGATACCTTGGACCCCTCTCCCAGCAGCAAATTGTCTGCTTATCAGGAGTCTGTTGCCAATTATACTTATTATTGTTGATTATGCATCTAGATTAAATATTATGCAAAGTAATAAGCTGTAAATGCAATCACAAATGAAAAGAAGGCTGGTGATTCTAAGTACACCATATTGAATGCTTTGGAAAGACTTCATAAAAGCAAGTCATTTAAAATGGTGTTAAATAATGTGTGGGTGAGACCACTAAAACAGACTGGGGCTTGGGGAGCAGGGTGGGAAAGTGGTGGGCATAATTATAAAAAATACAGAATTCTGCATTTATACTGCTTTGCATGGGTCTTGATGTTCTTATTCTACTTTAAAGAAACCCAGGATTTAAAGAAAACTAGAGTTCTTAGATAATGCATCACAGGCATGGTTGATCCAAGAACAATGAAGGGAAATTCTGATTAGGAGATTCATACTCCAAGAATAGGCTTTGACCCCTCCCCCAAAGGACTGGCAAATAAGTACACATGTATATATTTTAAACTAAGGCAAAATGCTTAAGATGCATGCATATCTTTTTTTGTAATTACGGTACCTGCTTCAGCATTCTTAACTGGATTTGCCAGCTGCCAGTGCCCGCTATGTCAGAGAGGGGAGCATGGCCTGCACTCAAAAGAAGACAGTCAATAGGCTCCAAAGCAAAGGACCCATAAAAGCCTGTGCCACACCCCACCTGTGATTTTCCTGTAATTTGGGACAACTAGGAAGCCTGGTGACTATGCCCAAGACCTAGCTGTCAGGGACAAGCAGGGATCCACCCTGAAGCCTTGTTGAGATGTGACCTTCCTGTAAGTACCACAGTTTTCAGAGTACAGTCTCCCTTCAAAGAGTCAATGCACTAATCAAAGACCTGACCCTCTACTTAAGACCTTTTAATACCCTTGGCTTCCCACCTGGCATGGCCACAGTCAGGACATGCTGCCTTTTTTGGCATTCTCTGCTGATCCCAGGCCAGGGTCTTGTGCCAGGGAGCACAGCAACCCTCATTCTTCCGTTTACTCTTTCACCTCACAAATATTTATTGAACTTCTATGATGCTCAGGGATTACTTGTGAAATAAAGATGACAGTCTCTGCCCACTGTTAAGTAGAATAGACAGAAAAAGATGATAGGTACAATGCAATCAGCACTGCAATAGATGCTAAATGAATAGAGAAAGAAGAGAGAGTAACCAGATATTATATTGACTGGTTAATGCCAAGCTCACTGTTGTGGATGATCATATGCACGGGTGCCCACACACATGCTCTCTCACACACACACACACACACGCACACACACACTCACACACACCATTCCTCCTACCCTGCTCTCAACAGTTCACAATGTACTCAGGAGCAGAGAACTCTAAACTTCCAGAAGAAAATGAGTTCAAAAACCCAGCTACGAGATCCGGGAATGCCTCCCTCCTCTCTGGCACTGCAGTTACCTGGGCGGCAGGCACAGCTGTCCTGCGAACCACCAAGAAGTAACCCTCCCCCAACCTCCAGAGTGACTCATTCAGCAACATGTATAGAGGAGATCAGCGAGTCTCCAGAAACTCCATCAGGAAATCCTCCCCATAGCCAGCTCTCTAGAGGACATGATTCTGACCCTGTTACTCCTCTGCTTAAAACATTTCAGTAATTCTGTCATCTACATGACTAATTAAGTCTTTGCCCCTTGACCTGGTATTGACCAACCTCCATGATTTGTCGACTACTTCATCTCATCTCCAACATTTTATCCTCTAATTCCAATCCACTTACACACACACACACACACAAAAACACACACGTGCACACACACACTCACACCTTGCTTTATGCATCCATGATTTTGCATATACTCTTCCCTCTGCCAGGACTCATTGGCAGTTTTTGTTTCTTTGTTTTATTTTCTGTGGTGTGGTCTTGGCTAACTCTTACTCTTCAAGATTCAACGCCAGTTACATCTCTTCCTAGAGGCCTTCCTGAAGCCCCAGTCTCTCCAAGTGCTCACATAAAATCCGGTACCTATCCCCACCTTGTTATTCCTCATATTATAACATCTCTTCATATGCTTATCAAGCATGTATCAGTCTCTCTGACCGCCACCAATATATAGCCCAGCACCCAGCACATGATTGGTGCTCAATCAATGTTGATCATCTGAGGCAGGCAACCTAAAGCAAAACCCACCTGCTCTGTGTCATGAAACCTGCTACACAGGAAGGACAGGTTTGTAGCTAATACAGTCAGAGCAAGTGTGTAAGGGTAAGCATCCCCGTGGAAGGTGTCCTGACCTACTGACGTGATACAATGGCTGCTTGTTAAATACGTCCTAAGAGAATAGGAATGCATACATTATCCAAAATATGTAAGGAACTCATACAACTTAGTTGCAAAAAAAACAAACACACAAATTACCCAGTTTAAAAGTGGGAACCGAAATAAACATTCCTCAAAATAAGATACGCAAATGGCCAACAGGGATATGAAAAAATGCTCAACATCGCTAATCATCAGGGAAATGCAAATCAAAACCACAATGAGTGATCACCTCATACCCCTTAGAATGGCTAATCAAAAAGACAAAAGACAAGTGCTGTCAAGGATATGGAGAAAAGGGAACCTTTACCCACTGTTGGTGAAAATGTAAATTAGTATAGCTATGATAGAAAACACTATGGAGGTGCCTCAAAAATTAAACACAGAACTGCCATATGAGCCAGCAATACCACTACTGGGTATATATCCGAAGAAAATGAAATCAGTATGTCAAAGAGATGTCTCCACTCCCATGTTCATTGCAGAACTATTTACAATAGCTAAGATATAGAAACAGTGTAAGTGTCCATTGAGGGGTGCCTAGGTAAAGAAAATGTGGTGTATAAAGACAATGAAATATTATTTAACCTTTAAAAAGAGAGAAATCCTGCCATTTGTGGCAACACAGATGAACCTGGAAGATATTATGCTAAGTGAAGTAAGCCAGACACAGCAAGACAGATACTACCTGATCTTGCTTATATGTGGGATCTAAAATAGTCAAACTCGGCCAGGCTCGGTGGTTCATGCCTGTAGTCCCAGCACTTTGGGAGGCTGAGACAGGCAGATCACTTGAGGTCAGGAGTTCAAGACTAGCCTGGCCAATACTGTGAAACCCCGTCTCTACTAAAAATACAAAAATTAGCCAGGCATGGTGGTGGGTGCCTGTAATACCAGCTACTGGGGAGGCTGAGGCAGGAGAATTGCTTGAACACAGGAGGCAGAGGCTGCAGTAAGCCGAGACCACACCACTGCACTCCAGGCTGAGTGACAAAGCGAGACTCCCTCTCAAAAAAAAAAAAAAAAAGTCAAACTCATGGAAACACAGAGTAGAAAGGGGATGCTAGGAGACAGGAAGAAGGAGAAACAGGGAAGTGCTAGTCAAAGGTACAAAGTTTCAGTCATGTCATGCCAGATGCGTAAGTTTTGAAGGTTTCATGGACAACGTGGTGCACTATACTTAACAATATTGCATTATGTACCTGAAATTTGCTAAGAAGGTAGATCTTAAGTGTTCTCACCACCAAAAAAAAAAAAAAGATAATTATGTGAGGTGGTGCATGTTAATTAACTTGACGGAAGTGATCATTTCACTATGTATCTGCATGTCAAAATGTCAGCTTGCATACCTTAAATGTAGACAATTTTTATTTGTCTACCATTCCTCAATAAAACTGAAAAAAAAAAAAAGAGAGAGAGAGAGATCAAAGGATTGGTTAGGGTTACCACAGCTTGATGATAAGCCCTCACAGCCACTGCAATGTTGTTGGTCTCTTTCCTTGTTGACCAACTCTCAGGACCGAGCTGCTTCTCAAGGGTGAGAAGAGCATGTGCTGCCTGATGCCCCGATTGTTCAGTCTTCTTGGCAACTGCGTCTCACTGTATATTAATAAATCAGTGTTCATGCTTACCCATAAGACTGCTGGGAGTTGAGAGAGTGTAAATCAATTCACTCAGACAGGATGGTCCCCTGGAGAAATGAAGAAGATGCAGAACCTCTGACCTCAAAGGAGAGGACCCAGCCCAGGATACGGTTACCCGGGAGACAGGCCACCCAGCATGGAGCCGTTTGCACGTCCGTCCTACGCTCTATTACATACCAACTCTGTGCATAATCGCCAAATTCCTGATTCAAAGTAAACCAATCCATTAGTCAAAAAAGGAGATTATTCACCATGACATGAAGGAGCTAAAAGGCGGCTTAGAGATGAGCTAGCAGCACCTGTGCATTTCACCACAAGGAACTGAAGGAATGCCTATGGCGAATTGTAATCAACCTGGTAGTGAGTGGAATGTAAGAGAAGTCTGATCTCCTGAAAAGTTTATGAATGAGTTTGGGAGTTAACCTGGTATATCAGAGAGAAAATGAACTTTACAGCCAAATAGACAGGGGTTCAAATCCCCGTTCTGCTGCTGCTAGCTGTGTGGCTTTCAGCACGTTACCAAGTATCTTCTCAACATCTATTTCTTCACGTGCAAAATGGGATGGATACTATCTATTTCACAGAGTCATGGCTAATTGAGATATTGTATAGATCACATATTTCTATAGTAAGTGCTCGGTAATAGTTTCTTTGCAAGAACAAAAGACTAGTATAAGGACCATCATTAAGGGCTAAACTGTGATGCCCACTTCAAATACTGTTAGAGTTCAAAAAAAAAAAGAAGGAATACCTGCTTGGGGCTTTACATAGAGCAGATTGCCAGGGGACTGAGTGGCTCAAAATGGAACATTTTAGAGTTATTTCACACCTAACAAAACCATCTGAAACCTCTGCTGGGTCCTATAATCAAACCAACCATTCTATAGCCCATCTCTTCATACCTTGTTATGAGTTGAATTGTGTTTCACCAAAATTTATATGTTGGCGTTCTAACACCTCCAGTATCTCAGAGTGGAATATTATTTGGAAATAAGGTCATTGCCAATGTAATTAGTTGAGATCACAGTGGGATAAGGTAGACCCCTATTCCCATATGACTGGGATCTTATTTGGAAATAAGGTTGTTACAGATGTAATTAGTTAAGATGAGCTCACGCTGGAGTAGGGTACAACCCTAATCTAATATGAAAAAAGGGAAAATTTGTACAGAGACACACATACAGGGAGATGCCGTGTGAAGACTGGAGTGCTATTGCCACAAGCCAAGGAACCATCAGGACCTGGAGTAAGGCTTGGAACAGATCCTTCCCTAGCACCATCAGACGGCGCATGGGCTTGCAACATCTTGGTTTCAGCCCTCTAGCCTTCATAACTGGGAGATAATAAATTCCTGTGATTAAAGCCACTTGGTCTGTGGTACCTTGTTATGGCAGCTCTAGGAAAATAACAGACACCCCATCCCTGCTACTGCAATCGCCATCCTGCCCTGGGGAAGAACTGAATCCAAGCAGTGGGAACCAAGGCGACCTGTACTCATGCTCTTGGCTCAGGGAGTCTGTGCTAAGCAATCTCCCACCACCCTCTTCAAAGCCTACAGTTTTCTTTTCCCATCTGCCCAAGGGAGTGGATAAAACAGACTGTGTTTCAGGTCCATGGATTCCTAAAGCCAGATACAAGATCACAGAAGCTCCGTTGGACAACCTCTTCAAGGTCTCCTAGACCTGTCTGGTTCTCAAGTCCACTACAGCTCCCAGCCATGGCTAACTTCTGCTTAAGCATAAATACTGGTAGGAAGTTTGCTATCTCTTTGAGAGTTCCATTAAAAAGCTTTCTCCAAATTTGATCAACGCAAAGTTTGCCCTACAAATAAGTTACAACTCTTTCTTCCTATAACTTCTGTCCCTTAGCCTGCTAGCTCTGCCCTCTGAGGCCCTGCAGAAAAGAAAATTTAAAAATCTAATCCCATTTTTTGAAAACTCTTCAGGCACTTGGGGACTTGTACCTCATTCCCCTTAGTATTCTCTTGTCTTGGCAAGATCTCCCTCTCTGCTATTCTCCTCCCTGAAAGGGGGGTGGCTATGCAGTCGTACGTACTAAAAGGATTTTCTCAAGTCTGTGTGTCCTGGTAACTGTTGCTTCCAGTTTGGGGTTTAGAGTTAAGTTTGCAAGTTCTCGTGACCTCCTGCCTCCACCTTTCTTCCCAGTCATGACACACATTAGGTGGGGCCCTACGATAAGCCAGGTGCTGGGAAGCTAGGAGAACCAAGATTGAGCATGGTGTTACTTGGAAGGCAAGGTCTTAGCAGGCAGGCTGACCGTGACTATTGGCACAATGTGGGAAAAACCACTTTCCTCAAACAGGCAGTACATGAAAATTAAAAGGAGAGAGGAAAATGCAAACACCCTCCATCCTTTGGATGTCAGGTTCCAAAAAAAGCTCAGTCAAGGGAAACATCATTTTTCCCCGCATGAGGAAGAAAAAAAGCAAAGCTGAATTGACCTGCAAACTACCCCTGACCTCATTTGAAAAGACTCCTTTCTTTCAACCAAGACCCAGGGTCCCTTCTCGGGGTGTAAATTCCCTGAAAAGCCAAATCTTTTCAGGACATGAAACTGTTGGCTGCCCTTTTGAGGACTGAGAGCAAAGAGCTCCAAAATTTATGCACTACATTAAGCGAGATGCCTCGGTATCCAACTAGGTTAAATTGCTTTCTATATTTAAATTGCCTGCTAGCTGGTTAGATGTGGGAGCCACAGCTGTGAAATGGATAGTTCCAGCCAATAAACAGAAAAGCATAAATCCTAATGGATTAATCTGTTATAATTAGACAATTCTGCGTGACTTTGACATGGAACCCAAATCTTGGGAGAGAGAAGAGAGATGAGGTGGCCTTTAGGTGTGGGGTGCATGGCAAGAGAAAAGCAGGAGGTGAAAGGCGGGGTTTGAGGACCCAAGGAAGTGTTGCGGGGCTACAGACAGCATGGCCTGGTGGGGCTGAGATGGGTGGGCAGAGGACTAAGTATTCTTCCTTGAAAAAGAGAGTCATGCAAATCCAGAAATTTGCATTCTAGATAAGAAAGGCAAGAGATAGCAGTGAACTTTCTCCTTTGTCTCTCCTCTCCCTCTCCTTTACCCATAGAAGTTCTTTGCTTCTGCTTCTCAAAGGGGGCACACCCTTTTGAGAAACTTTCTTGGGACTGCACACAGTGGCTCACACCTGTAATCTCAGCATTTTGGGAGGCCAAGGTGGGCAGATCACCCCAGGTCAGGAGTTTGAGACCAGCTTGGCCAACATGGCAAAACCCTTTCTCTACTTTAAAAAAAAAAAATTAGCTAGATGTGGTGGTGCGTGATTGTAGTCCAAAAAAAAAAGAGAGAAAGGAAACTTTCTTGGGAGTAATAAGAACGTGGAGAAACCGACCCGAGGCACTTCATTATGCTCTTGTCTTCCTCTTGCAACTCCTTCCTCTTGTCAAGACCAGGAAACCCTAAGGAGAGTCACTGCCCAGCAGGGAGAGCCATCTCAGCCACCATCCCAAAGATGGCCAGGTCCCCAGGGGCCTGGGTGAAAGGTGAGGAGCTGACACCCAGATTGAGGCAGGCTGGAGGGTGTAGCTGGCAGGGAGTGCAGGTCTTTCTGGTGCAGGGTGAGTACTGGGAAATCCCCCCAGCCCAGATCAAGATAAGGAGGATGTCTAGAGTGTAAGAGGAGCTGGAGACACTTCTGACACACTGGGGTCTAATCAACTTGACAAGTTAAGATCTTGTCCACCTGGAATTCCAGGATTGAAATTTGAGCCCCTGGATGCCCCCTGGAACCATCCTCTGTCTCAAGACAACCTCCAGGACCAGAATGACCTTTGCACCCAACATGTCCAACTTATTACTCTTCCCTTCCAATCCAGGCCCTCAGCTCCAGTGAGACTGACCTCTTTGCTCCAGGAAGACTCAGAGAGAAAGTAGCTAGGGAAAGAAACAGTGCAGGTGATGAAGGGTGAGAGCCAGAGGATATCCAGGCTCAAAGTTTCAGGCTGTCTAGAGAGAGTTTCTGAAGCCAAAATACACACACGCATGCACACACACACACATACGTCACACATACAAATGATAAGAGGTACAACTCTGGCTTTATCTCAAGACGGAGAAGCCAAACGGGTTGCCCAAACATTGATGATAGATAGACTGTGGCCAGGGAATAAAGTGGGTTCTTGATTTGTGTTAGTTGGCACTGAGAACCAAGAGGCCCTTGTTGGGCATCATATTGAGCCATCAGGCCTGCATTCAGCAGCTTAACAGGCTGTGTACCCAATCAAGCCTCACACCTATGGTAATATTCTCCCACCATGAAAGAGTATCTGCTCTCTGCTTGTCTGCCCAGAGCTATGCAAAACCATAAATCCAAAGCCAGATAAATCATCAGAAATGAAGAGAGTGGAAATAAGACATGAGCAGCAAAAACAATCTAGAAAGAGAAGCAATGGCTGCTACAGGCTTCCAGATCAGGCGTGGGCAGCCTTGAGCCTCTGGGTAGAAGCCAATGTGCCCCACTTAGAAGGCTCCACGTGGGGCTCCTGGAGAAAGAGGTAGGATCAAAGGCAAGGACAGATGGGGACAAGCTGCTACCCAGCCCTCTCTCTGCCTTCCCATCTTCCAGGTGAACCATGCTGGCCCCCAACTCTGTATAAATAAAATAACAATCCCTATCAAAAGAAAACTTCAGTAAAGAGAGTATATCTGTGGTTGGGAAAGCTGAATCTTGTAAAGAAGTCAGTTCTTCACATAACACTTTATAAATTTAGTATAACTCCAATCAAAATGCCAGGGGAAATTTTTCTTCCTTAAAGTTTAACTAAGTGATTCAAACGGTCATCAGTAAAAATTAAGATGCAATAATTTCCCAAAAGCATTATTAAAATAAGGGTAATACAAGGAACTTGCTGTGACAAGTAATAAACCTGACTATAACTACGGCAATCAAATGGCATGGAGCTGATGAGAAAATTAATATGTAGTTCACAGACAAATTCAAGTATGTAAATGAATGCACACATATATACAAATTTATTTTTTAAATAGAGGTCATCAGAAAGCACCCAGAAAAAGGTTATTTGGGACATTTGGTTAAGTATGTGGTTAATAAATGAAAACAAATAATTTTCATCAAAGTAAATATCAGATGGATGAATTTTATGATTCATAAATCATATGAAATCATAAAATAAGTAAAATATATGTAAGTAAAACATTAATTTGTTCTTGACAACAATACTACAGCAAAAAAAATATTTTTTCTAAGTCTTTGCCTATATCTTAAATTATTATTTGTAGTAGAAAACACTGTCTAACCATAAAGGCAAGAAAGAGAAAGAAATTTTTCTACATGTAAAATTAAAGTCTGCACATGTCAAAAACCTCATTATAAACAAAAAGGCAAATTATACGCTGGAATAAAATAAAATAAGGATATAATTAAACAATCCTTTTAACGTTATATACAGAGATCAGACTTAGCAACAAAAAAATTAAAAACAAAGATTATAGATTACTACATAAAAATACAAATGGCCATTAAACATTTCTAATAGTAATATCCAGTGCCATGAGATGATCATTCTCAATGATCTCCAATAGGAGTATAAATTAATTAAAACAGCAAACCAAAAAAAAAATGTCCACACCCACTCAAATGTTCTGGAAAGTAATTTGACAATCCGTAAGAAAAGTCTGACTTCTAGGAATCCATTCTAAATAATCCAAGATACAGGCAATGACTCATAAACAATGTCTTTTGCTGCAGTACTATTAATAACAACAACAAATTGAAAATAGTTCTGACATCCACTAACTGAGGACTGACTAAATAAAGTACAGTGCATCCACAAGGTAGACTATTCCAGTCATCTTCTATCAGTGGGATAGGAAAAGGATCAAAATATCATCTTAAATTTTAAAAAATTAGAACACAGACTGGAATACTATTAAAATTGCACTTAAACATAGAAAAAAGACTGGAAGAAACTCTTTAATATGCTTATAGTGGTTATCTCTGGGCAGTAGAAGTAGAGCTATTTTAATTCTTGTCTTTATACCATTCCGTATTTTTCACATGTTCTATACTAAACACATTTCACTTTTATAATTAGAATTAAAAGCAATCAAGCTTGCTTTAAAAAAGATTAGTCTTCCAGTGTTCCAGGAAGAGAAAAAAGAGAGAGGTCCATCTCTCTAAAAAATGTTTCTGAAACAGCCCTGGTGCTTCCTCCTCCAGCACTAAACAGAGTAACAGAGGCTTTAACTCGGGCTGACAGCTGGATTATTTATACTAGTGGCCACACCGCTGCTCGCTCACCTGAGGGGAGCTCCCTGCCGGATCTCCTCCTGCCCTAAATAAATCAGCTCCCGCAGGCCAAGCCTCACTGGCTGCACTTATCCATGTAAATTAGCTTGATTTGATATCCATAATTTCTCTCCTCAACTGCTACATGTGCGCATACACGCGCACCTGCTGCCTCTCCGATGTGGCCGGCACCCACTGAGCCATCACTATCTCTTTCTAGGCTCACCTCAAACCCCGGCCAGGCCTGGTTCTCAGGCTCCCACATATGCCCAGATCAATGCGGCTGCATGGCTGAGTTGCTGCTCACACTGTTCTCCTCCCGGAATACCATTCTCCCTCCTGGCAGCCCGTCCACATCCTGCACTTAATGCAAGGGCCTCCGTAGTCACCTGCTAAAACCCTGTGAGGACCTGCTCTATGCCAGTCATTGCGCGTAAGATGGAAATGGGTAAGCATGAGTCACAGCCCATAAGAAGTTCGCCATCGAGTGCTGCAGACACACAGATAAAAAGACCATTGAACTCACCTAGAGGAATGCCACGGAGGCAGATGCTAGATGTTAAACGGTCATGGAAGACTTCCCAGAGGATGTGTTTCCCGACTAAGACGAGAAGGATACGTAGGAATCGGTCTGGAGGAAGCAGTGGGGGAGATTCTAGGAGAAGCAGCAGGCCAAATGAAGACCCTGACATGTGGACAGCTTATGCAACAGGGGCCCCCAAGCTGAGAGTTCTGCACTGAAGGAACAAGAAGTGGGAGGGAGGAACAAAAGAGGGAAATGAGCTGGGAAATGCATAGAGAGAGCACTGTGTGCTGTGCCTACGAACTCAACGTGGTCCAGGACTTCCACAAAGCTGTTTCTCCCTTCCAAGCCCCACTAGGTCTGCTCAGGAGCTCTTCCTCAGCAAGTACCCACCTAGCTGGGCTGGCTCATTAAAACAGCTCCGGGGTCTGGCAGGATTATCGGGTTCACTCCTGTGTCTGCTGCTCTCATTTGGGACTAGCAGCTCCCTCCCTTCTTCTAGACTCCTGATGCCTGGCGTGGGCTCTCACAGAGTCATAGCTACCAGCCCAGCAGCAGACTTCCTAATCTGGTCATTTCTCTTCTGGACCTTCTCCAATCTGCCTGTCCTCCCCACCCTCCTCCAAAACTGTTCTTATCATGTCACCAGGGACCTCCCTGTTGTTGAATCCAAGGTGCAGTTTTACAGTCCTCATTTTACATGACATGTCCACAACATTCAAAACAGCACTGACCCTTCTCCCACATACACTTTCTTCACCAGCCCTCCAGAAGACCACAGTCTTCTCGCTTTTCTCCCATCTTGCTGGTTTTGCTCTTTCTCAGTCTCCTTTTCTGGTTCTTCTTCATCCAGAACTTTAACATGGCCAAGCCTGGGAGCTCAGTGTTTGGCATCCTAATACTGTTTTAGTATTGTCTTCATGACAACCAAACTCCTGAACTCTTCATTCATAGATCCAATCATCTATGTGAAATTTCACTTGCATGTTCAATATTTACCTCGAACTTAACATATCCCAGTCTGAATTCCCCACAGCCCCTCTCAGACACCTGATATTCCCCATCTTTCCATCTCAGTGGATAGCAACTCTATCCTTAAAGCTGTTCAGGTCAAAGACCTTAGAACTATAAAGCTTCTAGAAAAAAATATGTAGAACAGTTTCAGGATCATGAGTTAAACAAAGATTTCTTCAACAGGATACAAAATATACTAACCCTAAGGGAAATAAATAATAACATTACAAATAAGAGTTCTGTCCACAACAAAACACCATTCAGAAAGTGACAGGCAATCCCAACTGAGAAATTATATTTGTGTTGTATATAATCAAAGGACTCATGCCCAGAATACACAATGAAATCCTAAAAATCAGTAAAAAAAAGGCAACTCAACTTTTGTTTAATGGGAAAAAGACATGAACAGGTATTTTTATAAAAGTTAACACATCCAAACGGTCAATATACCTGAAAATCTGCTCAATCTTTTTTGTCATCATCAGGGAACCAACAATTAGAACCGTAGTGAAACTTTGCCAGCAGAATTGCTGAAATACCAGTAGAATTGTTGAAATAAAAAGACCAGACAATATCAAATGTTACCAATTATGCAGAGCAACTGGAATACTCATACATGTTGGCAGGAGGGTAATTAATACAAACACTGCGAAAAAATGCTTAGCAGAAACCCATCTCTACTAAAATACAAAATTAGCTGGGTATGGTGGCACACACCTGTAATCCCAGCTACTCAGGAGGCTGAGGCAGGAGAATCACTTGAACCCGGGAGGCAGAGGTTGCAGTGAGCCAAGATCATGCCACTGCACTCCGGCCTGGGTGACAGAGCAAGACTCCATCTCAAAAAACAAACAAAAAAAACTAAACATAGTTTTGTACACTATGACCTAGCAATTCCATCCTTAGACACCCTACATATGTGCAGCAAAAGACACATACAAGAATAATATTAACAGGATTATTATTTGTAATACCCAAAACCTGGAAACAATCCAAAATGCTCATCAGCATTAAATTGGATAAGAAAGCATTGTATATTCACACAATTCAATACCATACAACAATGAAGGAGAATGAATTACCACGACAAGCAACATTATGAATGAATGCCAGAATCTCAAGCGAAAGAAGCCAGACACAAAAGAGTGCATACTGTATTACTGCTTTTATGTCAAGTTTAAGAGCATTAGCTGGGCATGGTGGTGCACCCTTGCAGCCCCAGCTACACAGGAGGTTAAGGAAGGAGATTCACTTGAGCCCAGGAGTTTAAGGCTGCAGTGAGCCATGATCTCACCACTGCACTCCAGCCTGGGTGACAGAGCGAGATCCCATCTCTAATAAATAAATAAATAAAGTTTAAAAGCGGACAAAACTAATCTATGGTTTTATAATTCGGATTGATGACAATCTTTGGGAAGAGGTGGCAGTGTTTCAGTTTCTTGATCTGGATGGTGGTTACATGAATGTTTTACTTTTGTGAAAGTTTATCATCTCCAAGCTCCTTAGAGGTAAAGCCTGAGATGGAGATCCTTGTAGAGTAGCTTATTGAGGGGATATGCTAAGGAGAAGTGGGGTGAGGAAAGCAGGCAGGCCAGGTGTGTTAAGCCATTCTTGCACCGCTCTTTAAAAAAAAAAAAAAAAAAAAAAAAAAAAAAAAAAAAAACTAAGACTGGTAATTTATAAGAAAAGAGGTTTAATTAGCTCATGGCTCTACAGGCTGTATGGGAGGCATAGCAGCATCTGCTTCTGGGAAGGCCTTGGGAAGCTTCCAATCATGGCAGAAGGCAAAGGGGGAGCAGGTGCATCACATGGTGAGAATGGAAACAAGAGGCCGGGGAGGGGAAGTTCCAAACACTTTAAATGACCAGATCTCACAAGAACTCAGAGCAAGAGCTCACTTATCACTGAGGGGATGGCCCAAGCCATTCACAAGGGATACACCCTCATGATCCAAACACCTCCAACATTGGGAATTGCAAGTCATCATGAGGTTTGAGTGGGACATTCACACTATATTATTCCACCCCTGGCACCCCAAATACAAATGTCCTTCTCATATTACAAAAATACAATTATGCCTTCAAAGTCCCCCAAAGTCCCCCAAAAGTCTTAACTCATTCCAGCATTAACTCAAAAGTTCAAAGTCTCATCTGAGACAAGGTAAGTCTTTTCCACCTATGAGCCTGTAATATCAAAAACAAGTTACTTACTTCCAAGATACGATGGGAGTATAGGCATTGGGTAAACATTCCCATCTCAAAAGGAAGAAATTGGCCAAAAGAAAGGGGTTACCAGCCCTATGCAAGTTCAAAACCCAGCACAGCAGTCATTAAATATTAAAACTCCAAAATCATCTCCTTTAACTCCATGTGTCACATCCCAGGCACACTGGAGCAAGAATGGGGCTTCCAAGGTCTCGGACAGCTCCACCTCTGCTGCTTTGTAGGGTTCAGCCACCATGGCTTCTCTTACTGATTGGAGTTGAGTGCCTGCAGTTTTTCCAGGTGCAGGGTGCAAGCTGCTAGTGAATTTACCATTCTCAGGTCTGGAGGATGTGGCCCCCTTCTCACAGCTCCACTAGGCAGTGCACTATTGGGGACTCTCTGTGGAGGCTCCAGCCCCATATTTCCCCTTAGCATTGCTCTGGTAGAGGTTCTCTGTGAGGGTTCCACCTCTGTAGCAGGCTTCTGCCTGGACACCCAGGCTTTCTCATGCATCCTCTGAAATCTAGGTGGAAGCTCCCAAGCCTCTTTCATTCTTGCATTTGTGCACCTACAGACTTAATGCCACATCAAAGCTGTCAAGGCTCATGGCTTGTACCCTCTGAAGCAGCGTCCCAAGCTGTATCTGGGGCCCTATGGCTGGAACCAGAGTGGCCAGAATGCAGGGAGCGGTGTACTGAGGCTGCTCAGGACAGCAGTGCCCAGGGCCTGGCCCAAAAAAACCATTCTTCCCTCCTAGGCCTCTGGCCCTGTGATGGGAGGGCCTGCCAGGAAGGTCTCTGGAATGGCTTCAAGGCTTTTTCCCCTATTGTCTTGGATATTAGCACTTGGCTCTCTTTTAGTTATGCAAATATCTCTAGTAAGTGGTTACTCCACAGCCCACTTGAATTCCTCTCCTGAAAAAGCTTTCTTTCTCTGCCACATGGCCAGGCTGCAAATTTTCCAAACTTTTATGCTCTGCTTCCATTTTAAATATAAGTTCCCAATCTAACTCATTGCTTTGCTCTCACATCTGAGCATAGATTGTTAGAAGCAGTCAGGTTACCTCTTCAACACTTTGCTGCTTAGAAGTTTCTTCTACCAGATACCCTAAATCATCACTATGAAGTTCAAACTTCTACAGATTTCTAGGGCATGGACAAAATCCAGCCAAGCTCATTGCTAAGGCAATACACACGTGACCTTTTCTCTAGTTCCCAATAAGTTCTTCATTTCTGTCTGAGACCTCATTAGCCTGGACTTCACTGTCCATAACACTGTCAGTATTTTGGTCACAACTATTTAACTAGTTTCTAGTAAGTTCCAAACTTCCTCTCATTTTCCTATCTCCTTTGGAATCTTCCAAACTCTTCCAACTTCTTCCTGCTACCCAGCTCCAGAGTCACTTCCACATTTTCAGGTATCTTTATAGCAATTCTCCACTCCTCAGTACCAATTTTCTGTGTTAAGCCATTCTTGCACTGCTATAAAGAAATATCTGAGACTGGGTAATTTATAAGAAAGGAGATTTATTTGGCTTATGGTTCTGCAGGCTATACAGGAAGCATAGTGCTTCTGGGGAGACCTTAGGAAGCTTCCAATCATGGTGGAGGGCAATAAGAGCACAGGCACATCATGTGGCAAGAAGAGGAGCTAGAGAGAGAGAAAGTCAGGGGGCAGGAATGGTGTTATGCACCTTTAAATGACCATATCGCACAAGAACTCAGAGCAAGAGCTCACTTATCACCAAGGGGATGGCCCAAGCTATAGTTAGGGATCTGCCCTCATTATCTGAACAACTCCCATGAGGTCTCACCTCCAATATTGGGGATTACAACTCAACATGAGATTTGGGTGGGGCATCCAAACCATATCACCAGAAGAGACCCTAGCAAGGATGTGGTCTTGCCTAGAGATGGCACAATTCCTTCTGTGGGTGCATATTTCAACCCAAAGTTTACTGGGAATAAAGGGGAACCTTGGAGCCAATCTGAAATTCTCTCTTTCTCTCATACCACACACTCCACCAGCAAAACCTATCAACACCACCTTCAAAATACATCCAGAATCTGACCACTTCCACTGCTACACACAGGACTTCTCTCACCTGGCTCACTGTCTTAGCTTCCTAACTGATCTAGCAGATTACGTATTTGCCTCTTGTAGTCTAGTCCCAATACAACAGGCAGAAGGATCCCTTGAAATCATTATTCAGATCATACCCTTGCTCAAGTCAGAACCCTCCAATGACTCCATATTTCACTCACAAAAAGGACACAAGTCTTTACAATGACCTAGAAGACCCTAGCACATGATCCTGCCCCCATCACATCTCCAACCTCATCTCTCCATCCACTCCCACAGTCACACAACCTTACTGCTATTTCTGGAACACACCAGTTCACTCCTGTTTTGCATCTTGTGCCCTGGATGTCTCTCTGCCTAAAAAGATCTCTCTCCAGAGATTCACAAATGAAAGTCCTCACTTCTTCCTTGAAATATTCACTCAGATATTTTCTCAGTGAGCCCCAGCTACTACATTTTAAATTGTTCCCTCCCACCCACTGTGTACCTGTCTCCAGTTCCCCTAGCCCAACTGCATTTTTTTCTGCAGCACCTATTTTCTTCTAATATACTAGATGATGTGCCTATCAAACATGTATTGATTATTGGTCATCTCCCTCCATCCCAAAACACACATACTCATCCAATTCATTGCTGCTGGTTTCAAATGGTACCCACTCAATTCTCCAGGGATAAATGAATGGGTCACTCTGTTTTGCTCCCAGTTTTTGGAGATATGGGAGAAGGATGGTGGATTCCATGACAAAAAGGCTGTGGTGTCCCACAGTATGGGCAGTAATCCTGATGTGTGTATAGGATTACTAGAAAAAGGAAATTTTTAGAAATTTTTGCAGGTGTTAGGTGCAGCCTGTCTTCCCCTAGTTCCTCAAGAGAACCTTCAGTCAAGAGCTATTTTTTTAATCTCTGGGATTTTTGGTGTTAGCTATGTGATCTTTGTTGCCTAGAAAGAATTGCAAAAAGCATTGATCTCCTTTGTGGTTTTATGTCCCTGGCACCTAGAGCCCTGTGGAGTTCTTCTAGATCTAGTAGACCTAACTCAGTATTTGTCGAATGAATGAGCTGCCTCTTCACACTGCTCTTGGCTCAATGTCAGAATCTGGGCCTTCCACACTCCTCCTCTGGCAAGGACCTTCTGTCCCCAACATCTCACTCTAAGGGACACATGTTGCATCTGCCACCCAACTAGGCAGTTTCCCTGTCCTAAATAGTACTGTCACTGCATTGCTTCATCGTAGATCACCCCTTAGGCTCGAGGCTCTAAGTGAGCAAAGAGCACCTCTTCTGCATCTCCCATTCCCTGCAGGCTCTAGCACAGTACTGGGTGTGGAGTAGAAGCCCAATAAGTACTGTGGGAAGAACGAACAAATGTCATTTAAATTGAATTTAGAAGGTAGCCTCAGCAGTAACTTTAAAGTCACTAATGAAGGTATATCATACCCACCCCCAAAGTGAACCCAGGGGACTTCAAAAAATTTCCCCTTTGACTAGCAAGCAGGTTATAGGTGGGGAGTAATGGTCATAAACTGCCTGCAGTTCATTCTGGTTTTAAAAGATCATTTGGTTCTCACACAATGCTGGCTAGAGATAATCGATGGCCAGGAGCAGAGGGGAGAGGTCAGTACCCAACTCTCAGGGCGAACAGAAATGGCATCCCCTTGCCCATGATGGATGGCAGCAACCTTCAGTTTCCAATTGCTCCCAAAGAATTCATGTATGACTCCAACCCCAAATCACACACATGGGGAGAGGAAGGACAGAGCCAAGGCAAGAGGCTCGGTCAGCAAAATCGGAATCACTTGAGAAATGGAGGAGAAAGAATCCCCCAACTTAGCCTGCCCTATAAATGCCTAAGTGATGTATTTCCTTCCCCAGTTGACTTTTTTTAAGTGTCTCTCTCATAAGTCATTAATAACTAATTTCACAATCGCTGCATCATGTGACAGTCATAAAATATTGCCTGACTTTTCCCAGAAAATTTCAGTATTGAGCCAATAATTGAATCCAAATTATCTATTAAGTTAATTCTTTAGTAGACAATATTTTACACTTGAAGTCATTTTTCACCAGTACTCTGGAATGAAGTAATTGTGGAATTAGTGATGACTTTTCCCCCTCCTGAACAAGTAAAAATAAAATTGCTGGGTTCAGCCTGCAGGGTGTCAAGCTGTTATGAATTCTTTTCTTCTCTATTTTTCCTATTGCTAGTTAGAACTAGCTCCTTGTCCTCAGAAATCATCTGGCTGACAACTGAACACAGCTTCTGTATGGTCAGTGTCATAGCTGCAGCCATCCTGGACCACCTCACTTGCAGAGTCATGTGTTACCCTCTCTGGCCAGGCTCTGGCTTTTAAGAAAACTTTGTACTTTTTGTGCAGACAGGTGCAGAGTGCACTTGGGAAGTCCAGCCAACCCATGCCTCTCTTTTCTGAGAGCCAGTCCTACCTACAGACATGGTACCCTATAGCCATGTTTGTTCTTGGGACCCTGTTCCCACCCTTCCTCACTGCCCTATTTCTGGCCAGAAACCAATTGGACCTGGATGGACACCTGACCCAGGCTGGCGAAATCAGAGATTGTCTTACAAGATTTATAAGATTTTGAACTTGAGCGTAAGAGGCACAAGTCAGTCTCTGTTGGTCCTTTGAATTAAAAATGTAAAATTTTCACGCACTTTGCACAGGATAATTGTTTCATCAACCTCAAATTTCCATAGATCCAGAGAAGTTTAATTGAGGGGAGAGTGAGAGCAAGAGGGAGAAGAAAATGAAACAGAGAACAGGAACACGCGTGCAAGGCCACTGCACAGATGAGAAGACTTGAGGGCCCAGAGGAGGAGGCACAGAAAGTGGGGCATGAACCCTACTTCTGATTTGGGGCTGTGAGATCCTGTATTTTAATGCGACCTGAATAAAGTGTGGCATTGTGTTTCTTTCTTTGTTATAGGAATGCATTGGAAGAAAAAAGCAAACATCACATAGCTAACACTAAAATGCCCAGAGATTTAAAAAAATAGCTCTTGACTGAAGGTCCTCTTGAGGAACTAGGGGAAGACAGGCTGCACCTAACACCTGCAAAAATTTATAAAATTTTCTTCTTCCTAGTAATCCTAGTCCACACTATGGAGTTCCACAGCCTTTCTCTCAGGGAATCCACCATCCTTCTCCCTATACCTCCGAAAACTGAGGAGCAAAACTGAGTGACCCATTCACTTATCCCTGGAGTATTGAGTCGTGCCATTTGGAACCAGCTGCAAGATAAGCAGGTTCCTGCTCACTGGTGAGGTACCAACAAGACCCCTTACAGCCTAAGAAGAAATCATTAAATATTTTTGGACTTGTCATATCTACCATCAAGTTCCCACTTTTTGCAGAATTGATTTAAGTGGGTTTCTATTATAACCAACCAAAAGGACCTTGCCCCAGAGAAAATTCCTAGAGCCTGCTATGCCTCAGTCTTTGCCCCTACTTGATGGAAAACAGCAGAGGAGGAAAAGCATGAGATGTGGGACCAGACAGACCCTGGTGTGCATGTGATTTCTTCCTAAAAAATAAAACAGTGAAGCTCATGTTTCTCCATTCAGTGGGACTTGCTGTGGGTTTGTGGTAAGCAGCTTTGCTAGAGTTGGGGAAGTTTGTTTCTAGTTCTAGTTTCCCGAGAAATGTATTAAGATGATAATTATTGTAATAAATAGGTGTTGAACTTTGTCATTTTTATTATTATTACCATTATAAATAGATATTGAACTTCATCACATGCTTTTTATGTAACTTCTGGGATAATCATGTGATTTTTTTCTCCTTGGTCCACGAATGGGGTGAATTGCCAGACTTTTTGCTGTTAAACCGCCCTGCATTCTTCCCGGAAACCCACCAACAAGACTGGATTCAGTTAGTAAATGTTTTATTTACTATTGTTTCCATCTATTTTTGCAGGTGAAATGGGCCTATCATTTTTCCACTCCTGTCCGTGTCTAGTTTAAGAGTAACAAGTAAATTAGCTTAATTAAAGGGATCAGACCACTTTTTTCCTCCTCTATTTTCTGGAACAGCTTCTACAAGATTGGGATTATTTTCTCTACAATGCTTTGTAGGATTTAATTGTAAAGGGATATGGGCCTAATTTTTTAAAGGGAAGGACTGGCTAGGATTTTAATGTTTTTACTCATTACTGGTCTGTTTGGGGTTTTTTATTCATTCTTTGCCAATTTTGGCATTTCTCATTTTTTTCAGAAAGTGTCCAATCCATCTAATTTTTAAAATGTACTGGTGCTTTATAATATTTTTGTAAGATTATTTTAATATTTAAACATCTATTGTGTCTGTCATTTTCCTTTTTGAATCCTGTTTTATTTTTTTCTCAACCACTCTTACCAGTGGTCTATCTTATTAATCTTTTCAAAAGACCTACATTCAGCTTTGCTAAGCTTCTATGATTCTTTTGTTACTTGCTATTCATTGATGTCTGTCTTTATGTCTATGATTTCCTTCCTTTTCTTTAAACTTATTTTGTTGCTACTTTTCCAGCTTCTTGAGATAAGCACTTAGCTCCTCTGTTTAAGGTATTCTATATCTTCTTAGTGATATATTTAAGGTTATCCCCTCTCTCGTAAGTGTTGCTTGATCTATATCCCACAACTTTTGCCATGTGGCTTGTTCATTCATTTAATCCTAAATATTTTGTGATTGTCTATTAATTCTTCTTTAATCGAAAGACTGTTTAGTATTGTCATTTTTTGTTTCTAGACACACTGTCTTTGGATTTTAACTCATTTGGAGTTTCATTGCATTTTGGTCAGAGAACACTGATATGGTTTGGCTGTGTCCCCACCCAAATCTCAACTTGAATTGTATCTCCCAGAATTCCCATGTGTTGTGGGAGGGACCCAGGGGGAGGTAATGGAATCAGGAGGGCCAGTCTTTCCCATGCTATTCTTGTGATAGTGAATAAGTCTCATGAGATCCAATGGGTTTATCAGGGGTTTCCTTTTTTGCTACTTCCTCATTTTTCTCTTGCTGCCATCATGTAAGAAGTGCATTTCACCTCCTGCCATGATTCTGAGGCCTCCCCAGCCATGTGCAATTGTAAGTCCAATGAAACCTCTTTCTGTTCCCAGTTTCAGGGATGTCTTTATTAGCAGTGTTAAGATGGACTAAATACAAACACTGTCTGTATGATGCATATGATGTTGGTCCTATGAAATTTATTGAGGCTGTTTTTGTGCTCTGATTTATGGTCCATTTTGTAAATGTTCTACATATAATCAAAATGTATTTTCTGTTAGGTATAAATTACATATTAGCATATAATTGTACACACACATTTAAGATTAAACAAGTTGTTCAGATCTTCTGTATACTTAATAAATTTTGTCTCCTTGCTCTATAAACTTGAGAGGAATATGTTAAAATATTCAAATAAAATGGTTGATTTATCTATTTTTCTCTCTGTTTCTACAGCTACTTTTTATATGTGTGTGCATGTGTATAAATATACACACATACATATTTGAGGCTATCTTAATAGGTGTGTATACATTTTTCATGATTTTATAGTTTTATGATCCTTTATTCCTTTTACTGGAATATAACATTCCTCCCATTTTTTTGTTATAAAATTTTTTGGCTCATATTTTCTTGTTATTTATTCTTTTACCCCTTTATTTCCAACCTCTTGTTGTGTCTCTTATAGAAAGTGTATTCTTTTTTTTTTTTTTTTTTTTGAGACAGAGTCTTGCTCTGTCACCCAGGTTAGAGTGCAGTGGCACTATCTCAGCTCACTGCAAGCTCCGCCTCCCAGGTTCACGCCATTCTCCGGCCTCAGCCTCCCAAGTAGCTGGGACTACAGGCACCTGCCACCGTGCCCGGCTAATATTTTGTATTTTTAGTAGAGACGGGGTTTCACCGTGGTCTCGATCTCCTGATCTCGTGATCCGCCTGCCTCAGCCTCCCAAAGTGCTGGGATTACAGGCATGAGCCACCGTGCCCAGCCAGAAATTGTATTCTTAAATCTTGTGTTTTCAATCCAATTTAAGTCTCTGTATTTTTGAATTGAGTTTAATTCATTTATATTACTGTAAATTGTAGTTAACAGTTATGTTTACTATCTTATTTCATATTTCTTATTTCACATTTTCATACTTGTTTTTCCTTCTTCCCTTCTTTCCACTGGATAGATAAAACTTCCGTCTGCTGGTTTGAAAGCTCTATGTTCTTTTATTTATGGTATGAGCACTAATTTATACTCACTATTCAGGCCAAAACTGTGGGCGCCATCCTTGGTTTCTCTCCTTCTCTCACCAATCCATGAGGATGTCTGGTTAGCTCTTCTTTCAAAATACATTCAGAATCTGATGGGGATAAGGAATTTTTTTTTTTTTAAGACAGTATCTCACTCTGTCGCCCAGGCTGGGGAACACTGGTGCGATCATGGCTCACTGCAGCCTTGACCTCCTGGGCTCAGGTAACCCTCCGGATTCAGTTAGCCTCTCAAGTAGCTAGGACCACAGGTGTGCACCACCATGCCTGAATAATTTGTGTGTGTGTGTGTGTGTGTGTATTTTTTTGTAGAAACAGGATTTTTTGCCATGTTGCCCAGACTGTTCTTGAATTCCTGGGCTCAAGCAATTCACCCACCTCAGCCTCCCAAAGTGCTGGAATTGCAGGCATGAGCCACCACGCCCAGCTTGGTCCCTTGTATTAGTCTATTCTCACACTGCTATAAAGAAATACCCGAGACTGGGTAATTTATAAAGAAAAGAGATTTGATTGGCTCACAGTTCTACAGGACATACAGGAAGCATGGCTGGGAGGTCTCAGGAAACTTACAATTATGGCAGAAGGTGAAAGGGAAGCAGGTTCGTCTTACATGGCCAGAGCAGAAAGAATAAAGAGAAGCGGGAGGCACTACACACTTTTAAATGACCAGACCTTGTGAGAACTCACTCACTATCACAAGAACAGCAAATGGAAATCCACCCACATGACCCAATCACCTCCCACCATTGGGAATTATAATTAGATATAAGATTTGGGTGGGGACACAAATTCAAACCATATCACCCCTGATTCCTCATCACTTCCACTGACACCATCATCTCCCACCTGGGTTAATGTCCTCATGTCCCAACTGGTCTCCAGTCTTCCATCTTAGCTACCTAGAATCTATTCTGATTTAAAAGCCATATCAGTGCTTTTAAAACATTAAGACCACATTGTTCCCCTGCCCAAACTCTCCATCATCCTGCTCACATCACTCAGAGGAGTTAAGCTCATGTAATGGCCTACAGGCACATCCCCCTTGGGAGACACCCTCTCCTCCCAGTCTCCCCTTGGCCCTCTCCACTCCGACTCCACTGCTGTTCTTCACACAGTCGGGCTTGCTGCAACCTTAGGGCCTTTGCACTCTTCTCTCTTCATAGAACACTCCTCCCTGAGACAGCCACGTAGCTAACTCCCTCATCTCCTTCAGGACTGGGCTTGAACATCTCCTTCTCCATGAGACCTGCCCTTCCATTTTATATCAGTTGTAGCCCTCCCCATCCTGGCACTCCCAATCCTTCTCCGTGCCACCTCGGGTTTTGCATAGTACTTACGGGCTTCTATCATACCTTTCTCTATTTATTCATTCATTTCTGATGCTTAGTGAGTACCTTCTGTCTCTCCCACTCCAAGAAAACATTAGGGGTGTCCATGAAAACTGCACAGCTCAGATCTCTGCTGTGAGAAGCACAATGGACTCACAATCTCAGCTCACCCCTTGGGACCCACCACCACATTCATGTTGAGTTCATACTTCCCACAGGCTGTTTCCAGCCAGCAGCTGAGCACAGCAAGGTCATTAACACAGATCCCTTTGGCAAAATGCAAGACTCTCTTATGGGTGACTTTGGTTCAAGAACTCCCCACTGGTGGGGCCACAGCATTCCTGGAATTGCACTTCAGCCCAAGGCTCTTCTACTCCAAGCCTCCTCCCTTCCCTGTCTCCTTCTGCAGGCATTAGACCTGCATCACAGTGTGAGGCTCTCCTTGTCTTTCCTTGCTCCTTCTCCAGGAAATGTTGTCCTATCATGGCATCTTCTTCTCAGTGGAACCGGACTAACATATGGGTTTTGTTCACTGATGTACACTGAGTACCTAGACTTAGAATGAGTGTGCAGTAAGTATCCATGGAAGGAACGTCTAATGAAGGCTACGTGCAAACCAACAGCATTCATCTTAGGAGCTGCCCCAAGATCCTGCTCTTACACTCCCTTGATTTGGCTCTGTAATAGGGAAGGTGAAGATGTGTCCTTTATAGCCTGGTTCTGACAACTTAGCTCAATGAAAACTAGAATTGAGATCCCAGGGTCTAACTGGGATAACCAATACCTGCACAGTGGTATAGAATGTTTCTAAATACCTTTACAAATGTTGTCATATGACCCTTACCCCAATGCTGGGAAGTACATTTTTCTATATCTTGAAGTTGATTAAAACACACACACACACCCCACAGACACACACACACACACAGTGGTTATTTGAGTTGCTCAAGATCACACCACAGAACCAGCATTCAAACCTAATTGTTTGCCTCCTGGGCCAACACTCTTCCAACACTCTTCCCATGCTGCAGTGAGCCCCAGTATCAGAAACTGGCAGAAGAGTGAAAGTTAGTGACTTGTGGATAAATCCAGTCAGGGACCAGCATAGGCTCATAGCTAGGAGACCGGGCAAGCCTGGAGAACCAGCCCTGGGGACAGGGCCTCCCTGCTGCTCTGCTCCGAGCAGGGTGGTAACGCTGTTCCATGGAGTTGCACACCACTTGCTGAGCCTCAAAGGATGTTGAGAAGACTTAGCTAAATAAGAGTGAAACAGAAAAGAGACACAAAGGGAATGTAGCCTTCTCATCCAACCTGGGAAGATGAGACTGGGCATGTGATAAAGGCCTCTAGAATCAAAAGCTTTCCAAAGACGCTCTCCCGCCCCCTCCAATTGGAATGAAGTGACCTGTCTTCCAATCCCACAAACCTGGCAGAACCTTTCATGCCTACCATGATGAGAAATTTTTTGCACTCAGAGCAGTAAAGCAGGAGTTGTGCAGCTACCCCCAGCTCTGCTGCTGGGGAGGGGGCAAGAGAGTCAGGAGGGCAGGGCGACACTAGTGAGATCCTCCTGGAGAATGCAGCAGAACTCCTCCAGTAAGTGGGCAGCCAGGCATTCAATCACCAAGGAGTTCCAATGCGGAGCTGTGATCATGTGCAGAGGAAGGACTTACCAAAAACCATGGCTCTTGTGTGCCACTAGCTAAGAGTCCCCTTCTCTCTTTTGAAGCCTAAGGTAGAACCTACTGGCCTCTCCTTCTGCTCATCTGAGCCAAGGTCTCCAACCCCTCGAGCCTGCATTTGCTTCCAGCCAGCTCTAGGGTCCCAGTGGGGAAGTGGCATGCAGAGCTTCCCAGTCAGCCTGCTGTAGCACAGTGATGGGGCAGTAGTTACAGGTTTACAAGATATTAATTTCTCCCTGATTTATTCTGGTGTGCCCTGCTAACAGTATTTTTTTTTTTTTTTTGACAGAGTTTCACTCTTTTTCCCAGGCTGGAGTGCAGTGGCCCTATCTTGGCTCACTGCAACCTCTGCCTCCCGGGTCCAGGCAATTCCTTGCCTCAGCCTCCCGACCAGCTGGGATTACAGGCGCCCACCACCACACCCAGCTAATTTTTGTATTTTTAGTAGAAATGGGGTTTCACCATCTTGGCCAGCCTGCTCTTGAACTCCTGACCTCATGATCCACCCACCTCAGACTCCCAAAGTGCTGGGATTACAGGCGTGAGCCACTGCACCCGGCCGAATGGTATCATTTTCTTTGCATGCCATGATGTCAGAAGGAAGAAGGAAGAGAGGGAGGGAAAGAGGGAGGGAGGGAAGGAAAGAAAAGTGGAGAAGCTCTGGAGCTCCCATTGAATCTCCTCCCTCCTCACTCACTAGAGGCTGCCCCACTCTCTATTCATTCATTCGTTTATTCAACTAAAATGTTCTGGGCACCTACCATGTGCCATGCACATTCCAGTATGTCAACTGCAAATTCTTCTGCCAGGGAAGGGGTGCCCTCTCCACTCAGAATCTGCCTATGGTGGGCCCCAGATCCCCATCCATAAATTAAGAACCTGAACCACATGCTGCCCAAGGTCCCTGTTAACGCCAACATTTCCATGAGACCAGAAAGGATTCAGGGAACATCAGCACTCATCTTTCATCTTCTCCTTGCTCCCCTCCCCCTCTCCCATTCAAGCACTAGAACTTTCTTTGACCATTGTTTCAGGGCAGGAACCTGCAGGACAGAAAACAAACAGGACTGCAGCCTCTTCTGGCCTCTAGTATGTCAAAAGCTTGTGTCCTTTGGGACCTGAGAGGACTCGGACCAGGGAGGCAGGGGAACCCTCAACTCCACTGCTGAGAGTTCAAGGATGCCCCCCGAACTTTCTAAATGCTATTCACCTGTGCCGAGAGGAGATGACAGACACAGCCAAACAGGCCAGCTGGGGGAAGAGCGATGTCCCAGTAGCACTCCCTTGGACATGCGACTACGGCAGATGGGCACAGTGACAGCCTAGGGGACACCTGCAGAGACAGTTGATGTCAAGGACCAGATGGGTTCCCACCCTAAACCCACAGTTCAGCCTAACATTTCCCAAGCCTGGGATGCCTGACATGAGGGCAGGTGAGCTTCTGAAGGCCACAGGGTGGAGAGGCATGGCAAGGAGTGAGTAGCTTGACCTTGACCATCTAAGCTTGCTCAGAATGGGGAACTGTTGGGGGATGGGACCCTGGACCTGGCTGAGAAGTTGAAAGTACCAAACAACACCGCCAAAGGTGAGACCCAGCAGCCAGCCTGCTTCCTCTGAGGTAATGGCAGCCTGGTTGGATTTCAACCTGGTTTCTGTGCTCTCCTTCCCCTCCCCAACAGCCGTCCTCACCTCAGACCCCTCCCAGCACCCACCTCAGCCTCATTCATCTCCAGTGCCAGCCACAGTCTGCCATGCCTCACCAATACCTGTCAATCAACCACAGGGCTCCAATAGCCACGACCCCAGCAACCCCACACATCCCAGCCATGAAAGGCAGAGCCTCCGTTTCCAGATCTGCCTGCCACCCTTACATAGGCTGTTCCTCCCTTCACCATCTCCTACTGCCTCTCGCCAATCCATCCAGTAGCCCCCGTCCCAGACAGGAGCCCAGCCAAGTCCCTTAGGGGATGCCCCTGTCCATCTCTGGGCCTCACTGTGTAGCTCTAACTACCTAACAACTGTAGTGTAATTATACTGCCCACCCTCCCCCCACCAAGCTGCCTGCCCCACAGCTCCCAGGGCATCAGGCACTACTTAGGGGAAAGTGCTGCTAATAGAAAACAGTAAATGAACAAGGGCTGTTGCAGGCACCTTGCTTCCTTCTCTTAATTTACAACAAACCTCTGTTTATTGAGCCAGTAACATATTTGAACACTGACTCATAAGAGGCCCTTCTCGCAGACACTGTATATCTGGCAAATAATTCCCCTTCCACTGAGGTGTGTGCAGAATTCAGCACAGGCTATTTACAGGGCTGCCTGGGGAGGGCCAGGAAGGGGACACTTAACTGCAGGCCAGACTGCATAGGAGCTGGGAGCAGGGGTGGGTGGGAGGCAGCTGTCCTGTAGAGGATCAGTCACCTGTGGCATGGATCCTAACCCCCAGCCCATGAGCAGGTCAGGTGCAGGAAGGCAGAGGTATGGAGCAGGTACGTTTCCAGAATTGGAACCCCTGGCATTTCCATGGGGCTGTCTGGCCACTCTCCCTGCTAAGCTTCAATGTCTGCTCTCTCCTTCTGTCCCCTACCAACTCCATGAAGAAGGCCACACACAGATAGGGCCACCTCCATTCAACAGATGAGAAGACAGAGACCCAGAAGGCAGAAAGTGAGTGGCTCCAGGCCGCAGGGCTTTTGGTTTAGCATGTGTTCCCAGCCCCAGGAGGACATCCTATGTCCTTTCTTTTGTTAGGGCCAGGAGAAAAGAAAGTGACAGCAGCTCCATCATACACACCCTGCAGGTGGTAGGAGAGGGTCATGCACTCCCCACCAGAAGAGAAACAAAAGACACTCAAGGCTGTCCTGTGCTCAGGTATATGACTACCAGGGCTGTGTTCAGGCCCAGGCTCGCCTAAAGAGATGTCTGGCCAGGAGCAGTGGCTTACACTTGTTTTTCCAGCACTTAGGGAGGCCGAGGCAGGTGGATCACTTGAGGTCTGGAGTTCGATACCGGCCCGGCCAACACGGTGAAACCCCATCTCTACTAAAAATACAAACATTAGCTGGGCATGGTGGTGCGCACAGATAATCCCAGCTACTCGGGAGGCTGAGGCAGGCGAATTGCTTGAACCCAGGAGGCAAAGTTGCAGTGAGCCAAGATTGAGCTACCCTACTCCAGCCTGAGTGACAGAGTGAGATTCTGTCTCAAAAAGAAAAAAGACAGAGAGAGAGACACCTCCCTCACCTCACAAGTACCCCCCAAGCCAACCCCAGGCTCCCCAGATCCACAGCATACCAGGGAGGTGACAGAAGGAATCAGAAAACGGGTGGGACCCAGGGTCAGACGTCACTCACTAACTTCATTACCTGGGTGAGATATTGAAACTCTCTGGGCCTCAGTTTTCTCAACCATAAAATGGGAAGTATAGCAATCATACAGTTTTGTGTTTTTGTTTTTTTGTTTTTTTTTTTAAGGATCAGGTGAAATAGCCACTTATCACTGTGCCTGGCACACAGTTGGTGCTTAATAATTGTTCAACTGCTTCTTTTCTTTCTTCACCCTTTTATCCTTGCTGAAACATGACAGTACACTATCTTCAAAGAGTTTTTTTTCCCCAAGGTCAAGATGCCCATTAACAGACCCTGATATTCTGAGGCCAGGCTTCACATGGCGGTGACTTTTTAAGGAAGTGCTCCCAAGAGAAAACTGTAAGGAAGAGGGGGACACGTGACAGGGATGCAGAAGGAGCCAAGCACAAGTGGAATCTCAGGCAAGGTCCCCTTTAGATGACTTCAGCCCAATCCCTCAAAGTTCGCGAGTGTCAGTTACACAACAGAGACCCCCTAATGGTGAGGCCAGTGAGCTAGACTCGCACCCTCCTCCAATCCCAGGGAACAGATGGAGAGCTGGGGATGGGGTGAGTTCCTGGCACCTGGCGAGGCAGCTCCAGTACCCCCAGAGCTGTCTTCCTCAGAGGCAGGTGTTGGAAGCAAAAGCTCACTGCAGCCAGGAACAGACTCACAGAAATGGGAAGTGGGGACCTGGGGGATGAGGATGGAGGGGACCCCAGCTCGTAATTGGTCCCAACCTGCTGACTAGAGTGAGCCCCAGGTTACTGAGCATGTGAGGACAAATATGATGGTTAATAGTGAGTGTCAACTTGATTGGATTGAAGGATGCAAAGTATTGTTTCCGGGTGTGTCTGTGAGGGTGTTGCCAAAGGAGATTAACATTTAAGTCAGTGGACTGGGAAAGGGAGACCCACACTCAATCTGGGTGGGCAACATCTAATCAACACCCAGCGTGGTTAGCACAAAGCAGGTAGAAGAAGGTGGAAGGAGCAGGCTGGCTGATCTTCTGACCTTCATCTTTCTCCTGTGCTGGATGCTTCCTGCCCTGAAACATCGAACTCCAAGTTCTTCAGCTTTTGGACTCTCGGATTTATGCCGGTGGTTTGCCAGGGGCTCTCAGGCCTTTGACCACAGGCTGAAAGCTGCACTGTTGGCTTCCCTACTTTTGAGGTTTGGGGACTCGGACTGGCTTCCTGGCTCCTCAGCTTGCAGACGGCACCTCAGCTTGTGGGACTTCACCTTGTGATCGTGTGTGTCAATTCTCCCAATAAACTCCCTTTCATATATAAGTCTATCCTATTAGTCCTGCTGCTCTAGAGAACCCTCACTAATACATCAAGCAAAGGTGACTCCTAGTACTTGGAGAGACTTTTTCCAGTGTTGGGCCAACACTTACACAGACACTCTAATGCTCTCCCAGTAGCTTCTGCATGAAGCAGACAGGGCACATGGCATTGCCTTCTTCTAGGAAGAAATCAAGGTCCAGAGAGGTGTGACGATTCACCCCAAGCCACAAAGCTAATTAATAGCAGCCCAAATCCAGGTCTCTGGACTCCCAGTACCAGCTTCCCTCCAAAAATAGTATTTACACACACACACACACCGTATGTTGATCTTCTATATAAGAATTTGTCAGCTTTTCAGAAGGGAGGCATGGGTTGAAACTAGTGCAGAAACTAAGATATCAAGGGCCACAGGAAGGGGCCTTCCCTCCAGGACATGCAATTAGGTCAACTAGTCAGGTTAAAAAGCTCCATTGTGTAATGTGGAAACAATCTGGAGAGAACTAACCTGTATCTGAGTCTCACCCACATCAGGGAATTTTTTCCATTCATTTACTCTCCTCCAAAATCATCAGGATACTGTGGGAAGAGGAGCTTCAGGGGTAAGGAAGGGAATGTTTACATCTCTTCCTTCCAGAAGCCTCTGCTGAGCCCCATGGGCTGTGCTGAGACCTTGCAACATTGATCACACTGTTGTCATCGTTTCCTCAATAATCTTTTCCTCCACTACTTGACCACCAGTTCCTAGAAGCCAGAGCCGGCTGTTCCTCCACTGCTATGTCCCTTGGCACATAACAGTCAATCAGTGTTTGTTGAAAGAATAACTGAGCACCTGTCACTTAGGAAGGAGTAGGACTCTGTGATGGGGACCTCAAGAATCAGAGGCTGGCCGGGTGTGGTGGCTCACACCTGTAATCCCAGCACTTTGGGAGGCCAAGGCAGGCAGATCACGAGGTCAGGCAATCAAGACCATCCTGGCTAACACGGTGAAATCCCGTCTCTACTAAAAACACTTAGCCGGGGATGGTGGCGGTCGCCTGTAGTCCCAGCCACTCAGGAGGCTGAGGCAGGAGAATGGCGTGAACCCAGGAGGCGGAGCTTGCAGTGAACTGAGATCACACAACTGCACTCCAGCCTGGGCGACAGAGTGAGACTCCATCTCAAAAAAAAAAAAAGAATCAGGGGCTTATGCCAACAAGTGTGGGGGGAATGATGGTATCAAAGAGAGAGGAGACCCCAAAGAACACAGAAAGGAACATAAGAAGGTTACAAAGACATCTTCGGCTGCCTATGAAATGGTCCCCTGCAAGCAGCAGTCCCCTGCAAATACTCATCACACATACTGGCCTAGGGCTGTTCCCCAGAGCCTCTGGGCCCCAGTAAGGATGAGAATCTTCCTCAAAGTGGGGCCTCTTTGGAAGTACCCCCAGACGCCCCTGAGCTCACGCTGGAGGAGGAAGGGAAAGGAAGAAAAGGAAAACAGTCAATGGAGAGTCAGCAGAGCGGCCTGGGCTGCGGGGTCCCCAGCACTCAGCTTGGATCTCTCCTAGGGCTTTGGCTCAAGAACCTGGGAGAACTGCCAAGAGCTTGCAGGGGTGGCAGGAAATGGAGCCTGAATGCCTGCAAAATTTACAGAAAATAATGGAGGGAGGAAAAACATCTGTTTCCAGATGGGGTTGAAGATTGGATGCATTGTTAATTCTCCCTGGGTGCAGAAGGAGTAAAGCCACACAGACCCAGGAGTGGCAAGTGAGAGCAGTGGGTAGGAGCAGCCAGCTTCCACATGCCACTGTCAGCCTGTGGACAGGGCCAGTGCCCGTGGGCGCTTCCTGTTCAGGCCTTCCTTCCCTGCATTCTTTATTCCAGCTAAAGCTGCTCTGTCCTCTCCAGCAAGGGGCTTCTCCTCACCATGAATGTCTGCTGGAGAGAGATCCCAGTGCTGGGCAGCAGGCCAGGCAGGAACCAGAGTTCCAGCTGGGAAGCCTCTAGAGATGACCTAGGGCAGCTCCTCATTCGCCTGGGGAGGAAACTGAGGTTGGCAGAGGAGAGGGAGGCTGCCCCAGGTCTCACAGCTACCTTTACTCCCTCCTCCAACATGATCGTTGCCATGGGCAACAGGACCTGCAACCAACAGTGCATAAGGGTCAAGGTCCAGAGAGGTGTGATGCGAGTCACAGGATCCAGGCAGGGGAGGGTGGTGGAGAGACATGGGGCTACCCTTGCCAACACCTCCACCCAATAACTACCACAGGCTGGGGTTTGGCAAATCCAATCTCTGTCTCTTAATTCCCAGTTGTTAACAGCATGTCAAGAACCCCAAGTTTTTCCAAGACAGGCTCTCATTAGTCCTTTAGGACTTCAGGGAGATGTAGGAAGGAGACAGACACTGTCCTCTGATACAAAAAAAAAAAAAGCAACAAACTGGAAAATCAATGCCAGGAAAGAGATGGGGCAAAGGGCTAAGCTTTAGAGGCCCCGTGCTACCACTGAGCTACGTGGCCAGCATTCATGGCTCAGAACACAGCTTTGCAACCACCTTGTCCCTTGGGCTGTGGGTCCACAGAGAGCCTCGTTGGAAACGTACTGGACCCAGGGCCCTTCTGGGTCCTCCTGGCAGCATTCCCAGCTGGCCAAGTGAGTTAAAGGGCCAATTCTTGGCGCCAGCTCCAAACAAACATCTTCCTAACTTCTAGATTGCCTCTCAGAGATGGCCCCAGACTCTCTCAAAGGACCAAGACCAGCCTCATAGCCCCTGTACCCACCCCATGATCATGATGTGGGTTACTCCCTGCAGTGCTCCGTGGAGATTAGCTGTGTTGGGGCTCAGAAAACAACACCCCAAAATGAAGGCTTCAGAAACAGCCTCAGAAGCAGAAGTTTTTCTTTGCCCTTCTCCTGCCCTCCTATCTTCCAGTCTCACTCTCCCTCGAGGTTACCCATAGACACTATCCCTCTTCCCCAAGATGGGTCATAGAAACCAGGACCCCTTTTCTTCAAAGCCATCCATAAAACCTAAAAATAAGACTCTAACTTTCCCCTGCCTTTCTTTGTAAAACCTGGCCATGACGTACCTTGTTTGACTGTAGGTCATGAGACCCTCATTCCAGAGAGGGCCTGTCCCACACCCAGGAGGAAGGAAAGTTGCTCAAAGAGGCCAGGAAAAATCTAGACAGACAGGCCTTGCTGGGTTTCCAACCCAGTCTGTTAGCATTAGATCAAACCTGTTTAGTCCAATCATATCTCTACACAGCTGTCCATCCTTTGTTGAACTGAAGCATAAGAATGGACAATCCAGCCAGGCACGGTGGCTCAAGCCTGTAATCCCTGCACTTTGGGAGGCCGAGACGGGAGGATCACGAAGTCAGGAGATCGAGACCATCCTGGCTAACACGGTGAAACCCTGTCTCTACTAAAAAATACAAAAAGCTAGCCGGGCGAGGTGGCGGGTGCCTGTAGTCCCAGCTGCTCGGGAGGCTGAGGCAGGAGAATGGCGTGAACCCGGGAGGCAGAGCTTGCAGTGAACTGAGATCCAGCCACTGCACTCCAGCCTGGGCGACAGAGCGAGACTCCGCCTCAAAAAAAAAAAAAAAAAAAAAAAAGAATGGACAATCTCCCCTGTATCTTTGGGCCTTTATTCTGAACGTTTCCATGTACACACATTAAATAAACTTGTATGCCTTTTCTCCAACTAATCTGCCTTTTGCAAATTGATTTTCAAGAAGGCTTTAGAGGGCCAGAGGGAACTTGGCATGGCAACCCCTATCCGGCTCTCAGGCCTAGGCTTTCTCACTGCATTAGCTCTTACAAAAGGGGAGGGAATGTTTCCTGGGAGGGGAGGAAGCACTGGAGGGATCTCTTTCAAGCATCTTCCATCAGTTTTTCTCGAATGAGGTTTGGGAGTGGGAAAGGAATATCCATTGGAGCTATCAGGATTCCCTGCAGAGGGAGGAGGAGGAGTTTGAAAAAGTGTATTCAAGATTATAGGTCTGGCATGGGGGCTCACGCCTGTAATCCCAGAACTTTGGGAGGCCGAGGCAGGTGGATCACTTGAGACAAGGAGTTTGAGACCAGCCTGGCCAACATGGTGAAACCCTGTCTCCACTAAAAATACAAAAATTAGCTGGGCGCGGTAGTGCATGCCTGTAATCCCAGCTGCTCAGGAGGCTGAGGCATGAGAATCATTGGAGCCTGGGAGGCCGAGGTTGTAGTGAGCTGAGATCATGCCACTGCACTCCAGCCTGGGCGACAGAGTGAGACTCTGTCTCAAAAATAAATAAAATAAAATAAATAAAAATAAAGATTATAATATACAATTGACCTTGAACAAGACGGGTTTGAACTGCACAGATCCACTTATACAGGGATTTTCTTCCACTTCTGCCACCCCTGAGATAACAAAACCAGCCTCCTCTTCCCCAGCCCACTCAACCTGAAAATGACAAGAATGAAGACCTTTGTGATGATCCACTTCCACCTAATGAAGAGTAAATACATTTTCTCTTTCCTATTTCTGAATAACATCTTTTCTCTAGCTTACTATATTGTAAGAATACAGTATATAAAACATATAACATAGAAAATATTATGTTCATTAACTTTATGTTATTAGTAAGGCTTCAGGTCCACGGTAGGCTATTAGTTAAGTTTTAGAGGAGTCAAAGTTGTAAGTAGAGCTTTTACTGTGTGGGGAGGTCAGCACCCCTAACTCCTGTGTTGTTCAAGGGTCAACAATCATTTCATAGTTTAAATAAAAATAAATGTGTCATTTTTATACTCTAAATTGTGGAAAATAAAATCTAACAAAATACTTTGGCTTGCTGGAGACAGACGCCCAACAGCACAGTGCTCCTCTAGGGGTGGGAGATTGGCCTCGTGGGGTCAGGGTTTCAAGGGGAAGGAGTGGGACTCCCATTCCCGTCAGACTTGGAGGTGGGGTTTCAAGTTTGAGGACCATGACACTGTGAGGGTTGGGACCTTCACAGGGATCGTCTCTTCTGATTGGCTCCTTGCAGCCTCAGTGGCATCAAGAGCATGAGCTTCAACAGTTTCCCAAACTTCCCGAACCACAGAATAACCTGACGCCCATGGGGAAATGCACATTCCTTGGCCCCACCACACATAGGAACCTGGGACTCTAGATTCATTTTAACACATAACCTATGGGATTGTTCTAATCTGGCCAGATCGGAACACAGGTTTCTAAGTCAGGTAACATATCTATATTCATCAAATTCCAAATTCCGTACAAAGATAAACCCAGAGAAGCCAGGTTCCTACATCTCCCTAACCCTGGCCTCCTCTACTACAGAATACCCTTCGATCCACTTGTTTATCTTCCCCATGTTTCTTCATGCAAATGCAAGCACAAATGAATATACATATATATATATTCTTATATATTCTCATTTCTCGTCTTCCACAAAAGATATACTATTTACATGTTCTGTCCCTCCCTCTTTCACTTAGCAAACTATCCTGGAGCTCTCTATGTATCCATACATGGAGATTTTCCTTTCTTTCTTTCCACTGCAGAGTCTTCCACTAGGTAGATGTGCCAGGAGGCTTCATGCAGTCCCCAGTGCACAGATACTGGGTTATTTCCAGACTTTTGTTATTATAAACAATGCCACGATGAATGACCTTGTACACATGTGATTTCATACATGTGCAGGTGTATCTGTAGGATAGATTCCTAGAGTGCAGTAGCTGGGTGGAAGGGTAAAGGCATCCATGATGTTGTTGGACCTTACCAACGTTCCTTCCATAGAGTTCTTCCATGTCACACTGTCTGCAATAGCAGAGACCACATTCTTTTGCACAATTTTGCCAACACTGTGTTTTGTCAAATTTTTGTATTTTTGCCCAATCAAAGGCATGAGAAATGGTGTCTCTCAGTGTGGTTTTGATTTGCATTTCTCTCATCAGGAATGGGTTGCACATCTATTCTATTCCAATGACGAAGCAGCATTTGAGTTTTTTTCTGTGAACTCAACATTCACATTCTTCACTCGCTTTTTCCTCAGTGTCACTTGCTTTTTGATTCTGCATGTGGTGTTTTGGGAATGCAGAAATCATTTTTATTTTTATATAGTCAAATTTCTTCATCTTTTTTTTTTTTAATGGAGTTTCATTCCTGTTGCCCAGGCTAGAGTGCAACGGCGTGACCTCAGCTCACTGCAACCTCTGCCTCCAAGGTTCGAGCAATTCTCCTGCCTCAGCCTCCCAAATAGCTGGGATTACAGGCATGTGCCACCATGCCTGGCTAATTTTGTATTTTTAGTAGTGTATTTCTCCATGTTGGTCAGGCTCATCTAGAACTCCCAACCTCAGGTGATTCACCTGCCTCGGCCTCCCAAAGTGCTGGGATTACAGGCATGAGCCACTGCACCTGGTCATCTTTTCTTTATGGCTTCTAGATTTTGAATCATAGAAAGTCTATCCCCATCCAAAGTGAACTCCAAGTTTCCCTGTAGCATTATTAGGTTTGCTTTTAATGTTCAAATTGTTGCTCCATCTGGAGATTTTCCCCATGCATGATATAAAGTATGGAGCCAAATTTATCTTTTTCCAGAAATGGCTACTCTATTGTCTCAATACCCTTAATTAAGAATTCATGTTTACCACATGGATTTGAGATGCCATCTGCATCTCTGCATCACTTCCTAATTGTTATGTGGCTTCTGGGCTGTCTTGGTCCTGCTGTTCTACCCCTTTGGTCTATCCACCCATGCCAATGTCCTGCTGCTTTCACTATCCAGACAATAGTGTTTCCAAATTTTCTGGTAGGGCTAGTCTCCACTCATTAGCCTGCTGTTTTTTGTTTTTTAATTTAAGGTATTTTTGATATTTCTTGCTTGTTTCCATTTCCATATAAACTTTCAACTACCTTGTCGAGCTCCAAGGGAGCGGAGAATGGGGGGAAACCTGTAGGTATATTATTGGGATTATGTTAAATTTATAAATTACCTAGGGAGTACTGACTTCTTGGCAATAGTGAGTCTTCTCATCCAAGGAGGTGGTCCAATGGGAGAGAGAGAATTTGTTCTACCTGCAGGAGGGTCTTGAGGCTGGGGCAGGTGTGTGACAGGAAATGGTGTGGTTTGTGTTTAACCTGAACTCACCGCAGCCATCCCTACTATAATAGTATTTAGTGGCCAAAGTTTACCCCAGTTTTTTCTAGTTCCTCCTATTATTTGAGATTTTTTATGGACATAAGGGGAATTGAGGAAGTTTAACAGGACACGCTAAACACGTGATCTAAGTTCAGAATCTCCTGAACATCCATTTAGGACCGGCCTTGCTCAGCGTCACTGTAGGTGGTTTGGGGAAGCAAGAGGAGAACAAAGGAAGTCAAGTTACAAGTAAGTTCAGTGTGTGCTTCCTATAAGCTAAGACCAGAGAGGGAGAGTTGCAAGAATATAGATCCTCAAACACCCCAGGACATATAGCTGGACTCGGTAGCTTGCAGCAGCTTAATGCAGGGTGTCTTAGTTCATTCGGCTGCCACATCAAAATACCTTAGACTGGGTAATTTATAAACAACAAAATTTATTGCTCACAGTTCTGGAGGCTGAGAGGTCTGAGGTGCCAGGAGACTGAATGTCAGGTGAGGGCCTATCCCCCATAGATAGTGGCTTGTATGTGTCCTCACATTGCAGAAAGGGCCAGCAGCTCCCTCAAACCTCATTTATAAGGGCACAAATTCTATTCAGGAGGGCTTCACTCCTAAGACCTACTCACCTCCCAAAGACTCCACCTCTTATTACCATCACCTTGGGGGTTAGGTGTCCACATATGAATTCTGGGGGACATATACATTTAGACCACATAGCATAGGGGGTGGAATCGTATGACACTGACATCAGAGTGAGTAGGGGACACACAAAATGGGATTTAAGTGTCAAAGATTAGAGAAAGAGGCATTTATGGATAGCAAAGATGAGCCTCAGCACAACCTTAAGACCCATGATATAAATTTCCCCTTCTCTTTGCACTTAGGCCCCACCCCCACCCATCTGAGCCTTCCCTCCCAGACCTATGGGCCTCCTGTTGACTTTAGGATCCACCGTATTGCTGTTGCACCAAGGTGCAACAGCAATTGCTGTTGCATCCCTCTCACCTCTCTGCATTTGCACAGGCCACTCCTCCTACTGGGAGGCCCTCTTCCCCTTCTCTGCCTGGCATCTCTTGCATACTCTTCCAGATTCAGTTCCAGCACCTTGCCACCTCCAGAAGCCACCTGACCCATCTCTGTATGTGACAATCGCTGACACTCAACCACCATGATGAATTTCATGTGTCAATTTGACTGGGCCATGGGGTACCTGGATATCTGGTTAAATATTATAAACATTATTTCTGGGTGTGTCTGTGAGGGTGTTTCCAAGAGAGATTAGCATTTGGATCATAAGACTGCATAAAGACCTGTCCTCTTCAACATGGGTGGGCACATCCAACCCATGGAGGACATGAATAGAATAAAAAGGCAGAGGACAGTGGAATTCATTCTCTCTCTCTCTCTCTCTCTCTCTCCTCTCTCTCCTCTCTCTCCTCTCTCTCTCTCTCTCTCTCTCTTTCTCTCTCTCTCTCTCTCTCTCTCCCCCTCTCCTGACTGCTACCCTGGAACATTACTCTTTGCTTGTCCTGGGACTGAGACTTAAACCATCAGTGTTCCTGGTTCTCATGTTTTCAGACTTAGACTAGAATTGACTCCACCCACTGGGGGATGGCAGATGACAGATCATGGGACTTCTCAGCCTCCAGAATCACGTGAGCCAATTCCTTATAATATATGTCCTATTGGTTGTTTCTCTGGAGAACCCTAATACAGCCACCTCCTTGAAGCACCCAGTGCTATGTGCTGCATGCATCCCCGTATGCTATACCCACATTGTACACCTCAAAGAAGGTCTCCCCCGTTATGCTCTGAGCTTCCCCAGGGAAAGAAGATGAACAAATGTACAACTATTACATTTGTATTTCAGCACTTGACATGCAGAAAGCATCCAATATATGTTTGTAAAACTGAATGAGCAAACAAGCAATAAAAACAAGAAGCCCTGGGGACAAATCTCTGCCCTCCACCACTTCCACTTACCCCAACTAAGTGATCCTGGACAAGGCAGTAAGCCTCTCTTAGCCTCAATTTCCATGCTTGTAGAATGAAGAGAAGAAAAGCACCTTCTCAGAGGATTGTAATAGGACTAGATAAGATAATGCAGGTTAAAAGCCCAGCCAGTATCTGGTGCCTAAAAAGCATGCAATTAATGTTAGCTACTGTCATTGCCATTAATGAGAGTTTAGTTAATGGGGTTTCAAGCTTGGGATTACATTTAACAAAAGGGTCCCGGGCTGAGCACAGATAAACAGAGGCATTTCCTATAAGGAGAGCTCTTTCTACTGTACTCTGCCCCTTTCCAATAAGTCATCCCCACTCCAGCTGTGGCCAGAGCCAGGTGTGCTGGGCCCTGCCTCTGACGATGAACACAGAGCGTTTCCTGAATGCATCCTCTTTAAGAGAGGCTGCCTCCGCAGCAGAGAGTGCCTGAGCACTCTGGGGCTTCTGCAGTCTGGGTTTGCACCCAGTGGCATGTGAAGTCCAAGAGGGCAGATGCAAAATCACAGTACCGTGGACTTCCCAGAGCACATATCAGAAATGCTTCCTGAACAGCAAACCCTAATTTCACAGATGGTCCCATCGGAAAACAGCTGACAAAGGTCTGGTTATGTAATGGAAGCAGCAAATAATCAGCACAAATACTCCCCAACAGAAGTGAAAGAAACACCCCCTAAGGCCTGAGTCATTCTCTAGGAGGAGACCACACAGAAATCTGCTTGCATGAGCCCAAGTATTGAGAAGGGATTTTTGCCTCCTTAGACCAGACTTAATTTAAAATAGTCAGAGAACAGCCTGCCGACCTGAAGGGAAAGAGGATAGGCTAAGGCTTGGGGACCCTCCCAGGGGGCACATCCAAGTGTCTCTTCTCTTCCTGGGATGGTGTGAGGAGAGGGCTGCTGTGCAAGAGTTTATGGGCAACCGTCGCTCATACAACAGACGGGAAAGCCCAGGCTACCAGCTTGGACTCCTTGGGGAGTTTTTGAAGGGAGTTTCTCCTTTGGATCCCCCGTCATCAGCACATAGCAGGCTCTGGATGAAAGTTGCTGAATGAATAAACGTTTCCCTGCATCTCAGGCTCCTAGCCAGCAAGGAACTCCAGAGGACCAGGAGGGGAAGTAGGTCATCAGGATGGAGGGGGAGGTGACTCAGTAGCATCTCCCAGATGGTCTTTGTCTTACAGTTTACAGGCCCAGGGAGCTAGACTTGCACTGTTCACACAGGGAAACCTGTGCTTCTTCTAGCTAAGGGTTAACACGCAGCTCTCAGCAATGTGGAGTGAGTTACCGCCTAGATTATAAATCAGTGAGTGCTGCGTAAAGAGCTGCTGAAGAAATCAGCTATGCTTTAAAAGCCCTTAAACGTGGATTTAATTTTATACTGCGATTCACATTTGGAAAGTTGCTAAATGCCAATCCGTGTGTATGTCCAGTGCCCGCTCCAGAGGCGTGCGTGTGTGTGTGTATGTGTGTGTGTGTGTGCGCGGTGATACAGCTTCAGAGGCGAGCACGGAGCCTTTACTCTCCACACGCAGTCCTCTTCCCTACCACCATGTTATTAACACAGCCTTTGGCAACACTGCCTGTCACAGCTTTTGACTTTGAACCCAGTCCCAGAGACAAATCAAGGCCTTCAAAGTTAGCCCTGGTCTCCCCCTGCTGCCATCATGTCATGTCAGTCAGGGACAAAGGTGGACTCAGTGAAAGGCCAGGCCCTCTCAGTTTCCATGGGCTACACTGGTTGGGTTCGGGCTCTGACCTTCTTCAGAGCAAACTTCAGAGATGGTACCAACTTCTAGATGCCGTCGCTTGCAGCATCCCCCCTCCCTCTTCAGGCACAGGGCAGAGAGCACGGAGCTGGGGCTCACTGACTGCAGTTCTCTTTTTTTTTTTTTTTTTTTTGAGACGGAGTCTCGCTCTGTCGCCCAGGCTGGAGTGCAGTGGCGCAATCTCAGCTCACTGCAAGCTCCGCCTCCCGGGTTCACGCCATTCTCCTGCCTCAGCCTCCCGAGTAGCTGGGACTACAGGCGCCCGCCCCTGCGCCCGGCTAATTTTTTCTATTTTTAGTAGAGACGGGGTTTCACCATGGTCTCGATCTCCTGACCTTGTGATCCGCCCACCTCGGCCTCCCAAAGTGCTGGGATTACAGGCGTGAGCCACCACGCCCGGCCCTGACTGCAGTTCTTATCCCAGCTCTGCCACTAACTGGCTGAGGGAGCTCCAACCCATCACTTAACCTCTCCAGCCCTCAAGCTTCCCATGGGGAATCCAGACAAAAACAGCTGCTCAGCCTATTTCATATCTTCCCTGTGAGGATGAAAAGAGAGCACGGCTGTGAAATAGAACTTTGAAAACACGAAGCTCCACACCTGTGCCATGGGTAATTACTGCAGCCTGGTGTCAGCCTGGCCAAGGCCACATGCTGAGATGGCTGATCTACTGGGCCATCTCTGCTCATGGCCAGGTGGGGCAGCACTGTGGTGGGAAATGCATCTCTGCCTGGTGCCAAGGGCCTGGGTTCCAGGCCGGCACCTTCCTAGACTCCAATTTCTCCCATATAATGGGGAGTCAGACCACCTGATCTCAAAGGCCCCTCCCAGACCTATGTGCCACAAGTCTATGCACCAGACTGAATGCCTGAACCTTCTCTCCAATGATGTTCAGAGGTTTATTCAGGGATTTGCAGAGCCAATATGCCAAGCGCCAAGCTAGGTGGTCAAGATGACATAGAAGGCCAGGCAAAGTGACTCACACCTGTAATCCCAGCACTTTGGGAGGCCTAGGCAGGCAGATCACTTGAGGCCAGGACTTCAATACGAGCCTGGCCAACATGGTAAAACCCCGTCTCTACTAAAAATACAAAAAAGTAGCTGGATGTGGTGGGGCACACCTGTAGTCCTAGCTACTCGGGAGGCTGAGGCACCAGAATTGCTTGAACCCAGGAGGCAGAGATTGCAGTGAGCTGAGATCCTGTCACTATGCTCCAGCCTGGGCAACAACAGAATGAAACTCTGCCTAAAAAAAAAAAAAAAAAAAAAAAAGACATAAGAGGAGTGTCATGCAAGATGCCTGGCCTCAAGGAGCTTACATTTGAATCTAAATGTCAGGACTTAGGGCACATCAAATCACTGAACCAGAAACGTTTTTTTTTTTTTTTCATGCATCATAAAAATTTGCTGAGCACTTACTATGGGTCAAGAATTCTGTTACCCACTTTACTTACACACTTTTGTTGAATCTTCCACGACCCTCTGCAAGAGATATTGCTACCTCCATTTTATAAGCAGGCACAAGGTCAGAGAGGTGAAGAATGTGCCCAAGTTCCACAGCTGTCATATGACAGAGCAGAATAGAAACACACGTCCTGCTTCACTCCAAATCTACATTCTTGAGCACAAGGGGCTCGTTGGCTGGAGTTGGCAAAGAAGGAAGGCTTTGTGAAAGAGATACGCAGTTGCTTATTCATTTACTTACACTCCACCCCACATAATTCCAAAAAGGTTTAAAGTTGTGTTTCTTTTTTCTTTTTTGTTTAAGATAGGAGTCTCGCTCTGTCCCCGAGGCTGGAGTGCAGTGGCACAATTTCCACTCACTGCAACCTCCACCTCCGGGTTCAAGAGATTCTCCTGCCTCAGTCTCCCGAGTAGGTGGGACTACAGGCATGTGTCACCACACTTGACTAATTTTTTTGTATTTTTAGTAGAGATGGGGTTTCGCCATGTTGGTCAGGCTGGTCCAACTGACCCCAAGTGATCCGCCTGCCTCGGCCTCCCAAAGTGCTGGGATTATAGGCATGAGCCACTGCGCCCAGCCTGAAGTTCTGTTTCTACTCAAAAGTGTTCAATCACTGCAAAAGTTCAAGTGTAAAAGATCAAAACCCATAGAGTAGAATGGGAAGGATAATTAAACATGAAACCTGAACTAAAGTGCTTTCTTTAACCATTTGTTCATTCATTTATCTCTTTATTCAATCAGTATTCACAGAGTATATCGTAAGTTTCAGATACCATGTGTTCTGTGCTGGGTGTACTGGGCAGAATGACACACTCCACGGCCTTAAGGAACTTAAAGTGTGTGTATGTGCATGTGTGTGTTGAGAAAAAGAAAATAAGACAATCAGCCTGAGAGTGTTCAGATGGAAGTGGGCACAGGTCATCCAGGACCATTAAAGGTGGCCTCTTTCCCAGCCCTGGGGAGCCAGAGAAGTTTTCCTTGAGAGATTTATAAAAGGAGGTTGGGCAGTACAAGTATGTCAGACATCATAGCTCTTGAGCACAAACTTAACTGGGTTTTCTGGCAACCAAAGCACAAAGGGAAAATAAGATCTGTTCCATCATGGTCTGACATCAAGGAAGACTATTTTTCCTGTACTAAGATCTAGGGTCTTACACATCCGTATCAAAGGGACATTTTCTGTAATGAACAGTGTCTTCCAGAATGAGCTTTTGAACAATGCAAGCCTTCATGAAGTGGCTGTGACTGATAGCAAACCCCACTGGAACCAAGAGTAGAATGTCAGAATGTCCTCCAGTCATCACGTTTACACAGGGAATCAAACTATTGCAGTCTCTTTACACAGCTTTCCAACTCTCAAATTTGGTTCAGCAATGGAATGAGAAGAATGCAAGCACAGGCAGCGAGGACTTGGGGAAAAAGGAAATTAAAAGGGAACCTATTTTTTAAGAGCCTACTCCATCCCAGGCCCTGCACTAGGCACGTCATGTGAATTAGCTCATTCATTACCCCCAACTCTTCAAAGCAAATGTCACGCAACCCCCTTTACAGAGGGAAAAATCGAGACTTATGGAGGTTAAGTGGCTTCCCAAGGTCATATAGCTAGACCTTATTGAGGGACCCGAAGACTGAGCTGGTCCACACTGAGACAGCCCAGTTTCATAAGCTGCCCATCCATACCTTACCTTGCCCAGTCATTCTAGATCTCCTGGAGCTGTTTACCAGGACACCCACCTGGTCCAAACCACTTATTTGACAGAAGAGAAAACTGAGGCAGACAGAAGGCAAGTAACCTAGACCAGGCAGAAACCACAGCCTTGTTTTCCTGACTCCCAGGCAGATACCTCCTCCCGACCCCTGCATCCCGCAGAAGGAATCATTCTTCCTGGGCAACAGTCAGCCAAGTGCTGGAGCTCCCAGGATCTCTGCTAACGACTGCTTCTCAGTGATTAGGAGCTGGTTAGGGCCCCTCTGCCCTCTGCCTGTCTTCCACCTCAATAGCACAGCCACTTCAGCAGAGCTCTGAGGGCAGACACATCCTGGACCCTAGCGGGAGGGTTATGATGCCCAAAATCCAGTCCATGTTGTATGGGGCCATCTCCACCCACGCAGGGAAGCTCAAGAAAGGGAGGGGAAACCCCCTCACCAGCCGCCTCTCTGGATGCCTCATTCTTTCCATCTATTCTTCCCTTGATTACTCTGAGTTCATGTGCAAGTAATCAACGGCATCTTTAAAAGCTCAAATGATAGGCTTGGTAAAATTCTTCACTAGTTACAAATTATCACAGGGAGAATGGCATCATGGGGCCATTGAAGAAGATGGCCCAGGACAGGCATGCTGTCGGCCGGCATCTGAGACGAGAGGTCAGGCACCCAGGCGGCAGCATCCGCCCACAGAGTGGGTTCCCCAACCCTCAGTCAGGCCCAGTCGGGGCCCTGTGGTCACCTCATGCCACTGCAACAGGGTCAATGCGGGGCCAGAAGGAAGGCATCTAGTCTCTATGCCCAGTCACTTCTAGTCCGCTTCCCTTTGATTTGTTAGTCAATCAGCTTCTCCCAAAGGAACCCAAGGTTTGGCTCAGATAATTGTAAGTGAATAAACAATTCCACCTTCCTCTATGTTTGCCAAGGAGAAACTTCTGTGTGTGTGCATTTATCACATATATACACTCACCATTGTCCCCTCACTGCAGAATGGGAGTATAGAAAACAGAAAACGGCTGTGGCACCCTCAATCTAACCGAGCTGCCCTGAACACTCTTCCAGGACCCGCTGAAACTCCATACCTACTTTCAGTCAATCAACAAACATTCACTGAAGTTCCTCTCTCTACCAGGCAGGACCATTTGCAGGCCCTTTTAGACTCCCCCTCCCCAGGAACCACAGCATGGTGTCCTATATACACTCAGCATCGTTTAAGTACAAGATTGTTAGTAAATTTAGAAAACTTAAGGCTTGCTATTCCTGGTTCCTCCCTTCTCCTGTCTTTAAAAGTCAGCAACCCTTTGGGAGGCCAAGGCGGGCAGATCACTTGAGGTCAGAAGTTTGAGACCAGCCTGCCAACGTGGGGAAACCCTGTCTCTACTAAAAACACAAAAATTAGCCAGGCTTGGTTGCGCATACCTGTAGTTCCAGCTACCCGGGAGGCTGAGGCAGGAGAATTGCTGGAACCCGGGAAGTGGAGTCTGCAGTGAGCCAAGATTGTGCTACTGCACTCCAGCCTGGGCAACAGAGAGTCCGTCTCAAAAAAAAAAAAAAAAAGAAGAAAAGTCAGCAGCTGTGTGGCCCCTCCCCAGAGGCGGAGGAGCTGGAAATTTTACTCAGCTGGTCTCATCCTTGCCCTTTGCTTCTGACCCCTGACCTCTGTCGTCAACCAATGTCCTGCACTCCTGTCACTAATGACTGGAGAAAGACAATGACTATTAAGGAGGCTGCTTGCCCAAGTAGATCTTTTATGAAGTGATGTCCGCTCACCCAGGCACACTGGAATCTTTCAATGTGATTGTCCCCTTGAGGTTGTATCTATTTCCTTCCCATTTCAAGAGGCAGCTGTTGATCTTGGTTATAATGGCCCAGTGATTTCTAACAAGCTCCTCTTCCCTCTGCTGATGGCCTTTCTCAATCACATACCTGAACAAGCAAGACCTGATATTCCTCTTTCTGTGATCATTAGCCCCCGCTTAGTAAATAAAACCCACCTGCTCCCCTCTTTGCCCCCTCCCCTTCCCGAGGCTCCTCTTAACCCTTCCAGGCCCAGGCTCAGCACCGGGGAGATTTTCCCTGGATAACTTCCCCGTTTGTTTACCGAGACAGCGACTGGCCACAGCGCACAGCAAGCACGCACGCCTGGTGCAAATTCAGAAAGAGACATAGACTCAGGGTATTTTTTGCGCTGGAACGTCATTTTTTTTTAAGTAGGAGGGTGAGGCTGGGTAAACCAGGACATGTAGTTATTTGGAGGGACAGGATGAAGAAATCAGACGGCTTCGAGCTTGATTGCAAGACAGGCTTTCTGTGGAGGAACTCAACTTATTTCGGCAGATGTCCAAGTCTCCCACAACAGCCAGACCCCCACCCTGGAGCTTCTCACCAAAACACCCTCCTTCAAATCCTACTGGGCCAAAACCCACCGTGCTTCAATGGCTCGACGGAAAGTTCCCTTTGCTCTACTGACAAGAAAAGTGTTTGCTAAGCAAATTAATCAAAGTGAGACTGTACGGCATGTGCAGAACCCACTAAGAGAAGAAACCATTTTCCAAGGTTGGAGAGGATTGGACTCACAAATACAATCTAGGGTTCTAGTCTCAGCTCTCCTGTTAATGCACTGCAGTGTGGCCTTGATTGAGTGATACAAAAAGCTGTCTAAGGCCAGCACTCTCTGCAATCTGCTTTGATATGCTAATTCAAAATCCTCTCTGTTCCTCTCCCCATCCCATCTTTCCTCACGTTCTACCTGAACACTCTCCCAGGACCCACCGAAACTCCATGCCTACTTTCTTTCAGTCAGTTAACAAACATTTACTGAAGTCCCACTCTCTGCCAGGCACTGTTCTAGAGGTTAAGGATAGAGGTGTGAAGAAAAAAAACAGAGGAAGATCTTGCCTGCTTGGAGCTTACATTCTAGTAGAAGTAGATCATGAACAATTATACACACAGACACACATACATATGCACATATGTGAACATGCATGCATATGTAGTCTGTTGGAAGGTGGTTAAGTGCTTTGGAAAAGTAAAGTGATAGAGAATAGGAAGTCCTAAACTAGCGGGGGGGAAGGGGTTCCCTGGAGAGCGAAGGTTTCTTTAATTAGCTGATGTTGGAGCAGAGACCTGAAGGAAGTGAGGGAGTTAGCTATGATATTGACTAGGAAGAGTGTCCTAGGTAGATGGAACAGCCACTGCAAAGACCTGGAGGTGAGAATCGGCTGGGGGCGTACAAAAACAGCCAGGAAGACCCTGTGGCTGGAGCAGAGTGGGTAGAGAGGGCAGTTGGAGAGGAGCCAGAAAGGCAGTGAGCCAGACCATGGAGGGCCTTATAGGGAGGCCTTGTAAGGGCTGGGTTCCACTTGAAACAGATTATAGTACATTTCTTTGTTTAAGCAAAATTGTATAATTCAGATTTTTTAATTCATTTAAATGAGTCTCCCTGAAAGCCTCCCGATTAATTCAAACGAGGGGAGTTTTGCCCCAGATTGATGGAAAGAAGCCAGGAAATACACAGCGGAATTCCAAGAGGCTAATAACTGGAAAAAATTGGTAACAATACTCAGGCAAACTACGTGGGTAAAGTGAGGCCACCTAACATGCTAGTGTGTCTCTAGCAGGTTCCTTCTCTCGACTCTATTCCCCAGGAGGCGAGAGGACCCTGTAAGGAAGGGCCTGGCCTAGACAGTGGAAAACACAAGATGGAATGACCACGATGGACCCAGAGAGCAGGTTCATTCAGGGGCTCTGAGTGGATGGATCCCCCAAGATGATGCTCAGTTAGGTCCAGACAGCAGAGAGGAAGAGCAATCCTGACCCAAAGCACAGGACTAGGGGGATAAAGCTGTTTCCTTCTCCAGGGCCTTCAAACGCTGCACACAACTCCGGCAGCAGAAGGTGAAAGACAGAAAGCCAGCCAGGCGGAAGAGGCTCTAACAAGGAAGGATGAAAGAGGGAATTCCTAGAAGAGAATGATTGGATTCCAAGTCTGCCACACTGAATTTCTAACAGGACACAGCAACTAGGGGTGACCTAATCAGTATGCATGTGTCATACCCAGAGTCCCACAACTGTCGTCTAAATCCTACACTTGCACGCTCAAGTATGTGGTAGTCCCGGCCTGACCACAGCAGCTGGGGCGAGCAGAGGAGAAAGGGGAGGAGTCGCGGGGGCAGCTGGCTCCAAGGGTGGAATTCTGGGGGCTTGCAGAGGACAAAGAGAATCCTTAGGGATCCCCCAAGAGAGACTCCTGTTCAGGTGGATCCCTGGGAGCACTCATCTTGCTGCCAGAAATCAATCACTCCATTAGTCATGTTGGTTGTGAACGAGTAGTACCCTCGAGTCCCCCCACTGTCCTGCCACTGTCCAATTCATTCTGTGGATGCTCCCAAGGCCTGCCCTAAACAGAGCCCTTCCCAGGAGGACTTGCTCTCTGATGGGATCCTTTGCAAGGTGCAGACTCAGCGAGGCAGATCCTGGGTGGTGTGGACTTCCTAGACCTGCCAACCAATGCCCAAAAAGGAAGGATGCTCACAGGGCCAGCTCAGCCCAACTTCCCGCCCACAGGAAAGATGCTCACAGGGCCAGCTCAGCCCAACTTCCCGCCTGCAGGAAGGATGCTCACAGGGCCAGCTCAGCCCAACTTCCTGCCCGCAGGAAGGATGCTCACAGGGGCAGCTCAGCCCAACTTCCCGCCCGCAGCAGGGACCCAGCAGTGTGGCTGCCTCCACAAACACTTCTCAGACTGCCCAGTGCTCTTTCTAGACCTGTCCTCTCCGAGGCTGCCCTGGGACTCTGTATCAAGATGCAGGAAGGTGAGTTTGAGGGGTTGGGCTAGGTCATCGCTGTCATCACCTGGGACCACAGCTCCCCTGGACCATTTCCAGTTGTGAAGAAGATCAAGTTTGCTCCATTTGGAAGAGAAGGTTATTCCAGCAGCCCCCATCACCACCACGCACTCCAGGTAGAAATACCAGAAATACATTTCCCAGAAGAAGATATTTTAGTACAGATCCCTCATGTCACTGCAGCCTCCCACTCAGCCAGCTTTCTAGCAAAATGAGAATTAAGAGTAATTTCAGGTTGCTGGGGCCCCTGAAAAAGGCCTTTTATCTTCCACTGAGGATAAAAGTGAAGGATGGACTGGGCCAGGCGGGGTCATTCCACAAGGATTTGTTTGGCCAACCAGGCTGGACCCTGACTTTTAAATGGAGTAGGGTGAGAGCAGCAACCTCATCTTACATTGTGAGCCTCCTGTGTGTTGGTGGGCAGGGAAGGAGAGGGGAGGGGTCAGTCCACTGTGCCGGGCTGAAAAAAATCAAAGAGTTTTTCCTGGAAGCCTCTCTTCTGGCTGCGAGAGCTTCCACACACACAGTCAGGCACACCACGGTGGTTGTGCAAACCTCCCACAGAGATGTTTGATGAGATTAGTCACTTTCTGCCGGGGTGGTCCATGCGTAGGAGACTTCAAGACCTCTGATGCTGGGCAGTGTCCAGGTCAAGGTGGTGACTCAAGTGTGCCCTCCTCCAGGGAGGGAGGCCAGGCGGGGGCTGGGTCACTGCTTCACATGGCCCCAGAGGTTGGCTTCCCAAAAAATGCTATCTTGAAGGAGCGGGAACAAGCCAGCGTGAAAGGTGCCATGCACAGAGCAAGCTCTAAGGTGGCAGTCCACAGCTCTGGACTACAGACTCAGAGAAAAACTGAAGCAACCAAGCAGGTGGCCGTGTTTGCTGAAAGGGAGATGAATTCTGCCTCCTTTCAAGTCATTTTGCCCCAGGCCAGTGAGTTCAGGAAGGGCTGCCAGACAGAATCACAGAATCCCACCGCGGAAGGAAGCCTGGGGGGCAGTCCCTCTGACCTCTCCCTTTGAAGATGAGGGCAGGAGAGTCCAGGGAGGGTAAGCGACTTGCCCACAGCCATGCAGGGCTCTCAGGGAGTTCTCTGTGCACTCGGGACCCTTGTCCCCTCCCCAGTCACTGGGGTGGCAGCTCCATTTGCTCTTGGCCACAGGTTCTCTGCAGGTACAGAGAAACCTTGGAGCAAATTACAGAATGATGCCCCCTCCTTATAGCTGAGACCCAGGTTAGGTGCACAGATGGGTGAGTTGACAGTGGGTGGATTTCAGCCCCATTCACCCTGCTTACCAGATGCCCCTGAGCAGAGTACAATCTCACCGTGGCATGCAAAGCCCCCACATTCCAGCCCACACCTATGTATGCCTGGTCCACAGGCTACCTGGCTTCTCTCCTTGCACCCCTTGGACCCCGTACTTTCCTCCCAGCTTTCTCCTCCACCAACTCCCCTGTGAGTTCACCTCCCTTTCCACAATGGGCTAGCGTGCCCTCTCTCTTCCTCCAACTTGAGGATTTCAGCCCTGTCACCCATCAGTCACTGCCCGATGCAAACCCTCAGAGTTCTAACTGCCTGGGATGGACAGCTTCGTCTCAGAGGTCATCTAGAGCAGGGGCTGGCAAACTACAGCCCATGAGCCAAATCTGGCCTGTGCCTGTTACTGTAAATAAAGTTTTGTTGGAACACAGCCACGCCTAGTCATTGACATTGCCTATGACTGCCTTGGAACTATAGCAGAACAGTTGCTAGTTGCAATGGAAATGGCATAGCACACAAGGCCTGTCATTTTCACCATCTGGCCCTTTACAGAGAAAGCGTGCCCATCCCTGACCTAAAGCAAACTTTCCAAGGCTCAGAGAAGTTCAGTGACCTAGCTGATGTCACCAGCTGCTGGATGGCAAAGCCAGCATTCGAACCTGGATCCCCTGACACTCCTTCTGGTATATTCCAGACTCTTTGAGGAAAGAAAAGACTATACTATGTCCTCAGACTCTCACCCCATTGCCAACCTTTTTGTTGTTGTTTTGAGACGGAGTCTCACGCTTTTGCCCAGGCTGGAGTGCAGTGGCATGATCTCAGCTCACTGTAACCTTTGCCTCCTGGGTACAAGCGATTCTTCTGCCTCAGCCTCCTGAGTAGCTGGGATCACAGGCACCCGCCCGGCTAATATTTTGTATTTTTAGTAGAGACGGGGTTTTGCCATGTTGGCCAGGCTGGTCTTGAACTCCTGACCTCAGGTGATCTACCCACTGAGGCCTCCCAAAGTGCTGGGATTACAGGTGTGAGCCACCATGCCCAGCCCCCGCCAGCCTTCTTTCTATACACAAAAGCACACAAAGGAGAAGTGGCTCTAGTTAGAAAACATCAAGGTGGCTCAGAACTCATACCCTCCTGGGGCTCTCCCTGCAGGAATCTCCTAGGAGCCTGAGGTAGCAAAGCCCGTTCCGCTTTTGCATCAGGCCTGACAGGCTGACCCCACACCAGCCCACCTCCCATCGGTGTTGACATTCCCCTCAGCTCAGCTCCCCATCTGATCAATATTTATTCACTATTTTGAGCTGGTGCACTTGCTCTGGCAGCACGTCCTCTGCCTGCATGCCTGGAGAGGGGGAAGCCAGTCAAAGGGACTCCAAAGAGCGTGACATTTGCATCTTCTGTAGCCACCGTCCCCAGTGGCTCACAGATCACTTCAACTGATTTACCAACACAAGGAAGTTTCTTTCTTTCCTCTCTCTCTTCTCTCTTCCTGCCCTCTCAATTCCACTTGGCAATTTTCAAGAACACAGCCCCAGGGCCTGATCAGTCATGTTCTCTTGTCTGCCACGGGGAATCCATGAAAGCTTCTTAGGCCACAGAGAGGAGGAGGAAGGAAGAAGATCCAAGCATGGGTCCCAGTGCAGCTTCTCTCACTGCCAAAAGGAGCCTGGTGGCCAGCAGGTGCTGAGGAGTCCTGGGGGCTGGGGCAGGGTGGCCACTGGGCCGAGGGAGTGGCTGAGCACCCATGTGCCAGGGCATGTGGCAGAGTACTGCATTGAATCCTGACACCACGCCTTGGAGGCAGGGACCACTATTTCCATTTCACAGATGAGCAAACTGAAACTCACACTGGACGTGGTCACCCTCTTGGTCAGTGGCCAATCTGGAACTCAGACTCAGGTCAGCCTGATTTCCAAACTTACACACTATCTTCTTTAACCATGGCGCCCCCAAGGTAAGAACTGTCCAGGCAGGTCCAAGCGAGTAAGATCCTAGCTGGTCAGTCTCTTTCCTGGAAAAGCCACCTTCCATCAAAGCCATTCCCAGCAAGGTCATTAGCGATCCCAGCAAAATCAGATGGCAAGCCCTGAAGTAGAATGCCACCCCCATCTCCCTACCCCACCGGAAAGACTGTGGGCAGGGGCTTGTGTCCTTGGGCAGCGTCTTCCTCCCCTCTCCTTCCTCCCTCATTTCAAGTCCACACCATACTTGATTTAATGAAGTTGCTTATAGAACTCCCTCCTCATTGCCCTGTGAGCTCCCTTGTGAAGGCCACAAAGGTCTACTCAGTCCTGCATCTGCGGATGGTCTGTTAGTGCTGACCTGCACAAGCGCAAGGCTGCTGGAGAGGGAGGAGAGGGAGCAATGATGAAGCCCAATTAAGTGGAGCAACCGATGGTCAGCACACGCAGAGCACACAGGTGGCATGTGTGACTCATTTCAGGGTGGCAGCCTGGCATGACAGCTACAGCACAGGGCCCCAAGCCAGCCCATTAAGTTTGCGTCTGAGCACTGCCATACGCCATAACATCTCAGGGAAGATAGTAACCTCGCCACACCTCAGTGTGCTTGTCTGTAGAATGGGCTGCACCACCAGCCTCACTGCATCCTAATGGGGATGAAACGAGATATTAGTCAGTTTTAGAATGATGTCTGGCACATGGCGAGGGCTATGTAAGCATGAGTTAATTCTTAAATATATGTACTTTTAAATATCTACATTTGGTTTTGGTTTGGTTTGCAGTAGTGCTATTAAAATCCTCCTAAAATGTCTGATACGATTTTTCCACTCTGGAAGGTACAGCACAAAAACTCCACTTCACACTAAAAGAGGAATGTGGCAAATACGTCTGGTTAATTGACGCTCTGCATGGCCTTGATTGTGTAAACAAATCTTTGCGAGGTTTTCAGAGCCCTTTCTGTTTACTCACTTGGTTGAACGTAGGAGGTAAAGTGATGAAGCCATACAGCTGGGTTTTTAGAAAACACATCAGACCTTAAAGATTCAATGTGGTCACCTCGGCAGGCTGTGATCACCCCCATCGCTCATGATGCCGGAGGTACGCCTTGCAGGGGAGGCGATGCGCTGGGCCGGTAAAGCCCAGCTGACGGCTTAGTCAGCCTCAGCAGCCTCTGTCCGTCTCTGTCTCGGTCTCTCTCCTCTCTTCCAGAGCTTGTTTAGAGGTGAGAAGGACCCGAACCATCTAATACAATTTTGTAGGTGAGGCAACAAAGATTGAACAAGAGTGCCTGAAAGTCACCCGTAAATGACTAGAAGGCAGTCACTCCACCGTGTAAACTCACTACAGAGAATGTCATCAACCTTACTTACCGGTACGGCTTCTAAATGACTTTGTATTTTCCTAAAAAATTGAATCAATTTTTAAAAGATGAATGGGCCAGGTGCAGTGGCTCATGCCTGTAATCCCAGCACTTTGAGAGCTGAGGTAGATAGATCACTTGAGGTCAGGAGTCCAAGACCAGCCTGACCAACATGGTGAAACCCCATCTCTACTAAAAAAAAACAAAAAAAAAAAGATTACAAAAATTAGCTGGGTGTGGCGGCAGGTGCCTGTAATCCCAGCTACTCAGGAGGCTGAGGCAAGAGAATCACTTAAACCTGGGAGGCAGAGGTTGCAGTGAGATGAGATTGTGCCACTGCACTCCAGCCAAAAAAAAAAAAATTACCTACCCCCACTGAGACTCTTAAAAAATGAGCAACAAACAGGTGATTAATCTGTTTACTCGTATTAACAGAGTATGGGCCAGGAGCATGGGTGGGTCATGCCTGTAATCTCAGACTTTGGGAGACTGAAGCAGGAGGATCCCTTGAGGCCAGACAATTGGGATCAGCCTGGGCAACATAATGAGATTCCATCCCTACCAAATAATACAATGAATAGGGTGTAGTGCACACACCCGTAGTTCCAACTACTTGGGCGTCCAGGGTGGGAGGATCGCTCGGACCCAGGAGCTTGAGGTTGCAGTGAGCTGTGACCATACCACCACACTCCAGCCTGGGCAACAGAGTGAGACCCTGTCTCAAAAAATCATAAAAATATTTAAATAAACACATAAGTTTTTAAAACTATGCAGCATGTGACCAGTCTCAGCGTATTTGGGAGGGGCAGCCCAATTTAAACTGACTGCACAGATTAGAAAATGCTGGTAAACAATTTCTCCACCTGGCAGTGAACACCGCGGCTTTGATCTTCGTGAGTAAAGGAAGGTCTACATCTTAGGCATTTGACGGTCTGTGGCTGGGAACTAGAGACAGGTGCATACGTGTGGATGTACATACACACACACACACACACACAAGCCCCTTTCAGCATGAAGTGAGGCCATCGGTGAATGCACACACGCGCACACGCACACACACACACACACACAAAGCCCCTTTTGGCAGAAGTGAAGCCATGAGGGCATGCACGCACACACACACACATGCACACACACACAAGCCTCTTTGGCATGAAGTGAAGCCATAGCAGGTGGGCTATCAGACCCTCAGAGGCAGGAATCAGCAGGCAGCTGACACTGGGAGGCTAAACCAGAGACCCGGTGGGCTCCTCAGTGAGCAGGGCGAAAAGTCTGGATTGGCCAAAGGTGTCCATCCTGGCAGGCCTGGGACCACCATCAGAAAGGTCTGTGGGAGACAGGAGGGCACCTCCAGGGCCTGAGCATCCCCATCGGGGCAGGACCAGCAAGAGCAGTGCTGAGCCCAGTTCTGGGAAACCTGTGTGCCAAGCCGATTGCAAAGGCAGGGCCTGGAGTGCCAGGAACTAAGATGACAACACTGTGTTCGGTCTTGATACCAGGGAGGCGCCCTGCTGTGAGGACCACCGTGGGTCAACATGGGACCTGAGACACTGCTCACCCAATCCTGAGCTTCTGAATTGGCCACCTTATATGGCTTCACACTTGACAAGGTATCAGAGCCTAGAAAAAGCAATGAGCCAGACTTACAGACAGAGGCATGCCCCGATCAGGAATCCTCAGGGCGCTGGTGGCAACAAAAGCTAATTTTATACCCTTTGCTGACTCGAGAGCTAAGGCACAGGGCCCTGGATTGCATGTGGCTGCAGTCTCCCACAGCCATTCTAAGATAATCTAAAAATTGGTCTCTGGTGGCCGAGCGTGGTGGCTCATGCCTGTAATCCCAACATGTTGGGAGGCCGAAGCGGGCAGATTACTTGAGGTCGGGAGTTCGAGACCAGCTGGGCCAACATAGCAAAACCTCATCTCTACGAAAAATACCAAAAAAAAAAAAAAAAAAATTAGCCAAGCATAGTGGCACACACCTGTAATCCCAGTTACTTGGAAGGCTGAGGCACGAGAATTGCTTGAACCCAGCAGCCAGAGACCGCAGTGAGCCAAGATTGCACCACTGCACTCCAACCTGGGTAAGAGTGTGACTGTCTCAAAAAAAAAGAAAAAAAAAACAACTATCTCTGGTGGTCTCTACCAATCTTTCCATGATTAACTTCCTGTTTTTGGTCCCTCAACACCAATTTCAATGTCTAGTCTCAAATGTCTTAATGTTACTAGAATTCATTCACACCATTAAATTAACTAACATTAAGATGGCAACATTTTACTCTTCCAGTTCTATTTGCATATTTTGAGAGAATCACAAATAAGAATCATCTCAACCAAAGGAAAAAATAATCGTAATCGTAAAATTTCAGCCATGTGATACTTGGATAGGGAGACATTTTAGGGCAGAGTAAAGCTAGCTAGTATCCATTCCTCCTTCATAATCGCACCTCACTTTCCTCCCGGGAAATTTTCTCTCCCCCATGATGTAGCCTAAGGGCTTACCTCCTATTAGAGATACCAGACATGACATATATATCCTCCCTCTCACACCCAACTATGGCAGAAGGCAGGCATAAGGCCCAGTTCAGTCACATGGGCAATGGTTGGCAGCAGAATGATGACCCTGCAGATCCTGCCTTCCAGTCCCTCAGATGCCCTCTGGTCACTGCCCTCGCCTCCCGTGATCCCTCCACCTTCCACGAATTCTGTGAGCCACCTTCTCCCACAGCCTTCCAGTAAAGTACTTTTTAAGTTAAATGGTCTTTGCTGTTTGCAAAGAACATGGATTCCTAAGTGGATGCCATGACCACGTCTACCCTCAGTAAGGCCAGCGATGGCTGGACAGAGACCTGGCTGGCTCACTGTACGCCTTCCATGCAGAGGTTGGAAGGCAATACACCACAGTGATAAACGTCGTGAACGGATGCTGCTCACATATGTACAACCAGAAGCAAAAGCCACTGAGAGGACCTGCGATTGGGAGACAGGAAAACTGCATCCTGTTGTCCAGTTGAAATGGGATGGGCTCACATGTAGCCCTGAAGGCCAGGCCGACAGTAGAAACATCCTCTTGCCTGCCAGTCTTCCATTCGCCCTCCTGCCATGGGTATATACTCACACGTGCGTATGAACATGTGCAAGCCTGCACACACCCGCACGCACATGTACACATGCTCACATACATGCGCACACTCACACACTTGGCCAGCAGGCATCCTCCTGGTCCTCTCTGGGGAGAATCTCTCTTGGAGACTACGGCAGGCCTAGCATCCAAGTGGGGCCTGGTAGCAAGTGGAGAAACAGGAAAGGAAGGAATAGAGGGAGATCCAAAAAATACTTATGCTTTCAGACCATGACCCCAGAACATTTCACAATCATCTCCTCTGGTGGGACCCAAAAGGCCAGGTGACTGCACTCACAATTACACATCTCAAATAAGCCAGGAGCCCTAGAGGGACATACCACTTTGCTCTATGTAAGACTAACAGGGCCACCCAGACAGCCTGACAATAGAACATTCCCAACGTACGATGCCAAGCTGTCGCTCCCCACCATGCCCACGTCCACTACATTCTCTTCCAGTCTGGGAGCCACAGGCGTTTGTGCCGACTGGAGAGGTGAGCAAGGAGGGAATAGAACAGCCCACCAGGCTCAGCACAGCAGAGACCCGCAGATCCCGCCCCCAGTGTCAAACCAACTCTTAACGGAACTCCATCTACCCACAGTGCGGACACACGGGACAGACCTATGGGTATACACACATGCACACAGGCACACACACGGACACACATTTCCCCAGCCCACCGGGAGTGCCCCTTACGCAGGTTAACACCGGACCAAGAACAAAACAGGGGCAAAACCCCACGGGACCAAGGCAGAGGCGGCTTGCTTCCTAGCACGTTTATTGGAGCCTTGGTTAAGCGTGGATGCGGATCAGAAGCCCCCACCAGAGCCCAGCCAGGCCGACTGGAGCAGGGCACTGGGGGGCAATGTCCTTTTTCCCCATTATAGACAACAGTATTAAAAAAAATAAACTTTACAATAATACATTTTCGCTCATCTGTTGGGGTATTGTTTCCATAGTTCTGTTGCTTAAAAAAAGGAAAGAAAGGGGAAAACCACACAATATATGTATATGGATGTATATATACATATACGTTGGGAGAGGAGCCCCAGTGTGTACATACAGTTGACGTATGTCTAGGAAATTAGGAAAGAGAAAGTGGAAAGGAAGAGGAGGGAGAAGAGAGCAGGAGAGCTCGAGGGAACAGGGTGCTGCAGATACACACCCGGCTGTGGTCTCTCCCCTCCCTCTCCCCAAAGGGAGACCTGCCAAAGGACCCACGGGAAACCAAAAAAAAGCCAACAAAGGACCATTTCTCTCTGACTTCAAAATTTCTGCCACCAAGAAAGAAGGTGATGCCCGAGTTTTGCTGCCTTGCCACAAAGGGCTCTCCCAGGCAGGCTGAGCTCCCAAGCCGTCCTGGGGCTGGCCCCAGCCCCACCACTCTGTGCTAGTCAGGGGGAGCCCAGCACAGTGCTAACCCCCTCCACCACCATCCGTGGGGAAGTCCCCACACCAGCTGCAGACCCACCAGCCCCACCCGAGGGCAGAGAGGGAGGGCAAAACCACCTCCATCCTCGAAGCCAAAGGGCTGAAGGTGGACCCCCGTGGCCAGCCCCACTGTCCCACTAACCGATGCCCTCTGCCAGCCCCCAGCAGGTGCCCAGAGTGGGCAGCGTGGGGAAGCAGCTGTGTCATCCTGCCCCCAGCCAGCCTCAGGCACAGCCCAGAGTCCCTTCCACTGCAGGCTCTTGTCCGGTCTCTGCTTCAGAAGGGTCCAGAGAGAAAAACACCAGGAGAAAGAGAAGGGCATTTCTAGAGCCTCGTGCCCTCCTCGGTACCAGTTTCCCCTGCCAGGGGACCCCTGGGCCAGCTCTCAGGCTGCCCGCCTGCTTGTCTGTTTGGTTTACAAAAACTTCTCCAGAGAAGAAACCTGGGAGGAGACAGGTTCAGCGACAGGTGGGAAAAACAATTTTTTTTTTGCAAGGTGCATGTGTGTCTGTGTGTTTCCATTTCGTCAGGCGGCTGTTCTTGTCTGCGTAGCTTTCGAAAATCTTCTTACTCGGTTCCCACAGCCTACAAGGCCAGTTTCAGCATCAGGACAGACAGCACGGTCAAGGCAGCCGACGGTCTGGCTCTGCTGGGGCCTGAGTTAGGTTTGATCACCTTGTTACTCCCTGGGATGATATTTGTCGTGAGCTGAGTCCAGAGCAGGAGGAGAATCAGGAACAAAGAGAATGAAAACAAAGAAAACAATCAGGAGGCCTGGGACCAGGCAGAGAAATGGACTCGGGAAGAACTGGACACCTCAAGCCCCTTTCTTCCATCCACGGGGACCCTCCTTTGCACTCTGAAGGGAGTGCTGACTCTCCTGGAGCTGGCCCAGGCAGGAGCAAAAGGGAGTGCTCTGTCCCTTCTGGTCACAAGCCCTGGGGTTTGGAGAGGAGGGCAGTGGTCACCAGGAAAACAGGCTACTCCTCCCTGCATCGGGGCTGAGGACCTGTGTCCCAGTGAGGAGGCAGATGGTAGAAAGAGCTGAAGGAGAAGGAGGAGAGAAGAAGGAGAGGGGAAGGAGACAGGAGGAGAAGAAGAGGGGAAGGAGAGGGGAGGGGTAGGAAGGGGAGGGGAGGGGTGAAGGGTGGGGAGGGACAGGGAGGGGGGTGGAGGGGAGGGGAGGGGTGGGAAGGGGAGGGGTGGGAGGGGTATGGGAGGCAAGGGGTGGGAGGTGGGAGGGGAGGGGTGGGAAGTGGGAGGGGAGGGGAGGGAGGGGTGTGGAGGGGAGGGGAGGGAGGGGTGTGGAGGGGAGGAGAGGGGAGGGCAGGGGAGGAGAGGGGAGGGCAGGGGAGGGGAGGGGAGGGAGCCCACATTCTCCCTGTTCCTCAATTTCTTCAAATCCCTCCTCCTCCATGAAGCCCTCCCTGAACATCTTTGTCTGAGTTTCTCTCTCTTCTATGAGGTCTCACACTGCCTTTTCTTCTCATCTAAGTTACTATCTTGGGTCTATAAGTCATAGATATAGATATAGATATAGATATAGATATAGATATAGATATAGACATAGATATAGATACAGATACATTCCTGTGCTGGGGGTTTCTTCAAGGAAAGAACTGTGTCTGTTTCCACTTCTATGCCTCCTAAATATCACAAAAACAGTGCCGAGTAGGTGGTCAACACAATTGTCTTAAAGAGTGAGGAAGGTATGGGAGGGCTTCTGCTCAGAGCAGCCATTTGTCTCTCCCCAAGGAGAGAGCCAGGGGCCCTGGATGCAGCCTCTGCGCTCCCTCACCCTGCCCCAGCAAACTAAGTGCCCACCCTGGTCCACAGGCTCAGCTGGCCCAGCCCATGCGATGAGATTTGAGGGCACTGGATCTGAGGCTCGCCAGGGAAATGCCGCCCCTCCCGGCCCAGCCTTCTGCACCCATCCCCACTCTGCCCCCAACTCACCTCTGTGAAGCACATGCTTAACTCTTTGGAGTTGTTGGCCTTCAGTCCCTGCTCCTGCGAGAGAGAAGGCACCAGTCAGGACAAGTCACCAGGCTGTTCCTGACCGGGCTTTGTCCAGAGACTTAGATGAGGCCAGGCACTGTTGGCTTCGCTAAGCACAGCCAGCACACACAGTGAAGAGGGGTGGCTCAATTCCACACAGCACAAAATGCTTCTGTCCTTCTCTGACACCCTCAGCAATTAGGACCTGACTCCTCTGGCTCCTAGAGAACAGAGTTCTAACTCTGCTCCCAACTAGCAGCATTATATAGTCATCAGTCATTTGCATGTCTGTCCACATACTCAGAGCAAGTCTTGGGCAGGGACCGTGTCTTCTTTTCCTTACACTGAGCAGTGTCTGGTTCATAACAACAACTCAACAGATTCACTAGATGCCTGCATCCATGAATGAATGAATGAATGCCACAGATCAGAAACGGCCTCCAAGGGCCAGCCAACTCCTGTTAATTTGCCATGGCTAATGGAGGACTCTATAGAAAAAGATCATAAGCGTTCATCTGGGCTTGAGGGGAAGAGAGGCGTGATTGATTAGTGATGTCTGCCACTGGTACCCATTAGGTGGATATCTGGCAATTTCACCAGCCCATTTCTGTCCTACACGAATGTGCCCCACCTGGGAGCACTGTGGACAAGGTGAGGGATGAAGAAGGCTGGCTTGGTGATGATTCCAGGATTCTCTACCCTGGCATGGCCACCAGGATGCAGGGGCCAGGGGGTGTGCATGATGAACAGCCCTCTGTTATCATCACTGTAATGGAGATCCATGGGAACCAGCTGGGGACGCAGCGCTTCCATCCAGGATTCAAACGGCTTGTTCCCAGGGCACTTCCAGGGAGGCTCTGGCCACCAGAAGCAACTGGGAAGCCCAAGAAATTATGCCACAATCACAGCTCTTGGCCAGAAGTATCAATAACCCCTTGGACATCACAGGCAATCTGCCACCCAGGGCATCTGGTCAGCTAAACAAGACCCCAGCTGTCACATGGAGACCCTGGCCAAGAGTAGAGTCACTGCCAATGGTGGAGATAGGACCACGGTGATGATTAGCACAGCGAGAATGGAACCAGGAGTGTCCCCAGGTGCCAAGGTGATGCCCAGCCAACTCCCCAGCTACTGCCCTCTGCAGAAGGGCCTGTGCTCTACAACCCTTCCAGACCCAAGGCCTGGACTCCACTCCCTAGGACTTGGTGCTGCTCCAGCTAAGACTGTGTGAGGCCACAGGGCGGGGTGTCGGGGGAAACAGAACACGCCCACCCCCTCGGAGGCTGTGCTGTCATCATGGCCTCGCATCTGCCCTCCCGAGTCCCTTGGCCAATCCTTGCTCAGTCACCTCAGTCCCCACCTGTGACATCCTATGGCTTGTTGTAGTCTGTGCCTGTGGACTAACACCTACGGACGCCCAGCATCACTTCCTACTCTCTCAGGCCAGTACCTGCCCTTTCTGGGAGTCCCTGTCTTACCCCTGTGTCCCTACCAACAGAGCTCACTAAACCATTGGAAGCCCTCTCCTTTGACCCCTCCCCATCTCCTGTGTCCCCCCACCCTCTCCTCTCCCCCCTCCCCTTTCCTCTGTCCCCTCCCCATCTCCTGTGTCCCCTCCCCCTCTCTTCCCTCCCCTCTCCTCTGTCCCCTCCTTTCCTGTCCCCTCCCCCTCTCTCCCCCCTCCTCTGTCCCCTCCTCCTTTCCTGTCCCCTCCTCCTTTCCTGTCCCCTCCCCCTCTCCCCCCTCCCCTCTCCCTCTGTCCTCTCCTCTCCTCTGTCCCCTCCCCATCTCCTGTGTCCCCTCCCTCCCCCCTCTCTCCCCTCCCCTCTCCCTCTGTCCTCTCCTCTCCTCTCCTCTGTCCCCTCCCCTTTCTTCACTAAACCAAAGGAACCCACAGGGAATCACAGAGGCAGAAGCCCCCTGCACTCAAGGTCCTCACCGCCTGTCCACCAAAGCAGCTCCATTTTTATTTGTTTTGTATATTTGAGTCTTAGCTGTTTTGTGTATTGGAGTCTTAGCTTATTTGTATATCAGAGGTACGCATAAAATTGTTTGGACAATAGTCTACTGCTTAACAAAATAAGGCTTGAGACAACAACCGATAAGAAGGGCCCCCAGGGTGGGACCTGCACAACATGCTGTGGCTGTGAGTGCTGCTCTCAGGGGATCCCCGGACCTAGACACTCTCCAGGGTTACACCCAAGGTCAGCCCACGCAGAGCAGCTGACAAAGCACCCAGCACCTGCCAAGTGCAGCATTTTCCCTGACCTGGGGGCTTGGCCAGGTGTGAAGAGAGGGGATCTAAAGGCTCACAAGGGGGGCCTGCAACTGGATTTTGCTCCTCGGAGTGAGCAGAACTTAACAAGTTCCTCTGAAACAGGATAGAGGGGAGGGGACGCTGGCAAGTATTACACAGGAAAAATGACACGGAAGAGGAGAGTGAAGAAAGGGGTGGAAGGAAGAGAGGAAACCAGGTGAAGGGAGAAGCAGACAAAGAGAAACAAGAAAGAGGGAGAGGGGAAGGGGACAGAGTAAGAGGGGAGGGGACACAGTAGAGGGGAGGGGACAGAGGAGAGGGGATAAGACAGAGGCAGGGAGGGGACAGAGGAAAGGGGAAGGGACAGGGGGAGGGGAGAGAAGAGGGAGGGGACAGAGGGAGAGGGGAAGGGACAGAGGAGAGGGGAGGAGACAGAGAAGAGGGAAGGGGACACAGTAGAAGGGAGGGGACAGAGGAGGAGGAGGTGACAGAGGAGGGGGCAGGGGACAGAAGAAAGGGGAAGGGACAGAAGAGAGAGGAGGGGAGAGAAGGGGGAGGGGGCAGAGGAAGAGAGGAAGGGACAGAGGAGAGGGGAGGAGACAGGAGAGGGAAGGGGACACAGTAGAGGGGAGGGGACAGAGGAGGGGGAGGGACGGGGGGGCAGGGGACAGAAGGGGAAGGGACAGAGGAGAGGGGAGAGAAGGGGGAGGGGGCAGAGGAAGAGGGGAAGGGACAGAGGAAGAGGGGAGGAGACAGGGGAGGGAACAGAGGAGAGGGGAGGGGACAGGAGAGGGGGAGGGAACAGAGGAGAGGGGAGGGGACAGAGGGTAGGGAAGGGACAGAGGAGAGTTGAGGGGGCACAGGAAAGAGGATGGGACGGGGAAAAGGGAAGGGACAGAGGAAGCGGAGAGGGGACAGGGGGAAAGGGGAGGGGAGGGCATGGTAAGGGGAGGAAGCTGAGGGAGAAAGATAGCAGGAGGGGAGGGGACAGAGGAACAAAAGACAGAGGGAAGACACAGAGGAAGGAGGCAATAGAGGACCTAGGAGAGAACGAAGTGGGAGGCGAGGGGGCTGAGGACAACCACTGTACCCTCTCATCTGATGCTGATTATCAGGGGACAGTGAAACACCTCCCTGGGCCAGCCCCAAGGGACGTCTGCCCCGAGGCGCAGTCTCTGCCAGGGGCGACAGAGCCCTTGGGTGGGAGTGCTGCCCAGCAGCTGACCTTTTCTGAAAGCGGCACCCAGTGGGGGGAGGGGCAGAGAGAGAGGCCACCTCTGATGCCAAAATCACCAATGTCTCAAATCCAGTGCCTCCCTACCCTCCAGGGGCTCATACTCTGAGAAATAAACTCGCACATAACCACTGATATGGTCTGGCTGTGTCCCCACCCAAATCTCACCTTGAATTGTAGCTTCTATAATTCCTGTGTGTCATGGGAGGGAACCGGTGGGAGATAACTGAATCATGGGGGTGGGTATCTTCTGTGCTGTTCTCGTGGTAGTGAGTAAGTCTCATGAGATCTGATGGTTTTATACATGGGAGTTCCCCTGCACACGCTCTCTCTTTGCCAGTCACCATGTAAGACGTCCCTGTGCTCTTCATCTTCCACCATGATTGTGAGGCCTCCCCGGCCATGTGGAACTGTGCATCCGCTGAACCTCTTTCCTTTATGAATTACCCGGTCTCAGGTTATGTCTTTATTAGCAGCGTGAGAACAGACTAATACAACCGCCTTCACAGCAGATGAATACACAGAGGGGAGAGAAGGATGCCTGAGAGTCTAGGGAAACAGACTGGGGCTTACTCCGTCCCTACTCAGAGCCTCTCATCCCCTGGAGGTGTCTGTGGCTCCAGTCCCAAAGTGCACAGGCCTGGGCTGCAAGGATGGCAGGACACAGGGCTGCTAACAGTAAATCCTCCACCATGGAAGCAGCAAGGGGACTCTGGGAAGAGCCGACCCCCAAGGGCTGCGCTGTGGGTGCCACCAGGAGCATTAAAGAACTGGCTCTTGCAGATGGCACTGGGCGAAGGACGCACACACAGAGGAAGGACAGTGGGAAAGGCATGCTTCATCCTTCCAGAGCTTTCTCCCAGGGATGTTCCGTTGCCCAGGAAGTGAGAAGGAAATTATTGTCTTCCTCCTCTTCCTTGCCTACCTCCTACCTACCCCAAAAGCCTGGGCCTGCAGTCCCAGAGCCTCGCTGGTCTAGTGTTTTCCTGCTGGCTGGAGCTGCGGTTCTCCAGCGCTCCCTGCTTCTGTCTCTGGCCCCGCCTCTAAATCTCAGTGCCCCTGGCCTTCCTCCCTAACCTGGGCCATCCCCAGTAACTCACACCTCTCACATCGTCTCCATCACAACAACTCAACGCTGCCTGTGACAGGAGACAATGCACACAGGGTGTGGTTGTGTTTCAGTAACACTTCATTTGTAAAACCAGGCACAGCAGACCCCCTCTCTGCACAGTAGACCCCCACTCAGCACTCTGTGCTGTTCTGACTGTGCCTTGGCTCCACTGCTGGTTCACCTGGGGCAGTCCGCCCACTGCAACCCCACACCCATTCTCCCAATTCTTTTCAGGCCTAGCAGCAGGCATTGCTATGCCCATGGGTCCTTGACCTCCACTCCCAGTCAATGCACTCTCTCCGTCCTCTGGACCCCATCATCCTCTATCAGTCCCACACGCGGCAGGTGCACAAATCACCTTCTCCCTCATAGACATCTGAGCTTCATCCTGTCCATCCTCCAGCACTGGGACCACAGTCCTGGCCCATGATGCTTGTTAGCCTTGGTGCCTGCGATGTAGTGATGTGCAATAAGAATTTCTGTTGAGTCAATGAATGAATGCACTGACAGATCTCTCAGTACCATGCTCTGAGGTCCACAGGCCTGTGTGCTGGGTATAAGACCCATCCAGAAGCAGGCAGGAGGAGGAAGGAGAGAGAGGTGGCCACTGGCTGCAGAGTCGGCAGCAGGCATGCAGTGAGGGGGCCTTGGGGCAATCTCTCAAAACTCATTTTTAATTTGCCCAAGATGTGATTGGCAATCTGAATCACAGGTGGGCAGGTGGAGACGGGGGTAGCAAAGGAGATGGTGTGTTGTAGGGCTCCCCGGTGCTGGGAAAGGTAGGACTCCAGCTGATCTTATGGAGCCCTGCAAATTGGCATTCTGGGCCCAGAGCAGCCCCAGGGGAGTGTTGGGGAGAACAGCAGGCCATGGCCAGGGAAGCACCAACCATCGCCCATCTCCCCCCAGCCCCCCACTGCAGTGCCCTGGTCCAGGCCCCATCATAAGACCAAGAGTCTCTAACAAACCTTCCTACAACTTCAATAGAAAAGCATCTTCACCTCTGCAGCTGCCCAGTCCTGTGCTTACAGAGGGCACCCAGGAGGAGGAGGAGAGCTGCAGGCACTGAAACACACAGACCCCATCCTCCAGGACAGCAGGGAGTTCCAATAAATCAAATGAACTGGGGACTCCGGGGTCTCTCTTTCCACCTGAATGGAGCACCCACTCCACGCCAGGCACTGTGCAACCCAGCTACGCAGGGTGACACAGGAGGGTGAGATGCTACTCTGGCCTCTGGGGACCCTGGCCTAGCAGGGGAGAGGAGAACACATCATGATGGGGCCATGAACACGCAGAGCGGGAGCCCAAAGCAGGCAGAAGGCAACCTGGTGTGGAATCGGAGAAGGCATTCCCAGGAGGTGACATCGGGGTAGGACGCACCAGGTGGAGAGGAGAGGGAGAGGGAAAGGAGAGATGTCTTGCTCAGAGGAACGGCCAAGTGCAGGTCAGCAGCTGACTCACCCCCCCTGCACGTGTCCAAGACTGACCTGACACTCAGGTTCCCTGCTCCAGAGCCCAGTGGGGTGGAGAGAAGGGTGAGGGAATTCAGACGAGGTATATATTTAATGAACATGGGCCGGGCCAGAAGGCTCCAGGAAAGACCATTCTGCAGACCCTATCAGGCCTCTCCAAGGTCCACAGAGCCCCAGGCAGGCACGGTTGCCCAGAGAGGGGGCCACACCCTGAAGGAGACACTTCTGAGAGGAGGACCTAAGACACCAGGGCCAACTCGGAGGGGGCTCCTGGCTCTAGTGTGGTGGCGTCCAAGACACCCACAGCCCTCCTCAACAGCCCCACTCCCACCGTGGAAAGTCCTTTGCGGGGAGCAGATTTGGAGGAGGAGGAAGCAGAAGGTGGCCGGGGGACAGGGTTCCTGGCCCTTCTCGACTGCCAACTGGCTGTGGGGCTGCGGACATGCTGCTGTCGTCACCAGGCCTCTGGTTGCTTGTGTTTGGGAAGATCTTGGAGGGTCCTTCAAGTCCTGACATACGGATACCCATGTAGGGACCCAACTGGCTACCATCTCTGGGGTTCCCTAAGCCTTCCCCTAAGGAAGAAGGAAGGACAGAGAGCAGCAAAATAATCTTGCCTCTGTCTCTAGGGTGTATCTAGGGTATACAGGCTCCCCCAACCCTTCCTCCCATCCAGGCTCAGCTCTCGGTCTCTGCGATCACTCAGGGACTCCTTCCTATAGCTATGGGTGCCCCTAACACCCAAGGGCCCCACAAAGACCACCACAGTGTCACTCAATCAGAGATGGTCCAAGCTAGGAGAGCTGAGAGACAGGGGACAGACGTGGGCTGGGGAGGAGGGAAGGCACCCCCGCCAGTCCCAGACAAGCCAAGGGCAGGGGCGAGGGCTTATTCACTTGACATTTCCAGCTCCCAGCATGGGACAGTAGGTGCTCATTAAAAACATTATAATTAAAACTGAATCAGAGGCCCTTTGTCTTCCATTTCTCTAAGAAACCTGGAGAGTGGTAGTCATTGGACCCCTTTTGAGGGTCTATTTTTCCTCCTTTCCTCCTGGGAGGCTCTTTCAGCTGTCCTGCCCAGACTGACTTAGTCCACAGGCCTCCAGCCACCTGCCAGGCAGCCTCCCCAGACCCCGGATTTGTAACACCTAACATTTGTGCAGCATTCCTCCACTGACCAAGCACTTTCGCATATATCTTCTCACATACAGATCACCCGCATCTCCACTGAGATCAAACCAAGATTTGAGCAAGCCCCCCAATGGTGAGACCACAGAAAACCAGGCAGGGGCTAAAAGAAACCAAGTAACCGATGGCTTGGCAAACTGCAGGAGAAAAATAAATGGGCCTCAGAATCATCAGGGCTGACGGTGAAGGGGGCTGGGTGGGGGTCCCAAAGCCACGGCTTTGGACTTTACAACCACAAGGAAGCACAGTGGGAGTCCTGGGAAGGTTGCCAGCATCCTCTTGAGTCAGCCTCTCTCCAGATGGGCCAGCCCAAGGGGCTCAGGATGAAGGGTGCATGCAGGAGGCTGGTGAGGTCTGGATGACCTGACAGGTGGCACAGCCCTGACTGGCCGAGCTGCCCGCTGCTCTAGCATGAAATTGAGCAATTGTCTGCAGAGTAGGACCCCGAGCCCCCTGCTCGCAGCCACTCAAGCATATCCAGTGTCATTAGGAGCTGCCCAAGGGTGACAACAGCACCTCAGCTCCAATCAGGAGGGGAGCGAAGTGGAAGGAGCAGGAAATGGAAGAGCTCCCCACCCAGCCGCCAGGAGGGCACTTGGAGGTCAGCTGCTCCTGAGCAGGGGGGCACACAAGGGAAGTAGAAGGAGTCAGAAAGAGAAGGGGAGGGCTTCCCTAACCAGAAGAGGCACACGCACTTCTCCAATGGGTGCCCAGGAAGGATTTGAACCCCCGCCAAGCTGGGTCCCTGCTCAAGCCTGCATCCCAGCACTGTGGATGTGCACTGTTGACCCTATGAGCCTGCTGCCCCACTCAAGATGGGTGCCTCGCTGCCCCACACACAGCCAGGACTTGTTGCCCCTGCACCTGCGCCGAGGCTGTGCCCCACTGCCTGCTCTTCAGACCCCACAGCCTGCAAGGCAGGTATAGCACTGTGATGTAACAGGTTTAACGCTTCCAAGATGAATGCCCAAATGAAGGAACGAGTGAAGAATGACCCCCGGCAGCTCCTCCCTGCCTCTCGGGTCCCTGATCGAAAGGGAGGACCCTCCCTCCCCAGCCTCAGCTGAGTCATTTCCCACACCACTTCCAGCACCATGATGCTCCCCCCAACGCCTCAGCCACACCCCCCTCACCTGGACAGACGTGCAGGTGGTGATGACACTGGTCCCCAGGCTGGTGCTGTCACTGAGGTCATCTGGCAAGGAAGGCGTCTTCTCCACCCGAGGAGCCTGGGTGGCCTGGAATGAGGGGCCTTTAGGGGACACGTTCACATCCGTGCCGTTGCCAAAGGCCTGGATGGCATTCCCTGGGATGGGGGTGAGGGTAGATGCAGAGAAGTCAGGACCCACGTCCATCACTCCTGTCCCTGCTCCTCACCCTGACCATCCCCTTCCCTGGAATAGTCCAGAAGTCGGGACAGGGCATGGTACAGGCAGATTCCCTCTGCTGAACCTCTTTTTCAGATACCTACAAAGGTCTCACAGCTACGGAATATAGCAAGAGAGAGGTTAAAACACAAAGAAGCCAGAATAGCAAGAAGTGTACATGATGGGGAACACAGAAGAAAAAAGGAGAAAAAGAAGGGGGTGGGATGCAGGGGAGCCTAGGGGAGGAGGGGGCCACCTCCTCTGCATGGTGCCACCGGCCACACCTCCCGAAGCTCCTCATCCCCAGCTCCCTAGTCACAGGCTCTTCCGGGTCCTGTGCCTCCTCGGACGTTCCCAGGTCCCCACCTTGGCATGCAGGGGCCCCACATTCAGCCCTCTGCCTGCTCCACACCACAGGCTCTCCCTGGGTGGTCTCTGCTCCTCCCACACCATCCAGAGAGGTGCCCAGAAAACCTCCGCCTCCACGTGCCACATGCATCTCAAACTCGTTATGTCTAAGCCTGGGCTAGGTGTCTCCTCCTACCCTTGTCAACGCTCTTTTCCCTCTGACCCCTCATACTGCAGCCTTGAAGGTATCATCTCTTATCTACCCAGGTCCCCCATGTCAGAATCCTGAGGGTCACCCATGGTGCCTCCCTGCACATCTGCTGGCAGCCCGCTGAGCCCACCTCCTAAAGATCCCTCCACCCCACTTCCCATCGTTGTTCCCCTCCCACTGCTCTGGTTCACAGCCACCATTTGTGCCCCTGTAAGCAGCTACTATGGCCTTCTGATGGGCCTCTCTGTGTCACGTCACCTGTCGGAATTGATTCAGTCTGACCCCCACTGCCTCACAACACAGGCAGATTCGCTTTCTGGAATGCTGATCTGATCTCACACCCTAGCTGACATTCCTTCAAACACCCGCAACACCACTGGCACCCCTGCACGACAAGAAGATCTAAATGCCTCAGGCCTACAAGGCCCTGCATGACAAGGATGCTGTCTACCTGTCCAGATCACTCTTGCCACTCTGGCCATCTTCAGTGCTATGTAGCAAGGCTATATGATTGGCAGTTCCCTCCACCCGCCACGGTCTTCTGTGGAGCCCAGGACCTCTGCCCAGGGTGGACTCTTCAACTAACCGATGCCCAGCTAAGCATCCACAGATACATTTTCCAAGAAGCCTTCAGGGCCTCCCTCTTCCTGGCTGACTTGGGCATCCCCACCCTGGGCTCCTCAAGAACCCTGTGCAGACCCCTCCTCTAGAGCAGCTCACTTGCACTGTGATCACGAGTGACCCCTCTCAGTCCACCTCCATCAGGCTATACCTCCTCAATGACTTGGATCCTTGAATCTCCAGTGCCACACAGAGAGGGAGGAACAGAAGGATGGAGAGATGGACAGAATAAATAAAGGAGGGAAGGAAATAGGGAAGAAACCTTCAGGTGGGCATGGGTGGCAATGGATGTTGAGCTAGAAAGATCAAAGGCAGACTGAGCTAGACTGGGGCTAAAGTCTCTCCAGCTTTTGGGTTAGGAGTTTGACGATGTGAAAGGAAGTCGATTCCAGGCACAAACAAACTCATTAAAGGGAGATATGACAGACGCCAGCGAGCCTCATAAGAGTGCTCAGTCTCCAAAGGAACCTGGCTGAAGCTGTCCCAGTAACAGACCAGAGCAAATAACAGGCTTGACATAGGCTCAAGGCCTCTGGTGGTAAACTGAGGCTGGTCTACTGACAGTTCTGGCGTGAATCTCCAAGAGCTCAAAACCCAAGGTCCCCATGGGCAACACCCATGGCGGAGAAGCCTCATATACATCCCCAGCCATCCCCACGGAAGGAGATGGGAATGGCCAGGACAGACTCTAGGAGGGGAGGGAGGGGCTGCTGCGGTTGGGGACAACATCCACAACTTACGGAGGCACGGGTTCTCGGTGAAGTCCCGGAGGAACTTCTCACACTCCTCCTCCATGTTCCCGCTGCCACGACAGCTGCACCAGGGGGACACCACGATGCCAGTGGGGCTGGAATCCACATAGTTGGGCGTCATGTCAAACCCTGGGCAGGGAGAAAGGTGGGGGAGAAGACAGAGGTACAGTAGGGCCTTCCCCTTGGGCCCACAGACCGACCCCAGGCACAGCAGGGCAGAGGCCTGGTACCCATCCTCTCACCTGGCCCCCAAACACACATCCGTCCCAATCACACTCCTGACTCTGAGCATGACTATCCCAGGGACCATGGGGTCAGCAGCGGCAGAGGGGCCAGCAGCATAGAGGACACTGGGCTCCTCGCCACCAGGAAGGCAGAGAAAATGCCCTGGAGCCCCTCCCAGAGTGTGGGCCCATGCTTTCTCCTTCACCAACAAGCAGCCAGTGTTCTAGAATCAGGGTGAATGAGGCTCACGTCCTGGGATCGGACCCCAGTGCCGACATTTATCGGCGAGGTGAGCCTGTGCAAGTCACTCAACTTCTCTACAGCCTCAGTTTCCTCATCTGTAAAATGGAGATATCACCAACCCCCCAGCAAGAGCTATTGGGAGAATTCAGTAAGACAGGCCATGTAAACTGCTCGGTGCAAAGCCTGGAATGTCAGAACCGTGCCACAAATGTTACCTTTGTTTTTTTGTTTTTTTGTTTTTTTGTTTTTTTGAGACGGAGTCTTGCTCTGTTGCCGCGCAGTGGCGCGATCTCTGCTCACTGCAAGCTCCGCCTCTTGGGTCGACGCCATTCTCCTGCCTCAGCCTCCTGAGAAGCTGGGACTACAGACACCCGCCACCACGCCTGGCTAATTTTTTTGTATTTTTAGTAGAGACGGAGTTTTACCATGTTCATCAGGATGGTCTCGATCTCCTGACCTCGTGATCCGCCCGTCTTGGCCTCCCAAAGTGCTGGGATTACAGGCGTGAGCCACCGCGCCCGGCCACCTTTGCTTCTTATTTCAAAAGCTTAGAAGGCTCCTGGGGCCCTCCTCCCCACATGATAAAGAGCTGGGTCCTCCTCCTTGCTACAGAACTGCCTTTCTGCTGGTTTCCCCTCACAGCTCTCTCTGAATCTGTTGCAGAGAAGGCCAGGCTCAGGCTGTCTCCCCTGGCTGGCCCAGAGCCGGGCTGCGGCCCCTGCCCTGCTGAGATGGGGACAGCAAGGACCCACAGAACCCAGGTGTGCAGGAACAGCTTACCAATCATGCCAGCATAGGAGCCCAGACACGCCTGGTAATTGTCCGCAGGGCAGCTGGTGACCGTCTGGTAGGAGGCTCGACAATTGGCATGGAAGTCGGCCAGCCGGGACCTGGTGGCGGGGAGAAGATGCAATGCAGAAAAGCGGTTCAGTCTGGCTGCCTTCTGTCTCCTCTGTCCTGCCAGTGGCATCTCCTCCCTGCAGCTTCCCAGGGTGGAAGAAGCCAGGAAGAGGGAGGGGAGGAAAGTCGGGGGAACCAAGTCTTTGTGGGGGCTCAAGCTGTGAGGACAGAGATTTGTCCTCAAGCTCCTTGAGGACAGAGATTTCCGGAGAGACAGGCACATAGTGCGGCTTAAGAAAAACTGAATGATTGACTGATGGAAAGGACCCCACAAGGCACAGAAACAGCCTGCTCTAAATGGCTCTTTTAGGCAAAGGAACACAGGGAGGAGCCGGGTGGGTTTGTGGAGAATGCCTGGACCCCAGGCAGGAAAGCTGGGTCCACCTTCTGTGGGGCTGCAGTCCTGGATGAGCCTGCCCAAGTGCTTCAACCCAGCACTGCAAAATCCCACCTGCAAAATGGGTGAATAGTCCCTTCCCTAGATGCTTCACAGGACCCGTCTGAGGGTCAAGGAAGCTACTGGCCAGGGAGACAAAAGAGTCTCCCTGGGTGAGACATGCCACGGGCATCCTCCACTGGTCTGTTCTGCGGTAAGCCAGAGCAAAGGCTCCTCTGCCACCCCTCCACCCCTACCCCAGTTCCCTATCCCACTCCCACCAGGCAGAAGTGGCCTTCCCTTCCCCTGGTGACCATAACACGCCATCACCCATTCCCCTCTGTCAGCATCGATGACACTGCATCAAAACTCCTTGTGCACGGCTCTATGCTCCCCATTGGGCCATGAGCCACTTGAAGTCAGACAGTATCTGAGCTGGGTCTGTCCCCATACCTCAGCTCCAGACCTAGACATGGAAGGTTCCACGGAGCACAGGGCATCGAAGTCTAGTATGCATGGCGAGCTCCATTCCTTTCTCTTCCCTCCTGCCCTGGGCCCTGGCCAGGAATGTTACCATCAGCCTGGGCTGGGAGAGGATGCTCCCCTCTCCGCCATGTCAAGTGACAATCATCACCTTCTACAGGTGAGTGTCCTTTGCCACACACACACACAGCCCTTATGTATCACATCAACTATGTCTCACAGCAGCTCCAAGTAGCTAGTAATAAGGTCTGTTCACGGATATTTCCCAATGATGGGCACGCAGGAGGACTTCAGCCACCGTGCACTCCATGAGAATTCTATGGCGACTCGACAAGCTAGCTGCAGGATGGACCAGAACCCGGGTCACCCAAATCCCTTGCCCACACCCTTTGCACATATGGAACCTCATGAAGCCATCTCCAAGTTCACCCCAAGTTCAGCTCCCCTGGTTCTCCACTGGAACCCTCTCCCATTTGAGAAAGGAACAGGTAGAGGCAGAGAGAGACAGGAGGCTGAGAGGGACTGAGCCAGCCTGAGCCAGGAGAGAGAATGCAGGCTTTCCACGAGAAGGTGCTGGTGCCTGCTGAGGGGGCCCCCATCATGCAGGCACGGGCTGAGTGTGTCCCACCACTGGACAAATTCATTTCTCTAGAGGCCCCCGTGATCCTGAGGGATGCGTCTGAGAGAAGAAGGAAACCCTCCTGAGATGTGTCCCAGGCCCCTGCAGGCTGAGAGAAGGCCATGGGCACCAAAGCAAGAGTCGGCTCAGCTCTGCCCTAATTCACTGGGTGGCTGTGCCCGAGTTCCCTGCTTCTCAGGGACTCCAGTTTCTTATGTATCAAATGAATAAAAAGTACTCTAATTAGCACTTTAAACAGCACTTTAACAGTTTGGGATGATTCAAAAGTTCTGGAGATGGATGGCAGTGAAGGTTCCAGAACCATGTGAATACACTTAACACCACTGACTTGTACACCTACATGGTACATTTTCTGTTATGTGTATTTTACCACAGTGATGGTTTAAAAGGTACTTTCATATCCATCTTTTATTATTTAACCCTCACAAATGCTCCGTGAGATCTGACAAGCAGTTATTATTATCCCATTTTAGAGATGAAGCAGCTGAGCCTCAGAGAAGCTAAGCAACTTTGCCCCCAAGATCAGAGTCACTGAGTAGTGGAGCCAAGACTCAAGTCTAGAGCTCCAACAAGGTGGGCGCCATTTCTGGCAGGTCCCAGTGCTCCTGTGTGGGAGGAGGGTCTGGAGTCCTTGAAGGCCCTTCCAGAGCCATCATTCTGCACCTCAGGAAACAATGTCTTCCACAGGAAAAGAGGAGGAAATCTGCAGTTGTCTCTGCCTTCTCTTCTGCCCAGAAATGCACCCTCCACTTCCTCAAAACAAGCAGCAGCAGCATTTCCAAGCAATCCTTCACCCCTGCAGGCGGCGACTCCATCTCAAATGTCAAAACCCACACCCACCCCCCTCCGCAGCCAGCAAATAAGAGTGCTGTGAGAGGGGAAGGGGGGTCTCCATGTCCCAGACCTCCAGAGACCCAAGAGGTGGCTTGAGAGTAGACCGAGACGCTAACAGGTAGATGGGATTTAGAGACAAAATCTGTTGAGTTGAATTTGCCCCACGCCCCAAAAAAAGTTGCAGTTTTAATCCCCAGGCTCTATAAACATGATCTTATTTGGAAATAAGATCTTTGCAGATGTAATCCAGTTAAGATGAGGTCACAGTGGATTAGGGTGGGCCCTAAATCCAACGACTGGTGTCCTCATCAGAAGGGAAGAGATAGACACACGGGAAGAATGCCATGAGACAGCAGAGGCAGAGACAGGAGTGATGAAGCCAGAAGCCAAGGAATGCCCAGCGCTGCAGCAGTGCCCGAAGCTAAGAGAAAGAGAAAGGCATGCAACAGAATCCCTTTCAGCCTTCAGAGAGAGCATGGCCCTGCTAACACCTTGGTTTCAGACTTCTGGCCTCCAGAAAAGCGAAAGAATAAACTTCTGTTGTAAGCCACCCAGCTTGTGGTACTTTGCTACAGCAGCCCCAGGAAACAAATGCAGCCCTTTCAAAGACTTCACTGTTTGCTTTGGCCAAATGTCTCCCTCCAGAAGAAGCTAAGGGCATACAATCAGGTCCCAGCACCGGAGTGGGCTGCAGGGGGGCAAGAAGATAAAGGCAGGACCTAGCTCCACATCCTACAGGGTGTGGGACAAGCAGGCCACTCGATAATGAGCAAAGCTGCTGGTTCCCATCCTCTCCCCACCAAAGGGCATCCAAGCACCAGGTCTTAGCTCTAATGCAGGAGTCCATTCTAATGCCAGGCCATCGCACATCAGGCTCACCTCTCTCCTGCCCCACCACCAGTTCCTCCCCATGAAGCCCTTCCCACCTAGCTGTGTGGATTTCTTCCATTTCCATATTCTAGCTACACATACATAGCCTGGACCAGGCAACTGAAAGCTTCATTGCACGAGGAGTTCCTGATTTTGCCCTGCTGGGTTTACTCCAACTAGAACGCACATTCGCAGAGTGGCAGACTCCGTTGATCTCCTCATCCATATCCTCCACAGCTGCACCTCTGGGCAGGGACGAGGTGTAGAGAGCCATGCATCCTTTCTCCAAATACACATCGAGCCCTGCCGTGTGGCTAACAGATAAAAGATGGGAATGGCAAGCGTGGATACAACATCAGAAAGGAAACCCCAGATGAGGGGGCCGGGGTAGAGTGCCTGCGGGCCAGGGACTGGGGCAGTGGGAGGTCACGGCTTGCTTATCTCCCTGGGGGAGCACACTGCCCACCACAGCAGACCGGAGGGCCCACACACTCTCTGCAGGTATTGGGAGCCTCCCAGGCAACGCAGCTCCCACCCAGCACACAGGGAGCCTTGTTTCCCTCCTGCAAGGCCAGTTCTCCCATCCCTGACATTAGGAACCCTCAGGACCTCAACTGGCCTCCTCATCCATGCAGCTTCTCATGCTGGAGAAGGAACAGAAGCATGAATGGGGAGTACATGGCTACTGGTGCTTTGCCCTTTGGGGAATCCCAAATATTTCCCTGATGGGCCACAAGGAGAGCAAGGCCATAGGGAGAGAGGCGGGAGTAGAGGAAGCCAGCCAGGAAACAGAAGGTGAAAGAATCCAGACCAAGGTGGGGCTGGCCAGAGGGACTCCTCAGGGAAGAGGAGAGGGGCAGACCCAGCCACTGAGAGAGGAGCGGGTATCTGTCACATGGCCATGCTCCATCCCTCGCTCGCTGGCTGTGTGACCTTGGGCTGGCCTGTCATGTCTCTGGGGCTAAGTGTCCCCAGTGAACAAACAGGGAGAATCACGCCTGCCAACCTCCCCACTTGGGCTGCAAAAGAGAGCTAAGGAGACAGCGCGTGAGGGCGCTCGGAATGGCAGGCACCCGATGGAGACAGGAGGCATCGTCCTCATCTTCCTTCTCTGCCTAGCGCTGTGCCTGCCGCTGCAAGTGTACAGCAGGATCAGCTTTCCCTGGTGTCTGATACAGAAGGAAAAACAGACCCACTTATCCTGCAAGGTGGATCTGGGTCCCACACAGGGCAAGTGACCGCATCAAGGAGATGGGGCTCCCTCTTGCTCTCCCATCCTACCGTGCCCCAGCCTACTGGAAACCAGGGCCTCCTGACCCCGCTGTCCTTCTCCACGTCATGCTGGGGACACAGGAAGAGGAACACAGCCCTTAAAGCAGGGCAATGCACACAGGGCCCCTTGGCTAGGCCCCAGGTGACCACTGACAAGAGCACTCCTCACTCCTCTGAGGTTATGACCCACCTCTTTGAAAGCAGGCCTGACTGCTGATGCCAGGGCCTTGGAGAGCTATTCATAGCAAAGGGAGGGGGAGAACCCAGGCCTGAGGCCGGCAGACAGCAAAGGGGACAGCAAAGGGGACAGCAAAGTGAAGAGAAGCCGCTAAGCCTTCTGTTCCTCCATTGCTCCATCCTCAGCGTCCAGCAGCCTTGGCAAGAGAAAGTGACAAATGGAGCTATTTAGGAGGACACAGAGTCCAAGACCAAGGCTCCAGGAGGCCTCTGATTGCTCAAATTTCTCTCTGCCCCTCCATGTGTGATCAAGTCCACAGTAGTGGGCTCCCTCTGCCAGCATTAGAGACCACATAGTGTCAATTTCCTTCAAGCCCTGGACACTGTCCCACTCCAGCCATGACCCCTCGCCTCCGCACTGCTAGGCAAACTTCTCCAAGGCAAATGTTACCCTTTTCATAATACAAGGCATGCTGCTGGTGATCTCTGTGCCCTCTCTAGGCCAAACGTCACTCTCCTCCAACACCGGGAGGTCACTCCTGGACTCCGGTCTTGCTGCTGAGAACAGACTTTTCCTGGATCAGCCCCATCACTTTGCAGATTCCTGCCTTTTAAATCCCTCATATGAGAGATGGCATAAAAGAAGGCATGAGAGAGAGAGAGAGAAAGAGGAACAGATAGGAAAAAAACAGAGAGCCAGCAAGAGAACCAAAATGAAGAGGAGCCAAGTCCATCTCGGCTGAGACCAAGCCAAGTCTGCCAAGTGAGCTCAGGGCAGCAGGTGGATCTGTCCGGAAAACATAAACCCTCTCTGGACGTGTTTCCTTGGCAGCTGTAGCCTGTTCAGTTGCAGGAAAGCAGCAGCAGGAGACAGGGAGAGAGACAGAGAGAGACAGAGAGACACCCAGTTGGATGAAAAGGTTGCCGTATTAAACGAAGAACGTGTAGATTCATTTGAATTTCAGACAATGAATTTTTTTTTTAGCATAAGTATGTCCCACATAGTATCTGGGAAATACTTATACTAAACAGTTTTTCTTTTTTACCCAGAGTATTTATTTAACTGGGCATCCAATATTTTTATTTGTTGGATCTGGCAACACTGTTTTTTTCTGCTTTGTTTTGTTTTGTTGCCCATGCTGGAGTGCAGCGGCTCGATCTGGGCTCACTGCAGCCTCCACCTCCCGGGTTCAAGTGATTCTCAGCACCCCCACCCCACCCACAATAGCTGGGATTACAGGTGTGCGCCACCATGCCCGGCTCATTTTTATATTTTTAGTAGAGATGGAGTTTCACCTTCTTGGCCAAGCTGGTCTCAAACTCCTGACCTCAAGTGATCCACCCACCTTGGCCTCCCAAAGTGCTGGGATTACAGGTGTGAGCCACCACACCCACCTGACAACACTACTTGATGAGTACATAAGCCCCCAGCAAAGGGGAAGACAGCAGGGCTGAGTGTGCAAAGATCGAACCACACAAGCAGAAGTCATCCAGATTCACGGGGGTACAGGTGGACTTTCTACAGGTCACTGGTTCTCAAAGTGTGGTCCACAGACCAACAACATCGTATCAGCTGGGAACTTCTTAGAAATATAGATTCTCTAGCTCCACCCCCGTCTCCCTGCCTGGCCCCAGACAAGCAATATCTGAAATTGTAGGAGCAGAGTCCAGCAATCTTCACCTTAACAAGCCCTCCCAGTAATTCTGAGGCAGGCTGAAGTTTGAGAATGTGGCCACCAGCACAGGTTTCAGAGCTGGGCTTGTGAGTACCTTTCAGACCTCACCTCCTAGTCTCAGCTTTAAATATCCACACTGTATGGCCTAGCCATTAAAAAAAAAAAAAAAAAAAAAAACGCAGTGCTTTGAACCACAACTGGAGAAGGCTCACAGTTACGTGGAAAAGAGTGCACATGTTTGTATACAAACACACAAACACACACTCCTATGGCCACAGAAATACAGTTACACTTGGATACATACTTCCCAGCACTATGCTTCGGTCTTCACCAAGAGGAAGTATACAGGAAATTGTTATCAATGAAACCTCCCCCGGTCTAGGCTGTAAACACCTTCCCAAAAGCATACTTTCCCAAATTTGTCTGATGTAGAACAATACTGGGGAACCCCAAAACTTTCCAATGCTGATCAATACATACTGAAGTTCTGAAGTCTGTCTGAAGAAGCCTGAAGTTCTTTTTTTTTTTTTCTTTTTGAGACTGGGTCTCACTCTGTCGCCAAGGCTGGGCAGTGGCACAATCTTGGCTCACTGCAACCTCTACCCCCCAGGTTCAAACAATTCCTGTGCCTCAGCCACCAGAGCAGCTGGAATTACAGGTACGCGCCACCATGCCTGGCTAATTTGTTTTGTATTTTTAGTAAAGATGGGGTTTCGCCATGTTGCCTAGTCTGGTCTCAAACTCCTGGCTTCAAGTAATCCACCCATCTCAGCCCCCAAAAGTTCTATAATTTCAGGCCTGAATGAAGTTCTCATTTATCAGGTGATACCTGCTATGTTACTGCCATGGAAACCAGGTTTGTCCTCGCTGCAGAAGTGGAAGAGGAGGGGGAAGAAAGGAAGTTGATGTTTACTATGTGTCAGGCACTCTAATCTCATTTAATTTTCTGAAAAATCCCACGAAGTAGCATATTTCACAATAAGGACACAGAAGCTCAGAAAGGCTGGATCGCACAGTCACACACCCTGCAGCCAGCACACCACGGCCAGGTACGGCAGCCGACAGGAACAGGGGCAGACACCAGCACTGCCTGACACAAAAGAATGGGGCACTTGAATATTTATTTCATGGACGGAGAAAAGGGTTTCCAAGAAGTGCAAATTACTCATGATAGGTTTCATAGACAATTTATGGAAATGCTGAGAAAATGGCCTTACTAGACCCAAGTGCCCCTGGAATGGCTTTCTAACGTCCCCTCTGGCAGTGCAGGCCTTCTTCGTTAGTGGGTTCAATGTGATGTGACAGTGAGAAAAGGGAAAATGAATGTCACCCACATGGCTGCTTTCTGACCTCCAGGGCTCACTGTGGACAACCTGATCTTCCATCCTCTCCTGTGTCCTCCCACCACCGCTGGTTTCATGAAGTCAAGGACCAACTTGGCTTCCTTCCTTCCTGTTTATTCTTCAACTGTACAGTGGATACTTATTCTTCTTTCTGCCCAGAACAACAGCTCTCCTGGGGTGGGCTGGGGAAGAGGACTTCCTCCTTGGGCCAGGTAGTTTTGTTTTTTTGTGTGTGTTTTTTGTTTTCGAGACGAAGTCTCGCTCTGTCACCCAGGCTGAAGTGCAATGGCATGATCTGGGCTCACTGCAACCTCTGCTTCCCAGGTTCAAGCAATTCTTCTGCCTCAGCCTCTCGAGCAGTCGGGGCTACAGGCACGCACCAGCACACCTGGCTAATTTTTGTATTTTTGGTAGAGACGGGGTTTTACCATATTGGCCAGGCTGGTCTCTAACTCGTGACCTCATGATCTGCCTGCCTCAGCCTCCCAAGGGCCAGGTGGTTCTATTAAAGGCCGTATGCCACCTCCTGGGCACAGGGGGAAACATGACTCGGGCTGGGAAGCCACAGCACCCCTTTCTCCTAGCCACACTGGCCTAGAGATAAGGAAGTAACATCAGCTGGGCCCAATAGGGTCCTTATCTGAAGTTTTCCTAATGGGACAGGCATGGAAAAACATGCTTTTCTTTTTGGTTCTAAGATACCACAGATGTGAACCACAATTCTAGCCTCATAATCCTAGTAAGAATACACATGCAGCTAACTGGAGGGAGAAGCAGAAACAAGGTACAAGAAAAGCAAGAGAGAGAGAGAGAGAGAGAATGAGAGAGAGAGACTGAGACCTACCTGTACTCGAGTCCTTGGGATTCTCCCCTGCCTTTTCTATATTTTATTATGCAAGCCAATTGATCCTGTTTTTATTTTTCTTAAGGTAGTTGGGTCTCTGTCACTTAGAACAGAAACACTCAACCAGGCGCGGTGGCTCACGCCTGTAATCTTAACACTTTGGGAAGCAGAGGCAGGCGGATTACTTGAGGTCAAGAGTTCGAGACCAGCCTGGCCAACATGGCAAAACTCTGTCTACACTGAAAATATAAAAATTAGCCAGGCATGGTAGCACACACCTGTAATCCCAGCTCCCTGGGAGGCTGAAGCAGGAGAACCACTTCAATCTGGGAGGCAGAGGTTGCAGTGAACCAAGATCATGCCACTGTGCTCCAGCCTGGGCAACAGAGTGACTCCGTCTCAAAAAAAAAAAAAAAAAAAAAAAAAAGAAAGGAAAGAGAAGAAAGAGAAGAAAGAGAAGAAAGGAAGGAAGGAAGGAAGGAAGGAAGGAAGGAAGGAAGGAAGGAAGGAAGGAAGGAAGGAAGGAAGGAAGGAAGGAAGGAAGGAAGGGAGGGAGGGAAAGGAAGAAAGAAAGAAAGAAAGAGAAAGAAAGAAAGAAAAAGAAAGAAAGAAAGAAAGAAAGAGAGAGAAAAGAAGAAAAGAAGGAAAGAAGGAAAGAAAGAAAGGAAAGAAAGGAAAGAAAGAAACATTCTTGACTACTATTTAGCTTCGCTCTCTAATTCTGCATGACCTTCTTTGTCCAGGTCCTAAGTGATCAGAAGCAGCACACACCAGAAAGGCCACACAGGCCAAAAACAAAACCTACAAAGGGTCTGTCCAGCCCATGCAAAAGAGCCAGGATTGCCGGAGTGTTGGAGTAGGCAGATGGCCAGAAGTAGGCAGGCAAGGGGGCCCCTGGGAAATGAAGTCCCAGAGATGCTGCCCACTGACACTCAGCAGAAAAGACAACGGCTGCACTGGCTACTTCTGGCTTTGTGATTGGGCTCCTCCAGCCCTAAAGGGGACTTATCATGCCATAGCCAGAGATAAACATGGTGGGCCTCACTGACAGGCATGCATACGCCTCCAATAACTCACCCAAGAGGAGACTTTTGCTCATTATAATAGTAAAAAACACAGCCCTGCATGGAGATTTTCAATGCCAATGAGACATGTAATATATAGACTAGCATGCACAGCCCTAGAGCAGGCATGCCCAAAGGAACCTCCCGAAACAACCCCTCACTCCCCTTCATGAATAATCAGGTAAGATTCCCATTAAGAGAGTCCCCCAGCACTAGCTGCTGCTGGCTCATTCTTCTGAGCAGCCTGCTGGGTCCTGCCCTTCAGAGTGCACTATCTCTTTAAATAAACACTGCTACTGCTATTTTTCCAGCCAGGTCAGCCGGCTCCCCTCTTGGAGCTTAATTCATCTTCCTTCAAGAAACTCTGCTGCTTAACCCTCACTGTGCATCACTTGGCTGAATTCTTTCTCCCAAGTTAGATGAGAATCAAGAATTCCCGTACTTCCCAGTAACAGGAGCACTTCAAGGAGACCAACTTTGAAGACAGATGATGATCAAATTAATGAAAGAAGACAGAGCTGGCCTTGGATTCTTTCTCCAGCTTTACTTGAAAGGAACAGCTCAGATAGATATTAACACCAGGAAAAGCTACACTGTTATCAAAATGGCAAGGACGTAGATGGTGTGAATGTATGAAAATTTAAACATGAAATCATGTTATGCGGTTAAAAAGCAGGAGACAATAGAGTTTATGCCCCCCGGTTACAAATGGAGAAAATGTTAAGTTATGAACCAACAAGATTCAGAAGTATATTTCAAAAGATGCTAATAGAAGACACTGTTCATTATGTTCACTTTTAATAAACTTGCCATATGATTGTAATTATTTCTTTAACTTTAATTGAAGTAGGCCTCATGAATCCAGAGTTATTATAAACAGTGATTTCTCTAAGCCTTCTGTTAGAGAAAATGTTATGGGTTCTGGAAGCCTCAGCAAATTCAACTGACTCTCTGTCCTAAGACAAAGTGGCTGAGACAGAAAAGCCACCATCTCAGAAAAGACCTGACTACTCTTTCCTGGGCTGCTGCAGGTAGTAGGAGCTGGCAGGTTGGAGAGAGAGCCTAGGGCTATCCTGGGAAATGGCCACCAAACCCTTCAGGACACAACCAAGACCTCAGGGGGCTGCTGGAAATAGAAATCTTTGATCTCCTCCCACAAGAGGTCCTGACTTCTTCAAGAACCCCTCCACCTAGACCCCGCACAGAACCACGCCCAGCCATGAGATCCAATTTCTGAAGTCCCGCGGACTGTGTTTGAACCTTGGCTCAGCTCCACTTGACTGTGTGATCTTGAGTAGGTAATTAAAGGAGGCCTCAGTTTCCTCATCTGCAAAATGGAGGCAATAATGCTACTTAACTGCATATTTTCTGATATGGTTTGGCTGTGTCCCCACCCAAATCTCATCTTGAATTCCCATGTGCTGTGGGAGGGACCCGGTGGGAGGTAACTGAATCATGCGGACAGGTCTTTCCCATGCTGTTCTCGTGACAGTGAATAAGTCTCACAAGATCTGATGGTTATCATAAGGAGCAGTTTTTCTCCACAAACTGTCTCTCTTTGCCTGCTGCTATTCATGTAAGACATGACTTGCTCCTCCTTGCCTTCTGCCATAATTGTGAGGCTTCCCTAGCCACACGGAACAGTAAGTCCAGTTAAACCTCTTTCTTTTGTAAATTGCCCAGTCTTGGGTATGTCCTTATCAGCAGTGTGAAAACAGCTAATACATTCCTTGCAAGGATTAAATGAAATATCCAGTGAACAAATGTGTGTATGTGTGTGAACAGGGCCTGCAACACAGTGGGCACTCCCTCAATGCTCACTGATGTGGTGATTAACATTAGGAGGCTCCACCACCCAATCCTTAGCATGAGACACCATGTAGAAGGCAGGAGCTATGTCCCTTCAAGCCAAAGGGCCATGTTCTCGCTGATCTATTAACAAGCACCTCCTCTGTTAGCACAGGGCCACACAATGAGGGTTTGTTACCATCACTGCGTGGTAATCGAACAGTTCTCTGACATTGGTATCGTTGCTCCATTTTGCTAAGGAAATAGAGCCCTAGAAAGGTTAATTAACTCACAAATAACACAGCAGCAAGGCCAGAGGACTTAGGTTCAAATCCTAGCCCCAAAGCCAGTGGGTTTTCTGGGTTTCCCCTTCTGCTGTGCTGTCCCCAGTCCCCAACTCTGCCCACCCCCCTACCCATACCCCTCTCCCATACCCCTCTCCCATACCCCTCTCCCATACTCCTCTCCCATACCCCTCTTCAGTGTTCTGAAGCCACAAAATAAAGGTTTCTTTCTCTCCTGCAGCCATCCAAGGGAGTCACTGTGGTGCCACCTGCCTCCTTGGCTCCCCTTTCCCATCCAGCATGGAGCTCACCCAGTGTCCCCTCTCTCCTCTGGGGGAGCCACGAAGGTGACCATGGGAAATGACCTAAGAGGGCTGTGGCTTGAGTACTGAACCCTGGCTGACCAGAAGCAATCAATCAGACCCCAGCCACCACCAAGAGACCAATATGCCAACCACAGCAAGTCTGCTCTGGAAGAGAGTCAGGAGGGCCTAGATGGGACAGAGGCCAACCCAAGTCCACCTGGATCTTCCCACAGGGCCCAGAGATGAGAGCCAAGGCCACATCCTCCTCCACGAGACCGCCATTGGATACACTCCTTCGCATACTCCAAAAACACAAGCAGATGGGCAGATCCCCTTCTCTCCACTTCTCTCCCCAATCCCTTCACCTATGTTCCAAACCTCTTATTACCAGGGAAGAGGAGAAAGAATTAAACATATGCATCATTTGATTTTAATTGAAGGACTGTTCTATTTCATTGAACTGCTAAGTAAGCTGAACAAGAGATTGTGTTTACATAAGCAAACCCCGAGTCACTATAGACTTGCTGTCACATTAAGTCAATACTTATGAAGGCTCTCTATTTAATTATTCAGTGAGGACTGACTTATTATTGTGTTAAGAGTGTGGTTAGCCTTGAGCTAGGTAGCCAGCCAGCTGAAAGATTTCTTTCAACTTTCTCTGAATGCTGATATGGTTCTTGCTGGTGGTAAGAGGATGGGTTTCTTCCCTTTCTCCCTCCCCACCCTTCCCCTCCCAACTCCTGCTCATGAGTAGAAAGAACCAGGTTTACTCCCTTGAGGAGCGGGTGGCAGGTGCCCCTGCAGGGGTCACTCTCTCAAATGCTCTTCCTAGACCAGTAATTTGTCCTAAGACCCTGACACCTGAAGTCTCATTAGCCAAGTTCTTCTGCTCTTAGTTCTAGCAGCTCCAGCCTTCATTCTTCCCATTCCCGATTCTGAAGACCTCCTACTCAAAGACCCAGACCCCTCCCCAGCTCTGTTCCTCCCAACATTGCCTCTCCTTTCAACTTCCACAGAATGTGTTTCTCGGCCTCACAATCCATGCAAACCCTATTATTCCACGGCATCTTCTTACAAAGATTCAGATAGGTTCTTGCATCAAATCCCATTTCCTGAAATGTAACATACGGAGAAAAGGTCAGAGATGAATGTTCAGCCTCAAGTGAGTGGCATTTTAGGCTTAGCATGAACTCCGGAGAGTCAGAAAGCACAGTGGCTGAGAGCAAAACCCCAGGCACCAAATCCCCTGGGTTCAAGCCCCAGCTCTGCCAGTCACAAAGGGAATAGTCTGGGGCAACTCACCTTTCTGTGACTGAGCTCTTTATCCATAAAAGGGGGCAAGGAGTTTCTGGGAAGAGTAACTGAGATTCCCAAGAAGTACAAAGGACCATGCCTGGCATGCCAGCCTTGGCTGTTATGAGGAGCCCTGTGTATTTCTAGTCTAAGTCCCTGAAGGAGAAGTCCCTGGGCTTCCACAACCCATCTTTGCCAGCCTGATCCCCATCCATGATCAGGATGTACTGATTTCTGCCATCTCATCTCTCCTCTCTCCCATCCCAAACCCTATAGCAACTTCAAACACACACGTTCTCCAACCATGATGTTTCATACGCCTTGGTCCTATGTTGCTTCCCTTGCCGAGAAAGCCTTCCCCAGCCACGTGCTCCTTCAACTTTATCCAGTTCACCCTTCCAAACCCAGTTCAGGTACCAGTTCTTCCAGAAAACCTTCCCTGAATGCCTTCCCCCAACTCTAATCATGTTTCACAAACTCCGATTATTGCACTTGCATCACTGTATCATAACTTACATTTTAAATATGTTTCTCCTATTAAGCTACGAGTTCCTTCAGAATAGAAACCATCTTATTCATGTTTAAACCTTCAGTGCCCAAAGAAGTGCCTGACACCCAAAAGGGACTCAGTTGCCACTGGATGGAGGGAGGAAGAGAATGATTAAAAAAAAAAAAAAATGGAGGGGAAGGGAGGGGAAGGGAGGAGGAGGGAGGGAAGGGAAGTGAAGGGATTGGTTGATTAGGACTGTGTCTGGAGGCACAGAGGACTTTCTCTAAGCAGCAGGAGATCTAAGAACTCTCCTAACACCTCCCCTTGAAAAGTAAAACTATAGGCAGATCTTCAGCTAGCACACAGCAAAATGTGTCAATGTTTCATTAACTTGAGCACCAAGATAGCTCAGCTCCCAAAAATGCCCTCCAGTGTGTCTGCCTTTCCCCCGCTTCCTCTTATCCTCCCTGGGGGTGGTTAGAAACTTGGAAAAGTGTCTCTGCTTTCTCTGATAACAGCCATTCACTAAAGGAGGCCCCAGTGGCCTGCGAGAATTAACACATCCTTAAGCACCACACTTAACACGAGGAAGTGCCTTGGGACCTACAGAGGAGAATCCAATGGGTCCCTGTGGAGGAAGGCTGGGTGGAGTGTCCACTCGCAAACACACAGAAGGGCAGAGGAAGTCAGAGACGAGGCAGAGGATTTGGGACAAAATGCCTGCTGCACCTCTCCATGTCTAAGTGGCTGTGATACCCACACAAAAGAGTGTTTGGGAGATGAAACCAAACCACCCTCTGCAAAACTAGCTCTGAAAAACAGAATTCACTGTATACCTGTTTATGATCTTTCGTCTTGGGAATAAGAAAAAGGCAGTCCAATTGCACCCAAATTCTCTTCAGCTTTCAGCACAGGAGGCAAAGCAGGGAGAAAGACACTGATGTGAGTACCGTGGGCTGGAGCCTGCCCACCACATCCCGGACCCACCAGGAAGCAGGGAGGACAAGGCATGGCTGGGGTCTGCTCTAAAAAAGCACAGGGCAAATATATTCTCAGAGCCACAGGCTTCAGGGGGCATCGGCCCCTCCATTCCAAGCCTTCTAGAGAAAACTGAATAGACAAATATTTTTCCTAGCAGGCAAATATCTGGGCAGCTATGCCACCACTAGGAGTCTTTCTCATTATATAGACTAACGAGAACGCTGTGCTTCTCTAGAGCAGTTTATCAAGGCAACATCCATTATAAATGACATTTTTCTTGAACTAACAAAGGATGTGAGGCTGGGGGGGAACCGGTTAAAAGGAAATGTTTAGCTAATCCCAGAAACCATTCAGAAATTAATTACACACCCCCTTGCTAGCCAGCGCTTTTCCCTCTTTGTGCCCTTCCTCCTACTTGGACTCCCTGCCCTGTCCGCCCACCTCCTGGCCACCTGAGCCAGGAGCCAGGGAAGGGAGCCACGCGGGCTCCCAGGAATACAGCGCCTTAGGAGGAGGGTGAAGCCTTAACAGCAGCATCACTGGAGCATATAAGACCAGATTATTTGTGGTCCCAACTTGCTGATGCAAGATGAAAAATACACAAACTGCAGCTGCTGAACTCAGCTCTTTTTCTTTTTCTTCCCTCTTTTCTCTTAGCTGAGGTTAGTGTTTTACAAAAAATAAAATCCATGAACTGGGAGGTTTCTAACCTGTCAGCTTAAGTTCAGGTGCACAGAATACGGCATCCAGGGAGGAGAGAACATGGGCCCTTGGTCTCGCCCGCATGCAGTGAGCTCTCCCACGTGTCCCCACACACAGACCCACACGAAGGCCCTGCCGCTCCAACCGATGCATGCACAGCCACACACCCTCAGTGAAAGAGTCCCCTTTTCCCCCCCAATCAGAGGCCCTCTCCCTAAGCCCTGAATCCTGGGTCCTCTCTATTTCTACCCTCCGACTCCACAACAGGTGACAACATTAGATGTCCTTTTGACATCGGAGGACTGGGAGCCATGCCCATGGCCTGGAAGCCAAGGTCTCCCCATGTAGGCAGTGCACGCCCCAGCACTGGTTACATACAGCTACAGTCTTGCCATGAATCATCTCCCACCAGTGCCTCCCCACGTGGAGTGGGCTGGATAAAAATCAGAGGGGACACAGCAGACCACTCAGGCCAGGGAGAGCAGGCGGTCATTGCGTCCCTCTGGATTCGTTACCAACCCTCTCAAAACCTCTGCTGTAAAGATATTGAGCATCAGGACCCAGGTGCTTCTGAGAATTTGAACTGAAGCCTCTGGCTTCATCCAAGGAGAAGATACAGCATCCAGGTAGACTCTTCCCACAGGGCAGAAAGTGGATGGGACTCCTATGTAAAGTTCGAACACCAAGCAAGAAGGAACGAGGAGACTCTTAGCTCATCAAGAGTTTGAATGCATTTATCTTAGAACAGGCAGGTTCTGGCATCTGGCAAGGTTCTTCATTTCTTCTACTGAGGTCCCTCTTACCACTCTGCAGGGCTCTGCCAGGAGACAGGATATAGAAGTACAAAGTACCGAAGAAAGAAACATCTGAGTCTAAATCCAGACACAAGGAAGGGCAGACCCAAGAAGAGAAGGAAGGCCAGCAAGGTCAATGGGACTGCAGAGAGCAGGAAATAGATCTAGCCACGGGAAAGCTTTCTGGAGCTGGAATCTCTACATTCCCCGGAGGGCCTGGATGCATGAACAGAAGCCTTGCCAGGCACCAGGACCCCAGCACAGGGCAGAAGGAGGCCTCTGCGGGTTCCACCACCAACCTCTGATTCTCTCCAGTGGGTGTAAGGAATGGCCCCCCACCCGCCCCTCCAGGTCCACTGGGAAGACTTGTGGTCCCCCTGGGAAATTTTGCAGCAGGAGCAAGGGCGCCAAAACCACTCGCTCAGTCCTCTTTTCAACAGGCTAGAAAGTGGGCTGGCTATAAGACCATTGGCCATGCAGCACTTCCTGCGGAACAAACTCCAGTTTCTTCATCCTGCTTGTGCAGCAGGTATCTGGGGTGCTAGGTCAAAGGCAATCTTGGTGTGTCAGCCAAGGGGAGTCCCCACAGCAAGTGGCAGAAGAGAGGGGCTGACTCAACAGACAAGCCCCAGGGAACGAAGTCAAACAGGGCAGAAGGAATGGAGGCTGGCAGGGTAGAGTGTATGGAAAGCCAGAGACCATGGCCCAGGCTCACCAGGAAACAAGAGAGGCCATCTGCCCACAGAGGAGACAATACCCTCAGAGCTACAGAATCTGCAGGGAGAAAAGTGAACCAAGATGACTACCTCCGACCCCAGACCCTAGGGAACAATCCTCCACTTCCTGCACAGATAGGTAACTGTCCCAGCAGCAGAGCCTGACAGTATCTCCCTGCAGATGGTCTTGCGTGGGGGGCCTGGTGTTTCTTGGTGTTCCATCTCGCTGCCCCTTGACCACGGGAGATATACCAGATGTCCTTACAGGCAAACTTTCATCCAGATATTGCTGGGGGGTCGGTGTGGGGGAGTTGAGAAAAGCAAGCAGATTCCCCGTATCGCCACTCTGGAACGAAGCACCGTGAGTTCTGATATATGCAAATCTGTGGCAGTGAGGAAAGTCGACCAGTGGCACAGCTAATAGGAGGACTATTCCTTGAATGGCCATTTGATAGACTCCTCTGCAAGTAATGGACTGATAAAAACACTGCTGGAAGGCCTTAGACAAAGCCCTGTAAACCAGGAGGCAAACTGGGAATGGCAATTCGAGACCAGATGGCTGGTGATCTGCAAGCAAAGGGTCTGCAGGGGGTGAAGTCTGACATTTTAATGAAGGTACTCAGGGCCCTGAGACAATGGCAAGGCTGTGTGCACGGAAACAACATAAAGGAAACCAAGAACAATCCCATCCCAGGAGCATTCAGGAGTTGGCAGGGGAAGTATTAGCCCCCTTGACACCTCCCCACTAAAGGCCCACCCCTAGGCTCAAATACAGGTAGCACATGGAATGGCATCATACAGAGTCCCTGATGGTGGAGGTCTCTGTGGGACACATACGATGTTTTGCTTCAGCTGCAATGGCCAGCAGCACTGGGGGCCTGTCCTCTAGTTCCTGGACACTGGCACAGTCCCTGGACACCAGCACAATCCTTGGACACTGGCCTTCCCGGCTAGGCCTTCCTCCTACTCACCCTCACACTGCAAACCTTCCTAAACCCATCCTGCTTAACTGACTCTGATTTGAAAGGGATTTGCAGGGGACAGCAACAGACATGAGTGTAGGATGTCACCCAAGCTTCCATCTTCAAAGGAGAGCCAGCCAGTCTGGAGAGGCTGAGGAGCCAAAACTAATACCAGTTCATCTCAAGAAGATTTCTGACTTCCTTCCGAAACAGAGACTTCAGGGCTGGGTTGTTCTGATCGAACTCCTGACGAAGAGTGAGACTTGCAGACCAGATCCTACCACAAAGCAATCGGCAGCTGTGGTCAGCAACAGGATGCTGAAGGGCCTCAGTGGCTTCAAGAGGGCAAGAGGCCAGGGCAGAAGCCCTTCACGGAAGCCCAGTGAAGGCCCAGCCTGGGGCGGGGGGACAGCCACCAGTATGCTGAGCCAGCTAAGACACTCAGGCTGAAACCTGTACTTTAGAAACCCGTATTTTTATGCTGTTTATGTTTTCTATAATTATTTCCTTTTAGTCCTGCCTTTATATTTACTAAGAGACCAACCAAACTCAAAATAAATAATAATATCTAACAATTTTGAGTGTTTACTAGGTGTTTGCTAAGCACTCTAAAAGCATTAGTGCATTTAATCCTCATGAACACCCTGAGACACACAGGTAGTGCAAAATTCCCCACTTTACAGAGAAGGAAGCTGAGGTTTAGAGCAACTAAATGACTTGTGGCACACCCAGGAAGTGTGGGGCCTGGACTTGAGCCCGGGTCTCTCTGCGGTGCAAGCCCAAGGCCCGCCAGTCCTCTCAGAGGCATGCACAGGTTGGGGCTGCTGTTCCAACATGCATCCGGCATCACCCTCTGGGGTTGGGTGTGATAACGGCAGCAGAATCCAAGAGAGACCCCAGGATGGGAGTGACAGTCACAAGGGCAGAGCCAGAGCTGCCTGATCTCGAACGCTGTGGCTCTCTCTCCTGAGAGAGTTCCCCTGAGCTAGGCACTGGGTTTTGCTGCCAAGAGGAAAGCCAGGCCCTTCCAAAGGGGCAGCCCCCCTATTCTTGGCCTCTGCCCTCAAAACAGTGGTTTATTTCCAGCACCTCCCTCTGCCAAGAACACCGCAGTCATCCCTCACCCCGGGTGGACTCCACCCCACCCTCTCCAACCAGAGCTCTGGCACCCACCCACTTCCTCTCCCTTTGCTCAGAAATCCCCCTTCCCGTTTCCAGGTCTTCCTTAAGCTGTACCTGCGCATCCGAGCCCCTGCTGCCCAGCTCTCGGGGGTTATTAACTGTCATGAAGGCAGCTGGGTACCACCCACCTTAGGGATCACAGCAACATGAACAAGACAGTCCTTCTCTGGCTGGGGACAGCCCCTGAAGAAGCCTGAGAGACCCCGCCTCACTGGCTTCCTAGGGCGGCTGTAAAAAATTACTACAAACTCGGTGGCTTAAAATAACACAAGTTTGTTCTCTCACAGTTCTGGAGGCCAGAAGTCCAAGATCAAGGTGTTGGCAGGACCTTGCCTCCTCTGAAGGCTCCATGGAGGGGCCTTTCCTTGCCTCTTCCGGCTTCTGGTAGCACCCAGCATCCCGTAGCTTGTGGCTGCACCACTTCAACGTCTGTGTTCATCGTCTCACCGCCTTCTTCCCTGTCTCTGTGTGTCCTCCCGTCTTATAAGGACACCGGCCACTGGATTTAGGGCACACCCTAATGTGGCATGATCTTGTCTTAATTACATCTGCAAAGACACTATTTTCTAATTTTTTTTTTTTTTTTTTTTTTTTTTTTTTTTTTTTTTTTGAGACAGAGTCTCACTCTGTCTCCCAGGCTGGAGTGCAGTGGCCTGATCTCGGCTCACTGTAACCTTCGCCTCCCCAGTTCAAGCAATTCTCCCGCCTCAGCCTCCCGAGTAGCTGGGACTACAGGTGCGCGCCACTACACCTGACTAATTTTGTATTTTTAGTAGGGACTGGGTTTCACCATGTTGGCCAGGATGGTCTCGATTTCCTGACCTCGTGATCCACCCGCCTCAGCTTCCCAAAGTGCTGGGATTACAGGCGTGAGCCACCGTGCCCGGCCCTAAAGACCCAATTTTCAAACAAAGGCCACATTCTGAAGTTCCGGGTGGACATGAATGTTGGCAGACATTATTCAACCCACTACACTCATCAATCCCCTTCTGTTTCTACGAGGTGTTTGGTCTCACTTCCCTCACCCCAATTTGATTCAGATGCAGGCCGAACCCTCTGTGTGTCCAGACTGAGTGGTCACTCCTCCAAGGAGAGGCTTTCGCTCTCCAGGGTCACAGGCTCTGTTGCCACTTGGGGCTGGACCCTACCTCCCATGGGAGCGGGGGGACAGGGCCTCCCTTGCCTCTGCTAGGGGCTCCTCTATGTAAGAACAGAGGATGGGGGTCTCTCCAGGTGCAGTCCCCAGGCCCTGGACTTTGCATGACCCACTGGGGCACAGGTCCCAGTGTGCTCCTCTCCCTCATGTGCTCTGCCAGGGCAGAAGTCTGTGGGGCTTGAGCCTCAGCGCACCATGCCTGGACACCACCTCCCCATCACGGCCCCCTGCAGAAGGCAGGCTGGATGACCAAAGGCATGGTTTGGGTTCCTAAATTCCCAGTGCCCTTTCCCCAAGGCCAGGCGTGCTCCAGACCAGGGTTAGACAGGCCACGTCAGCCAGAACAGCGGGGTGGACGCTGCTGCTCCTCATCTACCCGCAGACAGCAGCCTCCTCTCTGGGCCTCCCTCAGTCTTTGAGGCCCAGGTCAATCATCTGTCCTCTCCTTACCACTGCAGTCTCTCTGCAACGACAGCCCATGTCCAGGGACTGTCTGGATTCATGGAAAATACTTTGATTATTTTCCAGAGGATAAACAAATGGGGGTTATTTCCATAGTAAAAATGCCAGCTAGATATTAAAACAAAAGTGTGCAGATGTACCGTGCAGATGAGTCTGGGCTGCTCTTCAGCTCAGGCACACTCCTTCTACCATAGGAAGAGTTCTAGAAAATGCACGGGCAGGGGTAACATCAGAAAACAAACTCCTCATCACACACATTAGGCACATGGTAATAGACAGTCAAAAGTAATTTAGTTTGTGGGACTCCCCGTCCACAGGCCGCCACACAGCACTGATTCCAGATACGGGCCAGGATGTGCCTGCCCACTGTGGTTCTCAACCCTCACCATGAACAAAATCCCCCAAGGAACCCAGGACACACTGGCTTCCCAGGCCCTACATCCAAGGATTCTGTTTCCACAGGTTTTAGGAGAGACCCAGGAACAAGCTGGTTTTTTTTTTTTTTTTTTTTTTTGAGATGGAGTCTTGCTCTGTCGCCCTGCCCAGGCTGGAGTGCAGTGGTGCGATCTTAGCTCACTGCAACCTCTGCCTCCGGGGTTCAAGCAATTCTCCTGCCTTAGCCTCCCAAGAAGCTGGGATTACAGGTGCGCACCACCAAGCCCGGCTACTTTTTGTATTTTTAGTAGAGACGTGGTTTCACCACATTGGCCAGGCTGGTCTCCAACTCCTGACCTCAGGTAATCCACCCTCCTTGGCCTCCCAAAGTGCTGCGATTATATGCATGAGCCATGGCACCTGGCCAGGAACTAACATTTTCATAAGCACCATGATGGATGGAGATATGGCATCCACGGACCACATTTGGAGAGAAAGTACAGGATGCATGGAAAATACAACCCTCAGAATAGGCCCTGCTTCAGGTTTCTGCTCGACCTTATCATAAGCCATGTGACCCTGGGCAAGTCCCTTAAAATCCCTAATCCTGTGTCCTTATCTGAACACAAAGAAATTCTAAGAGCGGTGACCTCAAAAGAGGTCATAGAGTACGTATGCACGGTTTGACATGGAAATTCCTAAAATGGTAACACAGTGGCTAACACACAAGAGCTCACTCAGGGTCGCCTTAGTACTGCTGGATGGAGGCGGCAGTTCTCCTCTGCAGCCTTGCTGTCTGGGGTCTGGACAGCAGAATTGGGCATTTAGGCCTGTGCCCAAGTGGCAGATTCCACAGTGGTGCCCACCACATGGGGCAGTTCGAGACCAGAGCAGGACGGGGCCAACCCAGGCCTGGAAAACAAGGCAGCCCAGGTGACTCTCTGCTCATCTCTGTCTCCCTGGGCTTTTACTTAGCAGTCATAAACCTCTCGGCCTGGCTCTGGCTGAGCTGTGGGGCATTAGAAAGTTGACAGGAGGCCGGGCGCGGTGGCTCAAGCCTGTAATCCCAGCACTTTGGGAGGCTGAGACGGGCGGATCACAAGGTCAGGAGATCGAGACCATCCTGGCTAACACGGCGAAACCCCGTCTCTACTAAAAACACAAAAAATTAGCCGGGCGAGGTGGCGGCGCCTGTGGTCCCAGCTACTCGGGAGGCTGAGGCAGGAGAATGGCGGGAACCCGGGAGGCGGAGCTTGCAGTGAGCTGAGATCTGGCCACTGCACTCCAGCCTGGGCGACAGAGCGAGACTCCATCTCAAAAAAAAAAAAAAAAAAAGAAAGTTGACAGGAGCCAGGTGTGTTGGGTCACGCTGTAATCCCAGCTACTCGGGAGGCTGAGGTGGGAGGATCACTTGAGCCCAGGAGCTTGAGGCTGCAGTGAGCCGTGATCACACCACTGCACTCCAGCCTGGGCAACAGAGTGAGACCCTGTCTCTATCTACTTGCTTTAACAGTGGATAGGCATTCCCCCTGGGACCTGAGTATTAAAGGGGAGCAGGGCTGCCCCTCCCCTCCAGGCCAACAGGGAGTGGCTGAGGTCCCCTCCAAAAGATCCCCAAGGGAAAGAAGGTCTCAGAGTGTGAGAGCTGGGCCTGGGAGACCTGCCTGCCCTTCCTCGAACTTACAGATTTCCCCTCTTCACATCTGCAGAGAAACTGGGCTTCACCGTCATTAAAGAAGACGGCAGTTTCCTTTCAGAAGGAGCACCTACAATGTTGTCAAAATCCATAGACACACACAGACAAGCTCGCAGGGGAATCCCTTTCTCAAGCCCACACACACTTGTTCGCTCACACACGCTGGTACAAACCCACATTCACAGCCCAAAGAATCTGCACACTGAGTCTCCCTCCCTCCCACCGCCACTCCCAATGGACTTCTCAGAGAACGACTCTCCTCTCCACTCTTCCAGAGACCACATCCCACCCTGGCCTGCCTGGAGCTCCTGTTTCCGGGCCTAAGAAGCCCAAATACTAAACAGAACAACTGTTCTGCTCAACAGGCCTGCTCCCAGACCCAGCAAGCCTGGAATTAGGGAAGCAGAGATCCCACCACACTCTGGGGAATCCAGGGAGGAGGAGGAGCCGCAGGGTGGACCCCAAGAGCCTCTCTTGGTGGGAGGGGTGTCCTTGTAAAGGTGTTTCCTGGGTTTTCAGTATTATGGCATGAGAAGGGCTTAGAAACCAGGTCACTCAGCCAGGTGCGGGGCTAGCACTTGTAATCCCAGCACTTGGGGAGGCTGAGGTGGGTGGATCATCTGAGATCAGGAGTTCGAGGCCAGCATGGGCAACATGGTAAAATCCCATTTCTACTAAAAATACAAAATAAGCCACACATGGTGGTGCATGCCTGTAGTCCAGCTACTCAGGAGGCTGAAGCAGGAAATTATTTGAACCCGGGAGGTGGAGGATGCAGTGAGCCGAAATAATGCCATTGCACTCCAGCCTGGGCAACAAGAGCAAAACTCCATCTCAAAAAAAAAAAAAAGAAAAGAAAACCCAGGTTACCCATCCTCTCGCAACAGAAATGAAGGAGCTGTAGCCAGAGGGGGACGTGGGTTACCCAAGGTCCCTCCTCAGCCCCTATCTGCACCACACAGGGAGCGAGGGTTTGAGCCTTCCACGGCAATGCAGAAAGAGAGACCCTCTCCTAATTCTCCCAGTGGCTCCTAATTCTCCAGGAGCCTCTCCAGCACCATCGCCATCTGTCTCTCTCACATATACAAACGCACAGATACTACAGTCAGAAACACACACAGTCCACCCAAGTTCACTCAAACTTGCAGAAGCACAAGCCTGACAGAATGGCCACAGAATGCACAGCCCTCACGGTCCTACCTCCCAGGGCAGCACGCGCTTTATTAATGCCCTGAGCCCATGGTTCTCCCCAAATCGTACCTTCCCTCTTTCCTTTCCCCACATTTCAGAAATAAGGTAAATCATAGCGTAGGAAGCACGGAATTTGAGATAAATACTAATTATCAAGATAAAAGAGCAGGCCCAGAGAGGTTCCATGCATTCCTCACGGTTTCCACAGTGAGACGGGGTAGATTTTGGGCTGGGACCCGGGAATTCTGGCCCCGCGATCCTTCCCTTCCTCGTGCTACAGACACTAACTCAGCGTGCATGTCCCCTCGTTTGAAAGGGGCCCTGCCATGTGATGCCCTCTTTCTGCCTGATCCTCCCAGCACCGCCGTCTAGAACAAGTGTTACTGTTACCACCACCAACTCGCCCAGCGTCACGTGGTGAGGCAGTGACAGCTTTAGCATGAGAGCCTCGTCTTCTGAGTCAATGTTCTATGCTGGTGCCATAACCCCACCCACTGAGACCAAACCATCCTCATCAAACCCCGGGACCCACAGTCTGTGACAAAAACACAGGGTCAAAATATGTTAGGTCACCAAGGAGAGCTGAGAACAATGAGGATGTGGCCATGTCATTTAGCAAAGAAACAGAGAACAATCTTAGGAGGTCCATCATCCATATCCATCTCAATGGCCAACTGTGACTCCAAAAGGCCTTCATATGCCCTCTTCTCCCTTTTCCAAAGTCATTTAAAATATATTTTTTAATCTAAAAGGGCTCTGCCAAAACAGCACATTTGTAAGTCACTCATCTGGCAGCCTGCCAGGAATGAGGACGTCCCCTAAACAGACAAGTTTGTTCACCAAAACAGATCGTTTACTCCTAAGAAAATCCTTTATGCCCCCTGTTAAAGTCTAACAGCTCCTCATGCATACATAATTCCAATGCGTTCAGTTATCTGGTTTTCTGTGCCACAGAAAACTCACAAAGGAGAAAGAGTGATGGAAGAAAGCTCCGAGGGGCAGATAGAACCTGCATCAACAAGTGACAGCAAACAGCGAAGGAGACAGAAATACTACAAAAGCAAACAACAATGACTCAAAAGTCACAGTATCTGGGGTTCATTACCGTGGGGGCCAACAGTTCCATGTAAGTCAGTAGCACCTGAAGGCATGGCATACACCACCTGTGCGGGTTCACCCAGAGTCAAGAATAACACTGTGTCACCAAGAAAAGGTGAAGGCATCTTCCACTATCTCTGTTTAAGGAGACAAAGAGCATTTAAGAACTTCACAAGTATTTGTGGGCCCTGAGTCATCGGGCCAGGCCCTGGGCCCAATGCAGGGGTGAGTGAACACGCCTGCGGGCCGGGAGTTCCTGGTGTCACTGCATAGAACACGGTAGAGAAGGAAGCTGGCTCTTACCTTCCTACAGACACAGCAGGGGAGATAGAAAATAAATGAGATGTGTTTTCCCTTCGCCTCCATGTGTCCCTTCCAGGGGACAAGCAGGACTTTGAGGTCGGGAAGTCTCGTTGTCTCTGTCACTAAGAAGAGGCCTCATTTTCAGAGGCCTTAAGAAGGATGGTCAAGAGCTGGAGATGCCCAGAGCCTGCCGAGTAGAGCAGCCGGCAGGTGGGAAAGGCCACTGTCCTATGGCCCAGATGCAAGGCACTGGCGGCTGCAGAACAGGGAGCCCCATGGCCATGAGGGATGAGTCTGAAGACAGGGGAAGGGGGTATCCCTCTGTGCAAATCCAGGGTCATTGGAGCTTACAGCCACTGGGGGCAAATGGGTCTACCCAGGGCAGAGGCCCCAGCAGATGCTGAAGGATCCACCACGGAGCCCCCATGACACCAGCAGGAGGAGGTGCAAGAGCACAGATTAGCCTCGTTTATGAGTCCTGTGAGCCCAGTCTAAGGGTCCTGCAGGCCACAGACAGGAGCGGCTCGGTTCACTGCAGCTACATTTCCTGCTAGCCAGGCTAGGCAGGAGGAACTTGAAGGAATTCAAAAAATTAGGAAATGAAAACACCCCCTAGAGTATTGTGGAGCTAAATCCACACACGTAACCACTTCCACACATAAGAATACCTCTGAAAGGGAAAAGATGGACAGGCTTCAAAGAGCTAAGGAATGGGCACTTCCAAGGCAGGGGAACCTGTTCCTGGAAGACCCAGAGGCAGGAAAGCCAGAGGCAAGTCACCCATTCAGGGAGGCCAGGGGTGCCAGGAAAGGCCACTGCAGATGTGGAAACCGAGGCAGGAGGTCCTGGCACCTAGGTTCTTCTGAGACAGAGTGAGGAGAGCCTTGGGGTATGAGTGCAATGAAAAGTTCATTCTGAGGACTTATCTGCTGGCTGCCGGCTGCCGGGCTGTTTGATTGCAAAATCCATTTCCAAATGGCCTGCTCGTTTGTGAGAAGCTACAGGGGACTGTATATCAGGAGACGCCACCCCCTGAAACGTTCCGCATCCCAGGCACCCAGCTTCCTCCGGCTGCAGCCGCTCCTGGTCCACGCAGACCCACCCTGCAGGCACCGACCTTCCCTGCCTTTCCCAAGCTCCCCGAAGATCATTTGATGAGCAGACACCTACCCCACACCCAGGCCCTGGCCTGCCGGAAGCCCAAGATCAGGGAAAGGAGGGTCCTTTCTCATGAGAATGAGCAGATAACAACTCACTGCATTCTTCCCCAGCATCTGCTTAGAATGAAAGGTAGAAGCCCATAGTCCCACCATGGAGGCCTCGTCCTGCACCCCAAGCCTGATGATCTGCCCATTCAATTCTTCGAGGAGAGAGAGGGTGAAAAGAGAGAAAGCCCCAGCCCCTCCCCCATTTTAAACACCTGGCAGGTTATCCCAGGCCCAACAGGACCCACGGCTGAGCCGGGGGCCACTGGATACCCTGCTCCAGTTAAAATACATCTCTCTGCAGCATTCAGAAAATAGCTATCTACAGTATTGCTTTCAGCTATAATGGAAAACTGATGGCTTTTATCTCCCCAACTTTATGACTATTGATGGGATAGAGGCTGAGGTTTGATGACCATTTAATAGCCGACCCCGCACAGTTAGAGGAGCATCAGAAAGCAATGAAAGCGCCGACATGATTGTCTGGCAGAGAATCCTCCGCTGAGGTCCAGGAAGCAAAACAACCACCCTCCCCAGGCTCCGACAAAAGAAAAAAATCAAAGTCATCATCATTTCTGTTTCTCCCCCCTCCTTTCTGCCATTGACCTCTGGGAGGTGGATCCGCAGAGGAGGGAGGGCGGGCAACCAGAGTGACGCAGGCCTGAGTCCTCATGGAGAAAGGGGAAAGGGGACTGTGCTTTCTGAACTGGGGGCCGCCACCGATGGGCTCCCCAACACCCCAACCCCTTCCTGCAAAGCCAGCAGCATGCAGCGGACCGGCCTGGCTTCTGGAAGGAGTGGAGGGGCTCGGGGCAGTCTCTTGGGCTCCCTGGGAAACAGCTGGAAGAAAAGGGAAGGAAGCAGAGGCAGTTTCCCTTTTGCCAAGATTGGGTTAGCCTGAAATCCAGCTGGTGTTACGACCTTCTACCCGCAGCTAGAAGCCAGAAGCCACTGCCAGGGCTCCGCACATATCCAAGCACCCAGCCTTCCTTGCCACTCTGCCCCTGCTGCCTTCCTAGGGTCTACCCAACAGCCAGACCTTTCTCCCGCTGGAACCAGACCAGGTCTGCAGGCCAGCAGAGGCACTGGGAAACATCACATTTTTTAACTTTGCAGCATTCCAACTACCTTCACAGCGGTTCTCCTTTTTTCTGCAACAGCCTAGTGAGGTGTTCTGAACAGATTTGATTCTGTCCATTCTTTTCAATAAGGAAACTAAGGGTTAAAGGTGGGATATCTCCCAAGACTGGGGCCCAGGTTTCTGACTCACTCTCTAGTTCGCCCTATGCATTGGAAGCTGCCTCAAAGAACAGGGCACCTGCCCAGGGAGGCCAGACCTGACCTTTTGTCTGGGTCCTGTCACTCCTTAGCTGGGTGACATTGGGCAAATAACTTTACCTCTCTGGACTTCAGCTTCTTTCGTCTATCAGATGAAATTCTGCTGATGATCTTTTATATCTCCTCTGTTGCAAGGTGTGAAAGGAAAATATCTTGGCCCCCAAAATCACGAAGCTCAAGGGAAAATTCAAGCTGGGAATTGCTCAGGGCAAACCTGCCTCCCATTCTATTCAGAGTCATCCCTCTGCTCACTGAGAACAGAAGCTCCAAAGAATGCAACCTTTTGTCTCTCACCTTTTGGAAGCCCCCTCCCCGCTTCCACCGCCTTTCCGGACCAAACCAGTGTTCATCTTACATATACTGATTGATGTCTCACGTCTCCCTAAAATGTATAAAACCAAGCTGTGCTCTGACCACCTTGGGGACATGTAGTCAGGACCTCCTAAGGCTGTGTCATGGGCTCAAGTCCTCAGCCTTGGCAAAATAAACTTTCTAAATTGACTGAGACCTGTCTCAAATTTTCAGGGTTCACAAAGGTGAAGTCTCAAATCCTGTGGAGTCCATCAACCATGTTTTCAGGCACAACGATGTCTTCCAAGGCCCCACAGTCGCTGCCTTTCTAGACAGCACACATCTATCCCATCGTGAATGTGTAGAAAGATGTGGAAACCAAGGCCCCCCATCCACCCCTGCCAGGCCCCTTGGTATGCACCATAATACCAGCAACCACCTCTATACCAGTTCTCCTTCAAAAGCACACACAGGGGATGACGCAGAGTGCTCAGGCCAGTAGGCAAGGCGGTCCAGGGCACAGAGAGCCGCTGTGTGGAGACCCACCCTTCCCCACCCACTGCTGGTGCTGAGTCTGGTCTCTCTGAGGATCCCCTACTGGCCCAACCTCCTTAAAAGCGAGGTTTCATAAGCCCAAATGAAAGCAACAAGAATATGGCTGGGTGTTCATTACTGTGTTGTTTTCGTTTTTCTTGAGACAGAGTCTGTACTCTGTCACCCAGGCTGGAGTGTCATGGCATGATCACAGCTCACTGCAGCCTTGCCTGACCTCCAGGGCTCAAGCAGTCCTCCCATCTCAGCCTCCCGAGTAGCCAGGACTACAGTCCCATGCCACCACACCCAGCTAATTAAAAAAAAAAAAGATTCTAACTATGTTACCCAGGGCTGCTCTTGAACTCCTGCCTCAGTCTTCAAAGTGCTTGGACTCCAGGTGTGTAAGCTAAAGCACCTAGCCACAGTCTTGTTGCTTTCAAGAAACTAAAACTGCCCAGAAACACTCCCCACGTGCTGGGAAGACCACTGGTTCACTCGGGCTCCCTCTCCTCCCTTCACCTTGGGAAGTCCCACGTCGAGGATCCAAGAGCTCTCTGAGGGTCTTACTGCCTGCGCATCCCCTTCCCCTGGGAAGCCTAGCACATGGCTGTTTCCTACCATCTGGCAGGCTCGGGTCCAGACATGCATTTCTTAAATGAGAGTAGATGGACAAGTGTGCAAAGCCAAGCTGTTCAAGCATCCACAGGGACCCACGCCCATTAGGAAAAACCAGACTCTCATAAAAAGCCAGTGGGAAAATGTTAACAATGTATTTAGAGAGAAAAAAATAGCCTACAAAACAACACACACTGTGTGACATCATTTTTGTTCAAACATGTATATGCACCTAAAAAAATAGCTGAAAGTGTATATTCTCCAAAATGCTAGCCATGGCTTATTTTGGGGTGTTAGGAATGAAGATAATTTCTAGTTTCTTTAGTTATACCTTTCTGTCTTGTCTGATTTTTTTTTTTTAATTTTTTAGAGACAGGGTCTCACTCTGGTGCCATGCTAGAATGCAGTGGCAAGATCATAGCTCACAGCAGCCTCGAACTCCTGGGCCCAAGCAATCCTTCCATGTCGACCCCTAGAGTAGCTGGGACTAGAGGCAGGCACCACCGTATCTGGCTAATTTTTTCCTTGTATTTTTAATAGAGACAGTGTTTCACTATGTTGCCCTGGCTGGTCTCAATCTCCTGGCCTCAAGCAATCCTCTTGCCAAAGTGCTGGCATTACGGGCATGAGCCACTGTGCTCTGTCCTGAAATTATTTTTATAATGAGCACATAGGGCTTTTATAATCAACAAAAGCAGTAAAGTGAATTTCATTTTGAGAATTAGGGGGAAAAAGTAAGAGAAAAGAGGGAAAGGAAAAGATGAGGGGAGAGGAGGGGAGGGGAAGGGAGTGGAGGGGAAGGGAGCGAAGGGGAGGGGAGCGGAGGGGAGACCTCCAAGAGCACATCATCTATTCCTTTAACCTGTCCCAAGAGACAGCTGGTCCGAGTTACACATGCTCAGAAGGGACCTAAAAGAGTCCCCTTCCCCAACACTCCTCTGATGCTGGCAAGGGGGCCTGCAGCCTCTGCCCCTCTGAGGTGGAGAACTCATTACCTAACAAAGCAACTCACCCTAATTTCCAACACGATCATAGAGTTAGTTCAAGACCAGCTTGGCCAACATGGCAAAACCCCATCTCTACTAAAAATACAAAAATTAATGGGGCATGGTAGCACGTGCCTATAGTCCCAGCTACTTGGGAGGCTGAGGCCGGAGAATTGCTTGAACCTGGGAGGTGGAGGTTGCAGTCAGCCAAGATTGCGCCATTGCACTCCAGCCTGGATGACAGAGTGAGACTCTGTCTCAAAAAAAAAAAAAAAAAAAAAAAAAAAAAAAAAAAAACACACAAACAAACAAACAAAAAACAGTTAGTTATTGGCAGGAGTGGAGCGGTGTGAGGATTTAGTGTAACTCCTAATCTAGGACCCTTTCCACCTGACTCTACTTCATGCTGTTATCAAACAGCACCTTTAGAGAACCCTGAGCCGGCTGGAATTGAGGACTGGTAGGTGCGGGGCCTGGGAGGAACAGGGGAGCCCCTGCCTGTTCAGTGTCTCCCAGGATGTCCCAAATCTCCAACCTTAAACGCACAGACTCTCCTCCCTCAGCCAGCACCTTCTGCCCTGAGCAGGACAGTCCCACCGTCCCGGAGGCTCAGTCCTGCCTCCCACTCCCATCCTCTTCTCCCAGAAGCCTCCGCCCAGGACAGCCTCCCTCCCTCTGGTGCCTGCCACAGGACCCTGTCTCCACACCGCTCTCCCTGGCTCTCCCAGCCCCATGGCTTCCCTTCTCAGAATGCCTGCAGTGAGCAGTTTAATCCTTACAACACCTAATTAAACAGGGCCTCCTCTTCGTAGTTAACAGCGGTTCACACGGGTGAGCCCTGTCTCCCCAAATGAGCTTAAACACTCTTTGAAGGAATGATGTTTACCATGTGCCTGTGTGCCAGGCACGATGCTCGCTGCTTTTCATGCATTATTTCCCTTAATCCTATAATCTCCATCCCAAGCCCCTGCCTCTCTCCCAAACTCCCAGATACACAAACACTTTTTGGATTTGACATTTCCTCTTGCATGTTCTGAAGGCTTTCAAATAAGTCTGAAACCCAAACATTGTCTCTCCGTGCCAGACAAGGACCACCAGCTCCCCCTCCTCCCCCTCCCCCTTCTTAGCCCCCTCCCCCTGTTCCTCCTCCTCCCCATCCCCTTTTCTCAGGTGACAACCTCACCAGCCAGTTGGCCACCAGGCCACAGACCTTAGCACCATCCCAAACTCCCCCCTTCGCTGTCTGCATCCAGTGAGGCCCTGGGAGCTGACCTCTGAAGGTCTCTGACCACCTGCCCTCTGCCTTGGTCCTATCTCAGACTCCATCACATTTCAGCTTCCTAAAGGGACTCTGTCTCCAGTCTTGCTCTCCTCTAACTCACCTGCACACAGCAGTCAAAGGGATCTTTCTAAAACACCAACTGAATCATGTTTATCTCTTGCTTAAAATACTTCATGGCTCCCCACTGTCTTTTGGGGAAAATCAGACTTCCTGGCCCAATGTCCAGGGCTTTGTGAGCTGGGTCCCTCTTTCCTCTGGGATACCTCTAGTTTTACACACATGTGCCCTCTGCAAGGAGCAGAGAGAAGGGCCTCCTCCTAGTTCAGGCCTACTCCCCCTTCAAACTCAGCTTAGATGCCACCTCCAAGAGGCCTTCGCAACAGCCCCACCAAGCCTGTAGGGACCGGCCCCACATGTCACAGCCAGGGCGAGCCTGTGGGTGCCTTAGGGAAAGTCTGCGGTTCACTCAAGCATCCCAGGTGCAAGGCTCCCAGACACAGAGCTCCACAAAAGGCTTCCTGAATGGACTCCAGAGCTTCCACTGAGGTGCCACTGACCTTATTTCTGACAAGGAAAATGGGAGTTCCACGCTTTGAAGAACATGCCCAGCTCCTGCAGCTGCTAAGTGAGCATCTGTCTGACCCCAGCTCATCAGGACTCTTCTCCTGGTCCTAGAGATCAGAGCGCACCCGCGTGGACAGAGGGGTCACGTGCTCCAGAGAACTCCTTCTGAACTGAGAGAATGTGTCTTGGGCCAGGGAGACTGGGGACAGTGATCTCCAAACTTCCCTCTCCCTCTCTATGAGGAGCAAATAGCTCACTGCTTCTTTGCTCATAAGTCAATGTCCTCATTCTGCTCTGAACAGGAGAGTGCCAGTAGTGATCTGATGTGCCCACTCACCTCCAAGACCCCTTCCCTGACACTCCTCTAATGCTGGCAAGAGGACCAGCCTCTGCACCTCTGAGGATGGGGCACTCACTACCTAACAAAGAAACACCCTAATTTCCATCAAGATCAGAGAGTTAGTTATCGGCAGGGGTAGTGTGAGGATGTTGGGCCAGGGGTAGTGTGTAACTCCTAATCCAGGACCCCTTCCACCTGACTTGACTTTGTCCTCCTATGAAGTAACACATTTAGAGAACCCTAAGATAACAGGGCTACCTGCATGAGGCCTCTGAGTCTTCCAAGAGAGACCCCGAAAGGGCCCTGAAGCTGAGAGCTGGTTCCAGGACACCCAGGTGCCACAAGCCACTTCACAAGAAAGGGAGCAGGGCTACCTCCCTCTGGGGATGCCCACGTGGAAGACAGAGCACATCCCAAGGCTGCCACAGGAAAGGCCACATCCTCAAAACACCCTGGGCAGGACTTCCACTGCAGGAGCCAAGGGCACCTCTCAAACAGTCCCTGCTCTGTTCCAATGCCTCCTCGAGGACGACGACCGAAAGCTGAAAAGCAAGGCTCCTCTGGGCAGCCCGAGAGCTGGCTTCTCTAAGGGGCTGGGCCATCCAGGTTGCTCACAAAAGTACTCTGGTGTGGAGAAGAATCTCTTCCCACACCTAAAGGACTCTTTTAGCCATAGCAGGAGAAGCTGAGTTGGTGGCAGCCATACCATGGCCCCTCCGAGCCCAGGGAGGACATGGTGGGTGGGATATCCTAGGGTCCTAAGCACAGTGCAGTGGACAGAGTCAGCATCAAAGACCAAAAGCAGTGTACTCCCCACACTAGAGGATGTCCCAAGGCTGAGACTTGCCCAGTGCAATGGCAGAGCGGCTGGGATTGGCTCCTCTGCAATGGCAGGGTCACCCTCACTCTCCCACCTTCCTCCACCTCACCCCGCACTTCCCAAAGCCAAACCACTATTGAGCTCTGCTCAGTCATCAAAGCCAAACTGCTATTGAGCTCTCCTCAGCCATGTCTCCACCCAAGGGGCAGACACCTTCCCTTTCCACTAACGTCTTCCCCAGGAAGTTCTAACCAACCAACTGACCAACATTTCTCCAGCCCCGATCAGGTTTTTGTAATCACCAATCCATCAAAACTTCTGTGTAAGAGTCACCAAGGCCCTCCACGTCCCCAAATCCACTGGTGACCCAGGTGTCCTCATCCTTCCAGACCTCTCTACAGCACACGGCACAGCCACCCATTCCCTCTTTTTCAGAACATGTTCTTTTGACTCCTAGGACACCGTAATAACAGCACCCAGCACTACTGGGCACTGACAGGGTGCCAGGCAGGTTCCCAGCGCCTCCTCTCCAGCCGGACTCTCCCTAGGAGAATCCTACCCATTCCCTTAGCTTTAATCGCCATAAATATACTAATGACCCCAGAATTTACAATCCCAGTCAAGCGCCAGATATGAATGTCTCAAAGGCATCTTGAAATTAACATGCCCAAAATGGAACTCCTGATTTATCTCCCCCTAGGCCTTCACCATTTCAGAAAGTGGCACCATCACCACCGAGCTGCTCAAGCCAGAAGCCCGTGAGTCATTCTCGAGCTCCTCCATCACCCTCAGGCCAGGTGTATCATTTCTAACTCTGAAATATCTCCAATTTATCCACTTATCTCTCTCCACCTGGCCACCACCCTGGGCTGAGTGGCCATCATCTCTGATCCAGTGATGCTAAAATAACCTCCTCCCTCGCCTCTCTGCAGTCGTCCTTGCCTCCTCCCTTAATTCTCCACCCAGCAGCCAGAGTCATCTTTCTTATCACAATTTTCACAATGCACTGCTTGGCTTCAGAAGCTCCTTTCCAACTGTACTCAGAAGTCCAAACTCCTTGCTGTGGCCTGTGGGGCCCTGAGTGATCTGGCCCCTGCCTGCCTCCCAACCTCAACCTGTGCCTCTGTCTCCGAGCCCCACTGCCCAGCCACACCTTCCCCCCTTTCCCTCCTGCAAACTTCTGTACATGCTATGCCCTCTGCACGTGATGCTCTTTCTCCCCTTGATCTGGCACCAGGCATCCCATTCCTCAGGTCTCAGTTTAAATGTCGTCTTGCAGATAAACTTTTCCTGGCCAAGCAGATTCCCCCTCTCTGCCCCTGTTACTCTCTCTTTCTGCATCCTGCTCATGTCAGCAGCATTATCTAGATGCTTGTCTGTCTGCTTGCTCACCATCTGCCTCCTCCATCAGACTGTCAGCTCCAAGTGGGCAGAGACCACCAACACTGTGTTCTCCAGGGGGCAATGTCTAGCATGGTGCCTGGCACAGAGTAGGCACACAACAAATAGTTGTTAAAGAAATAAGCTGGCCAAGCGCAATGGCTCACGCCTGTAATCCCAGCACTTTGGGAGGCTGAGGCAGGTGGATCACGAGGTCAGGAGTTCGAGACCAGCCTGGCCAATATGGTGAAAGCCTGTCTCTACTACAAATACAAAAATTAGCCGGGTGTGGTGGTGCACACCTGTAGTCCCAGCTACTCGGAAGGCTGAGGCGGGAGAATCGCTTGAACCTGGGAGGCGAAGGTTGCAGTGAGCCAAGATCACGCCACTGCACTCCAGCCCGGGTGACAGTACAAGACTCCATCTCAAAAAAAAAGCAAAAAAAGAAAGAAAGAAGCCAATGAGGTAGTAATATAAAATGAGAATATTAAAAAACAGAGGCCTGATTGGGAAGAAAAATATTAAAGGAAAGTCACGTGATGTCATAGGAAGGATACAGACAAGTTCTAGAGAGTGTCTGGAAAAGCAGGGGCCAGGGGAGATACAGGATGGGAGCCAAACAGGCTTGATGGAGGGGAAGTCTAGATATTATGAACGTAGTGTTTGTGTCTCCCCAAAATTCATATGTTAAACCCCTAATCTACAGTGTGATGGTATTTGGAGATGGGGCCTTTGGGAGGTGATTAGGGTTAGATGAGGTCATTGGGGTGGGGCCCTCATGATGGGATTAGTGGCCTTATAAGAAGAGGAACAGACACCAGATTGATCTCTCTCTCTTTCTCTCCTCTGCTTCTGCGTGCACACATCAATAAAGACCGTAAGAGGACATAACCAGGAAAAAAAGGCCCTCACCACGGGCCCTTTATAGATGAAGGTGCCATCAAAACCCAGCCAGGATCTCAGATCTCCAGCCTCCAGAAATGTGAGAAGTAAAGGTTTGCTGTTGAAGCCACCCAGTCTATGGTATTCCATTACAGCAGCCTGTACTGACTAAGATACCAGGCAAGAAGACAGTCCATGCCAGTGAGTGAAAGCAGAAATACTCAGGGAGCCAGTGTGAACAATGCAAGACCAGGGTGGCTGAGTGTGTCTGCCCCTGTGTGAACAAACACACGCCCAGTTGTAGGTGAGGCCTCTGGTATGAACAAACAATGCTGGCTTGCATTCGGATACTCCCTGCATAAGTGACACGTCATGAATGGGTCACTCCACCCCAGCCACTCAGAGATGCCTGGGTCCTCAAGCAAAACTCAAGTGGGAGCCTTAGCCAAACAGGATCCGCATCTCATCCACCTGGGGTGTGAGCCTCTGGAGCCCAGATGCCTTGAGAGAACCCTGTAAAGTTAAGGTCAAGGCTCTGTGCAGCCCTGCCAAGTGGTAGCAGCCACAGCAGGGCGATGCATGAACCCTCTCTTGTAAACTAGAGCTCTTGTTTGGAGCTTCTCTCTGTGTTTATTTCCCCAGAGGCTTTAGTAAAGTAATATCCAGCATTCCAGCCTTGTCTCAACATGTTGCAGGAAATTCCAGGAAGGGTCACTCGGGGACCCTTGGCCTAGAATTAAAGAGTGAGCAGAGCCCCTACTGAGACCAGCAATAGCAGCCACATGGGATCCCCAAAGGGAAGCTGGATCTCAGGGTCTCGGCTCCTTGCAGTTAGATTCTTCAGGAAGGGGGTGGCCTTTTTCCCCCACACTCCTCTGCACAGCTTTGCTCTGGGGTTGGATGTGGCTGTTGGACTCTGGACACTGCTCAAGGCCAAGTGGGACCCCGGGTGAGATTTTACTTCTCTGTGACTCATCTCCCCGAAGAAAGGGCTGCTCTGCAATGCCAGCAGGGTGACCCAGGGAAGACCTAGTATAATTGGGATTTCAAGAGAACCTGAGTAAAAAGCTATCATCTACACAATTGTAGCTGCAATGGTAGTGGGGCTCCTCTCCCACAGCAGACACAATCGACACAGAGTCCCCTCCTTAGGCTCTAAGTGCCACAAAGACAAGGACCTCTACCTACTTCATTAACTCTCCCAATCAAACATAATGCCTGGCCCAAAGTGGATGACCAATAAAGAGTAGTGAAAATAATAAAGAAATGGTCACAGGACCCCCCACTCTTCCTGCTGTAGGTAATCTGCTGGCCCCAGGGAGGACTGGCTGGGTTCTGTGGAGCATCCATGCTGCCCCTCCTATGCCTGTGGCAGGCATCACTAATCAATCACAGCCCACTTTGCTACTGAGCCAGGAGCCAGACTCAAAATCCTTCTTTAGGGAGCCAATCCAAGTTGGTCATCTAGAGAAGGAAGAGGTTCCTATGCTTTGGGAGATCAAGGAACCCTTAGAGAATCTAATGAATGCAACAAACTTCTTTCTAGAAAATACACACAAAACCTTCTGTATAATTTCAAGATATTCAAGGACCTCTCCTTTAAAGGAAGACTTGGAAGCATCACAGTCCACCTACCCCTGCGCAAGTAATCATTTGCTGCCATTTAGACACGATCTGCTAAAAGCATCAGCCAACAGATCCTATGGGAAGCCATTAAGCTGAGGGACAGCCCCAAGGAGCCAAGAATCAAAGCCAGACCTGTTCGTCCACACTGCCTGAAGATACTGAACACCCCCTACGCTGGGCAAGAAGAAGAGTGTGTGGAAGGGACTCCTTCCCACCCGCTGAGGACAGCCTTGAGGGAGGTGAGCCCAACTTCCTCTGCTTCCCAACAAGCCTCTCTGACAAGGGCAGTGTCCATTTCAGGAAAGGGCCCAGGTTGCCAGGGTAGCTCCAGGCTGGAATCTATTTATACACATCCTCAGCACCCAGAGGTGAAATTACAGCCCAGGAGATGGCACTGTGCCAGTAAGGAGTTATTTATGTTCTCTTGGCAGACTAAGAGGAACAGGGCATTTCAGAGGACCGCTTCCAAATGAGGCCTGGTAGGGACACAGTTTAGAAAACAACAGCATCATCCTCCCACGACCCCCCAACCACCACACACACACACACACACACACATACACACACACACACACACACACACACACACAATCTGAGACCATCGTTGCAATGGCTGTAAGCTGAGAGGGTAAAAACTGAAAGACTGTGTTTTTAAAATGTAGATCTTGACCCACTGTGGGGGCTAGAGTCAATCCAGCCAAATGCCATGGAGGCATTCCAAGAAGTTCTCCAGGCTTTCCAGGCTCCTTATCAGAAGTTTCTTAAAGGAAACGTCTCTCCTGGTCTATCCCTTGATGCTCACTTAGCTTAAGCCCACAGCCCTAAGGTTTGTGGGATATGAACCAGACAAAGGCCAAAGACAGAGCCAAGGTTCCTGAGATGCAACTTCAAAGCCAGGTGGAACGGTCGGTAGAGCCCAAAGCTTCCACTCCCAGAGGCTCCATCCTCAGCCACTGACCCCAAACTGCTCTGAGTTCAAAGGATGATGGGAGGATTCAGAAGTGCTTCCCAAAACCCCGAGGCCCAGCAAGCAGATATCCTTGTTTAACCAATGCATCTTTAAACCCTAGATCAAAGGAAACCTCCAACATTTTATCGCTGGTGACATTTAATAAGACAGCATGCAGAGCCTGCTAAATCTCACACGGGTGATGGACGAGGCCTGCCACACGGTATGCCGCACAGCGAATCGATGCACTTTCTTTCATGTAGTGCCAGATGAGGTTGGCTCTGGAAGAGCCTCCCCCAAGAATCCTGGGCCAAGATTCACCCCGCAGGAAGCCTGGGCATCTCTAGGCCAACTCTCTCGGTAGGAGGAGGGACCACAGGGGACAAGCAGGCCTGGCTGCATCAGGGCTAGGTGCCATAGCACTGCAGCATGGGCATGTTCCTAGGAGATGCCCAAGAGCTGGAGCCTCACTTCCAGAATCGCAAGCCCAGAGGGGCTTTCCCAGGACACCCATCAAGGCTGGCTTCATTCATTCAAGTACCAGCAAAGGCAGGCTGGGGGTTCTGCAATTCCCGCCGAAAACACCCTGGCATTGGGCTCTCCATTTTCAGAATGAAGATTTCCACCTGCGGTCCCCATCCTGGAGGGCAGAAACCTGGAGGAAGTCAAACCAGGGAAAGGAAGAAGTGCACCCCTTCCCAGGCACAGTAGAGCCACGACCCAGCTTCCTGCTCTCCAGGGGCCCCTCTTGAGCCACCTGTGTCACTTCTGATGTTGATAACAGGCATCCATAGGACACCTGAGCACTTTTGTGGATTCTGGGGAAAGCAACGCTTGGGTCAGCAAGTCAGGCCTGCAAGAGTGTGGAAAGAAGCCACTCCTCTCCTTCCAGGCCCTTCAAATACCTTCTTCCACACCATACACCCTGATGAGGTTGGCTGGGCCACTTCCCCTTATACCAACAGCTCATCTCTCCAGTAAAGTAACCTCCCGTGGAGAGGGCAGGAGCAGAGGGAGAAGGCAGACAGGAAAACTGCTTCAACAGAATCAGAACCATAGACTTATAAGACCTCGGGGTGCCTACAGATGACCTGGTTCAGGATCCTCATTTGATAGATGAAGACCCCCCAGGGCATGAGGAGTTAAACGGCCCACCGAGGACCATGCAGGAGGCTCCAGGCCGGTGAAGAGTAAAGGTAGGTCCCCTGACTCTGGGGCACCACCACAGCCACCTCCATCCACCACCTGCAGTGTCTGTGCGTCTCAGTCTCTGTGGCTCCGGATGCGTGTCTCAATGCACCCTGCCCCAAACCTCAACTCTCCATCATGCGCAAGCTTCCCTAAAGGACACTTCTCCATGCTCCTGCCAGACTCCTCCTAATGCAGGTTCCGCCCTCATTCCTTCCTTACCTCTTCACCATATTGAAATTTGCATGCAGATGGGTGTGTTGGTGGGAGATAGGGAGAGATGGATTGGAAGAATGCCCTGCTTCAAGACCAGGAGCTCACCCAGCCACATCCTGGAGCAATCAGAATTTCCTACTCAGGATCCCAGGCCTCCTAAAGTGAGCCATGTACCTAATTCAATAATCCAGACACAGCACTGTCTGTGGGCCCTGGAGTCGCCATTGTTTAAATTTATTTCCCAGTGCAAGAAGCTCATCTGCTTGGCTCAGCACACTTCAGAAACTGTCAGCCCTCAGCTCCCAGGATTCCTCAGTCCTGACCCTCCCAATACTTAGTCCTATTTAAATGCCCTTTCGGGTTCCACCGTGTGAAGTGTATCACTTGATTCTCCTGTTTCCTAGCTTCCCCCACCTCCAGAAAAGAAAAAAAAAGAAAAAAAAAAAAAGAAAAGAAAAGAAAAAATGCTTCTAGTTCTTTAAACAGACACAGACGTTCTTTAAACAGACACAGACATTCTCCAAGCCACAAATCACCCTGCTCCAAATTCTCCCATCTCAGGGCTGCAGACCCCATAGGATCTGTCCACTACATTGTCGTATTATCCATCCTTCCTTAAAGCAATACTAATAAAATGGGTGCAGTGTCCCAGTCACTCCTCTGCCCAAGATGCCTAGTTCGGACACCTGAGCGGCTTGATTCCAGGCCCCTTCGCCAGGCCCCCTGCAGTCCTCCAGCTTTTGAGTGCTCCTGGCCCATTCCTATGCTTGGGTCCTGGGCTTGGATTCATGCTGGTCTTTTCCAGTTCCTTCAAGGTCCAGTTCCCATCTGTTCCATCATTCCATGCAGCTGTGTAGGGCGCAGCCCCCAAAGGTCACTTTAGCATTCAGAAGAAGCAGCGAATGTGTCTCAGATCATGCCCCGATCTATCCTGGTTGGAGGTTATGTGACCCATCAAGCCTCCCTTTATCCCAGCAACAAAGAAGCTCGGAGCTCAAGTTCAGTCACTATGGCAAATGGCAGCATGGCCACATCTGCTCCCTCCTCCTCTCTAAGGCTGGCCCTCCTCATTGTGGTATGCATAGTTTCGTCTTCAATCACCTCAATTGGTTTGTGTAGGCAGTAAGATATATTTTTTTTAAGTAAGCAAAAGATAAAAACCCACCTTCTTCACAGAGCTTTCCCTGAGCCCTGCAGCTAGCTCTGGGATCAGGCCCTCCTCCAAACCCCAGGAGAGCTTGTTCTGCAAACCACACAAAGTAGCACTTCCCCTTCAGCGTGCACAGGGCCCCGGCTCTCCCTCCCCATCTCCCGTCTCTCTGCAGCCCCTGGCCCTGGTTCCTTCTGAAGAAGCTAGCTGGTGCCCAATGCCTCTACTTCTGCCTCCCTGCCAGGCCTGGGCCCCCTGCGGTCCATCTTCCACCACACGAACACACGTAAACATGCACATACACACAGGCATACACAGGTATACACACTCTGTGAGACACCACAGCTCGTTCACCTCCTCCCTCTGAAATCCCCTTCCCTTCCAGTCTTACATCCCACTTCCTTTGCCCCTCCCTTAAGCACTGGTGTTTCCAGTAGATTTCTGCTTCCACTGTTCACTCCAAGCCTTATCACTTAAACACTGAGGATGCCCAAATCTTCAGGCATCTCCAGCCCAGACTCCCTCCTGAGCTCTAGCAACCCCTCCTAGGCCATCTCATTTACTGCTATGGCTTTGACCACCAGCAAAGTACCCAATAACTCCCAAACCCATCTCTTCTTTCCAGCCTCATTACTGAGGTCAAAACCCACAAGTCCAAGTGCCCCCTAGGTGTTGCCATGAAGGTGGCAATAGTCCCCCAGGTCCCTCAAATGCTGCATGTCCAATACCACCCCCACTGAATGGCTCCATCTCCCCAGAGTTACTCAACTAGGAAACATGGTAGACAGCATCCATTTATCCATTCAAGTAACCTTATGGAATGCTCACCACATGCCAGGATCTACATGCAGGACGGGGTATGGAGTAAACAAAACAGAAATTGCCACCAGGGTTCTATCTCCAGGTGACTTTCAGCCAGTCACCTAGTCCCATCAAGGCCACTTCCCAATTTCCTCTGAAATAATCCAGTTTTCTCCATACCCACACTCACTATCTTAGTCTGGAGCACTCAATAATACTGGAAAGAAGCAGTTTAGCTGGAATCTGACTCTGAAATGTATGGCTGTGTGACCTTCAGCAAGTTACTTTCGTCAAGTTACTGTAACTTGCCAGATGTATCCTCATTGACAGATAAAGATAATAGTACCTACCTCAGTTTTGTTGCAAGGATTAAATGAGACATAACGCCTCTAGAACAGTGTCTAGAACACAACAGGCAATCTATAAACACCTGCACCCACTTCTATCCCCATTTCTCCAGCAGCCTCCCCCTCACTCCCATCATGGCCCACTCTACCTGTGCCCAACACCTGCAGCTCCCCAGAGCCCAGGTCCTCTCCCACTTCCACCCCGTGCCATGCTTTTCCAACAGGCTTCTTCCCTGGCTTTCTCCTTCTTGTTTCCCAAGGCTCAGCTCAAGGCCCCCTCCCCTCCCCGGGACACGCAGGATGTGGCAGACGCCCCTCTCCTGTGCTCTCTCCTCTGGGAGCCCACAGCCTCATCCCACTGAATTGGGATCACCTCTCCCTTTGTCTGTTTCCCCTGTATCCTCAGGCCTTAGGATCAAGAACTGCACACAACAGCATCTCAATAAATACTTAGCAGACAAAAAGGACAAACATGAGAATTACATAAAGCCAAATTTCAACTAAGTATAACCATGCACCTCCCTCCAAAAAAAAACTACCTTCCTAACAATGAGGCTACACTTGTTAAGCACTAACTGTATTCCAGGCTCTGTGCTGAGCTTTGGACATACGTTATATCATCTAATGTTCACAATAACCCTGTGATGTAAGTATTTTCATCCCTGTTTCATAGGTGAAGGGACAGAAGGTCAGGAAAATTTTATAAACTTGCTCAAGATTACACAGCTAATGAGCGGTAAAGTCAGGATTCAAAGCTAGGACTGTCCAACTCCAGGCCCCATTCCTCACCCCGACCCATTCCTCACTCATATGATCCATTGAGACTGGATTATATCTCAATACAGAGTGAGCTGCCTCTTTGTTTTATGAGAGCACCCTTCCTGATAGCCACGTGACATATGTTGGGATATTAGGCAGAAACTTTCTTTAGAAGTGGGACTAAATTGTCTAAAGGCCATATATGTATATATGTATCTGTGTGTGTGTGTACATATATATATATGTGAGAGAGAGAGAGAGAGAGAGAGAGAGAGCCAGTTCACTCTGTATTCAGGTCTGATCCAGTCTAGTGTCAGGGTGAGGAATGGGTCCTGGAGTCGGACAGTCCTGGCTTTGAATCCTGACTTTACCATTCATTAGCTGTGTAACCTTGAGCAAGTTTACAAAATTTTCCTGACCTTCTGTCCCTTCACCTATAAAACAGGAGTAAAAATACCCAAGTCACAGGGTTATTGTGAACATGAGATGACATAACGTATGTCCAAAGCTTAGCGCAGAGCCTAGAATACAGTAAGTGCTTAACAAGTGTAGGCTCATTATTAGGAAGGTAGTTTTGGAGGGATGCATGGTTATACTGAGCTGAAATTTAGCTCTATATAATATATATATAAAAGTATATATATGTGTGTGTGTATACACGTATGTGTCTATATATACACACACACACACAAACATATATATATGTAGAGACTGAGTCTTGCTATGTTGCCCAGGATGGTCTCAAACTCCTCTCAAGTGATCCTCCAGCCTCAGCCTTCTGAGTTGCTGGGATTACAGGCATGAGCCACTGCACCCAAAGGTCTCTTATTCCAAGGCTCAAGGAGTCTATGGTTTTCAATTACAAGCTCCTTGGGTTGTTCGTTTTGGTTTCCCCAGCTGAGCCAAGAGTAAGCAAAAGATAAACCTGTTCTGAGTGAATGAATGAACGAATGAATAAAGTAGATGGATGGATGCATGGATGAATGAAATGGAAAATTCACTTTGCACATGTCCAAGTCAGTTTTACCCTTTTTGACACCCTTTCTGCTGGACTCAGAGTCATAATTCGATGCACCCCAAGGAATGAAGAAAAAGGAAAACACAGCCCAGCAATGCAAGCCCCCTCCTGCCAGCACCCCCGGGGCTGCCGCGGCACTCACCGGCACAGGTGGTCAGTCCGGCACACACCGCGCAGGTCCAGGCAGTTGGGCTTCTCCTTGTCCTCGTAGGAGCAGCTGGGCAGGATGGTTTGCCGGCGGCGCTCAGCACACGCCTGATCTTGGCAGGAGCAGAAGAGCATGCGGTAGGTGTACTCGCTGGGCACCCGGTCAAAGAACTGGCGCAGGGCCTTGTGGCACTTGCGGCGGTTGCAGCGCTCGGTGGGCGAGATCTCGCGGTTGCAGATGGAGATGTAGGAGGAGCGCAGCTTCTTGCAGTTGTCGTTCAGGTTGCAGGCCTTGGCAGCATCCAGGCAATGGTTGCTCTTGGCGCTGACCACCGGGTCTGCCCCTGTCCCTGGAGGAGGAACAAGAGTGCAGGTCAGAGGCCGCACAAGCATGAGGAGGACGCAGCTGCCCCCTTGCTGGGAGATGTCTCCCAGTACTCAGTAGGCTTCCATGTGCCCGCTCTGTGCCTCAGTTTCCCCCTTTGTGAAATGGGGATCATTTCACAGGACCTACCTCCTAAAGCTGTGGTGAGGAGTAAAGGAGTTAATATACAGGTTGAGGGAGTGCTTAGGAAGCGCCTGGTGCAGGGTGAGCTATACCATGGCAATCTAGGACAATAGTAGACTTAAAACTCCTCACAAGCCTAAAAGGCAAGCAACTAGGTGTGTATGGCCCTGTTTACAAATATGGGAAATAAAGTGACCGGCTCAGCGTCATACAATGGAGGGGGCCCCTATGCACCCACCAGCAGGACACTGGCATTTGGGGTCAGACAATGCTCATGATGGGATCGTCAGCAGCCTGGGTGCAGACAGCACACACATGCCCTCCTGAGGCATTCTGGTGAGAGCCAGATGGGAGATCACCTCACCCAACCTTGTCATTTTACAGATAAGGAAACTGAAGCACTGTGTGGGCAAGGGGCCTGCCCAAGGTTGCCCAGCACAGGAACCCGAGTCACACCCAGAAGTGCAGTTATGCCAGCGAGAACCTTCGATGTAAGCTCCTCATCCACTCTTCATCCACCCTACAAATGCTTTCCAGTATTTCCTGAGCACCACTCTCTCCACGCAAGGTGCCTCACTCGGAGTAAGGCAGGCTCAGGCCATGCATCCCTCTCACATGGGCCAGGCGACTGAGCACTTCCAGCACACAGTTCCTGGTGTTCTAATCACTTGCCCATTAAAGATTGATCAGGTCCTACCTCTGCACAGCCCTCTGCCTGGTGCCATGTTAGATATAAAAGTGCAAGAGGAGGGCCCACTCTGGAAAAGCTCACAACTCCAGCCAGCAAACCAAGAGGCAGAACAGCACAATGGCCAAGGCTGGCGGTGTTCTAGAGGTCAGCCATCGGCATTCAGCTCCTGGCCCTGATACTTACTGGCTATGTGACCTGGGACAAATGGCTGAACCTTTGCCTCAGTTTCCTTGTCCGCAAATTGGTATCTACCACACAGGGCCTTCGTGAGCAAGAATGAGACGGCTCATTTTTTTCTCTCTCCCCTACATCATGATTTTGCTGTCTTCTAGACCATTCCCATCAGCTATCACATCACCCATCTTCAATTAAAAAAAGATCTCCTCGTGACCGTAGCCCTCTTAAGCTACCACTCCATTTTTCTGCTCCCCTTTAAAGCAAAACCCCTCAATCAAGTTGTCTACACCAGCTGTCCCCTGCTCTCTTCCCATTCTCTCTTGGACCTGCTTCAGCCGGACATTTGGCCCCGCCTGTCTGATGGATGCTCGGGAATCCACGGGCCTCATCTCCCTCAGCCCATCGGCAGCACTGGACACAGCCGATTCCTCCCTCCTGCCTCCTTCCACTCTCTGCCGGGCTCCCTGCCACCTCCCCACAGTCTCCTGCTCAGCGGGCTTTGCTGGTCCCATCTTCCATACCCAGGACTCAGCCTCCTTTTCTCTACATGTATCTTCTCCCTCGGACTCTCAGCTCATCTCATGGCCTGAAACACCATCACTGTGCTTCCAACCCCCAGATTTATACCACTGGATAAGAGCTCTGCCCTGAGCCCCAGACTCATCTGTCTATCTGCCAACTCAACACTTCCATATGCAAGCCTAATACCCAAATCTCACCCTTAACACATCCAAACCCAACCTCATATTTCCCCCCAAAACCTAGAGCTTCCCTCCACCTCTGACAGCCTTCCTCATCCTGCTGGAAACAACTGCATCCTTCCAATTGCCAGCGCCAAAACTCCCGGCGCCTCCTTGACTCCTCTCTCATTCACACACTGCCAAACCCTGGCAGCTACACCTTCAAAATACAACCAGAATCCAGCCACTTCTCACCACCGCCACTGCTGCCACCTGGATCCGAGCCACTGACACTGTGCCTGTTAACAGCCTTCTTCTCCCAGCCTCCTGCTCTGCCCTGTGCCCCCATACCCCACCCCATGACAATCTTCTCTCATCACAGCAGCCGGAGAGAACCTTCCAGAACCTATGTCAGAGAGCCATCGCTCCTAGGCTCCAAAACCCCCCATGGATTCCCCAGCTCATTCGGGGACTTCAGCATGGCCTACACACCTCTATATGTGTGCTGTCTGATTTGCTGTGGCAGAACAATTTGTGCTTTCTGAAATGCTGTCCACTCACCACACACGGCTGCTGAACCTGAAATATGGCTAGGGCATTTCACATGTTCACACAAGGCCTTGAAACACACACCAGATTTTGAAAATGTAATAACGAAAAAACAATGTAGACTGGGCACGGTAGCTCATGCCTATAATCCCAGCACTTTGGGAGGCCAAGGCAGGCAGATCATCTGAGGTCAGGAGTTCGAGGCCAGCCTGGCCAACATGGCAAAACCCCGTCTCTACTAAAAATACAAAAATTAGCTGGGCATGGTGGCACGTGGTAGACTACACCCAGCTACATGGGAGACTGAGGCAGGAGAATCACTTGAATCGCTTGAACCCAGGAGGCAGAGGTTGCAGTGAGCCAAGAGCACACCACTGCATTCCAGCGTGGGCAACAAAGGGAGATGCTGTCTCAAAAAAAAAAAAGAAAGAAAGAAAAGAAAGAAAAGAAAAGAAAGAAAAAAATAATGTAAAGTATCTCATAATTTTTTACTTTGATTACACATCGAAGGGGTATTTTTGATCTATGATGTTAAACAAATGTAGTAATAAAAAATAACTTCATCTGTTTCTTTTTTGTGATTACAAGCAAATGTAGAATTATATATGTGATGCATATCATATGTCCATCAGCCAGCAAGGCTGTATATGGCCTCACCTTCTATTCCTTTCTCCCAGCTCATTTCACTCCATTCCAGTCAACCCAGCCTCCTGGATATTCCTGGAACACTCCCATCATGGCCTGGCCACAGGGCCTTTGCACTTACTCTCCCCTTGGCCTGGAAGTCTCTCCCTTCCAACCACTATCCTCATCTACTTCAAGACTCTGTTCAAATGTTATCTAATATGTGAGTCCTTCCTGACCACCCCACACATAGTAACAACACCCCATGCACATTCCACGTACCCACTACTCTGACGTGTTTTTCCAACAGCACTCATCACTATCTGCCATGGTATGTACTCACTTACTAATTTGTTTGTTTGCATCAAATACAAGCTCCAGGAAGGCAGGGTTGTGCTCAGTGCTGTGTCCCTAGTACCCAGTGTTTGACACGCAGGTGCTATGCAATAGGTATTTAAGGGGTGATGGAATAAGTGTATTTAGGCCAGTGTCTATTTTACAACAAGTGCTCAAAAAACGTTGACTAATATTATTAAGCAAGCAAAATGGTACAGAGTAGACAACAATGATCAATGCAGGACCATGTGGGGCCCAGCCCAGACCTGAAACTTGGGGGATGATCAACGAAAACTAAGCCATTCACCCCAACACTTTGTCTGGCCAACGAGTCTCTTTTTTTTTTTTTTTTTTTTTTTTTTTTTGAGTCAAGAGTTTTGCTCTTGTCGCCCAGGCCGGAGTGCAATGCCACAATCTTGGCTCACTGCAACCTCTGTCTCCCGGGTTCAAGTGATTCTCCTGCCTCTGCCTCTGCCTCCTGAGTAGCTTGGATTACAGGGACCTGCCATCATGCCCGGCTAATTTTTCTATTTTTAGAAGAGATGGGGTTTCACCATGTTGGCCAGACTGGTCTTGAACTCATGACCTCAGGTGATCCACCCACCTCGGCCTCCCAAAGTGCTGGGATTACAGGCGTGAGCCACTGCGCCTGGCCAACAATAGCCCTTTAAAGGCAGAAAGAGAAAAGTGCCCTCTCTTCTTGTTGTAAAAATAAAAGAGGGGAGGGTACATCCAGACAAAAGAATCTTATTCTGTGATAAAAGGAAATGAGCTATCAAATCATGAAAGGACATGGAGGAAACTTACATGAAAGGAGACATATCACACCCTATGATTCTAACGGTATGACGCTCTGAAAAAGGGAAAACAGGGAGATCAGTGGCTCCCAGGAGTCAGTGGGGAGTGGGGGAGGAAGAGGCAGAGCATGGAGCATTTTTAGGGCAATGAAACCACTCTGTATGATACTGTAATGGAGGATGCATGCCATTAGACATTTGTCCAAACCCAAAGAATGTATGACACCAAGAGGAACTCTAATGTAAACTCTAGGCATTGCCTCATAATGATGTGTCAATGTAGGTTCAAGAATTGTAACAAATGCCTCCCTCTATAGAGGGATACTGATAGCTGGGGAGGCTGTGCCTGGGGAGGAGTAGCAGGTAGATGGAAACTCTGTACCTTCCTCTCAATTTTGCTATGAACCTAAAATCACTCTTAAAGAAATAAGCCTTTTACTTAAAAAAAAAAAGGGGGGGGGGGGGCTAGGGGAAATTAAGGCAGAAAGAGAATCAAAGGAATTGATTGTTTTCCCAATCAATCCATTAATATATAGTCAATGAGGACCTACTATGTGCCAGGCACTTCCTCAGACGCTAAGCCTGCAACCCTGCCAGAGACACAGCTAGGGACAGAGGACCAGCCCATGCCAATGTGAGTTCTGTGTCAGGGAAGTCAGGTGCAGAGAGAAAAGCATCCCGTCCAGACCTAGGGTGGGGGGCGGGGGCGGGTCCTGGAAGCAGTGATATCTCTGCTGAAACCTACAGGAGGACTCAGAGTAAGTGAAGACAGCAGAAAAAGGATCCCAGGCACAGAGGGGAGCAGGGGCAACCGCTGGGAGGAGCTGCAAGCAATTCAATATGACTGAACATGGAAACCAAGGCAAGGACTGCCAAGACAAGGGCCTTCAGCCACGTTGGGGCATGTGGCCTCTCAGACAATTCCTTGAGCTGCTACCAAACCATTCTGCCCAGGCCAGAAGGACCCCAGGATCCCTGTCAACACTAGGGCTATTGTGGGGACACTGCCTCTAAGGGTCAGGTTCTGCCAAGCCAGCCGTGGGATGCACCTGTCAGAGGCTGGCTGGCTGCTGGCTGGAGGAGTGGAGTGGCCTGGGGCCAAGGTGGAGGAGAGACAACAGGAGGGACCCCAGAGAGAAGGTTAGCAACTGCAAGCGTAATGGCAGCTAATTTAGGACTGTGGCTGCCCCCAGGTTCCCCAGGTGCTCCGTTCCCACTCCTCTCAGCAGGTTCCTGAGCTAGTGCTGGTGTAATTATAGCCTCCGTGGCTTCCATTTGGAGCTTGAACAGTGAAAGCTTTTGCTAGGGGGCAGAACATGTAAACTCCTGGGCCAAAACTTGGTAAATTTCCTAGGAAACAAAAAAAAAACGAGAAACGCAGCTCCTACCTGGTTACCAGGAAGATGCCCCCTCTAATCCTCCTGGCAGGAACTGGGTTCAAGTGGGCCGGATGATGGGAGAAAGGCCCCCAGGAGCGGGCCTGGGCTCTGAGGCTCTGCCAAGCACCTCGCCAAGGAGGCAGCCTGCACTGCGTTTTCATCATGAGGGAGATGGTGGGGTCAGAGCTCGTCACAGGGACAGCCACTGCCACCTGCAGCAGGCTAACTGGACGCACACCCCTTCCGACACAGTCACTGCCCTGCCATCCACCCTAAGGCTCCTGTCCCTCCTGTCGGGAAGGTGAGTCCCCACTAGGAAGAAGGAGGTAGGAGATTCTAAACACAAACCTCACCTACCAAGACCCCTCACAATCCTTGCCTGACACGGAGGCTACAGCCCCTGAACTAAAATGTGCAAAGGGTGGGGAATGGGGATTCAGGAAACCCAGCCCCTTCTGTCTCCCTGCACTGAGAGCTGAGACCACACAAGACCTGAGAAAGATTCGGGAGCTAGAAATTGATCCCAGGCCTGAGCTGGCCCTGGAGAGCCTGAACTCAACACGTGCTCCAGCGTGTCCTGGTGGGTCTCCCAGGCCGGCTGAGAACAGCCTTGATGGCCAAGGAGTAAATGGTAAACAGCTGCCCAAGGGAGAGGGAGGAGGGATTTAACAACACTTGGCCTTCTCCAAAACCTGTTAAGTCATCCTCCCAGCCCCCGGCTCCTGGCCCTGGGGGACACTCTAGCTTCTTCATCTCCTCCCCTCCTCCTCCCTGGGTAAGGGCCAGGCCGGGGGAGCGCAGCCAGCCAGGGAGCACAGCCAGCAGTAGAGGGGCAGGCCAGCTGGGGGATGCACAACCAGAGGCTCCAGCTTAGCCTCCCCAATAGCCCTGCCCCAGCCACACCCAGCCCAGCCTCTCCTGTTAATTCCTGGGGTGCTGCCCTGAGCCAAGAGTCCATCTGCACCACTGAGCTGTGGTTCCAGACAGTGGAACTCCCTATCCCCAGCAGGCAAGCATATGAGTGCTCTTTAAACTCACATTCTTTAAATATGTATTTAACTTTTATATTGAGACAGGTTTACCAAACTTCAGTTTCCTATCTCGTTTTGGTCATATTAACAGTACCACCTCTACTACTGACATTTAATTAATTTTTTCTTTAAATTCCTTAATGCTTTTTTTTTTTTTTTTAAGACGGAGTTTCACTCTGTCACCCACTAGAGTGCAGTGGCATGATCTCAGCTCACTGCAGCTTCTGCCTCCCAGGTTCAAGCGATTCTCCCGCCTCAGCCTCCTCAGAGTAGCTGGGATTACAGGCACCTGCCACCACACCCGGCTAATTATTTTTTGTATTTTTTAGTAGAGACGGGGTTTTGCCATGTTGGCCAGGATGGTCTCGAACTCTCGGCCTCAGGTGATCCGCCCGCTTTGGCCTCCCCAAACGCTGGGATTACAGGCATGAGCCACCACGCTGGGCCTAAATCCCTTAATTCTTAAATAATGAATCTGTTTAAATCCTTATTGACTCACCTTTTACATTTTTCAATACCTATCTAGGTTTATCCTAAATGATAACACCTACATTGGTTCTGAAATTTTCTAACACATTAGAATGCAATAAAGATAAAAATACATATTTGTCGCCCCATCTCCCATTCTAGCAGTGGTGCGCAATGCACTCAGAGGAGGAAGTCACTGGTTTAGAGAAAAGATGCTTGACCTCTAGTGCATTTGTGACTCACAGGCCCCACTGAGTCAGGAGCTCTGTGGCTAGCACCCGGGCATCTGGATTTCACAAGTTCCCTGTGATTCTGAGGCCACCTTCCAAAGACTGAGAACCAATGCTTAGGGGAGGCACAGGGCTGCCCTTGGCCCACTCCCCAAACACACACACACACCCCTCACCCAACACACACACCTCAACAAAACACACAATTTAGCAAACCCACCCTTCACAGAAGATGGTCTGTGGCCAGCTATTGTCACCTAAGCACACCCCCCAATGGTTTCATCCCCCTCTGCCACCTCCCAACAGAGAGGATCTTTAAGGTAGACTTTCCAATAACAAATGAGCCTGTGGGCAGAAAGGAGAGGCTCCCCATCCTGTAAAGCTTCCCAGACAATGAGGACCCAGGTGTTTTAACCACCCTTCCTGCCTCCCAGGAAACTGCCCCTCATCCCATCTGTAGCTGCAGTGTCTGTCCCTGAGCCCACCCTTGGCCCCTGGGCCAAGATGTAGAGCTCTACTACTTAAATAGGGGTTAAAGAACGTGGTTCCTAATTCTGTCTCTGCTTCTCCAAGCTGAAGAAGACCCTAGGTAAATCTTTGTGCCTCTCTCGGTCTCATTACTTTTTTTTTTTTTTTTTTTTTTTGAGACGGAGTCTTGCTCTGTCGCCCAGGCTGGAGTGCAGTGGCACCATCACGGCTCATTGCAATCTCCGCCTCCTGGGTTCACGCCATTCTCCTGCCTCAGCCTCCCAAGTAGCTGGGACTACAGGTGCCTGCCACCATGCCCAGCTATTTTTTTGTATTTTTAGTACAGATGGGGTTTCACCGCGTTAGCCAGGATGGTTCTCGATCTCCTGACCACATGATCCGCTCGCCTCGGCCTCCCAAAGTGCTGGGATTACAGGCGTGAGCCACCGCGCCCGGCCTCGGTCTCATTTCTTTACCTGAATAATGACGGGTTTTGAACTGCATAATCCCTTACATCTTGTGCCTCTCCCACTTGCCCACCCAATGCACCAGTGCGAGACTCTGAGGGATGGAGGGCCAGGGAAAGCCCTGCTGTCTCACCTCGTTTCTTCGAGCCGGAGCCACAGGTCCACCGTGGCAGGCTAAAAGGAGCCTACTCTGGTACTGTGCAAACTCAACAGCATGTGTGCACACCAAAGAACACACACACACAGACACCCAACAATACCCACCTCTCCCGGAGTAGAACCTGAGTCCCTGCATTAGTAGCCGGTCAACAAATATTTTCATACACCAACTACATGCCAGGCCCTAAAATCCAGCTATGTGCAGGAAAGAAAGAATCTTCCCTCTCCTGCAGCTTTCACTCTAGTGAGGGAAAGACTGATAGTAAACACATAAATACATAAATAAGATCGGCCGCAGTGCCTCACACCTGTAAACCCAACGCTTTGGGAGGCCGAGGCGGGCGGATCACTGAGGCCAGGAGTTACAGCCTGGCCAACATGGCAAAACCCCGTCTCTACTAAAACCACAAAAATGAGTTGGGAGTGGTGGCGTGCACCTGTAATCCCTGCTACTCGGGAGGCTGAGGCAGGAGAATGGCTTGAACCCAGGAGGCAGAGGTTGCAGAGAGGCAAAATCGCACCATTGCAACTCCAACCTGGGCGACAGAGTGAGGCTCAGGCTCAAAAAAAGAAAGAAAGAGAGAGAAAAACAGAGAAAAAGAGAGAGACAGAGAGAGAAGAAGAAGGAGGAGGAGAAGGAGGAGGAGGAAAGGAAGGGAGGGACGACAGGCAGGCAGGGAGGGAGGGAGGGAGGGAGGAAGGAAATTTAAAGAAAGCAAAATAAGGGAATTTAAAAGAGAATGACCAGCTGGGCACAGTGGTTCAGGCCTATAACCCCAGTACTTTGGGAGGCTGAGGTACGTGGATCAGTGGAAGCCAGAAATTCAAGACCAGCCTGGCCAAGAGAGTAAAACCCCATCTCTACTAAAAATACAAACATTAGCCGAGTGTGCTGGCAGGTGCCTGTAATCCCAGCTACTCCGGAGGCTGAAGCAGGAGAATCGCTTGAACCTGGGAGGCAGAGGTTGCCGTGAGCCAAGATCGCGCCACTGCACTCCAGCCTGGGAGACAAAGCAAGACTGTGTCTCAAAAAAAAAAAAAAGAAAAAGAATGACCAGGGAATGAGGGAGGGCCTTTCCGAATAGATGACATCAAGTTGAGGTAGAATGACTAAAATGATGGGCAGTAATGGACCACACACACAAAAACATGGAAAGGGAATTCTAAGCAAAAGGAGGAGCAAGCACAAAGGTCCTGAGACAGCTATGAGCTTGGCACATTCCTAGTCAAAACGAAGGGTAAGGTTGCCGGAGCTTCCCGGAGGAGGCAGAAGTTAGAGGAAGTAGAAGTCAGAGGGACAGTCAGGAGAGACCTTGGGGAGCAGGTAAGAATTTCAGATTTTATTCTAAAATGCAAAGCGCTGGAGAGCATTAAGGAGGAAGGCGCATGATCTCATTCACTGACACATGGAACTGAGGGTATATCTGAGGGTGGCAGGCAGAAAAGGAGACCAGTCACAGGCTACTGCAGTAGCAGGAAGCTAGTGGAGGCTGGGGTGGGGTGGTGACTGAAGAGAGGGCAAAAGGTGAGCCCATTCTGCATATAATTTAGAGATAAAGCCAACAGGATTGCTTATATTTTGAGTGGGAGGAGAGAGAGAAATCAAGAAAACCTCTTGGGTTTTTGGCCTGAGCACCAAGTAGATGGAGATATCATCTCACTAAAAAGGAAAGACTTGGAAAGAAGAGAGGCAGAATGAAATGGACCATTTTGTTTTTGACTTAAGTTTGAGATGTCTATCACATGTCAAAGCGGAGATGTTGAATAGGCAGAAGGGTCCACAAGCCAGGAGTTCAGGAAAGAGGTCTGGGCTAAAGACGCAAAACTTGGCATGGTTGACACTGGAGGCTGTAGAAAGTCACATAACTCAGTGAGGCTCCCTAGGTTGGGGATGAGAACAAAGAAGAGGAAGTAATTCAGGACAGAGCTCCATTATGTTCAATGGAAGCTGGAAAGGAGTGGACCTTAAGCTGGTGGAAAACCAAGAGATGCTGATTTCATGGAAGGCAAGAGTTTCGAAAAGGAGGATGGTCAACTGACACTCCCAAGTAATTAGGGGCATAAGGGTGAGTGGAGGGGCAACTCACAATGAGATGCAGAATAAATAAACTCAGCAGAGTTGGAAGGAAGACAGAAAGGGCAGCTAGAGAAAGGGAGGGTCCAGGAGCAGAGACTCCAGGGAGTTGCCCCTAATCCCAGCCCTCCCTGTAGGGTTAAAGCCACCATGACCATCACCTCCACACCTCATGCTGGATGACTGTCATCTCCACACCTCATGCTGGATGAGCATCACCTCCACACTTCATGTTGGATCTCCTCATGGGGCATCCAACCCCAGTCTGCCCTCAAGATCCATTTATTTTTTGCAACAAACACTTACAACCCACTGTGTGGAAAGTAAGGCTGGACTGACAAATAAAACCACCAAGTCTCCTGCCCTCCTGGTGCTCACATTCTAGCTCAGGTGAGAGATCACAAGTAAACAAATGGAAACTTTCCCTTTTGAGTGTGGGGTCCCAGAAAAAGCAGAGACCCTGGTCCAGCAGTGGCTTGTGGGGAAGATGGAGGACCTGGCTGGGCCACTATCAGAGCAAGTGTGCACAGGTTGTGTAACCTCTTTGAGCCTCACTTTCCTTACCTGCAAAACTGAGATAGAATACCTACCTGCCTACACAGAGGACTACGCTAAGAGAAAAAGGGACACTGTGGATGAAAATACCCCTTACAGTTTCCAACCCTTAGTGCACAGGCAATGATGCTTGTTTTAAAAGGTGTCACCTGGCCAGGCGCAGTGGCTCACACCTGTAATTCCAGCACTTTGGGAGGCCGAGGTAGGCAGATCGCTTGAGGCCAGGAGTTCAAGACCAGCCTGGCCAACATGGTGAAACCCCATCTCTACTAAAGATATGGAAATTAGCTGGGTGTGATGGTGCGCATCTGTAATCCTAGCTACTCAGGAGGCTGAGGCACAAGAACTGCTTGAACCAGGGAGGTGGAAGTTGCAGTGAGCTGAGGGCTCTCACCACTGTATCCCAGCCTGTGTGACAGCGCGAGATTCTGTCTAAACAAAAAAATAAAAATAAAAATAAAGCGTCCTGTGACTGGAAAGGTCCTCCCTCCCATCTCACCTCTCAGGCTACCTTCACATTACACTGCCCTGCTAGGAAAAGAAGACAGTCCCTTGTGCTCCTGCCTCTACACACTATGCTGCAGAAGATAAAACGGTCCCCAGTCTTCCCTTCCATAAGCAAAAGATCTTCAGGGCTTCCTCTGCTCCATCCCAAGCAAGATCTCGGGGCATCTTCCTCCCTTCTGGGCCCCTTCACCACCGGGAGTGGGGGCCAAGAGCACCGTAACATCTAGCTGGAAGCAATACATCAGTGTCCCCATCCACAGGAGCTGACAAGACCAACCCCAGAGCACTGCCTCCCAGTCCTCTCAGTTGTCAATCAAAGCCCAAGGATCCAGTGGGACCTGAACCCTTGTCCCCTACTGCTCTGTAGGTCAGGGTGCTCACCCTCCTCAAATCAGTCCTGGAAAGTCTTAGTCCAAGCTTCCTTATAATCTCAACTTTCTTTCTGAACTTTCCCCTCATTCCCAGCCCCACCATGACACTGGGACCACCCAGCGCTCTCCAGGTGAACCTGCATTTTTGGAAGCAGGTTAACCCGCCAAAAATCAATTTGATGAATGGCAAATACACTGAACATCAATTTGAAATAAAATCAATTTGGAACCTTTCAAATTGCATTTTATAGTTTGTCAAATTTTAACCACACTTAAAATGCTTTCTCCAAGTTCTCAAATTTCAGGTTAGTCTTAATTTTGTGGTTCTGACAACTAAAAATTTAAGTTCTATTCTTTCACATTCAAAGGAATTTTTTCAACCACTTTTGAGTGCCCTATTTCTTTTGAATATAGTTTTGGAATTTGGGGTTTTTAAAATATTTGAGGTTTTTACCGTTCTCACACCAATTCCCACAATGATGAGTTGGGTTTAATTTTGTATTTGTAACCATTAAAAACCAAACTTGAGGCATTTCATATTGATGCGATAACCTAAATCTTTCCTCAGCATTTTTTATTTGATGGTGTAGAGAATGGACATAGGATTTGAAGCACCCATCATAAGCTAAACTTTTGTTTACTGATTATGAAATACACTTTTCTCACCATAAGAAGTCCACATGAACTCATGACCCTTAGCTCCCCAAAAGCTGAATATATCTTAAAATACAGCTACGAAGACCATTTGCAAAAATCTTCAAAAGCCATGAAAACCATTAAATGTCAATTTCTAAAACTATGAAAAACAATTCAAAGACTTAGTTTGGGTAAATCAATGCATTTTGTAAAATCAGTGACTTTGTTATTTAGCATCCTAATTTTGAAAGAAGTGGCCACTGGGCAGCTCATGGATGGCTGGGGGTCTCCTTTCTCCTCATAATTTCTGCCCCATCTGTCCTCCTGGGAAGTTCATGTCATCAGCTGCCCCCACTCCTCTGGAGGCTGTCACTCACTAACCCTGCCATTCCGCTCTCTCAGGAATGACCTCACACCTGGCTCACCATCTCCGGTTCATCCCTTCCCGGGCACCATTCCTAGAGGCCTCCACGCAACAGGGACAGTTTGTCTGCACAACACTCTATCTGCCTCCAGTGATCTCCTCCTACCCTTAGCTCCCCATTGCCATAGTCATATCCTTGACCTTGACCTTCATCAACATCCAAATCCCTGTTGAAAGGCTGACATCACACTTTCCAACCTCAGGCCACCCTCTCCTCACCTTCCAGCTCCCTCTCTGGAATTCCCACTCCAGAAAACCCTCAACCTCTCCCAGACCCTGACCCACTGACCCGGCCACTTGCTCTCCCTCACCCGTCCCCCTACCCTGTCCTCAGTTCCTCTTTACCCAACCTACATTTCCCAGCCTGCAGGCAACACCCTGAGCTCCTCAGCCCCTCTCCTCCTCCTCTCTTCCTCCATCATAGTCAAAAACCAATAACCCCAGTGAAACCCAACCACCCCAACTCCATGCTGGCTCCTGAGCAGCCAAAGGTCACTAGGTAACACACACACACACACACACACACACACACACACACACACACGGGCTGACTGGTCTCACTTTGAAGTCCCAATCTCCAGCTCCAAATGCCTTAAAGCAGCCATTTCTCACCTTCCCCTGCTTAAGCTAATTACCTTGTGTCTTGGTCTGTTTAGGCTGGTATAACAAATATCAGACTGAGTGGCTTATAAATAAATCACAGAAATTTATTTCTCATGGTTCTCAAGACTGAAAAGTCCAAGATCGAGGTGCTGGTGGATTTAGTGTCTGGTGAGGGCTCACTTGCTTGTTCACAGACAGCCGTCTTCTGGCCGTGTCCTCCTCACCTGTCAGAAGGGGCAAGTGAGCTCTCCGGGGTCTCCTTTGGAAGGACACTAATTCCATTCATAAGGGCTCCACTCTCATGTCCTAATCACCTCCCGAAGGCCCCACTTCCTAAAACCCTTGCTTTGGGGTTTAGGATTTCAACCTATAAATTTGTTGGTCAGCAGGACCAAATATTGAGACCATAGCACCTTCACTCGTATTTGATGAGAAAATAGATTTGGACAGAAATGCCCTCGCCTTCTCACCCACCAGTGACCAACCTGTCTCACCTGGACACCCAGCTCTGCCTTCTCTCTGTTGGAAGGACCCAGCTCCAGCCTCGTCAAAGGCTGCCCTGCCATGCGTGCTGGTGCATGCCACAGGGACCCATCCCTCCTCACTTACTGAAGACATCACTCCTGAAATCGCCCCTTCCTGCTTACATCCTTCAATTTCACCCTTTCTCGGGATCTTTCCCAAAAGTTACAAATGTGCCACCATCATTGCTTTTCTCAAGACAGAACAAAACCAAAAGCAAAGCCTTCCCTTGACCACCGCCCAGCCCCCTATTTCACTCCTCCCCTTCCTAGCAAAGCTTGAAAGAGTAGATTTCTGGTTGCTGATTTTACCTGCTCCCTTCACATTTTCTGCTCCATCCTCCCCACATCAACATTTCAACCTCACCCTCCAAGAACGATATTCTACCAAGATCATGGGAAATGGCAGAGGGAACAGCTAGCCAAACGCCTGGGTGGGGTCCTGCCTGTGGGGTCCTCCCTGGGTGGGACCCAGGGAAGCACATGTGGCTGGAACCTTTTATTTTAAGAGTGATGAGAAACCATTGGAGGCATTGAGACAGAGGCTTGCCTCAATGCCTCTGTCGCTGAATCAGAAAGTCACTTCTCTAAACTTCACTGCCTTGACTTCTGGGTTGCATCTGACCAGGCTAACCACTTCCCCTTTCTTTCTTTTTATTTATTTATTCATTTTTTTTTTAAGACCTAGTCTTACTCTGTCACCCAGGCTGGAGTGCAGTGGCATGATCACAGCTCACTGCCACCTTGACCTCGCGGGCTCAAGCAATCCTCCCACCTCAGCCTCCCGGGTAGCTAGGACCACCCACATGTGCCACCATGCCTGCCAGTTTTTGTATATTTTGTAGAGATGGGGTTTTGCTATGTTGCTCAGGTTAGTCTCGAACTCAAGAAATCCACCTGCCTCAACCTTCCAAAGTGCTGGGATTATAGGTATGAGCCACTACACCTGGCCCACTTCCCCTTTTTTGACACCTCTACTTGTCTTGGCTTCCCTGACACAGCTGACTGATTTCTCCCTCCCTCTCTGGCCCTAGTCTCAGCTGCCTTTGCTAGCTCTTCCTCCTCTACTTGGTGAGACCCAGCCTCGCTCTCTCCTGACTATACACCCTCCCTCCATGACCTCATGGTTCCGTGGCTTTAAACACTATCTATATGCTACTCACTCTCAATCCATGTATCAACCCTGACCTCTCCCCAGAACTCCAGGCCTACCTCTAACTGTGTCCTTAGCACTTCCAGGGGGAGACCTAATTGGCATCTCCACCCTAAAACGGCCAACACAGAACTCTTAATTTCTGCCCACTGAACTTCCCAATCTGTTCCTCCCCTCATCATCTCCATCCTAGTAAATGGCACAAGCAGCATCACTGTTGTTCAAGTCCAAAATATCAAGTTATCCATAAATTCATCCCACTTCCCTTCAACTCCACCTCCAAAATATATTCCAAGCCCATGCATCCTCTCCATCTCACCTACGACCGTCTGCAGCAACCTCCTAACTGATCTCCCTGGCTCCACTCTGCTCTGTGCCCACCCCCATGATCCATCCTCCAGAGTGCAAGAGTCATCTTTTCAAACACATAGATCATACTGTGCTAGTCAACTGCCTCAATGCCTCCAATGGTTTCTCATCACCCAGCCACATGTGCTTCCCTGGGTCCCACCCTCCACAGGCAGGACCCCACCCAGGCATTTGGCTAGCTGTTCCCTCTGCCATTTCCCTGATCTTCCCATGGCTAGATCCTTCCTGTGAGTCAGATTTTGGCATTCCCAGTCACCTCTGTCCCATCATGCTATTTTTAATTCTCAGCTTGGCATTCTTCACTATCTCACATGTCTTGTTAATTTGTTTGTTGGCTTGTTTTCTATTCTTCTCTGTCTCCAGTTAATAGAAGAACATAACCTCCATACGAGCAGCACCCGCCCGTGTTGTTCGCTGATGTATCCTCAGCACCTCGAACAAGGCAAGGCCCACAGAGGGTGCTCAGTGAATATCTGGGGATAAATTCACACACCTTCCTTCTGAGCCTGAGCTCCCTGAGTTACCTCGGAACCCTCCAGACACAGGAGGCCCCAAACACACGAACCAAGTGCACTCCACTCATTTCTGTTGCTGATCAGGCAAAGATGGCCTCCCTTTTTCTAATGCCCCTCCCTGTTCACCCTTGAGCCCTCTTTCCACGGCTCCCCTAAGAGGATGAACAGGGGGCTGGGGAGTCATTGCTCTGATAGTCAGAGCTGATACTGTTCTGAGCCACTCTGGCCCCCCCTCCCTGTCCCTTCTTCCCTTCCTTCCCTATCCCTTCAGACAGAAGGCTACTGCCAAAAACCCACAGCCACTCCCACACACTGACATGCAAACACACACCACACCACACACACACACAACACCCCATACACTACCCCATACGCACCTACAAACACACCCACACATACCACACACTATATACACTACCCCATACACATGTACACACATCACACACAACACCCCATACACTACCCCATACACACACACTATATACACTACCCCATACACATGTACACATACACACCTACACACACCACACACACTATATACGCTACCCCATACACATGTACACACACCACACACACAACACACCATACACTACCCCATACACACATACACACCACACACCACACCCCATACACTACTCCATACACACTAACACACACACCACACACATGACACCCCATACACTACCCCATACACTCCTACACACATGCCACACACACCACACACACACTATATACACTACCCCATACACACCTACACACACACCATACACTACCCCATACACACACACATCTATACACATACCACATACACCACACTCCATATGCTATCCCATACGCACACACACACCACACACACGATACCCCATATACTACCCCATACACACATACACACACACACCACACACACACAAAACACACCATACACTACCCCATACACATGTACACACACACACCACACACAAAACACACCATACACTACCCCATACACACGTACACACACACACCACACACAAAACACACCATACACTACCCCATACACACGTACACACACACACCACACACACTACACTACCCCATACACACGTACACACACCTATACACAAACCACACCCCATATGCTACCCCATACACACCTACACACACACACCATATACTACCCCATACACACGTACACACACACCTATACACACATCACACCCCATACGCTACCTCACACATACCTACACACATAAACCTACATACACACACCACACACACCCCATACACCTCACACACCTACACACACCACACACAACACCCCATACACTACCTCACACACACCACATGTACCACACCACACACCTACACACACACCACCCCACATATACATCACCCTACACACACCTACATAGACACCATACACCACACACACATCCCATACACTACCCCATATACGCCTGCACCCCATGCACACCTACACATGCCATACACACAACACCCCATACACTACCCCATAGACACCTACACACACACCATGCACACCTATAAACACATGACCCCACACATAAACCACCCCACGCACCTACATACCACACAGACAATACCACACACACAACACCGCATACACTACCTCACACACACCACCCCACACATACCTAGACACATATTACACATACATACCACACTTTGCACACTACTGTATACACACCTACACACACCCCTACACACACACCACCACACACAACACCCCATACATTACCCTATACACATATACACACAACACACACCCAACACCCCACACATACATCACCCCCACACACCACACAGACCACACATAACACCCCATACATTACCCTATACACATCTACACACATCCTTACACTCACCACACACCTACACACACCACCCCACACATACACCACCCCACACACCAACATACATGCACACACCTACACACACACCACCCCACACACACCTATGTACACACCATACACAACACCCTATACACTACCTCACACCCACACACCACCCCACACACACCTACACACACTACACATACACACCACATACACAACAGCCCATACACTACCCCATACACACCTACACACACACCTATGCACACACCATCCTACACATACACCACCCCACACATACCTACATATACACCACACAACCCACACACTACCTCATAAACACCTACACAACACATTACCCCACACATATACCACTCCACACACCACACACACCCACGCACACACCTCGTACACTACCTGATACCTACACAATACACCACCCCACACACACACCACCCCACACACACACAACACACAACACCCCATACACTACCTCATACACACCTACATACACACCACCTCACACCTACACACTACACACACAACACCCCATACACTACGTTACACACACCTACACACACACCACCATACATACACACCACCCCATATTACTTCACACACACCCCTACACACACAAACGGCCCACCCACACACTCCACACATACCTCATGAACATCACACCTATGCACACCCTGTCCCACACACACATCACACACACCAGCACACATACGTTACCCCACATCCACACACGCTAACACATACCTACACACACAAACACCTACACACACTCCACCACTGACACACATTACCTCAAACACATACTACATACCACAACCTACATACACCAACACATACATTACACACACTGCCATGCACAGTACCACCACACACACATCACAGGCACTCCATACACTATCTCACACACACCCCACGCACACCACTACAGACACACACACACCACCTCACACCACACACACGCATCACATATACACACACCACCACACACACATCACCGCCTACACATATCACCATGCCCACACACACACACCACCTCACACACATCACATACACACACCACCACACACACAAACCACTGCCTATACATATCTACCGTCTCTACACACACACACACACACCCCACCTCTCACACACACACCCCATGCATATGCCATGCATACTTACACTCTCCACACACCAGACACACACACGTGTTCCCATCACACAATGACCCCTCTCCCGCTGTTGCTCGCCGTGCACAGCATGGGGTTACGGGAGCGTGCACACACGGGTGGGAGGGGAGTGCCCAGGGAAGGTGCTCACATCCTGTTTTCTGAGCCGGAGCGAGTGCAGTTGATGGAGAAGCCAGGGCGTGCTCAGGGAGCACGGAGCCCCACCAGTGCCGTCTCAGGAGCAGCACCGAGCAGGGGCATCCGGCCAAGAGCTACCCCGCACCCCAGGTGCTGGCGGGGCCTGCCCCACACATGGAAGGAGAAGCAGGCAGGTGGCTCCCTGGACGATGTTATTTGGAGGGTACCAGAAAATACCTTCATCCAAAAAAATCTCACTTCAACCACAGCACCTGAAATACTACCACGAAAGAGGCTTTGGTGGGAGGGGACACTACATTTTGTTCCCTCCTGGTCTTTCTCATAGCAATTTCTCACTTGGACACAAAGGCAACCAAAGATGAAATCACCAACACTCTGCTCACACCTTAGCGCCGGCAAATCCTTCTACCCACTGACAAGAGCCTGAGGCCACTGGTGTTGACAGAGAGAGCGAGCAGACGAAACCAGAAGAGGGAAAATGCCGCTCCCTCCAGCTTTGGCCCCTGCAGAAAGGGAAACTGCCTTCCTCCTGGCGGCCCCAAGCACCGTGAGAGCCGCTCAGTCACCTGTCTCCACCGCCTGACAGTTCACCTCTCCCTGTCCCCACAGCCCCCACTCTCTTGCACCCCACACCCACTCCCTGGCCATCAGATGAATTCTCCCTGAAAGGGGAGGTGTCGGAGGTGACAGAGCTGCAGCTAAAGCCCAATTTTCGTTGACACTCAGAGCCTCTGACAGCTGTTAGAAGAAGAACGTGATTTTGAAATTTAAATAACACACTTCTGCATTCGGCTCAGGGAGACAACCTGAGGATAAGCAGTTTATCGCCCGAGCCACCGCAAAGGTGGCAGGGAGAGCTGCTGCTCTGCTGTTCTTCCGCTTCTTCCCTGCCCTCAGCCCCGTGACCCCACCTCATCACAGGGTGGCCTCGGAACGGGGTCTCTGAGAGGCACCAGCCCGACCTGCTGAAACATTAAAGCCTCACCCTGTATTCTTTTGCTCAGCAGCCCAAGGAGAGGAGGGGGTACCCACACAAAGGCTAGGTCTCCTGCCCCCAGGCCTGGGGCGCACAGAGGGAGCCGACCCCAGGAAGGCAAGGGGCTTCCCTAGACACCTGGCCAAGCAAAGCCGGGTCCAATCCTCCCCCAGCCCCCACCAGGCCACAGGGGTGTCTTCCTGGGGACTGACTTTTGAGCCCAGGGATAAGTCTCTCCCCACACCAAGGGCAGACCAACTCCTCCCTAGGGACCCGAGCCCCCTAATCAGGGAGTCATCCTGAGTTCTGCCACGGAGAAGTCCTGGGCTGGAGCACCCCAGAGAGGCCACTGTCCTGTCTGCCACAAGGATCCTTGTTCATTGTCCCCTGAGCCCCCAAGCTCAAAAGACTTGGAGTTCCTTCATCACCCCAGGCTCGGCCAGACCTCCCAGCCATGATGCCACCAGGAACACCACTCCCACATCACACTTTCTCCTCTTGCAAGACTTCCCTGATTTCCCTAGTCATTGCTGGTTGCTGCCTCCCCTGAACTCTTGGGGCAGCACTTGGTCTACACTGCTGCTGAAAACAAGCCACTTAGGGAGTCCCTAAGTGAGTATCTGCCTGTCGCACCACACAGTGAGGACACGGGTCTGATTCTCTTACAGCAGTGGTTGACCATCTCCGGAACACACGAAGCACTCAATATTTACTGAACAAAACATGTTCCTCCAAGGTCTGGCCCCAGCCCTGCCCCAGCCCTGCCCCAGCCCTGCCCCTGCCCTGCCCTGCCCTGCCCTGCCCTGCCCCTTCCATGAGCAATTCCTGCACACCCCGGCCAGGATCCGCCCCTTCTCAATGCCCCAGATACTCCTAAGATGTCACACACATGTGACACCTCACAATTGCTTAGCACCTCCCACAAAGCCATCAGCTCCCTCCAGTCAGCAAACAGTGATACCCTTCGTCAGCACCTAGGGTGCTCCTGTGCCCCGGCACGCTGAGTGCCAATGCTTGCAGGGCAGCTGGACTGCTCCATCTTGCAGATAAGAAACATGAGGTTCAGGGGGTCCAGTGAGCTCTCACAGTAAGGTAAGACCAGGATTCAAAACGAGGACTAGCCGATCTCAAAGTCCACATTCCAGCCGTGATGCCAGGATCCTCGGTGGCCGTGTATTAGATACAAAGGACAGTGTCACACACGCAGAGGACACAGAGGGTGATGGCTGCACAGAACACAGAGACCAACACATACAATCGCACACATGCCCCCAACACGTGGCAGCGAGCACCATGATAAAGGACAAAGTGCTGTGGCACCAGGGGATGGTGGCGGTCACCTCTCAGAGGCTGTATGCAAGGCTTCTTGGCAAGGGGTAGCGTTTTGAGTGCTAGTTCCCTCTTCTCCTGAGCCCGCCCTCCAACAAGGACCACAGGAGCATCTAACGAGAACATCCCTGGCCCTCTCCAGGCTCCAACCAAGCAAGATGACCCACCCCAGATGCATGCTGGCCAACCATGGTAGACAATGCCATCTCTTCCACCTCCAGTCCACAAAGGCCACTGAGCCCAGGCCACTCACCAGCCTCTATCTGTCCCTGTCACAGCACAGCACAGCACATGATGGCTGTCCCCACCCAAGACTCCCTCTGAGCCTCAGGGGCCCATTGCTCTCTGGAAATCACCTTATCACCTCTACTCCAGTCACGACCAAGCACTATCCCAGCGTGAAAGGCGGCCTTGCATCAGCAAAGGCACACACAGTTTCTGGAATGCTGGGTTCTAGGCTGGCCCAGCCACAACCTGCCATTGGACCTTGGAGAAACCAGTCCATACTAATGTTTTAAAAAGCTAACACAGCTTAGAGCAGCATGCCAGGCTCAGGCCAAGAACTCACCTGCACTATCTCATTTAGTCCTAACAAAAATCCTCAGAGGTAGGTGTTGCCATTGGCCCCAGGTTGGGCAAGAGAACAGGACTGGGGCTTAGAGAAGTGCTTCAGAGGTGGGACGGGGATTAGAATACCATCGACATGTGTGCCATCCCTCTGAGCCTCAGTTTCCCCTTCTGTCAGGTGAAGGGGTGGGCCTCCATGATTCCTAAGTTCCCTTCCAGCTTCAGAAAGGATGCCACATGCCCAAGCCTCTAGCCACACTTGCACTGCATGGCCAGACCCCGGAGCCCCTGCCCCTCACGAGAATGCAGACACAGCACTGATGACAGCCAAGGCCATCTGCCCACTTCTCCCCATCCCTTAGGCATGGCCCCAGTATTGGTGAGGACACCTCTGCCCAACCCACCCAGTCCTCTTCATCACCACTTTGACGTCCACCCACCTCTCTCTAGTTCTACAGGCCCACATCCCTGCTGGCTCCACACCGCCCTTCCAGGTCCTCCTTCCCTCTGCAACCTCTCTCTTCCCGAAAGATCTCTTCTTTCTTTTCCACCTTGGTTCCACCCTCTCCTGCCTCCCCAGGTGAAATCAGCTGGGATTCAGCAGTCACAGGGTCACGGAGCCTGGGGATGAGAAGGATGCTCCACTTCAGTTCCTCAACCCCTGCACCCACCTAAACAACCTCCTGCCTCCACTGAGCACCCCAGGCAGACAGAGGATGACCCACCACGCCAAAGCTGGCTCAGTCCCTGATGCGCCATGGGCACTTTGCCGACATCCATTCCCACCGAACCCTCTTAGGGCATCATATGTCCATCTTACAGACGTAGGCACCACAGCTCAAAAAGACCACAGTGAGCCACAAGATCACACACCCCTAAAAGGCCTGGTCAGGATTCGAACCCAGGACTGTCTGGCTCAAGGCCCGCGCTCTTCCAGGCACCTCCCTACATACTGTCCCACGCTTTCAAGGGCAGTTTGAATTGCTAGAAACAGGACAAAACTCACTTCTTCTCCATGAAATCTCTTCCCACATAGAAGGGGAGGGCAGGACATGTGGACACGTCTAACATCACTGTCGCTGTGACTCAGATCACAGCCACACTGCTCCCTACCTGGTCCTGGACTCAGGACTCGCTGACCCACCGCTGAGCCCAGGGTCTGTCAGGCAGCACTGGGCAGAGAGGACGGAAGAAGCTGCCCTTCCCCAAGGCTTCTGGACACTGGAGGTTGCTGCGGGAATCCTGGCAGCTTTGCAACAGAATCCCAGTATGACTTTCCGAGAACTCCAACAGAAAGAGATGAAGAAGAATAGACATTCCAGGAGGCCCCTATAACGGAGCCCTGAATTCACAGACAGGAGCTGGTAAACAGATAGTAGCGACTGAGTCCCAAAGACACAGGAGCATCCTCCCTGATGCCCCACCTGGAGATAGTACAGCCCAGAAGCGGTCACCAAGACTCCACGCCTCCCTCCCTACCCACAGTCTTTCCACACAGAGAAGCGGAGGGGGCAGCACGCAGGCAATATGAGTGGGGCTGGGGAGGGGCTTCCCACAGGATTTCATGCAATCCTGCGGGGTGACAGCCTTTTAATGCCAAAGTTCTAGCGCAGGTTCTTGGTTACTCACAACAAGACTTTGCAGCCAGCGTACCACACACAGATGGGGGATGCGTGTGCCCAGACGCTGACAAGCAGGAGGCTCGTGATGGCCTGAGCACTGAGCTGGTCTGCTCACCCTGCCACATCACCATTTTCTGTGTGCCTTGATGGGACAAAGGTTGGGAAGCACTGCTCCAAGCTCACGTCCTCATTCAGACACAAGATCTGGTACATGAAATGAGCCTGCCCAAGACCCTACAGGGGATCTATGGTGGGGACTGCACTGGAACCACCTCCCAGCTCCCGTTCTCGCCTCCTTTCTGCTGAGCTCCTCACCATGGCCAGCTTGGTTTCTTTTGTGTGTGTGTTTTGGGAGGCTTTTTTGAGACAGGGTCTCACTCTGTCGACCAGGCTAGAATGCAGTGGTGTCATCACGGTTCACTGCAGCTTCAAACTCTTGAGCTCAAGCAATCCCCCCACCTTGGCCTCCACAAGTGCTGAAATTAGAGGCAGGTGTGAGCCACTGTGCCCAGCCCCAGCTTGGTTTCTTCGTGGCAGGGCCAGGGCCTCCCTATTCAACTATGTGCCCAAGTCTCCCCAGACAGAGCTGCCTACTTACCTACCCCTAAGGCTTCTCTGGGTGGAGCAGAGTCATCAGAGGCAGTGAGGAGGGACCAGCACAGTCCCCAAAGCCCAGCCCTCATGGCAGGGAGTGGTCCCTGGAGCACAGAAACCCAGAGTTGCGTAGGGCCCAGTTATCTCTGGGCAGCAGGTGAAAGCGGGCTGATTCAGTGAGCTGCAGACCTAGTAATTTCCTCATTTGTCTTGTCAACATCCTGTCCCACAGAGTGTCAAGTCCATTACGTAAAGATTTTCTGCTAGGAAGATATTTAAGTGTGAGTCCAAGGAGCAGCAGGGGCTTGGGCTAAGGTGAGGATCTCTGCACTTCAACATCCAGGAGCAAGTCAAAGCTATTTATTACTGGAGGGAAGCCCAGTGTCACCTGTGCACGCAGTAGTAATCTGCCAGTACCTGACCTTCACACAGAGTAGAACGTGGGTGCATATGGGGGCCACCAGGGTGTGCCCACCATAGCATCCACAGGCTAATGGCATCCTCAACCTGCTTCTGAGCCCCAGAGCACTGCCTCAGAAGGAATGGTCCAAAGTGGATTTCCATGCAAAACTCATCAGGAAATGTAAGAATCAGAATGCCTGTGCGGGAAGGACTCCCAGTCAACCCCATCCAGTCCAGCCCTTGGCCAAGACTTACCATAGAGCTGCCATGGTGCCCACAGGCAAGGCCAGCATGGAAGCTGCTCTGAGCTCAGAGCCTCTGTTATGACCCCACTGGGGCGGGGGGATTATGATGTCGAGAGCCCAGGGCAAGGTGCTCAACACAGCTGACATTGAGGTCTCCACTCCATTCACCACCAAACCAACCATCACCAGCGCCCAAGGCCATGCCCAGATGGCTACGCCCTGGCCAATACCTCCCTTCCTGGGCATCCAAGATTTCTCCCACCAGGGACACGTGTATCATCCCTGTTTCAATCTCCTAGAGCGTGCTTTCTCCACAGGAGGGAAGGGCGTCACCTCAAGGGAGCAAAAGCTGGTTCTTGAGTGGGCAAAAAGAAAAAGAGAAAGGAGATCTTACCATGGCTTCTGGTCCTCCAAAACTCAAACCTTCGAGACAAAATGTTATTCCTTGGTATTTAATCTCACTAGTTAGGAAGAATTATTTTTTCTCCCCAGCAAACAACAATGAAAAAAAAAAGAATGGTTGAGAAACATGGCCCTGGAGAGTTCTTTATTCGAAAGGGCTTAGGGTCCCACTGGAAATGCTTTCAGCTCACGGTTTACAGCGGTGCTTCTCAACTGGCAGTGGCTGTGCCCCGAAGGGACATGTGGCCCTGTCTGGAGACATCTTTGTTGTCACAGCTTGCAAGAGCACTGCTGGAATCCAGTGGGGACAGGGACGTTGCTGAACATCCTCAGACTCACAGGACGGCTCCTCCCACAAGAAAGAATTATCCAGGCCAACATGTCAATAGTACTGCTGTTGAAAACCCTGCTTTAGAGCCATAGAAACTCCAGAAGATTTCAAAGACTGCCACAAAACTGCCTGTAAACCAGATTTCCTGTGCTCAAAGATCCCTGAGAACAAGCCCCACTCTGGCCACCCCTGAAGCATCAGTCTCCACCGATCCCTAGAGGAGCTCACCCCCCACCCCCACAGAGCACTCCCAAGACTGGAAGCCCCTCCCCAGCGCCCAGGCAGGGTGGGCTGCCCTGGGCCCAGCGTCTCCCAGATGCCACAGAGAACAAAGCCAAGAAGAAAGACCCCCAGAGCTCATCTGGCCCCTACATGTGGAGCCTGGCAAAGCTAGAACCCAATGCAGACTGTATCACTCCCCAGGGTGGACGGCACAGGGGGTGGCCTGAGGACCACAGTGACTCCTGCAGACACTTCCCTTCCTGTGGTTCAAGAAGCAGAGCCCTCAAGAGAGAGGGAAAACCCAGGGCAGAACAGATCGTCATAGGACCAGTAACACCAAGCCACAGCTGATGCTGACTGATGCAGCGTGCTGAGCCCTTCACCACCCACTGACCCACTTAGACCTCACAGCAATCCACTGAGGTAAGGACGGTACTCTCCCATCACAATGGAGAAAACTGAGGCCCAGACAGGGTAAGCAACATGACCAAGTTGAAAAGCTCCAAAGCAGGAGAGCCAGGGAACTGGAAAGAGGGAACGAGGCCAAGATAGAAGGGTGACACCAGGTTCCAGATTCAAGCCCTACTCCATGACAGCCAGCTGACCAGACAATTTCCACCAACACCTTGCTCCACACAAGCACCCAGAGAGGTGGGCATCGTGTTCTTTACAGAGGAGGAACTGAGGCTCAGAACTGTTAAGGGCGAGCTGATGGGCAGCAGGGCCATCCTCGGATGCCAGGACGCCTGTCCAAGCCCAGAGCTCCATCTGCCACGCCACAGGGACAAGAGAAGAACTGGCCAAGTCCCAGTGCGAGCTCACTTACCTGAGAAGATTGAAGCAAGCCTAAAGATGTCCGAGAGGCGGGAGGTCACCGGCTCATAGGGGGAGGCTTCGTAAAACTCCTCACCTGGAAGACAGAACAGGCGTCAGACACGGGCTTCTCCGGGCCAGAGCGCTGCTGGCACTTAGCAACTCTGCCGCAGGAAAGCTCTCTAACAGGGGAAAGCTCATGCCACCCAGGGGATAAGAGACAGAGCAGCCCTTCCCAAAGTGAAGACTGCAGGACCAGGGCACATTAGCAACGAAATGTTTAGCATTTCACCCAGGCAGGTCTGTCTCCCAACTAGAGGAGAAGCTCCCTGACAGCAGCTCAGAACTGCCTGACACTTCTCTCTCATGACCACACTGCACGGCCGGCCCACTTGGAAGGACTTCCAGGTGCGTCTGGGGGAAGTAGGGCAATGCTGGCCCACGTAAGGCCAGGTATCAATCGCAGGATTTGAAGTCAAAGGGCTCTCCACAATCATTCCCCATTTCACAAGAGAGGGCTGTGAGGTGGCCCATAGAGGTGAAGAAACCTGCCTGAGATCACAAAGCTACTCCTGGAAGGGCGAGAGCTAGACTCTGCTGTCCTGGCCCTCCCACCAGCATCCTTTCCCATCACACCATGCCAGCTCCGCCCAGGTCACTGAGGAGGAAAGAATTTCCTCTTTGCCTCCCATCGTGTCGCCAGGAGAATCTTGCTGGAGGGGCTGAAGTTCCGCTCAGTGGGTGATCTGATCCCCAGCTTCGGTCTGCGTGGCCCCTCTCCCACAGGGCCCTCCTGTCTTCCCCACCACCTGCAGGTCCTCGGACCTTTCCTCGAGGCTTTGGGTGCCTCGGGGGCTCAGGAATGGAAAAGCGAGTGAGTGACAGGAGATGGATGGCCCAGGGCTCCCCTTAAGACCCTACCAGTATGTCAGGAATCCCACCCTCCTCTGCTAAGGCCTCAGCAGGAAAGAAAATAGCCTCTTGAGATGTTATCAGCAAGGGGAAATTGATGGCTCATCACTCACCCTGCCCGTGTGTGCGTGTGCGTGTGTGTGCGTGTGCGTGTGTGTGCGTGTGCGTGTGCGTGTGTGCGCGTGTGTGTAGTGAGAAGCAGGGCACTGGTGATAACCCACGGCCTCACACACTCATTTCCCATCCAGGCAGGGCCCAGTGCCCAGGCAGGCACCCTCTGCCTAGGAGTGAGCACAGGTGGGGCAGCCTCTTCAAGGCTACCTGCAGCAAGGTATCATGCATCTGGAAGATGGGCTTTGCAACCCCTCTGCATGTGGTCACCCAGAGGCTGGAAGTGGAGACTCAACTAGCCCCCTGCAGGCTCACCGAGCAAGCAGGCTGCCTGTTATTCCCGGCAGACCCCTAGAAAAAGGGACAGCCCCAGATGACAAGGAGGAGGCACATTCCCTGCATAAGGAATAGCCTCTGCCTTTCATGTCACTTCCTAAGAGCATCCCTCATGCCCTGCGACACCCAGGACACATAGCAGGTGCCCAGCTGGAATCTGCTGACAGTCTAATCCAAATGAGCCTTTTTTTTTTTTTTTTTTTTTTTTTTTTTTTTTTTTGAGACAGAGTCTCACTCTGTCACCCAGGCTGGAGTGCAGTGGCACGATCTCAGCTCACTGCAACTTCCATCTCCTGGGTTCAAGCGATCCTCCTACCTCAGCCTTCCGAGTAGCTGGGATTACAGGTGCCTGCCACCACGCCCGGCTAATTTTTGTATTTTTAGTAGAGATGGGGTTTCACCATGTTGGCCAGGCTGGTCTTGAACTCCTGACCTCAAGTGATCTGTGCTCCTCAGCCTCCTAAAGTGCTGGGATTACAGGCATGAGCCACCACGCCCAGTCAAGACACACTGTTTATGGCCCATATGTGATCCCACCTTCTCCTTGGGGCCTTTGGACCCCTCACCAGCCTGGATGATCTCAGTGTCCTCCACCCCACCCACGGGCACTTTAGACTCTCTTGAAAAACTCCTTGAGGTGGGGTGACCAGCCATTGCTATTTATTGAGGCCAAACAATGTAGGAACTTAGGAAATCACTTTTACAATAAAAATAATGTTATACCATGTTTTCCAAGTGCCAGCACTGAAAGTGCTTTAGATATAGCTCACTTCATCCTCTTAACTACTGTATGAGATAGGCACTATTTTTCTCCCTGTTTGACTGATAAGGAGGAACAAGGAGCACAGAGACATTAAGTAGCTTGACAAAGGTCACACAGCTAACAAGCGACAGAGCCAGGGTTCACACCCAGGCAGTGGGCTCCAAAGTCTAAGTGCTTCACTGCTGGGAATACTGTGTCCCAAAATGCAGAGTGTTGTTGGAACCAAATCATTCCTGAATAAGTACTGTTGTTCCCCTTTTCCCAAGATCAGTCTTCTGTCCGGCAGATGGTCCCCCCGGGGAGATGGGGAGAGGGGGGGCCTGTCCTTCCCTACTGCATCTAGTGCAGCCACGGGCCTAGGTAGAGCTAGGCCAGTTTGATTAATGGGGTAGGGGTGGCAGGGTAGGAACAGCCTCTTCCGGAACTGGTTTGGAGGGGCCCAGCCTCTTTAAGTCAACTTGTGTAGCCTGTTTCTGCCATGGAATTCACCAGTGAGAAATCCTGAGGCATGAGCCACTGAAACCAGAGCCAGAATGTCAGATTCTGGGAATGGAAGAAGCCCTTGCTCTTCATCTTCAGACCAAAAGACCCTGAATTTCAGTGTCACCTTTGCAGAGGGCAAGAAACCTGGTCTCTAAGTCCCCATGCAGCCAACAGTTGACAGTCCCCTGTGTAAATACTGGTGGTGGTAGTGGAGGAAATGGTGGCAGTGGAGGAAAACGGGGCCCAAGCCATGGGATCTCCCCACCGGCAGTGAAAAGCGACCTGGATAAGGAGTTGGGGCCCTGGGACCCACTCTGGGTCCTGCCACGAGCTTGCTGTGTGTGCCCTGGGAGGCCATCTCACCCATCCATGCCTCAGTTTCCCTGCCAGATGGTAGTAGGGAGCCCAAATGATCGCCAGATCCTCTGCAGTTCAGACTCTAGCAGCTCAGCAGCCACGTCTTGAGGTCACCTTCCTACCCCAGCCCACTCTCCATTCTCCCCACTGCCGCCACAGGCTCTTTGCACCTGCTGTGCACCTCGACTGCATACTGAGAGCTAAGTCCCAGGGAGCGGAAGAAGGCGGAGCAGAGCCCCATGGTAAATCACGCCCACCAGCAGGGGCCAAGGAGAGGCTGAGAATCAGAAGGAAAATCCAAGGCTACACACATTGCTCCTCTCAGCGATTCTTGCCCTCTCCACAGTCCCAGGCCTGTGCCAGGTTATTACATGTTATCAAGGAACAGGGAGGAAGGACTCACAGTCCCCCTCAGGGAGACTGCTCAACAGGCCATGGATGCTTACCTCTCAGGTAGACCCCGCCACTCACAAGAACACTACCTGGAGGCCTCCTGGCTTCGCCTGGTCAGCCCTGGGCAGAAACTACCTCTGGGCTCCCAAGACCCAGGAGAAGGTGGAATTCCCCTATGGGGAAAAGATGCAGTCTTCTATGGAAGGAAAAACGTAAGGGTGTATTTTCTAGGCAGGGCCCAGAGGAAAGGTCTCCCGACCTGTCTGCCGGCCAGCACAGGGAACACAGTTCCTACAGCGCTGTTACCTTCTGAAGCACACAGTCGGTGTTTAACCGATGGTTGTTGAATAAATGAATTAATAAACCATCTCAAGACTTAGAACCAGGCGGGACGCAGCGGCTTATGCCTATAATCCCAACACCTTTGGATGCCAAAATGGGAAGATTGCTTGAGGCCAGAAGTTCGAGGACAGCCCGGCAATATAGCAAGACCCCACCTCTATAAAAAATAAATTAGCCAAGCATGGTGGCACATGCCTGTAGTCCTAGCTTCTCGGGAGGCTGAGGTAGGAGGGTCACTCGAACCCACAAACTTGAAGCTGCAGTGAGCTATGATCTTGCCACTGTACTCCAACCTGGGTGACAGAGCAAGACTCTGCCTCATGAAAAAATAAATAAAAAGACTCAAGGCCAGGCACAGTTGCCCACGCCTATCATCCCAGCACTTTGGTAGGCCAAGACACAAGGATTGCTTGAGCTCCAGAGTTCAAGATCAGCCTGAGCAACATAGTAAGACCTCATCTCTGCTTTAAAAAAAAAAAAAAATAGCCAGTCATGGCAGCAGGCTCCAGTGGTCCCAGCTACATGGGAGGCTGAAGTGAGAGAATCATTTGAGCCCAGGAGATGGAGGCTGCAGTGAGCTGTGATCATGCCACTGCACTCTAGCCTAGGCGACAGAGTGAGACCCTGTCTCAAAAAAACAAGATTTAGAACCAGAAAAGCCATCTGCAGTCAGGCACTCCCAGTCAAGCGGCCTTGAACACCACACAGTAGTGTGCAGCTAAACGCACACAGCATCATGCTTATTTCCCTTGGATCCCATCAGCACAGTCCTCCTGTGGCCTGATGCAGCGATACAGAGGGAGCCAGTGAGATGGGAAGCGCTGTTGGTGCTAAAAGGCCCAAGTGCTCAACTCGGCTGTTCTGGCTGACAGTTCTGTCCTGTCCTCTCCCCTGTCCACTCTGCAGCCCACCCAAACCTGCTGCCCAGTCTCCCTTGGGTGGAAACTGAAGGTTGCCAGAAAGAAGACAAGAAACAAAACTACTCAGCTCAGGCATCGAGCACTTTATTTCTTCGTACGCTACAGAGTCCGGCTCTGGGTGAAGACAGGGCCTTATCTCCTGAAGAATAGAGTGCAGTACCCTCAGGACAGTATTCCTCCCTTTGCTCATGCTAGTTCTAGGAATCCAGGTTGCTAGGGAGAAGGCACCGCCTGATTCATGAGAAATACTTTGTTATTAATGATGGTAGTAATTATACGCATTTCTTATTCCTGTATTTAGAACATATTCGAGCCATCTCTGACTGGTCAGGGATCCCTGTCTATTTGGCTTCACACCTGCAGCCGCTTCCTCCCTCCCTCCCAGCACCTAGAGGGAGCACTGCTCCCCTGTTCTAAGGCTCATCCCCTGGCCCACTCTGTGCCCTGGACCCAGCCCCTCCCCTTCCCAAGGGCATCATTCCACAGAAGACCCTTCCGTCTTCTTCATGGCAACATCGCCATCGCTACTGTCCGACCTTAGATTTTAAACTGCTCAATCCTCTCCCATCTTTTTTTTTTTTTTAAGCATCCTTTGTTCTCTTTACACTAAAATTCCAGAAAGAGTCATCTACATTCATCATTCCTAATCCCCCTGTTCCCCTCCGCTCCCTAACCAGGCTCCTCCCTCCAGCAGGAGGGTCCAGGGAAAAGGTCTCCTGCCCTATACGATGGCTGGCATGGGGAGCATGGCCCCTCCAGTGTGTCACCCTCTGAGGCACACAGTAGATGCCTAAGAAGCTAAGAGCCTCAGCCTCAGCTAACCCTAAGCATCCGACCATGTTGAGGGTCCTCTCTTCTGGGATGAGCCCCCCTTTGTTTTCCTGCTGCTCCTCCCACCTCTCCCCAGCACCTTCTCAGCTCCCTGCAGGCTCCCTTCTCCACATCCTTAAATGCCATGGTCCCCAAGATGGTCCCCAGGGTCTGTTACCACCCTCCTCTCACTGTGGTCATACCCACGCCCTTGGCCTTAGTTTTCACCTGCAGGCTCATGTCCATTCCTCAGTCTCACTCAGACCCACTTCCTCCCTCAACTCCAGACCTGCACGTCTGCAGGGTGTGGTCAACAAGGCATGGGCTCCAAAATAGATTCCCCATCCCCCTGCCCTCCCCTCTGCACTCAAAGACTGGACTGATTCTTCTGAGGCCTCCATCACCTGCTCAGCTGCCTAAGACAGGACACTGGGTGCCCTCCTTGACTCCTCTCTCCCCTCACCTTCTCCTCTCCCGTTGGTCACCAAGACCTGAGGATTCTCTCTTCTAAATAACTCTCAGAGGGCCGGGGGGCAGTAACTCATACCTGTAAGCCTGGAACTTTGGGAAACCAAGGTGGGAGTAGTGCTTGAGCCCAAGAGTTTGAGATAAGCCTGTGCAACATAACGAGACCCCATCTCTACAAAAAAAATATTTAAAAATTATCTGAGTGTGGTAGCTCACACCTGTAATCCCAACACTTAGGGAGGCCGAGGCGGGCAGATGACTTGAGCCCAGGAGTCTGGGACCAGCCTGGGCAACATAGTGAGACCCCAATAAAAATAACAAATGCATAAATAAAGAGCTCTTAGACCCATTTCTCCTTCCTTGCCATTGTCCTGGTTCTGCCACAACTGTTCCTGGCCTGTATCACAGCAGCAGCTTCTGGACAGTCCTCTAATCTACTCTCTCCACTGGCACCACAGAAACATTTTGCTGAAGCACAGATCTGATCATCGCCCTTAAAACCCTTCAGGGATCCTTCCCTCTGCCCCTAATTCTCCTCCCCACTTCCACCACCTCCCGCCACACACCACCTGCCACCCACTACCATTCTAGGCCACTTGCAGCTCTGTAAACAGGTTCGGTACTCACACTGGGCCTTTCCATGCTGTTCCCTCCACCTCCCACACTCTTCCTGCCTCCCTTCACCTATGTTCCATTTCGTGACTCTGACTCACTCTTCAGCCCCAGCTTGAAGCCTGCCTCTTCCAGGAAGATGCTTTAGATTTCACGGCAAGGGCGTGGACGCCCCCTCCAAGCTGCTACCATCACACCCTGTGTCTTCCCTCTCACAGCACTTAAGCCATCAAATGAGAAAAGCCCCCTTATTTACCCACACCCCAGCCAGACTCAGCTCCAGGAGGCCAGAGGCTGCACCAGTTTGCCCTCAACTGTTCCTACAACACCTAGAGCATAGCAGACAATACATTCTCAATAAACATGCGTTCAATTAATAAACTGGTTACAGTGACCCACCTCCTAAACAAATGCAAATCCTCCACACCCAGGTCTGGAGGGGAAGGGGATGCGAGAGTGTGTTATTGGCGGAGGGATTATAGGTTCTACTTTTGTGACTCAGGGGCAGGTTTGCCAAAGGATGTGGGGCCTGCTGCCTGCACACTGCCCCAAGCCCTGTAGAAGGTGACAGGCCAGCCATGGGCTGCAGAAGCCACATGAAGGGCTGGTGTCCTGGAAGCAGGGAGGCAGGAGCCAGAAGAGCAGAGTAGGGGCAGCCAGCTCTGGGATCAGCCCCAGGGCAGGACAGCAGCCGGGGCAGGGCAGCAGCCGGGGCAGGGCAGCAGCCGGGGCAGCTGAAGTGGCTGGTTTCTCTGCCTGCACCCAGCCTGCCCCTTCTCTCTCCTGGTTCTCACTGATCCATCTCTGCCTGGTCACTCTTACCTCACCTTCTCTTGGAACCACTTCACACCGTCCTTGCTTGAATCATGTGGTCTTGATCCTCCCCAACCCCTGCCCACCTCCCCCACCCCACTCACCCCACTTCCTCCAGCACCTGCTCTCCTCCTCCCACCACCTCCCTCTCTCCTCTCCAGCTGCCGCTTCTGCCTCCTCTTTGTCTCTCCTGGCCTTTTCCGACAATGCCACCCTCCTTGGTGGGGTGGCGACTTCTCTGTGTTCCAGGTTCCCCTAGCAGGTAGACACAGAGAGCTGGCCACTTTGCCCCATCACCTAGTCCTCCCTCCTGAACCCCTGGCCCGCCACATGTCCTCTCCGCCTGTGCCACACCCCCTCCCCTTGGGCCACCCCGCCCAGGCTTACCCTCGGTCAGCCCCAGGTGGATGCTCCAGTAGATCTGCAGGCACTGCAGCTCCTTCTTCATGCCCCGCTTGCAGCGGCAGTCGTAGAGCGGGCTTTCCTGCAAGACCTCCAGGGCCGCCTGGCACTCCTTGTTGGCCAGCATGGTGTTGCGGTCGCGGCCTGCCAGGCACTGCCGCAGCGTGCGGTAGCGGGAGCTGCAGTTGGACTCGGCGGCACACAGCTCATTGGCCCGGACACAGTCCACTGGGGGGCGCCAGCCGTGGAGCTCGGGGCCCTGCAGGGAGGAAGGGCTGGCCAAAGAGCGGAGGGTCTCGTCTGGGTGGTGGGGAGGGAAGACAAGCATGAATGACGGCCGCCACAATCTCCCACCCAAGATACAGGCCTGGGGCTTGGGCCCTGCTGGGAACGTCACACCCATTTCACACCAAAGCCCACCAAGGCGACTCTGTGGGCAGCCCTCCTCACACCCGAGGGAGAACTCAGGCGTCATCCTCCCCTGGATGGACAAGTAAGTTTTCTCCGTTTGCACTCCATTCCTCCTTAGCAGCGGCCCTGGGCCTATGAGCACGGCACAATAAAGCCAGGAAGATCCCGGCTCAAGATCACCGTTTAAGAGTCAGGAGCCCAAATGAGAATGTCACAGCCTCAGCAGAGAGCTGGGGACTGAACGGCTGGCTGGAGGCTGCACGGCTTGCTGGGGACTGCAGGGACTGGGGAAGATCTCACTTTCATACCACCCAGGCCTCCTATAAACCCCAATAAACCTCCAGCCAGAGGCCCACCCATGGCGCTGCACTAAGCCTTGGAAGCAGTGTCAAGTCGTTTCATTGTCATAGCCTGTTAGGACCTTATAGACACCATAGAGTCCAACCCCACATTTTACCCTAGGGAAACTGAGGCCCGAAGAAGGGTGATGACAAATAAAGGTCACACATAGCGGTGGAAACGCCCCCTCAGATTCCCAGTGTACTCACTCTGACTCTCATTCTGACTCTAAGACAAGACAGGAACAGATGAGCCTAACTCTACCGTCCCAGCAAGCCCAAGAAGGAGGCGCCTCACCCCTCCACACCTTCCAGTCCAACTTCACACCAGACAGAGATCTGAACCCTCGCCGTCTGCGAGACGAGTTCCACCCCGGCCCCCTCCAATAGAAAATGCTTTTGTCAAGCCTGGGGAGCATCCATGCCCCCTGCGCACCCTGCTCTCTCCTCCCTACTCTAGCTCGGCTTGTGCCTGGCTGTATCTTGTGCCTGGCTGTACCTTGCGCTTCTCTTGCTAACAGTCTCCCAAAAGGTCTGTTTCTTCATTACCTTTTACAAAACTCTTATCTTTGAATGGCCTTGTTTTTCCTCTTTTTTCTTTCCTCTCCACCCTCCTGTGAAACCGCCTTCCCCTCTGTCTCTTATTTTGTTCTTCCTTCCAAAAGCCAAATAACTGCAAAAAGGAAAAGCTCCCCTCCTCGGACCCCAGCCTTGCAAATGGAACCTTGCTCCTCCACCAATGTGCAATCCCCTGTCAAGCCACCTTCCCATCCTGGCCCCAGTGTCCACACCCACAGTGCCTCAGGAGGGAGGGGACAAGGAAGAAGAGAGAGAAACGGCAGGACAGGCTCGCCTGATCCTTTCAAACCCAAGCTCCTAAAATGGTTTCCTCCAGACACAGACATCGTCTTCCCAGCCCCTCTGTCCTCTGCCAAGCCCCTATCTCCAGATCCTGCCCCCAGGAAAAGCACGCACCAGGGCCCAGAGCCATGACTGCTCTTTCCTGGACCCCAAGAGTAATTTGGGAGGCTTCCTCGACTCCATCTAGCCCCAGAACATAATAAAATCCTAGGCCAGAAGTCCCGTCTTCAATACCGCAGAATCCCCCATCCCTACCCAGAAAAGCCGCTCTCAGGCCTTCCCCTGGGAGGCCCTGCTCAGGGGGGGCGCTACCGCAGGGAGACAGCGACACCTAGGGGCAGCGCGCTGCACAGCGGGCCTTCACTCCCGAGAGCCCCCAGGGAACAGGAATCCATCCACTCCCTGTAGGACCAGGCGGGTGGGAGACCCACCCCCAGGAGGCAAGAGAGAAGAGCAGTAGGGGTGGGCCTGGGGTACAGAAGGTTTCTTCGGGGCCCAGAGCAAAAAGCGTGCCCTTCTCCCACTGACCAGACCTCTGCCCCAGAACAGGAAGGCTGATGGATGTGGCCAGGCTGAGACAAGACCAGAGAAGAAATCAGCGCGGAGTTTGAGGCCCGGCAACGGCTGGAGAGGCGTCCTCCACACAAGCTGAGGCAGCATCTTTCTTTCCCGGCTTCAGCAGATTCCTACCTCCCTGAGCAGGACCCAGGTACAGCTGGGCCCCCAAGAGCAGATGAGTTGACACGGCCCCGCCTGCACCTGCGGCCCCCAGCCAGCCTGCGGGAGCCTCTGGAACAGCACAGCCCTGGGCCCTCCACGGACTTCACCCCCCCCCGCCTCCCCATAGGCTAATGCCCTCCCACCTTGACTGAAACGAAGACTGCACTGTCATAGAGGGCCTGGGAATGGAACTTCCTAGCTTCCTTAGCCTTCTGTAGGCACAGAATTCACAGCGTGCTTAAAGGTCAGATTAGCCCAGGGGATTCAGGCCATAAGGACATTTACTTTGCTTGTCCTACAGTTGAGGCCTAGAGCCCCACAGGATGATCCTTGCACAATCTTAGGGAGGCTCCCATGCCAAAAGAGAGGGCTTCCCCCATCCTGCCACCTGGCTCGTGTGACCAAGCAAGGGATGCACTCTGCGAAGGGCCAGGGCATCCATTCACCAAACCATCCTTGACTCTTCTAGTTCATTCCATGACCCCCAGAACCAATCAAGCCCAGCCAGAGAAAGGAATCCCTGCAGCATGCAGCCTTTAGCTAAAAATCCTAAGAGAGTGAAGGGCAGGAGGTATCCTGGTGATGTTTCCAAATCCTAAATTAGGAGAAAACTTTGATCCATCAAGACACGGGGGTAGAGAGGGGTGGAGAAGCGACACAGAGCTACAATTGCCCTACTGCATCCAACATCCCACCAGAGTTAGAGCATGTGCTAGAAAGCCAGTCGGAAGTGGCCCCCTGGCCAGCTCAACACCCCCGCCCGAGTCACTTTCCCCATCTCCTTCTCTCCCTGGGTCAGCACTTGAGGTCAAGATACTAGGCAAGAAAGGTCTCTCTCTCTCTCTCCACCATGGGTTATCCAGCCCAGACCTCACTCAGAATCTCAGTGTAAGGGCACACAAAAGGCCTCTGCCCCCAGCTGAAATTGACCACCAAGTCTCAAGCCCCAGAAAACCTCCCCCCACCCTCCACCCACCCACCCAGTGGAATTTTCAACCAGTTCCCTGCCAGGAAAAGGGCCCCAGGGCTGAAGTTTCCTAAACACCAACCCATCTCCCATTCCTTTCCACTGGCCTAACCCAGAGTCTTTCACTATCTGTGGTCACTCCACTCAGCCCAGCTTTGGAAGGGGACTTCTCGAGGAAAGGAAACTGAAAGGCTGTGACCCAATGGGATGCTGAGCCTGCTGCTCTTCTGTTCTCACCCCCACCTCTCAACACAGCCTCCAGGGTTGCAGACATTGGGATGGGCCTCTCTGATCATCCCCCAAGCACACGCATACACACCCACTTCTGAGAAGGAGAAAGGTGGACTCCTCGGCCTGCCTGGCTGAAGAAAGCCTGCCTGCAATGACCAGGGGCCCACACTGCTCTTCTCCAGCCCCTGACCCCAGATGGTACCCACATTTGGGAGCCCTGCCCATCCTGGGGTGTGCAGCTCAGCAGTAGACAATCGGGCTGTTTTGCTTGAAATACAGTTTTTTTCCCCTTGGCCCTGATCATGCTTGGACCCAGAAGGCTGGCTTTTCAAACCAGCGGTGGGAGAAAAGGTCAGATTTTATAGTAGCCCCTTCAGAATGAGAGTCCACTTGCCAGGGTTGTCAGAAAGGGCTTCGGGATCACAGCTGGCCCAGAGCACCTTCCAGCTTCCTCGATGAGCCCCTCCCACCCCAGAGAGAAGCTGCCTCTGGCTGATGGAGGCAGGACCTCTAAGGCCACACACCAGAGCAGGGCCTTGCCCCCTTGGAGACTCGCACCTGGCGGGAAGCATAGGGGACAGGCAGAGAGTCCAGAGCCTGCGTGGACACCCAATGACTCCGGTCCCTTATCCTAGTCTGGTGGGCACTTCTTAGACCACACACATCCTCCTGTAACCACCTCCTACCTCCCCACTCGGGGCAGGATCCCCTGCTGTAGGAGGGAGAGGGTAGGATCATGACCCCGGCTGGTCAGCCTGGCTTAACACTGGCTACACAGCAAGCCAAGGTGGTAGAACTGCACCCTCACTGAAGCAGACGTGTGCTCCTTACAAACACACACACAGAGACACACACACAGTAGTTACTCAGCTCCCTCTATGGGAGCATCTACTCCCTGGCAGCAGCCCTGCCTGGGACCTCGGTGGTGCACAGCCTTGCAAACGCCCGCCTTTCCTCATCTCCCTCCGGAGATTGCCTTCTCTAGACCCATTTCCCAAGCCGCTGAGAGTTCACCGAGCTTAAGCTAAGGGAGTGAGCGGCTGGGAATTGTGTGTGGAAAAGAAACTGCGTGGGGCTCGGGGCGCCAGGCAGCCCCTCCTCCCGTCCTGGAGGCGGGGGCGGGAGGGGGGCGCTTACAGAAGGAGCAGTGGTCTTTGTTACCCGTTTTTCCTCCCTCGCCTCCCACCCTCTTCAAACGGAGGAAGCGAACTTTGGCCTCCCTCCGGTCTCTTCCCACCAGTCACGGGTGTCCACGGCCCCCAGAGGTGGAGGAGGGAAGGCCGGGAACGGCTGCTCACAACCCTCCGCTCCCGCCCACCCATCTGGCTCCGGACTGGGTAGGGAGAAACTTGAAAAGTGTTCCGGGGAGTGGAGCCGCCGGTTAGGGGCTCAGGGTTTGGGGACGCGGGCTGCATTTGCCAGGCGCGGCTGGCAGGTGGGGAGTGACTGCCAGCGCTCCCCCCCACCCCGCGATGTCCAAGCGGTAGCCGCCGGAGAAACCCGCGCCCTCCACCACGACCGACTGGGGGGTGGGGGGGGCAGACCAGGAAAGGCGGACCCGGCAGGACTGTTCTTTCCAAGCCTCGGAGCTTCTCCCTCCCTCCCTCCTTGCAGATCAAGAGTTGGATATTTTTTTTTTCCTTAAGTTGCCACAATTCGAACCCATTATTTCGGGGGAGATGAGCGCTATACTGGCATGTGATCGAGCGCGGGTGTGTGTGTGTGTGCGTGTCTGCGGGGCCGGTTCGGATGTTGAGTCTCCCTCCCGATCCCCCCGCGTCGCCAGCCAGCCGTGGCTCTGGTCCCTCGTCCGCGTCCCCGCTGCCCGGCCCCGCTCGGTTCGCCAGCGCCGGGCCCGGCTCGCTCCGTGGCGCGCTCTCCCCGCCGGCCTCCCGCCAGCCCCCCGCCGGCGCTCCGCTTGCCCCCCGCCTCTCCGGCATCTCGCCTCTCCCTGAGCTCGCCGCCCGCAGGTACTCACCTAGAAAGAAGAAGAGGCAGAAGGCGTTTGCCAAGATCATGTTAAATAAATCCCACCGTTTTTTGTCTTTCTCCCTTGTGTAAAAAAAATAACAACAACAACAATAATAATAGTCAAGCAGTGGTAATCAGCCCCAAATCCAATGCAGAGATCCCAGCTAGTCCACCCGATGAAGATCCCGAGTCCTGCGATTCTTGCCTCTGGCTGGAGGGGGTGGGGTGAGAGGAGGGCGGTGGGCTGCCTCTTGACGCCCCCCTTGCCCGCTACAATCAAATATACGCGTATCTGTGTATCGGCTTTCTAAGCCAAGAGCCCGGTCCTGGGGTCAGCCCTCCCTTCCAATCGTCCGGGAAAGCGTGAGTCCCCGCGGGTCCAATTCCCCTGCGCTTCCCAGGAGGGGCCTGGTGAGGTGGGGAGAGAGGCGATTTGCGAGTAAAGGGCTGGAAGGAAGCGGCGAGGGAGGGGGTCGGAATAAAATGCAAATAGGAATGAAATCCACCGACGGGTGTCAGCGCCCAGGAACAATCCAGTCGGAGCTTCGAGGACGAGAGACTGGAGTCGCTTCTTTCGCACCAAGACGAAGACAAGATTCAAAAATAATCTTCTCCCGCTAACCCTTGCTCGGCTCACTTTTTTCTAATGGAATTCCAGTGACCGTGTGTCTCTGCGTGAGTGTGTCTTTCTCTCTCCTCTCCCTCGCTCGCTCTTTGCTCTCGCTCTCTCCAGCTCTCCCTAGCTCTCCTCTCTCCCTCCCCCTTCTCCCACTCTCCCTGCTCCTCCCTCCGCCCGCCCCCTTCCCCCTTCGCGGCTCCCTCGCCGCGGCTCTCGCGCCCGCGCCCCTCTCCTCCGCCCCGGGCTCGGCGCTCGGGCTCCCAGGCGGCTGGCGGCGCAAGGCGCGGGAGCGCGGCGATGCTCTGCAGCGGCGGCGGCTACACGGCGGTGGCGGTGGCGGCGGCGCAGGGAATCGCGGGCATAGAGGAGAGCCCAGCCGCCGGCTCCCTCGGCTCAATCGCCCGCCCTTCCTGGGACTGACCTGCTGCCTTGGCCGGAAACTGACTGGCTCCCCCGGCTACCGCTCGTGCTCGAACCCACCCAAGCGTCGGCACCCTCCTCCTCCCCGCGCAGCGCTCCCCACCCTGGGGACGGGCTGCGCCCTCCAACCCCCACTGCCCCTGCCCCCGCCCCCTGCGCCGCCGGGTCTGGGAAGCCTGGGGAGCTGAGCTGAGGCTGGAGGGCGCGGAGTCCGTGGCGCCAGAGCCATCCGGGGGCGCGGGGAGCAGGGCGCTAGAAAAATCCTAGCCTGGTGGCCCGGGTCTGAGCGGGGGCTCCACCCTCCGTAGGCTGAGGCGTCCCTGCGCCCGGGCGCCGAGGCCGACAGAGCGTCTCCCCGATGGTGCCAGGGAAAGGAAGTATCCCCTCCGGCCCCAGTGCAGCCTGCCGGCCCCGGCCTAGCCCCGCGCGCACATACACGTGTGCTCTCCGCGCGGACCTCGGGAACTTTGCCCTCACGCCCGCGGCGCGCTCACCTCCCGCCCGCTCCGGCCTCCACCCCTTCGAGACGCCCCTTCCCCGGTCGGTCTCCCCTGCCCCGGCTCGGAAAGAAGCCTGCTGCGCCAGGGCACCCTGACCACCTCCTCGGAGGCCAGCGAACCTGCCAGAGTCGCCCCAGAGGGATCGGGCACGGGCTTGCACCCCACCCCGGCAGGAGCGCCCGGAGACCGACCCGGGCCAGGGCTCCGCGGCCTGCTGGGCTCCGAGGAGCTCGTCCCGAGGCAGCTGCCGGCTCCCGAGGCTCCGGGGTGGGGTGTTTCCTCCCCGCTCAGCCGGGAAGGGGGCGATTGATCCATCTGTCAGTGGGCCGGGCTCACCGGCGTGTTTTAGTCACAGAATTTACAATAAACGTCCAGAAGGACCAAAAAGGAAGCGTCTGGCTGGGAAACGGCTGGAGGAGAGGTGCGGCTGCGGTCACGTTCCGGCGAGAGCGGGAGAGGCGCGGGCCCGTGGTCGCGCGAAGGCTCACACCCACGCAGCCGGGCACCCGGGATGCCGGAGAGCTACCAGGCATCCCCCGGCCTTCGCGCCACGTTCCTCGCACGCAGCTCGGCTTGCACACAGCTCGGCTCGCACACGCGGTGTACTGAGGCGGGGTACCCGCAGCACCTCGGAAACTTTTCGTGCTGCCCAAAACTGAATCTGGGCTGCACGTAAGATAAATTCAGTAGTACCGGTTAAGATGCATTCTTAAATAACAAGACTCTGGAATCCAGTAAATGCTAGAAATCGACTTGGACGAGAAGGGAGGGGTCACTCACAAAACCAGCAGCCTTAGGTATTGGGAAAACTAGAGGGAGCAACTTCCATCTTGCGGATTTGGGCGGGAAGGCGGCTGCTCCTGGCCTTGGAAGCACAGAGAGCGGGTCTCCTGTGAACGCCGTTTTCCTGTGGTCCGTCCTGGGGCATCGACTTTCCTCCCTCCATCTTCTCCTCCAGCCATCCAATGGTGCCTGCTTAGAGCCTAGGCCCTAGCTGGGTAGTGGCGAGTCTGGGACAGAGGGCTTAAGGATTGGAGTTCTGGAAAG